>NC_079193.1:88495453-89985453 GCF_029499605.1 Hyla sarda | reverse complement strand
TATTCAGAGCTTTTTATACTATTTGACACATGCTATAAAGAACATTACAATATTTGTGAAAAAGATATACATAGCACAATGTGAAGTCAATAGTGTACATAATGGTCATCATATATCCTTGTATTAAAGGGGTACTCCGGTGGAAAAACATTTTTTTAGGTCTTTATAAGTCAAGTGGTGCTAGAAAGTTAAACATATTTGTAAATGATTTCTATAAAAAAATATTTACCCTTCCAGTACTTAAACCCCTTAATGACGAGCTCCGTAAATGTAAGACATTACCAAGAAGTACTTAGCGCACAGCGCCATACATTTACGGCGCAGCTTTCCTGGATCACCGCGTCTCCGCACACGGTGATCGGAATGGGAGGACTGCTGATATCAACACCCATTCCTCCCGAAACCCCCCCCCCCCCCCAAATCGGCGATCGCGGCGTATCGCCGGTCAATTCAGACCAGCGATTTGCTGCTATTCCGGGTCAATCGGGTCTCTGGTGACCCGGAAAAAAAGGTTGAATGGGTATGTCCGAGACAGCCCCATTCACCCTTACCCAGCAGGAGTGAGGTGGCACGGGTGCCGCCTCACGATCACGTGATTGATCGGTCGGAACGATCGACCAATCACTACCCTGTTGGGCAGTGAACGGGACTGCGATCGGAGCGGAGATCGGTGCCGGCTGGGGTCTCTTACCTGTCCCTGGTCTGGCGGGGGTCCCCTCGTGTGCGGTGGCGGCAACAGAAGCAGCAGGATCGGTGGCGGTCCCGGCAGCATGCACAGCCATAGGGCATGCTGGGACTTGTAGTTTTGCAACAGCTGGGGTTCCAACTACAACTCCCAAGATCCCCTTTGGTAGTCTGTGCATGCTGGGGGTTTTAGTTATGCAACAGCTGGAGGCACATTCTTTCTATGAAAAAGTGTGCATTCAGCTGTTGCATAACTACAACTCCCAGCATGCACAGACTACCAAAGGGCATGCTGGGAGTTGTAGCAGTATGCCTCCAGCTGTTGCAAAACTACAACTCTCAGCATGCCCTTCGACTGTCAATGCATGCTGATTGTTGCAGTTTTGCAACAGCTGAAGACACATTGGTTGTGAACAGTTTGTGTTACCTAACTCAGTGTTTCGCAACCAGTGTGCCTCCAGCTGTTGCAAACATACAACTCCCAGCATGCACTGAGACTGTACATGCTGGGAGTTGTAGTTTTGCAACAGCTGGAGGCACACTGGTTGCGAAACACTGAGTTAAAGGAGAACTCCGGAATATAAAAATTGTCGCCCATAGTGCCGGCAGTAAAAAAAATAAAGATGTACATACTTTCCTCCTCTCCCCCGGGACCTTCGGTAACTGCCTCCAGCCTCCGCCGTGATCCTCTTCCTGGTTGCCGGTGGTCGGAAACACTACATATACACATTCCCCTACACAAAAACTGGGTCTACAAGAACATGAGTGTAAAAAATGAAGATTTTGAATTTTCTCCTTCATTTTGCTGCTATTCCTATGAAACACCTAAAGGGTTAACACACTTTCTGAATGTCATTTTGGACACTTTGGGGGGGGTGCAGTTTTTATAATGGGGTCATTTATGAGGTATTTCTAATATGAAGACCCCTCAAATCCACTTCAAAACTGAACTGGTCCCTGAAAAATTACGATTTTGAAAATTTTGTGGAAAATTGCTGCTGCCCTCTGATGTCTTCCAAAAGTAAAAACTTGTCAACTTTATGATGCAAAAATAAAGTAGACATATTGTATATGTGAATCAATATATAATTTATTTGGAATATCCATTTTCCTTAAGCAGAGAGATTGAGTTAGAAAAATGCAAAATTTTCATGAAATTTGGGGATTTTTTACCAAGAAAGGATGCAAGTAACAAGGAAAATTTACCACTGTGTTAAAGTAGAATATGTCACGAAAAAACTGTCTCAGAATCAGAATAATTGGAAAAAGCATTCCAGAGTTATTAATGCATAAAGTGATAGTGGACAGAATGGCAAAAAAGGGCTCAGTCCTTAAGGGGTTAAAGCAGCTGTATGCTACAGAGAAAATTCAGATCTTTTTGAATTTCTTATTTGTCTTGTCCACAGTGCTCTCTGCTGACACCTCTGTCCGTGTCAGAAACTGTCCAGAGCAGCATAGGTCTGCAATGGGGATTTTCTCCTGCTCTGGACAGTTCCTGATACGGACATCAGGTGTCAGCTGAGAGCAGTGCGGACAAAAAAGAAATTCAAAAAGAACAGAATTTCCTCTGTAGCATACAGCTGCTAAAAAGTACAGGAAGGGTAAAAAATTTTTTAATAGAAGTAATTTACAAATCTGTTTAACTTTCTGGGACCAGTTCATAAAAAAAAAGTTTTCCACTGGAGTACTCCTTTAATTCTAGGAAATGCCTTATTAGCTAAATAAATCTGCAGCAACTGAAAAATATATTGATTTTCAGTCCAGTCTTACAGAGCACTTCCAGGCTAGGATTCTACTGAGTTTTTTAGGCTAAAAAACGCAAGAAAAAATGCAAGAAAAACTGCTGCTATTTTTCCCTGCATTTTGGCGTTTTTTCTGGCATTTTTACCTTTGTGTGGAATTTGCCTTTTTTTGTCCCCTTTGGCGTTTTTTCTCAAATTTTAACTATGATGAGGCTTCCCATTAAAAACACACAATGTGAAAGTTACATTAAGAATACATTGACATATTGAGAAGGTTGTGTGTTTAATCTTTTTTTTTCTTTTTCAGAGGTGTTAGTTAGCAGTGCTAAAGCTGATCTAACTCTGCAAGATAACAGCAAAAATACTGCACTACATTTGGCATGCAGTAAGGTAGGTTGCAGTATGTAGTTGTGTAGAGTGTGCATCTATTATAAGACAAATTCTACAGCATTTGATTACACAAGTTGTCTCCCCTTAAGTCAGCCATCTTTATCCTTGAATTGCTTTATATACATTTTAGTGTACATATGCCCAGAACTGGGAGGTTCTGAATGGTAATGTCATCCCCATTTTCAGTAACAGTGGGATTTCCAGTTGTTGGGTCATAAATATCTATTCTTGAGGTATTCTATTGCTCTTTGTTACCTAGTACCTGTCCCATTTCCCCAACTTACATGTGGTTACTAGGAAAACTTTATATCTAACCTAAATAGAAACCCTCAGAACTATTTGTAATTTAGTGACATTTAAATTTATTAAAATGTAACTGTTGGAAATGTATCTTTTACAGAGGCCGTCTAGCAATAGATATTTGCTGCCCTATCTGAAGGCAGTATAAACTCGTGACAGACAGCCAGAGTCCAGCCATGTGTGACCTTTTTTTTTGTTTTCATGCAGCAGATCTCAGAAAATCAGCCTTTGTATATGGCAGACAGAGCTGAGCACACTGCTGCTTTCTGCACCTATCCCTGTGTGGCAGCTTTCTGCACCTATCCCTGTGTGGCTGCTTTCTGCACCTATCCCTGTGTGGCTGCTTTCTGCACCTATCCCTGTGTGGCAGCTTTCTGCACCTATCCCTGTGTGGCAGCTTTCTGCACCTATCCCTGTGTGGCAGCTTTCTGCACCTATCCCTGTGTGGCAGCTTTCTGCACCTATCCCTGTGTGGCTGCTTTCTGCACCTATCCCTGTGTAGCTGCTTTCTGCACCTATCCCTGTGTGGCTGCTTTCTGCACCTATCCCTGTGTGGCTGCTTTCTGCACCTATCCCTGTGTGGCTGCTTTCTGCACCTATCCCTGTGTGGCTGCTTTCTGCACCTATCCCTGTGTGGCAGCTTTCTGCACCTATCCCTGTGTGGCAGCTTTCTGCACCTATCCCTGTGTGGCAGCTTTCTGCACCTATCCCTGTGTGGCAGCTTTCTGCACCTATCCCTGTGTGGCAGCTTTCTGCACCTATCCCTGTGTGGCAGCTTTCTGCACCTATCCCTGTGTGGCAGCTTTCTGCACCTATCCCTGTGTGGCTGCTTTCTGCCCCTGTCCCTGCGTAACAGCTTTCTGCACCTATCCCTGTGTGGCAGCTTTCTGCACCTATCCCTGTGTGACAGCTTTCTGCACCTATCCCTGTGTGACGGCTTTCTGCACCTATTCCCTGTGTGACGGCTTTCTGCACCTATCCCTGTGTGACGGCTTTCTGCACCTATTCCCTGTGTGACGGCTTTCTGCACCTATTCCCTGTGTGACGGCTTTCTGCACCTATCCCTGCGTGACGGCTTTCTGCCCCTGTCCCTGCGTGACAGCTTTCTGCCCCTGTCCCTGCGTGACAGCTTTCTGCCCCTGTCCCTGCGTGACAGCTTTCTGCCCCTGTCCCTGCGTGACAGCTTTCTGCCCCTGTCCCTGCGTGACAGCTTTCTGCCCCTGTCCCTGCGTGACAGCTTTCTGCCCCTGTCCCTGCGTGACAGCTTTCTGCCCCTGTCCCTGCGTGACAGATTTCTGCCCCTGTCCCTGCGTGACAGCTTTCTGCCCCTGTCCCTGAGTGACAGCTTTCTGCCCCTGTCCGAGTGACAGCTTTCTGCCCCTGTCCCTGAGTGACAGCTTTCTGCCCCTGTCCCTGAGTGACAGCTTTCTGCCCCTGTCCCTGAGTGACAGCTTTCTGCCCCTGTCCCTGAGTGACAGCTTTCTGCCCCTGTCCCTGAGTGACAGCTTTCTGCCCCTGTCCCTGAGTGGCAGCTTTCTGCCCCTGTCCCTGAGTGGCAGCTTTCTGCCCCTGTCCCTGAGTGGCAGCTTTCTGCCCCTGTCCCTGAGTGGCAGCTTTCTGCCCCTGTCCCTGAGTGGCAGCTTTCTGCCCCTGTCCCTGAGTGGCAGCTTTCTGCCCCTGTCCCTGAGTGGCAGCTTTCTGCCCCTGTCCCTGAGTGGCAGCTTTCTGCCCCTGTCCCTGAGTGGCAGCTTTCTGCCCCTGTCCCTGAGCGGCAGCTTTCTGCCCCTGTCCCTGAGCGGCAGCTTTCTGCCCCTGTCCCTGAGCGGCAGCTTTCTGCCCCTGTCCCTGAGCGGCAGCTTTCTGCCCCTGTCCCTGAGCGGCAGCTTTCTGCCCCTGTCCCTGAGCGGCAGCTTTCTGCCCCTGTCCCTGAGCGGCAGCTTTCTGCCCCTGTCCCTGAGCGGCAGCTTTCTGCCCCTGTCCCTGAGCGGCAGCTTTCTGCCCCTGTCCCTGAGCGGCAGCTTTCTGCCCCTGTCCCTGAGCGGCAGCTTTCTGCCCCTGTCCCTGAGCGGCAGCTTTCTGCCCCTGTCCCTGAGCGGCAGCTTTCTGCCCCTGTCCCTGAGCGGCAGCTTTCTGCCCCTGTCCCTGAGCGGCAGCTTTCTGCCCCTGTCCCTGAGCGGCAGCTTTCTGCCCCTGTCCCTGAGCGGCAGCTTTCTGCCCCTGTCCCTGAGCGGCAGCTTTCTGCCCCTGTCCCTGAGCGGCAGCTTTCTGCCCCTGTCCCTGAGCGGCAGCTTCTGAGGTATTCAGCGTGAAGCACAAACATTATTATATAGATGTATCCAGTATTTTGAAGGGTGCATGAAGTTTGCCTTTTGACTATACTACAGTGTATTTTATTTGTTCCTCTACTTGTAGGGTCATGAAACCAGTGCCTTGTTAATACTAGAGCAAATTAGCGACCGCAACCTCATCAATGCAACTAATGCAGCATTACAAACGTAAGTGGTCTGTCTTTCCATAAGAATAT
The DNA here is from genome assembly GCF_029499605.1 of Hyla sarda. Lineage (NCBI taxonomy): Eukaryota > Metazoa > Chordata > Amphibia > Anura > Hylidae > Hyla > Hyla sarda. The sequence continues at coordinate 89,979,813 of NC_079193.1, read as the reverse complement.
AAAGTCCTTGTAAGTAACCAAAATGACTCTCATGAAATGTAAACCTTAACACTGTGGCCCTGATTTACGGTGTTTTCTTTTGGATTTGGGTTTTATTTCCTGACAGGTTTCGCTACTTGTTTTCCCTCTGTTTTGCACTTTTCCCTACACTTTGCTTTATTTACACATGCTCTGATCTGTCGGGTTTTCCTCAGCTGAAATCCACCACATTTTCTGGGGAAACCTTAGTAAATATGTTGGGATTTTTTGAAAATGTTGGGAACACGCCCCTTTTCGGCAGTCATGTCGGCAGTTGGTTGGGTTTTTAGAATTTTTTAAGCAAATTCTGGCGCTGACACAATTTGTGGCACAATAGGACATGCCACATTTTGGCACACAACCCGACAAAACAGATTGGGTTTACAATAAATAGTAAATCAGGGCCATGCTATTGATACTTGTAGGGCTGGATTTACATCCATATTTGTACCCAAAATTCAGAAGAGAATGTAAATCTTTGCATTGAACAAATATACAGCAGTGGTTCTCAACCTTTTTCGCTACTGTACCCCCAAAGGGTGAAAGTATGTCCGCGGGTACCCCTCGCACATAAATTCGTGCATAACGTATGCCCGTGGGGTACCCGCAGACTAAATAAGTCATAAAATTACTTATTTTCATAATGGGGTGTGCTTACCTTTATACTAATGCAATACTTAATCCCCTTGTGCCATTCCCCCCTGCATCCTAATTCCCTTGTGCCATTATTATCCGATATGGCAAAAGGGGACTAGAGGGAGGGGGGAATAATGGCAAAAGGGGATCAGAGGGAGGGGGGAATAATGGCACAAGGGGATTAAAATGAAGGGGGGAGGGATAAAAGGGGATCAGTGGGAGGGAGGGGATAATGGCACAGGGGATTAAGATGGAGTGAGGGGCGGGGGGATAATCATTACCCCTCCCCCCCCCCCCCTCCATTTTAATCCCCCTGTGCCATAATTCCCCCCTCCCTCTAATCCCCTTTTGCCATTATCCCCTCCCCCCATCTTAATGCCCTTGTGCCATTATTTCTCTCCCTTCATGTGAACCTGATTTTCTTTGTCATATTTAAATCTCCCTTAAGAATTTTTTCTTGTTACAGGAATGTGTCTGGAGTTAAAGATTAAGTGTATTTTATTATATATGTATATTGTTTTGCAGACCTCTGCATGTAGCTGCTCGGAATGGGTTAACGGTTGTTGTCCAGGAGCTACTGGGGAAAGGAGCAAGTGTATTGGCAGTGGATGAAAATGGTACTTAATGTAATCACTGCACTTTGGGATTTTATCATTCATGTTGTGTATTAATCCTGTCTTTGCATCTTGTTTTGTGCATTAGTTGCTTTTTTTAATTACCCAATGTGGTTGTGATTTGTGTAGTGTGCCTGTTTCTACATGGTTTATTTGTCAATGTTTTTTATTTTGAGGGTAGGGTCACATGTGCTGTATTTTGCTCCTGCATATTCTCCTACCTATTGAAGTCATTGGGTAGCAAATACCCACTTAAAGGGGTACTCCGGTGGAAAACTTTTTTCTTTTTTTTTTTTTTTTTATGAACTGGTGCCAGAAAATTAAACAGATTTGTAAATGACTTCTATTAAAAAATCTTAATCCTTTTGGTAGTTTTTAGCAGCTGTATGCTACAGAGGAAATTCTTTATTTTTTGAATTTCTTTTTTGTGTTGTCCACAGTGCTCTCTGATGACACCTCTGTCCGTGTCAGGAACTGTCCAGAGCAGCATAGGTTTGCTATGGAGATTCTCTCCTGCTCTGGACAATTCCTGATATGGGCATCAGGTGTCAGCAGAGAGCACTGTGGACAACACAAACAAGAAATTCAAAAAATAAATATTTTCCTCTGTAGCAAACAGGTGCTAAAAAGTACTGGAAGGATTAAGATTTTTTAATAGAAGTAATTTACAAATCTGTTTAACTTTCTGGCAACAGTTCATTGAAAAAAAACAAAAAACTTTTTTTCCACCGGAGTACCCCTTTAAGGAAGCAGGGCGTACAGGTACGCCCCCGTTCCCGAGTCCCGCTAACAGGGTTTATGCCATTCTCACAAGCGGAGAACAGGTTAAACCCCATGGGTCCTGCTTGCTATGGGCAGCCATGACCCACGGCTAATGCTGGGCACTGCCGATCGGGCTGATGCCTGGCATTAACCCTTTAACCCAAAGTTGGTCGCAGCATCTAAAATGAAAGTAAGGGACTATCGTGACAAAATCACAATGTCCTGATCAGATTACTGGACGACGGGAGGGTTCTCACCTGCCTCAAACGTTGTCCGATCAGCGATCTACTGCTCAATGTCTGGCATAGCAGTGATCAGTATATGCAATCAAAAAATTGCATGGTATAGCCTCCTAAGGGGGCTAAAAAAAAAGTAAAGTGGTAAAAAATAAATAAATAAATAAATAAATGTGAATAAGCCCCCCCCCCCCAAATAAAAGTTTGAATAACCCCCCTTTTCCTATTTTTAAAATAAAATAATGTAATTAAAAAATAATAATCACATGTGGTACTGCCACGTGCGTGAATGTCTGAACTATTTAAATATTAGGTTAGCTAAACCGCACAGTTGATGGCGTACACGTGAAAATAAATACCAGAGCCAAAAATTGTGCATTTTTGGTCACTTCATGTACCAAAAAAATATTCATAAAAAGCAATTAAAAAGTCCCATCAAAACAAAAATGGTACCAATAAAAAAACTACAGTCCACGGTGCAAAAAAGAGCCCTCATATGTGTCATTTTTACCGAAAAGTGCACTGCAAAGAAACGAGCTCTAAAAAGTAGCAAAATGGCGTTTTTTTTTCCCACCCCACAAATTATTTTTTGTTTAGCTGCAGATTGTTATAAAATAAGTGATGTCATTACAAAGTACAATTGGTGACGCAGAAAACAAGCCCTTATATGGGTCTGTAGGTGCAAAATTGAACGCCTTGTGATTTTTAGAAGAAGAGGGAAAAAACGAAAGTGCAAAAACAGATTTTTTTTGAGTCCTTAAGGGGATACATAGGAACATACAGCATGTGAGACCCTACGCTAAAGCTACAACATTTTTTGTGCAACAGCGTTCTAAGGAGGTGGTGGCATTGATTCTTTTTTATTTTATTTTTTTTTTTTTATTGCAAAGTATACAAATACATCATCAAAAAGACATTGATAAATAAAATTTTCTTTTTCCACAAAAACCTAACTCCCATAGACACACAACCCCCCCCCCTATTACCAGCTAGGATGTCTCCTCCCATCTCTTCAATTCCTTTTCTATTTTTAACCCAATCCTTCTTCCTCTGAAATAAATCTCCTCAAAACTTCTCATTTGTTCTCTTCCTCTCATTGAAACTTGGGCCCTCTGGCGCAAACCATCTCCTCAAGATAATTATTTTTGCCATGCCAAAGACCTTCAAAATCACACTGTTCTTCTCCTGATCCCTTAGTCCAATCCCCAAAATTGCCGATTTAATATCAAATAACTATCTTTATTTGCATTTTCTCTTCTATCGTTTTATAAACCTCTTTCCAGAAGGAGTGTAATTTCGGGCATGTCCATAGCATATGCTGTAATTAAGCTTCTTCCATCTCACACTTTGGACACTTTGAGTCTGCTCTTTTTCCTATTCTGTGTAGAAACCCGGTTGTATACGGGATCCTATGTAGAAGTTTTATCATTGAGATTTTATGGTTCATATTTAGAGATGAATAGGCTATGTTGGTAAATACTTCTCCCCAATCTTCATCTTTTATCTGTCCTACCTCCTGCATCCATTTAACCTTACTCTTGGGGGGCGATTTTTCCAAAGAGGATCTAACCAGTCCCTTATATACTGTACCCAGTACTTTTATGGAAGAGGGTCGTAGCCCAAATATATGATCCATTAATTCATGTTGTCTGTTAATCACCCATCTGGGATTGGTTTTCTCCTTCACGAATGCGCTTTTAACTTGTAAATATAGGAAGTAATTGTTCTGGTTTATGTTAAATTCCCTATTAAGAGTTCTCCACTCTTTTAACATACCCTCCACCACCAAATCTTTAACTTGGACTACTCCATTTTTTTCCCAATCCACATACTCTTTCAGTTTCAAAAATTCTGGAAAGAAACCATTACCCCACAAAAGTGTATAGTGCAAACTCCCCTTAATCCCCAAAAGTCGTCTAATAAATCTCCAAACTTTATTAACCCCTTAAGGACCAGGCCATTTTACACCTTAGGACCAGAGCGTTTTTTGAACATCTGACCACTGTCACTTTAAACATTAATAACTCTGGAATGCTTTTAGTTATCATTCTGATTCCGAGATTGTTTTTTCGTGACATATTCTACTTTAACATAGTGGTAAAATTTTGTGGTAACTTGCATCCTTTCTTGGTGAAAAATCCCAAAATTTGATGAAAAATTAGAAAATTTAGCATTTTTCTAACTTTGAAGCTTTCTGCTTGTAAGGAAAATGGATATTCAAAATATTTTATTTTTTTTATTCACATTTCCAATATGTCTACTTTGTTTTCATCATAAAATTGACGAGTTTTTACTTTTGGAAGACACCAGAGGGCTTCAAAGTTCAGCAGCACTTTTCCAATTTTTCACAAAATTTTGAACCTCGCTTTTTTTCAGAGACCAGTTCAGGTTTGAAGTGGATTTGAAGGGTCTTCCCATTAGAAATACCCCACAAATGACCCCATTATAAAAACGACACCCCCCAATGTATTCAAAATGACAACCAGTAAGTGTTTTAACCCTTTAGGTGTTTCACAGGAATAGCAGCAAAGTGAAGGACAAAATTCACAATCTTTATTTTTTACACTCGCATGTTCTTGTAAACCCAATTTTTGAATTTTTACAAGGGGTAAAAGGAGAAAATGTATACTTATATTTGTAGCCCAATTTCTCTCGAGTAAGCATATACCTCATATGTCTATGTTAAGTGTTCGGCGGGCGCAGTAGAGGGCTCAGAAGCGAAGGAGCGACAAGGGGATTTTGGAGAGTAAGTTTTTTTGAAATGGTTTTTGGGGGGCATGTTGCATTTAGGAAGCTCCTATGGTGCCAGCACAGCAAAAATAACCCACATGGCATACCATTTTGAAAACTAGACCCCTTGGGGAACGTAACAAGGAATAAAGTGAGCCTTAATACCCCACAGGTGTTTCACGACTTTTGCATATGTAAAACATTTTTTTTTTTTCACTAAAATGTGTGTTTCCCCCCCAAATTTCACATTTTTGCAAGGGTTAATAGCAGAAAATACCCCCCAAAATTTGTAACCCCATCTCTTCTGAGTATGGAGGCACCCCATAAGTTGGCATGAAGTGCATTACGGGCGAACTACAATGCTCCGAAGAGAAGGAGTGATATTTGACTTTTTGAGAGCAAATTTTGCTCGGGGGGCATGTCGCATTTAGGAAGCCCCTATGGTGCCACAACAGCAAAAAATACCCACATGGCATACCATTTTGGAAACTAGACCCCTTGAGGAACGTAACAAGAAATAAAGTGAGCCTTAATACCCCACACGGGTTTCACGACTTTTGCATATGTAAAAAAATATATATATTTTTTTTCACTAAAATGTGTGTTTCCCCCCAAATTTCACATTTTTGCAAGGGTTAATAGCAGAAAATACCCCCCAAAATTTGTAACCCCATCTCTTCTGAGTATGGAGGTACCCCATAAGTGGACCTGAAGTGCACTACGGGCGAACTACAATGCTCAGAAGAGGAGGAGCACCATTGAGCTTTTGGAAAGAGAATTCGTTTGGAATGGTAGTCAGGAGCCATGTGCATTTACAAAGCCCCCCGTGGTGCCAGAACAGTGGACCCCCCACATGTGACCCCATTTTGGAAACTACACCCCTCATAGAATTTAATAAGTGGTGCAGTGAGCATTTACACCCCACTGGCGTTTGACAGATCTTTGGAACAGTGGGCTGTGCAAATGGAAAATAAAATTTTTCATTTTCACGGATCACTGTTCCAAAAATCTGTCAGACACATGTGGGGCGTAAATGCTCACTGTACCTCTTATTACATTACATGAGGGGTGTAGTTTCCAAAATGGGGTCACATATGGGGGGGGTCCATTGTTCTGGTACAATGGGGGCTTTGTAAACACAAGTGGCCTTCAATTCCGGACAAATTTTCTCTTCAAAATCCCAATGGCGCTCCTTCTCTTCTGAGCATTGTAGTGCACCCATAGAGCACTTTACATCCACATATGGGGTATGCTCTTACTCAGAAGAAATTGGGTTACAAATTTTGGGGGGCTTTTTTTTATTTTCCCTTGTGAAAATGAAAAATTTAGGGTGACACCAGCATTTTAGTGAAAAAAAATTTTTTTTTTTCATTTTCCCATCCAAATTTAATGAAAATTTGTCAAACACCTGTGGGGTGTTCAGGCTCACTATACCCCTTGTTACGTTCCGTGAGGGGTGTCGTTTTCAAAATGGGGTCACATGTGGGTATTTTTTTTTGGGGGTTTATGTCAGAACCGCTGTAAAATCAGCCACCCCTGTGCAAATCACCAATTTAGGCCTCAAATGTACATGGTGCGCTCTCACTCCTGAGCCTTGTTGTGCATCCGCAGAGCATTTTACGACCACATATGGGGTATCTCCGTACTCAGGAGAAATTGCGTTACAAATTTTGGGGGTCTTTTTTTCCTTTTACCTCCCGTGAAAATAAAAAGTAAAGGACAACACCAGCATGTTAGTGTAAAATAAATTTTTTTTTACACTAACAGGCTGGTGTAGACCCCAACTTTTCTTTTTCATAAGGGGTAAAAGGAAAAAAAGCCCCCAAAATTAGTAGTGCAATTTCTCCCGAGTACGGAGATACCCCATATGTGGCACTAAACTGTTTCATTGAAATACGACAGGGCTCTGAAGTGAGAGAGCGCCATGCGCATTTGAGGACTAAATTAGGGATTGCACAGGGGTGGACATAGGGGTATTCTATGCCAGTGATTCCCAAACAGGGTGCCTCCAGCTGTTGCTAAACTCCCAGCATGCCTGGACAGTTAGTGGCTGTCCGGAAATGCTGGGAGTTGTTGTTTTGCAACAGCTGGAGGCTCTGTTTTGGAAACACTGCTGTACAATACGTTTTTTTATTTTTTATTAGGGGGACAGTGTAAGGGGGTGTATATGTTGTGTTTTACTCTTTATTATGTGTAAGTGTAGTGTTTTTTGGGTACGTTCACACTGGCGGGTTTACAGTGAATTTACCGCTAGGAGTTTGCGCTGCGGTGAAAAAGTTGCCACAGCTCATACTTGAAGCAGAAAACTTACTGTAAACCCGCGAGTGTGAATGAACCCTGTACGTTCACATGGGGGGGCAAACCTCCAGCTGTTTCAAAACGACAACTCCCAGCATGTACTGACAGACCGTGCATGCTGGGAGTTGTACTTTTGCAACAGCTGGAGGCACACTGGTTGGAAAACCTTCAGTTAGGTTCTGTTACCTAACTCAGTATTTTCCAACCAGTGTGCCTCCAGCTGTTGCAAAACTTCAACTCCCAGCATGTACTGATCGCCGAAAGGCATGCTGGGAGATGTAGTTATGCAACAGCTGGAGGGATCGCAACTACAACTCCCAGCATGCAGAGACATCTGTTTGCTGTTTAGGCTTGCTGGGAGTTGCAGTTTTGCAACATTTGGAGAGCTATAGTTTAGAGACCACTGCACAGTGGTCTCCAAACTGTGGACCTCCAGATGTTGCAAAACTACAACTCCCAGCATGCCCAGACAGCAAACTGCTGTCTGGGCATGCTGGGAGTTGTAGTTTTGCAAGATCTGGAGGTGCACACTATAGAGATCACTTTGCAGTGGTCTCAAACTGTAGACCTCCAGCTGTTGCAAAACTGCAACTCCCAGCAAGCCTAAACAGCTCTCTGGGCATGCTGGGAGTTGTAGTTTTGCAACATCTGGAGGGTTACAGTTTAGAGACCACTATAGTGGTCTCAGACTGTAGCCCTCCAGATGTTGCTAAGTAACTCACCGGCTTCCGTTGGATCCAGGGAGCTGCGTCGCCGTCCTCTTCTTCGGCCGATCGTCGCCCGCTGCCGCCGCTGATCGTCGCCCGCTGCCATCGCCGATGGGTAAGTGGATCTTCGGCGCCGGTCCCTGTCTGTTTCCCCGTCCTGCCCCGCCTATTGTGGGTGGGCAGGACGGGGAAACCGAAAGTAAACCCCTCCGCCCCCGATCTGCTATTGGTGGTCGCGTCTAGACCACCAATAGCAGAGATAGGAGGGGTGGCAACCCTGCCACCTCACTCCTATCGCTGCGGTGGCATCGTGGGTGTCTAGGACACCCGCGATCCCCCTTCTATTCCGGGTCACCATAGACCCGTATGACCCGGAAGCGGCGCAAATCGCAAGTGTGAATTCACTTGCGATTTGCGCCGATCGCCGACATGGGGGGGTCTAATGACCCCCCTGGGCATTTGCGCGGGGTGCCTGCTGATAGATATCAGCAGTCACCCCAGCCCGATCCCCGCCCGGCGCGCGGCGGGTACCGAAATTCCCACGGGCGTACAGGTACGCCCTTGGTCCTTAAGTACCAGGGAGCAAAGGCGTACCTGTACGCCCTTGGTCCTTAAGGGGTTAAACATATTACATGTGGGTATTCTTACCCATTCCTTATTCATACATCTACCACCTTCAATTAATTGTACTGTGCTTCCTCCACTACTTCCCCTCCTCGCAAAAAAACTTTTAAGCATTGCATCTTCCTTAATCATATATTCAATTTGTGCCGCTATATAATATAATTGTATATTTGGTGTACCAAGACCACCTTTATTCAAAGGAGGACTCAAAAAAGTGTGTTTCATACGTGTGTGTTTCCCATCCCATAAAAACCCATTAATCTCACTCTGTATTTTATTAAAGTGATGTTCCCCTAACCATATAGGAGCTGCCCTTATTACATGCAAAACCATAGGGAAGATAGTAGTTTTAATCTAAACAATTCTTTCAGCCATATTTAGGCGAAGTTTCTTCCATATCAAAATTTTATTTCTTACTTTCTGCTTCAATGGAATTAGGTTCAACCGCGCAAAATCTTCTATATTTCTAGATATTTTGACTCCCAGGTATTCAAGAGCCTCCCCATCTCTGAGCACATGTATCTCTTCATTAATATCTTGTCTCTCACCTGACAAAAGTAGTAACCCCGATTTCTTCCAATTAATCTTGAAGCCTGAATATTTACCGAAATCCCTAATCAATTCAATAATACTTGATAATTTTCTTTCTGGATCTACTACAAATAGGACCACATCATCTGCATATAGCAGTATTTTCTCCTCCTCTCCCTCAACACCGAACCCACCAAACAGCTCCGAACTCCTAATCATCTGTGCCAGCGGCTCGATAAAGAGGGAGAAGAGGAGAGGTGACAAGGGGCAGCCTTGCCTAGTTCCCCTCTGCAACCAGACTGTCTCCTGGGAGATTTTATTGTTTATATAAATTTTTGCTCTAGGGGCTTTGTACATGGCTTTCAGTCCCTGTAAAAAATAGTCTCCAAGATTCATGCGCTCCACAATCCTGAAAAGGAAACCCCACTCCACCCTGTCAAACGCTTTTTGAGCGTCAACAGACAGGATGGAGTGGGGCCCCCTACATCCTGCGTCTGCATATTCAGAAAAACCCTTCTAAAAAATGTTGTTATAAATATTTCTTCCTTTCATAAAACCTATTTGCTCCTTTCCAATTAACTTATCCATCATATGCTGCAGGCGCTTGGCCCAGATTTTTGCAAATCTTTTCTGATCTGTATTCAGGAGGGAGATTGGCCTGAAATCGTCCATTTTTCCGCTCTTACTGCCTTTTTTTGAAATTAAGACAATAATGGCTTCTGCCATAGATGGGGAAAGTTCCCCTCTACTCAAGGATTCATTGTAGACCTCTAAAAGGCATAACAATAATGGATCACTAAAGCATTTATAAATTTCAAAGACGAGGCCATCCGAGCCTGGGGCGAGTTTTAATATTATCGGCATGGGGGGATTTAAGATATTTTGTGGGGCATCGCTCCCCCCCAAGTGATTTCCTTGGATTAAGTTTTGGTGACATCCTCTCCCCCCCTTTTTTTTTTTTTTTTCCTTGTTTTCCTTTCTCTCTTAGGGCACTATGCATAGTTCAGACGAGTGTCAGTCCAGCGCAGCGTTTCCCTGTAGTCAGCAGGTTCTCATCTTGTCTGTCTGCACTGGGCGGCGGACGCTGTAGGGATCCTTATCGGGAAGATAAGGGGGGGGGGGAGTGGAGGACACATTCACCCCGCAGGGTCCATCAGGCGGCCAGAGGGCAGGTCCGGAGCTGACGGTGTTACGTCATGCCGTCACAGCGCCCGCCACAGCTTTTCGGCATTGATTCATATGGACAAATCTTTTGATAAATAACATTTTAACAACCTGTGTGCAATGAAAAATGAGCCCCATTGCTTCTTCCTATAACTTGCTGTAGCACTCTATTTACTCCCTCTGTCTCTTGCACTCTTGTGATCTTCGTGTATGTTTTATGTTTTATATTTTATGTAATGTGTATATTTTTCATGAATGTTAATGTCTCCCGTTATACAGGCTACACACCAGCATTGGCATGTGCTCCGAATAAGGATGTCGCTGACTGTCTGGCTCTCATCTTGGCCACCATGATGCCGGTTTCATCATGCAGCACAATGCCATCTCTAACTTTAAATCATTACACCAATCCCTCAAAGACTGTCACATTTGACTCTTTGCCCATTATGAGGAGTGAGCACAGTTCTTACTGCAGTTTCAACAATATCGGCAGGGAAGATGGATATCCGTACACAGAAGATGATGAGCTCAATGACTCTGACTCTGAAACCTACTGAGGTTCTGCAGGAGCCCAGATTTTTAAGTTCTTTCAATTGTCAAACCTGAAAGAGTTTTTTGTTCTCTGTTCTGCCACAGTGGCCAGAAATTTAGGGGTAAAATTATCACATACAAAGTTTTTTTTTTCTTTTTAAATATACACTGATTTGATGAATACATTTGCAAATGTTTTAATCTGACCCACTTTGTTGGATAAGAATCCTTTCTACAACCGAATAAATGTAATATAATGGTTTGGAAGCTGTCGTGAGCAGAGGAGTTAGCGGGAACAGAAGATCAGAGGACTTTCAGCAGTCTTTACTGTTTTATTTAAAGTTTTATTGTCTGTGTCGAGAGAATCTTTTATAATGCGGGGCATAGCAGTCCAGTCAGCAGACTCCTACTATAATTGTACAGGAAACATTATAATAAACATTGTATAAATAAAATGAAACAATTTTGATGGCAATAAATGAATTTGGTGCATCTGGCATTGTGTGTACATCAGTTTGCCAAGGGACCAAATAACTTTTTTTATTTCTACAAATGGTTTTTGGATGTAAAATGACTGGAATCCGTTAATCTAGAACTGTGCATCTAATATTTTTATTTCTAGGTCGTGTTTCTTTCTGTCCATGCCGAGAAAATGTCCAAAATAGGATTCATTTTATTTTGAATTTTTTTGTTAGCAGGAGCTGAACAGGATGATGTGTTGAATTTCTGTTATGACATTGGATAATGTTGTGCGGGAAATCAAAAACTGTGTTTTGGTTTTTCCTTTGCTATGGCTCTTAAATGGCACTAGTGGTATGTACCCATGGATGAACATATGTGGCAGGATTCCTCATGTTCATTTGGTCTTAAGTTAAAATAAAATCTGAAAAATAAATTATGACTTGACTATTTAGGATGAGCACATACGTTGTTGATCAAAAACCCAGATTTAGATTTTATTGTAATGTGATATCATTTTTGAAGGTTATTAACCACTGTTCTTTGCTTGTTAAATATTAATTATTAGCTGATTAATTTTTCCCACCATCTTAAGCATCTATCAATGCACTTTTTTCTTCAATATTATTTAGATTTTTGCGACTGTATTTGTTTACAATGTTAAACATTATGAGAGGCATTAAAATGGCCATCAGGTAAAATGATACCAACCTCAAGAGTGCTGCTGGGCCAAACTGAGGGTTCTATAGTGATCCAGGTTCCGTTCTCCCATAGCAGGTCTTGCTCTTGTAAATGTAATAAAGGCAATTAAGTGGCACCATTTAATAGCTGTAAAAATCCAGTTTAAGGATATGTCCAGATTTTTGGTAGCAGATAATTTTTTAGGATTTCCAAATTAAAATCCACGACTTCAGATCTGAATGTTTTTTTTTTTTTGTTGTTTTTTTTGGTGTATGGAAATGCCGTTAAATGCTGTCTTTAGCATTTCCTTTCCTTTTGACAGTGTTCTTTGTAGATTATATACACTCCCTTGCTCCCTTGCTGCTGTAATACAGACCTAAAAATACCTCCATGTAAGGGTGGGTTCACACTACGTTTTGTCCCATACGGGAGCGCATACGGCAGGAGGGAGCTAAAAGCTCGCGCTCCCGTATGTAACCGTATGCGCTCCCGTATACCATTCACTTCAATGAGCCGACCGGAGTGAAACGTTCGGTCCGGTCGGCTCATTTTTGCGCCGTATGCGCTTTTACAACCACGGTTTTAGGTCCGGTTGTAAAAGCGCATACGGCGCAAAAATGAGCCGACCGGACCGAACGTTTCACTCCGGTCGGCTCATTGAAGTGAATGGCATACGGGAGCGCATACGGTTACATACGGGAGCGCGAGGTTTTAGCTCCCTCCTGCCGTATGCGCTCCCGTATGGGACAAAACGTAGTGTGAACCCAGCCTAAGACAACTGTAAACCCAGCACTGTTGTCACTTCTGATGACTGTTTAGTAAACACAATTGCAGATTACGTTACAGCATTATATATATAGATATATAGATATATATATATATATATGTATGTATGCGCCATGGTCCTAATTATGCCTATCCTAGAGGTTTAGACTATTGACATGACATTGCTCAAATTGTATCTTCAGAGAAATAAGTAATATTTCCCAGATATTCACATACCAGCAGCATAGTTACCATAGTTACCAATTTAGTTGCATAGGGGAAGATTTATCAAAACCTGTGTAGAGGAAGAGTCATGCAGTTGCCCATAGCAACCAATCAGATCACTTCATTCTATTTAAAAATGCCTTTTTTAAAAATTAAAGAATTGATCAGATTGGTTGCTATGGGCAACTGCACGACTCTTCCTATACACAGGTTTTGATAAATCTCCTCCATGATGCCTTAAAGGGGTACTCCAGTGAAAAACCTTTTTTTTTTTTTTTTTTTACATATCAACTGGCTCCAGAAAGTTAAACAGATTTGTTAATTGTTAATATTAATCAAATCTTAATCCTTCCAGTACTTGTCAGCTGCTGTATACTACAGAGGAAGTTGTGTAGTTCTTTTTTGTCTGACCACAGTGCTCTCTGCTGACACCTCTGTCCATGTCAGGAATTGTCCAGAGTGGGAGCAAATCCCCATAACAAACCTCTCCTGCTCTGGACAGTTCCTGACATGGACAGAGGTGTCAGCAGAGAGCACTGTGGTCAGACAAAAAAGAACTACACAACTTCCTCTGTATTATACAGCAGCTGCTAAGTACTGGAAGGATTAAGATTTTTAACAGAAGAAATTTACAAATCTGTTTAACTTTGACACCAGTTGATTTGAAAAAAGAGTTTTCCACCGGAGCCTAATTTGCCTAATATGTGTCTAGTCTATGGGTTGCATGAAAAGTGTCAAACCAATTTTGTTTGTGGGATTGTTAAAGGTCGCACTAACAGTGGCATATCCAGTATATATGCTACAAAATTCTGATCTGGGGAAATGCCTTTAACTCATGAGGGTACGAAGCTGTGGTTTTTTGTAGTTCCCCAGCCTTATTCTGTGCTAGACCCACAAAATAGAACATCTACAGGAGCAAATATGTGACAATGTGGTCATTTCAGAGAAAGCAGATTGCTGGTAAAGGGCATCTACCCAATGTAAGGACCCTGACAGTCCAACATATCTCAGCACCCTAGATCCCGGGTGCAATATGCAAAACAGGGCGCCTCTCAGCCTGACTGGTTAATAGCACCAATTATTTTTATTTTTCGTTATTCACAGCCTTTACCCTGGGCCTGCTCTGCTGAAATATCTTGTGTGCCCCATGAAATGAAGTTCACAAATAAATTCAGATTATCTGATAAAGCCAGCAATTCTCCAGGTTTAATTGTTTAGGGAAACATTTCTTACAGAACACAATTTGGAATTGTAATTTGTCATTTTATTGATAGGCCTCCAGCAAGTTGTGAAATTTTTGCTGATCCTATGGAATTGGACTCATAGTTTTGGGGAAGGGGGTGGGGCAATGGTATTAGGTTGTTTGAAACTATGATTATTACTTTATTTATTGTTTATTTATTTGTATTTCTAAACTGAAAAAAAAAAAAAAGTTTCTTGAAATAAAGTGTAAATATGCAAAGCATTTGGTTTTGCTATTTAATGCAAACCGTAAAATTTGATCAAAGAATTTATCTACAAATCGAAACCACATTACGCAAAGTGTATTTAATGCCTTTATGAACCAGTTGCATTTTAGTTTATCAATTTGTTGTCCTAATAGTTTTTTCCAGCCCAACTATAAACAAAAAGTCTTTTTCTGTAATGTGAAACTGGAAAACTTTTAAATTGTATCTGATCTTCTGGTTTTAAGAACAGAATGTGACAGTATTTTGAACTATTTGAGAATATTGTAAAGGTTTTTCTTTATTTTATTTTTTTCTTAAGACAATATCGGCATGTACATAGAAATAGTGACTGCTTGGATACTGTATTTACCTGCACTCTTTCAGTACATTGAAATTCCTGTATATTTTATGGAGTATAATAAAATGTGAGTTATGTTTAATTAATGTTTGATTCCATTGTGTCATATTTTATATTTGTGTGGCTTTTTAACCCCTTCAGGACGGAGCCCATTTTGGCCTTAAGGACTGGAGCGTTTTTTGTACATCTGACCACTGTCACTTTAAACATTAATAACTCTGGAATGCTTTTAGTTATCATTCTGATTCCGAGATTGTTTTTTCGTGACATATTCTACTTTAACATAGTGGTAAATTTTTGTCGATACTTGCATCCTTTCTTGGTGAAAAATCCGTAAATTTGATGAAAAATTTGAAAATTTTGCATTTTTCTAACTTTGAAGCTCTCTGCTTGTAAGGAAAATGGATATTACGAATACATTTTTTTTTGGTTCACATATACAATATGTCTACTTTATGTTTGCATCATAAAATTGACGTGTTTTTACTTTTGGAAGACACCAGAGGGCTTCAACGGTCAGCAGCAATTTTCCTATTTTTCACAAAATTTTCAAACTCAGTATTTTTCAGGGACCAGTTCAGGTTTGAAGTGGATTTGAAGGGTCTTCATATTAGAAATACCCCATAAATGACCCCATTATAAAAACTACACCCCCCAAAGTATTCAAAATGACATTCAGTCAGCGTTTTAACCCTTTAGGTGTTTCACACGAATAGCAGCAAAGTGAAGGAGAAAATTCACAATCTTCATTTTTTACACTCACATGTTCTTGTAGACCCAATTTTTGAATTTTTACAAGGGGTAAAAGGACAACATTTTTACTTGTATTTGTAGCCCAATTTCTCTCGAGTAAGGACATACCTCATATGTCTATGTAAAGTGTTCGGCGGGCGCAGTAGAGGGCTCAGAAGGGAAGGAGCGACAAGGGGATTTTGGAGAGTACGTTTTTCTGAAATGGTTTTTGGGGGGCATGTTACCTTTAGGAAGCCCTTATGGTGCCAGAACAGCAAAAAAAAAACACATGGCATACCATTTTGGAAACTAGACCCCTCGGGGAATGTAACATGGGATAAATTGAACCTTAATACCCCACAGGTGTTTCACGACTTTTGCAAATGTAAAAAAAAAAAAAAAAAAAAATTTTACCTAAAATGCTTGTTTTCCCCCAAAAAATTTATTTTTAAAAAGGGTAATAGCAGAAAATACCCCTAAAAATTTGAAGCCCAATTTCTCCCGATTCAGAAAACACCCCATATGGGGGTGAAAAGTGCTCTGCTGGCGCACTACAGGTCTCGGAAGAGAAGGAGTCACATTTGGCTTTTTGAACGCAAATTTCTCTCTGGGGGGCATGCCGCATTTAGGAAGCCCCTATGGTGCCAGGACAGCAAAAAAAAAACCACATGGCATACCATTTGGGAAACTAGACCCCTCGGGGAACGTAACAAGGGGTTAAGTGAACCTTTATACCCCACAGGTGTTTCACGACTTTTGCATATGTAAAAAAAAATTTTTTTTTTTACCTAAAATGCTTGTTTTCCCAAAAATTTTACATTTTTAAAAAGGGTAAAAGCAGAAAATACCCCCCAAAATTTGTAACACAATTTCTCCCGAGTACGGCGATACCCCATATGTGACCCTAAACTGTTGCCTTGAAATACGAAAGGGCTCCAAAGTGAGAGCGCCATGCGCATTTGAGGCCTAAATTAGGGATTGCATAGGGGTGGACATAGGGGTATTCTACGCCAGTGATTCCCAAACAGGGTGCCTCCAGCTGTTGCAAAACTCCCAGCATGCCTGGACAGTCAACGGCTGTCCGACAATACTGGGAGTTGTTTTGCAACAGCTGGAGGCTCCGTTCTGGAAACAGTGGCGTACCAGACGTTTTCATTTTTATTGGGGAGGGGAGGGGGGCTGTGTAGGGGTATGTGTATATGTAGTGTTTTTTGCTTTTTATTTTATTTTTTGTGTTAGTGTAGTGTAGTGTTTTTAGGGTACAGTCACACGGGCGGGGGTTCACAGTAGTTTCTCGCTGGCAATTTGAGCTGCAGCAAATACTTACTGTAATCCTCCGCCCATGTGAGTGTACCCTGTACGTTCACATTGGGGGGGACATCCAGCTGTTGCATAACTACAACTCCCAGCATGCCCGTTGGCTGTCGGTGACTGCTGAGAGTTGCAGTTTTGCAACAACTGTAGGCACACTGGTTATGTATCACTGAGTTTGTGACCTAAATCAGGGTTTCACAACCAGTGTGCCTCCAGCTGTTGCAAAACTACAACTCCCAGCATGTACGGTGCATGGTGTACGGTGTCTGCTGAGAGTTGTAGTTTGCAACAGCTGGAGGCACACCGGTCGTGAAACACTGAGTTAGGTTAAAAAAAACTCTGAGTTTCACAACCAGTGTGCCTTCAGCTGTTGCAAAACTACAACTCTCAGCAGTCACCGACAGCCAACGGGCATGCTGGGAGTTGTAGTTATGCAACCAGCAGATGCACCACTACAACTCCCAGCATGCACTTTAGCTGTTTGTGCAAGCTGGGAGTTGTAGTTATACAACAGCTGAAGGTACACTTTTCCATAGAAAGAATGTGCCTCCAGCTGTTGCAAAACCATAAGTCCCAGCATGCCCATAAGGGAATGCTGGGAGTTGTGGTGGTCTGCCTCCTACTGTTGCATAACTACAGCTCCCAGCATGCCCTTTTTGCATGCTGGGAGCTGTTGCTAAGCAACAGCAGGAGGCTGTCACTCGCCTCCAACGATCCAGACGCTGCAGGTCAGTCCCGCCGCCGCAGCTGCTCCTGGGGCCCCGATCCCAACAGGGGCGCCGGTGATCGGGGTCCCCAGCACCCGGGGGTGCACGTCCCGCACCCGCTCACGTCCTCCGGAAGAGGGGCGGAGCGGGTGCGGGAGTGACACCCGCAGCAGGCGCCCTGATTGGTCGGCCGGTAATACGGCCGACGAATCAGGGCGATCGTGAGGTGGCACCAGTGCCACCTCACCCCTGCAGGCTCTGGCTGTTCGGGGCCGTCAGAGACGGCCCCGAACAGCCAGTAATTCCGGGTCATCGGGTCACTGGAGACCTGATTGACCCGGAATCGCCGCAGATCGCTGGACCAATCGCCGACATGGGGGGGGCATAATGACCCCCCTGGGCGATATGCCGGGATGCCTGCTGAACGATTTCAGCAGGCATCCGGCTCCGGTCCCCAACCGGCTAGCGGTGGGGGCCGGAATTCCCACGGGCGTATGGATACGGGACTCGGGATGCAGGGCGTATCCATACGCCCTATGTCCTGAAGAGGTTAACTATAAGGCTATGTTTCCACACAGGTGTTTTGTTTTGCTTTTGTTTTTTTTATTTTAACCTTTTTTTTTTTAAACTTTTTAAGCAAAGCCAGAAGTGAATTCAAATGAAATGGGAAATAAAGAAAAGACTTAGGCAACGTTTCCACTTGGATTTTATTCTGGCAGTTTTTGGATATCTGCCACTGCAGTTTTTGAGCCAAAGCCAGAAGTGTATTCAAAAGGAATAGGACATATAGAGGAAGGACTTACACTTCTGCTCCCTTATGGATCCACTTCTGACTTTGGCTCAAAAACTGCCAGAAAAAAAAGTGGAAACCTAGCCTTATACTTCTCCTTTCTACTGGATCCATATATAAATTATGGTCGAAAACTGCAGAGCAGTTTTTCAAGAAAAAAAAGAGTCCAGGAAAAAAAACTTGACAAAAATAGCCTTAAAAGGTGTCCTCCAGCCCTAGACATCTTATCTCCCTACCCAAGGGACAGAGGATAGGATGTCTAATCACGGCAGGGGTCCGGCTGTGGCTTTCTGAACACAGAAGCTTGGGGGTAAGATGTCTAGGGGCGGAGTTCAACTTTAAAGGGGTACTCTGGCCCTGAGACATCTTATCCCCTATCCAAAGGATAGGGGATAAGATGGCTCATTACGGGGATCCTGCCACTGGGGACCCCCACAATCTTGTATTTGCCACCCACCTGTTTGAGCTGCACGCCACGGTGGCAGCTCACAAACAGCCGGGTGGCTACCACGAGGCCGGAGGGTCGTGACATCATGATACTCTGGCCCTGTGGTCGCCACCCGGCTGTTTGCGAGCTGGCACCGCGGCGTGCAGCTCAAACAGGTGGGTGGCGAATACAAGATTGCGGGAGCGGCGGGACCCCTGCGGTGAGACATTTTATCCCCTATCCTTTGGATAGGGGATAAGATGTCTCGGGGCCGGAGTACCCCTTTGCCTGGGTTGAAAATCCCTTTAAAGTGGGGCAAATGCAGTTAGAATCGTATGCACTGTGCTTCCTTTTCCACCAAGAGTGCAGTTCCTGCTCCTTTTCAATTAATTTACAATATGATGATTTAGTCACATTATTTCGGCTGCCTTCTTTTTCAATTTACTAGTTGCCAAAATAATAAAATTACAGTCTGTAGTATTCTGACCACTTTACATTTTTTCTTTTTATGTCTACAGGGCTGTGTGTAAGTGCTTGTATTTTGAGCATTGGTTTGTGGGGGAGATATCAAAACCTGTCCAAAGCAACATAGCTCATCAGCAACCAATCAGATCGCTTCTTTCATTTTTCAGAGCCATTTTCAAAAATGAAAGAAGCGATTTGATTGGTTGCTATGGGCAACTCAGCAACTGATCCTCTGGACAGGTTTGATTACATTTCCCCCTGTTTATTTTATTGGTGTTAATTTTGGTGGATAGGTGCTTTATATTCAAATTTTCTGACATGTCAGATGACTAAAGACAGTTTTTTGGGGGCTTTTTGTATTACATTTAGTTCATATTTTAATAGTTTGGAGCAGCATACAACTATCTATATACACTACTCAAAAAAATAAAGGGAACACTAAGATAACACATCCTAGATCTGAATGAATGAACTAATCGTATGAAATACTTTCGTCTTTACATAATTGAATGTGCTGACAACAAAATCACACAAAAATTATCAATGGAAATCAAATTTATCAACCCATGGAGGTCTGGATATGGAGTCACACTCAAAATTAAAGTGGAAAATCACACTATAGGCTGATCCAACTTTGATGTAATGTCCTTAAAACAAGTCAAAATGAGGCTCAGTAGTGTGTATGACCTCCCTACAATGCCTGGGCATGCTCCTGATGAGGTGGCGGATGTTCTCCTGAGGAGTGTCCTCCCAGACCTGGACTAAAGCATCCGCCAACTCCTGGACAGTCTGTGGTGCAATGTGGCGTTGGTGGATGGAGCGAGACATGATGTCCCAGATGTGCTCAATCGGATTCAGGTCTGGGGAATGGGCAGGTCAGTCTGTAGCATCAATGCCTTCCTCTTGCAGGAACTGCTGACACTCTAGCATTGTCTTGCATTAGGAGGAACCCAGGGCCAACCGCACCAGCATATGGTCTCACAAAGGCCCGTAAGTCTTTTTGCTAAACCTAAAGATAAACTAATGATCACCAGGATCTAAACAGGCAAAATGAAAATAAAAAACTAACAAGACTCCATGAATGTAGGGAGGGGTGGAATTTTTTTTCCCCTTTTTTTTTTTGGAACTCCTGTGCCAATAATGCTAAGTAAACAAATATGTAGCTTGTGATATTTGACTAACATCACGCACACATCATGACTTTCTAAATTGCATTTGGCAAACACATCCACTACCCTATGATTATCTGAGAACATAAACAAAAGTCAGCCTTCAAAAGAACTCCTCCACATGGAAAACGCCTGCCAAATCTCATGGTGCGTGCACACCTCCCAGAGATAACAGAAGTTACTGCATCAGTAGACGCATACACTCCATCACTGATATAAAAATAAGTGGTGTAGAATCCCTGTGCCTACATATTTGTTTAATATTTTGATGGATCAACTCAATATACTCATCGATGTAGCTTCATACTGATTGCACAAAGCAGAATTTCCAAGAGTCATAAGAATCATAGATAACCTTAAACTATTAAGGACACATTACCGAGGTTTGAAGCCTGCTCAGGAGCTGAGGACCCTTTTAAACCCAGTGGGTCCTAACTGCTGTCAGCAGCCAGGACCCAGGTTTAATGCAGGACATCACCAATTGGGCCGATGCCCGGCATTAACCCTTAAGATACCATGAACAAAGTTGAGAAGAAAAGAAAACGATCCCGGCAGCTCAGCGGAGCTGATCGGGACCATCGCTGTGAAATTATCCCGATCAGCTGAGAGGATGACGGGAGGGTCCTTACCTGCCTCCTCGCCATCCGATCAGTGCTCTGATGTCCCCAGCCAGCCATGGCAGGCTGGAGCAGCAGAGTACTGATAACACTGATCAGTGCTGAGCCAAAGCTTAGCACTGGACAGTGTATGCAATCGAAAGATTTAAAAAAAAAATGTAACAAATGTTAATAAGCATCTCCCCTAATAAAAGTTTGAATCCCCTCCCCCAATTTGGTATTGCAGCGTGCCTAAATGTTCGAACAATTAAAATATAAGGTTAGTTAAACCGCACGGTCAATAGCGTACAAGAAAAAAATACCAAAATTGTGCATTTTTGGTGACTTCATATACCGTATATACTCGAGTATAAGCCGAGTTTTTCAGCACGATTTTTCCTGCTGAAAACACCCTCCTCGGCTTATACTCGAGTGAGCTCTCCGCCCTCAGTGGTCTTCAACCTGCGGACCTGAAGAAGTTTCAAAACTACAACTCCCAGCAAGCCCGGGCAACCATCAGCTGTCCGGGCTTGCTGGGAGTTGTAGTTTTGAAACCTCTGGAGGTCCGCAGGTTGAAGACCACTGCGGCCTTCGACATCATCCAGCCCCCTCTCACCCCCTTTAGTTCTGAGTACTCACCTCCGCTCGGGGCTGGTCCGGTGCTGCAGGACTGTCCGGTGGGGAGGTCGTCCGGTGGGATAGTGGTTCCGGGCTGTCCATCTTCACCGGGGGGGCCTCTTCTCCGCGCTTCGGGCCCGGCCCCGGAATAGTCACGTTGCCTTGACGACGATGCACAGGGACGTTCATTAGCAATGTCCCTCTGCGTCGTCGTCAAGGCAATACCTCTATTCCAGGCCCGAAGCGCAGAGAAGAGGCCCCACCCCCGGTGAAGATGGACAGCCCGGAACCACTATCCCACCGGATGACCTCCCCACCGGATAGTCCTGCAGCATCGGACCAGCCCCGAGCGGAGGTGAGTACAGAACTAAAGGGGGTGAGAGGCTGATGGCTGCCCGGGCTTGCTGGGAGTTGTAGTTTTGAAACATCTGGAGGTCCGTAGGTTGAAGACCACTGTATCAGACATTGACAAGCGGTGATGATGAAGGGGGGGGGGGCTGATGACAAGGGGATGATGAAGGGGGGTGGGATGATGACAGGGGGGTGATGAAGGGGTGTGTGGGATGATGACAAGGGGATGATGAAGGGGGGTGTGGGATTATGACAAGGGATTGATGAAGGGGGGGGGGGGTGGGATGATGACAAGGGGATGATGACAGGGGGATGATGAAGGGGGTGTGGGATGATGACAAGGGGATGATGACAGGTGGTGATGATGAAGGGGGGATGATGACAGGCGGTGATGATGAAGGGGGGATGATGATGAGGGTGTTAATGACGGGGGTCTGGATGATGACAGGGGGGATGATGTATTTCCCACCCTAGGCTTATAGTCGAGTCAATAACTTTTCCTGGGATTTGGGGGTCAAATTAGGGGCCTCGGCTTATATTCGGGTCGGCTTATACTCGAGTATATACGGTACCTTATAAAAATTAATCAAAAGTGATCAAAAAGTTCCATCAAAACAAAAAAGGTACTAACAAAAACTACAGATTATGGCACAAAAAATTTGCCCTCATATAGCCCCGTATGCGAAAAAAAAAAAAAGTTATACATGGTCAGAATATGACAATTTCAAACATACTAATTTTGGTGCATGCAGTTATAAAATAATAGTAGTAAAATAAAATAAAATCTACATAAATTGGGTATCCTTGTAATCATATGGACCTACAGAATAAAAATAAGTTGTTGTTTTTACAGAAAAGTGCACTGTGTAGAAACGGAAGCCCCCAAAATAATAAAATGGTGTTTGTTTGTTTTTATTTCACCCCACAAATAAGTTTTTTTTTTTGTTTCACCACAGATTATGTTATAAAATAAGTGATGTCATTACAAAGTAGGATTGGTGACGCAAAAAACGAGCCCTTAAATGGGTCTGTAGGTGGAGGAGGAAAAAACTAAAGTGCAAATACCAAAATAGTTTGAGGTCCTTAAAGAGGCACTCTCATTGTTAAAAACTTTTCATATATTGCAGGACTCATTATAATATGACATTTCACAATATACACCTGTTAAATTTTTTTTTTTATTTTCACCTGAAATTCATGCTCAAAATAGCCACCACTAGGGGTTGCCTGTCTCTTAGCCAGACAGACTATTCTAGATTTTAAAGCATACTGGATACCGTCCGTAAAGCATACCGGTATCCAGTATAGGAGATTTCTATTGTGTATGCAAAACTACAGATAAAGGATGTGTGGACATGCTGGGAGCTGTAGTTTTACAATAGCTGGAGGCAACACTGCTCTAACACAGTTATTTACAAACATTGCAGCTTCAGTTGTTACTAAACTACAACTCCCAGCATGCTGAAATAGTCAAAGCTTTCTTGGACTCCTGAATGACAAAGAAGTTGATCAGACATTCAGGAGTCTGTGAAAGATGAATGAAACACATAGTGACAGCTATGCTGATTAGCATCCAGCTTTACTAGGAGAAGATAAAACAGATAGAACATGTATTCATAAAAATGCTGTACTTTTATCTAAAAAATCCTTGCACTAATTTTATAAAGATCTATTCTTATATTTATACATTTTATCCTGTTATGAATTCACCATAATGTCTTCTGATTACTGCCGGCAAGCTCCAAGTATCTTCCTCTGACACATGACATAGCATAAAACCAGAGAGGAAAGGGTTACAGAGTAGAGAGTACTGATTGGCTGACTGCCCAGGCTTGCTCCTGTGAGGGAGACAGACTGACACGCCCCCTCCAGCCTGCACAATGAAAAAGTAACTCACCAGCAGATAAATGCTTATATCTCTGGATATATAGGTCCGAGACACATAAAAATTATATACACATGATCAGGATTGGGTCCTGAGTAACATATCACTTTTTTCTTTTTTTTGCACTATGACAGGTACGCTTTAAGGACTGAGCCCTTTTTCGCAATTCTGACCACCGTCACTTTACGAATTAATAACTCGAAAACGCTTTTACCGAATATTCTGAGGCAGTTTTTTCGTGACATATTCTACTTTAAATTTTGGGCGTTACTTGGATCCTTTTTGGTGAAAAACCCCAAAATTTCATGAAAATTTAGAAAATTTTGCATTTTTCTAACTTTGAAGCTCTCTGCTTGTAAGGAAAATGGATGTTCCCAATAAATTTTATTTTTATTTACAAATACAATATGTCCACTTTATGTTGGCATCATAAAATGGACATATTTTAGCTGTTTGAAAAAATTAGAGGGCTTCAAAGTAGAGCAGCAATTTTCAAAAATGTCCTGAAAATTGCTAAATCTGAAGGGACAGATGTTACAGAACTACAACTCCCAGCATGCCTGGGCAGTCCAGGCATGCTGAGAGTTGTAGTTTGTCAACATCTAGAGGGCTACTGTTTGGGCACCACTGTAACAGTGGTCTCCAAACTGTGACCCTACAGATGTTGCAAAACTACAACTCCCAGCATGCCCAGACAGCCTTTGGCTGTCTGGGCATGCTGGGAGTTGCAGTTTGGCCTTCCTAGTGGTTGCCACAGTAAAGATCACTTTACTTTCACTTTCAATTCCCCCCCCCCCACCCCCCCGCCACCACCATAGATTCCCTACCTGAGCCAGGATCCAGCTGTCTCCAGCGAAGATCGGGGGGTCCCCAGGCATCTTCTCCTCCAGGTACCGGCCTCCATCTTCTGTCCATGTTCCCCTCGACATCCAGGGGTGGGCAGAATGGGGGGTTGCCATGGCAACCCACTGTCCTGCTCTGCCATTGGTCAGAATCAGTTCTGATCAATGGCAGGGGATAGGAGGAGATCGCAACACTGCGACCTCACTCCTAGCCCTCAGGATGATCGGGGCTGTCCCTGACAGCTCCGATCATCGCTATTTTCCGGCTGACTGGGTCACCAGAGACCCGATCAGCCCGGAATAGCAGAAAATCGCATGTCTGAGTTGGCATGCGATTTTCTGCGATCGTCGACATGGGGGGGGGGGGGGGGTCTCAGGACCCCCCTGGGGGATGTGCCGGGATGCCTGCTGAATGATTTCAGCAGGCATTCCGGTCCGATCCCCAACCGGCTAGCGGCGGGGACCGGAATTCCCATGGGCGTATGCATACGCCCAGTGGCGTTGCGACCGGGGTGCGGGGGGTGCGGCCCACACCGGGTGACACCATCCTGATGGGGTGACACCAGGTACGCCCCCGGTCCTCACTTGCGCTGCCTCTGTAATAGCACCACTCACCCTCCCCCGTCCTCACTTTTGCGCTGTCTCACTTGTCTCCGTAGTAGTAGAAGCACCCCCCGTCACCTGCACAGTGAACCGGCCTGCGCCCCCACGTCTTCTGTTGCGCCGGCCCAACGTCACTCCGCAGGGCCGCGCAGGAGGACGTGACGTCACTCGCAGAGCGCCGGAGAGAAGGAGCGCTGCGCTGGATGGGTAAGTGATTGTGTGTCTGTCTCACTCTATCTCTGTTTGTGTGTCTCTGTGTGTGTGTGACTGTGTGTGTGTGACTCTGTGTGTGTGACTCTGTGTGTGTGACTTTCTGTCTGTGTGTGTGATTCTCTGTCTGTGTGTGTGACTCTGTGTGTGTGACTGTGTGTGTGTGTGTGTGTGACTCTCTGTCTTTGTGTGTGTCTCTCTCTGTGAGTGTGTGTCTCTGTGTGTATGTGTGTTTGTGTGTGTCTGTCTGTCGCTATCTCTGTCTGTGTGTGGCTCTCTGTCTGTGTGTGACTCTGTGTGTGTGTGACTGTGTGTGACTCAGTCTGTGTGTATCTCTGACTGTGTGTGTGTGTCTCTCTCTCTATCTGAAATAAAAAAAAAGCACAAACGGATGCGCTCCGTAGTGTAACACCAAAGGTGAGTTGGTAACGCTAAGTGTGAATTGCGCTTACCACATGAAGTTGTACTCCAACCAAGTACAACAATGGAACAGGGTGTATCATCAAAGGGTCTCTGCAGCTTCGTCCCGCTGAAATAGAATCACGATAAAAACAAGCAATCTCCAGGTAGCAGAGCGGGATCAATGGAAGCGCTGAGACCAGATAAGAAGTTAAAAGGATTTATTTCCCATAATGCAACGCGTTTCACGGTCACCCGCTTCCTCAGGCCTGAGGAAGCGGGTGACAGTGAAACGCGTTGCATTATGGGAAATAAATCCTTTTAACTTCTTATCTGGTCTCAGCGCTTCCATTGATCCCGCTCTGCTACCTGGAGATTGCTTGTTTTTATCGTCTCTCTCTATCTATCTGTGTGTGTCTCTGTGTTGTGTGTGTGTTTTTTTTTTTGTGTGGGGGGAGGGGTTGTTTGAACCAGTGATCTAATATGGGGAGACTTTGACCTATTGTGGGGAACATGCAAGGGAACCTGTGGCCTAATGGGGGGAAACTACTACCAAATGTGGGGAATCTATGCTACCTAATGTGAGGAAACTGCTACCTAATGTTGGAAAACTGCTACCTAATGTGCGAAAGCTGCTACATAATGTGGGAAAACTGCTACCTAATGTGGGGAATCTGTGCTACCTAATGTGTGGAATCTGTGCTACCTAATGTGTGGAATCTGTGCTACCTAATGTGGGGAAATTACTACCTAATGCGGGGTAACTGGTACCAAATGTGGGGAATCTATGCTACCTAATGTGGGGTAACTGCTACCTACCTAATGTGGGGGAACTGCTACCTACCTTAAGTGGGGGAACTGCTGCCTACCTAATGCTCCCCCCTGGCAGTAGCACCCTCATCATCCACAAGCACCCCCCCCCCCCCCAGCAGCAGCACCTCCATCAGCAGATCTTGATGGTGGATGATGGGGGTGCTCCTGCCAGGAGGACGATCCTGCCGATGGATGATGGGGGTGATACTGCCAGGGGGGATGGCCAGTAGCACCCTCATCATCCTCCAGCAATACCCCCCCAGTACTAGCACCCCCATCATCCACTAGCAACACCACCAGATTTATATTCAGAGGGTACAGTATGTGTCAGATTTATATTCAGAGGGTACAGTATGTGGCAGATTTATATTCATAGTGTACAGTACGTTTTGGTATTATATTCAGAATGTACAGATGTGTGGTAGTATTATATTCAGTGGGTACGGTGTATGGAAGGTCTATAATCAAAGAGTGTATTGTATAGAAGTATTATATTTAGAGGATACAGTGTCTGGCAGGTTTATAATAATAATTGTTTTCATATAGAGGATGAGAATGCGCTGACATAGTGAGGAGACGTCTGGGCGTCACATTCTACAGACAGAAGTTTTAGCTGGACCAGGCGGTATGTACCATCTGAATTGGATAAGGGAAGACTATAGAGAAGACGTCACCTGTAGTCACTGATATCATTGTGTATTCTCCTCACTATAGAGAAGACGTCACCTGTAGTCACTGATATCATTGTGTATTCTCCTCACTATAGAGAAGACGTCACCTGTAGTCACTGATATCATTGTGTATTCTCCTCACTATAGAGAAGACGTCACCTGTAGTCACTGATATCATTGTGTATTCTCCTCACTATAGAGAAGACGTCACCTGTAATCAATGATATTGTTACGCCGAGCGCTCCGGGTCCCCGCTCCTCCCCGGAGCGCTCACGGCGTCTCTCTCCCTGCAGCGCCCCGGTCAGTCCCGCTGACCGGGAGCGCTGCACTGACATGGCCGTCGGGGATGCGATTCGCACAGCGGGACGCGCCCGCTCGCGAGTCGCATCCCAAGGCACTTACCCGTCCCGGTCCCCTGCTGTCATGTGCTGGCGCGCGCGGCTCTGCTCTCTAGGGCGCGCGCGCGCCAGCTCTCTGAGACTTAAAGGGCCAGTGCACCAATGATTGGTGCCTGGCCCAATTAGCTTGATTAGCTTGCACCTGTGCACTCCCTACTTATACCTCACTTCCCCTGCACTCCCTTGCCGGATCTTGTTGCCCTTGTGCCAGAGAAAGCCTTTCCTTGAGTGTTCCTAGCCTGTGTTCCTGACCTCCTGCCGTTGCCCCTGACTACGATCCTTGCTGCCTGCCCTGACCTTCTGCTACGTCCGACCTTGCTCTTGCCTTATCCCTTGTACCATGCCTATCTCAGCAGTCAGAGAGGTTGAGCCGTTGCCGGTGGATACGACCTGGTTGCTACCGCCGCTGCAAGACCATCCCGCTTTGCGGCGGGCTCTGGTGAAAACCAGTAGCTACTTAGAACCGGTCCACCGACACGGTCCACGCCAAACCCTCTCTGACACAGAGGATCCACCTCCAACCTGCCGAATCGTGACAGATATCATTGTGTATTCTCCTCACTATAGAGAAGACGTCACCTATAGTCACTGATATCATTGTACATTCTCCTCACTATAGAGAAGACGTCACCTGTAGTCACTGATCTCATTGTACATTCTCCTCACTATAGAGAAGACGTCAGCTGTAGTCACTGATATCATTGTGTATTCTCCTCTCTATGTCCTATCAGAGCTGTAGTCGCTTGTCAGTTCTACAGTTATGGTGAGTGAATCTCAACTCCCAGCATAACCTCACCACTGCATAAAGGGGTACTCTACTGGAAAACTTTTTCTGGTGCTACAAAGTTAAACAAATTTATAAATTACTTCTACCTAAAAATCTTAATCCTTCCAGTACTTATTAGCTGCTGTATAAGCAATTTACAGGAAGTTCTTTTCTTTTTTAATTTATTTTCTGTCTGACCACAGTGCTCTGTGCTGACACCTCTGTCCATGTCAAGAACTGTCCATAGTAGGAGCAAATCCCCATTGCAAACCTATCCTGCTCTGGACAGTTCCTAACATGGACAGACAGAGCACTGTGGACAGACTGAAAAGAACTACACAACTTCCTGTGGAGAATACAACAGCTTATAAGTACCGTAAGGATTAAGATTTTAAATAGAAGTAATTAAAAAATCTGTTTAACTTTCTGGCACCAGTTGATATAAAAGTAAATGTTTTCCAGTGGAGTACACCTTTAAGTAATTCTGGGAGCGGTTTATTTAAATGGTGAAAACTTTTTTAACACTTTCCCATTCTGTGGCAACTGGTATATCTGATTATTATACTGGAATTTCTCACAATGTGCTACAACAGTGGTGTCTGTCACAACAGGCTAAAAACTTACTGAGGGGGGGGGGGGGAAGGTATGGGGGTGACACCATTTCCTACCGCACCGGGTGACACCAACCCTAGCAACGCCACTGCATACGCCCCACGTCCTTAAGGACTCGGGATGCAGGACGTATGTATACGCCCGGGGTCCTGAACAGGTTAAAGGGGTTATCCACCATAAGGGGATTTTAGTACGTACCTGGCAGACAGTAATGGACATGCTTAGGAAGGATCTGCACTTGTCTTGTAGCTAAATGGCTATGTTGTGAGATTACCATAACACTGTGGCTAGCTTTTTGTGAACTGGTATTTCCTTTTTGAGTTTTCTTCTTTGCCTACAAATCCCATAATTCCATTTTCCTTCCTCCCACACATCAGCCACCCCACCCATTGAAACATAAAAGAGCTGCATCCATTCAAAAGACCTGTGGTTTTCAATCAGGGTGCCTACAGCTGTTGTATTAGTTGCAGATTGATCTCTCTCCCACCAAGCGATCCCTCCACCCATTGAAGCAGACAGGCTCCCTGTCATCAGCTGACTAGTGAGTCAGGTCTCGGCCGTATTGCAACCTGGGAAAAATCTGAGACAACAGTCATTTTGTATGCTGTTAAAAATAAATATTGGGGTGAAAATCACAGAAGATTTGTGAGAAAACCGTCACACACAGGTACAGACACTATATTATGAACTACACTAACTTTACAGCCCCTGTAGCATAGTCAAATAAAACAAATTCCTGGAATACCCCTTTAAGACACTTATTATTACTGAAGGGTAATTTACTTAAAAGGAAACCTGCCAGGAGATTTTACCTAATAAAGTGTGCAGCAACACATTATATATGGTAAAATCTTCCTCATCATCCCTGGACGACTTCCTACCCGCAGCGATAGTGAAGATATTAAGTTAGAAAGTTTCACCCACCAGCCCCGTAGTAAGTAGTCGCCTGGGCCGGGAGCTATACTCACCTAGTCCCGTCATTTCAAGCTGTAATCACGTCCCCTCAGCGTGATTGTCAGCCTGCATCACCGCTCTGCTCCCTAAGCAGACGAAGCAGAGTGACGACGAGGGCCATGGCCAGGCTGTCAATCATGCTAAGAGGGCATGTTTACAGTCGGTGAAGAAGGGACTAGGTGAATATAGCTCCCTACTACTTAAAGGGAACCTGGTGAGGCTATGAAGTTAGGAAGTCTCCCCTGTTAGCCCTGTAAGTCCAATCCTCATCACTATTAAAAGGGGCATACACAGATCAGCCATATGATTAACCCATTCAGGACAAAGGGCGTACAGGAATGCCCTGAGCTCAGAGGAGCTACCCGAACTTTATTGCGGAAGTACAGGGAGATAAATGACAGAGAATGGTCCCCTTACCTGCCCCCTGCTGCCAATTGCCAATCCCCTTATGTAGCTTGGCTTAGCCAGGCTATATCAGTGGATTGCCGATCACACTGTATAAGGCTATGCCATAGGTGTAGCATTATACAGTGAATGCAATCTAATGATTGCATATAAAAGTCCTCTATTATAAATTAAATGTCTAAAATTATATAAACCCCCACCCCCCTCCTCCTCACGTAATAAAAAAAACAAACTGTTTTTCAAAAAAGAAATAAATAAATTCGGTATCACCGCGTACGTAAATGTCCAAACTATTAAAATATAATGTTTATGATCTCACAAGGTAAACAGAGTAAACGTAAAACAATACCAAACACCAAAATGTCCCATCAAAACAAAAATGGTACCAATAAAAACTACAGATAAAGAAGCAAAAAATTAGCCCTTATACATTCCTGTATACGAAAAAATGTAAAAGTTATAGGGGTCAGAAAAAGACAATTTTATGCATACCAATTTTATTAAAGAAAGTTAGCATTTTTTAAAAGAAGTACAATAATAGAAAAACTATATAAATTAGGTATCGTTTAATCACATTGGCCTAAAGAATAAAGATATTGAATAATTTTTACCATAAAAACCAAACCCCTCAAAATTTGCTAAATTGCCAGGAAAAATACAGCAGTGAGAAACAAAGTGTGATACTGAGACACCAAGGGAGCAGCAGCAGGTGAGGACAGTTTATTGTTTTACATGCTGGCAGCCGGGGCATGATAATAAATAATTTTGACCATGGGACTTCTCCTTTAACTACCTGGGTACCAACTTAGCTGTCACGATTCGGCTTCCAGGTAGTGGATCCTCTGTGCCAGAGAGGGATTGGCGTGGACCGTGCTAGTGGACCGGTTCTAAGCCACTACTGGTTTTCACCAGAGCCCGCCGCAAAGCGGGATGGTCTTGCTGCGGCGGTAGTGACCAGGTCGTATCCACTAG
This sequence comes from Hyla sarda, assembly GCF_029499605.1. Classification (NCBI taxonomy): domain Eukaryota; kingdom Metazoa; phylum Chordata; class Amphibia; order Anura; family Hylidae; genus Hyla; species Hyla sarda. Next base: position 89,948,327 of record NC_079193.1, on the reverse strand, counting down.
CAACGGCTCACCTCTCTGGCTGCTGAAGATAGGCGCGGTACAAGGGAGTAGGCAGAAGCAAGGTCAGACGTAGCAGAAGGTCGGGGGCAGGCGGCAAGGTTCGTAGTCAGGATGGGTAGCAGAAGTTCAGGTACACAGGCTTTGGACACACTAAACGCTTTCACTGGCACAAGGCAACAAGATCCGGCCAGGGAGTGCAAGGGAGGAGACTAGATAAAGGCAGGGAGCAGGTGGGAGCCAATTAAGCTAATTGGGCCAGGCACCAATCATTGGTGCACTGGCCCTTTAAGTCTCAGAGAGCTGGCGCGCGCGCGCCCTAGAGAGCGGAGCCGCGCGCGCCAGCACATGACAGCAGGGGACCGGGACGGGTAAGTGACCTGGGATGCGATTCGCGAGCGGGCGCGTCCCGCTGTGCGAATCGCATCCCCAACGGCCAACACAGTGCAGCGCTCCTGGTCAGCGGGACTGACCGGGGCGCTGCAGGGAGAAAGACGCCGTGAGCGCTCCGGGGAGGAGCGGGGACCCGGAGCGCTAGGCGTAACAGTACCCCCCCCCTTAGGTCTCCCCTTCTCTTTGTCCGGTAACTGCCTCCCCTGGGATGAGGACACCGGGAAAGAATGGAGGGTTTCCTCAACGGCAGGCAGTACAGCAGGAGTGGGAATGGGGAGGGAGGGCAGAGGGCGAGGCCTGGCACGGGGCAGTGTGACACCAGGACGGGGGCCATGGGGAGGCACAGAGGCTTGCCTGATGGGACTGGGAGGGGGGGAGAGGCACTTCCTGTGGCAGGCAGAGTCCCAGTTCCTGATCTCCCCGGTGGTCCAATCAATGGTGGGGGAATGAAGCCGGAGCCAAGGCAGACCGAGGAGGACCTCAGAAGTACAGTTGGGGAGAATGAAGAACTCAATCCTTTCGTGGTGGGGTCCGATAGACATCAGGAGGGGTTCTGTGCGGTAACGCACGGTGCAGTCCAATCTGGCTCCGTTGACCGCGGAAATGTAGAGCGGTTTGACGAGACGGGTCACCGGGATGCTGAATCTATTAACAAAGGACTCCAACAAAAAATTCCCGGAGGCACCAGAGTCCAAGCAGGCCACGGCTGAGATGGAGGAGTTGGCTGTAGAGGAAATCCGCACGGGCACCGTGAGACGTGGAGAAGAAGACTTAGAAGCAAAAGATGCCACACCCACGTGAGCTGGGTGCGTGCGTGCGTTTCCCAGGCGTGGAGGACGGATAGGGCAATCCACCAAGAAATGCTCAGTACTGGCACAGTACAGACAGAGATTTTCTTCTCTACGGCGATTCCTCTCTTCCTGGGTCAGGCGAGACCGATCCACTTGCATGGCCTCCTCGGCGGGAGGCCCAGGCGAAGACTGCAAAGGATGCTGTGGGAGAGGTGCCCAGAGATCTAAGTCTTTTTCCTGGCGGAGCTCTTGGTGTCGCTCAGAAAAACGCATGTCAATGCGGGTAGCCAAATGGATGAGTTCTTGGAGGTTGGCAGGAATCTCTCGTGCGGCCAGCACATCCTTGATGCGACTGGATAGGCCTTTTTTAAAGGTCGCGCAGAGAGCCTCATTATTCCAGGATAGTTCAGAAGCAAAAGTACGGAATTGTATGGCGTACTCGCCAACGGAAGAATTACCCTGGACCAGGTTCAGCAAGGCAGTCTCAGCAGAAGAGGCTCGGGCAGGTTCCTCAAAGACACTTCGGACTTCAGCAAAGAAGGACTGGACTGTGGCTGTGGCAGGATCATTGCGGTCCCAGAGCGGTGTGGCCCAAGACAAGGCCTTTCCTGAAAGAAGACTTACTACGAACGCCACCTTAGACCGTTCTGTAGGAAACAAGTCTGACAACATCTCCATATGCAGGGAACACTGAGACAAAAATCCACGGCAGAGTCTGGAGTCCCCATCAAATTTGTCCGGCAGGGACAAGCGGAGGTTAGGAGCGGCCACTCGCTGCGGAGGAGGTGCAGGAGCTGGCGGAGGAGATGGTTGTTGCTGTAGCAGAGGCAGAATTTGCTGTAACATGGCGGTCAACTGCGACAGCTGCTGTCCTTGTTGGGCAATCTGCTGCGATTGCTGAGCGACCACCGTGGGAAGATCAGCGAGACTTGGCAGCGGCACCTCAGCGGGATCCATGGCCGGATCTACTGTCACGATTCGGCTTCCAGGTAGTGGATCCTCTGTGCCAGAGAGGGATTGGCGTGGACCGTGCTAGTGGACCGGTTCTAAGCCACTACTGGTTTTCACCAGAGCCCGCCGCAAAGCGGGATGGTCTTGCTGCGGCGGTAGTGACCAGGTCGTATCCACTAGCAACGGCTCACCTCTCTGGCTGCTGAAGATAGGCGCGGTACAAGGGAGTAGGCAGAAGCAAGGTCAGACGTAGCAGAAGGTCGGGGGCAGGCGGCAAGGTTCGTAGTCAGGATGGGTAGCAGAAGTTCAGGTACACAGGCTTTGGACACACTAAACGCTTTCACTGGCACAAGGCAACAAGATCCGGCCAGGGAGTGCAAGGGAGGAGACTAGATAAAGGCAGGGAGCAGGTGGGAGCCAATTAAGCTAATTGGGCCAGGCACCAATCATTGGTGCACTGGCCCTTTAAGTCTCAGAGAGCTGGCGCGCGCGCGCCCTAGAGAGCGGAGCCGCGCGCGCCAGCACATGACAGCAGGGGACCGGGACGGGTAAGTGACCTGGGATGCGATTCGCGAGCGGGCGCGTCCCGCTGTGCGAATCGCATCCCCAACGGCCAACACAGTGCAGCGCTCCTGGTCAGCGGGACTGACCGGGGCGCTGCAGGGAGAAAGACGCCGTGAGCGCTCCGGGGAGGAGCGGGGACCCGGAGCGCTAGGCGTAACATTAGCTACCTACATACCTACCTGGCCATCTACCTAACTACCTGGCTACTTACCTGAATAGCAATATAGCTACCTTCCTACCTAGCTATCTAGCTACCTAACTATCTATCTGGCTACCTACATGGCTATCTACCTAGCTACTAACATACCTACCTAACAACAAACCTAGCTACCTACCTACCTTGCTACCTACCTGTGTGGAGCAGTGTTTTCCAACCAGGGTGCTTCCAGATGTTGCAAAACTACAACTTCCAGCATGCCCAGACAGCCTTTGACATGCTGGGAGTTATAATTTTGCAGCAGCAGGATGGGGGACATGCTGAGGAAGAGGTAACTAAGTGTTACAAAACTACAACTCTCAGCATTCCTGGACAGCCTTTGGCTGTCTAGGCACACTTTGAGTTGTAGTTTTGCTGCAACTGGAGGCACCTTGGTTTGGAAACACTGGTATGGAGGTGGGTTGTCCCAGAACCAAATGCTGTCCTGTGGGCTAAAGATTGCCTTGGGCATCCTTGCTGTCCCTGTGTTGGGCCCACTGCGCCATAGTGTAATTATGCTATGTTGATTTCCTGTGTTATGTTGTGTTAAATTATGTACTGTACCCTTAAGGGAATACTGCAAAGAGCCCCCAACATTGACCTTTATATAGTGTGGGGGGGGGGGGGGGGATCTGTTCAGTAAGAGTAGAGTGTGAGAGAGAGGAGGCTAGGAGTTGAAGAGCTGAGGAACCTGAGAAGAAGAGCCTAAAGTCCGCAGCTAGGCCAATCTCAGGAAAATTCCAGTGCACAGGTGGAAGTCATTTACACTTTCAAAATAACAGAAAACAAAAAAATGGCGTCTGCAAAAGTTTGGGCACCCTGCAGAATTTATAGCATGAACTGCCCCCTTTGCAAAGCTGAGACCTGCCAGTGTCATGGATTGTTCTCAATCATCATCTGGGAAGACCAGGTGATGTCAATCTCAAAGGTTTTAAATGCCCAGACTCATCTGACCTTGCCCCAACAATCAGCACCATGGGTTCTTCTAAGCAGTTGTCTAGAAATCTGAAACTGAAAATCGTTGACGCTCACAAAGCTGGAGAAGGCTATAAGAAGATAGCAAAACGTTTTCAGATGTCAATACCTCTGTTCGGAATTTAATTAAGAAATGGCAGTCATCAGGAACAGTGGAAGTTAAAGCAAGATCTGGAAGACCAAGAAAAATATCAGACAAAGCAGCTCGCAGAATTGTGAGAAAAACTATTCAAAACCCACATTTGACTGCACAATCCCTCCAGAAAGATCTGGCAGACACTGGAGTTGTGGTACACTATTCCACTATAAAGAGATACTTGTACAAATATGGTCTTCATGAAAAAGTCATCAGAAGAAAACCTCTTCTACGTCCTCACCACAAAAATCAGCGTTTGAACTTTGCAAATGAACATATAGACAAGCCTGATAAATTTTGGAAACAATTTCTGTGGACCGAGGAGGTTAAAATGTAACTTTTTGGCTGGAATGAGCAAAGGTACGTTTGGAGAAGAAGGGGAACAAAATTTAATGAAAAGAACCTCTGTCCAACTGTTAAGCATGGGGGTGGATCAATCATGCTCTGGGGTTATATTGCAGCCAGTGGCACAGGGAACATCTCACGAGTAGAAGGAAAAATGTATCCAATAAAATTTCAGCAAATTTTGGATGCTAACTTGATGCCATCTGTGAAAAAGCTGAAGTTAAAGAGAGGATGGCTTCTACAAATGGATAATGATGCTAAACACACCTCGAAATCCATGGGGGATTACATCAAGAGGCGTAAACTGAAGGTTTTGCCATGGCCTTCACAATTTCCTGACCTAAACATAATTGAAAATCTATGGATAGACCTTAAAAGAGCAGTGCGAGACAGACAGCCCAGAAATCTCAAAGAACTGGAAGACTTTTGTAAGGAAGAATGGGCAAAGATACCTCAAACAAGAATTTAAAGACTCTTGGCTGGCTACAAAAAGCATTTACAAGCTGTGATACTTGCCAAAGGGGGCAGTACAAGATATTTACTCTGCAGGGTGCCCAAACTTTTGCAGATGCCATTTTATTGTTTTCTCTTATTTTGAAAGTGTAAATGATGGAAATAAAATCTAACTTTTGTTGACATATTATAAGAATGTCTAATATGTAATTTGATGCCTGTTGGAGATTTTTCCATCTTTCCTTGGCTTCTTTATGCACATTAATACTAAAAAAAAAAAAAAAAAATGAAAATAGCCACCACTAGGGGTAATTTATATTTATGCAGACAGACTACTCTGCATTTTGCAGCATACTAAATACTGGCCCTAAAGTGTGTTGGTATCCAGTATAGGAGATCACCATTGCACCACTACAGCCTTCAGCTGTTCTTAAACTACAATTCCCATGATGGGAGTTGTAGTTTTGCAACAGATGGGGGTAAGATCTTTGTTTAGAGCTGTGTATTCTCCAGCTGTGTGCCTTCAGCTCTTGCAAAACTACAGACAAAGGATGTGTGGGCATGCTGGGAGTTATAGTTTTGCAACAGCTAAAGGCAACACTGCTCTAACACAGTGCTTTACAAACATTGAAGCTCCAGCTGTTGCAAAACTAAAACTCCCAGCATGCTTTAACAGCCAAAGCTTTCTCTGATTCCTGATTGACAAAGAAACTGATAATTCAGGAGTTTGTGAAAGCCGAATGACACACATAGTGACAGCTATGTTGATAAGCATCCAGCTTTACTAGGAACAGATAGAAAATGTATGTAGGCTGCTCACATACTCAAAGCAGAGTCATCACAGTGAGGGAGAGAGACAGACACGCCCCCTCCACAAGGCAAGAAGACAAAGCAAGTGAACAAGATATATAGGTCCTAGACACATAAAAAAATATATGTACATGATCAGGATTAGGTACTGAGTAATATACCACTTTTTTGGCACTATAACAGGTATGCTTTAATGAAAAGGAAAAACTACATTTGCATTAACATAAGTATTCAGACCCTTTACTCAGTACTTAGTTGAAGCACCTTTGACAGCAATTACAGCCTCCAGTCTTCTTGAGTATGATGCCACAAGGTTTACAAACCTAAATTTGGGGATTTTCTACCTTCTCTCATTCTTCTTTGCAGATCCTCTCAAGCTCTATCAGGTTGAATGGGGACTGTTGGTGGAAGCCATTTCCAGGTGTTTCCAGCATTGTTCGGTTGTTTTTAAGTTAGGCCTCTGGCTGAGTCACTCAAGGAAATTGCCTAAGCCACTTCTGTGTTGTCTTGGCTGCGTGGTTATGGTCATTGGGAGAGATTTATCATAGTGTAGCTGTGTGAAGTCATTTCTTCTGCTCTTCTTTTTTTGCATTTTTTTGCCTTATTTGCACCAAATTTATCAAAAAGGCGCACAGGCTAAAAAATTTTGCACAAATGAAAAAAAAAAACGTAAAACTTGGTGTAGGATGTCACTTTTCTAAGGCAAGGCAGACATGTTATGAATTAGCATTTTTCTGGAACATCTGCACACTTTTTTGCGCCTATTTCAAAAAGGTGCAGATGGTAAATATCTTCCACTGCAATGTCAATAATGATTCACTGCATTTCACAGTTTTGCAGAAAGTGTCTATTTTGAAATTGCGCAAAAGTTTGGACAAAAAATTAACTGTGTAGTCTTTTACAGTAAAGGAAGTGCGGGGGTGATGCACCTTCCTATGCAATCCTCAGGTGAATATTACAACCCTCAGTAGCTGCAGATCACTCCGGACCTGGTGTATGCCGTTCAGGTAGTGCATCTACGTGATAAAGTGCTCAAACATATGTAGACTTGAATAGAAAAAAGTACGGAGCACTGACCGTAATTCTGCAGAAGATATCCTTTATTGGAATTCACAACACTTCCATGTGTATAGGTGGGGAGAGCGGACGAAAAACTAACTGCACACAAATTTTGCTCCAAATTACAGCCCAAAAAATATCAGCAAGGCAATGATAAATCTCCCTTATTGTTTTGTTAAACGGTAAACCTTTGGCACAGTCAGAGGTCCAGAGCACTCTGGATCAAGTTTTCATTAAATAGGTATTACAAATACTAGAAGTTCTTATATTTAGCTAGGGCACAATGATGATAACAAAAAACATGTACTCACCTACCTCGGGGCTCCTTAATTTCTTCCAGTCCCCCACTGACTGCTTCAGCTGCTACTTCCGTGACAGACTTGTCTTGATAGTGATAGCCCATCAGCCAATCACAGACTGCAGAGTTATTCTGCCTCAGTCAGTGAATGGCTATGCTTTGCTTCATTCAGCTTTTCCTCAACCCTCAATCCAGCTTTTCCTCAACAGTCTCTCTGTCCCAGTTACTAAAAAACACTCGTCAGGATGATTCTGCCACTATCATGCTTCACTATAGGGATGGAATGTGCAGGTGATGAGCAGTGCCTGGTTTACTTCAGATATGACGCTTAGAATTGAAAAAAATATATATAAAAAAAATCTTCATGCAGCTACGTTAGCAGAAAAATAAAAAAAGTTATGACTCTTGTAAGGCAAGATGAGAAAAGAAAAATGTTTAGCAAAAACTAGTTGTTTGGGAAGGGGTTCAATAGTTAACTGATCTTCCATTTCCAATCCATCTTAAGCCATTTGTAAGCCTCTTCAAAATGTTTGGATAAGGCAGGGTACCTATGCCTACGACTAGTACAGTCCTAAAGTTGCCCGATAACTAAACAATATCTAAAAGATCACCAACTTTTGTCAGCAGAACAAATTCCTCCTTCCTCCTCCAAACTCAATCCCCCTTTAATAAACAATTAACAATCATATTTCTAAAAGCTAAGCCAGTGCCCTCCCCTGTAACTTTCTCCTTGCCCTTATTACGATAAAATGGATTCCAAGCCCCTCAATGTAGCCTGTTTAATAATGCAGGTAGGCGTACAACTGACACATAATAACGGGAACAGTGTGCAGGGAGGGCTAGACGTGGCGGGGGGAGCTCGAGACGATGGATCCTATTTCGCGTCCAGTGACGCTTCTTCCGGTCCGGAAGAAGCGTCACTGGACGCAAAATAGGATCCATCGTCTCAAGCTCCCCCCGCCACGTCTAGCCCTCCCTGCACACTGTTCCCGTTGTTATGTGTCAGTTGTACGCCTACCTGCACTATTAAACAAGCTTCTACAGAAGTGGTGAGCTGCTACGTGTTACTTCTTTTTCCTGCTACAATACGAATGTACTTATCTTACACACACGTATAGCACCGCACTTCACCGGTCGGGAACGGATAGGTCTCATAACTCCGCCACAGATTGAGAGCCAATAATGCCAGGTCTTTCTGCCTCTTATCCACAGACATTTCCCTCAATGTAGCCATTTATATAGTCCACATGAGGTCCTCCTTCTCGCAGTGCACCCTGCCCCTGGAGTGCAGATTGCCACCACCGTTAACCGGGATTCCAGCTGTAATGATGTGTGGTCACATGACTGCGCCTCACTGTAAGAGGAGTAAGCAATCTCTGTTTAGGATCCCTGGCAATAAGAGTGTACAAATAACAATAAATAGACAACATGCTTCCATTGTCCATGCTGGTAGGTTTTTGCATTCCAAATAAAATAAGCCTTGTGGCACTTGTAGAAGATGACATTTTCAAGAGAACAAATTTCCGAAAAATATGCATTCTGTACCTATAAATGACAATATACTTGACATGCTCTTAATCCTGCATGAAACACTTCACTCTGTACTACTCTTATTAGAGATAGTGTATCCAGTATTTTCAGTGTAATTTATTGAGTACTCATGTATAATATGACTAACAAAGATAAGAGAATTGAGTTTAGTCCACTTAGGACATTATGTTGTTACATTAATGAGATTTTAAAGGCTCAGCTGCATTGTATGTATCCTGTGACCCCCTTCTAGTTTATAGGCTCAGCTGCATTGTATGTATCCTGTGACCCCTTTATAGTTTATAGGCTCAGCTGCATTGTATGTATCCTGTGATCCCCTTATAGTTTATAGGCTCAGCTGCATTGTATGTATCCTGTGACCCCCTTATAGTTTATAGGCTCAGCTGCAGTGTATGTATCCTGTGACCCCTTTATAGTTTATAGGCTCAGCTGCAGTGTATGTATCCTGTGACCCCTTTATAGTTTATAGGCTCAGCTGCAGTGTATGTATCCTGTGACCCCCTTATAGTTTATAGGCTCAGCTGCAGTGTATGTATCCTGTGACCCCCTTATAGTTTATAGGCTCAGCTGCATTGTATGTATCCTGTGACCCCCTTCTAATTTATAGGCTCAGCTGCAGTGTATGTATCCTGTGACCCCCTTCTAGTTTATAGGCTCAGCTGCAGTGTATGTATCCTGTGACCCCCTTCTAGTTTATAGGCTCAGCTGCAGTGTATGAATCCTGTGATCCCCTTATAGTTTATAGGCTCAGCTGCAGTGTATGTATCCTGTGACCCCTTTATAGTTTATAGGCTCAGCTGCAGTGTATGTATCCTGTGATCCCCTTATAGTGTATAGGCTCAGCTGCATTGTATGTATCCTGTGATCCCCTTATAGTTTATAGGCTCAGCAGCATTGTATGTATCCTGTGACCCCCTTATAGTGTTTAGGCTCAGCTGCAGTGTATGTATCCTGTGATCCCCTTATAGTGTATAGGCTCAGCTGCAGTGTATGTATCCTGTGACCCCCTTCTAGTGTATAGGCTCAGCTGCAGTGTATGTATCCTGTGATCCCCTTATAGTTTATAGGCTCAGCTGCAGTGTATGTACCCTGTGACCCCCTTCTAGTGTATAGGCTCAGCTGCAGTGTATGTATCCTGTGACCCCCTTCTAGTTTATAGGCTCAGTTGCAGTGTATGTATCCTGTGACCCCCTTCTAGTTTATAGGCTCAGCTGCAGTGTATGAATCCTGTGACCCCCTTATAGTTTATAGGCTCAGCTGCAGTGTATGTATCCTGTGACCCCCTTATAGTTTATAGGCTCAGGTATCCTGTGACCCCCTTCTAGTTTATAGGCTCAGCTGCAGTGTATGTATCCTGTGACCCCCTTCTAGTTTATAGGCTCAGCTGCAGTGTATGTATCCTGTGACCCCCTTCTAGTTTATAGGCTCAGCTGCAGTGTATGTATCCTGTGACCCCCTTATAGTGTATAGGCTCAGCTGCAGTGTATGTATCCTGTGACCCCCTTATAGTTTATAGGCTCAGCTGCAGTGTATGTATCCTGTGATCCCCTTATAGTGTATAGGCTCAGCTGCAGTGTATGTATCCTGTGACCCCCTTCTAGTGTATAGGCTCAGCTGCAGTGTATGTATCCTGTGACCCCCTTATAGTGTATAGGCTCAGCTGCATTGTATGTATCCTGTGATCCCCTTATAGTTTATAGGCTCAGCTGCATTGTATGTATCCTGTGACCCCTTTATAGTTTATAGGCTCAGCTGCATTGTATGTATCCTGTGACCCCTTTATAGTTTATAGGCTCAGCTGCAGTGTATGTATCCTGTGATCCCCTTATAGTTTATAGGCTCAGCTGCAGTGTATGTATCCTGTGACCCCCTTATAGTTTATAGGCTCAGCTGCAGTGTATGTATCCTGTGACCCCTTTATAGTTTATAGGCTCAGCTGCAGTGTATGTATCCTGTGACCCCCTTCTAGTTTATAGGCTCAGCTGCAGTGTATGTATCCTGTGACCCCCTTATAGTGTTTAGGCTCAGCTGCAGTGTTTGTATCCTGTGATCCCCTTATAGTTTATAGGCTCAGCTGCATTGTATGTATCCTGTGACCCCCTTATAGTGTTTAGGCTCAGCTGCAGTGTATGTATCCTGTGATCCCCTTATAGTGTATAGGCTCAGCTGCAGTGTATGTACCCTGTGACCCCCTTATAGTTTATAGGCTCAGCTGCAGTGTATGTATCCTGTGACCCCCTTATAGTGTATAGGCTCAGCTGCAGTGTATGTATCCTGTGACCCCCTTATAGTTTATAGGCTCAGCTGCAGTGTATGTATCCTGTGACCCCCTTATAGTTTATAGGCTCAGCTGCAGTGTATGTATCCTGTGACCCCCTTCTAATTTATAGGCTCAGCTGCAGTGTATGTATCCTGTGACCCCCTTATAGTTTATAGGCTCAGCTGCAGTGTATGTATCCTGTGATCCCCTTATAGTGTATAGGCTCAGCTGCAGTGTATGTATCCTGTGACCCCCTTATAGTTTATAGGCTCAGCTGCAGTGTATGTATCCTGTGACCCCCTTCTAGTGTATAGGCTCAGCTGCAGTGTATGTATCCTGTGATCCCCTTATAGTGTATAGGCTCAGCTGCATTGTATGTATCCTGTGATCCCCTTATAGTTTATAGGCTCAGCTGCATTGTATGTATCCTGTGACCCCTTTATAGTTTATAGGCTCAGCTGCAGTGTATGTATCCTGTGACCCCCTTATAGTTTATAGGCTCAGCTGCAGTGTATGTATCCTGTGACCCCCTTCTAATTTATAGGCTCAGCTGCAGTGTATGTATCCTGTGACCCCCTTATAGTTTATAGGCTCAGCTGCAGTGTATGTATCCTGTGATCCCCTTATAGTGTATAGGCTCAGCTGCAGTGTATGTATCCTGTGACCCCCTTATAGTTTATAGGCTCAGCTGCAGTGTATGTATCCTGTGACCCCCTTCTAGTGTATAGGCTCAGCTGCAGTGTATGTATCCTGTGATCCCCTTATAGTGTATAGGCTCAGCTGCATTGTATGTATCCTGTGATCCCCTTATAGTTTATAGGCTCAGCAGCATTGTATGTATCCTGTGACCCCTTTATAGTTTATAGGCTCAGCTGCAGTGTATGTATCCTGTGATCCCCTTATAGTGTTTAGGCTCAGCTGCAGTGTTTGTATCCTGTAATCCCCTTATAGTGTATAGGCTCAGCTGCATTGTATGTATCCTGTGACCCCCTTATAGTTTATAGGCTCAGCTGCAGTGTATGTATCCTGTGATCCCCTTATAGTGTTTAGGCTCAGCTGCAGTGTATGTATCCTGTGATCTCCTTATAGTGTATAGGCTCAGCTGCAGTGTATGTATCCTGTGACCCCCTTCTAGTGTATAGGCTCAGCTGCAGTGTATGTATCCTGTGACCCCCTTCTAGTGTATAGGCTCAGCTGCAGTGTATGAATCCTGTGATCCCCTTCTAGTGTATAGGCTCAGCTGCAGTGTATGTATCCTGTGACCCCCTTATAGTTTATAGGCTCAGCTGCAGTGTATGTATCCTGTGACCCCCTTATAGTTTATAGGCTCAGCTGCAGTGTATGTATCCTGTGACCCCCTTCTAGTTTATAGGCTCAGCTGCATTGTATGTATCCTGTGACCCCCTTATAGTTTATAGGCTCAGCTGCAGTGTATGTATCCTGTGATCCCCTTATAGTGTATAGGCTCAGCTGCAGTGTATGTATCCTGTGACCCCCTTCTAGTGTATAGGCTCAGCTGCAGTGTATGTATCCTGTGACCCCCTTATAGTTTATAGGCTCAGCTGCAGTGTATGTATCCTGTGACCCCCTTATAGTTTATAGGCTCAGCTGCAGTGTATGTATCCTGTGACCCCCTTATAGTTTATAGGCTCAGCTGCAGTGTATGTATCCTGTGATCCCCTTATAGTGTATAGGCTCAGCTGCATTGTATGTATCCTGTGATCCCCTTATAGTTTATAGGCTCAGCTGCATTGTATGTATCCTGTGACCCCTTTATAGTTTATAGGCTCAGCTGCAGTGTATGTATCCTGTGATCCCCTTATAGTTTATAGGCTCAGCTGCATTGTATGTATCCTGTGACCCCTTTATAGTTTATAGGCTCAGCTGCATTGTATGTATCCTGTGACCCCCTCATAGTGTTTAGGCTCAGCTGCAGTGTATGTATCCTGTGATCCCCTTATAGTGTATAGGCTCAGCTGCAGTGTATGTACCCTGTGACCCCCTTATAGTTTATAGGCTCAGCTGCAGTGTATGTATCCTGTGACCCCTTTATAGTTTATAGGCTCAGCTGCATTGTATGTATCCTGTGACCCCCTCATAGTGTTTAGGCTCAGCTGCAGTGTATGTATCCTGTGATCCCCTTATAGTGTATAGGCTCAGCTGCAGTGTATGTACCCTGTGACCCCCTTATAGTTTATAGGCTCAGCTGCAGTGTATGTATCCTGTGACCCCCTTATAGTTTATAGGCTCAGCTGCAGTGTATGTATCCTGTGACCCCCTTCTAGTTTATAGGCTCAGCTGCAGTGTATGTATCCTGTGACCCCCTTCTAGTTTATAGGCTCAGCTGCAGTGTATGTATCCTGTGACCCCCTTATAGTTTATAGGCTCAGCTGCAGTGTATGTATCCTGTGATCCCCTTATAGTGTATAGGCTCAGCTGCAGTGTATGTATCCTGTGACCCCCTTCTAGTGTAAAGGCTCAGCTGCAGTGTATGTATCCTGTGATCCCCTTATAGTGTATAGGCTCAGCTGCATTGTATGTATCCTGTGATCCCCTTATAGTTTATAGGCTCAGCTGCATTGTATGTATCCTGTGACCCCTTTATAGTTTATAGGCTCAGCTGCAGTGTATGTATCCTGTGATCCCCTTATAGTGTATAGGCTCAGCTGCAGTGTATGTATCCTGTGATCCCCTTATAGTGTTTAGGCTCAGCTGCAGTGTATGTATCCTGTGACCCCCTTATAGTGTATAGGCTCAGCTGCAGTGTATGTACCCTGTGACCCCCTTCTAGTGTATAGGCTCAGCTGCAGTGTATGTATCCTGTGATCCCCTTATAGTGTATAGGCTCAGCTGCAGTGTATGTATCCTGTGACCACCTTATAGTTTATAGGCTCAGCTGCAGTGTATGTATCCTGTGATCCCCTTATAGTGTATAGGCTCAGCTGCAGTGTATGTATCCTGTGACCCCCTTCTAGTGTATAGGCTCAGCTGCAGTGTATGTATCCTGTGATCCCCTTATAGTGTATAGGCTCAGCTGCATTGTATGTATCCTGTGATCCCCTTATAGTTTATAGGCTCAGCTGCATTGTATGTATCCTGTGACCCCTTTATAGTTTATAGGCTCAGCTGCAGTGTATGTATCCTGTGACCCCCTTCTAGTGTTTAGGCTCAGCTGCAGTGTATGTATCCTGTGATCCCCTTATAGTGTTTAGGCTCAGCTGCAGTGTATGTATCCTGTGACCCCCTTATAGTGTATAGGCTCAGCTGCAGTGTATGTACCCTGTGACCCCCTTCTAGTGTATAGGCTCAGCTGCAGTGTATGTATCCTGTGATCCCCTTATAGTGTATAGGCTCAGCTGCAGTGTATGAATCCTGTGATCCCCTTATAGTTTATAGGCTCAGCTGCAGTGTATGTATCCTGTGACCACCTTATAGTTTATAGGCTCAGCTGCAGTGTATGTATCCTGTGACCCCCTTATAGTTTATAGGCTCAGCTGCATTGTATGTATCCTGTGACCCCCTTATAGTTTATAGGCTCAGCTGCATTGTATGTATCCTGTGACCCCCTTATAGTTTATAGGCTCAGCTGCAGTGTATGTATCCTGTGACCCCCTTATAGTTTATAGGCTCAGCTGCAGTGTATGTATCATGTGACCCCCTTATAGTTTATAGGCTCAGCTGCAGTGTATGTATCCTGTGACCCCGTTCTAGTTTATAGGCTCAGCTGCAGTGTATGTATCCTGTGACCCCCTTCTAGTTTATAGGCTCAGCTGCAGTGTATGTATCCTGTGACCCCCTTATAGTTTATAGGCTCAGCTGCAGTGTATGTATCCTGTGACCCCCTTATAGTTTATAGGCTCAGCTGCAGTGTATGTATTCTGTGACCCCCTTATAGTTTATAGGCTCAGCTGCAGTGTATGTATCCTGTGACCCCCTTCTAGTTTATAGGCTCAGCTGCAGTGTATGTATCCTGTGACCCCCTTATAGTTTATAGGCTCAGCTGCAGTGTATGTATCCTGTGATCCCCTTATAGTTTATAGGCTCAGCTGCAGTGTATGTATCCTGTGACCCCCTCATAGTTTATAGGCTCAGCTGCAGTGTATGTATCCTGTGACCCCCTTCTAGTTTATAGGCTCAGCTGCATTGTATGTATCCTGTGACCCCCTTCTAATTTATAGGCTCAGCTGCAGTGTATGTATCCTGTGACCCCCTTATAGTTTATAGGCTCAGCTGCAGTGTATGTATCCTGTGACCCCCTTATAGTTTATAGGCTCAGCTGCAGTGTATGTATCCTGTGACCACCTTATAGTTTATAGGCTCAGCTGCAGTGTATGTATCCTGTGACCCCCTTATAGTTTATAGGCTCAGCTACAGTGTATGTATCCTGTGACCCCCCTTCTAGTTTATAGGCTCAGCTGCAGTGTATGTATCCTGTGACCCCCTTATAGTTTATAGGCTCAGCTGCAGTGTATGTATCCTGTGACCCCCTTCTAGTTTATAGGCTCAGCTGCAGTGTATGTATCCTGTGACCCCCTTATAGTTTATAGGCTCAGCTGCAGTGTATGTATCCTGTGATCCCCTTATAGTGTATAGGCTCAGCTGCAGTGTATGTATCCTGTGACCCCCTTCTAGTGTATAGGCTCAGCTGCAGTGTATGTATCCTGTGATCCCCTTATAGTGTATAGGCTCAGCTGCATTGTATGTATCCTGTGATCCCCTTATAGTTTATAGGCTCAGCTGCAGTGTATGTATCCTGTGACCCCTTTATAGTTTATAGGCTCAGCTGCAGTGTTTGTATCCGGTGATCCCCTTATAGTGTATAGGCTCAGCTGCAGTGTATGTATCCTGTGACCCCTTTATAGTTTATAGGCTCAGCTGCAGTGTTTGTATCCTGTGATCCCCTTATAGTGTATAGGCTCAGCTGCATTGTATGTATCCTGTGACCCCCTTATAGTGTTTAGGCTCAGCTGCAGTGTATGTATCCTGTGATCCCCTTCTAGTTTATAGGCTCAGCTGCAGTATATGTATCCTGTGACCCCCTTATAGTGTATAGGCTCAGCTGCAGTGTATGTATCCTGTGACCCCTTATAGTGTATAGGCTCAGCTGCAGTGTATGTATCCTGTGACCCCTTTATAGTTTATAGGCTCAGCTGCAGTGTATGTATCCTGTGACCCCCTTATAGTTTATAGGCTCAGCTGCAGTGTATGTATCCTGTGACCCCCTTCTAGTGTATAGGCTCAGCTGCAGTGTATGTATCCTGTGACCCCCTTCTAGTTTATAGGCTCAGCTGCAGTGTATGTATCCTGTGATCCCCTTATAGTTTATAGGCTCAGCTGCAGTGTATGTACCCTGTGACCCCCTTCTAGTGTATAGGCTCAGCTGCAGTGTATGTATCCTGTGACCCCCTTCTAGTTTATCGGCTCAGCTGCAGTGTATGAATCCTGTGATCCCCTTATAGTTTATAGGCTCAGCTGCAGTGTATGAATCCTGTGATCCCCTTATAGTTTATAGGCTCAGCTGCATTGTATGTATCCTGTGACCACCTTATAGTTTATAGGCTCAGCTGCAGTGTATGTATCCTGTGACCCCCTTATAGTTTATAGGCTCAGCTGCAGTGTATGTATCCTGTGACCCCCTTATAATTTATAGGCTCAGCTGCAGTGTATGTATCCTGTGACCCCCTTATAGTTTAGAGGCTCAGCTGCAGTGTATGTATCCTGTGACCCCCTTCTAGTTTATAGGCTCAGCTGCAGTGTATGTATCCTGTGACCCCCTTATAGTTTATAGGCTCAGCTGCAGTGTATGTATCCTGTGACCCCCTTATAGTTTATAGGCTCAGCTGCAGTGTATGTACCCTGTGACCCCCTTATAGTGTATAGGCTCAGCTGCAGTGTATGTATCCTGTGACCCCCTTCTAGTGTATAGGCTCAGCTGCAGTGTATGTATCCTGTGATCCCCTTATAGTGTATAGGCTCAGCTGCAGTGTATGTATCCTGTGATCTCCTTATAGTGTATAGGCTCAGCTGCAGTGTATGTATCCTGTGACCCCCTTCTAGTGTATAGGCTCAGCTGCAGTGTATGAATCCTGTGATCCCCTTATAGTTTATAGGCTCAGCTGCAGTGTATGTATCCTGTGACCCCCTTATAGTTTATAGGCTCAGCTGCAGTGTATGTATCCTGTGACCCCCTTATAGTTTATAGGCTCAGCTGCAGTGTATGTATCCTGTGATCCCCTTATAGTGTATAGGCTCAGCTGCAGTGTATGTATCCTGTGACCCCCTTCTAGTGTATAGGCTCAGCTGCAGTGTATGTATCCTGTGATCCCCTTATAGTGTATAGGCTCAGCTGCATTGTATGTATCCTGTGATCCCCTTATAGTTTATAGGCTCAGCTGCATTGTATGTATCCTGTGACCCCATTTATAGTTTATAGGCTCAGCTGCAGTGTATGTATCCTGTGACCACCTTATAGTTTATAGGCTCAGCTGCAGTGTATGTATCCTGTGATCCCCTTATAGTTTATAGGCTCAGCTGCAGTATATGTATCCTGTGACCCCCTTCTAGTTTATAGGCTCAGCTGCATTGTATGTATCCTTTGACCCCCTTATAGTGTTTAGGCTCAGCTGCAGTGTATGTATCCTGTGATCCCCTTATAGTGTATAGGCTCAGCTGCAGTGTATGTACCCTGTGACCCCCTTATAGTTTATAGGCTCAGCTGCAGTGTATGTATCCTGTGACCCCCTTATAGTTTATAGGCTCAGCTGCAGTGTATGTATCCTGTGACCCCCTTATAGTTTATAGGCTCAGCTGCAGTGTATGTATCCTGTGACCCCCTTCTAGTTTATAGGCTCAGCTGCAGTGTATGTATCCTGTGACCCCCTTATAGTTTATAGGCTCAGCTGCAGTGTATGTATCCTGTGATCCCCTTATAGTGTATAGGCTCAGCTGCAGTGTATGTATCCTGTGATCCCCTTCTAGTGTATAGGCTCAGCTGCAGTGTATGTATCCTGTGATCCCCTTATAGTGTATAGGCTCAGCTGCAGTGTATGAATCCTGTGATCCCCTTATAGTTTATAGGCTCAGCTGCAGTGTATGTATCCTGTGACCCCCTTCTAGTTTATAGGCTCAGCTGCAGTGTATGTATCCTGTGACCCCCTTATAGTGTATAGGCTCAGCTGCAGTGTATGTACCCTGTGACCCCCTTATAGTTTATAGGCTCAGCTGCAGTGTATGTATCCTGTGATCCCCTTATAGTGTATAGGCTCAGCTGCATTGTATGTATCCTGTGATCCCCTTATAGTTTATAGGCTCAGCTGCATTGTATGTATCCTGTGACCCCTTTATAGTTTATAGGCTCAGCTGCAGTGTATGTATCCTGTGATCCCCTTATAGTGTTTAGGCTCAGCTGCAGTGAATGTATCCTGTGACCCCCTTATAGTGTATAGGCTCAGCTGCAGTGTATGTACCCTGTGACCCCCTTCTAGTGTATAGGCTCAGCTGCAGTGTATGAATCCTGTGATCCCCTTATAGTTTATAGGCTCAGCTGCAGTGTATGTATCCTGTGACCACCTTATAGTTTATAGGCTCAGCTGCAGTGTATGTATCCTGTGACCCCCTTATAGTTTATAGGCTCAGCTGCAGTGTATGTATCCTGTGATCCCCTTCTAGTGTATAGGCTCAGCTGCAGTGTATGTATCCTGTGACCCCCTTCTAGTGTATAGGCTCAGCTGCAGTGTATGTATCCTGTGATCCCCTTATAGTTTATAGGCTCAGCTGCATTGTATGTATCCTGTGACCCCTTTATAGTTTATAGGCTCAGCTGCATTGTATGTATCCTGTGATCCCCTTATAGTTTATAGGCTCAGCTGCATTGTATGTATCCTGTGACCCCTTTATAGTTTATAGGCTCAGCTGCAGTGTATGTATCCTGTGATCCCCTTATAGTTTATAGGCTCAGCTGCAGTGTATGTATCCTGTGACCCCCTTATAGTTTATAGGCTCAGCTGCAGTGTATGTATCCTGTGATCCCCTTATAGTGTATAGGCTCAGCTGCAGTGTATGTATCCTGTGACCCCCCTTCTAGTGTATAGGCTCAGCTGCAGTGTATGTATCCTGTGATCCCCTTATAGTTTATAGGCTCAGCTGCATTGTATGTATCCTGTGACCCCTTTATAGTTTATAGGCTCAGCTGCAGTGTATGTATCCTGTGATCCCCTTATAGTTTATAGGCTCAGCTGCAGTGTATGTATCCTGTGACCCCTTTATAGTTTATAGGCTCAGCTGCAGTGTATGTATCCTGTGACCCCCCTTATAGTTTATAGGCTCAGCTGCAGTGTTTGTATCCTGTGATCCCCTTATAGTTTATAGGCTCAGCTGCAGTGTTTGTATCCTGTGATCCCCTTATAGTGTATAGGCTCAGCTGCATTGTATGTATCCTGTGACCCCCTTCTAGTGTATAGGCTCAGCTGCATTGTATGTATCCTGTGACCCCCTTATAGTGTTTAGGCTCAGCTGCAGTGTATGTATCCTGTGATCCCCTTATAGTGTATAGGCTCAGCTGCAGTGTATGTACCCTGTGACCCCCTTCTAGTTTATAGGCTCAGCTGCAGTGTATGTATCCTGTGACCCCCTTCTAGTGTATAGGCTCAGCTGCAGTGTATGTATCCTGTGATCCCCTTATAGTGTATAGGCTCAGCTGCAGTGTATGTATCCTGTGACCCCCTTCTAGTGTATAGGCTCAGCTGCAGTGTATGTATCCTGTGATCCCCTTATAGTGTATAGGCTCAGCTGCAGTTTATGTATCCTGTGACCCCCTTCTAGTTTATAGGCTCAGCTGCAGTGTATGTATCCTGTGACCCCCTTCTAGTGTATAGGCTCAGCTGCAGTGTATGTATCCTGTGACCCCCTTCTAGTGTATAGGCTCAGCTGCAGTGTATGTATCCTGTGATCCCCTTATAGTGTATAGGCTCAGCTGCAGTGTATGTATCCTGTGACCCCCTTATAGTTTATAGGCTCAGCTGCAGTGTATGTATCCTGTGACCCCCTTATAGTTTATAGGCTCAGCTGCAGTGTATGTATCCTGTGATCCCCTTATAGTGTATAGGCTCAGCTGCAGTGTATGTATCCTGTGATCCCCTTCTAGTTTATAGGCTCAGCTGCAGTGTATGTATCCTGTGACCCCCTTCTAGTGTATAGGCTCAGCTGCATTGTATGTATCCTGTGACCGCCTTCTAACAAAGAATGAGCTTAGTACGACATACCACATTAGCCTTTGGTGGTGCAGTTTTATCACGGATTTGCTCTTTTTAGGGATATTCCAGTTTTTTGGGGGTGATATTCCAGTGCTCAAGCTTTTTTTTTCTTTTTTTAAATGAGGAGTCCTTTCCTGCTGCTGTTCTGATGGTGCCCAGACTCTGCTGTGTTTTTTTATTTTTATTGTGGCTATTTTTATTTACCTACTAGCTGCGTACCCGGCGTTGCCCGGTTTTTCCTTCCTAATCCTTATTGGGGAGGAAAATAAACAAAGGAGGAAGCTTTTGACTTCACATCCCGTCCTCATATATTGTTGTCATATCCCAACCCCATACCCTGTCCTCATATCCTGGCCTCCTATCCCGTCATCATATCCCATCCTCACATCTCGTCCTCATATCCCGACCTCCTATCCCGAACTCTTATCCCAACCTCCTATACCGTCCTCCTATCCCGACCTCCTATCCCAACCTCCTATCTCAACCTCCTATCCCGTCCTCCTATCCCGTCCTCCTATCCCGACCTCCTATCCCCATCTCCTATCTCGACCTCCTATCCCATCCTCCTATCTCGACCTCCTATCCCATCCTCCTATCTCGACCTCCTATCTCAACCTCCTATCCCGTCCTCCTATCCCGACCTCCTATCCCGACCTCCTATCCCGTCCTCCTATCCCGTCCTCCTATCCCGACCTCCTATCCCGTCCTCCTATCTTGACCCCCTATCACGTCCTCCTATCTCAACCCCCTATCCCGTCCTCCTATCTCCACCTCTTATCCCAACCTCCTATCCCGTCCTCCTATCCCGACCTCTTATCCCGTCCTCCGAACCCGACCTCTTATCCCGTCCTCCTATCCCGTCCTCCTATCTCCACCTCATATCCGGTCCTCATAACCCGACGTCCTAACTCGACCTCCTATCCCGACCATCCCGTCCTCCTATCTTGACCTCCTATCCCGTCCTCCTATCTTGACCTCCTATCTTGACCTCCTATCCTGACCTCCCATCCCGTCCTCATATCCCGACCCATAATATGTGCACCAGGTATTGAAATATCTCCAGCCGTACGGAAGTTATGTGGGAACATACATTTCCCATTGATTTGCATGGGACTTTAAACAAAACCCTGACCCTCACAAATGGGGGTAGTTAAGGGTTAAATTAACTATCCTATATTTTAAGTGGACATATAAGTAACATGTGACCAAGTATTATCGAAAAATCTCCAGCCATTTGGAAGTTATGCAGTAACATGTATTTCCCATAGACTTGTATAGGACTTTAAACATAAACCCCGCCCCTGGCAAATGGGGGTGAGTAAGGGTTAAATCACCTATCCTATGTTTGTTGTTGACATATAAGTAACATGTGTGCCAAGTTTCAAGTTAATATCTTTAGCCGTTTGGAAGTTTTTGTGGAACATACATACATACATATATACATACACACACGTTGAGTTTTATATATATAGATTGGAAGCTTTTAATTAGAGATGAGCGAACTTACAGTAAATTCGATTCGTCACGAACTTTTCGGCTCGGCAGTTGATGGCTTATCCTGCGTAAATTAGTTCAGCCTTCAGGTGCTCCGGTGGGCTGGAAAAGGTGGATACATTCCTAGGAAAGAGTCTCCTAGGACTGTAACCACCTTTTCCAGCCCACCGGAGCACCTGAAAGCTGAACTAATTTATGCAGGATAAGTCATCAACTGCCGAGCCGAGAAGTTCGTGACGAATCGAATTTACTGTAAGTTCGCTCATCTCTACTTTTAATGTTGGCCTCCCAAAGCGTTTTTACTTACTTATTGTTGCATGTAACCTAGGCTTCCATTTATTCTAGTATGGAACCGATCAAAATAGCAAATGAAAATAAACAATAGAGAACAGAACACAGTGCCTGCAAGGGCAGAGAGTAATCTCAGGTCAGGGCAGGTAGCACAGGTGCACGGTCAGAAGAATAGCCAAAGGGGTTCAATAGAAGGATATGAGAGGCAGGAACAGGGAACCAACAGGGAATCAATAGCTTAGTATCTATGTACAAGGCAGCAGATTAACCTTGCACTGATGTAGAGAACTGGCTGGGTTTTAAAGAACACAGGAGCCAGAAATGCTCCTGCTTATTAGACAACATATATTAGACAAATTTGTCAATATATATCTTGCAGCAGCTGCAATGTGATTTACTATGCGACGTGCGACTGTGGCAAGATATATGCTGGACTCCCGTCTAGAGAGCTAAGAATAAGAACACGTGAACATGTGAGGGATATCATAGCGGCAAGGGAAATTAGTGATATCCACACCCTAAAAACAATTCCAAGGCATGTTAAGCTTGTGCACAAAGGAGATCCACAGGGACTTAAAATTAGAGGGATTGAGAGAATACATACTGGCATCAGGGGAGGCGATGTGCGGAAGCTCTTAGCCAGGAAAGAATGTCGATGGATAGTGACATTGGGAACGTCAGCACCACAAGGCTTAAATGAGCAACTAAGTTTTGCTTCCTTCTTATGAAATACGTCCACCTGTATCATGATTTTAACTGTTCTGTGTTGATTTTTTAGTAGGTTTTAAGGGTTTCACAGTATCTTACCGTTATTTGAGTATGGGAGCTGGTTATAATATATGACGCAACAGTCTTCGACACCAAATGGCCAAAATCTGTGAATTCTGGGAAAGAAGAATATCCAAATATATGGAATGAAAGAAAAAAAGAAACAAAGAATGTGATAACAATGGTGCATTTAGATTGACATTGTGTTACGAAGTAATTTTTGTCCTCCCTCCCTATCCTCACAAGCCTTCCCTCACTATACTGCACTCCTTTCCCTTTCACCTTCCCTAAACCCCCCCCACTTTTTTCTTTTTTTTAATTTTTTTTTGTGTGCTTTTGAAGTGCTTGACTATGATATAACATGAAGTATTATACAGTGGTCCCTCAACATATGATATTAATTGGTTCCAGGAGAACCATCATATGTTGAAACCATCATATGTCGAGTACATATGTCTATGTAAAAATGGTAATTGGTTCTGGGGCCTCGGAACCATTGTATGTTGAATACATATCTCTATGGGAAACTGCTAATTGGTTCTGGGATGACCATTGTATGTTGAGTGTATGGGGAGTGTTTAACAAACCAGGGTGCCTCCAGCTGTTGCACAACTACAACTCCCAGCATGCATGTACAGCCATTGACTGTCTGGGCATGCTGGGAGTTATAGTTTTGCAACAGCTGGAGGCACACTGATAGGGAAACATTGATGTATGGGGTGTATAGTGTGTATATGATATGTATTGTATGTGATGTGTGACATCGCATACAGTACTGTACAGTTCTTTAAATACCTTCAGGGGGGACAGAATGTCCTCCATTACGATCCTGCCGACTACAGCTCTATAGGAAAGGAAGGGGAGGGCAGCCAGCAGCTCATTGGATACCTGCAGCAAGATGCTGCAGGCTATTGGCTATGGCTGCACTGGGGGGGCGGGGCTTACATGGAGCTCACAGTGGAAGCCTACGTGAGTTAGCAGGACAGCATGTGAGGAACAGGAGGCAGAACGGGGCACACGGGGCACATTAAACAACTATCTGTCAGTTGCTGAAGTTGTCAGCGCTGTCAGATAGCTGTTTGTACGATGGCCCCGACACACAGCAGCATCATATGTCGATGCTGCCTTCAACATACGATGGGCTCTGAGAGGCCATCATATGTTGAAATGATCATATGTCGGGGCCATCATAAGTCGGGGGGTCACTGTATATGATTTTTTATTGAGAGTGAGTCACAAATTGTATATTGTATTGCATGTGGTTGTGCGCGCTCATCCGTGGACGCATGCACACAGTCAGTTAAACAAGTTACACAATTTTTTTGGTGGGGATACCCCATATAATTTTATATTTCAGGGAGAAATCACAGATAGATTGGGTTGTATTGTGGACTGCCATGATCACCCTGCATATAAATGCATCGTGACCATGGCATAACACATTTATGGACTAGGTGCACTAGTTAATTGAATGTATACACATTTAAATTTTTAAGAGATGTAAGCTTTTAGTAGTGATAAAATGTGGCATGAAAAAAATTCAAGTGTTGGGATGGTGATCACTATAACTAAGAATGTAACTGTAAAGGCTTAGAATGGTATATAGGGGGAGGAGATAGATAATTTACAATGAACTGATCTCAACATCAAAGTTATTCCGGTATACACGCATGCGCACTGTGTGATCCAGCGCTGCCCTCCTTCTGGGTCAGTGGAATGCAGATCTGTGTTCCACGTTGACATGACGTGGATACGCTGCTCTGCGTCATGACGCGATGGGGGATCAGTGTTCAACCGGTAACACGAACAGCGCATGCACAGTTGGCCAAAATGGAATAACAGGAAGTCAGACTGGCGTCCCGGAAGTAAGATACAGGCCGGCCCCATATATAAACCTCTATTTTACACAGTACACATCAGTCCCCTGAGGAAGGAGCGAAAGCGCGCTCGGGGTCCGGACACATATACAGCTGCTGATATGGGTGAGTGATCATGATCCCAACATGTACTTACAGGGTTTTATCAGTGGCGGCTCCAGGGGGGGGGGGGGGGGGGGGCAATGGGGCAATTGCCCTCCCCCCCCCCCCGAGATTGCTGCCCCTTCCGTACAATAGTATTGTGGAGCGGGAGCTGCAAGCCCCGGCTCCAGTATCCCCTAACCCAGTAGCGTTGGTAGGGGGGGCCGACTGCAGCCTCTTGTGGGGTGATACCCTGACCAAGGTGCCAAGTGATACGATCATGGTAGCCGTGCCTCCACTGCCTGCGGACCGCCAGAGAGGAGGAGAGCATCTAAACAGTGTGGGCGGAGCTTGTGATGGACATCGGAGCGGAGCTGCGCTCATGCTGACGTGACGTCTCAGGCCGCATGCTGGAAGAGCAGCCCCGGCATATAGAGGAACGCACCCGTGCCTGGTGAGCTGCGATACTGCGATGCGGAGCTGAGGCGAGGGTGGTGGGTATGGTTGGTGGGGTATGGTATGATATGGTCTGGGAGCGGTGGGGGATTTTTAAGGGAAGGGGGAGTGGTGCGGCCAGACATGATAAGGCACAATAATGTGGGGGTTAAAAGACTCACATGAATCATATCAGCCTTTTAACCCCCACATTATTGTGCCTTACCATGTCTACATTATCACCCCAATCACTGTGCCTTAGGTCTGCTTCATCACTCCCCCCCTCCCCCCATATCTTATGATGCACAGTAATTTGAGGGGTGGGCGTGATAATGTAGACATGATGAGGCACAATAATGTGGGGGGAGGGGGGAATTTTTATTGGCTACAGTATGTAACCGTATTATATTCAGGAACAAAGTGGGGTAGTAATATATTCTGAGGGGGCAGTGTGTAGCGGTAATATATTTACAGGGAGCTGTTTGTGGCAGTATTATATTCAGTGAGCACAGTTTGTGGTAGTATTATATTCAGAGTGTGCAGTGTATAGTAGTATTATATTCAGAGAGTGCAGTGTATGGTAGTATTATATTCAGAGGGTACAGTGTTGGAATGGGTAAATTCAGAGGGCACAGTGTGTGGTAGTATTATATTCAGCAGTGTGAGGTAGTTTTATATTCAGAGGGTACAGTGTGAAGGTTGGGGGGGTTATGGGCTACAGTTTGCAACTGTATTATATTCATAGGGCACAGTGTGTAGAAGTGTATTCTGGGGGCGCAATGTGTAGCTGTATTATATTTATAGGCCGTGGAGGGTAGCGGTATTATATTCAGAGGGCACAGTGTGTGTCAGTATTATAGTCAGTGAGCGCAGTCTGTAATAGTATTTTATTCAGAGGGTGCAGTGTATGGTAGTATATTCAGGGGGTACAGTGTGAGGCAGTATTATATTCAGGGGTACAGTGTGCTGCAGTATTATATTCAGAGGGTACAGTGTGTTGCAGATTTATATACAGAGAGTACAATGTGTGGTAGTATTATATTCAGAGGGTACAGTGTGTGGCAGTATTATATTCAGTGGGTACAGTGTGTGGCAGTATTATATTCAGTGGGTACAGCGTGTGGCAGTATTATATTCAGTGGGTACGGCATGTGGCAGTATTATGTTTAGGGGATACAGTGTATTGTAGTATTATATTCAGAGGGTTCAGTGTGTAGTAGTATTATATACAAAGGGTATGGTGTGTAGTAGTATATTCAGAGGTTACAGTGTGTTGTAGTATATTCAGAGAGTACAGTGTGCCAGAATTATATTCAGAGGGTACAGTGTGCCAGAATTATATTCAGAGGGTACAGTGTGCCAGAATTATATTCCAAGATTATGGTGTTTGGCAGTATTATAATAATTATTGTTTTCATATAGAGATGATTTAGCTGGACTTGGTGGTATGTACATCTGAATTAGATAAGGAAAGACAATAGAGAAGACATCACCTGTAGTCACTGATATCATTGTGTATTGTCCTGACTGTCCCATCAGAGCTGGAGTCACTTGTAAATTTTGCCGTAATGATGGGTGAAACAACAACTTCCAGCATACCCTCACCACTACTTAGGTCATACTTGGAGCTGTACTTTAAAATGGTAAAAACTTCTTTAGCACTTTCCCATTATGTGGCAATTGGTATATTTGATTATTATACTGGAAATCATTTTCTGCAACATGCTACACCGCGGGCATCACAACATGCCAAAAAAAAAATCGGCACCTATATCCCTGTATCATAAATTTTATAATATTGTAAGTTCCTTAAGCAGCACCTTTCTGTCCGCCAACACAAAATACTCTAATAGTGCCCCTCACGAGACTAGGCTCTGGATCCGCCCCTGGGTTTAATAGGATTAGAGTGACCCCTATATGGGGATAGGAACACACGAGTTGGCGCCTTGCACGGTATCTAGTCTCTGAATTGTCATTTATGATTATATGATCACTGCATATGGATGTATAATACCCACTGGCATACAATATTGTAGCTGTCTCTGTGTTTCTGGCTTGTTTATATCTGTAACTCTGGCTTACAACATCATATATTTTTTTTGATACTGTTTTTAAAATATACTTTAATAAAAGTTATATTTTACGATTAAGTGGGAGTCAACTTGGTTTTTCATAAAATGTAAAAAAAAATATATTAGACAATATAGCCTATATAAGCCACTCCTTGGTTGTCATGGCTTTGTATTTAGGGTCGTTGTCTGGTTAGAAAGTGAATTCTCAGCCCTGTCTGATGCCAAGAGCACTCTGGATCAGGTTATCATTAAGAATATCTCTGTACTTTCCTTCACTCAGCTCTCCCTTAAGCCAAGGCATAAGGCTATCCTTAAATGGACATTGTCAGATCCAAAAACATTTTATATGTTGTTAATAATGAAAATTAAAGACCTTTTGTAATATGGCTGTTCACCTTTTAAAAAAAAAAAAAAAAAATGTAATAAAGAAAAGGGTTCTAAAAATCCCACCACTAGGGGGTCCTCATTCCTACTGGAACACTAACCAGTCTTGCAGCAGCCTCAGGCTTGTCCATTAGTCATGGACAAGAAATGACTCATGGACAAGGCGACATGAGCAGACACACGAATCACCTCCTACCACCACAAGGAAGGGACATGCGCCCTTCTCCTGAGAGGATTTCTACCACTGTGAGCTAACGAAAAGAGGTATTTTAATAATAAATATACAGGGTGGGCCATTTATATGGATACACCTTAATAAAATGGCAATGGTTGGTGATATTAACTTCCTGTTTGTGGCACATTAGCATATGTGAGGGGGAAAACTTTTCAAGATGGGTGGTGACCATGGCGGCCATTTTGAAGTTGGCCATTTTGAATCCAACTTTTGTTTTTTCAATAGGAAGAGGGTCATGTGACACATCAAACTTATTGGGAATTTCACAAGAAAAACAATGATGTGCTTGGTTTTAATATAACTTTATTCTTTCATGAGTTATTTACAAGTTTCTGACCACTTATAAAATGTGTTCAATGTGCTGCCCATTGTGTTGGATTGTCAATGCAACCCTCTTCCCCATAAAGAGGGAAACACATCATCATGTAGCAATTTCGCATATCCAGTAGCCTACATGATGATGTGTTTCCCTCTTTATACACTGAAGCTGGCACGTTCCCTGAGTTTTTCCAGCAAGATGGTGCATCACCACATTAGGGGTGTCAGGTCCAAGCATTCCTAGATGAAGTATCCTGGAAAGTGGATTCGTCATCATGGGCCAGTTGAATGGCCCCCAAGGTCTCCTGATCTGACACCCTTAGACTTTCATCTTTGGGGTCATGTGAAGGCAATTGTCTATGCTGTGAAGATACGAGATGTGCAGCACCTGAAACTAAGGATACTGGAAGCCTGTGCTAGCATTTCTCCTGCGGTGTTGCTATCAGTGTGTGAAGAGTGGGAGAAGAGGGTTGCATTGACAATCCAACACAATGGGCAGCACACTGAACACATTTTATAAGTGGTCAGAAACTTGTAAATAACTCATGAAAGAATAAAGTTATGTTAAAACCAAGCACATCATTGTTTTTCTTGTGAAATTCCCAATGAGTGTGATGTGTCACATGACCCTCTTCCTATTGAAAAAAACTAAAGTTGGATTCAAAATGGCCAACTTAAAAATGGCCGCCATGGTCACCACCTATCTTGAAAAGTTTCCCCCCTCACATATACTAATGTGCCACAAACAGGAAGTTAATATCACCAAGCATTCCCATTTTATTAAGGTGTATCCATATAAATGGCCCACCCTGTAGATGTTAGGGGCATAAAAATTAGGATTAGGTACTAAGTAACAATTTAAATTTTTTTGTACATTCTAAGACAGGGCCAGGGACTTTTGATAATATTCAGAATATTGGGCAGATTAGATGGACAAAATGTTTTAGTTTTTTTTTTTTAAATCTGACAGCACATCCTATGTTTCTAGCTTCCCGGCTTCTAAAAAGCAACCCCACAGGATTTTGCTGCCACCACCATGCTTCACAGAAGGGTATGTATTGGGCATGTGATGAGCAGTAGGTTTGCCATAAAGTCCAGGGTGAGGGAGTCTTATATATGAAACAAACAAATTGCGGCACTCACCGGATAGCTGCAAATCTTTTATTAGGGATTTCATATAAGGGGGCACAACACAGACAGGGAAGTGAAAGGTGGAGAAGAGATTGTGGGGGTGTTCAGGAGAAGACGACCGTTTCTTGTCACTAGGCGCCTACTCTGACCAGGTCATAGACGATTAGGTACTTAATCCACATGATTTTAAATTGCTCTTATATTCAATATAATTTATTTTTTAATCCTTGTACCCTACAGAATTACTTGTAGCATGTCCTCTGACCTCTTTATAGTACTTCTGATGTATAAACTTGGTTTACATTGCTTACCCTATTCTCTACATATATATATATATGTCTGATTGTATCGATTTCTGGGTCTCTCTAACTACTAATCCACGGGGAGGACCATTTTATGGCCAGGCTTTTTCAACTACACTGCTCAAAAAAAAATAAAAGGGAACACGAACAACACAATGGGGGAGATTTATCAAAGGATTTAGACTGGTTTTTCCCATCTAAAGATGTCGCACAGAAAGTCGCAGTCTAAATACTTGCGACTTTTTTTTGCAACTTTTGCTTTAGTGGATTTTTAGAACATGATGCATTCTAGTCTATTTTAGACAGAAAAATGCATGGGTGTTGAATTTATCAATAGCGACTTTTCGTCGAAAAGTCGCATTGGCTGAAGGTACGCTGAAATGTCAGTCCATACTGAAGCAGGTTTAAATACAGTCCAAATCGTAGATCCCGAAGTCTGTGCACAGAATTTATCAAGAGCCATTAAACTTTTGATAAATATAGTGCACAATAGACCGGCCTAACCCTCTGTAGGTTGGTCTATATTTATATGTGAAATAGACAGCTTTGATAAATCCCCGACCCCCCCCCCCCCCCAATGTAACTCCAAGTCAATCACACTTCTGTGAAATCACACTATCCACTCAGGAAGCAACACTGATTGACAATCAATTTCACATGCAGTTGTGCAAATGGAACAGACAGCAGGTAGAAATTATAGGCAATTAGCAAGACACCCCCAATAAAGAAGTGGTTCTGTAGGTGGTGACCACAGACCACTTCTTATTTCCTATGCTTCCTGGCTGATGTTTTGGTCACTTTTGAATGCTGGCGGTGCTTTCACTCTAGTGGTAGCATGAGATGGAGTCTACAACCCACACAAGTGGCTCAAATAGTTCATCTCATCCAGGATGGCACATCAATGAGAGCTGTGGCAAGAAGGTTTGCTGTGTCGGTCAGCGTAGTGTCCAGAGCATGGAGGCGCTAACAGGAGACAGGCCAGTACATCAGGAGACGTGGTGGAGGCCATAGGAGGGCAACAACCCAGCAGCAGGACCATTACTAGAAATGAGTGAATCGAAGCTGACAAACCTGAATGCATTACGAATTTCAGGAAATATCAGCAACCTGTCACCCCTGTGATGTCACAGCCCTATATATTCGGCAGCCATAATTCCGGCTCTTCACTTCATTACAATACACTGCAGAAGGATCATAGGACGCAGAGCCTGTGTGTGTGTGTGTTACAGCAGAGAAAAGCGCAGTCCAGCAGCGTTTAACATACTCCTAGTCACATCAGCATTCTTGTGGACGGAGAGCATTGTTTTTTTCACTGAAAAGTATTTTTACTGCAGCTGCAGGCATTAACCTCCCAGTAACTTTCTTCGGCATAGTATTACAGAGAGGGGCAGAGAGCTGTGTGTTGCCTCCTACATTTCAACAAGCTGCCTCAAGTTCATAACCTTAGCAGAGGAGGCAGGAATAATTTTTCAGCTCAATTCAGTGTCTTTGTTCCACAAAAAAATCATCATCTGGTTATACTAGTCTGTAGATGGTATAATACACAGCAGACCATTCCTAATAGTCTTTGACAGAGTGCAATTTTGTGTTTAGTACACAGCTTTTTTTGGCTGCAGCACTGTTGTGTACTGCTGGTGTTTTACAAAAATAAGTTTTTTGTAAGGGTACTGTAGCACATTTTTCTGCCCTCACAAGTGCATACCACACACGTACATCTAAGTAGTGTACTATTTTGTACCTGTTAATCTGTCAAGGGCCTAGATACTGTGAAAGGCCAGCCAAAAGTGCACACCTGCTGCTGTTCTAGACAAATACTGTTTTAAGCATAGTGAAGCGTATTGTACTCCCCTCATAGACAAACTAAGTATGTCAGGCAGAGAAGTGCCAGGACATGCAGACAGGAGTGGCAGAGGCCTAAATCCTTCAGGCAGAGGTCGCAGCAGACTAGGGGCGAGTGCCAGCAGGAGTTGCAGCGAGAGGCCTGAGCTCCCGTTATCAGCTAGCGGTCGTGTCTCGACCAGCAACCCATCTGCATTTGTCGATTGGTTAACACGGTCTTCCACTTCATCACAAGTGACATCTGACACCCTCAGTCAACAGTCGGTGGGTTCCTCACAACCCTCAGTTGGCATGGCCCGGGAGCAGTCCCTGTCCTCACATTGCCTCTGTCCTATGCTCTTCCCTCCCCTACAGAAGTATCTTATGCTGTGGGTTCAGCTCCACTATTCACGGAGGATGATCTATTAGAGGAGAGTCAGCAGCTACTGCCCAGCCAAGAAGTGGAGGAGACATCTACCGCTTCCTCGCTAGGCAGGCAAGTAGTGATGAGGAGAATGACATGGGAGGTAGTGTGGCCAGGGTTCAGGGTCCTGAAGCAAACACTGTAGAGGTACCTGAGGAGGACATCAGTGACGTGCAGACACTTGTAGATGATGATGAAGCCGATCGCAATTGGGAGCCGGGTGCAGAAGGGGCTTCCTCATCATCAGGAGAAGAGGGTTGCAGGTTGCCCGTGAGGCAGCAGCTGAGCCAGCAAGGTGGTAGCATGGTTGACAGTCAGCAAGGTGTGGACTGTTGGTGGGAAAATCAGCTACTCGGCGGTGTGGCAGTTTTTCATCAAGCAGGTTCACATAGCCACATGCAAGATATGTCGGCAGAAGGTGAAGCGTGGCCAGGGTCCCAATGTTGGCACCACAGTCCTGCGTCAACATATGCTTCGCCACCATAAAGCGGCCTGGGAGAACCGTGGTTCCGATGTAGTGGTCCAGCCTGCTGCATCATCCAGTGGCACGTCGCTCCTTCTTTCAGCCAGCCAAGGCTCCACCACCTCAGCCGAAGGGAGCTGTGTGTCATACCCTCCTTCTGTCGCTCCAGATGCTCCTGCTCCTTTAGTCAGCCATTCCGCCAACAATCCATCGGCGAAGCCATGTCCAAGAGACAACAGTATGCGTCCACTCATCCAACGGCACAGAAGATGAATGTACTCCTGTCTAAGTTGCTGGTGCTGCAGTCCCTCCCTTTTCAAGTGGTGGACTCTTCACCTTACAGAGAACTGATGGCTTGTGCCGAGCCAAGGTGGAGAGTGCCAAGCAATCATTTCTTTGCGAAGAAGGCAGTACCAGCCCTGCACAATTTTGTGGAAGAGAAGGTGGTCCAGTCCTTGAGCCTGTCGGTGTGTACCAAAGATCACAGCAGCGCCGAAGTCTGGAGCAGTAACTGCGGTCAGGAAAAATACATGTCCTTTACGGCTCACTGGGTGAATGTGGTTCCTGCACAGCCACAACCCCATGCTCTCAGGCCGTTCGTCCTGTGACAGTGTGCCACTCCGCCTCCTCATCCTCCACCGTGTCCTCAGCCTCCACTGCCCAGACAAGTCTCAGTGGCCCTTAAGCATACCATGTGTGCAGGGCAAGGCGGTGTCACGCTGTTCTTCACATGGTTTGCCTTGGCGAAAAGAGTCAGACAGGGGAGGAACTGCTAAAAGTCATTCGTAAAGAAATCGGCGCATGGCTTACTCCACGAAAACTGGAAATGGGAACCATGGTGACTGACAACGGGAAGAACATCATGCATGCTCTGCGACTGGGAAGGCTGAGCCATGCACCCTGCATGGCACACATGTTCAATCTGGTTGTGAAGCAGTTCCTGAAGTGTTCCCCCCATTTGCAAGACATCCTAACAATGGGAAGGAAACTTTGAAGGTACTTCAGCCACTCGTACAAAGCAAAGCACACCCTCCTTGAGCTGCAGCATCAGAACGGTATACCCCAACATAGTCTGATTTGTGACGTTGCCACAAATTAGAATTCCACCCTCCATATGTTGGACCGACTGTACGAACAGAGAAAAGCCATCACCGATTTCTTGATGATCCAAGTGGATAGGGGTACTCCCCTGTAACTTCAATGTGAACCAGTGGCAGCTCATACGTGACACCTGCCGTTTGCTCAGGCCCTTTGAGGAAGCCACATTATTAGTAAGTCGCCAGGATTACGAGATGAACGACATCACTCCACTGCTTCATTTATTACAACACGTGTTGGAAACAATGGCTAGTCAGGGCACTGGATACTTGGCGTCTACATCTCACGGCCACATGAGCACTGTGGGGGCTGAACCGGAGGAGGGGGAGAGGCACAGTGGAGTACAGTTTAGGTTTTGCCAAATGGGTGGTTTTTCTAGTAATCTGACAGGAGAGGAGGAGCAGAAGCAGCCAGAGGAGCTAGAGGGTTATAAGGAAGGTGAGATATATTTTATGATTAATGTAGGGACTTAAAATTTCACTTTTATTCTGTTTAAAATATAAACCAATTCTTTTACTTTTGTAATTATTTATTCACTCAGGCCGCCACCATATTGTAAAGCAGTGCACAATTAGAACAAACAATTAGAACAACTGATTCCTGATGAACTGACAGCGAGAAACGAGTAGAATCCAACATAAGGACTAACACTTACCTCCCCGTTTGTCCAGGAATAAGAATAGACCGGACCAGTGGAGTAGGAGTATCAGGACCACAGGAGAAGCAAGTACCGGATTACAGGTTTCTAATGGGAAAACTGTTTTGCTGTGTTAGAACATGAGGAATGATGTAAGTGCAATATACAAGTGCAATATATGAAGGGGACTGTGCAATTTGAATACCGCAATGTGTGCAAATGATTGTGTATAGTGGAGGTGCTATGAGAAGGTGTCCTCAACAATTGGAGATTAAAAGCACATAATAGCACATAGCACTGTATGTGTTTAAAGACAGAGTTCCTCCGGAGTATATAGCTGCCACTAGTGTGAAACACAGCACACAATATATCAATCACATACACTATGGACATAAGAAGTGTGTGGTTTACAAAATACCGTTTGGGACAATAAGCAGCAATAACATAGGAAGGTGTGATCATATATATGCAGCCAAGGGATTGTGTGCAATATCAACGGCACCTATGTAAGCAGAATTGTCACACGGCGGGACTGTGCAAAACTAGACTCCTATATATGCTGCTTAACCAATGGGACTATGTGCAATGATGAATGCACATGGTGCAGAGATGTAATCCGGCAACTTGGGAATTAAACAAGTATATAGGGTGTGAGTATATATAAAACACCTACTATATAAGGATCCTGTGGTCTATTGTTTGTTCTAATTGTGCACTGCTTTACAATATGGTGGCGGCCTGAATGAATAAATAATTACAAAAGTAAAAGAATTGGTTTATATTTTAAACAGAATAAAAGTGAAATTTTAAGTCCCTACATTAATCATAAAATATATATATGCACTGGTAGGAGACCAATTGAATTGGTGCGTTTAAACCACAAAAGGAATACTTATAGGGAAGGTGAGACAAAGGACCCAGACACACAGTGGCAGTATGCAGTGGAGGTCGGGAGTCCCTCCGAGTCACTTGCACATATGGCACGATGCACGCTCACTTGCTTGCTTAGTGACAGCTGAATTGTCACCATTCGGTAGCGGGATGACTTCTGGATCTCCACCTTATTGGAACCTCGCTACCGCCACAGAATAGGGGCCTTTTTTACACCCACTGAGAGGGAGGACAAAATGACCAACTACAGAGGCATCCTATGTAGTTTGCCTCAGCGCCATCGTCTATCCTCTCGCAGGTCTGAATCGGGGGGCCCCCTGCGCTCACCTTCCACTTCCATGGCTGCTGGGGAGGGGGGGGGGGGGGGGGGGTGGCAGGAGCAGTACCAGCACCATCAGCAGCAGCCTGAGTCTACAGTCGCTGATGAGTAGCTTTCTTCACCCGTATAGTGGAAGCAACTAATCAGCAGCAGGTACACCTGGAGAAGGACCTGAACCAGTAGGTGGTGGCATACCTTGACATGCCCATGCCAACACACCTTGAAAATCTGCTGGACTTCTGGGCAGCCAAACTTGATTTGTGGCCGCAACTAGCAGAGTTTGCCCTGGAAAAGCTGTCCTGCCCGGCCAGTAGTGTGCCATCAGAGCGGGTGTTTAGTGCGGCGGGGGCCATAGTCACCCCAAGGAGAACTCATCTGTTCACGAAAAATGTGGAGAGACGGACCTTTGTGAAGAAGAATCAGGCATGGATCAGCCAGGATTTCAAGCCACTGATGCATGAGAGTAGATTGACCATGGGGCCACACCAGCACTTCACAAATATGGATAGTGCCAAACAGATTTAAGGCGCTGCTACCCAGTTACAAACATTCCTCCACATCAAACTTTTTTTCACTCACCTTCACCGGGTAGTGGTATTGCAACCCACCGCACCACTCTGTCACCGGGTCACTTTCAGGACTCCTGCTGCTGCCACCTCCAGGCTGTCTCATTCAGCCACTATATGGTCTCTTCTCATGCTTCAGCCAACTCCAGGCTGTGTCATTCATCCAATATATGGTTTACTGATGCTTCAGACAGCTCCAGTCTGTGTCATTCAGCAAGTACATGGTTTAATGATGCTTCTGGGCCTAGGACATTACCTATGTTTGCTGCCACAAACTCCAGGCAGTCATTCAGCCACTATATGGTCTCCTCATACTGATGCCACCTCCAGGCTGTCTCATTCAGCCACTATATAGTCTCTTCTCATGCTTCAGCCAACTCCAGGCTGTGCCATTCAGCCACTATATGGTCTCCTTCTACTGATGCCACCTCCAGGCTCTGTCATTGTGCTGCCATGTGACTCCTTGTTAGATTTGGTCCTTTGTACCCACACGCCGGGGCCTGGGACACAAACTTGGGAGTTAAAAAGTTCAATTTAAAAATCATAAATTTCAATGGTCTCCTCATGCTTCTGCCAACTCCAGGCTGTGCCAATCAGACACTATATGGTCTCCTCATGCTTCAGCCAAATCAAGGCTTGTCATTCAGGCAATATATGGTTTACTGATGCTGCTGGGCCTGGGTATAAACATTTTGTTATGGTAGCACTAGCTACCAAAAATTTTCCGTTTAAATTTCAGAATTCATCTTTTATTCTTAGGGATTGTGAAGCCCTGGTGTCTACTCATGCTGCTGCCAACTCCAGGTTGTGCCATTCAGACACTATATGGTCTCCTCATGCTTCAGCAACCTCCAGGCTGTGTCATTCAGCCAATATATGGTTCGCTGATGCTGCTGGGCCTTGGCCTAATAATTTTTTGTGGTAGCACTAGCTACCATAAATCTTCAATTTAAATTTCAAAATTCCTCTTTTAATCTTAGGAATCTTAGTGAAGCCCTAATGTCTACTCATGCTGCTGCCAGCTCCAGGCTGTGTCATTCAGCCACTATATGGTCTCCTCATGCTGCCAACACCTCCACGCTGTGTCATTCAGCTACTATATGGTCTCCTCATACTGTCATCGTGCCGCTCTGAGGCAGTGATTCTAAAAGCAATACCTGTAATCTGCATGTCATACTAAATAACAGTATTATTTCACTACCCCAGCACACTCCATATGCGTGTTAGAATACAGCAAAGTGTTCTACACCCCTATTGAGGCTCTCTGTAGGACAGAAATAGCCGTTTTTAATATAGATTCGCCGTGAATCAATTCATATTGAACCAAACTTTTTCAAAAAATTTGGCGAATTGATCGAATTTTTCAAAAGTTCGCTCATCTCTAACCACTACCTCCGCCTTGGTGCAAGGAGGAGCACTGCCAGAGCTCTGCAAAATGACCTCCAGCAGGCCACAAATGTGCATGTGTCCACTCAAATGGTCAGAAACAGACTACATGAAGGTGGTATGAGGGTCCGACATCCATAGTTGGGGGTTGTGCTTACAGCCCAACACCAAGCAGGACGTTTGGCATTTGCCAGAGAACACCAAGATTGGCAAATTTGCCACTGGCGCCCTGTGCTCTTCAGAGATGAAAGCAGGTTCACAATGAGCACATGTGACAGATGCAACAGTCTGGAGACGCCGTGGAGAACGTTCTACTGCCTGCAACATCCTCCAGCATGACCGGTTTGGTGGTGGGTCAGTAATGGTGTGGGGTGGCATTTCTTTGGGGGGCCGCACAGCCCTCCATGTGCTTGTCAGAGGTAGCCTGACTGTCATTAGGTACCGAGATCCTCAGGCCCTGGGTTCCTCCTAATCCAAGACAATGCTAGACCTCATGTGGCTGAAGTGTGTCAGCAGTTCCTGTAAGAGGAAAGAGGAAGGCATTGATGCTATGGACTGGACCGCCTGTTCCCCAGACCCGAAGCTGATTGAGCACATCTGGGACATCATGTCTCGCTCCATCCACCAATGCCACGGTGCACCACAGACTGTCCAGGAGTTGGCGGATGCTTTAGTCCAGGTCTGGGAGGACATTGCTCAGGAGACCATCCGCCACTTCATAAGGAGCATGCCCAGGCCTTGTAGGGAGGTCATATGGGCACGTAGAGGCCACACACACTACTGAGCCTCATTTTGACTTGTTTTAAGGATTTTGCATCAAAGTGGGATCAGCCTGTAGTGTTGTTTTCCATTTTGATTTTAAGTGTGACTCCATATCCAGACCTCCATGGGTTGATAAATTTGACTTCTATTGATAATTTTTGTGTGATTTTGTTGTCAGCAAATTCAACTATGTAAAGATGGAAGTATTTCATACGACTAGTTCATTCATTCAGATCTAGGATGTGTTATCTTAGTGTTCCCTTAATTTTTTTGAGCAGTGTATATTAAAATTCCAGTGTTATCACATACATATCTTAAAAGAAACACTGAATGGGGAGGGGTATTGCAAATCCTGCCTATTCTATTCTCTTGCTGCCTAACATTCCCACCCCTTGAGGTCATCTTTACAAGGTTTTGTTTACTTCATTTATCAGTGTTTTTTTGTGTGTGTCAGTGTAAAGGTTCCCCTAAAATTTAGTCAAAGGTTGAACGAAACTGTTGTCTTTGGCAGGATTGGCCAAATGTCTAAAAAGTGTATATAGTCATCAAAACCCTCCCCAACAGATTATGTCGGGAAAGAAGGGTCAGGAATGTTGGCTTTAAGCTGTCTGGCAGTGGCATTCCTCTCTCCAATGAGAACATTTGGCCATGCAAAATGTTCATATGTATAGGAAAAATTGGGAAGATAGATGTAAACTGAAAGCTCTCAAAGGTGTATGGCCACTTTAGATGGGCATGGTCATTAAAATATATATTTTTTTTTCATATGGTACAGCAGGTAAGATACATAAGATTTGTAATTTATTCCTTGTCTTTTTCTGTCACTTTCTGACCACTAGGGGTCTCCCTTCTGGTCCAGACCACATTCCGTCTGCTCAAAAAAAAACAGACTTTGGTCTCCTGGCAGGAGACCAAATTCAGGAAGTGTAGTCTGGCCATAGACAGTGAATAGCACTTGTACTCCCTGTTTCATACACAGGCAGAGAGCAAGTGCTATTCACTGCTTATAGCCAGACTGCACTTCCTAAAGTTGTTCTCCTGCCAGTCCAGCAGGAGACCAAAGTCTGCAGTCTGGACCAGAAGAGAGACCCCCTAGTGGCCAGATTTATAAGGCCATGAAAGTGGCATAAAAATATATATATATTTTTTTACAGGGAGTAAATTACAAATCTTATTTCTTTTACCTGCTGTATTATAAGCAAAAAATTGTTTTTATGACAGTGCCCATTTAACTTAAGCTGGTTACACAACTGTCGCAGTTTTGATAAACATGTTAAAAGAAAGTTTCACATTTAAATATCACCCAGCCAAAAACACCAAATCCACTGTAATTCACAGTAAAATTGATTTGTGTACATTGTAATTGGCTTAAACAACACACTGGCTATTGGTGAACGCAGCTTTATAACAAACATTAACCTGTAAAAAATCACATTTCACAATTCCTGGTTAAAGACACTTCAGGTCCAGGGGTTGAGTATTCTATTCTTTAGGCAACCAATTTTTTTTTAACTAGAAATTACTATTGTAAATTGTGAATTGAGAGATAAAAGCACCATAAGTATAAAATTACCAAGCTATATAAATAAGAAAACAACCCAGATGAAATAAAAAAAAATTATACTCTTGGAATAGAATAATAAAAAACATTTTACTCTCAACAAAAGGCTTGAAGTAGATAAAATATTTGTTTATATTTGTTTATGAGAAAATACAATTTGTTTATGAGAACACTACACATGGAGCAAAAGAACAAAAGAAGTGTTGATGATTCATTCTATAATAGTACTCCAATGTATTATAGATCTCATGTGCTATATTGTGGAGAACATTAGAAGAGCATCATTAATGTAATCTCCTAGGTGTCATTGCGGACAGCATAGAGATGCACATACAGGATATATTTAGAACACAAAAAAACATTGGTCTTCTCAAATAATTGTTTTGTTTTCTGAAACTAAGAAAGTTGCAAATCCACTGAATAGAAAAGTCTAGTGAAGCTTCAGTTTGGAGCCCCTTAGAATCTGCCAGATAGTTTTTCTTAGTAAAAGCAACCATTACCGGAGGTAAAATGTGAAATCACATCCACACTTTTGTTGTTGTTGTTAATGAGTCCAATGTGGGATCAAAGAAATTACATGGTTATTTAAACAAGTGGCACTGCAAGTGCTCCCTTCTCTATCCAAACCCTGTGCCTTCAACATTCATTTGATTGACAGTTTTTGTTTTAATTTGTTTTATCATTACTAAATGTCAAATATTTTCTTGTTCCTTTGATTGTACACTCTTACTCCTAAAAGACAGAACCAACAGAACTATTCAATTTGTATTTTTGGAGCAAGTTCATTCTTGAAAAAACATTAAAACCAGCTAATGTTACCTGAAATTATTGTCTCTGTCTCTTTCGTAGCGTCTTCCATATAGTGCTGCAGTCACTAACCCCAGTTCCAGTCCTGTTTTATTCATATAACTATCCTGACCCTTCCAGCCCCATTGGTCAGGTAGCTGTAAAGTGATTCCTGATGTCACTATCATAGGAAATATATATTTGGTACTAAACCTGCCCCATAACTGAAAGGTTATGGTGCTGCTTGCATTGGTGACTTCCTGACCACAAGTTTCCAAATCTAGACCACCACATTTTACCAATGCACAAATCTGAAGGTAATATGTACCATGTACTGTGTGCAGACCATCAAATACCCCAAGGGCGTAAAGCTCATTGGTCATACTATGGTCACTGTAGGTAAGATAACAACACAGTGGGCCAGCACATACGTGTACTTTCCCATCCTTGTCTTTCAAAGGGATAAAAGTGAAGTTGTCATACATCATTTTGCCATGAAATAACATTTCTTGCTGTTGGTCTGTTTCTATGCAACGTTCAGTCTTGTCCATCTTGTCACACATCTCTGCACTAGTGAAGTAGTGGCTGCCTCCAAGTGAGCCACCATGCTCAAGTGAAATCTTTTTATCATGTCCTGAATACATTTCTTCTGATGGATTCACTGGAACCTTGGCTACAATGAGGTGTCCTTGTTTGGTGTCCATATCATAGTGGTAGGAAGAGTTTGAAGGACTGAATATACCACTTCCAGTCATTCCCAGGGTTGTGTGGTGGATGTTTGCAGCCAATATATTTACACTGAACCTAGTAGCAAAAGCTCTCTGAATCTGAATCGAGGAAAGAAGAGGCAACTGATTCATCCAGGCTGTGGGATACAGTAGATGCTTCACATGGTGCTTTTCAATGAGACTTACAACTGGTTCATAGAACAATATATCAAAACAAGTAAAGAGTCCAAACCTGCCAAAGCGTGTATCAAAAACCGCATACTGGACATCCGGTGGGGTGTCAAAGCCAAATTCAAAATATAAATTTTGCTTGAAATAGCTGGCAACCAGTGCACCCTTGTCACTAAACACAACATTTGTGTTAAACTGGTATCTTCCATCTGGTGGGCATTGAGGGTCCAGAGGGTCACAAGGTCTCCTAGTTCCTAGATTTGCAGCCACAAACATACCACTTTTTGATGCCATGCAACTAAGCCTCTGTAGGACCTGTGGATAATAGAAAACTTCTTTAAAAGCATGTAACATGACATTTTTTTCTCAGTACTGCAAACCTTATAAATCTAAATACTTAGATGTAGAAAACATGTGTGAACAGTTTAGTACAGCCCATGAATCAATAGCTTGGAAAGCCACATTTATCTGCAATACCTTGTAGTAATAGCTTTCTTATGACATTATCAGTCTCTCACATTATTCTGGCAGAATTCTGACCCACTCTTCTTTACAACATTGCTACTGTTCATTGAGGTTTGTGGACATTGGTTTATGTACAGCTCTTTTAGGTTTCCACCACAGCATTTCAATTGGTTTAAAGGGGTTATCCAGGAATAGAAAAACTGCTGAACCACACCCAACCTGGAAACAGACAGGGAGCGGTTTAGAAAAAAAAAATAGCTCTGTTTTTCTATTCCTGGATAACCCCTTTAAGGTCTGTACTTTGACTGGGCCATTTTCTTTTTCAGCCTGGTGTGCTTGATATCATTATCCTGTTGTGTGACCCAGTTTTGGCCATGCTTTAGTTGTTGGACAGATGGACTTTGGAATACTTTGATATACAGAGTATACACTTTTCCACAGTGTACATTATCAGCAAACATCTTCACTTTGGCTTTGTGGTTTGGCCAAATTGCATTGTTCCAGAAGTCTCCTGGTTTGTTCAGATGCAACATGGCAAACTTAAAGGGGTATTGCGAGTTATTGTTTTTCATTTACTTTTAATGGCCTTAGCCTGGTATACTTACAGTTGGGCAAAACAGTATTTAGTCAGCCACCAATTGTGCAAGTTCTCCCATTTTAAAACATGAGAGAGGCCTGTAAGTTTCATCATAGGTATCTCTCAATTATGAGACAGAATGGGGGGAAAGAATAAAGGAAATCACTTTGTAGGATTTCTAATGAATTAATTGGTAGACTCCTCGGTAAAATATGTATTTGGTCACCTACAAACAAGCAAGATTTCTGGCTCTCGCAGACCTGTAACTTCTTCTTTAAGAGTCTCCTCTGTCCTCCACTTGTTACCTGTATTAATGGCACTTGTTTGAACTTGTTATTAGTATAAAAGACACCTGTCCACAACCTCAAACAGTCACACTCCAAACTCCACTATGGCCAAGGCCAAAGAGCTGTCAAAAGAGGTCACATGGTCAGATGAAACCAAAGTAGAACTTTTTAGTAAAAACTCAACTAGTCGTGTTTGGAGGAGAAAGAATGCCGAGTTGCATCCAAACAACACCATACCTACTGTGAAGCATGGGGGTGGAAACATCATGCTTTGGGGCTGTTTATCAGCATAGGGACCAGGAAGACATCCGTGTAAAGGAAAGAATCAATGGGGCCATGTATCGTGAGATTTTGAGTGAAAACCTCCTATCAGCAAGGGCATTGAAGATGAAACGTGGCTGTGTCTTCCAGTATGACAATGATCTCAAACACACCGCCAGGGCAATGAAGGAGTGGCTTCGTAAGAAGCCTTTCAAGGTCCTGGAGTGGCCTAGCCAGTCTCCAGATCTCAACCCCATAGAAAACCTTTGGAGTGAGTTGAAAATCTGTGTTGCCCAGTGACAGCCCCAATACATTACTGCTCTAGAGGAGATCTGCATGGAGGAATGGGCCAAAATACCAGCAACAGTGTATGAAAACCTTGTGAAGACTTACAGAAAACGTTTGACCTCTGTCATTGCCAACAAAAGGTATATAACAAAGTATTGGGATGAACTTTTGTTATTGACCAAATACTTATGTTCCACCATAATTTGCAAATAAATTCTTAAAAAATCAGACTGCGATTTTATGGATTTTTTTTCTCATTAGGTCTCTCATAGTTGAGGTATACCTATGATGAAAATTACAGGCCTCTCTCATCTTTTTAAGTGGGAGAATTTGCACAATTGGTAGCTGACTAAATACTTTTTTTGCCCCACTGTATCTTCCTCATTCCTGCCACTATATAACCACAGGATAGGGGATAAGTGTCTGATCGTGGAGGTCTACTCAGCCAATCACTGGCCACTGTCCCACCTCAGCTGGTGATTGGCTGTGCGAGCCACCACTGCCAAGATCATTTTTTCTCGTAAGGTGGGGACCTGAGCACTCAGCAAAGCGAGTGGAACCTCTAGAGATCCTGGGAAGTCCTAGTAGACAAACCACCCCCAAACACCCACCAACTCCCCCGGCAATCTTACACTTATAAGTTTTTATTCTCCAGATAACCCCTTTAATGTTTTCCAACATTACCTTTCTTGCTTTTGCCGTGGTTCTAGCAAAGCTGGTCCTGTTGCACAGCTGTGTTTGGGGTCAGCGCATGCACTGCTGGGGCGGGACACTGTTGCGGCCGCTGAATTTTCCACACATTGAATCTGCATGTGGCCCAATTTGTGATATAAATAATGACAAAGTGTAATTTGTCATGTGTTGTTGTTCATCTGAGTTTGCATTTACCTAATTTTGAGAGCTTCTAAGGACCGTTTTATTATGTCCTCATATGTAAAACCATATAATTTAAAGATAGGATTTAATATGCATAAAACAAAGTATGTTATTGTACTTTAAACAGTTTATTATTTAATGGGTCTTAATATTAAAAACACACAATCTGAAGACTGTTCTTAGTTATATGGTAATGCTGTAAGTATAAAATAACAAATCAGGATCATTTTGATACTTGGGTAAAGCTCAGGAGGACCTCTTGATGTAAGAGTTTTTCTGTGACATATCACTTTCTTTTATCTGCACTTAGAAAAACAAAACCAAGAATATAAGCATGGCATTCAACTGAACACATTGTGCCTCTAAAGTGTTCAATCCCTTTGATGTCAGCAACGATATTAGACAAGCATGTTATCCGTAAATCAAAGCATCGGAATACTATTTATGGCCTACACAATTTCAGTCTCTTATCTTCATTTTCACATACCTAGAAACATAGGGGCTGTTACAACTCTCCTTCCCTTGTGCGAAGATTTCGCCCTCTCAAATGGGACTACTATTTTTTTTATTTTTAACTGTGATAAAGATTAATTGAAGGTTGGTCCTGGCAGGCCCTACAATCTGTGCATCATATATTTAAAAGGTGTAGTCCAGAGTCGCAGGGCAATAAACCTAGTACCCTTCTGGCAAGGAGTCTTTCTGGGTAATCATCTCCTAAATGGTACCTTCTAACAAAAAAAAAACTAATTATGTAAGCATTATCTAGATACTTTCAGTCTCTATTTTCTGTCTATTTAATCATCCTCTTTGTTCTCCACTCAAAGGGACTTAAAGGGGTGGTCAACATGTTTTTCTGTTTTTGACTTACCCTATTTGTTTTGTTTCATTTCTATTTGTTGTTTAGGCTACTCTATTTCCGTTCTTTGTTGTCTTTTTATACCCACTTTGTCCCCCTATCTTTGCTTCTATTTCCTGTTTCTTTCTGTGCTGAAAACTACAAATCCCAGCATGCCACATGCCCTGCTGGTTTTGGGCGTTTTTTTTTGGTTGTTCCGCCCTTTACCCACCCTACTATTTTCCCGGGTCGGCCCCCTTATACACAGCACACTAATATAAATCAGCCCTGGTTGGGATACACTGGCATACACATAAAAGGGATTACAACTCCCAGCATGAGTCATTCAGGAG
Organism: Hyla sarda; assembly: GCF_029499605.1. Lineage (NCBI taxonomy): Eukaryota > Metazoa > Chordata > Amphibia > Anura > Hylidae > Hyla > Hyla sarda. Next base: position 89,903,357 of record NC_079193.1, on the reverse strand, counting down.
TCTTCAGTCTGTGGTATAACACCAGCATGCTGCCTCTGTAGTCTCCTGGGGGTTGTAGTTCACCACACCTCTATAGGGCATACACCAGTGTTTCCCAATCAGGGTGCCTCCAGGTGTTGAAAAACTACTACTACTACCAGCATTCCCTAGTTGGGAAACACTAGCATACACACACACATAACAGGGACTACAACTCCCAGCATCTGTCATTCAGGAGTCCCCCCCCCCTCACACATAGAAATCATCCCCAGTATGAGATTTATTCCCCAGCCCCAGCAGTCTATACATCCCCAGCCCTGCACTTTGTCATCCTCCCGTTCTGTGAACACAGAGTTCAGGGAGGAGATGAGGAGGAGTGTACGTCCTCTCTCTTATCTTCTTTCAGTGCAGACCTGCGTCCTCTGAAGACAGAGCAGGGGGAGGGGAGATGAGGAGCCCTGTACGTGCTCTCTCCCCCTGCTCTGGCTTCTTTCTCTCATGCAGACCTGTGACCTACGGGAGAGGGAGATGAGGGGGCGTGGATTATTTCTCTCATGCAGACCTGCGTTCTGCGGGCTCTGACTTCACTCCCCCCAGCTCTAACTTCAAAAACCTTACATATTCATAAGCTGGGCGTAAAAGAAGCCACCCAGTCATGGAAACAAAGAACAGGGGGGAAAAAAAAAAAAAGCCCTGACGCGTGGACGACAGTAAGAGATCCAACGCCGAACTACAGAACTTCCTGGCCCACAAACAGGTAAGAAAAAAAAGACACATGCTACACAAACATATAACACATGTCAATTGCAAAAAAAATGAACATTAAAAGAAGATGCAATATAGCCAAAAATCTTAACCACTGGAGTACCCCTTTAATTAACAAACCAATCGCCTCTGAGGAAGTATCCTTGGCTATCAAGTCGGTAAAATCAACTAGCACTCCTGGTCTGAATGGCTCTGGAGTCTTAGATTATACAAAATTTCCCCCTTCACTTGTTTCCCCCTTTTCAGGCTCTTCAACACAATTTAATATATAGATCCATTGGGTTCGGAATATCATATGGCTACACTTGGGCACTGTCAAATCAAAAAACTTTTTTATAAGTTGTACATCTTGGCAAAACATTAACCTTTCTAATATACTTCATGAGAAAATTTTAATTTCCTTTTTATAGAAATCATGGCTTATAAAATCATGGCTTTGTCCGAGCTGAAGCACAGGCATGGACAAAAGTTAGGGTGGGTTAGCACTTCTCTGTGTCTGATAGAACAGGAGAGAGCACAGAGGAGTGCTATCAGACAGGAGGGAGCACAGAGGAGTGCTATCAGACAGGAGAGAGCACAGAGGAGTGCTATCAGACAGGAGAGAGCACAGAGGAGTGCTATCAGACAGGAGAAAGCACAGAGGAGTGCTAGCCCACACTCACTTACTGGACTTTGTCGATGCCTGTGCTTCAGCTCGGACACAGCCATGATTTCTATAAAATGAAAATAACATTTTCTTATGAAGCATATAAGAACGGTTAATGTTTTGTCAATATGTACAACATATAAAAGGCTTTTGTATCTGACAGTGCCCATTTAAGGTCATCCCTAAGCTCAATATAAAATTACACGATTTATGATGCCTAGTCAACAACGACTGTTCTCTGGTACACCACAATATCCAGTTAGCAATTCACAGAGGGGGTGTACAATGCTAAAAGGTTTATTTTAATATTAATAATCCCTAAAAGAATCCCCCCCAAATATTGAGTCAAGGGAATGTCCATAGCGGACTTGTATTAGCCAACTAAACAATGGAGCCATCAATATGCAAATACAAGATTTTCATCAGTAAAATACATTTGACCCCTTAAACATGCTTGGACCTGTACAGGTGTAATGGGTATGCCAGAGAAAATTGAAGAATTGGAAGTCAGCTTACCACCTGTATGGACACTGTAATAGACTGAACGTGGATCATCTGAGAGGGAGCACAGAGAGAGCAGGGGGTTGGATCCCATGTAAACTTGTAGATAATATCTAAACAATGATTTCAGCTCCCAAAGTTAAAAAGCATGGCTTAAATGGTACAGATTAAAAATAGAAAACCCCCACACATGGCATATGAATGAAAACAAATGCAAGCAGTTAGCATAAGGCTAAGACGAGATATAGCCATAGGCTAACTGCCAACTACCACAACCTTGACTTACATGCTACGGTGGACCAAGGAACGGTTTGACTTTACTAATTAAAATTTTTTCCCCAGATTATTCAAATGTGGAGGAAAAGCGTAGGGTAAGAACTTTACGGAATACCAGGGATAGCCCAAGGGTTAGTCCTGGGCGAGTGCCCTGACAGTCCTTGATTGAGAAGGGATAGCCTCACCACACTGACATTTAGGGCATTCTAGGGTGCATTGTAGGAGTGACTTCATATAAAGACCATTCTGCTTTCTTTTACTAGAGACCCCTGGTCAAATGGTGTTTCTAGTGTTCCACACCTAGGGACATTGTTCCAGAAGGTGCTACAGGATTGGGTGATAATGTAACCTAATTCACTTTACTGTATCGTTTTTGGTGGCATAACTATTACACCTTTGCAGGTATAAGTGTGACTGTTGGGGTACAAGCATGTTTTCCCTTTTATTTTAAGGGGTTAAATGTTTCACGAGATAAAAGGTGTATATGTTTATTTACACCTCCCTTGTTTGGTTGGCTAATACAAGTCCGCTTCGGACAATCCTTTGACTCAATGTTGGTGGGGGATTTTTTTTGTGTGATTATTAACATTAAAAGTTCAATTATAGCATTGTAAACCCCCTCTGCGATTTGAAATCAAATGACTGACTAAAATGTTAGCCTTGAGGATCAATACTTTTCTTTAGGGATGTCATTTTTTTAAGACCGAGTACGAGTACCGATACTTTAATTCTAGTACTCGCCGATACCAAAGTACGAGTACTTATATTTTAAAGGGAATCTGACACCAGGGTGACCTGGCTGCTGGCGCTGTTTACTGTATGATATGTGGGTCCTTGTTGTGTACAATGGAGGCGGCTGCTGTAGTATGAGCCAAGATTTCTCTCTTCTCCATTGGACAGAACAGGGAATTTGCATTGGCGGTGAGACCTATGACCACATGGTGAGCAGCGGTAGAAACCGGGTGACCTGCACTATCTACCTATAAATTCAAGTTAGTGCAGGTGACTCTGCTGTAAGATTGTCTTTAATAGTAGGTAGTATCCCCTTGCAGACATTAGTAGCAGCCCCCCCCCCCCTATAGACTGCAGCCCCCCCTGTAAACAGCAGCCCCCCCCCCATTTAGACAGCAGCAGGGTCCCCCCTCGTTTAGACAGCAGAAGCCCCCCCCCCCCCATTTAGACAGCGGCAGGGCCCCCCCGTTTAGGCAGGGACCCCCTCATTCAGTGTTTATTATATGCTTCCCATGCATTATAGTACCAGTCCCACCCTTGACCCATTTGCAGAGGGATCTCTAGAATATTGAGTGAGTCATGAAGGGTAGATGAGTTGGTTCTAAGGGGAAGATTCATCAAGACCTGTGCTAATTAAAAGTTGATCAGTTGCCTATAGCAATCAATCAGATTACTTCTTTTATTTTACAGAGGTCTTTTCAAAAATGAAAGAATTGATCTGCTTGGTTGCTATGGGCAACTGGTCAACTCTGCACAAGTTTTGATGAATCTGTTCCTAAGACTCTATATTCTCCCCTCGTCACCAAGGAGGCGAGCTAGATAAGCTCATTTAGAGCAGATACATGCTGGTGCACCTGCTCCTCAATGGTGGTGTCTGAGATCCCAACATGCCCTATTACTCTTATTCAATGTGTTGTGTTGTCTCCATCTTTATCACAATCCCCTGTATCAAGGGATAGCCTCAAAATATGGTTTTCCTCTAGTCTTTATTTTCCAGGAATAGAAAAACATAGCTCAGGGGTGTGGAATTTTATTAAAAAACTACTTGTCCACGGGACTAAAACAGAGAAAAACCTACTTGACTCATGACTTCACTTGTCCTGGCCAATTTTCGCTTTTACACTCTCTCATTTGTCCTCCTCACCCTATAATAGCCATAAATAACTGATATAATGATACCTTTTAAATTTTTCTATAACATATGCTCTGAAACAAAAAAAAAAAACATTGGTGAAGTGAAATTGAAATAGTAAAAGATAATTTTGCAAATTTAGTGGTTTTCTTTTCTATGCCATTTACCTTGTGGTTGAGCTAACATGTTATTTTGATACTTTAGGCCGGCCTCATTGCAGCAATACCAGATTTGTATAGTTTGTCATGTTTTACTCATTTAAAGAAATTTTGAACTTTTTCAAAAAAAATGTAATTGCCTTTTTTGGACCACTGTAGTTTTTAAATTTTTTTCTCCGTATTTCAAGGCTGTATGAGGGCAAATTTTTTTGCGCAATAATCAGTTTTTTGTATCAATACCACTTTGATATTAATCTGACTTTTTAGGGTCTATTCACACGTACAGTATTTTGCGCAGATTTGATGCGCAGGATTTTCTACTGCAGATTTCAATGTAAACTGAATGACTTGAAATCCTGCGCATCAAAGGATAGAGACTAACAAACACAGGTCCGACAAACCACATTAAGGAAGGGGAAGACAAGGAGAAAGCAGGTAGAAAAGAGGGAAGGAAGCACAGCCAAGTGCCCCCGGAGGAAAGTCAAGAGTTGCCTGTCGGTGAATCTATCCCAGGCATCCCACACCGTGAGAAAGACTGGGACAATATTGCTTAGGGAGGCCGTGAGAGACTCAAGGGACCGAATTTCCTGTATTCTAGCCACTAGACGGAGGTAGAGTTTGCTTCCAGCACTTGGCTATAAGAGTTTTGGCAGCTAAAGAGATATGTAGGAACAAGTTGAATGGTTTCCTAGTTAGAGTTTTGATGGACAATTGTAGCAGAAAGACCAGCGGGTCCAACGGGACCATCACCCCTAGCACCAACTGAATCAGATGCTGAACCCTAGCCCAGTACGGAACTATGAGCGGGCATGACCAAAATATATGGAAAGTATCACCTAAATCAACCCCACATCTCCAGCAGTGGGGAGGAAATGCAGGGTTCAGCCTATTCAACAGTACTGGAGTGTGGTACCACCCCATGAGCATTTTGTACTGCGTCTCTTTATAGGCAGTACAAATGGAAGCCCTAGCGGCCCGATCACAAATCACCTTCCACTGAGGAATGGAGATAGAGGTCTGAAGGGCCGTCTCCCAATAAGTCATGTATCTGTGCGAGGGAGTATTGCCATCTGGAGGGGAGATTAAGAGAGAGTAGATACTAGAAAGGAGTCCCCTCATCTGGGGCCCGCTCCTGCACAGCCTCTCAAAGCAGATAGCTATGCTTTTTTAATCCCGAATTTTAATGTGCATGGGCAACCTAAAGCACACCATGCTATTTATTAGGATCCAGAAAAGAAATCTCCTGGGAAATGGTGTACAACTACTGGTCCAGACCACTAACTAGAGACTTCTGTTGACTGCAACAAGTACAGTAAAATATCTAGAAAGCTCTCATTCTTGGTAGGTGTTCAATAGGAAAAGTGAAACATAATGGAGCCTGAATACAGTGACCCCCCGACCTACAACGGCCCCGATATATGATAATTTCAACATGCGATGGCCTCTCAGAGGCCATCGCATGTTGAAGGCAGCATCAACATATGATGCTTTTGTATGGTGGGGCCATCGCATAAACAGCTATCCAGCAGCGCTGACTGCTTCAGCTGCCGCAGGATAGCTGATTACGGTGCCCCGTGTGCTCCAATGATGGTCTCCTACCTGTCCTCGGGGCTCCGGAGCGTCCTCTTCGGGATCCCCTCCATCGCCGGCGCTCTCCATCATCGTCATCACGTCGCCGCGCACGCCGTCCCGTCATGCAATAGGAGCGGCATGCGTAGTGACGTGATGAGGGCGACGTGAGAGCAACATTCCCGGCCAGCAGAGATGTTCCGGAGCTGCAAGGACATCACGGGGACGCGGCGACAGCGATAGAGCGCAACATCCAGGGCAGCGGTGACGGTCCGGAGCGGCGGGGACAGGTGAGTACAACTTCCTAAACTTTACATTGCATGAATCCCTCAAAATACGATGGTTTCAACAAACGATGGTTCATTTGGAACGGATTACCATCGTATGTTGAGGGACCACTGTATAATAAAGCAATTGTGCAAGGACCAGTTTTCAAACATTTGTATTTGCAAACAATACTGTGAAGACCTATATGACCAACAAGCTCTAACCTCAGTGTCCTGAAACCTTTCTGGTTCTAGACATGGATTCCATGGAAGCATATTCGGTAGAGGAAGATAATCCAAGTATGGGTAAATAGATGCTCTGCTGTAGTTAAAGCCATGGATTCCATCTTCAGGAAAGACAATAATATCAACACCCTGGTATAGAAAAAAAACTGACATTAAATGAATATCACTCAACATATCTGTGATGAAAAATATGAGGGTGGGACACCAAAATGCAAGGGAGAAACTGCAGATGCAACTAGTTCTTAAACTGGTGTTTTAGACTTAAAAGAATAGTTCTACCTTAAAGAAGCACTCCAGGTATGTATTTTTGTTCATATAGTGCAGCAGAAGTTATTATTGTAAAACAATGTAGATATTTTAGCTGATGTGGCATGCATAGAATTGCATCCATGCTGGCTTGAATTCCACACTGAAATGTTCCTTAATACTGCCTACTAGGGATGCACCAAATTTTGACCGACAGAAATTTATCGGCTGAAAAGGGGGTTATCGGCATTGTGCTGAAAGGAAAAAAATTTACCTAGAATTTTATCCTACACTGCGTGGATCCAGGAAGTGCTGAAATGTGATATGTTTGTGACTGTAAGACCGATCACGACAAAGTAGGTAGACCTGAGCTGTGATGAGATTGTGGCTGAAGGATCTGCGATGATTCCATAGAGTAAGAAGGCCTGAGCTGTGATGAGAGTGTGGCTGAAGGATCTTTGATGATGACAATGAGTAGGTAAGGGTGAGCTGTGATGAGATTGTGGCTGATGGACCTTTAATGATGACAGAGTGGGTGGGGCTGAGTGTGATAAGATTGTGGCTGAAGGACCTGTTATAATGATGATGACGCGGGCTAGGCCGGGCTGAGCTGAAGGGGGCTGTAAGAATAAAAAAGAAAGGACAGTATTGTATGAAGTTTTGTACAAAAGGGCAGTATTAAAGTTTGAGATCACTGCTGTATAGCAGTACATTCACAAAGTTTATTCATGTGTTTACTAAACATGTTTACTGTTACATGCGGTAACATGTGAATAAACTTTGTGCATGTACTGCTATAGAGCAGTGATGATCACCAACCTGTGGCTATGCAGCTGTTGCAGAACTACAACTCCTGACAGCCAGGCATTTTTTGTGTTACTGCCCTTATGCATTGCTGGTCAGTTGTCATTGTCTGCTAGGTGTTGTACTGCTGCACAAGCTACAGAGACACAGAATGCAGACCATTGTTTTATAACACAAAATGCTGGGAGTTGTAGTTTTGAGTTCATTTAGGCCAAGCACTTCCTAAATTTTAATTTCGGACAAAAATTTTAATTTCGGTGCACCACTACTTTCTACATTTTCTGTGAGCTAGCAGAAACAATCTAATAGGTGATGTCATCCTGTAATTCACAGGAATCAGCTATACCAGGAAAGACCACTTCCTCAGAATTTTCTGTTGGTCAGACTAGTAATCAGAAAAGTTACAGTAATGAAAAGCATGGATGCAGCTGTGCTGGAATAAAACAAATAGCACTGTGGGACCCAGAGTGCTTCTCTAAGCATTTATGGCATTTAAGTGTTGCCTCTTTGGGTATGTTCATACAAGTAAAAACACTTTACAAAAAAAAACACCACAACATTTTAGATCGGAACTTGCTATGTGGTTTTTAGTACCAATTTTGTTGTGGTTTTTTACATGGCTTTCCAGATGTTTTGTGTCACCCCTGGGTAGGGAAAAGTGCAACCTGGATCTTGCCTTAACCACTATCCCTACCTACTTGGATGATCCGCCCTATATGATGGCCCACAATTGATTGATGGCCCCTACACTATGTGGAGGGGGGTTAAAGTAGTAAGAATAGTCAGACAAACCAGGTCGGTAACAGGTACAAAAACACTACTAAATCACAAACCAGGCAGAGGCAGAGCATGTACAAGCAATGTGTCAAACCTAGACAGCAGCACAGTACAGAATCAGCAAACAGGAAAATGGTCATGGCACAGACAAAAGTTAGGTCACAGAAGGTCAGAACAGCAATAGGAACACAGGGAAATAAGTAATGCTGGTGAAGGGAATACATTCCTATCATTGGCACAGTGCATGTGTACCTTTTTTTTTTTTCAATTTCGCTTTCAAACAGACTTGCTGTGAAAAGTGATGTTTAATTTTTTAGCACTGTTTTCTTTAAAACCACATGCTTTTTGGAACAATCCCTATTGATGCCAATGAAAGTTGTGGTTTGTTTTTTTGGATGTGTTTGCCATTGTCGACATATCCTTACTGTGCAACTGTGTGTTTCTGTCTGGAAAGATCTGCTATGCTTGTACCTACTTGCCATGAATGGACATACTGGTATGTTTTACGATTAGAATATGTATGGAGTGTAACTTTATCCCTGGACTATGCTGATATAACTCTTGAATTTTACACATGAACTCCAAATATGTAAGAATATGTTTTCCATTTTTGTACTATGGTTAAAACATTCTGCATACTACTTGTGGCAGTGAGAAAATAGAACGCTAAAAATATTTCTTATCTGGATCAGATTGGTCTTTATTGCAGTGCTTTTGCTGATGACAAATATTTAACATTTTCGTTGGACTTGCAGCATGGATTACAATATGCTTGCATTAATGATCCAAGAAAATATTTTTGTAAATATAAAATGTTAGAATCGTGAGCCAAGAGAGGAGAAGGGTTTCGAAATTTCACTACAGTGGTTAGTGAAGTCGTTTAAAACAAAGGTGAAGCGTAAAGCTGCTGAAAGATGACTGTATCAAGACAGAAGGTAATACAGTAGCTTGTCTATCAAAACAGTTTACTTACTCTTTTAGCAGCAGCAATGACCTGCTGCTCATAAATATCTAGGTTTTTAGACATGAACTCTAAGGCAAATGTTCGGCTGGTCAGAGCTGTAGAGTTGGGGTTCAGTATAACGTGGTGCTCATACACGGCGGCAATGTAGTAGTTTACTGCAAAGGCAACCTGTGCCAAATAAAAGCAGTAAAAACCCGGAATTGCAACAATGATGCCCATATCTTTCATAAAGACACAATACCTAAAAAAATATAATATATAATTAAAATTAATAGTACAGAAATAAATCAGCAAGAATAAGACTGGCCATTGCTTTTTTCCCAATTTATATCCAGTCTATGGACCCTGTTGATTAACATGGCACCTGCTGCACTACCAAATGATGCACTCAAGAGCCCCAGTATTAATAAAAGTCCACCATTGTGTTTCATCAACAAGAGGTTCTTTCAGCCTCATTCCAGGCGGAGATTCCATGTACAGCGGGCACCGGCGTAATCAGTGCTGACATCAAGCTCCACCCTCTTTAACCCCTTAAGGACCAGGCCATTTTACACCTTAAGGACCAGAGCGTTTTTTGCAATTCTGACCACTGTCACTTTAAACATTAATAACTCTGGAATGCTTTTAGCTATCATTCTGATTCTGAGATTGTTTTTCGTGACATATTCTACTTTAACTTAGTGGTAAAATTTTATGGTAACTTGCATCCTTTCTTGGTGAAAAATCCCCAAATTTGATGAAAAAAATGAAAATTTTGCATTTTTCTAACTTTGAAGCTCTCTGCTTGTAAAGAAAATGGATATTCAAAATAAAACATTTTTGGGTTCACATATACAATATGTCTACTTTATGTTTGCATCATAAAATTTATGAGTTTTTACTTTTGGAAGACACCAGAGGGCTTCAAAGTTCAGCAGCAATTTTGAAATTTTTCACAAAATTTTCAAACTCGCTATTTTTCATGGACCAGTTCAGGTTTGAAGTGGATTTGAAGGGTCTTCATATTAGAAATACCCCATAAATGACCCCATTATAAAAACTACACCCCCCAAAGTATTCAAAATGACATTCAATAAGTGTATTAACCCTTTAGGTGTTTCACAGGAATAGCAGAAAAGTGAAGGAGAAAATTCACAATCTTCATTTTTTACACTCGCATGTTCTTGTAGACCCAATTTTTGAATTTTTGCAATTGGTAGAAAGGAGAAAATTTTTACTTGTATTTGAAACCGAATTTCTCTCGTAAGCACATACCTCATATGTCTATGTTAATTGTTCGGCGGGCGCAGTAGAGGGCTCAGAAGGGAAGGAGCGACAAATGGTTTTTGGGGGGCATGTCACCTTTAGGAAGCCCCTATGGTGCCAGGACAGCAAAAAAAAAACACATGGCATACCATTTTGAAAATTAGACCCCTCGGGGAACGTAACAAGAGGTAAAGTGAACCTTAATACCCCACAGGTGATTCACGACTTTTGCATATGTAAAAAAAAAAAATAAATGTTTTACCTAAAATGCTTGGTTTCCCAAAAATTTTACATTTTTAAAAAGGATAATAGCAGAAAATACCCCCCAAAATTTGAAGCCCAATTTCTCCCGATTCAGAAAACACCCCATATGGGGGTGAGAAGTGCTCTGCTGGCGCACTACAGGTCTCAGAAGAGAAGGAGTCACATTTGGCTTTTTGAAAGCAAATTTTGCTCTGGGGGCATGCCGCATTTAGGAAGCCCCTATGGTGCCAGAACAGCAAAAAAAAACCACATGGGATACCATTTTGGAAACTAGACCCCTCGGGGAACGTAACAAGGGGTAATGTGAACCTTAATACCCTACAGGTGTTTCACGACTTTTGCATATGTAAAAAAAAAACATTTTTTTAACCTAAAATGCTTGGTTTCCCAAAATTTTTACATTTTTTAAAAGGGTAATAGCAGAAAATACCCCCCAAAATTTGAAGCCCAATTTCTCCCGATTCAGAAAACACCCCATATGGGGGTGAGAAGTGCTCTGCTGGCGCACTACAGGTCTAAGAAGAGGAGGAGTCACATTTGGCTTTTTGAAAGCAAATTTTGCTCTGGGGGCATGCCGCATTTAGGAAGCCCCTATGGTGCCGAGACAGCAAAAAAAAAAAACACATGGCATACTAATTTGGAAACTAGACCCCTCGGGGAACGTAACAAGGGGTAATGTGAACCTTAATACCCCACAGGTGATTCACAACTTTTGCATATGTAAAAAAAATATATATATATATTTTTTACCTAAAATGCTTGGTTTCCCAAAAATTTTACATTTTTAAAAAGGGTAATAGCAGAAAATACCCCCCATAATTTGTGACAAAATTTCTCCCGAGTACGGCGATACCCCATATGTGACCCTTAACTGTTGCCTTGAAATACGACAGGGCTCCAAAGTGAGAGCGCCATGCGCATTTGAGGCCTATATTAGGGACTTGCATAGGGGTGGACATAGGGGTATTCTACGCCAGTGATTCCCAAACAGGGTGCCTCCAGCTGTTGTAAAAGTCCCAGCATGCCTGGACAGTCAGTGGCTGTCTGGTAATACTGGGAGTAGTTGTTTTGCAACAGCTGGAGGCTCCGTTTTGGAAACAGTGGCGTACCAGACGTTTTTCATTTTTATTGGGGAGGGGGACTGTGTAGGGGAATGTGTATATGTAGTGTTTTTTACTTTTTATTTTATTTTGTGGTAGTGTAGTGTTTTTAGGGTAGAGTCGCACGGGCGGGGGGTTCACAGTAGTTTCTCGCTGGCAGTTTGAGCTGCAGCAGAAAATTTGCCGCAGCTCAAACTTGCAGCCGGATACTTACTGTAATCCTCCGCCCATGTGAGTGTACCCTGTACATTCACATTGGGGGGGGGGGGGGGGGGGGGGTGACATCCAGCTGTTGCAAAACTACAACTCCCAGCATGTACGGTCTATCAGTGCATGCTGGGAGTTGTAGTTTTGCAACAGCTGGAGGCACACTGGTTGTGAAACACCGAGTTTGGCAACAAACTCAGTGTTTTGCAACCAGTGTGCCTTCAGCTGTTGCAAAAGTTACAACCCCGAGCATGTACGGACAGCGGAAGGGCATGCTGGATGTTGTAGTTATACAACAGCGGGAGGCATACTACTTTGGCTGATGATGTTGGGGATTGTAGTTATGCAACAGCTGGAGACACACTGGTTTGCTACTTAACTCAGTGTGCCTTCAGCTGTTGCAAAACTACAACTCTCAGCAGTCACCGACAGCCAACGGGCATGCTGGGAGTTGTAGTTATGCAACCAGCAGATGCACCACTACAACTCCCAGCATGCACTTTAGCTGTTTGTGTAAGCTGGGAGTTGTAGTTACACAACAGCTGAAGGTACACTTTTCCATAGAAAGAATGTGCCTCCAGCTGTTGCAAAACCATAAGTCCCAGCATGCACCTAAGGGAATGCTGGGAGTTGTGGTGGTCTGCCTTCTCCTGTTGCATAACTACAACTCCCAGCATGCCCTTTTCACTCACCTCCTGCTGCTGCTGATCAACGCTGCAGGTCAGTCCCACCGCCGCTGTCGTCGTCGTCGTTCCTGGGGCCCCGATCCCAACATTAACGCCGGGGAGCGGGGTCCCCAGCACCCGGGGTGCACGTCCCGCACCCGCTCACGTCCTCCGGAAGAGGGGCGGAGCGGGTGCGGGAGTGACACCCGCAGCAGGCGCCCTGATTGGTTGGCCGGGAATCCGGCCGACGAATCAGGGCGATCGTGAGGTGGCACCAGTGCCACCTCACCCCTGCAGGCTCTGGCTGTTCGGGGCCGTCTCTGACGGCCCCGATCAGCCAGTAATTCCAGGTCACCGGGTCACTGGAGACCCGATTGACCCGGAATCGCCGCAGATCGCTGGACTGAATTGTCCAGCGATCTGCGGCCATCGCCGACATGGGGGGGCATAATGACCCCCCTGGGCGATATGCCGCGATGCCTGCTGAACGATTTCAGCAGGCATCGGGCACCGGCTCCCCTCCGGCTAGCGGCGGGGGGCCGGGAATGGACAGGACGTATTCCTACGTCCTCGGTCCTTAACGACTCGGAAACGGGGGCGTAGGAGTACGTCCATTGTCCTTAAGGGGTTAATGGAAATGCAGTTCAAGGCTAAATCCAGAGTCTGAAATTGAAGACGGAAAATATAGATTTTATCAAAGACAGGAGGCATTTGCATTATCTATTAATTCTCTCTTTACTTGCTCCAGCAGCAAAGTATTAACATAGCAATACAGAGAAAAAACATAGAATGTTCAGGTATAGACAAACATGCTGCCCATCTTAATAGCCAATCAGGATGGGTATAATATAGTCTATATAAGTTGATGACGCTGTAACTCCGCCTCTTTCTTTGATGTGAAGTAAGAAGATGAAGAACATAAACAGTCTTTAAACCAAAGCAGTAGAAGGTGAGTATTCATGAACAGTTGAACAGGAACTGAAGATTGAATATCTGACTGAAGACATGAAGAAGATCCCATATCCATCGTGGATCAATATGCTAGATAAATTAAGATTTAGGGATGGGTTAAAAGGCAGGGATAATGCTTGTCTCCTCTCTTTCATAAAATCTATATTTTCCGTCACCTAGGGAAGGAAAATCTTCAATTTTATTTCAAGACAGGAGGCATTTGCATTATGCAAGTTTAAAGCTTAAAACTATAATAAAAATAATACACAATTATATAAATTATAGAACAAAATATATTAAACAATAGACTTGGAAACATGAGGTTTGGGTCTATAATATAAAGTTTTAAAAGTAGATGCTGACGACCAATTGACAGCTTTGAAAAGATCCAATAAAGAAACTCCTACTTGAACAAGTTTGGTGGACATTGCTCCTCTAGTAGAAAGAGCACCAAAAATTGAGGTATCAATGCCAGCTAGAGTCATGGATTGTTTAACCCATCTGGCAAGTGTAGAGGAGGAAACCGGTAAGTGGGGTTTACAATCGGAAATAAGTTGAGAGTGAGAAGGATTAAGAAGAGATCAAGTCTTGGATTCATAATTATTATTTTTTTTTTAAACTGTACATTATTATTATAAGATTTGCAATGTAGACACAAACAACATTACAGGCAGAAGAGAACAAAGCCCCGCAGCTCAAGTCAACAACAGAAACAAAGCTCATGAAACACATGATAATAGAACAACTAAGTTAAGCAAGCAATACACACGAGTTAGGAAAAGCCCAGGCACTCAAAATTTAACGATCACAAGGAAAAGGAGGGGTGGGGGAGGGGGTAGGGAGGGGATGGAAAAGAGGGGGGGGGGGGAGTGAGGAAGGACAAACACCATACTGACAAAACACATCAAGGAAAGGGGAGACAAGACAAGGAAAAAAGTGAGAAAAAAAAAAAAAAGGAAGCACAACCAAGGACCCAAGGAAAGGATAGAAACTAAGGGGGTTGCCTATCGGTGAACCTATCCCAGGGATCCCACACCGAAAGAAAGGCCGGGACAGAGTTGTTCAAAGAGGCCGTGAGTGACTCCAGGGACCTAATTTCCCGTAACCTAGACACTAGATCGTCCTCCGACGGAGGTAGAGTTTGCTTCCAGTACTTCGCTATGAGGGTCTTGGCAGCTAAGTAATATGCAGGAACAACTTAAATGGCTTCTTTGCTAAAGTTCTGACTGACAATTATAAGAGATAGACCAGTGGATTCAACGGGACCATTACCCCCAACACCGCTTGGACCAAACGCTGAACCCTACCCAATATGGTATTATATGCGGACAGGACCAGAAGATGTGGAAAGTATCACCTAAACCAACCCCACATCTCCAACACTGGGGGGGAATGTTGGGGTTCAGCCTGTTCAGCAAGGCAGGGTGTGGTACCACCCCATGAGCATTTTATATTGAGTTTCCTTGTATGCTGTACAAATCGAGGCCCTAGCAGCCCGATCCCAGATCACCCTCCACTGAGGGATGGAGATAGTGGTTTGAAGGGCCGTCTCCCAGTATATCATATATCCATGTAAGGGATTAATGCCATTTAGAGGGGAGATCAAGAGATAGTAAATACTAGAAAGGAGTCCCCTAGTCTGGGGCCCACTCCTGCACAGCCTCTCAAAGCAGGTAGTCAAGGATACACTCAAGGAGCCCCGAGCCGAGGACAGGTAATGACGAAGCTGTACATAGCAAGGAAGGGCAGAAGAGTACGGGACACAGGATCAACTACATCGGCCCAGCAGAAAAGATTACGGGAGCCCCATTCCCGGACCATATGGGAAGTCACACAGGGGGGGGGGGGGGGTCGAGTCCGGATGATAGAGGAACGACCTCAGGGGAGAAAAAGAGGATAGAAGTCCAAACCACCTAGAACAGTAAGTCCACACATAGCGGGTGAAGGACATGTGGCCAAGGAGAGGGTTAGTTGGAGACGGAAGAGGGAGGGTCCATAGGAAGGAGTTCGGATGTGTAGGAGCTAGCCATAATTTCTCCACCTCCATCCATTTGCTATAAGCGTGGTCGGTGGACCAGGACGCCAGGTGCCTTAGATGGGCCGCCCAATAGTACTTTGTCACATCCGGAACCCCCAGCCCTCCGTGACATTTCTTCATCATCATAACTGACATAGGTAGCCTGTGCCGTTTAGCGTCCCAAATGAACCGGAAAATAGCTGATTGAAAAGAGCGCAAGACTGCAAGCGGGACCCCTACAGGCAGCGTTTCAAAATAGTAGCAATTTTGGGAGAATTGTCATTTTAACTGCCGCAATCCGCCCGAAAAAAGATATATATTGAGAACGCCACTACTCTATTAAAGAACGCAGCTCACCAAGTAGGGGGGGGGGGATTAGAGTATAGCGAGGAATAGGTAGGAGTAAGCAAGACCCCCAAGTATTTGATAGAGGATTGAGACCATCTGAAGGAATAGTTAGTTCTCAGGAGGGAAACCATAGAAGAAGACAGGTTAAGGGGCATCGCCTCAGATTTAGGAAGGTTGACCCTATAGCCGGAGACGAGACCATAGGTATGGAGAAGTTTATAAAGGGAAGGTAAAGATATAAGGGGGTTAGTAAGAGTAAGCAAGACATCGTCTGCGGAAAGACAAATCTTAAATTCCCTACCATGAATAGCCACACCAGAGATGTCCGAGTACCCCGGGATTAAGGCTGCCAGCGGTTCAATACATAATGCAAAAATCAGGGGGACAACGGGCATCCCTGCCGAGTACCAAAGAAGCAGAAGAGGCACAGGGGAGTTTAAGCGAAGTGGTAGGAGAGGGGTATAGGCCTCGCAATGATATAAGGAAGTTACCAGAGATCCCAAACTTCTGGAGAGTGGCAAACATAAACGGCCAACCCAGCCTATCAAAGGCCTTTTTCGCGTCTAAGCTCAACAGCAAGGCCTGCCCTGAACCCTGATTAACCACATCTATCAGGTTCAGAACCCTTCTTGTGTTATCTCCCCCCTGGCGACCGGGGATAAACACCACTTGGTCTTTATGTATAAGGGTAGGTAAAAAGCCGGCGAGTCGCCAACACTTTAGAGAACAACTTCAGGTCGGCATTAAGGTGGGCTATGGGCCTATAGCTGGAGCATTCATGAGGATCCTTTCCAGGCTTCGGGATCAGGGTAATTAGAGAGTGTAAGAAGGTTTGTGGGACACCCTCCCCACTCAGGAAAGAGTTGAATAAAGAGACCAGTTTAGGTGAAAGGATAGCTGAGTAAGCTTTATAGTTCAGATACGTAAAACCGTCTGGACCCGGGGAGCACCCCTCAGGGAGAGACTTAAGAACGTCAGCAAGCTTCTCAAAGGTAATGGGAGCATTCAGGACCTCCCGATCAGCAGCAGAGAGGACCGGAAGACTACACCTAGAGAGGAAGGAGTTTAGAGCTGCAGCACGCTCCCCCGGATCCGAGGGTAATTGAGAGGGAAGAGAGTACAGTTTGGAGTAATAGTCCTGAAAAAGACGAGAAATAGAGTCAGGGTGATACTGTAGAGTCCCTACCGAGTCCCTCAGGTCAGAAGGCGTCTGTGAGGCCGTCCGATCGCGAAGGCGCCTGGCCAGCATTGTATGAGCTTTATTGCCTTTTTCATAGAAGCGCTGTTTGGCATAAAGTAATTGTCGCTCCACCGTATGGAGGGCGAAGTCTCCCAACTGGGACCTCGCAGCTACCAAGCGCCTCATGATCGGGAGGGAAGGAGCAGTCTGAAGGCGAGCCTCCAGGTCAGAAATTAAAACCCTGAGTTCCCGGGAGCGAGCCAACTGATCCCGCTTCTGTCTAGAGCTCAAAGCAATGCAATGACCTCTGACCACAGCCCTGTGGGCCTCCCACAGGATAGCTTGGAAGAGACAGAATGCCTCATTGGCAGTAAAATAGTCAGTAATGCTTTTAAGGATCGAGTCACGGGAAAGAGGGGATTTAAGAAGAGAATCATTAAGACGCAAGTGACAGCGGCTAAGAAAAGGAGAAAACGGAGAAAAGGAGACTAGGACAGGGCCATGGTCATACCAGGAGATAGGTTCCAAGGAAGCAGAGGTGAGCATGCGTACCATGGGGAGGTTGCCAAAAAAGTAGTCGATGCGAGTATGAAGTTTATGAGGGTGCGAGTAAAAAGAAAAAGATCGGTCGGAGGGATGATTAATACGCCACAAATCAAAAAGCGCGGCCGAGCGAAGCAGTCGACGGACCCAGAGAGCGAATGACGGTCAACCCAAGGAGAAAAGACTAAATTAAAATCCCCCCCTAGTTACCACGCCGAGGGGGAGTATTTATGCAGTCGTGTAAAAACACGCTGGAGAAAGGGTAGCTGAGAAGCGTTCGGGGCATACACATTACAGAGGAGTAGTTGCTTATTACCCAGGGACCCTTGCAGAATAAGGAACCTACCCGATGGGTCTGCATATGAGGAAGTAACCTGCAGAGGGCACGTTCTAGAAATCAGTATAGCTACTCCAGCTACTTTCCTGTCAGCTGAAGCCAGGAAGGTCTGGGGAAAAAGGTGGGAAAGAAATTGAAAGGAACCCGTCTTGTCAAAGTGTGTCTCCTGAAGATACACAATATCCGCTTTAAGGGCTACCAACTCCCTCTGCAGTAAACGCCTCTTCATGGGGGTTTTGAGGTCTTTCACATTCAAAGAGACACACTTAGCCATGAGGGTGTGTTAGAGGGAGGAAGACATGTTGCATAGGGTACTCACTCAGCAGTGCAGAAACGAAAAGGGTGGTCCACTCAGGAGCGGGGGTCCACGGCAGCGGGTTGAACTTCTCAGGAGAGGTACTTCCAGGGAAAGCAATCAGGAGGAAAGAAAAGAATACATGAGGTGGAGACAAACAGAAACACTGGGAAAGGGAGACAGAACAAAAGAGACCAAGAAAAAAACACTGGAACACTGGCCAGTGTGGAGGCCAAAATGGTTAGACTAAGTAACAAAATAGCATAGAACATCACCATCTCGTTAATTGCCATAGCCTCGAGGAGGGAAGGTGGAAGAACACACCAGAAAATGGAACCACACAGGAGGACTAGAGTCCCGATCCAGAGGCCAGGCAAAGAGAGAGAGAAACTACCCTCGGCACTATCCCAAGGGATATGTATTAGAGACTTCTTGAACCTAGAATGCAAGAATAAACGACATAACAGCATCATGAAAGAGCAACAAACAGAAGTCCCAAGTCAGGAAGAGGCCCCAAACCAGAACCAGCAAGCAGCAGATCAGGGAGGATCCAAGCCAGGTCTCGGTAAGCTGAAAGGAGAGGCAGTACAGCCCGACCGATGGAGCCTCCCTCGCACAGGCTGCCACACCAGGGGGCAGGGGCGGGGGAGGAGGGATCAAGCCCCAGTCCGTGAGGTGAGGGATCGGGAGGGCAAGGGTTGAGCAGAAGTCTTGTAGATCTGCAAATGAGCGTAGAACAGTAGAGTGTCCATCCCTTCTGGCTTGTAAAGCGAACGGAACGGACCATCTGTAGGGAATCTGTGCAGCTCACAGGGCCGACAGGAGAGGTTGCAGCATCCACCTCTAGATTTCCACTGAGATTTTTTTTCCCACCAGCAAAAACGCATGGAAAAACTGCCAGGAAAACTGCCACGAATTTTCCTTGCATCTTGGCAGTTTTTCAGGCGTTTTCCCTGGCATGTGGAAATAGCCAGTTTTGTCCCCTGTGGCAGTTTTCTCACTGTCTTCTGGTACCACCTGTGGCGTAGCTATAGAGGTCGTAAAGGTCGCCATTGCGACCAGGCCCCTTAACACAGGGGGCCCTCAGGGCCCCCCTGCCACTATACTATACTATTGCCGCACTTCGGGCCCTCAGGCAAAGCCCGAGACCCCAGGCCTGAAGGGGAGGCTTGTTGCGGCTGACGCTGCGGCAGCAGCGCAGCCAGTACCAGGCCCGGCGCTAGCCTCAAACCCCCCGCCCCTCCCCTCCCCCGCCGAGGTCCCAGGCCTGAAAGGGAGGCTTGTGGCCGCGGCGCTGCCAGTACCAGGCGCGGCGCTAGCCTCAACCCCCCAATCTACCACAACCCCATAAACACACTATAATGTTGCCGAGACTTACACCCCCCTCCTCCCCTCACCGGATGCAGACACGCTCCTAATGCCTGCAGCAATGGCATAGGAGTGAGCGCAGAGGGTCCGGATCAACAGCAGGTCTCCTTGCAGAACTTCATGGCGAGTGAGGACGGGTTAATTTAATTTTGGGTCTGTAGGAGCGGCGGGGGGCTTAATTTGTGGTCCGGTGGAGCGGCAGGGGTGGCCAGGTGGTCGGGTTGCTGGGGCTTAATTTTGGGTCCGGAGAGGGGGGGGGGGGTGGTGGTCGGTGTTAATTTCGGGTCCGGAGGGGAGGGGATCCGTGTATGCAGAGGATTACTGTGGATTCGATGGATTACGACGGATGAACTGGATTTTTTTTTATTTTAATAAAATGGTTAACGAGGGCTGTGGGGGAGTGTTTTTGTAAATAAAATAATTTTTTCAATGTGTTGTGTTTTTTTTTTTTATAGAATTTTCAGGCTTAGTAATGGAGGCTGTCTAATAGACGGAATTCATTAATATGCCAGGGCTTAGCGTTAGCCCCAAAAACAGCTAGCGCTAACCCCCAATTATTACCCCGGTACCCACCGCCACAGGGGTGCCGGGAAGAGCCGGTGCCAACAGGCCTGGAGCGTCAAAAATGGCACTCCTGGGCCTAGGCGGTAACAGGCTGGCGTTATTTAGGCTGGGGAGGGCCAGTAACAATGGTTCTCGCCCACCCTGTTAACGTCAGGGTGTTGCTGCTTGGTTGGTATCTGGCTGAGAATGAAAATACGGGGATCCCTATGCGTTTTTAATTTTTTTAAATTTATTTTTGAAGAAAAAAACCGCATAGGGTTCCCTGTATATTCAGTATCAGCCAGATACCAACCAAGCAGCAACAGCCTGACGTTACCAGTGTGGGCGAGGACCACTGTTACTGGCCCTCCCCAGCCTAAATAACGCCAGCCTGTTACCGCCTAGGCGCGCCATTTTTGACGCTCCATGCCTGTTGGTACCGGCTCTTCCGGCACCCCTGTGGCGGTGGGTATCGGGGTAATAATTGGGGGTTAGCGCTAGCTGTTTTTGGGACTAACGCTAAGCCCTGGCATAGTAATGGATTTCATCTATTAGACAGCCTCCATTACTAAGCCTGAAAATTCAATAATAAAAAAAAAATACAACACATTGGAAAAATTATTTTATTTAAAAAAAACACTCACCCACAGCCCTCGTTAACCATTTTATTCAAATAAAAAAAATCCAGTTCATCTGTCGTAATCCATCGAATCCGCAGTAATCCTCTGCATACACGGATCTGAAATGAGAAAAAAAAACACAAAAAAATGGGTTAGGAAATTTTTTGCGCTCTCTGCAGGGGAGAGAGCCCATAATGCAATGTCTACCTAAACAGGGAGCATCCAATTGGTGCAAAACTACAACTCTCAGCATGCCCAGACAGCCTTTGGCTGTCTGGGCATGCTGGGGGTTTTAGTTTAGCAACAGCTGGAGTCTTCCTGTCTGGGAAGACACTGGCAGAAGGGTCTGTTCACATTTTCCAAAACGGACAATGTTAACAGAGCTTCAGACTTACTAGCCTGGATCCCGTTGTAGCTCCGCCCCTATTGACAT
Source organism: Hyla sarda (assembly GCF_029499605.1). Classification (NCBI taxonomy): domain Eukaryota; kingdom Metazoa; phylum Chordata; class Amphibia; order Anura; family Hylidae; genus Hyla; species Hyla sarda. The sequence continues at coordinate 89,882,180 of NC_079193.1, read as the reverse complement.
CATCACTAGGGGCGGAGCTACACGGGGGCTGGACTGAGGTAAAGGGACTTCTTCATCTTCTGTATACACTATATACAGCTATCTATAGATAGCTGTATATATTGTATATTGCCCAAAAGGGTTAACCTACACTGTCCAGCAGTGTAAGTTAACTATTTCCTTGCCGGGCTGGCTTAGCGCACAGCTCAACAAGGGGTTAAGTGAGCCAGCAATGTGTATACTGTATACACAGTGCAGGCTCACTGTAAGTTCTTGCTGGGCAGTAGATATACGATGTATACCTACGGTTCAACATCAGCTGATCTCCCGGCTCTGTAGCCCTGAGAACAGCTGATCCCGACATTCACATCAGGAGAATCGCAGCGGGTGTCAGGAGGAGTGACATCCGCTATGACCTGGCCCTTACTGCAGGTACTGCTCCATGCTGGGAGTTGTAGTACCTGCATTAATAGACAGATCACAGCGAGTGTCACTCTGTGATTCTCCTGTATAATGTATAGATGGGGTGGCCGCCCGCATCTATACATTATACAGGAGGATTGCAATGGGCGATCTGTCTATTAGTACAGGAACTACTACTCCAATCATGGATCAGTGTGTTCCATTCTGGGAGTAGTAGTACTACCTAAAAAATGTAAAAAAAAAAATAAAAATGTGAAAAACACACACACACACACACACACACACACTACATTTTTATTATTGTCGGCTACATTTTTAGTGACTCACCGCCCAAATAAATTGATCCCTGTTTAAAAATGAATAAAAATTTTGTTATAAAAAAATATTAATTTTGTTAAATACAATTTTTTCCATCACTACTGTATCTTTTTTATTATTATTTTGAAATGGTACACTACGAAATTTTTATAAAAAATTTATCTCCATAACTTTTTTGGTTTGCTAAAGTCCAAAATAGATTAAAAACCTAAGCCAGGATTTTCCTGGAGTAAATGTAAGTAAACTTTTACTTTAATGCGACATTCGCATTTTATAAATCTCTAACTACCGTAAGCTGATTTGTGAAAATTGCTTACAAAAGCCGAAATTATTATTTTTGATTTTCTTGCTCTGAAGAAGGATTGTCGCAAAGAAAAATGTGTAGTCGCAACTGCGACTTTTTAGCGACAAAGATAAGAAGAAACCAAATGGGTAAACACTTTTATGAATGTCCCCCATGTTGTTTTTCACCTTGCAATCCATGGTATTTTAGATGCTCTACAATCCTATCTTTCAGTAGGGTTTCCATTAATTTCCTTTGATTTCTCCCTACTACCTTTCTTGTGAATGGGCACAACATTTGCTGATTTCCAATCTTCTGGGACAACTCCTGTTACCAGTGATTGGTTAACCTCTTAAGGACGCAGGGCGTATGGATACGCCCTGCATCCCGAGTCCTTAAGGACGCAGGGCGTATCCATACGCCCGTGGGAATTCCGGCCCCCACCGCTAGCCGGTTGGAGACCGGAGCCGGATGTCTGCTGAAATCGTTCAGCAGGCATCCCGGCATATCGCCCAGGGGGGTCATTATGCCCCCCCATGTCGGCGATCGCCGCAGATCGCTGGACAATTCAGTCCAGCGATCTGCGACGATTCCGGGTCAATCGGGTCTCCAGTGACCCGATGACCCGGAATTACTGGCTGTTCGGGGCCGTCTCTGACGGCCCCGAACAGCCAGAGCCTGCAGGGGTGAGGTGGCACTGATGCCACCTGACGATCGCCCTGATTCGTCGGCCGGATTACCGGCCGACCAATCAAGGCGCCTGCTGCGGGCGTCACTCCCTCACCCGCTCCGCCCCTCTTCCGGAGGGCGTGAGCGGGTGCGGGAAGACGACCCCGGGTGCTGGGGACCCCGATCCACAGCGTCCATGTTGGGATCGGGGCCCCAGGAGCGACGGCGGCGGCGAGGGACTTTCCTGCGATGAAGCAGCAGCAGGAGGTGAGTTACAGCCTCCTGCTGTTGCTTAGCAACAGCTCCCAGCATGCAAAAAGGGCATGCTGGGAGCTGTAGTTATGCAACAGCAGGAGGCAGACCACCACAACTCCCAGCATTCCCTTATGGGCATGCTGGGACTTATGGTTTTGCAACAGCTGGAGGCACATTCTTTCTATGGAAAAGTGTACCTTCAGCTGTTGTATAACTACAACTCCCAGCTTGCACAAACAGCTAAAGTGCATGCTGGGAGTTGTAGTGGTGCATCTGCTGGTTGCATAACTACAACTCCCAGCATGCCCGTTGGCTGTCGGTGACTGCTGAGAGTTGTAGTTTTGCAACAGCTGAAGGCACACTGGTTGTGAAACTTAGAGTTTTTTTTTACCTAACTCATTGTTTCGCGACCGGTGTGCCTCCAGCTGTTGCAAACTACAACTCCCAGCAGTCACCTTACACCATGCACCGTACATGCTGGGAGTTGTAGTTTTGCAACAGCTGGAGGCACACTGGTTTTGAAACACTGAGTAAGGTCACAAACTCCGTGATACATAACCAGTGTGCCTACAGCTGTTGCAAAACTAAAACTCTCAGCATGTACAGTCTGTCAGCGCATGCTGGGAGTTTTAATTTTGCAACAGCTGGATGTCCCCCCCAATGTGAATGTACAGGGTACACTCACATGGGCGGAGGATTACAGTAGGTATCGGGCTGCAAGTTTGAGCTGCAGCAAATTTTCTGCAACAGCTCAAACTGCCAGCGAGAAACTACTGTGAACCCCCGCCCGTGCGACTGTACCCTAAAAACACTACACTACACTACCACAAAAAATTAAATAAAAAGTAAAACACAGCCCCCCTCCCCTCCCCAATAAAAATGAAAAACATCTGGTACGCCATGGTTTCCAAAACGAAGCCTCCAGCTGTTGCAAAACAACAACTCCCAGTATTGTCAGACAGCCGTTGACTGTCCAGGCATGCTGGGAGTTTTGCAACAGCTGGAGGCACCCTGTTTGGGAATCACTGGCGTAGAATACCCCTATGTCCACCCCTATGCAATCCCTAATTTAGGCCTCAAATGCGCATGGCGCTCTCACTTTGGAGCCCTGTCGTATTTCAAGGCAACAGTTAAGGGTCACATATGGGGTATCGCCGTACTCGGGAGAAATTGGGCTTCAAATTTTGGGGGGGGGTATTTTCTGCTTTTACCCTTTTTAAAAATGTAAAGTTTTTGGGAAAAGAAGCATTTTAGGTAAAAATTTTTTTATTTTTTTTACATATGCAATAGTCGTGAAACGCCTGTGGGGTATTAAGGTTCACTTAACCCCTTGTTACATTCCCCGAGGGCTCTAGTTTCCAAAATGGTATGCCATGTGGGTATTTTTTGCGGTCCTGGCACCATAGGGGCTTCCTAAATGCGGCATGCCCCCAGAGCAAAATTTGCTTACAAAAAGCCAAATGAGACTCCTTCTCTTCTGAGACCTGTAGTGCGCCAACAGAGCACTTTTCACCCCCATATGGGGTGTTTTCTGAATCGGGAGAAATTGGGCTTCAAATTTTGGGGGGTATTTTCTGCTTTAACCCTTTGTATAAATGTAAATTTTTTGGGAAACCAAGCATTTTAGGTACATTTTTTTATTTTTTTTTACATATGCAAAAGTCGTGAAAGACCTGTAGGGTATTAAGGTTCACTTTACCCCTTGTTACGTTCCCCGAGGGGTCTAGTTTCCAAAATGGTATGCCATGTGTTTTTTTTTTGCTGTCCTGGCACCATAGGGGCTTCCTAAATGCGGCATGCCCCCAGAGCAAAATTTCCTTCAAAAAAGCCAAATGTGACTCCTTCTCTTCTGAGACCTGTAGTGCGCCAGCAGAGCACTTTTCACCCCCATATGGGGTGTTTTCTGAATCGGGAGAAATTGGGCTTCAAATTTTGGGGTGTATTTTCTGCTATTACCCTTTTTAAAAATGTAAAACTTTAGGGAAACCAAGCATTTTAGGTAAAAACATTTTTTTTTTTTTTACATATGCAAAAGTCGTGAATCACCTGTAGGGTATTAAGGTTCACATTACCCCTTGTTACGTTCCCCGAGGGGTCTAGTTTCCAAAATGGTATGCCATGTGGGGTTTTTTGCAGTTCTGGCACCATAGGGGCTTCCTAAAGGTGACATGCCCCCCAAAAACCATTTGACGCTCCTTCCCTTCTGAGCCCTCTACTGCGCCCGCTGAACAATTAACATGGACATATGAGGTATATCCTTACTCGAGAGAAATTGGGTTTCAAATACAAGTAAAAATTTTCTCCTTTTTACCCCTTGCAAAAATTCAAAAATTGGGTCTACAAGAACAAGCGAGTGTAAAAAATGAAGATTGTGTATTTTCTCCTTCACTTTGCTGCTATTCCTGTGAAACCCGTAAAGGGTTAAAACGCTTACTGAATGTCATTTTGAATACTTTCGGGGGTGCAGTTTTTATAATGGGGTCATTTATGGGGTATTTCTAATATGAAGACCCTTCAAATCCACTTCAAACCTGAACTGGTCCCTGAAAAAAAGCGAGTTTCAAAATTTTGCGAAAAATTGGAAAATTGCTGCGGAACGTTGAAGCCCTCTGATGTCTTCCAAAAGTAAAAACTCATAAATTTTATGATGCAAATATAAAGTAGACATATTGTATATGTGAATAAAAAAAAAATATTTTGAATATCCATTTTTCCTTACAAGCAGAGAGCTTCAAAGTTAGAAAAACGCAAAATTTTCAAATTTTTCATCAAATTTTGGGATTCTTCACCAAGAAAGGATGCAAGTTACCAAAAAATTTTACCACTACGTTAAAGTAGAATATGTCACGAAAAAACAATCTCGGAATCAGAATTATAACTAAAAGCATTCCAGAGTTATTAATGTTTAAAGTGACAGTGGTCAGATTTGCAAAAAATGGCCGAGTCCTTAAGGTGAAAAAGGGCTCAGTCCTTAAGGGGTTAAATAAATCTGTTAATGGTTTTGCTAGCTCACAACTAAGCTCTTTTAATAATTTTGGGTGTATCCCATCAGGCCCCTGTGACTTATTTGTCTTCACTTTAGACAGCAAACATAGAGCCTCTTCCTCTGTAAAGACACATGCATCAAACGATTCACTAGTCTTCCTCCCTAATGGAGGTCCTTTTCCTTCGTTTTCTTCTGTAAAAACTGAACAGAAGTATTCATTAAGGTAGTCGGCTAGACCCTTATTCTCTTCTACATACCTTCCTTTCCTTGTTTTTAATTTAGTTTTTCCTTGTTTTAAGAATGTCTTATCCCCTTTTTTCACAGACTGAGCTAGTTTTTCTTCTGCCTGCGCTTTAGAAGTTCTTATAACTTGCTTGGCCTCTTTCTTCTTAATCTTGTAGCCTTGCCTATCTTCATTGCTCTGGGTTGTTTTATAATGACTAAATGCTAGCTTTTAGTTTTTTATGATTTTGGCAACTTCTGCAGAGTACCACAGTGGTCTCTTCCTTTTTCTGCTTTTACTGAGAAGTCTAATGCAATTTTCTGTTGCCTTCAATAATGTGTCTTTTAAGTAGTCCCATTTCTCCTGGACTCCATGTAATCCGTTCCAGTCTGATAAGGACTCTTTTATGACTAATCTCATTTTTGAAAAGTCTGCTTTCGCCTATAATAACATATACCAAATCCCCATTTGTGAATACCAAATCCCAAATTGTCTCCCTCCGGGTTGGCTCCTCAACCACTTGTTGTAGAGATAATCCCAGAAGGGAATTTAAAATATCTGTACTCCTGGCAGAACTAGCTATTTTGGTTTTCCAGTTTATATCTGGAAGATTAAAGTCTCCCATAATGATAATATATATATTTTTTTTTAAAGAGCCGAGGCAAGTGTTCTCTATCACCCAAAGTGCAAGAAAAAGTGCAAGAAAAAGTGCAAATGTGTCACACTAAAAAAACGTGCACAAAGGATTCGGTCTATTGCTAAGCCCTTCTCCAACAGGAGAGAGGCCCCCCCAACAAACCTACCCTTCACCTCCGGGCTAAAAGGCACCTGCAAGGATCCAGGTTCGATGCCCCTTTTTGCCGAAGCTACTAAGGGGCCGAAAATGCTCCTGGCTTCAACCTAGGTTTTTACCAAGGTATCAGCCAAGGATCCGTATACTGATGGCATCTTAACAGAAGCCAAGATGCCCAGGGGTTGCAGGGAAGTGAGGAACCTAATGGCCACACACACCTCCCCTAGACCACCAGGAGGGACACCCAGAAGGGCTACCGCATCCTGACAATCCTGTGTACAAAAACAGACACATAAAAGTGGCACAGTGACAAACAAAAAATAAATAAAATAAATAAGTGGACGAGTGCAGATATATTGCCTGGTCATCCGGCCGGAATATAAAAAGGGTGAGTGCCAAAGGTGAAGAGTAATGGTGCAGTGCTTTCATTCAGTGAGTTATAACACCCAGTGAGTTTCGGCACCTCAGGGTCACCACTCCCGAGGCACAGACGTACCTCGGCTCTATAACCTCGGCTCGAGACCTGGAGGAAACAGGTCACATCAGGACAGCCGTTGAGCTGGTTACGTGGCACCAGCCCCAGAATGCCCTGGTACCCCTGCTCCTCCATGCAGCATCCATCCTACATCAATGGCAAAGACTAAACCACTGATAAGAACAGATACTACACTTGATATTAGCCAAAAGGATAACTTCTCCTTTCATTGTAATTTTAGCTATTTCTTCAACTAGGAGATCATCTAATTCTTTAACTTGGCCAGGTGGTCTATATATATCACACCTACACGAGTTACTGTCTGATTACCAAACTGCAACGTAACCCAAACTGACTCTATGTTGGGCTCACTAACTTGTATTAGGTTAGATTTTATGCTATCTTTCACATATAAGGCCACTCCTCCTCCTTTCTTGCCTTCTCTGTCTCTTCTGTATAAAGAGTACCCTGGTATGGATATGTCCCAGTCATTACTTTCATTAAAAGAATATATGTAAATATATCCAAATAAATAGTTAACATATGAAGAGGAGGACCGAGAGGAGGGACTGGCCGGGTGTGGTGACGCGACTGAGGGGAGTGGCGGGAAGCCTCTGTTGATAACCAATTCTCTCAAGACTACAGCAATATAGCTGCATCACAGGAGACCAGAGGAGCATGCGTGCGCTGAAGACAGCAGCGGCGGGAATGGCACGAGATAACGGAGGTAATGGCGCAGTTAATATAAATAAAGGGAACCAAAGATTGAAGGAGTAAGAAATGTATAGAAATATACATATAAAGGGGAGAAAGGGTTAAGAAGTAGGAATATATGATACACAGTAGTGGAATAAATGGGAAGAAAAAAGATAAATGAAAAAAAATTATATATAAAATATAAATAAATAATAAGAACATAATATTTATTAAAAAGGAAAAATAAGGAATAAAAAGAAGAATAAGGCAATGTATAAACAGTAAAATACAGAGATCACAATACATATACCGGTAATTATCTTACTGCGGGGCAGCAAAGAAAGAGGCGAGTTACAACATCATGAACTTATATAGACTATACTATACCCATCCTGATTGGCTGTTCAGATGGGCAGCATGTTTGTCTACACCTGAACATTCTATAATGTTTTTTCTCTGTATTGCTATGTTAATACTTTGCTGCTGGATCAAGTAAAGAGAGAACTAATGCATAATGCAAATGCCTCCTGTCTTGAAATAAAATCCAGAATTTTTACGGCGGAAAGTCTGAAGTGTGCGCAGAGCAGCAAAATACCTTAAAAAAGCAGGAGGCTGCTGCACATGGGGTCGCTGTCTGTCTCTAGGCAGAAATTCAGTAGTGTGAATGGGCCCAAAGGGAAATTATTTCATTATTTCTATAGTATAGTGCTACAAGGAATACCTACAACAGGCACCTCATGTGTCTCTGTACAAGCTGCATGCACATGTGCCTGACTGAGCTTACTTAGTGTAACTATTTTATTTCTGACTAATGCAAAAGCAAGCTTGATGGTTGATGGTTGATGGTTGGTTTCTCAAGGGCACGTCTGAATTTCGATGACCTCAAAAAAACATTTTCTGTTCATGGAACAAACTAAATAAATAGGCACCTTTACATTACTGCCATTATAGAACAATTTGACTTATTTTTGTAATCTTGCCACTGAAAAGACTTCTATCCCCATTACCTGTAAAATGTCAGCATGGTCTTAAATACAGTTTTATCATCATTATATAATTCAACCCGTCCATTTGATGACTGTACCACAATCCAGTATAATTTATCAGTTATTACAGGTATTCTTGCTTCCTTTACTACAGTAGGCTGCCAATCTCCAGTTACTTACAAAGCCAAAAGTGACTTTTATTACCAATGGTGACACCGTTTTAGAAGGTCAAACTAACAAAACAAAAGAACTATGGGGGGAGATTTATCAAAACCTGTCCAGAGGAAAGGAAAAGTTGCTGAGTTGCCCATAGCAACCAATCAGATCACTTCTTTAATTTTTGAAAAGGCCTCTGAAAAATGAAAAACAATCGGATTGGTTGCTATGGGCAACTCAGCAACTTTTCCTCTGGACAGGTTTTGATAAATCTCCCCCTATGTGAGTACAAGTACTGTGTAAGTGTCCCTATTTATGTGCCATACTTTCTTGATGTTCATTTTTGTCCCTAAATACATCGCTGTAAAAAGTATTTGCCTCTCACCCAATTTCTTTTATTTTTGCTAATAAAATGCAGTTTTTCAATGATCTCTCAGCTTATTAAAAGATAAAGATTTAATTAAAACATTTAATCACCCATTAGTGTAATTAGGGCAGCAGAAGTAGCAAATACCATGGGGCCCAAGTACTAAAGGGGTCTAAAAGATGTAAACATTTTTGGAAATTTTGAAGCTATTGAAAAAAGTTTTTTTGCCCCTTTTTTTCTGGAAAGAAAGTAAATTTTAATGAAGAATGCAGAGTGGAATATTTTTAGATCTGCCTATTAAGAAAGACCTTATTTATTCACTATTTTGGTTGAAATTATTGTGTGTACCAGGACAAATGGATTTTCATGAGGGACAAGTAGATTGTGCTCCATTTTAGTCCCTTGGACAAGTAGTTTTTATTTTATTTCCCTCCTTTGCCATTCTAGCTTAGCAAACCCTTGCGATCACGTTGAAGGGGTTCGATAAGTTCCTCTGAGCTACCGAAGATTTTCACTTTCACCTTAGACGCTGTGATCGGCATTGATAACAGTGTCTAAAGGGTTAAATGTTGGGCAGCAGCGGGATCGCAGCATAAGCAATGAGTGTTTGGCTACTGATGGTAGCCAACGCTTACTGCTCTGAAGTGAGCACAGCTCCTGCGCTTGCTTCAAAGCCACTTAAGGCGTTGTCCCTAAGGACAAGGGCATACCTGTATGCCCTGCGTCTTTAAGAGGTTAAATAAATAATGCTAGTGGGTTTTAAAATCATATGATTTCTACCGCAGGGACCCCCATCAAGGAGAGTCAGTATTAAGGTACAGATGCCTTTCCGTTAAGGGGGGGCTGAGAGGTAAGGACAAACAGGGAGGTTTGCCAGGCAGTTAGGATCTGCCTCCTTGACACTTGGCTTACAAATAAGAGATTTTATGTTCACCATTCGCTCAGGAAAAATATGGTTTGCATTTTATTTATTTTTTTGTACCGTAACAGCTATCTAACAGGGTCTGTAGCCCATATCAGCAAATACAGCTTAGATTCCTTTAACCACTTAGGGACCCAGGGTATACAGGTACACCTTTGCTCCCTGGTACTTAACCCCTTAAGGACCGGGGGTTTTTCCGTTTTTGCATTTTCGTTTTTTGCTCCTTGCCTTTGAAAAATCATAACTCTTTAAATTTTGCACCTAAAAATCCATATGATGGCTTATTTTTTGCGCCACCAATTTTACTTTGTAATGACGTCAACGGAAAAAAAAAAATCATTGTGCGACAAAATTGAAAGAAAAAAAACGCTGTTTTGTAACTTTTGGGGGCTTCCGATCCTACGTAGTAAATTTTTCGATAAAAATGACCCCTTATCTTTATTCTGTAGGTCCATACGATTAAAATGACACCCATAGGTTTGATTTTGTCGGACTTCTGGAAAAAATCATAACTACATGCAGGAAAATTAATATGTTTAAAATTGTCATCTTCTGACCCCTATAACTTTTTTATTTTTCCGTGTATGGGGCGGTATGAGGGCTCATTTTTTGCGCCGTGATCTGATTTTAACGGTACCATTTTTGCATTGATAGGAATTATTGATCGCTTTTTATTCATTTTTAAATGATATAAAAAATGACCAAAAATGCACTATTTTGGACTTTGGAATTTTTTTGCGCGCATGCCATTGACCGAGCGGTTTAATTAATGATATATTTTTATAATTCGGACATTTCCGCACGCGGTGATACCATACATTTTTATTTTTATTTACACTGTGTTTTTTATGAGAAAAGGGGGGTGATTCAAACTTTTAATAGGGGAGGAGTTAAATGATATTCATTCACTTTTTTTTTGCAGTGTTATAGGTCCCATAGGGACCTATAACACTGCACACACTGATCTTCATCATTGATCACTGGTTTCTCATCGACGATTCTGCCGCATGACTCTCAGGCATCATGGATCTCAGGCACTGAGCAGTCATTCGGCAATCGGACAGCGAGGAGGCAGGTAGGGGCCCTCCCGCTGTCCTGTAAGCTGTTCGGGATGCCGCGATTTCGCCGCGGCTATCCCGAATAGCCCACTGAGTTAACCGGCAGCTTTCCCTTTCGGTTTTAGCCGCGCGGCTCAGCTCTGAGCGCGCGGCTAAAGGGTTAATAGCGCGCGGCGCCGCGATCGGCGGGTCCCGGCTTCACTATGACGCCGGGCCCGCCGTGATATGATGCGGGGTTACCGTGTAACCCCGCGTTATAGCAGGAGAGCAGGACCAAGGACGTACCAGTCCATCCTTGGTCCTTAAGGGGTTTAGGACCAAGGGCATACCTGTATGCCCGTGGGAATTTCGGTACCCGCCAAGCGCCGGGCAGGGACCAGGATGACTACTGATATCTATCAGCAGACATGCCTTGCAAATGCCCAGGGGTGTCCCGAGACACCCCCATGTCGGCGTTCACCACAAATCGTCGGGGAATTCACACCGGCGATTTGCTGCGATTCCGGGTCATATGGGTCTCCGGTGACCCGGAAAATAAGGTTGATGGCAGTTGTCAAAGACACCCACGATCCCCCTGAAGGGATAGGAGTGAGGTGGCAGGGGTGCCACCTTTCCTATCCCTGCTATTGGTTGTTCAGAAGCGACGGCCAATAGCAGATAGGGGCGGGGGGGTTAAAGTTCGGTTGCCGCGCTCTGCCCACCCACTGTAGTCTGGACAGAGCGGGGGAACCGACGGTGAACGGCACCGAAGGTCCGCTTACCACCGGCGGCAGCGACAGTCAGACATGCGGCTCGCTCCCTAGTGCAATGTGCTGCAGACTACAGAAGCTGGTGAGTTGCCTAGCAACATCTGGAGGGCTACAGTTTGGAGACCACTATACAGTGGTCTCTAAACTGTAACCCTCCAAATGTTGCAAAACTACGACTCTCAGCATGCCCAGACAGCTGTTTGCTGTGTGGGCATGCTGGGATTTGCAGTTTTGCAACAGCTGGAGGGCTACAGTTTGGAGATCACTGTGCAGTGATCTCTATACTGTGGCCCCCTAGATCTTGCAAAACTACAACTCCCAGCATGCCCACATAGCAGTTTGCTGTCTGTGCATGCTGGGATTTGTAGTTTTGCAACAGCTGGAGGGTTACAGTTTGAAGATCACTGTGCGGTGGTTTCTAAACCGTGGCCCTCTAAATCTTGCAAAACTACATCCCAGCATGCACGAACAGCAAACTGCTTTCTCGCCATGCTGGGAGTTGTAGTTGCGTACCCCCAGCTGTTGCATCTACATCTCCCAGCATGCCCTTTGGCGATCAGTACATTCTGGGAGTTGTAGATTTGCAACTTGCTGCGTACTAACTCGTTTTTGAGTTAGTACGCAGCAAGTTCTCATCAGGACCGACTTCATCCCCTACTTGGCTCAACGATACACGCCCCACGGGGAATCATAGATGTGGGAATTGTTCTTTCTGCAGCCAACTCAAGCGACGTCGGAACTACCACCTAGGTGGTGAGAGCATACACGTCAGAGATCTCATCACCCTCAGAACTAAATTCGTTATATATTGCATACAGTGCCCTTGCAGTCTCTTCTACATCGGGTGTACCATTCGCCCGATCTTTGTGAGGTTCAGAGAGCATGTCCGACTCTCTAGGAGAGAGGAAGGGTACCAAGATTGGCAGAACATTTACACACTAAACACAGTTGCAATCCTGCACTACTAATTTTCTTTGGTCTGGAAACAGTCACAACGACTCCTGCAGGTCTTACCAGACAGACCTTTCTACAACAGAAAGAAGCTCGCGTGATCTCCCGGCTGGGAGCCACTGGACCCATAGGGTTCAATGAACGCAACGAGTTTAGTGGGTTCCTATAACTGCACCTGACACTTTTTGCTAACCATCCCTTTCCCCCTCCCCCCCTTTTTCCATATGTACTCTCCTTTGCGTATCCTGATATCAAGATTTTCTTACCCTTCCTTTATACAGGTGGATGCTACAGCACTGCTGCAGCTATTAGCTACACGCCTGTACTTTTGGCAACGCTGGAGGTCCCCACGTAGCAGCCGCCGGCATGTAGCGTCATGTTGTCTAGCAACAACACGTCAGCTGATTAGAGGCCGCAGCAGTAAAGTATAAAACCGCGACCATCATCAGTGGGCATGACCAAGCGGACAAACCGCAAAACGGAACAGTTGTTCCACGAGCTCGGCTGAGCTCAGATTTCTCCCTCTCCCTGACCCGAACTGCTGTAACCCCATCAGCATGGAATAAAAGCAACTTGTTTTGCATAATACCGGGTGAGTGCGTGATATGTACTTTTCTTTTCTTGATATATTCCCAACCAGTGTGCCTCCAGCTGTTGCAAAAGTACAACTCCCAGCATGCACGGTCTGTCAGTGCATGTTGGGAGCTGTGGTTTTGCAACAGCTGGAGGCTTGCCCCCATGTGAATGTACAGAGTACATTCACACGGGCGGGTTTACAGTGAGTTTCCTGCTTCAAGTTTGAGCTGCTGCTAATTTTCCGCCGCAGGGCAAACTCCTAGCGGGAAACTCACCGTAAACCCCCCGTGTGAATGTACCCTAAAAACACTACACTACACTAACACAAAGGGTAAAACACTACATATACACCCCCTTACACTGTACCCCCAATAAAAATGAAAAACATATCGTACGGCAGGGTTTCCAAAACGGAGCCTCCAGCTGTTGCAAAACAACAACTCCCAGCATTTCTGGACAGCCACTGACTGTCCAGGCATGCTGGGAGTTTAACAACAGCTGGAGGCACCCTGTTTGGGAACCACTGGCGTAGAATACCCCTACCCTATGTCCACCCCTATGCAATCCCTAATTTAGCCCTCAAATGTGCATGGTGCTCTCTCACTTCAGAGCCTTGTCGTATTTTAAGGAAACCGTTTAGGGCCACATATGCGGTATTTCCATACCCGGGAGAAATTGTGTTACACATTTTGGGGGGCTTTTTCTCCTTTTACCCCTTATGAAAAGGAAAAGTTGGGGTCTACATCAGCCTGTTAGTGTAAAAAACATAAAAAAATTTGCACTAACATGCTGGTGTTGCCCCATACTTTTTATTTTCACAAGAGGTAAAAGGAAAAAAGACCCCCGAAATAACACAATTTCTCCTGAGTATGGAAACACCCCATATGCGGGCGTAAAATGCTCTGCGGACGCACAAGGCTCAGGATTGAGAGCGCACTATGTACATTTGAGGACTAAATTGGTGATTTGCACAGGGGTGGCTGATTTTACAGTGGTTCTGACATAAATGCAAAAAAATAAATACCCACATGTGACCCCATTTTGAAAACTACAACCCTCATGGAATGTGACAAGGGGTATAGTGAGCCTTAACACACCACAGGTGTTTGACGAATTTTAATTAAAGTTGGATGGGAAAACAAAATACATTTTTCATTTTCACAAGGGAAAAATTTGAAAAAAAAGCCCCCCAAAATTTGTTACCCAATTTCTTTTGAGTAAGAACATACCCCATATGTGGATGTTAAGTGCTCTGCTGGCGAACTACAATGCTCAGAAAAGAGGGAGTGCCATTGGGCTTTTGGTGAGAAAATCTGTCCGGAATTGAAGGCCATGTGTGTTTACAAAGCCCCCATAGTGCCAGAACAACGGACTCCCCCCCCCCCACATGTGACCCCATTTTGGAAACTACACCCCTCACGGAATGTAACAAGGGGTACATTGAGCATTTATGCCCCACAGGTGTCTGACAGAATTTTGGAACAGTGGTCTGTGAAAATGAAAAATTTTATTTTTCATTTGCTCAGCCCACTGTTCCAAAGACCAGTGTACCCCTAATTACATTCTGGGTGAGGGGTGTAGTTTCCAAAATGGGGTCACATGTGGTGGGGTCCACTGTTTTGGCACCACAGGGGGCTTTGTAAATGAACAAGGCCCCCGACTTCTATTCCAACCAAATTCTCTCTCCAAAAGATCAATGGCGCTCCCTCTCTTCTGAGCATTGTAGTGCGCCAGCAGAGCACTTGATGTCCACACATGGGGTATTTCCATACTCAGAAGAAATGGGGTTACAAATTTTGGGGGGCATTTTCTCCTATTACCCCTTGTAAAAAATGTAAAATTTACGGAAAAGCCATTTACACTTCCAACTTTAACAAAAAGTCGTCAAACACCTGTGGGGTGTTAAGGCTCACTGTACCCCTTGTTACGTTCCTTGAGGGGTGTAGTTTACAAAATAGTATGCCATGTGTTTTTTTTTTGCTGTTCTGGCACCATAGGGGCTTCCTAAATGTGACATGCCCCCCAAAAACCATTTCAGAAAAACTCTCCAAAATCCCATTGTCGCTCCTTCCCTTCTGAGCCCTCTAGTGCAAACAGAGCACTTGACATACACATATGTATTGTATGTAAGTATTTCCTTACTCAAGAGAAATTAGGTTACAAATTTTCGGGTGATTTCTCTCCTTTTACCACTTGTAAAAATTCAAAAACTGGGTCTACAAGAACATCCGAGTGTAAAAAAATGAAGATATAGAATTTTCTATTCCTGTGAAACACCTAAAGGGTTAACACACTTTCTGAATGTCATTTTGAATACTTTGAGGGGTGCAGTTTTTATAATGGTGTAATTTATGGGCTATTTCTAATATGAAGGCCCCTCAAATCCACTTCAAAACTGAACTGGTCCCTGAAAAATTCAGATTTTGAAAATTTTTTGAAAAATTAGATAGATAATTGCTGCTGAACTTTGAAGCCCTCTGATGTCTTCCAAAAGTAAAAACATGTCAACTTTATGATGCAAACATAAAGTAGACATATTGTATATGTGAATCAATATATAATTTATTTGGGTTGTCCATTTTCCTTATAAGCAGAGTTTCAAAGTAAAAAAAATGCTAAATTTTTCATAAAATTTTAGAATTTTTCACCAAGAAATGATGCAAGTATCGACAAAATTTTACCACTAACAAAGTAGAATATGTCACGAAAAAACAAACAATCAATCTCGGAATCAGAATGAAAGGTAAAAGCATCCCAGAGGTATAAATGCATGAAGTGAAAGTGGTCAAATGTGCAAAAAATCGCCGGGTCCTTAAGGTGAAAATGGGCTGTGTCCTTAAGTGGGGTTAAAGTTGTACATTAATCTGTATACTTGTATGCATATTAAAATGTAATATGGTAGGTATTAAGAGAGACAAGCGCACTTAACGCAAATATTGCTTCATGTGTATGCTTTATTGTGAAATTCCAGCATCAGGGATGGAGCCAAGTGTGCAGGGGGATGACAGAATACCTCCTCCACCTGTCGTCCCCCTGCACACTTGGCTCTGTCCTTGATGCTGGAATTTCACAATAAAGCGTACAGATGAAGCAATATTTGCAGTGAGTGCGCTTGTCTCTCTTCATACCTACCAATGAACACTGTTCCATAATGAGCCAGCACCACCGCTGCTGCATTGTATGGAGCAGCTGCCTGTATTGTCCTAAGAAGGTATCAATATACTGTGAGTAACCACGAAGCAGTGCCAGGTACTGTTCCCATTCTTGGACTTGTCATTTAAAATGTAATATTTCGAGTACAATCGCAAACACCAAAACTGCAGTATAATCAGCTAAATTGTAAGGGCATGACTTTGTCTACATCCGGTAGCTGCAACATGAAGCCCTACCCAAAATTATAGGATTCTGTCTGTATCTACATCTGCAAATAACATAGAATTGCCTGAACCATTAAAGACAATGGATGTACCCCTAGTGTGGAGACAATCTACTATGAGCACTATTCAGGCTGGGAATCAGTGGCGTAGCTATAGATGTCGCAAAAGGTCGCCACTGCAACCGGGCCCCATAGCCCGGTTGCTGACAGGTCAGGCCCTTAATCATTGCCTGTCGCTGATTTGCTTTGAGTAGGCTCCCAGGCCCCCGACAACCTCCTTCCCCTCCCGTCCCCCTGTTAATTATGGCTGGGGCCTGCAATGTCAGGGGAACCCAGCCACCTAGGACATGTACCATTACTCTGCAGGCTGCACATCTCTCCCCTTCAGATTCCTGCTGCCGTCGGGTCTTAGAGGAGGAGGGTCAGGGGATTCATGGCACGGCAGCCTGAAGAGGCCAAACAGCAGGTCATGAATAGGAAGATGTGCCCGCTGCCTGTGCCGAGTCCTGTCCCCCCTCCTCTCAGTTGTGTTATCTGCTATTGACCTCTCTGTAACCATCCAGGGATGAAGAGCAAGTCAGGGTCCCCGCGTCTAATAAAGCATATTAACACTATACATAACAGTGATACAAAAAAACTTATGTTCACAGGCATACAAAAATTAGAACTCATAGAAGGATATGATGTCAAGAGACTTTGTGAACTTGAGACAAGATGGATACTCCATACACAAGCACAGGAGAATATAGGTCTTAAAGGGGTACTCCGGTGCTTAGACATCTTATCCCCTGTCCAAAGGATAGGGATAAGATGCCTGATCGCGGGAGTCCGGTCGCTGGGGACCCCGGGATCTTGCACGCGGCACCCCGTTTGTAATCAGTCCCCGGAGAGTGTTCACGCCCCCTCCTGTAGGCTTGCAATGAGGGGCGGAGTGTGACGTCACACGGGGGCGGAGGCGTGACGTCACATGCCACCGGCCGTGTGGTCGCCGGTAATCAGACCCGCAGCGAACACGCTCCGGGGACTGATTACAAACGGGGTGCCGTGTGCAAGATCCCGGGGGTCCCCAGGGGCGGGACTCCCGCGATCAGGCATCTTATCCCCTATCCTTTGGATAGGGGATAAGATGTCTAAGTACCGGAGAACCCCTTTAACGACTGAATAGACATGGGAGTATTTTTATAAAATAGCATTGCATGAAATAAGAGATTCTTTCAAGTAGAATATAAGATTTTGTATATATATGCTAGTATCCACTATATTTATTGAATTTGCAATTGTATTTAAATATTTGCACTGCACTATTGTCTACTTGTACACTAATTTCCACTCACCTGTGTTCCACGTCACTAGAAGGGGAGTGTACTTAAAAGAGGAGTGCACAGGTCAGGGGAAATGGTCCGTTGAAGTTCCTCTGGGAAGGAAACAGCTGTCATCAGCAATTTTACACACTGGCGTCCTGCGCTTGCCGCGGCAGCCACCGCTATCCTGCTATGATATGTATCATATGAATTAAAGAAGAAGTTTGTTCACAGCGCTGGGTGAGTGCCTTTGTTCTAATATACACTGAACTGAAGTCAGGGGAATGCCTGCATGAGGTTAGTGTAGTGTTAATGAAAGGGCATGTATGTCTATTAAGTGTTAATGAGAGTGCATGTGTGTGTATAAAGTGGTAATAGGAGTGCATGTGTGTGTATAAAGTGGTAATGGGAGTGCATGTGTGTGTATAAAGTGTTAATGGGAGTGCATGTGTGTGTATAAAGTGGTAATGAGAGAGCATGTCTATGTATAAAGTGGTAATGAAAGTGCATGTGTGTGTATAAAGTGGCAATAGGAGTGCATGTGTGTGTATAAAGTGGTAATGAGAGAGCATGTCTATGTATAAAGTGGTAATGAGAGTGCATGTGTGTGTATAAAGTGGTAATATGAGTGCATGTGTGTGTATAAAGTGGTAATATGAGTGCATGTGTGTGTATAAAGTGGCAATAGGAGTGCATGTGTGTGTATAAAGTGTTAAAGAGAGTGCATGTGTGTGTATAAAGTGGTAATGAGCGTGCATGTGTATGTATAAAGTAGTAATGAGAGAGCATGTGTGTGTATAAAGTGTTAATGGGAGAGCATGTGTGTGTATAAAGTGGTAATGAGAGAGCATGTGTATGTATAAAGTGGTAATGAGAGTGCATGTGTGTGTTTAAAGTGGTAATATGAATGCATGTGTGTGTGTATAAAGTGTTAATGGGAGTGCACGTGTGTGTATAAAGTGTTAATGGGAGTGCACGTGTGTGTAAAAAGTGTTAATGAGAGTGCATGTATGTGTATAAAGTGTTAATGAGAGTGCATCTGTATGTATAAAGTGGTAATGAGAGAGCATGTGTGTGTATAAAGTGGTAATGAGAGTGCATGTGCGTGTGTATAATGATGGTATGTTCACACGTCAGAATTTCAACCGGAAATTCCACCATAATTTACTGCCCATCGACTTTAATGGGATTCTGCTGTCCCATTCAGACAGCAGAATTTCTGCGGAAATTTCGCATTCTACAAATATATAAGATCAGTCTTATTTTTTCAGAATTCCACAGCTGAATCCCACTAAAGTCAATAATTAGAGATCGACTGATTTTTTAGAGCCGATACCCATACCGATAACCTGTGAACTTTCAGGCCAATAGCCGATAACTTATACCGATATTCTGTGTATTTTAATTTTTGGGAAAAAATAATTTCTACACAAATCTGCTGTATATCTGTGCATACGCCATTAACCGTGCGGTTTAATTAACGATATATTTTTATAATTCGGACATTTCTGCAAGCGGCGATACCACATTTGTTTTTTGTTTTTTTGGGGGAAAAGGGGGGTCATTCAAACTTTTATTAGGGAAGGTGTTAAATGACCTATATTAACTTTTTTTTTCTCAGTGTTATAGCTCCCATAGGGGACTATTACATTGCACACACTGATCATTTACACTGATCACTGCAAAGCCCTAGCTTTGCATTGATTAGTGTTATAGGCGGTCGATTGCTCAAGCCTGTATCTCAGGCTTGGAGCAATCAAACTCCGATCAGACGCGACGGAGACAGGCGAGGGGACCGCCGCTCGCGTGCTAGCTGATTGGGACATCGCAATTTTATCGCAATGGTCCCAATCAGCCCGACTGAGATGCCGGGAAGCTTTTACTTTCATTTTAGACGAGGCGATCAACTTTGATCGCCGCATCTAAAGGGTTAATAGCGCGCGGCACAACGATCGGTGCCGCACGCTACTAGCCCAGGGTCCCGAGACTTCAAAACAGATTGGGGCGCACGTGCTGGACGCATTATCAGCATTTTCGGCAAGGTTAGATGCCGATACCGATAACTTACAAAATCGTGAATCCGATAATCGGTTGATCCCTAGTCAATATGGCTTGAATTTCAGCAAAATTCTGTGCTCTGAGAACACAGAAATTTGGCCAAAATCATGAGCAAATTCCCCCAGAAGCTTTGCTGAATAGAATTTCTGCTGAATTGCAGAAATTCTGCTGTGTGAACTTACCATAAGGCTCCCTTTAGATATAAAGCTTATTTCAAGAGCATTTAGTCTTCCATTTTGCAGACACAAGTCCAGGCCTCAATGGAGGTCATCAAACCCATGGCGTAGTTTGTGGTAGTAATGTACTCAGATGGCATGGTGTGTCGTAGTACTATATTCAGTGTGCGATGGGTGTGGTAGGATTATATTCAGAGGGCACCGCATGTGATAGTATTACATTCAGAGTGTGCAATATGTGGTATTCAATGGGCACAGTGTGTGGTAGTATTTTATTTAGAGGGTACAGTGTGTGGTAGTTTTATATTGAGGTTACAGTGTGCGGTAGTATTATATTCAGAGGGCGCATTGTGGTAGTATTATATTCCGAGGGTACAGTGTGTGGTAGTATATTATAATCAGAGGGTGCAGTGTTTGGTTGTATTATATTCAGAGTGTGCAATGTGTGGTAGTATTATATTCAATGGGCACAGTGTGTGGTAGTATTATAGAGGGTACAGTTTGTGGTAGTATTATATTCAGAGGGTAGTGTGTGGTAGTATTATATTCAGAGGGTGCAGTGTGATAGTATTTTCTGAGGGCACAGTGTGTGGTAATATTATATTAAGAGGGCACAGTGTGTAGCCGTATTATATTCAGAGAGCACAGTGTGTGGTAGTATTATATTCAGAGGATGCAGTGTGTGATAGTATTATATTCAGAGTGCGAAATGTGTGGTAGTATTATATTCAGTGGGCAAAGTGTGTGGTAGTATTATATTCAGTGGGCACAGTGTGTGGTAGTATTATATTCAGAGTGTGCAATGTGTGGTAGTAGTATATTCAGAAGGCGCAGTGTGTTTGTATTTTCTGAGGGCACAGTGTGTGGTAGTATTATATTCAGAGGGCGCAGTGTGGTAGTATTTTCTGAGGGTACAGTGTGTGGTAGTATTATATTCAGAGGGCGCAGTGTGGTAGTATTTTCTGAGGGCACAGTGTGTGGTAGTATTATATTTAGAGGGCACAGTGTGTAGCAATATTATATTCAGAGGGTACAGTGTGTGGCAGTATTATATTCAGAGGGAACAGTGTGTGCCAGTATTATATTCAGGGGGTACAGTGTGTGGCAGTATTATATTCAGGGGGTACAGTGTGTGGCAGTTTTATATTCAGAGGGTACAGTGTGTGGCAGTATTATATTTAGAGGGTACAGTGTGTGGCAGTATTATATTCAGAGGGTACTGTCTGTAGCAGTATTATATTCAGAGGGTACTGTCTGTGGCAGTATTATATTCAGAGGGTACTGTCTGTGGCAGTATTTTTTTCAGAGGGAACAGTGTATGGCAGTATTATATTCAGGGAGCACATTTTCTGGCAGGTTACATTTAGAGGGTACTGTGTGTTGCAGTATTATATTCAGTGTGTACAGTAGGTGGCACTATTATATTCAGAGGATAAAGTGTGTGGCAGTAGTATATTCAGGGGGTACAGTGGGTGGCAGTATTATATTCAGGGTGTACAGTGTGTGGCAGTATTATATTCAGGGGGTACAGTGTGTGGCAGTATTATATTTAGCGGGTATGGTATTTAGCAGGGTTATAATGATTATTGTCTTCATACAGAGAATAGGTATCTGCTGACAAAGTGAAGAAACCAATGGGCGGACGTCAGACTCTACAGAGAAGATGGAAGAAGACATGGCATCTGGACCAGATGAAAAAGAAAAGGAAAGACAACAGAGAAGACGTCACTCAGGTCACTGATATCATTGTGTATTCTCCTGAGTGTCCCATCAGAGTGTAGTCACTTGTAAGTTCCACAGTGATGATGGGTGACACTGTACTCCAATCTGTGACTCTGCAGCTATTACAAAACTACAACTCCCAACATACATGAGGCTCTCCAGACATGTTAGGAATTGTAGCTTTGCAACAGCTGGAGAGCCATTTAACCCGATAACGACCACGGACGAGTATAGACGTCCAGGTTGGCGGGCGTTCCCGCACCTGGACGTCTATACTCGTCCATTATTCTCGTGGGTGCTGCCCAGTGCACCCACAAGATCGCGGCAGGGACTCGGCTGTATCACACAGCCGGGACCCTGCTGCACTGCCAGGACCGAAGTAAACTTCGGTCCCGGCAGTTTTAACCCTTACAGCCGCGGTCGGAAGTGACCGCGGGCTGTAAGTGTTATGACAGAGGGAGGGAGCTCCCTCTGTCTCCTCTGCAGCACCCCGCATCGCGATCGCAGGGTGCTGTGTGTGGCCGCGGCTGGCCGGGGCCTTCCGCACTGCCGGGAGTGAAGTTCACTTCACTCCCGACAGTTTAACCCTTACAGCCACGGTCAGAAGTGACCGCGCGCTGTAAGGAGTTCTGACAGAGGGAGGGGGCTCCCTCTGTCTCTCCTGCAGCACCCCGGAGCATCGCGGGGTGCTGCTGCATACCTGGGCAGCCGGGGGTCCTACAAAGACCCCCAGGTCTTCCCTGGGTATTGCCTGTAGGACGTGCCTGAGGCCCGTCCTGATATGCAGCCTGCTAGTGAAAACTGGCAGGCAGCATATAACTGCAATGCTTTGGAATACTAAGTATTCCAAAGCATTAAAAAGTGTAAAAAATAAATAAATAAATAAAAGTGTAAAAATAAATAAAAATAATAAAAGTGTAAAAAAAAAAAAAAAAAAAAAAATATATATATATATATATATATATATATATATATATATATATATATATATATATATATATATATTTATTATATTAAAAATACATTTATTAAATTAATCTAATAAAAAAAATGCATAATGTGTAGGATCGCATTGGGGGACATCCGCAGCATGTAATATGCTGCGGATGTCCACCATGTGATCCTACACATTATGCAGCAGTCACGGTAAGGAGCTCCCTGCTGCGGCTGGGTAGCTTTGTGTGTCCACTCATAGCAGCGGATTTCCCACCAGCAGTCATGAGTGGACACACTGAGCTACCCAGCCGCAGCAGTGATGGATATATTCGCCATGAGCGGGTGCTTATTCCCACAACATGGCGGATATATCCATCAGGAGCCTTAACTGTCACAGACAGACGCGTTATACTGCCAGCCGACCAAGGACCAATCTGAGAGCTCCCTGGTCCAGCCAATAACTTGTAGGGGTGCGGTATATAAATGGGGTCACTTGTGGGGGTGGGGGTACTGTTCTGCCCTGAAAGCCAAATGGCGCTCCTCTCCTTCTAAGTCCTACCACGCGGCCAAGGAACCATATATGGCCAAAGCGGGGGTATTTCCGAACATGGGACAAGCAGCTAAATAAAATATAGCCCACCCTTAAAAAATCCCCAACAAAAAGCTGAGCAGGGTATCTCTGGGACAAGTACAATATCACATATATTGCCAATAGCACAATCCTACAGTATAGGTTTGGTCAGCGTATAATAGAACAATGTCTCAAAACACTTTACCTAGTTGTGACATGCTGACAGCCTCCCAGTGATACTCCTGCGACCTCGACACGTGTTTCGGATGATTCCTTTCTACCTGTTTTGTATTCATAATAAAGATTAAATTTTTGAACATAAGTTTGGGCTAATTGTGTAGGTTGTTTGATTATTATTAGCCTTTTGGGCTCTGTAGGTAATATATAAATAAAATATAGGGTGCATTTCTTTCAATATCAGAAGTGATGTACAAAAAATATGCCCCCCAAATGATGCATTTGTGAAAAATTGCAAATTTTGAATTTTTAACACTGACTTTGTAATAATTTCTGCCAACAAACTATGGTGCTAAAATACTCACTGTACCCCTAGCAAATACCTTGAGGGGTCTAGTTTTTAAAATGGGGTCATTTGGGGGGTGTTCCTATGTTCTACTACCTTTTAATTTCTGCAAACCTTGCATAGCACACAAAAAAGATGTACTTTTCAAATTTTCTAAATTTTCTAAATTTCAAGTTAAATTGTTAGGCTTCTAACTAATTTAAAACAAAAAAATGACGTCAAAATAAAGTAGACATCTGAAAGTATAAGTTTCATAAACTATTTGGTCAGTATGTATAAATATATGCAACCTATTAGTGTTAAAATAGCAAAAAATCTTAATTTTTTAAAAAAAATTTCATGATTTTTTACATTGTAAAAAAAAAAAAAATACAAATCATATCGCCTTACTTTTACTATGTACATGAAGGACAACTTGTGACAAAAAAACAATGTCAGAATTATCGTGATTGGCAAAACGTTACCAGAGTTATTCTCTAATAAAGACAGACATCCCCGATTTGAAAAAACAGGCCTGGTCTTTCAGGGGCGTACAGGTTTATTTGTATTGGTCCTTAAGGGGTTAAACCAAGGTGATCGGTGGGGGTCCCAGCAGTCGAACTTCCATAAAAAAAAAGGCTGCTTATTCTAAAATGCCCGGGCCTATTTTTGGTCCCAGTCTGGCCCTGCCTGTAAGTCACTGATATCATTGTGTATTGACACTGGCTGTGTCCCATCAGTGCTGTAGTCACTGATATGTGATATCCAAGGCCGGGTAAGGGGGTTGTCCGGGAAGTGGAGGGTAGGGGGGCCCAGAGCAATTTTTTGCATCGGGGCCCTGTGGTTTCTAGCTGCTCCCCTGCTGGGAATACTAGAGTCTCTCAAAGTAATTACTAGGATTGTAGTTGCAGTGTAGACAAGGTAATAAAATATGGGGTATATATTAAAAAAATGCCAAAACACATGCACATAAAGGAAATCTGTCACCAGTGTCACCTGCACTAACCTGTTGATACCGACACAAAGTGCAGGTGACAATGATGACAACGGTACTTACCTTGTCCCGTTCCTGCAGGGGATCTACAGTAATCTTCTCCGTTAGCTTAAGCTTTGGGCCCGGGTTGGGGCACGGGCGGAGCTTAGTGACATCACCGCTGCTGTTCTCTAGCAGCGGGACCCAGCAGAGAGCAGCAGCGGCTTGGGGCATGGGCGTAGCTTAGTGCCGTCACTGCTGCTGCTCTCTGCTTGGTCTTGCGGCTGGAGAACAGCAGCGGTGATGTCACTAAGCTCCGCCCGTGCCCCAAGCTGGGCCTGGAGCTTAAGCCAACGGAGAAGATTACCAGAGATCCCCTGCACGGAACGGGACAAGGTAAGTACCGTTGTCATCAGTGTTACCGACAGGTTAGTGCAGGTGACAGATTTTCTTTAAGGCTAATGAATGCCAGCTAGCCTGTATTGTGACTTCCAAAAAACAAAGTCTATATTATAGGTGTAGAAGTACATGTAGATGAACAATTCCCTTGTAACCACAAATACCTTTATATATACTATTTATGTCATACACCAAAAACCACCAAATTTACATGACATATTTCAGTCTTTTTGCAATAACATACTGTTGGGAAATCATCCCTGGTCCTTCATGATTCCTTTTAATATTGTGTTGCTAATGCCTATGGGTAGACATCAGCAGGGGGTTAAAGTTATAAATACACGCTTTCTCCTTACATGAAAATGACTGAAATTAATAAATTATAACAACCCTTCTAATCTTATGTTTTTTTTTTTTTTAACGACACATCTCTGAAGAGGACATCTATGACGTAAGAGTGAAGCACCTCTCCAAACACAAGTGGCCTCTCAAAGTTTATCAAATAAGACATTTCAGAAAACTTAGCTTTATTCTTCAGCCTTTTCTTTTTTTTTTCTTCCCTCTTACTCATGAAAAATAATCTCAAAGGGCTCTAATTGCAGCTCCATTTGTGGGTGAACAAAGCCGGTCAACTGATCCTGCTCATCTGCACACAACTCCAGTGTGGGAAGCGTATTGTCATTAAGACATATAAATTGAGTCAGAGAATCTGGCTGTCACTCTGTGGAGCGGATGACAAGGAGGCAGCACTGGACATACAGGCACAGCTGCTGCTTTACAGAAGGTAAGATGGGTTGTTTCATCTCTTATTAACTACGCACAGAAAATCTACATGTTTTTTACTTCTCTACATTTTATGTCATACCTTAAATTTACATATCTGTGTACATTTTTCCTATTTTATTAGGATGAAAGAAACTCATGTTGTAGCAGCCTATATACTATCTCTACTTATTGCAAGCATAGCAGCTCAGTCCTCCCAAGAAAGGGAATGGAAATCCTTGGGAAATCCATACAACAGGGATTTGGTAATATTCTTTATACATGCTTGGTTGTGATGTGTGCCTGTTGCTTTATGTTTTATGCTTTATGCTGCTTTATATGCATTGTGTTTATACATTTTAACATATGTGTAGAGAAAGAGAGCAGCAACGATCAATCAATCAATCAGTGGTCAATATAAGATGAAGAAGTGACAGTATGAAGGATTGATGCCCTATACTTTTATTATTACACAAATGGTTGATAGGCTTAAACAAGAATTGCTTAACTTGCTTAACTGTAGTTCTAAGTAGAGTAGCCTAAGAGCTTATTATAAACTGGACCATGAGAACCGATGTGAGAGACTGCATTAGTATTTACTAAGATTGTGTAGCTAATGCATCAAGCAAAGTGTATGTGACAAGAAGCAGTCTCCTGGTATTGATGTAAGGAGACCACACATAATAGAAGATTATACACTAACATAATAGAAGATTATACACAAAAGTTCTAAAAGTTCTGCAACATTCACATGTACGTTGTGTTTTCGTTGCAATTCTTTTTTTTAGCACTGACTAGAGATGAGAGAACTTACAGTAAATTTGATTCCTCACGAACTTCTCGGCTCGGCAGTTGATGAATTTTCCTGCGTAAATTCGTTCAGCCTTCAGGTGCTCCAGTGGGCTGGAAAAGGTGGATACAGTCCTAGGAAAGAGTCTCCTAGGACTGTATCCACCTTTTCCAGCCCACCGGAGCACCGGAAAGCTGAACTAATTTATGCAGGAAAAGTTATCAACTGCCGAGCCGAGAAGTTCGTGACGAATCGAATTTACTATAAGTTCGCTCATCTCTAGCACTGACAGTTATTAGGAACATTCTTGTTCACATGCGGAGGATGCAATACTGCATAAACCTATAAACCTTTTTACAGTAAAGAACTTGATACAGTTATATTCAGGTTACCCAATGCTCTATTTGCTAAATACATCAACAAAAAAGACACTCTCCTGTTCTTAAAGTTTGCAGCAAGGTGAATAAAAGTCTATAGTGTATGTTATTTAATTTACAAAGGATTGACAATGTTATGTAAATATTTATTAATGGTCATGTGAAGGGAGACTATGGTAAATTAACACATAGTAGATTTGCTGCCGTCCGGATTGATGGAAAATCCACAGCAGGGTACAGTAGAAGCAAAATGGGTGAAATTTAAATGAATACACACAAGTACATCATGAAGTCATTATTTTGCACAGAAAGTAAACATGCAGTGCAAATTTAAAATATGTGGTAAGTCAAATTATGACAAAGAGTCATCATGGATTTCCCACTATCACTTACCCTGATATAACAATAATATGAATTTATGGATTGTTTTATTTCAAGGCAAGTGTTTAGATTTCATAATTTACTTTTATTACCAAGATTGCTTAAAAAACAAAAAACAAACAGAGATTCCACCAGGACTAAGGGGAAGATATTCCGAAAATATTACATGTAATCACAGTATCCCTTTTGTTTAAGAGCTAATGCATATGGCCATATTACATATTGCACAAATCTACAACACTCATAACCTGGCTTTTTGATGGAATCATACAGAATCTAATAAACAGTAATTCTTGGGGAAAATCATTTGTATTATTATAACTGATGGCATCCGATTTATTAATAGTATGCTTTCCTGCCTGGAAACAGTCAACCAGCAGAGTAGAAGATGAGACTGTAGACCATTACCAAATGTGCTCATTCCCAAAAGTGTTGGAAAAAGACACGTAAGAGCCACAACTGATCTACACAACACAGATATCAAACATGTCAGTTGAGCTGCCCCCATACACATTAGACTTTTGGTATATTACACTGAAACTGGTGAGTTGAGCAAGCATGGGATTTCACAGGACATAGCAGCTGAGGAGGAAGTTTATTCAGATTTATTAGGGGGCGTTCTCACTGGACCTGCAGGGTAGGTGTAACAGTGTACTTGGGGATTAGAAACCCCCCCCCAGTGCACCAAATCTTATCACAAGAGGACGACTTTCCGCTTGCCCCCAGGATAGGCAGTTAAGTATGCGCACTCCCACTCCATTCAATCTTAATGTTACTAAGGAAGATAGCCGAGGACTATACTTTGTTTTCTTCCGCAGTTCCAGTGTCTGAATAGAGAACTGCATATTCAATTCACCATACCCCCACCAATCAGACACTTACCACCTAACCTATGGATGGTAATGAGTTGTAATTTTGGGGTAACCACTTTGAATTTAGAAGACAAGCAAATAGCCAATATATGCTACTGCACCTCTTGAATGACAATCATGCAACAAGCCATCATGTAACAGCCATAGGTACACCTACACGAGTCTACTAGCTGCGAGGACCATAGACCATACCATTTCTCTCTACTGCTTTCTCTATATTGTGGTTTGCTAAAATTTAAATTTTTATTCTTCAATTTTTTTATGTGTGTGTGTGTGTGTGTGTGTGTGTGTGTGGGGGGGGGGTTGCTCAGTAGGTGAAATAATACCATTTGTAAATATAATGTCATAAGAGTCTCCCTGAAAAGCCATGTATAATCCAGGTTTCCTTTCAAACAAGTTAAACGTGGTATGATTGCCCCAGTTTTTTGTTTGTTTTTTTATTTTCCTATTATGTTTTTGCAAGAAACATGCCACTTGCAAATACATACATATATATATATATATATATATATATATATATATATATATATATATATATATCTCGTATATACTCGAGTATAAGCCGACCCGAGTATAAGCCGAGACCCCTAATTTCAACCCAAAATCCCAGGAAAAGTTATTGACTCGAGTATAAGCCTAGGGTGGGAAATACCTCATCCCCCCATGTCATCATCCAGACCCGTCATTAACATCCTCATCATCATCCCCCCCTGTCATCATCCAGACCCGTCATTAACATCCTCATCATCATCCCCTTGTCATCATCCCACACATCCCCCCTTCATCATCCTCTTATCATCCCACACATCCCCCCTTCATCATCCCCTTATCATCCCACACATCCCCCCTTCATCATCCCCTTGTCATCATCCCACACATCCCCCCTTCATCATCCCCTTATCATCCCGCACATCCCCCCTTCATCATCCCCTTATCATCCCACACATCCCCCCTTCATCATCCCCTTGTCATCATCCCACACATCCCCCTTCATCATCCCTTTATCATCCCACACCCCCCCTTCATCATCCCCACCCCCTTTCATCATCCCCACACCCCCCCTTCATCATCCTCTTATCATTCGCCCTCAGTGGTCTTCAACCTGCGGACCTCCAGAGGTTTCAAAACTACAACTCCCAGCAAGCCCGGGCAGCCATCGGCTGTCCGGGCTTGCTGGGAGTTGTAGTTTTGAAACCTCCGGAGGTCCGCAGGTTGAAGACCACTGCGGCCTTCAACATCATCCAGCCCCCTCTCACCCCCTTTAGTTCTGAGTACTCACCTCCGCTCGGCGCTGGTCCGGTCCTGCAGGGCTGTCCGGTGAGGAGGTGGTCCGGTGAGGAGGTGGTCCGGGCTGCTATCTTCACCGGGGGCGCCTCTTCTCCGCGCTTCCGGCCCGGAATAGAGGCGTTGCCTTGACAATGACGCAGAATTACGTTGGCAATGAACGCACCTCTGCGTCGTTGTCACGGCAACGTGACTATTCTGAGGCCGGGCCCGAAGCGCTTAGAAGAGGCCTCCCCGGTGAAGATAGCAGCCCGGAACACTATCCCACCGGACCACCTCCTCACCGGACAGTCCTGCAGGACCGGACCAGCGCCGAGCGGAGGTGAGTACTCAGAACTAAAGGGGGTGAGAGGGGGCTGGATGATGTTGAAGGCCGCAGTGGTCTTCAACCTGCGGACCTCCGGAGGTTTCAAAACTACAACTCCCAGCAAGCCCGGACAGCCGATGGCTGCCCGGGCTTGCTGGGAGTTGTAGTTTTGAAACCTCTGGAGGTCCGCAGGTTGAAGACCACTGCGGGTGGGGGAGTTCACTCGAGTATAAGCCGAGGGGGGTGTTTTCAGCACGAAAAATCGTGCTGAAAAACTCGGCCTATACTCGAGTATATACGGTATATATATATATATATATATATATATATATATATATATATATATATACATACATACACACACACACACACACACACGTTTGTGTGTATTCCACTTGTAAATAAAATACTTATACCCTATTAACAGAATAAAGGATAATCTTTAGAATGTGGTCCGATCCTTCTCGCTGAGAACTTTAGCCCCCACCTTTCCAGACGTACTAGTGTCAGCAGTAATAGGACACTCAATCACTGGCCACAGCGATGTCCCACCAGTTCATCTTGAAAGGTGGAGAATGACGCTCAGCGGAAAGAGTCGGGCCCCGTTCTGGAGAATATGAGGGGGGGTGGGGTTACCCAGCAGTCAAACTCTAGGCTATTAGACACTTACAGTGAACCCCCCCCCCCCCCCGACCTACGATGGCCCCGACATACGATCATTTCAACATATGATGGCATGTTGAAGGCAGCATCAACATACGATGCTTTTGTATGTCGGGGCCATCGCATAAACGGCTATCCGGCAGCGCAGACTGCTTCAGCTACCACCGGATAGCCGTTTACAGTGCCCCGTGTGGTCCGCTGACGATCACTTACCTGTCCTCAGGGCTCCGGTGGGATCGGGATCCCCTGCATCGTCGGCACTCTTCATTGTCATCATCACGTCGCTGCGCACGCCGTCCCGTCATCCAATAGGAGCGGCGTGTGTAGCGATGTGATGGCGGCGACAGAGAGAGAGGATGCCGGGGAAGCAGAGGCCTTGCCGGAGCATCGGGGACACCACGGGGACGCAGCGGCAGCGATGGAAGGCGACATCCAGGTCAGCGGTGACGGTCCGGAGCGGTGGGGACACGCGAGTATAACCTTCAATACCAGTGGTCTTCAACCTGCTGACCTCCAGATGTTGCAAAGCTACAACTCCCAGCATGCCCGTACAGCCGTTGGCTGTCCGGGCATGCTGGGTGTTGCAGTTTTGCAACATCTGGAGGTCCACAGGTTATAGACCACTGTCCTATACTTTACATTGCACGGATCCCTCAACATACGATGGTTTCAACAAACAATGGTCCTTTTGGAACGGATTACCATCGTATGTTGAGGGACCACTGTATCCGCTATCCTGAGGAAGTTTTTTTTAAAGCTGGATAACCCATTTAATGGCACAAAAAATATATATGGTATTAAAAAAAAAAATCTGAAAATTATTGGATCAATGTGTCTTCCACAAATAAAAATATCAGTAAAAACTAATTTTTGTTTAATAAATGCTGACTTTTTATATAGTTTTTCAAGTTCTTGAAGTCTTATATCACTGGGAGGGGAGCACACATGATGAATCCTGGGAACAAGGACAAGCTTGCAAGTGATTCAAGTACTAATGGAGAGTCCAAGTACAGCAATCTGCGGCAATATATGGACAACAATGAAATTGTGGACATCTAGACAATGACACCAGGCAAAATGTGCAGGGTGTCAAAAACATGCATATGTTGGCAAGTTGGAATACCGTATCATGCACTGGTCCTTCATGCATTGCTTTACTTTGTTTTTCAGACTTATATCGAACATTCTGTACATATAGTTTTGTCATATTTTAAATGAACTGAAATTAGATTATTTTCATCTGCTGGAATAAAGCTTTGTTGTGGTTTTTAATAGTTTTTTTTGCACTGTTTAATTTTAGTCCAGACTACAGTATATTGACTTACTACAAGTCTGTTTGCTGGAGACAGCAATACAATACAGATTAAAGGGGTTGTCTAGGGACATGCATTTTTTTAATACATTGCTGGATAGTAAAATATAAGTCAGACTCATCTCCCCTGATGTCTCGCAGCTCCTTGATGTCATCTGGTTTCCCCGCTTTAGAGACTCATCCTTACTGGTTACAGTATGTTCTGTCACAGTCAGTGATTGATTGAATGAGAATGAGGTGGCTCATCTTAGAAGCAGGCAGAAGTGGTGACAACAATTACAGCCATGTATACAAATTTTGATGTCCTCTTTAACCCCTTAAAGGGGTAGTCTGCTGGAAATATCTTACCTCCTATCGAAAGGAAAGGGGATAAGATGTTAGATTGCGGGGTCCCGCCTTATGCCTATCCCATGCATGCTTAAACTCTTTCACTGTATTTGCAGCTACCACTTCTGCAGGAAGGCTATTCCATGCATCCACTACTCTCTCAGTAAAGTAATACTTCCTTATATTACTGCAGAAACCTTTGTCCCTCTAATTTAAACTATGTCCTCTTGTGGTAGTTTTTCTTCTTTTAAATTTGCTCTCCTCCTTTACCGTGTTGATTCCCTTTTTGTATTTAAAAGTCTCTATCATATCCCCTCTGTCTCTTCTTTCTTCCAAGCTATACATGTTAAGGTCCTTTAACCTTTCCTGGTAAGTTTTATCCTGCAATCCATGTACTAGTTTAGTATCTTCTCTGAACTCTCTCTAGAGTATCTATATCCTTCTGGAGATATGGCCTCCAGTACTGCGCACAATACTAAAAGTGAGGTCTCACCAGTGTTCTGTACAGCGGCATGAGCACTTCTCTCTTTCTACTGCTTATACCTCTCCCTATACATCCAAGCATTCTGCTAGCGTTTCCTGCTGCTCTATTACATTGTCTTCCTATAGTTAAAGGGGTACTCTAGTGGAATCAACTGGTGCCTGAAAGTTAAACAGATTTGTAAATTACTTCTATTAAAAAATCTTAATCCTTCCAGTACTGATTAGCTGCTGAATACTACAGAGCAAATTATTCTCTTTTTGGAGCACAGTGCTCTCTGCTGACATCATGACCACAGTGCTCTCTGCAGACATCTCTGTCCATTTTAGGAACTGTTCAGAGCAGCATATGTTTTCTATGGGGATTTTCTCTCCAGCAGAGAGCACTGTACTCATGTCGTCAGCAGACAGCTCTGTGTTAGAAAAATAAAATAATTTCTCCTGTAGTATTCAGCAGCCAATAAGTACTGGAAGGATTGAGATTTTTCAATAGAAGTAATTTACAAATCTGTTGAATGTTCTGGCACCAGTTGATTTAAAAAGAAAAAAAATGAAAAGTTTTCCAAGTTTTCCACTGGAGTACGCCTTTAAGTCTTCTGAAATAATTACTCCTAAATCCCTTTTCTCAGATACTGAGGTCAGGGCTGTGTCAAATATTCTACCCGAGGGTTTTTATGCCCCAGGTGCATTATCTTGCACTTATCCACATTAAATTTCAGATGCCAGAGTTTTGACCATTCTTCTAGTTTTCCATTTGGCGTATCCCTCCAGGAACATAAACCCTGTTACATATCTTTGTGTCATCAGCAAAAACACATACCTTACCATCAAGGCCTTTTGCAATATCACTAATGAAGATATTAAACAATATTGGAACCAGTACAGATCCCTGAGGTACCCCACTGGTGACAAGACCTTGTTCTGAATATTCTCCATTGACTACAACCCTCTGTTGTCTGTCACTCCCACTGCCTAATCCACTAAACAATATGGGAGTCCAAGCTCAATGACTGCAGTTAAAATAAGTAAAAAAAATATACATATGTGTTTAATTTGGGCAACTACTCCACTTTTCCTCAGCACAGCTTTTCATAAATCCCCCCCCCCCCCCCCCCCCCCAAGGGCACCAGAACATATATTTACATCTAATGTCCTTAAGGGGTTAAGAGATGTAAACAGCTTCTGCCATATTAACACTCACTGGCTACTTTATTAAGTACACATGTTCAATTGTTAGTTACCACAAATAGATTATGGTTTTTGGTGCCGGACGGGCTGGTCGGAGTACTTTAGAAACTGCTGATCTCCTGGGATTTTTACACAAAACCATCTCTATGGTTTGCAGATATAGAAGAAGAGAAAATATCCAGTGAGCGACTACTATATCTCAATGAAAAAACATGTCGAACCTTAAAGCAGATGATCTACAGCAGTATAAGACCACACCGGGTGCCATTCCTGTCAGTTAAGAACAGGAAACTGAGGCAACAATTCACACAGGTTCCCCAAAATTGGACAATGAAAGACTGGAAGAACATTGCCTGGTCTGAGGAGTTCCAATTCTAGCTGTGATATTTAGATGGCAGGGTCATCAATATGCAAACAATATGAGTGCATGGATCCATCCTGCCTTGTATGAATGGTTCAGGCTGGTGGTGGTGGTGTGTTCTTGGCACACTTTGGGCCCCTTAGTACCAACTGAGCATTGCTTAACCCCTTAAGGACCAGGCCATTTTATACCTTAAGGACCGGAGCGTTTTTTGCAATTCTGACCACTGTCACTTTAAACATTAATAACTCTGGAATGCTTTTAGTTATCATTCTGATTCCGAGACTGTTTTTTCGTGACATATTCTACTTTAACTTAGTGGTAAAATTTTGTGGTAACTTGCATCCTTTCTTGGTGAAAAATCCCAAAATATGATGAAAAAAAAGAAAATTTAGCATTTTTCTAACTTTGAAGCTCTGTGCTTGTAAGGAAAATGGGTATTCAAAATATATTTTTTTTGGGTTCACATATACAATATGTCTACTTTATGTTTGAATCATAAAATGTATGAGTTTTTAGTTTTGGAAGACACCAGAGGGCTTCAAAGTTCAGCAGCAATTTTGAAATTTTTCACAAAATTTTCAAACTCACTATTTTTCAGGGACCAGTTCAGTTTTGAAGTGGATTTGAAGGGTCTTCATATTAGAAATACCCCATTAAAGACCCCATTATAAAAACTGCACCCCCCAAAGTATTCAAAATGACATTCAGTAAGTGTATTAACCCTTAAGGTGTTTCACAGGAATAGCAGCAAAGTGAAGGAGAAAATTCTAAATCTTCATTTTTTACACTCGCATGTTCTTGTAGACCCAATTTTTGAATTTTTGCAAGGGGTAAAAAGGAGAAAATTTTTACTTGTATTTGAAACCCAATTTCTCTCGAGTAAGCACATACCTCATATGTCTATGTTAATTGTTGGGCGGGCGCAGTAGAGGGCCACATGGTTTTTGGGGGGCATGCCGCATTTAGGAAGCCCCTATGGTGCCAGGACAGCAAAAAAAAAAAAAAACATGGCATACCATTTTGGAAACTAGACCCCTCAGGGAACATAACAAGGGGTAAAGTGAACCTTAATACCCTACATGTGATTCACGACTTTTGCATATGTAAAAAAAATATATATATATTTTTTACCTAAAATGCTTGGTTTCCCAAAAATTTTACATTTTTAAAAAGGGTAATAGCAGAAAATACCCCCCAAAATTTGAAGCCCAATTTCTCCCGATACAGAAAACACCTCGCATGGGGGTGAAAAGTGCTCTGCTGGCGCACTACAGGTCTCAGAAGAGAAGGAGTCACATTTGGCTTTTTGAAAGGAGTCACATTTGGCTTATTAGCTGCTGAATACTACAGGGGAAATTATTTTCTTTTTGGACCACAGTGCTCTTTGCTGACATCTCTGTCCATTTTAGGAACTGTCCAGAGCAGCATATGTTTGCTTTGGGGATTTTCTCCTACTCTGGACATTTCCTTAAATGGACAGCAGAGGTCAGCAGAGAGCACTGTGTTCCAAAAAAAAAGAAAAAAAAAAAGAATTTCCTCTGTAGTATTCAGCAGCTGATAAGTCCAAAAAGGATTAAAATTTTTTTTTTTTAAGAGAAGTAATTTACAAATCTGTTTAACTTTCTGGCACTCGTTGATTTAAAGAAAAAGAAAAAAAAAAAAGTTTTCCATCGGAGTTCTCTTTTAAACACAACAGCCTACCTGAGTATTGTTGCTTACCATGTCCATAATTTTATGACCACAGTCGATCAATCTTCTGATGACTACTTCCAGCAGGTTAATGCACCATGTCACAAAGCTCACATCATCTTAAACCTGTTTCTTGAACATGACAATGTCCCCCAATGGCCTCCACAGTCACCAGATCTCAATATAATACAGCAACTTTGGGATATGGTGGAACGGGATATTTGAATCATGGATGTGCAGCTGACAAATGTGCAGCAACTTTGTGATGCATTTTGCTCATTCTGACCAAAGTGTCTGAGGAGCGTTATCACCTTGTAGAAAGTAGCCATGAAGCAAGGTGTACTTAATAAAGTGGCAGTGAAATCAGAGTCAGATGAATCAGAGAATAAAAGGCAAAGAAAAATGCAGTAGGGCTTCTTAAAATGGGTATTCTGACAATAAAGATGATGTCTTAGTATATAGCATGAAAAATAAGGAAAAAGTAAGATTTAGGATAAACATATTAACCCCTTAAAGAGTAGCTCCCACCATCCTTTTTTTTCTGTCCCTGCCTATTGCCCATCTATCCCTAACCCCTTCACTGCCTTTAATTTTTTTTTTTACTATATTAAAAATGATGTCACTGATGCCTGCTTGGGGGGCCGACTTCTGACCTTAGTTCACCTATACAGTGTGCCTCCAGCTGTTTCACCACTACAACTCCCATCTTGCCCTGACATCTATTGGCTGTCAGGGCATGCTGGGAGTTGTAGTGGAGAAACAACTGAAGGCACACTGTGGTAAACCCCGCCGCACAACCCACTCCCCCCCCCCCCCCCCTGAAAAAGAATAAAGTGCAGGGCAGTCCTACCTCACACCGGTAGCCGGGTTGGTGTGACAGGCAGGGAGTGAGCACAGGCTGGATAAATAAAGACCGACTGCCCGGCAGGCATTGGTCCAAATTCAAGCGTGACGTCACGCCAGGCTGCAGCCGGCTACTAGGAGGGAGACCCCTAATGGCCAGTTTTCAAATGTAATTTAAACTATTTTAATGAAGAAAATAAAAATGAATGTATATTAGATATGTTGTAGTACATAAGTACTACAACATATCAAAAGAAAGTTTGGTGACAGTGCCCATTTAAGGACTAAGGGTTCTTCCGTTTTTGCACTTTCTTTTTTCCTCCTTACCATTTAAAAATCATAACCCTTTCAATTTTGCACCTAAAATTCCATATTATGGCTTACAGTGGGGATCAAAAGTTTGGGCACCCCAGGTAAAAATTTGTATTAATGTGCAAAAAGAAGCCTAGGAAAGATGGAAAAATCTCCAAAAGGCATCAAATTACAGATTAGACATTCTTATAATATGTCAACAAAAGTTAGATTTTATTTCCATCATTTACACTTTCAAAATAACAGAAAACCAAAAAAATGGCGTCAGCAAAAGTTTGGGCACCCTGCAGAATTTATAGCATGCACTGCCCCCTTTGCAAAGTTGAGACCTGCCAGTGTCATGGATTGTTCTCATTCATCATCTGGGAAGACCAGGTGATGTCAATCTCAAAGGTTTTAAATGCCGAGACTCATCTGACCTTGCCCCAACAATCAGTACCATGGGTTCTTCTAAGCAGTTGTCTAGAAATCTGAAACTGAAAATAGTTGACGCTCACAAAGCTGGAGAAGGCTATAAGAATATAGCTAAATGTTTGCAGATGTCAATAGCCTCTGTTCGGAATGTAATTAAGAAATGGCAGTCATCAGGAACAGTTGAAGTTAAAGGGGTTCTCCGGTGCTTAGACATCTTATCCCCTATCCAAAGGATAGGGGATAAGATGCCTGATCGCGGGAGTCCCGCCGCGTGCAAGATCCCGGGGGCCCCAGCGGCGGGACTCCCGCGATCAGGCATCTTATCCCCTATCCTTTGGATAGGGGATAAGATGTCTAAGCACCGGAGAACCCCTTTAAAGCAAGATCTGGAAGACCAAGAGAAATATCAGACAGAACAGCTCGCAGGATTGTGAGAAATACA
Source organism: Hyla sarda (assembly GCF_029499605.1). Classification (NCBI taxonomy): domain Eukaryota; kingdom Metazoa; phylum Chordata; class Amphibia; order Anura; family Hylidae; genus Hyla; species Hyla sarda. The sequence continues at coordinate 89,844,494 of NC_079193.1, read as the reverse complement.
ATTCAAAACTCACGTTTGAATGCACAATCCCTCCAGAAAGATCTGGCAGACACTGGAGTTGTGGTACACTATTCCACTATAAAGAGATACTTGTACAAATATGGTCTTCATGGAAGAGTCATCAGAAGAAAACCTCTTCTACGTCCTCACCACAAAAATCAGCGCTTGAACTTTGCAAATGAACATGTAGACAAGCCTGATGCCTTTTGGGAACAAGTTCTGTGGACCAATGAGGTTAAAATTGAACTTTTTGGCCGGAATGAGCAAAGGTATGTTTGGAGAAGAAGGGGAACAGAATTTAATGAAAAGAACCTCTGTCCAACTGTTAAAGGGGTACCTTGCCCCTAGACATCTTATTCCCTATCCAAAGGATAGGGGATAAGATGTCAGATCGCCGGGGTCCCGCTGCTGGGGACCCCCGGGATCGCCGCTGCGGCACTGCGTTATCATTACTGCACAGAGTTCACTCTGCGCATAATGACGGGAAATACAGGGGCCTACATGCTAACTTGATGCCATCTGTGAAAAGCTGAAGTTAAAGAGAGGATGGCTTCTACAAATGGATAATGATCCTAAACACACCTCAAAATCCACGGGGGATTACATCAAGAGGCATAAACTGAAGATTTTGCCATGGCCTTCACAATCTCCTGACCTCAACATAATTGAAAATCTATGGATAGACCTTAAAAGAGCAGTGCGTGATAGAAAGCCCAGAAATCTCAAAGAACTGGAAGACTTTTGTAAGGAAGAATGGGCAAAGATACCTCAAACAAGAATTTAAAGACTCTTGGCTGGCTACAAAAAGCGTTTACAAGCTGTGATACTTGCCAAAGGGGTACAAGATATTAACTCTGCAGGGTGCCCAAACTTTTGCAGACGCCATTTTTTTGCTTTCTGTTATTTTTTTTGAAAGTGTAAATGATGGAAATAAAATCTAACTTTTGTTGACATATTATAGGAATGTCTAATCTGTTATTTGATGCCTTTTGGAGATTTTTCCATCTTTCCTTGTCTTCTTTATGCACATTAATACAAATGTGATACCCAAACTTTTGATCCCTACTGTATTTTTTTTGTACCACCAATTCTACTTTGCAGTGACATCAGTCATTTTACCAAAAAATCCACACCGAAACGAAAAAAATTTTTTATTGTGCGATAAAATTGAAGAAAAAATGCCATTTTGTAAATTTTGGGGGCTTCCGTTTCTACACAGTAAATTTTTCGATTAAAATAACACCTTTTTTTATTCTGTAGGTCCATACGATTAAAATAATACCCTACTTATATAGGTTTGATTTTGTATTACTTCTGTTTAAAATTGTCATATTTTGACCCCTATTACCTTTTTTATTTTTCAGTGTACGGGCCAGTTTGAGGGCTAATTTTTTGTGCCGTGATTTGATATTTTTAGCGGTACCATTTTTGTATTGATCTGACTTTTTGATGGCTTTTTATAAATTTTTTCATTATATAAAAAGTGACCAAAAATACTCTATTTTGGACTTTGGAATTTTTTTTGCGCATAAGCCATTGACTGTGCAGTTTAATTAACAATATATTTTTATAGTTCAGACATTTCCGCACGCGGCGATACCTTGATTATTTTTATTTACACCAGGGGGGCGATTCTTACTTTTATTAGGAAAGCGGTTAAATGATCTTTATCAACTTTTTTTTCACACTTTTATTTTGCAGCATTATAGACCCCTCTAGTGGCTATAACACTACACACACTGATCTGCTTACACGGATCACTGCCGTGCATTAACATGGCAATGATCAGTGTTATCGGCGTTTGATTGCTCAAGCCTGGATTTCAGGCTTGGAGCAATCAATCGCTGATCGGACGCGCAGGAGGCAGGTAAGGCACCCTTCTGCTGCATCCTAGTTGATCGGGGCATCGCAATTTCACCGCGATGGTCCCGATCAGTCCAACTGAGCTGCCGGGAGTGTAGTTTTGTTACTTTAGACGTGGCAATCATCTTTGAATGCAGCGTCTAAAGGGTTAATAGCACGGGCCACGCGCTATTAGCCCAGGGTTTCGGCTTTCATTAACTGCCGGGACCTAACCGGTATGACCCCGCGTTATAGACCGTGACCGGGCACAAGAGCATACAGGTACGCCCTGCGGCCTTAAGAGGTTAAGGAGATGAGGTAGCTATTCACTTCTCTAACTTTGGCTGAAAAAAAAAAAAAGAATGGTACCCAGGGGCGTAACTGTAAGGGGGTGCAGAGGTAGCCATCGCACCAGAGCCCTGATGCCTAAGGGGCCCCCAAGGCTCATCTGCCTCATAAGAGACCAGTATTATAAATGGCACATGGTGGTCAAAACGCCCCCTCCCATAGACTTGCATTGAAGGGGTGTGGTGTGATGTCACGTCCACGCCCCTCTTGACACCAAAACCCCTCAATGCAAGTCTATGGGAGGCGGCGTGTTGACCCCCGCAGCCCACACCCAGCGTTCGGAACATAATGTTCCAAACGCTGGGGCAGTGGAATACCCCTTTAACCTGTTCAGGACCCTTGTCGTACCGGTACGTCATGGGACCCTGGTAGTTAAGGACTCATGACATACATGTATGGCCGTGGGAATTTCGGGCCCCGCCGCACGGTGACCGAACCAGGGTGACTGCTGATATCTATCAGCAGGCACCCTGCGCAAATGCCCAGGGGGGGTCATTAGACCCCCCCATGTCAGCGATCGCAGCAAATCGCCGTTGAATTCACACAGGCGATTTGCGCAATTCCGGGTCATTACGGGTCTATGGTGACCCAGAATATAAGGGGGATCGCGGTTGTCCAAGACACCCACGATCCCCCTGAAGTGGTGCCACCCCGCCTATCCCTGCTATTGGTCGTATAGACGCGATGACCAATAACAGATTGGGGGTGGGGGGGGTTTACTTTCAGTTTCCCCGTTCTGCCCACCCACAATAGGTGGGGCAGGAAAGGGAAACCGACAGGGACCGGCGCCGAAGGTCACTTACCGATCTGCGGAGGCTGCGGGCGACGGTGATGTCGTGCGGCTGGCTCCCTGGATCCTACGGAAGCCGGTGAGTTGCCTAGCAACATCAGGAGGGCTACAGTTTGAGACCACTATACAGTGATCTCTAAACTGTAGCCCTCCAGATGTTGCAAAACAATAACTACCAGCATGCCCACACAGCTGTTTGGGCATGCTGGGATTTGTAGTTTTGAAACAGCTGGAGGTCTACAGTTTAGAGGCCACTGCACAGTGATCTCCAAACTGTAGCCCTCTAGATTTTGCAAAACTACAACTCCTAGCATGCCCACACATCAGTTTGCTGTCTGTATATGCTGGGATTTGTAGTTTTGCATCTGGAGGGCCACAGTTTGGAGATCACTGTGCACTGGTCTCTAAACTTTAGCCCTCCAGATGTTGCAAAACTGCAAATCCCAGCATGCCCACACAGCAAACAGCTGTCTTGGCATGCTGGGAGTTGTAGTTGCGTACCTCCAGCTGCTGCATAACTACATCTCTCAGCATGCACTTGGGCGATCAGTACATGCTGGGAGTTGTAGTTTTGCAACAGCTGGAGACACACTGGTTGGAAAATACTGAGACTGAGTTAGGTAACAGAACCTAACTGAAGGTTTTCCAACCAGTGTGCCTCCAGCTGTTGCAAAAGTACAACTCCCAGCATGCACGGTCTGTCAGTACAGGTTGGGAGTTGTAGTTTTGAAACAGCTGGAGGTTTAGGGTACATTCACACGGGCAGGTTTACAGTAAGTTTCCTGCTTGAAACAGGGAGGTTTACAGTAAGTTTCCTGCTTTCTGCAAACTCCTAGCGGGAAACTCCCCGTAACCCGCCAGTGTGAATGCACCCTAAAAACACTACACTAGACTACACTACACTACCACATAATAAAGGGTAAAACACCACATATACACCCCCTTAACTCTGTCCCCCCCCCCCCCCCCAATAAAAATGAAAAACATATTGTATGGCAGTGTTTCCAAAACGGAGCCTCCAGCTGTTGCAAAACAACAACTCCCAGCATTTCCGGACAGCCACTGACTGTCCAGGCATGTTGGGAGTTTAACAACAGCTGGAGGAACCCTGTTTGGGAATCACAGTCGTAGAATACCCCTATGTCCACCCCTATGCAATCCCTAATTTAGTCCTAAAATGCGCATGGCGCTCTCTCACTTTGGAGCCCTGTCGTATTTCAAGGAAACAGTTTAGGGCCACATATGGGGTATTTCCGTACTCGGGAGAAATTGCACTACAAATTTTGGGGGGATTTTTCTCCTTTTACCCCTTATGAAAGGAAAAGTTGGGGGCTACACCAGTTTGTTAGTGTAAAAAAATAAAAATGTTTACACTAACATGCTGGTGTTGCCCCATACTTTTTATTTTCACAAGCGTTAAAAGGAAAAAAAAGACCCCCAAAATTTTCAACGCAATTTCTGCTGAAATACCCCATATGTGGGCATAAAATGCTCTGCGGGCGCACAACAAGGCTCAGGAGTAAGAGTGCACTATGTACATTTGAGGCCTAAATTGGTGATTTGAACAGGGGTGGCTGATTTTACAGCGGTTCTGACATAAACACAAAAAAAGAAATACCCACATGTGACCCCATTTTGGAAACTACACCCCTCACAGAACGTAACAAGGGGTATAGTGAGTTTTAATACCCCACAGGTGTTTAATGAAAATTCTTCAAAGTTGGATGGAAAAATGGAAAAAAAATTTCACTAAAATGCTGGTGTTACCCTAAATTTTTCATTTTCACAAGGGAAAATAGGAAAAAAGCCTACCAAAATGTGTAATCCCATTTCTTCTGAGTAAGAACATACCCCATATGTGGATGTAAAGTGCTCTGCGGGCGCACTACAATGCTCAGAAGAGAAGGAGCGCCACTGGGCTTTTGAAGAGAAAATGTGTCCGGAATTGATGGCCACGTGTGTTTACAAAGCCCCCATAGTGCCAGAACAATGGACCCCCCCACATGTGACCCCCTCAGGTAATGTAATAAGGGGTACAGTGAGCATTTACACCCCACATGTGTCTGACAGATTTTTGGAACAGTGGTCCGTGAAAATTAAAAACGTAATTTTTTATTTGCACAGCCCACTGTTCCAAAGATCTGTCAAATGCCAGTGGAGTGTAAATACTCACTGCACCCCTTATTAAATTCTGTGAGGGGTGTAGTTTCCAAAATAGGGTCACATGTGGGGGTGTCCACTGTTCTGGCAGCACGGGGGACTTTGTAAACGCACATGGCCCCCGACTTCCATTCCAAACAAATTTTTTCTCCAAAAGCTCAATGGCGCTCCTTCTTTTCTGAGCATTGTACTGCGCCAGCAGAGCACTTGACGTCCACACAAGGGGTATTTTCATACTCAGAAGAAATGGGGTTACAAATTTTGGGGGTCATTTTCTCCAATTACCCCTTGTAAAAATGTAAGATTTGGGGAAAACTAGCATTTTTGTGAATTTTTTTCTATTCATTTACACATCCAACTTTAACAAAAAGTCGTCAAACACCTGTGAGGTGTTAAGGCTCACTGTACCCCTTGTTACGTTCCTTGAGGGGTGTAGTTTCCAAAATAGTATGCCATGTGTTTTTTTTTTTGTTTTTTTTTTGCTGTTCTGGCAGCATAGGGGCTTCGTAAATGCGACATGCCCCCCAAAAACCATTTCAGCAAAATTCGCTTTCCAAAAGCCAAATGTGACTCCTTCTCTTCTGAGCATTATAGTGCGCCAGCAGAGCACTTGATGTTCACACATGGGGTATTTCCATACTCAGAAGAGATGGGGTTACAAATTTGGGGGGGCATTTTCTCCTATTATTCCTTTTAAAAAATTTTAAATTTGGGGAAAAACTAGCATTTTAGTGAAAAAAATAATAATTTACACAACCAAATTTAACGAAAAGTCTTCAAACACCTCAGGCTCACTGTACCCCTTGTTACATTCCTTGAGGGGTGTGGTTTCCAAAATAGTATGCCATGTGTTTTTTTTTTTGTTTTGTTTTTTTTGCTGTTCTAGCACCATAGGGGCTTCTTAAATGTGACATGCCACCAAAAACCATTTCAGAAAAACTCACTCTCCAAAATCCCATTGTCGCTCCTTCCCTTCTGAGCCCTCTACTGTGCCCGCCGAACACATGACAAACACATGAGGTATTTCCTTAAATCGAGAGAAATTGGGTTACACATTTTAGGAAGATTTACCGCTTGTAAAAATTCAACATGAACATGCCAGTGTAAAAAATGAAAATTTTAATTTTTCCCATTCAATTTGCTGCTATTCCTGTGAAACACCTAAAGGGTTAACAAACCTTTTGAATGTCACTTTGAATACTTTGAGGGGTGCAGTAATTTATAATGGGGTCATTTATGGGGTATTTCTAATATGAAAGCCCTTCAAATCCACTTCAAAACTGAACTGGTCCCTGAAAAATTTCGATTTTGAAAATTTTGTGAAAAATTGGAAAATTGCTGCTGAACTTTGAAGCCCTTTACTTCCAAAAGTAAAAACATGTCAATTTTATGATGCCAACATAAAGTAGACATATTGTATATGTGAATCAATATATAATTTATTTGGAATATTCATTTTCCTTACAAGCAGAGAGCTTCAAAGTAAAAAAAATGCAAAATGTTCAATTTTTTCATCAAATTTTGGAATGATGCAAGTATCGACAACATTTTACCACTAACATAAACATAAAATTTTACCACTAACATAAAGTAGAATATGTCACAAAAAAACAATCTCGGAATCAGAATGAAAGTTAAAAGCATCCCAGAGTTATTAATGCTTAAAGTGACAGTGGTCAGATGTGCAAAAAATGGCCGGGTCCTACACTGAAAATTGGCTGGGTCCTTAAGGGGTTAAGTACACAGCAAAGTTCCCCCACATTAGGTTGGCAGCATAGTTCCCCCCCCCCCCCCCCCCCACACACGCACACACACACATTATTCACAATAGAAATGTATGGGCTACATAATGTTCTTAGGAAAAAACTTGGGCACTCACTGTTAGATGAATTCTTTTTCTTTTTGGTTTTATTCCATACGTTCTGCAGTTTTTTCACAGCTTATAGATGGTAAAAGGCAAACATCCATCCTAGCAGAAGTCTTACACACTAGTTGGGAGCCATCAGATTGGCAGCATAGCCCCCCACATTAGGTTGGCAGCATAGTTCCCCCATATTAAGTAGGCAGTATAGTTCCCCCCCACATTTGGTAGGCAGTATGTTCCCCCACATTAGGTTGGCAGTATAGTTCCCTCCACATTAGATTGGTAGTATGTTCCCCCACATTAGGTTGGCAGTATAATTCCCTCCACATTAGGTTGGCAGAATAGTTCCCTCCACATTAGGTTGGCAGTATAGTTCCCTCCACATTAGGTTGGCAGTATAGTTCCCTCCACATTAGGTTGGCAGTATAGTTCCCCCCCACATTTGGTAGGCAGTATGTTCCCCCCCATTAGGTTGTAGTTCCCCCTACATTAGGTTGGCAGTATAGTTCCCTCCACATTAGGTTGGCAGTATAGTTCCCCCCACATTAGGTTGGCAGTATAGTTCCCCCCACATTTGGTAGGCAGTATGTTCCCCCCCACATTAGGTTGGCAGTATAGTTCCCCACATTAGGTTGGCAGTATAGTTCCCCCACATTAGGCTGGCAGTATAGTTCCCCAAATTAGATTGGCAGGATAGTTCCCTCCACATTAGGTTGGCAGTATAGTTCCCCAAATTAGGTTGGCAGTATAGTTCCCTCCACATTAGGTTGGCAGTATAGTTACCCCACATTAAGCTGGCAGTATAGTTCCCCCACATTAGGTGGGCAGTGGCCCCCACAGATATACAGCCTCCAGCCATATACAGTGTATGGATGGAGGCTGTATGCCTGTGTACTACCCCACTTCAGTGCTCCTTCCAGAGCACCGAAGCTGACGTGCCGCTGGTAATTTACCATGCTGGTCAGCACGCATCCTCCTGCTCAATGCTCCGCTCCTATGGGCAAACAGGATGTCCCTGCCAGCGCTACCTCCAGACGGCCCCTGCGTTTTGAAAGTTAAAGGGGTATTCCAGGAAAAAAAACTTTTTTTTTTCTTTTCAACTGGCTCCAGAAAGTTAAACAGATTTGTAAATTACTTCTATTAAAACATCTTAATCCTTTCAGTACTTATGAGCTGCTGAGTTGTTCTTTTCTCTCTAAGTGCTCTCTGATGACACCTGTCTCGGGAACCGCCCAGTTTAGAAGAAAATCCCCATAGCAAACCTCTTCTACTCTGTGCAGTTCCCGAGACAAGCAGATATGTCAGCAGAGAGCACTGTTGCCAGGCAGAAAACAACAACTCAACTTCAGCAGCTGATAATTATTGAAAGGATTAAGATTTTTTAATAGAAGTGATTTACAAATCTGTTTAACTTTCTGGAGCCAGTTGATATAAGAAAAAAAGTTTTTTCCTGGAATAGCCCTTTAACGGGGCCACAGAGAGTGAACCGGGGCATCCTTGTGTCCCAAAAAGATCTTTCGTGACACAGGGATGTCCTTAATACTGATGGGGGAAATGAAGTGCAGTTATCATGGGTCACAATTCCATGTTCAGTGGGCCACATGTTAGACACCCTGGCGCAAGGGGGGAATCATATGTGCTGCAGATTCAAACCAATGTGGGCTGAGTGGTGATTGTTTGCTGGGGGAAAATCACTATGGGTGCAACACACCACGTTTTTGCAATACAGTTTCCGTATCAGGTTTTTGATGAAAAACCAATTCCTCAAAACGGGACTAAACTGTATCAAAACGTGTATACAAATTTTAACTCGTATACGGTTTGACAAATGATGTCCGGTTGCATCTATTTTTTAACTATACGTCTTTAACTTTTCACTCCATTATGAATAAAGTTTAACTTGTTTGATTGAAATTCCAAGAAAAAAAACTGTACAAAGTCAAAAACCGGATGGTGAAAACCGGATGGAACCGTACACACATACGGTACTGTACGGTTCCCAATAACTCCCATGTTAAAAAAAAAAAAACATACGGTTTAAAACCATGGTAGGCTACGGTTTTGGGTACGGGAAAAAAAAAAAAAAGACAAGGCCATAAAATATGCAAAAAGGATGCAACCAGATGCATCTTTTGGCATATGGTTTTCAATGGAGAGTCAATGCATACGTTTTTTTTATTTTTTTTTATAAAAGCAATCGACAGAACCGTATGCACTTACAGTGGTGCAAAACAGTACAGTGGTCCCTCAACATACGATGGTAATCCGTTCCAAATGAACAATCGTTTGTTGAAACCATCGTATGTTGAGGGATCCGTGCAATGTAAAGTATAGGACAGTGGTCTACAACATGCGGACCTCCAGATTAGAGCTGGGCGGTATGACCAAGGTAGGTAGGTAACATGATTTGGTGGGGGGGAGCAGAACAGCACCGGCGTGTCACGTATGATTAGTTCCCCGATGTGGGGACAGCGCTGCGCTGTGCTGATAATTCATTCATTCCCAAGGGGGAGGGGCCAAACCGGTATTGCGGTATGGGGAAAAATTCATATCGTGCAGCACAAAAATGTCGGTATTCGGTATGAACCGGTATACCGCCCAGCCCTACTCCAGATGTTGCAAAACTACAACACCCAGCATGCCCGGACAGCCAACGGCTGTCCGGGCATGCTAGGAGTTGTAGTTTTGCAATATATGGAGGTCCGCAGGTTAAAGACCAATTGTATTGGAGGTTATACTCAAGTGTCCCTGCCGCTCCGGACCATCACCGCTGCCCTGGATGTCGCCCTCCATCGTTGTTGCCACGTCCCCGGGGTGTCCCCGACGCTCCGGCAAGGCCTCTGCTTCCCCGACATCCTCGCTCTCCGTCGCCGCCATCACGTCGTTATGCACGCCGCTCCTATTGGATGATGGGACGTTGTGCGCAGCTAGGTGATGACGTCGATGGAGAGCACCGACGATGCAAGGGGATCCCAAAGAGGACGCGCCAGAGCCCCGAGGACAGGTAAGTGATCGTCACCGGACCACACGGGGCACCGTAAACGGCTATCCGGTGGCAGCTGAAGCAGTCTGCGCTGCCGGAATAGCCGTTTATGCGATGGCCCCGACATACAAAAGCATTGTATGTTGAAATTATCGTATGTCGGGGGCCATCGTAGGTCGGGGGTCACTGTATACGGTTTAAAAACGCATGTGGTTTACTTTTTCCCATACAGTTCCAAAACTGATTGAAAACAATATGGCAAAAACGTGGTGTGAACCCAGCCTGACTTGGACCGGCACCTCACCTGCAGATTAATCTTTATCTGAGGGTCCTACAGAGGGGCTATGAGGTGACCACTGGAAAAGACTCCACCACCTGTGGTAAGGAGCTGGATGGGGGGCAGTGTGGGTATTTTGAACACTGGACAGCACTGCAGGAGGAGAACACGTGACACATAACAGCGGTACAAGGTCTGTTAAGTGAATTATCATGGTGTCACTATAATGTGACCACTACATACCAGTCACCCTTCGAACCGATCCGCACTGGACGTTGTACTGTCTACACTCTCGGGCAATGTCTGGTATTGGGTGAAATGACGAAGAGGGGCGGTACCTGGCGTCTCATTGGTTCACGAACACGTTTGTCCCCGCCCCTTATTGCGTTCTATCCTACAGGCGCCTCGCTAGGGGGCGTGGCGTTTGCTGACACATCTGACGCCTGTATACAGGGAAGTGATTGTGCAGAGCGGAGATCACTGAGCAGAGACATGGCACCCAAGGAGCTGCTCACCGGGGCACAGGTCATTGCAGAAGCCTTGGTGGCACAAGTAAGATCCATTATTTTATACTATAGGTACTGAGCAACACAAAATCCCTCAGTGATAGCTCAGGCTGAGCTGCTGCAGAATTTCTTGTGAAGTAGAATGGATAATACTGCTTTAGACTCTGGGAAGTAATGTATAACTCATTTATATATGACCATTGCATATTGCATTAAGTGCATGCTGAGGTTTGTAGTGCCACATCTGATTCACTAATATTGTAAGGTTCTTTATCTACATCAGTGTTTCCAAACTAGGGTGCCTCCAGCTGTTGCAAAACTACAACTCCCAGCATGCCCGGACAGCCGTTGGAATTGTGGTTTTGCAACAGCTGGAGGCACCCTGGTTGGGGAACACTGATCTACATGGATGCAGCACATGTGCTTTGTTATTTATGTCCCAGCACCCGGGGCAAGGCATTCCTATCCCGGAGAGCGTGCCCCCCCCCCCCCCCCCCCCCCAGATGTTGCGCCCGGTGCGGCCGGCCCCCCCTGCACCCCCCACGCTACGCCTCTGAGTCCACTTATTATATTAAAGGGGTTATCCAGGAAAAAACTTTATATATCAACTGGCTCCAGAAAATAAACAGATTTGTAAATTACTTCTATAAAAAAAAAATATCTTAATCCTTTCAGTACTTAGGAGCTGCTGAAGTTGAGTTGTTCTTTTCTGTCTAAGTGCTCTCGGATGACACCTGTCTCTGAAACTGTCCAGAGTAGAAGCAAATCCCCATAGCAAACCTCTTCTACTCTGTGCAGAAAGGAACAACTCACAGCTTCAGCAGCTGATAATTATTGGAAGGATTCATCTTTTTTAATAGAAGTAATTTACAAATATGTTTAACTTTCTGGAGCCAGTTGATATAAAAAATAAAGTTTTTTTTTTTACTGGAATACCCCTTTAACCTCTTGGGGATGCAGGGTGTATGCATACACCCTGCACCCCTGATCCTTAAGGACTCAGGGCGTACCTATACGCCCTGGTCCCGTTTATCTGGTTTAAACCGTTCTCACCAGCAGAGAACAGGTTAAACCCGGTGGGTCCCGGTTGCTACAGGCAGCCAGGACCCATGGCTAATGCCGGGCACGGCCGATCCTTTGGATAGGGGATAAGATGTCTAGATGCGAAGTGCCCCTTTAAGTGGTTAAGAGTAGTAAAACACAAAGAGAAAAAGAAACATAGCCACACATCCACAATTTGTATTTTGATCTACTTGCTTCTCAGCATTAATTCCAAAACTAACAGGTTGTTAGTATACCTATTGATCAAAAAGTACAAGCCCACTCGCCACGTCAAGGCCACCTAGTCAGAGTGGGTCCCTAACCTAACACTGGCGTAGTGCCGGGCGGCAACCACCCCCCACGTGACACCATGCCCACAAGGGGAATGATCCAGTGGCCAGGCAGCCCCACTGCTGCCTGACCAAGCCCCTGGCTCCAAAGCAAAGCATCACGTAGACAATGATCGCCACAGAGTACCACACCAGTGTGAACATCTACCATGTGCTCCCTGCCAGATGGCTGGGAGAATGTTAGGAGAAAACCCATATGCAGTCTCTTGATGATTAAAAATGCCTGGGCCGAATGGGTGGAGCAGAGTGCTGGCTATGAAAGACGGGAGACTACAAATGTAAAACACAGAGAAAAAGAAACACAACCGCACATCCACAATTTGTATTTTTGGCCCTCTGGCAGGGAGCACATGGTAGGTTTCACACTGGTGAGGTGCTCTCTAGCAGCCATTGTTTTTGTGATACTTTGTCTGTGGGGTGGTGTGGCCCGGAGCCAGGGGCTTGGTCGGGCAGCAGTGGGGCTGCCTGGCTACTAGGCCATACCCGTGGGCTTAGTGTCTCGGAGGTGGTGGTCGCCTACTGGCGCTACGCCAGTGTCAGGTTAGGGACCCACTTTGACTAGTTGGCCTTGACGTGGCGAGTGGGCTTGTACTTTTTGATCAAAATGTATACTAACAACCTGTTAGTTTTTAAATTATGCTGAGAAGCAAGTAGATCAAACTACAAATGGTGGATGTACGGCTGTGTTTTTCTATTTGTGTTGTACAGGTAAAGAGTAGTACAGAACATGTAGTACCTTCCTTTACTGTAGGGGGCGCTACCAGACAGCCAGTAAGTGCATATACTTGAGTAATACAGGTATTTTACCAGTGAAATGTCCATTCTGATTGTCAGATCTTCCAGCTATTGAAACGTTTGGCAGATCTAGACTGTTCGTATCATTGTATGTTGAGTCTGGTTTCAGGTTACATTGGTCCAGAAAAGACCATTGTATGTTTAAAATATTGTAACCTGATGACATTGTAAGTTAAAGGGGTACTCCACCCCAAGACATCTTATCACCTATCCAAAGGATAGGGGATAAGATGTCTGATCGCAGGGGTCCCACCGCTGGGGACCCCCGCAATATAGCATGCAGCACCCTCCTGTATCTGCTTCCGGCAGCGCTGGAGGTTCTGGCTCCCGACCACCGGAACGGAAGATCGTGACATCATGTCTCCGCCCCCGTGTGAAGTCATGCCCCGCCCCCTCAATGCAAGTCTATTGGAGGGGGCTTAACAGCTGTTTAGGGATGGAGTACCCCTTTAAGGGATCACTGTAGTGGTATTTACACCGACCTCAATCAATGTCTAGTCATATGCACTGTCCATACACACACAGATTATTAAAAACCATAGGAATAATTGTTATTGACATTGTTATAATTGTTATTGAAAAAAGTACAATTCATGTTTGCTTTTCTGTGACCACCTTATGATCTGTTTGTTTTTCAGAATGTAAAGTACATGTTTGGTATTGTCGGCATTCCTGTCATTGAAGTTGCAATTGCTGCTCAGGTTGCTGGGATCAAGTATGTGGGGATGAGAAATGAGCAAGCCGTAAGTGCTGTTCTGGAACACAAGCATGATAACTTAAGCATGTCATTTGCCCTTTAAGGGAACCTGTCACCAGGTTTATACTGCCCAAACCGCTGGCAGCATAAAACTGGGGCAGGCATCACCAGTCTGGGACATCTATGAATTAGAAAAAGGTTGGGGGCTCACGTTTATATAATATATATAATTAGAAAAGCTGGTTTAAACAAGTAAGTTCAAATTTATTAATAGAGTGGTCCCTCAACATACGATGGTAATTTGTTCCAAACGACTCATCGTTTGTCGAATCCATCGTATGTTTAGGGATTTGTGCAATGTAAAAAGTGCATTTAATACTCACCTGTCCCCGCCGCTCCGGACCGCGTCCTCACCGCTCCCGATGCTGTCCCAGGGGCTCCCGATGCTGTCCGGCTGCTCCGGTGTCTTCTTCGGGATCCTCCGGCTTCTTCCGCATCTTCTCCGGTGTCCGGGCCTCGCTTTCTGGTGACGTTATTACGTTGGTGCGCCGGGACAGCGTGCACAGAGCCGTAATAACGACGCCGGAAAGCGAGGCCCGGACCCCAGAGAAGACGCAGAAGACGCCGTAGGATCGCGAAGTGGACCCGGAGCAGTGGGGATTGGTAAGTGAACCTGTCCGGGATGCTTAAACTGCTATCCGACAGCAGCTTAAGCATTTTGCGCTGTCGGATAGCAGTTAATGCGATGGCCCCGACATATAAAAGCATCGTATGTCGATGCTGACATCAACATGCGATGGCCTCTGAGAGGCCACCGTATGTCGATTTGATCATATGTCGGGGCCATCGCATGTCGGGGGGTTACTGTATTAAAATATTTCATAACGTATAAGTCCAAGCAGGGCCCTTGCTGTGGACTGTAAGCATAAATATAACAATTAAAAAACAGGTATAAGTAGAGAGGAATAATAGTACAATAAAATCATTTATAGTTAATACTGCCACCCGTAAGTTGGTTGGAAAAGCCGTTAATTGTATCCAAGGTATCAGTAGTTTTAGGCAGATAGTGGATATTTCAATAGTTAGTAGCAAGTTTGTAACAAATGAGCATCGATATTGTAGCAAGTTTGAGACTTTTCCAGCCCACCGGAGCACCTGAAAGCTGAACTAATTTATGCAGGAACATAGTTGAAGTCATCAACTGCCGAGCCGAGAAGTTCGTAGCGAATCGAATTTACTGTAAGTTCGCTCATCTCTAGTCAGAAGTGATGTCTTGCCCTAGCGATATGCCATCATTTCTTATCATAGAATACATCTTACATAATAAAGTCACCAATGTACATATAAGTCTGGGGTCTCTGTTATACTTTTGCCTTAGGGTGGGTTCACACCACGATTTTCTATACAGTTTTTGGATACGGTTTTAAAAAAAACAAAAAAAACAAAAAAAACGTATGCAACTGTACAGAAAACCATGCCCATAGACTTTCCATTCAAAACCGTATGCACCATATTGCATACGGTTGTCTCCGTTTTTCACACCACACGGTTTTTTTTACTTTTTTTTTTTTTTTTTTTTTCTGGACAGAAAACCGTGGCCTACCACAGTTTTTGGTCCAGGTGAAAAACCGTATTGACTCGTATACGTTTTTTTTTCAACATGGGAGTCAATGGGAACCGTACAGAATTGTGTGTGCGTACGGTTCCATCCGGTTTTTACCATACGGTTTTTGACTTTGCACAGTTTTTTTTCTTGGAATTTCAATCAAACAAGTGAAACTTTATTCATAATGGAGTGAAAAGTTCAAAACGTATGCGTTTTTTTCTTAAAAAACGGATCCAACCGGACATCACTTTTCAAACCATATATGGTTTTCAACCATATACAGATAAAACTTTGTACACACGTTTTGATACAGTTTAGTCAGGTTTTGAGGAATCCGTTTTTTTTATCAAAAACCTGAAAAAAAAACTGTATTGCAAAAACGTGGTGGGAACCCGCCCTTAACTAGATGTGTAAAATCTCATTGGGGGAGATTTATCAAGGGATTTATCAAAACCTGTGCAAAGGAAAAGTTGCCCAGTTGCCCATAGCAACCAATCAGATCGCTTCTTTCATTTTGCAGAGGCCTTGTTAAAAATGAAAGAAGCGATCTGATTGGTTGCTATGGGCAACTGGGCAATTTTTCCTCTGGGCAGGTTTTGATAAATCTCCCCCATTGAGATGTGAATTCATTCTTCCCTGCTCTGTAAATGGACATTTTTCTATATTGTATTTCAGGCTTGCTATGCCGCCTCAGCTGTGGGGTACCTCACAGGCAGGTAAGCACAAAATCAGGAGTGCCATTTTTTTGTATAAATAAATTAAAATAAAGAAAACAAATAATTAAATAAATATATTGTATTAATGCAGATTCATTTTACAGACCTGCTGTGTGCCTTGTAGTGTCTGGGCCAGGACTTATTCATGCTCTTAGCGGCATGGCAAATTCTAACATGAACTGCTGGTAAGGAATACTTTGTGTATACGTGTGTATGTATATACGTATACATTGTATGTCTTATGATGTTAAAGGTTATGGACAGCCTTGCACTGTTTTTTTATTATTATTCTATTTACTAGAGAATAATGTAGAAGTTCTTGTGAATGCTAGCAGCAGTGATTTCATAGGTGATGTCATCCTGTAGTTCATAGGAAGTCAGCTGACCCAGGACTGACCACATCCTTTGACACATTAACCCCTTAAAGGGGTAGTCCAGTGGTGAAAAACGTATCCCCTATCCTAAGGATAGGGGATAAGTTTGAGATCGCGGGGGGTCCGACCGCTGGGGCCCCCTGCGATCCCTCTGTACGGGGGCCGGCTCTCCGGCCAGATAGCGTTTGCCGACCACCGCACGAAGCGGCGGCCGACACGCCCCCTCAATACATCGCTATGGCAGAGCCAGAGATTGCCGAAGGCAGCGCTCCGGCTCTGCCATAGAATTGTATTGAGGGGGCGTGTCGGCCGCCGCTTTGTGCGGAGGACGACACCCCCCGTTCCCGCGGGCTGTCGGGGTTCCGTACAGGAGATCTCGGGGGGGGACCCCCCCGCGATCTGCAACTTATCCCCTATTCTTAGGATAGGGGATAAGTTGTTCACCACTGGACTACTCCTTTAAGGACGGAAGGTTTTCCGTTTTTGCACTTTTGTTTTTTTCTCATCACCTTCTAAAAATCCTAATGCTTTCAGATTTGCACATACAGACCCATATGAGGGCCTTTTTTTTTTTTTTTTTTTTGCACCACCAGTTGTACTCAATCAATAATTTTACTACAAAATTTAAGGCGAATCCAGAAAAAAAATATTTGTGGGCCAAAAATTGGAAACAAAAAAATCCATTTTGTAAATTTTGGGGGCTTCCGTTTCTACGCAGTGCACTTTTCGGTAGAAATTACACCATATCTTTATTTTGTAGGTCCATACAGTTACAAAGATACCTAATTTATATAGGTTTTATTTTATTTTATTTTACTGCTTGAAAAAAATTATAACTACATGCACCAAAATTAGTATGCGTAAAATTGTCTTCTTCTGGCCCCTATACCTTTTTTATTCTCCCATGTACGGGGCGGTATAAGTGCTCAATTTTTGCACCGTGATCTGAAGTTTTTATCGGTATCATTTTTTGTTTTGATGGGACTTTGATCGCTTTTTATAAATTTTTTTGGGGTATACAAAGTGTCCAAAAATCCGCAAATTTTGATTTGCAACTTTTTTCCGTGTACGCCATTGACCGTGCGGTTTAATTAACATAATATTTTTATAGTTCGGACATTTACGCACGCGGTGATACCACATATGTATATTTTTATTATGTTTACATATTTTTTATATGGAATTTGGGAAAAGGGGGGTGATTCAAACTTTTAACATGGAAGGGGTTAATGGGTGTTTTTTTTTTTTACTTTTTATTTAACTTTTTTTTTACACTCTTAGGGTACGTTCACACTACGGAATTCCGCCGTGTGAACTTAACAGTGTGAATGGGTCTCCGCGAGACCTGTTCACACTGCGGATTTTCAGCGGCGGACAATTCCGCCGCTGAAATTGTTCCACGCAGTGAAAGAACATGTTCATACTTTCTGCGGATTCCGCGAGCACCGCATAGCCGTCAATGATGACAGTGCCCCGCGGCCCTAGCGGCGAAGTATTTTCGGCAGTGGCCGCCAGACAGAATCTCCGCTCGCTGAATTCAGCGAGCGGAGATTCCACAGTGTGAACGCACCCTAAGTCCCCTTAGGGGAATTTTAGGAGGAATCAGTAGATTCCTCATACAGATCAATGTGATTCCATAGAACCACATTGATCTGTGTGCTCTGCGCCTGCTTGATAAAGCCTGGTTCAGCCAGGCTCTATCAATCACAGAGCCGGGACAGCCGCACCAGGAGAGTTAAGCCCTCTGGCTACCTACACAGTGGATTGCCCCCCCCCCCCCCCCCCCCCCCCCCAGAGCTTAAAAGGGTACCAAGGGGAAAAAATGTATTCAAATCAACTAGTGCTAACCCCTGTGCCATTTCATCTCATTTAAAAATCACGCTCCTGGCTTGTGTTTTAGTGTTCAGATCTGGCAGGCCTAAGTGCAGACTTAGCAACTCCTGGTGGCAACTGATGAGTGGGGCATCAAAGGCATCACTCGTCCGAAGTCCCGATAGCCTCTTCTGCTCACTGATTTAAAGTTCAAGATCAGGTAGCACGGGCCATGGATGAATACTTATGCATCCAACAGATTGTCAGCTTTTTTTGTACTTGTTATTGTGTCACAATATAGGTATTTTGCATTTTCTAAGTACTATGCATGTTGTGTTGATCAAATGGTAAAAGTATTTGAATTCCAGTTTGAAGCAAAATAGGCAAAAAGTCCAGGGGGGGGGGGGGGGGGAAAGACTTATGCAATGCACTGTATAGAAGTGTGCCACACAGAATCCAAAATGTATTTTTGGTAATATATTTTTGTTTTAGGCCAGTCATTGTCTTGGGAGGGTCTTCTGATACAAACCAGGAAACCATGGGTGCTTTCCAAGAATTTCCTCAGGTATCTGTGTTATTGCTTATTGTTTTGGAATAACATAATAATGACTAAGACTGCTGTCTAACAAGTCAATGCATATGATTTTTTTTTTTTTTTTAACTACTTTTATAGGTTGAAACCTGTAGACTATATAGTAAATTTTCTGCAAGACCTGGCAGCTTGGAAGCTATACCATCTGTGGTTGAAAAGGTAGGTTATTGGAAGCAACTGTCCAGTCAAGAGCTTAAAAGTGATATGTAAGTTAGTGGCCCTGATTTACTATTTTAAACCCCACCTGTTTTGTCAGGTTGTACGCGAAAATGTGTCTCATTGCGCCACATATGTGTCTGCGACAGAATTTGCGCCAAAAATGCAAAAAACCTGACCAGCTCTCCATTTTACTTAGAAAACCCGATAAGCGGGCATGGACGCTGGGAAAGGGGGTGTGGCCATCGAAAAGGAGGCGTGTTCCTGACATTTTCTAAAAATCCCAACATATTTACTAATGTAAGGCTCTATAGAAAATGTGGTGAATTTGAGCTCTGGAAAAGCCCACAGCTCAGAGCAGTTGTAAAAAAAAATTTTAAAAAATGTAGGGAAACATTAGTAAATACTGTAGAAAAATACCTGTCGGGAAACTAAACCTACAAAGAAAGCTACACTTTACTCTTAGTAAATCAGGGCCAGCATCTGTAAGTTATGATTACCTTTTATTTATGATCCTTTTGCATGCTGCTTTTTAGCTCCACTATATTAGTATAGAGCTAGGATCCGTGACTACAGTTTAGTCACAGTTCCTACAGGTAGTCTAAGACACACCTACTGTCCCATCCTTGCTTCAGGTTGCAGCTTTTTCTTTCCACATTATTGTTATACCCCCTCAGATTGGCTGCTGTGTATAAACAAAAGTCTCTCAAAAGCTTAGAATTAGATCAGTGTATGGAGAGCTGACTGCTAGAACAGCCAGGCAGCATAGCAAAGAACACTCCTGAAGGTGAAGTAAAGAGGGGAATACAGTCATGTCTGTAAATGTTAGCACCCCTGAAATTTTTCAAGAGAATTAAGTATTTCTCACACGAAAGGATTGCAGTAACCCACGTTTTGCTATACACATGTTTATTCCCTTTGTGTGTATTGGAACTAAACCAAAAAAGGGATGAAAAAAAAGCAAATTGGACATAATGACACACCAAACTCCAAAAATGGGCTGGACAAAATTATTGGCACCCTTTCAAAATTGGGGATAAATAAGATTGTTTCAAGCATGTGATACTCCTTTCAACTCACCTGGGGCAAGTAACAGGTGTGGGAAATATAAAAATCACACCTGGAAACAGATAAAAAGGAGAGAAGTTCACTTAGTCTTTTCATTGTGTGTCTGTGTATGCCACACTAAGCATGGACAACTGAAAGAGAAGAGAACCAAAATTTTGGAAAAATATCAACAATCTCAAGGTTACACGTACATCTCCAGAGATCTAGATTTGCCTTAGTCCACAATGCGCAACATTATCAAGAAGTTTGTAACCCATGGCACTGTAGTGAATCTCCCTTGGCGTGGATGGAAGAGAAAAATTGATGAAAGGTGTCAATGCAGGATTGTCCGGATGGTGTATAAGCAGCCCCAAAAAAGTTCCGAAGATATTCAAGCTATCCTGCAGGTTCAGGGAGCATCAGTGTCAGCGCAAACTATCCATCGACATTTAAATGAAATGAAACGCTATGGCAGGAGACCCAGGAGGACCCCACTGCTGAAACAGAGACATAAAAAAAGCAATACTACATTTTGCCAAAATGAACTTGAGTAAGCCAAAATCCTTCTGGGAAAACGTATTGTGGACAGATGAGGCACATCATTCTACTGTTTACCGAAAACAGAATGAGACCTACAAAGAAAAGAACACAGTACCTACAGTGAAATATGGTGGAGGTTCAATGTTTTGGGGTTGTTTTGCTGCCTCTGGCACTGGGTGCCTTGAATATGTGCAAGGCATCATGAAATCTGAGTATTACCAACGGATTTTGGGTCGCACTGTACAGCCCAGTGTCAGAAAGCTGGGTTTGCATCCGTTATCTCAGTTTTGCCAGCAGGACAATGACCCCAAACATGCGTCAAAAAGCCCCCAGAAATGGATGGCAACAAAGCGTTGGAGAGTTCTGAAGTGGCCAGCAACGAGTCCAGATCTAAATCCCATTGAACACCTGTGGGGAGATCTTAAAATTGCTGTTGGTAAAAGGCGCCTTCCAGTAAGAGAAACCTGGAGCAGTTTGCAAAGGAAGAGTGGTCCAACATTCCGACTGAGAGGTGTAAGAAGCTTATTGATGGTTGTAGGAAGCCACTGATTTCAGTTATTTTTTCCAAAGGGTGTGCAGCCAAATATTAAGATAAGAGTGCCAATAATTTTGTCCAGCCCATTTTTGGAGTTTGGTGTGACATTATGTCCAATTTTGCTTTTTTTTCCCTCCCATTTTTGGTTTAGTTCCAAAATACACATTGGAGATGAACATGTGTATAGCAAAAAATGTGTTACTGCAATGTGCTACTTTTCTATGAGAAATACTTAATTTCAGGGGTGCCACAATTTACGGCCATGACTGTATATTGTGAGCTGCCAGAGGGTGAAGGGGATTGGTTTTGTCCAGAACTTGGCCTATTAACCCTAAGGGAAATAAACAGAAGCAAAACATGATAGAAAATGTATTTCTTATCCTAGAAAGATTGTACATTAAAGCTATTTATGGTATTTAAAGGGGAGGAGAGTCTAATTAGCAGGATCAACAACAGAGAGGCACATCATGGACAGAATCAAAGACCGTAGGGAGGCAAAGGTCAGTGCTGGATCAGTAGCTAAGAGGTACCAAAGAGAGGTCAAAAGCAAAGCCAGGGTCAGGAGCCAGGAGGGAATGTCAATGCCAAAGTCAGGAGACAAGGAAAGAAACCAGAGAAACGAGCAGGAGGTCAGAACACAGCGGGGGAAATATATAAAAACCTGTGCAAAGGAAAAGTTGCCCGTAGCAACCAATCAGATTGCTTCTTTTGTTTTGCAAAAGCCTTGTTAAAAATTAAAGAAGTGAGCTGATTGGTTGCTATGGGCAACTGAGCAACTTTTCCTCTGGACAGGATTTGATAAATCCCACAAGTCCAGCAAGTACTGCTCTCATACTACATACTATACAGTGTTAAAAATCAGAGGGTGCTGGAAATCAGCCCCTTTGAATCATCCTCATCCTGTCTATTTACTTATTCAGTGGAATTAATTCATTTTTAATATTTGCTTTATGTGGGGATTGCTAACCTAAAGGATTACATGAGAATGTATAGGCAGTAAAAGAGTCATTTGATTCCTTTTGTTTCCCAAGGCTGTGAGAACTAGCATGTACGGCCGACCTGGTGCTTGCTATATTGACATTCCCGGAGATTTTGTAAACGAAATGATTGACAGAAGTGCCCTTAGGTAGGTTTATAATACTATAAAAGATTCAGTTACATCTATGTATAGCATGTGTCAAGCTAGTTTATGTATTTTGATTATTTTTTATTTATTTATTTATTTATTTTTTTTATAGAATTTAAATGTAAGCAAATTTTCGAAAAGGGCCAGGTACTCTTTATTCACAAATCCTCAAAATAATAGTGAGTGGGTCGGTAAATGATTATTTAAAATATCAATAAATAAAAATAAAATACAGTGCACAGCCATTTCTCAACACTTTGTAATTTACCACTTCTGTATTAATATATATACCGTCATGGCCGTAAATGTTGTCACCCCTGAAATTTTTCTAGAAATGAAGTATTTTTCACAGAAAAGGATTGCAGTAACACATGTTTTGCTATACACATGTTTATTCCCTTTTGTTTGTATTGGAACTAAACCAAAAAAGGAGGAAACAAAGCTAATTGGACATAATGTCACACCAAACTACAAAAATGGGCTGGACAAAATTATTGGCACCCTCAACTTAATATTTGGTTGCACACCCTTTGGAAAAAAATAACTGAAATCAGTCACTTCCTATAACCATCAATAAGCTTCTTACACCTCTCAGCCGGAATATTTTTCCATACTGTAGGCACGCTGGTTATTATCAGGCAGTATGCATGCCGGTGTTTGCCGTGTGTGTGCGCACTGGTGTCTACTGTGCAGCGTGCATGCCTGTATTTTCCGTACGGTGTGCTCGCCTGTGGTTGGCACAGGGTGCGCACTGGTGTTCACCATTCGGTATGTATGCTGGCAATTACCACACAGTATACATACTTGTTTGTTCCATTCAGTTTACACGCTCAGTTCCATACAGGATAACACGATTATGGTTTAGATGGTGTGACACTTAGGTTTCCAAATGGGTTAAAACGTTGATGTTTCATTACAATACTCTATTCTTATTTTCATATGACATGGCATACTATTGTTCACCATATGGTACAACACGCCTATGTTCCATACGTGGTATACGCTCAGGTTTCCACACGTTATTATACGCTTATGCATCTATACGGCGTAACACGTAGTGTTCCATACGATTAATGCGATCAATTCCCATAAAGCTTTCACACTCCCCCGTAGGCTTCCATATGGTGTTACACGCTTAACGGGCTATAGTATAACTGGCTCATGTTTCCACACTGTGGTAAGCATAGGGTCCATGGTAATTGTGTTTAGACATATGTTACTAAGTCACATTTTTCAACCATTTTGGATCATGTCACGTTTACAGGTTATGGATATGCTCAGCCTGCCTGCCACGTCTGCAGGGGAATATATCATTTGGGCTATTGTTACGGACTCGTTTTCCTGAGCAATAGCAGCAGGACACATAGAGGAGTATATACCTGACACGTTCTCAGATGGGATATGCTACTTGGTTATTGTTGCTGACATGTTTTCAGAGCAATAACATCACTTCACACAGGCAGCTGTATACCCGTTATGCCTGTCACGTTCTCAGGTGGGATGCACTGCATACTCGTATGTTCTGACACGTCTGCAGGACATGACTGCTATACAGGTATTAAAGTGATAATTTACAGGTGAACTGAGTCTTGTTGCCACAAAATGGGTACGTATACATACGTCATTTCGCTTATTATCATAGCATGGACTACGGCACATGCACTACGTAAGTTCGAGTGTTCTACGTGTACGTTACTACTTGCATGACTTGATGCTTATCTGCCCATTTGTTCCAGGTACCTAGTAAATGTCTCCATACACGTACGCTATTTTAAGCAGGTTACCTTAGTACGATTCTACGTTTATGAATAGGTCAGGTTACGTTACCATATCACTGTTAGAGGGTTTTACTTCAAGCTATCTTACTTTGTATACGGTAGTCACACGCTCACGTCATTGATGCGGGTATAATACTACGTGCTGGGCATAGGGCTTAATTTCAAGGTATCACAGTTCACGAATCTTACACGTAATGGTCATACGTATCATTCACATAGGCGCATTATCATCCACTTTGGATCATGTCACGTTTACAGGTTGTGGATATTCTCAGCCTGCCTGCCACGTCTGCAGGGGAAAACAGCATCTGGGCTATTGTTTCAGACACGTTTTCCTGGGCAATAGCAGCATGAAACATAGAGGAGTATATACCTGACATGCCTGACACGTTCTCAGGTGGGATATACTAATTGGTTATTGTTGCTGACACGTTTTTCAGAGCAATAACATCACTACACATAGGCAGCTGTATACTGTCACGTTCTCAGGTGGGATATACTGCATAGTCATATGTTCTGACATGTTTACAGGATACGACTGTCATACCAGTATTAAGTGATCATTTACAGGTGACATATTCACACATGGTAACATGGTTCAGTTAGTTGTTTTCGTCCATAGTTATGGTCGTTGATGTAGGGAATAGTTCATTGTATCGGCAGTAGACATCTGTAATGTTCTGTCTCTCATGACACTTGTGTTTCTTTCTACAATTCCCTACGGTTTGTCAGGTTTGGCCCATAATCCTGGAAACTGCATACTAGGTTTACTAGGTTTTACTAGGTTTAAGAGTGGGTCATGAGGTACAGTAGGATAGGGAGCGGTTTGTTCAGTCCATTCAGCAAGTTCAGGTGACGAATATGTATGTGGTGTCTAGATGGTAGCTATGGCTTCTGGTGAGGTAGGTGTTATTATCGGGATGTCCGCAGTACTATTGGATATGCGCTGAGGGGGTTGGGACCATGGCCTGAAGGTGGGGTCGACAGCTCAGGCTTTGGTATCACTTAAGGGCACATTATATACTACTCCCCTAGGTATGCTGTGTTTTGCCCTCTTAAGGTGTACCCCCGACGGCAGCCTGGGCACACCTCTGCCACTGATTAGGTAAGGTAAGTTATGTCTGGTATTCTTGTTACAGGATAGGAAGTAGGGTTAAAGTTACATCATGATATGTTAGGTCAGGTAGGTGTACGTTCCATACGCACTGGAAGGTCCTGACCATAAGTTAAAGGTTGAATGACACCTGAGTTTATGGGAGGGGCCTGGGTGGTATAAATACCAGTACGTGCAGGCTTGGGTGCACGTTGGACGTCACGCTGTCCCACCCATCAGCCCTCCCTCTTTTTTCAAATCTCCCTTCAGCCTCATTCAGGGTATGCCCTCTTAAGGTGTACCCCCAATGGCGGCCTGGGCACACCTCTGCCACTGATTAGGTAAGGTAAGTTATGTCTGGTATTCTTGTTACAGGATAGGAAGTAGGGTTAAAGTTACATCATGGTATGTTAGGTCAGGTAGGTGTACGTAGGTGCACTGGAAGGCCCTGACCATAAATAAATATATACACATGCATGCATATATAAACATCCCTCCCATACACTTAGTTTTTACATTTTTTTTTTTTTTTTTTTTTTACAGTACCCGGGTACCGCTCCCAGAATCCCGTTCGGTGCCGCACAGAAGGTTGACGTCCTCCTGTGCTGTGCGGCACCTCCGCGGGACGTCACACGTCTCCCCAACAACCATGCAGCTCCCATAAAATAGCCGCGGCCAGAGCTGTGGCCTCTACACTTTACTGAGTGCTGCCGCGGCCATTCCCCGCAATGCGCTGACAAATACTGGGCAATGCATGACTGGTATTTGTCAGCGCATTGCGTACCCCCGCACAACCGATTGCGTACCCCTAGGGGTACGTGTACCACTGGTTGAGAAACCCTGATTTAAGGGGTCAAGCTGTTGAAAGATCATGGGCTGTCATAAATATCCTAGTTGTATTCCATCACTGTTGTGAAATAGGTTGTTTAATCTAAAATGCTTCATAACTTTTTAGAGTTCATGCATTTATGATGTACATGCCATTACCACACTTATTGCATGCACTTCTATTTAAAATGCAAAACTAATTTCAAGTCTGTAAATATAATATTGATAGCGTTGCTGCTGCTTTCAAATGAAGGTATTTTATTGCAAATGAAGTTAGTCAGCTATTGAAATTATATGTAAGCGTTTTTGGTTTTCTATCTCAAGATTTCCAGAATGTTGTTCGCCGCGTCCTATCAGCTTGGCTGACTCATCAGAAATAGAGAAAGCGGTTGCCGAGCTAAAAGGGGCCCAGAACCCCTTGATAATAATTGGGAAAGGTATGTGAATATATATATATATATATATATATATATATATATATATATATATATATATATATATATATAAATATAATATAATTATAATGTGTATATAGAATACAAGCTGCTCTCTGTATAACTCTGTATTGGGAATTTTCAGTGGTGCTTGTGGGGGGGGGGGGGGCTCTGGGGGGGTGTGTGGTGTGACTGTGTGTTCCTTGTCTAGTTGTTGTCGGGCTGGTTCTGTACCAGGAGCCACGTAATATTGTCTCTGATTGTACCACTGCCAATGTTTTCATTTTCCTATGTGTGTGTCCTGATATGGATGCTGTTTTGGTTATTGGTTTACCCTTCTGACATCTATTTGGGGTGTCGGCTGTTATGGCTACCCGGGGATTAGTTGGATTTTTTTGCTTGTTATTGTGTTTTAAAAATGCAATATAAATAGTTTAATATAAAAAAAAAAATTTAAAAAAAGAATACAAGCTGCTCCTTGATACAACAGATACAAGGGTAATATGGGTTACATGTCCGGGAGCTGGTATAGAGTATTAATAGCTCTCACTGTGCCTGTGCCACCATGCGAGACTGCAGTGCAAGTGCGGGACTTTAGCAAGGCTTGGTGTTGTAAGCTGACCCTGGTGGGAGGGCAGATGTTTACAGCACAGAGGAGCTAGAATCCTAGGCCACACCTCTCTGACACTTTAACTGGCCATTTTAATGCATTTTCTGGCAGAATAAACCCTCACAGGATTCACATGTATCATCAGTTTTCTTTTATTTAATGTTTTACTGAATTATTCTATTGTATGTCACAGTGCCCTTGGCTTTATATACATGTTTAGGTGACAGATTAATTTTAAACATTTGATTGGGTCATTGTTAAAGGGTACTTCAGTATAATCCACAGGATAGGGGATAAGTGTCTGATTGCATGGGGTCTGACCTCTAGGGCTCCCTTGCCATCTTTGGAACAGGACCCAGCTACTCACCCATCTTCAGAGCAGAGCAGCCCCCATCCTGAGTGACAACTCGCTCAGTCAATTACTTGCTTAGACAGAGGTCCCATGGCAGCAGGTGATGGCTAAGCAGGCCATCAGCCAAAGTTGGCTGGAACAGCATACTTTTGTGAAAACCAAAATTTTTACCAGTCTCAAAAGCTCTGGCCAGACATCACAAAATAAAAAAGGCACTACAAATTTATATAAAAACACTTTGCAAGCTTTTAAAAATGCAAAACCATAAGTGCGTTTAGAAATCCTAAAGACGTTTTGTTTAATACCCCTACCATCTGTATGCCTCTCAACCTTCTTTGAATATTGAGGAGTTTGCTAAGAATATACAGCTATAAGTAGTAATTCCACATGTATCTATACACGGAAATATACACATAATTTGTTGCTGATTTTTAGCTCATCTATTTCAGGTGCTGCATTCTCACGGGCCGAGGACAGCATTCGAAGACTAGTAGATGAATGTGGTCTGCCTTTCTTGCCCACTCCGATGGGCAAAGGAGTTGTACCTGACAATCATCCACTTTGCGTCTCTGCAGCAAGGTCAAGGTATATTTCAAGGATTTTATGTAATTAGGTCAATACTATATATTTATATACCACTGTACCATCTTCTCTGCAAGCTAGAGTCTTCATTTTGTCAGCTAGAATACAGGTTCTATCCCCTTACTCATTAAAGGGGTACTCCGGTGGAAAACATTTTTAGGTCTTTATAAATCAACTGGTGCCAGAAAGTTAAACAGATTTGTAAATGACTTCTATTTAAAAACCTTACGCTTCCTGTACTTTTTAACAGCTGTATGCTACCGAGGAAATTCTGTTCTCTTTGAATTTCCTTTTTGTCTTGTCCACAGTGCTCTCTACTGACACCTCTGTCTGTCAGGAAGTATCCAGAGCAGCATAGGTTTTCTATGGGGATTTTCTCCTGCTCTGGAAAGTTCCTGATACGGACATTAGGTGTCAGCAGAGAGCACTGTGGACAAGACAAAAAAAAATTCAAAAAGAATAGAATTTCCTCTGTAGCATACAGCTGCTAAAAAGTACTGGAAGGGTAAAGATTTTTTAATAGAAGTAATTTACAAATCTGTTTAACTTTCTGGCACCAGTTCATTAAAAAAAATATATATTTTCCATTGGAGTACCCCTTTAGGTGACTCAAATTTTTTGTAGGTTTTCTGATGAAAAAATGTGCATGGCAAAACTTCTAAAATAAGTCTTATAGAATTGGTAGGGTTTTCACCAATAATGTAAAAATACCTATACAGTTTATTAGTGAATACATAGTTTGAGCAGTAACTCAAGTTTAAAAGGGCTTTCTGGGACTTTGTCCAGTGCCTGGGGTCCAGTCTACCCTGGAGCCGGTATTCACTGAGATTATGTCCACACATTTTTTGAGCCTCATTTTGAGGCAAAAATTTCTATAACTTTTAGGTATTTAGAAAGAAGAAAAAAATCTTGCATTTGGAACAATTTTTCATATGTGTCTCAGGCTACTGCATACGCTATAGCCCAAACAACTTCTCTGTGCTAATTAGATGTCTTTTGGTATGTTTATATCCCAAAATTCATGCTGATATACTCTTCTGTAAAAAATAGTTACAACATATGACTTATTTGTGTTAAAAAAAAAAATAAATTTTAGGTGTGTTTTCAAGACTTAAAACTACAATTTTTGGGCTGTTTTACATTTCTAAACATGGTCAAAAAAAGTCCTAAGTGGAAACGTAGCCTCACCCTGATGGCCTGTCACTCAGGCTGCCGTTTGTAGGTAACACATTCACCTTCACATTTGGCGTATCCTTGCAGAATATCTGCAGCATTTACAGTACAAGCAATGTTGATGAGAGTTAAACAATTCTTATCCACATGTAGCAGAAAATAATCCACTTTAAAATTGATTTGCACTGCAGATTCAGTGCATATTTTCCCTATTGACTTCATTTGGTATGGATTATTCTGCAGAAATGCCACAACAAATCGCACAGATTTTGGTGTGAACTTGTTGGAGATTTCCTGTTGCAGATTTTGGTGCTAAATATGCAAATTAAAGGGGTATTCCAGTCCTAAAAAACATATCTTTTATCCATGGGCTAGAGAAAAAGTGTCTGATAGTGGGGGGTCACGTGCTCCATTCATTCTCTTAAATCGCTCGGGTATCTCCTGCGCTCCAATAGAAATTGAAGGGAGTGTGTGCCATCCAACACTCCATTCGGCATAGAGAGTTGGGGCTCCGTTCTAGAGATCACGGGGGTCCAAGAGGTTCCCATGCAGTGATTTTTGCTGAAATTCTGCAAAGATGGCACGTGTGAACACTTATAGTAGGCCAGCATTGAGTCTTTATATCTTATGGGGTCTTGTGCATCTTTATGAACAGACAAATGTTGTCTTTTTAAATTATTTAATAAATATTAATGATTTTTTGTTGTGTGTGTGTGTGTATATGTATATATATATATATATATATATATATATATATATATATATATGTATATATGTGTGTGTGTGTGTGTGTGTGTATGTATATATGTGTGTATATATATATATATATATATATATATATATATATATATAATATAGGCAGCACACCACAAGTGGGCTTCAAACAAAAATAGGATTTATTCCATGAGACACTGTGGGACACTACGTTTCTCCAGCCTCACGCTGGCTTTCTCAAAATATATTTTTGTATGTGAGTACAAATCACATACAAGTATACAGAATACAAACAGGTTGCAACAACCTTGGTAGGTTGGTAGGACGAACAAGGGACTGCAATGAAATACAGTACACATCCTGAGAGCAAAGAAGGGTAACAGGGCTAAAAGTACAAGCAGGGAGGTAGCACCCAGGAGAAGGCGTGGCAACTACAACAAAAAAGCAAAAGAGAGGGCTCCCCATCGGGCGACACCAGGACCGGCAGAGAACAGAGAGCAGCTAAACCAATAGATAAAGAGCCAAAGCGAACACCCCACGTACAGGTCACTCCACCAATAATAGGCACAGCCCTTAGAAAGAAGTGAGGGGAGAAAAAAAGAAAAGACAATAAAAGAGAAGAGTGGACCATGGCAAGCCAAGCAACAAACACTTGGAAGAACTAGCCGAGGCGGAGACCAGGTAGCCAGGTAAGGCCAACCGGACCATACAATTGCACCAGAGACCTATACTCCGGAGAAGAACAAAAGCCCATAAACTATACCGGGCCACATCAGTATGTAGGACAGCCAGAAGATTCTCTATATGTTGGATATGTGTAATTTCATAGAACCAGTCCTCATGGGTGGGAGGGTCAGGAGATTTCCACCGCCTGGGGTGTTGTAAATTTTTTAAAGTCTGAACATTTGAAAAGGACTGAACAGTTATACCATAGACTAGAGTGCCATTCTTTCCAGAAAAAAAAAGATTCTTTATCTATTATTTGTAAATTAATAGTCACTAAACTAGCTAACAACACACTACATTTCACAGTATGGATAGCCAATCATTACACCTGCTAGCCGCAGCATTGAAGATTTTTTACAGTTGCCAGGAGGTGTTGCACTGTACTACTTGATATGTGATATTTTAGTAATCTAGTCATTTGCTTGGGCTTTTTATTGCTGTATTTTGTTTGTTCTTTTACTAGTGTATTGCTGAATGCTGATGTTATTCTCCTGCTGGGTGCCAGACTGAACTGGATGTTGCACTTTGGTCTTTCACCAAGATTTCGACCAGATGTAAAGATTATTCAGGTCAGGAATAAGCTTATTTTTACTACATCTGTTCCCTGCACGCTGATATAAAATGCAGTTTGTTTTCTGTGGAGCTGAAAAGAAGAACCTTGACCCTCCATTAAATTGTTTACTGAAAAAATGTAAAAAGAACACAGACCCAACCGATCAAAACATTATCAAGTCTCTGCATCATATAGAAAATAAATATAACACTCTCCTCAAGTAGGATCCCAAACCTTTTATAATGTACAATAAACACCTTTATAAATATCTGAAAAAAAAGAGAGAGCAGAGCTCCTAAAAGGGCAATATGACCAGATCACAAGAAATAAAAAGGTAGAAAGAGACCCTTGCAGAGGTCTGCTCACCTTATTTGGTTGTGCATTAGACACCACTGTTGTATAGGCATGACAGGAAAGAGTGGTGCAACCTTCCTGGTATCGGTGTGGAGTCTTCCTGGCCTAGTGGAACAGAAAGTCAAGATGAGGAAAAAGCCGGTTCTATGGCTTGATCCACCAGTTAGAAAAGGGTATAAATATCACAAATACAGTCATGGTCGTAAATGTTGGCTACCCTGAAATTTTTCTAGATGAAGTATTTCTCACAGAAAAGGATTGCAGTAACTCATGTTTTGCTATACACATGTTTATTCCCTTTGTGTGTATTGGAACTTAACCAAAAAAGGGAGGAAAAAAAGCAAATTGGACATAATGTCACACAAGATTCCAAAAATGGTCTGGACAAAATTACTGGCACCCTTTCAAAATTGTGGAAAAATAAGATTGTTTCAAGCATGTGATGCTCCTTTAAACTCACCTGGGGCAAGCAACAGGTGTGGGCAATATAAAAATCACACCTGAAAGCAGATTAAAAGGAGAGAAGTTAACTTTGTCTTTGCAGTGTGTGTCTGTGTGTGCCACACTAAGCATTGACAACAGAAAGAGGAGAAGAGAACTTGAGAACCAAATTTGTGGAAAAATATCAACAATCTCAAGGTTACAAGTCCATCTCCAGAGATCTAAATTTGCCTTTGTCCACAGTGTGCAACATCATCAAGACGTTTGCAACCCCTGGCACTGTAGCTAATCTCCCTGGGCGTGGACGGAAGAGAAAAATAGTTAGAAAGGATAGTCCGGATGGTAGATAAGCAGCCTCAAACAAGTTCCAAAGATATTCAAGCTGTCCTGCAGGCTCAGGGAGCATTAGTGTCAGTGCAAACTATCCGTCGACATTTAAATGAAATGAAACACTATGGCAGGAGACCCAGGAGGACCCCACTGCTGACACAGAGACATAAAAAAGCAAGACTACATTTTGCCAAAATGAACTTGAGTAAGCCAAAATCCTTCTGGGAAAATGTCTTGTGGACAGATGAGACAAAGATAGAGCTTTTTGGCAAGGCACATCATTCTACTGTTTACCGAAAACAGAATTAGGCCTACAAAGAAAAGAATACAGTACAGTGAAATATGTTGGAAGTTCAATGATGTTTTGGGGTTGTTTTGCTGCCTCTGGCACTGGGTGCCCTGAATGTGTGCAAGGCATCATAAAATCTGAGGCTTACCAACAGATTGTGGTCGCACTGTACAGCCCAGTGTCAGAAAGCTGGGTTTGCGTCCAAGATCTTGGGTCTTCCAGCAGGACAATGACCCCAAACATACGTCAAAAAGCACCCAGAAATGGATGGCAAAAAAGCACTGGAGAGTTCTGAAGTGGCCAGCAATGGGTCCAGATCTAAATCCCATTGAACACCTGTGGAGAGATCTTAAAATTGCTGTTGGGAAAAGGCGCCCTCCCAATAAGAGAGACCTGGAGCAGTTTGCAAAGGAAGAGTGGTCCAAAATTCCATTTGAGAGGTGTAAGAAGCTTATTGATGGTTATAGGAAGCGACTGATTTCAGTAATTTTTTTTCAAAGGGTATGCAACCAAATATTAAGTTAAGGGTGCCAATAATTTTGTCCAGACCATTTTTGGAGTTTGGTGTGACATTATGTCCAATTTGCTTTTTTTTTCACCCTTTTTTAGCAAAACGTGTGTCACTGCAATCCTTTTCTGTGAGATATACTTCATTTACTTGAAAAATTTCAGGGGTGCCAACATTTACGGCCATGACTGTATCTTTATTGGCCAAACATCACGCATTTTAAGTCTGACGAAGAGGCTTCTAAGCCTTCAAAAGAATAATGTTTGGCCAATAAAGATATTTGTGATATTTATACCATTGACTGATGGATCGCGCCATAGACCCGGCATTTTCCCCTCATCTAGACCTCAAATAAAAACCTTGGAAATTTAATATGGTGGTTTATTTGCAATTCTTGTTACAGAAAATAAATATGACCTTTTGGTCTACATAAGACGTTCATCAAAAAAAAAAACATATTAAAAAGGAGCAATCAGTATTGTCCAACAGCATGTCCGCCTGCTGATCTGAAGTCAGACACACATAACGCCGAGGGCCTAGGAACCCCCGCTATGGCAGCAGCCAACCGCCTGCAGAAAACCCTCCCCATCAGAATAATGCGATTTGTAAATTCAAGCTGCGCAGGAGAGCTGCAGTGGCAGGTTATGAGCCCTGGCCACAGCCACCACCCCTTTCAAGTCTGGAAGCTTGTCATGAGGCATCCTGCATTAGTACGCTATCTGTGACCATAAACAAAAATGTAACAACCATGGCAGGTACTCAGTCTTTTCAGGTGTGATCCCAAATTGCCTTAACCACCATCTCCATTGTTTGCAGCAAGATATCGCAAACCGCCAAACCCCTGGGACCAACAAACAAGATAAAACAAGAATTTATCCAGAACAGAATACACTTGGGCTTTGTACTGCACCACCCGCTCCAAAAAAATCCGATAACAGTCCTCCAAGTTACATGAAAAATGAAGGTAAACTGAGCCTTCTAACTATGCAGTTAGAAGGCTTAGAAGAAGTTATTTACAGTAAACTCATTTATATGAAGATGTAGTGAGCTGCACCTCTCTACTATTTATTGTCACAAAATAGAACACCCCACAGACAGGCAGAGGTCCACAACAACACCCCATCAACTGGAAACTATCAGAGTGCATTGGCAGGAGGGAAAAAGCCGCCTCAATATCAGTCTTTGGAAGAAGGGCCCTTCTCCCATACTTGCACATCGACATTAGTGGGGCATGGAACAACGTGAATAACACAGTACAGAGCGTTGAGAGATGGTGAGCCAATATTTATTAGGCTCCTTTTTCGTAACCAGCCTCAAGGTGTATCATTGGCCCATCATCCTACCCAGGCCCACCTTCTTGAGCATTTTGGCCTGCACTAACTCTGGCAGCACCATGGCCAATTACAGATTGTGTACATTCCTCAGGCTGCACCGATCAATACAGAATCCAAAACCCAACAGAAAAACCCTCCTGCAACAAAGACTCTGTCTCCCTTTTTGGTTACAGTTTGAGAAACGGTAGCATTCTTTTCACCTTTACCGGAATCTCCCTTTTTCTGGTTAGCCTCGCTACCCTGTCTCTTGCCCCACATAGAAGCAAGACAAGGCGTGACTGCCACCAAAACTGGAGCATTGATGTCTGAAGCAACAGCCAACAAATTTACAATGCCCCTTGTTTAACTGCTAGCACAGCACTTTCCCTGTCCCAGACGACCACCTGTTCTAAAAGGGCTTCTGCCCACCCTGCAGTGCCCCCATCAGTCTCATCTCATCTAAGGAAAGAAAGCCCCACCTTGCACTGCCTAAACTGTTTTTTTGTATTAAAAAGAACAGAGAAAAAGCATAACCACTGCATAAAATTGTTCCATTTTATTTAGATTACCAAGTAAAATCACAAAGAAACACAGAAAGGTCATGTACCGGTATTCAGAAAGATAGTCACACAAAATGCTCACCTAGGACATGTCCAACGTAAATCAGTATCTCATTATCTGGTGAGGTAGCTAACATTAAAATACAGGGTCTGGGGGGGGGGGTTAGTCCTTGTAGTCCTGTCTACAAATGCTTGCAGTTTAGGTAATAAAATCAATGAACTTGGGTCAATAATGGCATCTGAGAGTGTAGATTTAGTGGCTGTTACTGAGACATGGTTAAAATTAATTTAATGACTGGGACATAACCATACCAGGGTACTCTTTATACAGAAAAGACAGAGAAGGCAATAAAGGAGGAGGAGTGGCCCTGTATGTGAAAGATAGCATAGAAACCTAACCTAATACAATTTAGTGAGGCCAACATAGAGTCAGTATGGGTTAAGTTGCAGTTTGGTAATCATGGAGTAACTCGTGTAGGTGTGATATATAGACCACCTGGCCAAGTTAACCAATTAGATGATCTACTAGTTGAGGAAATAGCTAAAATGACAATGAAAGGAGAAGTTATCATTATGGGAGACTTCAATCTTCTGGATATAAACTGGAAAACCAAAATAACTAGTTCTGCCAGGAGTACAGAGATTCTAAATTCCCTAATGGGATTATCTCTACAACATGTGGTCGAGGAGCCAACCCAGAGGGAGGCCATTTTGGATTTGGTATTCACAAATGGGGATTTGGTATATGATGTTATTGTAGGCCAAAGCTTGGGATCTAGTTATCACCAGTCAGTGTGCTTTAATATGAGAACAGTGAAGGAGTCACACCACACAAAAACAAAAGTTTTAGCTTTTAGAAAAACATACTTTTCAAAAATGAGATTAGTCATAAATGAGTCCTCATCAAACTGGAACGGATTACATGGAGTACAGGAGAAATGGGACTACTTAAAGGGGTACTCCGCTGCTCAGATCAATTTTCTGTTGCCTTCAATAATGCATCTTTTAAAGGGGTACTCCACTGCTCAGCGTTTGGAACAAACTGTTCCGAATGCTGGAGCCGGTGCCGGGAGCTCATGAAGTCATAGCCCTGCCCCCTCATGATGTCACGCCTGCCCCCTCAATGCAAGTCTATGCATGCCTCCCATATACTTGTATTGAGGGGGTGGGGCGTGACTTCACAAGGGGGCAGGGCTATGATGTCACAAGCTCCTGGCGCCGGCTCCAGCGTTAGGAACAGTTGGTTCCAAACACTGAGCAGCGGAGTACCCCTTTAAAAGACGCATTATTGAAGGCAATAGAAAATTGCATTGGACTTGCCATTAAAAGCAGAAAAAGGAAGAGACAACTGTGGTACTCAACAGTAGTGGCCAAAATCATAAAAAAACAAAAAGCTAGCCTTTAATAATTATAATTAAAAAAACACAGCAATGAAGATAAGGAAATCTACAAGATTAGGCAGAAAGAGGCCAAGCAAGTTATAAAAACTTCTAAAGCGCAGGCAGAAGAAAAACTAGCTCAGTCTGTGTGAAAAAAAAGGGATAAGACATTCTTCAGATATATAATTGAAAAAAGGAAATTAAAACAAGGAATAACTAAATTAAAAAGGAAGGAAGGTATGTAGAAGAGAATAAAGGGCTAGCCAACTCCCTAATGAATACTTTAGAAGGAAAAGGACCTCTGTTAGGAAGGAAGACTAATGAATAGTTTGATGCATGTGTCTTTACAGAGGAAGAGGTTCTACGTTTGCTGTCTAAAGAGAAGACAAACAAGTCACAGGGGCCTGATGGGATACACCCAAAATTTATTAAAAGAGCTTAGTGGTGAACTAGTAAAACCGTTAACAGATTTATTTAACCAATCGCTGGTAACAGGTGTCGTCCCGGTAGATTGAAAATTAGCAAATGTCGTGCCCATTCATAAGAAAGGCAGTAGGGTGGAATCAAGTAACTATAGTCCAGTAAGTCTGACATCAATAGTGGGGAAATTAATGGAAACCCTACTAAAGGATAGGATTGTGGAACATTTAAAATCCAATGGATTGCAAGATGAAAAACAACATGGGTTTACTTCAGGGAGATCATGTCAAACATATCATATTGATTTTTTTGATTGGGTTACTAAAATAATAGATGGCGGATGGGCAGTAGACATCGCATATCTAGATTTTAGTAAGGCTTTTGACACTGTCCCACATAGAAGACTTATCAATAAACTACAGTCATTGAGCTTGGACTCCCATATTGTTGAGTGGGTTAGGCAGTGGCTGAGTGACAGACAACAGAGGGTAGTAGTCAATGGAGAATATTCAGAGCATGGTCTTGTTACCAGTGGGGTACCTCAGGGATCTATACTGGGACCAATTGTGTTTTAATATCTTCATTAGTGATCTTGCAAATGGTCTTGACGGTAAGGTATGTGTTTTTGCTGATGACACAAAGATATGTAACAGGGTTGATGTTCCTGAAGGGATACGCTAAATGGAAAAGGATTTAGGCAAACTAGAAGAATGGTCAGAACTCTGGCAACTGAAATTCAATATAAGTGGATAAGTGCAAAAAAATGCACCTGGGGCGTAAAAACCCTTGGGCAGAATATAGAATATTTGACACAGTCCTGACCTCAGTATCTGAGGAAATGGATTTAGGAGTAATTATTTCAGAAGACTTAAAGGTAGGTAGACCATGTAATAGAGCAGCAGGAAATGCTAGCAGAATGCTTAGCTGTATAGGGAGAGGTATAAGCAGTAGAAAGAGAGAAGTGCTCATGCCGCTGTACAGAGCACTGGTGAGACCTCACTTGGAGTATTGTGCGCAGTATTGGAGACCGTATCTCCATAAGGATATAGATACTATAGAGCGAGTTCAGAGAAGAGCTAAACTACTACATGGATTGCAGGATAAAACTTACCAGGAAAGATTAAAGGACCTTTAACATGTAAAGCTTGGAAGAAAGAAGAGGCAGAGGGGATATGATAGAAACTTTTAAATATATAAAGGGAATCAACATGGTAAAGGAGGAGAGCTTATTTAAAAGAAGAAAACCTAACACAAGAAGACATAGTTTTAAATTAGAGGGGCAAAGTTTTATAAGTAATATCAGGAAGTATTACTTTACTGAGAGAGTAGTGGATACATGGAATAGCCTTTCTGTACAAGTGGTCATTGCAAATACAGTGAAGGAGTTTAAACATGCATGGGATAGGCATCAGGCTATCCTTCATATAAGATAGGGCCAGGGACTATTGATAGGATTCAGATTATTGGGCAGACTAGACGGGCCAAATAATCTGCCGACACATTCTATGTTAAACATGAATAAGCACATTGGCCATCCCTACCACTGATTGTGGCTATGCAATACTTATGTTCCCCCACATTAATACCACCTCACTTGAGGACATGTTCCTCACCCATGTTGTCACCGGTCCAGCCAGCCCCGACGTATGTTTCGTAAAAAAAAAAAAACCTTATCAACGGTTAACAAACTGTTGTATCGGTGCCAGGCAGTCTAGATAACAACAAAGTAACATAAAAAGCAATTAGTACACGTTCCCCAATGTAATCACAAGCCACACAATAACGCTGCTACTCATCCTCCTCCTTCTTAGACTCATCCGGCTTCGCCCTATCTAGTTAAATTTCTTAAGCGGCAATAAAAAGAAAATGTTCTCATGCTCTTCTTACTATATTCACTGTCTAACCTCCCATTTAGGTGCACCCCCAAGGGCCCCTCAAAGCAAACATACACCTCGACAAGTCCGCCATACGTATGTCATCCACCACCTTCTCAGGAATCGGGAACACACCAAAACCCTCCCGCCCAACCTGTGCTTGTAACAACCACAGTACTACCGCCCCAGACAAACCTGACAGCTGTCCTGCCCTCCCTGCATCCTACACACTGCCCTCCCCAGTGCCCCCCACCAATGATACAAAAACACCTGAACATCCTGCAACACACAGACTGTATTCTCCAGAAGAGTTGGGATGTCCCTCCACCACTTCCAGATCTTGTTGGCTCTGCACCCCAGACCTCCACATCACTCTACCGATCCCTGGACACTGTGTACTTCAAGCGGGAATCACCACCACGTCATCTTCTGGACATCTGTATCTGCACCCACTCCAGCCACCTCTTCATCTTCGCCGCTGAAAGCACTGGCAGCGGAGTCATCAACAGTTCCCCCCCACCCCCCTTCCTGAGACTCACGCATGCCTGCTGCCCTGGAGGATGCACCGACTCTCCTTCCATCGGCCACCCCTGTAGACACGTACACCTGGACCACGGGGCACAGACTATATCGTCTGGCAGTGCGCTAAGGCCGCCTCTCGTAGCAAACTCGAATGCCTGTGGTGATTCCTCCTGGCCTCTTTAATGCCCGAACCAGACTGGCAGCGAGGGGGGTAAGGCTTTCTGTGTGGGCTGCCCTCAGTGTATGCTTTTCCAACCGCTACTCAACATTGAACTGCTGAATACAACTCCCCCCTGCGGTTGTCTCGAACACTGAGGGAGCAGGAAGTCCATCTGACAGGTCTTTCTTATCTCACTCCAAGCAGCAGCAAAATGGTCGGACATTTTAAGACTATTTGGAAAATCTCTTCCTTTTGCATTCAGAAAACAAATTTTAAAAAAATGGTGCAAAGGTTTTCATTTGTTTTACTGTTAATTATAGAAATGTTTGTTAGAAATGATTTATATAACTTTTGTACTTATAGTTGAGTTCAGAATTTTTTTTCTGTATCTGACAGGTTGACATTTGTGCTGAAGAGCTTGGCAATAATGTTAAACCTGTAGCAAGTCTCTTGGGGGATGTTAATGCGGTGACTCAACAGGTAATTGAGAAGACAATGTAATGATGTGTCCCTCTAAATTGTCACTTATCACAGCACCCACTCTTCATACTGCCAGCTATTATGTGAAATTTCCAGAGTGGAAACTTTGTATGTTTAAGTAGTATGGGCTTGCACATTAGTTGTAAATGTTTTCTATTTGGTGGCAAAGTACATAGTTCATTGTGTCTTGAATCTATATAGATATGGTACTGTGCCATGTCTGGAAGTAGGCAGATGGAAGTAGTACGGTGAATTGTCCATACACACACACACACACAGTATACACACATATATCCAAATTGTTTATCTGCTTCTCAGAGAAACACTGTGTTAATTTCTTATTTGCCTTGAAGTAGTTGTCCAGTGAAGGAAACAACCTGTTCATGGTGTCAAAGTATAATAAATCTACTTGCTCATATATTGTTTTTAGCCATAGTGCACAGATCTTCCCTTGCCACATATGCTCTCTCCCTTGTAGCTGTGACATCACATCACATTCAGAGCTCCTGTCCCTGTTTCCCCCTGCTCCTTAGATTTTAAGACAGTGAGAAGCCTTTCTCGCAGTAGTTTCAGCCAGAACAGGCTCACTACTGTCTTATCAGAGAAAGGCCTTTCTGCTGTCTTGAAATCTAGTGGGCAATAAATTATGAGCTTCCCTCTTCACATCAATGGTCTAGTCCTGAGCAGACAGAAGGGAAAAGGGGAACATGGATTTATCCCCTATCCCAAGGAAGTTTCAGATCACAGGGGATCCGACCGCTAGGACCCCCTCGATCTCCTGTACGGGGCCCCGGCAGTCAGCAGGAAGGGTGTGTTCGACCACCACACAAAGCGACGGGTGACACGTCCCCTCTGTGCAATTCTATAGGAGAGCTGGAGCGCTCTCAGGGGGCGTGTCTGCCGCCGCTTCGTGCACTTGGCTGGAGAGCCCAGCGGTCAACCCCCCCCCCCCCCCGCGATCTGTAGCTTACCCCCATTCTTATGATAGGGTATAAGCTTTCATATCCCAGAGTGCTCCTTTAACATGCATATACTCTGAGACTGCTTCTAATTGTGGAAACATATATAATCACAAAGCACAGCATTTATCCCCATAACTAAGGGCAGCATAAATCACCTAAGAAATTTACCAATTGGTATGGCGATTCCCTAAGCACAATTGTTTTTGACTTGTTTGCTCCTTGTTTTTATTGTAATTAGTTTTACTTTGTGCAGAATGAATTGTCTTTATTATGTTTATGTTTCTTCAGCTAACAACTTTACATTATTCCATAAGATTCTAGAGGGGCTGCAGAAAATTTCCTGGAAGTATCCAAGCAATACTGAATGGTGGAACATCCTCAGGAAGAAGATAAAGACAAATGAGGAAAACTCAAAGGTGACCATGCTCAGCCCCCATTATGAAAGTAATAAATGAACATTAATGGTTCTTTTCTATCATCATTCTTAGAGGACAAGTTACTTAGCTATGATTAGCCCTAGGTTGTCCCAGAACATTTAAAGATATAACATACCCACACTCCCTGGTGCTCAGCTTTCAGGGAACATGCTGACACTGCACTATATCTTTCTTCCTGCTTGAAAGAAAAAAGCTTTGTTACCAGAGCTGTTCTTATATTGATACCGCCACATGTGGGTGAAACACACGTATATGGAGGCCAATGGCCACATGATGTTAGCACAACAGTGTGCAACTATTGATCACCGCATGGGGGCATGGTTTTACCCATATGCAACACTCTCAACATAGAGCCAGATGCATATTACTAGGATATGCATCTTCTTATGATTGATAAAGGTCTGACCTCTGGGACCCCCACTGCTCCTGAGAATGAAGTTTCCTTCTAACTTTTTCCTGCACAGCAATGCTCCTGGCCACCCGTTGATGTGGGCTGCCGATTTCTGCACACTGAGAGGTCCAGGCACTGCTGTACTAGGAAATTAGTGAATCCAGCCTACTCCCCACTATTTTACAGTAATGGCATATCCCAAAAAGTGTCCCTTTAGCCAAGATGAATTAAACAGATTTGTAAATTACTTTTATTTCAAAATCTGAAGCCTTCAAGTACTAATCAGCTGCTGTATACTACAGAGACAATTGTGCACTGACAACAGTGCTCTCTGCTGACACCTCTGTCCATGTCAGGAATTGTCCAGATTAGAAGCAAATCTCCATAGAAAACCTCTCCTGCTCTGGACAGTTATTGACATGGACAGAGGTGTCAGCAGAGAGCACTGTGGTCAGACTGGAAAGAACTTAACAAATTTCTCTGTAGTATATCTGAAGTATACAGGAGCTGATAAGTACTGGAACAGTTAAGATTTTTACATAGAAGTAACAAATCGGTGTAACTTTCTAACACCAGTTGATCTGGAGAAAAAAAAAAAATTCCACCGAAGTTCCCCTTTAATGTATGCGGTCTCACCTGATGCCACTAATTATTAGTGCAGACATTTGTGTGCATTGTACTGAATATAAGTTTTACCTAAAAAATCACTGCTGCAGTTTGTGAGAACCATGTTATGGATTAAAACATTGTGTTGCAGATAAGGGCAAGGAGTAAAAATTCATGAAAGTATTTATTGAATATTAAAAGCATTACTGTCCTTTTATTAAAACTTTTGATCTGTCAGGGTCTCAGTGCTGAGACCCCACGGATTCTAACATATAGCCAGGGAGTAGAGTGCAGCTGTGTTCTTTACTCCTTGGCCGGCTGCCTGATCCACCTTATTGTAGTAGATTGGCTCCATTGTAAATCTGTGGAGTCCGTCTCCTGCCAGGTGAGGAGCTGAAGAGTGAAGTACAAAGCTATGCGCTTTTCCCACCTGTATCTAATCAATCTTTTCAAACTTTTGAAAGTTTTTATAAATAACAGGGACACTTTGTTGGATGTAATTGGGTCTTTCCATTTTATTTCCATTTTACATAGCAACTGGCATCAGGGTCATCTGTCCCAATGAACTATTACACTGTGTTTCGCCACGTGAAGGATGCTGTGCCTAATGACTGTATCATTGTGAGTGAGGGGGCTAATACAATGGACATTGGCCGCACTGTGCTTCAAAACCTTCATCCACGTCACAGGTTAGTAACCTTAAAGGAGAACTCTGGTGGAAACAAGTAGAAAAAAAATGTTTTCAAATCAGCTGATGCCTGAAAGTTAAACAGATTTGTAAATTACTTATATTAAAAGATGTTGATCATTTCAGTACTTATTAGCTGCTATATAAAAAAAGAGAAATTTGTGAATTTCTTTTCTATCTGACAACAGTGCTCTCTGCTGACACTCCTGTCCTTGTCAGGAACTGTCCAGATTAGAAGCATATCTGACAGACAGAAGTGTCAGCAGAGAGCACTGTTGTCAGACAGAAAATAAATTCACAAATTTCTCTGTATTATAAAGCAGCTGATAAGTACTAGAAGGGTTAAGATTTTTAAATAGAAGTCACTTACAAATCTGTTTAACTTTCTTGCACCAGTTGATTTGAAAAATTTTTTTTTACACCGGAGTGTCATTTTTACTGAAAAATGCACTACATAGAATCGGAAGCCCCGAAAGTTACAAAATGGTGGGTTTTTTAGACCAATTTTGCCCAACAAAATTTTTTTTTCGGGTTTTGCCATCAATTTTGTGGTGAAATGATTGATGTCATTATAAAGTACAATTGGTGGTGCAAAAAAAAAAAAAGCCTCATATGGGCCTGTGCAAAATTGAAAGCGTTATGATTTTTAGAAGGTGATGAGGAAAAAAACGAAAGTGGAAAGACCCTGCGTCCTTAAGGGGTTAATATACACACACACAAGCTTATCCTACAAGTTACCTAAATTGACAGCTTACAAACATTAAAGTGCACCTGTCAGATCCCACAAAAATAAAATAAAAAAAAGCTTAAAAGAAACAAATAAAAGCTGAGCACTGTACTTACATATTCAGTGTAGCGATAGCTCGTGAGGGAGTGCTGTGTGACCACGATCCAACTTGGATGCCCACCCGATGCTCCGTGTCCGGATTAAGGAGAAAGTCTGTAATCAATCCTCAGTGTGAAGAAGCAAGGACTCCGCATCTCAGGTATAGCTGACCCATATTAATGCCTTCTTTATTACAAAAACAGACAGAATGATACATACAGGTATGAGAATGTAGCGGGGGGAGGTAAGAGAGGTTATGGAGGGAGCAATGGTATCTGACAGCTGTTTCGTGCCCATAATGAACTTCATCGGACCACGCTACATTCTCATACCTGTATGTACCATCCTGTATGTTTTTGTAATAAAGAAGGAATTAATATGGATCAGCTATACCTGAGTTGCCGAGTCCTTGCTTCTTCACACTGAGGACTGTTATGTTACCCAATATCTCCTCTTATTTATATGATCCTGATCATGTACATATCATTTTTATGTATCTATCACCTATACTTCACTAAAAAATAGCATGTTAACAATGCTCCCTGTCTTTTCCATCTTTTCAAAGGGAGGGGGCGTGTCCTTCTCTTGCCTGCACTGTGATTACTCCTCCCCCTCCCTCACTTTGCTTACTCTCTGTTTTTGGGAGCCTGGCAGCCCTGCTCTGTAACCCTTTTCTCTCTGGATTTGTGCTGTACACACACACACACAATGATTATTGGTGATTGCCTGTACTCTGTCACCAAATATGGTGAGTGTATAACTTAGATCTCTGTATATCATCCTCTGCCAGTCCTATAATGCTCGGTCTTGTAGTTTTGGAATTGTTGGAGGTACACTGTTTGGATAACTATTTTTTTGCAGCATTGTTGCCTTCAGCTGTGTGCCTACAGCTTTTGCAAAACTACTACTCCCAGCATGCCCAGACATCCTTTGACTGTCCAGAAATGTTTGGCGTTGTCGTTTTGCAACAGCTAGAGGCACATGTTTGGTAAAACTCTGTGTTACAGCAGTGTTGCTGTGTTCCTCCTGCAGCCTTGTCAATCAGCCATCTTGTGTCCATGACCCTTGGACACGCTCATGCTGCTGTGGGACTCATCAGTGTCCCAGGAGGTATGGAGACCCCTAGTGGTGGAATTTTCAAAGGCAGTTTTCTTTAATAAAATGTGAAGATTTTTTTTAAAGAAGTGTATTAGAAAAACTGTTGTTTTGCCAAGATGTACAACATATACCGTATATACTCGAGTATAAGCCGACCCGAATATAAGCCGAGGCCCCTAATTTTACCCCAAAATCCCAGGAAAAGTTATTGACTCGAGTATAAGCCTAGGGTGGGAAATACATCATCAC
Organism: Hyla sarda; assembly: GCF_029499605.1. Taxonomy (NCBI): domain Eukaryota; kingdom Metazoa; phylum Chordata; class Amphibia; order Anura; family Hylidae; genus Hyla; species Hyla sarda. Next base: position 89,799,607 of record NC_079193.1, on the reverse strand, counting down.
CACCTGTCATCATCACCCTCGTCATCATCCCCCTTCATCATCCCCTTGTCATCATCCCCTTGTCATCATCCCACCCCCCCCCCCCATCATCATCCCCTTGTCATCATCCCACACACCCCCTTCATCATCCCCTTGTCATCATTCCTCACCCCCCCCCTTCATCATCCCCTTTTCATCATCCTACAACCCCCCTTCATCATCCCCTTGTCATCATCCCACAACCCCCCTTCATCATCCCCTTGTCATCATCCCTCACCCCCCCCTTCATCATCCCCTTGTCATCATCCCACCCCCCCCCCCCTTCATCATCACCACATGTCATCAGCCCCCCCCCTTCATCATCACCGCTTGTCAATGTCTGATACAGTGGTCTTCAACCTGCGGACCTCCAGAGGTTTCAAAACTACATCTCCCAGCAATCCCGGGCAGCCATCGGCTGTCCGGGCTTGCTGGGAGTTGTAGTTTTGAAACCTCTGGAGGTCCGCAGGTTGAAGACCACTGCGGCCTTCGACATCATCCAGACCCCCCCCTCTCACCCCCTTTAGTTTTGTACTCACCTCTCACCCCCTTTAGTTTTGTACTCACCTCACCTTTTGTACTCAGTGCTGCAGGACTGTCCGGTGGGGAGGTCGTCCGGTGGGATAGTGGTTCCAGGCTGCCATCTTCACCGGGGGGCCTCTTCTCCGCGCTTCGGGCCTGGAATAGAGGCGTTGCCTTGACCACGACGCAGAGGGACATTGGTAATGAACGTACCTCTGCGGCGTCGTCAACGCAATGTGACTATTCCGGGGCCGGGCCCGAAGCGTGGAGAAGAGGCCCCCCGGTGAAGATGGCAACCCGGAACCACTATCCCACCGGACGACCTCCCCACCGGACAGTCCTGCAGCACCGGACCAGCGCACCCTAACATCCCGCCCAGCGGAGGTGAGTACAGAACTAAAGGGGGTGAGAGGGGGCTGGATGATGTCGAAGGCCGCAGTGGTCTTCAACCTGCGGACCTCCAGAGGTTTCAAAACCTGGAGATCTGCAGGTTGAAGACCACTGAGGGCGGAGAGTTTACTCGAGTATAAGCCGAGGGTGGTGTTTTCAGCACGAAAAATCGTGCTGAAAAACTCGGCTTATACTCGAGTATATACGGTAAAAAGTTTTTATATCTGACAGTGCCCATTTAAAGGGAATCTGTCAACTCTGTATTATGCTCAGAGCTGCAGACATGGGCAAAGAGCTGATAGGGAGATTAAACAAATTTATACCTATCTCTTAGTTGATGGCTGTTTGCAAAGTTATAAACTTTGTTTTACTAAGCTCAAGAGTCATAGAGACCAGGCTGATCTGCAGCATGCATGCCTCCTCCTTCCCTTACCCCTCCCTGTGCTGCATGATTGATGTACAAAGCTCAGTGCTGGAAGCCAAACCCTGTAAATCAGTTATGCAGGAAAGGGAGGGGTGGGGAAGGGAAAAGGCATGCATGCTGCAGCTTAGCACCACCTCTACTACTCTTAAGCTTATAAGAAAACAATGATTTAATAAGTTTGCAAACCGCTATCGGCTAAGAGCAAGGTATAAGTTGTTTGATTTCCCAGCTATCTGTCCATGTCAGCAGCTTTGAGCATGATATGATATAGAGCTGACATATTTCCTTTAAGCTTTCATGTCACCTTTAATGGTGGCTCCTGGCAGCTAGAACATAGGTTTGTAACAATCTCTGCAGGAGTTTTGGAGCTTTGTATCAGAGAAAAGAGCTATGAAATATATAATAAATGAACACCTTCTTGCACTGTACATTTGCAGCACAGGAGCCAAGGGTCTAACTCCTACACAATCAGCCATAGCTGCTTCTCATATGTCCAATATTCTTTGTAAGATCACTCCACACAATGCACATGCTCAGGTTTGATGCCATAGCCTGAAAAGGAGTAATGTATTACACAGCTCCCACCTAGGTCTCGAAAACATCCTGTTTAAATTCTACAATGGGTTTCTGATAATGTAACAGGACTGATGTCATTTTAATTTACTACAGTCATTACCCTCCTAGACAAAAGCAAGTGTTTTTATGGATTTTTTGTCATGTTTTGGGTTATATACATATTTACACACATATATATATATATCTATCCCTTTCATCAGCTCATATAATTAGTGTTTTGTATATCACATTAAATATACTACTTAACAATCTTTCCAACAGGTTAGATGCAGGCACTTTTGGCACAATGGGTGTTGGTCTGGGATTTGCCATAGCAGCAGCCATGGTTGTAAAAGATGAGGCCCCAGAAAAGCGTGTTGTTTGTGTGGAAGGAGATAGTGCATTTGGCTTTTCGGGCATGGAGGTTGAAACAATCTGCAGGTAAGGCTGTGGAAGAAAGAGAATTTGTTTGTATGTTATTGTATTGTATGTTTATTCTTACACATTATGTATGCAAAGTGATTATAGACGTCAAATATGGAAGAACAAGGTCATTATATGGAAAACAAAGCAATAGTAACTAAATGTATTACTTTACTGTGTGTTTATTTATTATCTTGCATAGAACACACAGTTTGGAGTACTGTGTTGCTAATATGCTAAAAAAATCGCCACTTTTTAGCTTAAAGGGGTACTCCGGCCATAAGACATCTGATTGCGCAGTGCTGGAGGCTCCGAGTCTGAAGCCTCATGACCACGGTGCCGGAATATCGTGACGTCACCACTCCACGCCCCCTCCCATAGACTTGCATTGAGGGGATGCGGCGTGAAGTCTCACAGGGGCGGAGTCGTGATGTCACGATACTCCTGCCCCGTGGTCATGAGGATTCAGACTCTGAGCCTCCAGCGCTGCGTGGAGCTCACACAGGTGGGTGCCGCAGTCAAGATTGCAGGGGTCCCCAGCGGCGGGCCCCTCGTGGTCAGACATCTTATCCCCTGTCCTTTGGATAGACGATAAGATGTCTTAGGGCCGGAGTACCCCTTTAACAGACAACTGTGAGCATTGCTTGTTGGACCACTTAAAGTTGCTTTATATTTATTCCTATGAGATTTGCTAGCACACAAATGTAATATGATCTAATAGTTCAGGCATAGAGATATATTGCAGTGTATGACCTATAAAAAAAATCTTGGTTAAAACACAATTTAATATTTATCCTCTATCACAATACAGTGGTCTCTCAAGTTACAATATTAGTCGGTTCCAGGATGACCATTATATCTTGATACCATTGTATGTTGAGACCATTACTCTATGGGAACCTGGTAAAAGCCCCCAAAATGTCATCCAAAAATAGGAAAGTGAAGATTAAAGAGACATAAATAGATAACTAATACAGATAAAGCCATAAAAGCCAGATAAAGTCATTGCATAAAAAAGTAAGAAGGAGCTGTTGGAAGCTGTAAATCACTGTCTATGTAGAGGACAGGAGCTTCAGGGTCCTCTACAGTACACACAGTGCTAAAAAACGAGCCGCCCCCACCTAGTGTCTAATCTCCTTTTATTATTGTTTCTATTGACTGGTAAGAATCTATGCTGGAACTGTTGGCAAACTAGCAAACTGAAATTGTCCCAAGGGTCAACAAAATTGAATGGAGGTGAAAATAGATACCCCTGTATCATGGGTGCCAAAATCATGCACCATAATTGTAAACTTAAGGTTATAAAAGGTTGATGTTTGGGTTCTCAGATCCCCACCATTTGTTAGGAGGAGCACTCAGCTGAGCAAGTTACTTCCTGGCTTGCTGTAAAAGCAAGACCGAAAATGCAGCAATTTGGGGATTTAAGTGCTTAGCTGAGTAATTCTCCTGACTTTAGCTAACAATGAAGTGACAGTGCCCATTAAATGTTTGTATTTTTTTTCAAGTTTTGTTTTTGTTCTTTATTATGGGCCACAGTTTTTATGTACCCCACTGCAAAGGAAAATAAGGTGTAATTTCCTTTTTATTTTATTTTGTTTTAGATACAACCTTCCTATAGTAATAATTGTGGTTAATAACAATGGGATTTATAGTGGATTTGATGAAGACTCTTGGGCCAACATGTTACAGGCTGGGGATCCAGCTTCAATGTAAGTACTGTAATATCATGCCCTTTTCCATTTGTCATGTGGATGAAAAATGTGTCTGTAAAAAACAGAACGTAAAAAAACAGAACATTGTCCATAACAATATATTTAAAATTATCGTCTGTGTTCTATCTTTTTTTATTTAGCAGTGTTTGCAATTCTTTGTATACAATGTAGCAAGAAAAAAACGAAGAAAATGGAACTGTTCAAAGCGCCAGACCCCGTCAAGTAGTCAGTCCAACAGAATGTGAATCTGATACATAAAATAGCGTTTATTAAGAGCACATATCAACACGTTTCTGGCCCGGATTGGGCACATTGTTCTGACAAAGGGCCCACTCCGGGCCAGAAACAATTGATATGTGCTCTTAATAAACGCTATTTTATGTATCTGGTTCACATTCTGTTGGACTGACTACTTGACGGGGTCTGACACTTTGAACAGTTCTGTTTTCTTAATTTTTTTCCTGCTACTCCATTACCAAACCAGAAGGCTTCTGGGAGACCCCACTGTACTCTTTACATGCAAATAGATGTTGTGCTCTCAGCGCAACATCACAGGGTGAGTGTTTTTATCCTGCAATACCATACCTGAGCCTGACATACTTCACCAGGGGCGCTTTTGTGTCTCTCTTTAATTCCTTTCCTCTTTGTATACAATGTAAACAGATTAGATTGTTATTATTATCTTTATTATTGTAGTTGCAACTGTTTAGTATATGTGTTTATTTGCATGTTTATGTATGTATATACAAATACATTTGTGTGGTAAGTGCATCTGAGTAAACACATGTCTATCTGTTTGTGGATACATTTATTTGTGCATATCTGTTTGTGTATTTTAGCTTAATAGAGAAGTATCATGCACATAAACGTATCCCCTATCCAAAGGATAGGGGGGTCGGAATGCTGCATCTCCTGCTCTCCCATAGAGATACATGGAGAGGGCGTTTTGGCCACTGTGCCGTGGATGAGTCGACACGCCCTGCTTCCGAGCTGTCGAGCCCCTGCGATCTAAAACGTATCCCCTATCCTTTGCATAGGGGATAAGTTTTTCTGCATGATATATCTCCTTTGAAGGCTGTTGTTGTTGTTGTTGTTGTTGTTGTTTTTCTTTTTTTTTTTTCTTAACCCTTCAGGGCCTCCTTAAAGGGGTACTGTGGTGGAAAACTATTTTTTTTTTTTTTTTTTTTTTTTAATGAACTGGTGCCAGAAAGTTAAATAGATTTGTAAATTACTTCTATTAAAAAGTCTTAATCCAGTACTTTTTAGCAGCTGTTTGCTACAGAGGAAAATCTTTCTTTTTTTTTTTTTATTTCTTTTTTGTCTTGTCCACAGTGCTCTCTGCTGACACCTGATGCCCGTATCAGGAACTGTCCAGAGCAGGAGAAAATCCTCATAGCAAACCTATGCTGCTCTGGACAGTTTCTGACACGGACAGAGGTGTCAGCAGAGAGCACTGTGGACAACACAAAAAAGAATTTCAAAAAGTAAAGAATTTCCTCTGAAGCATATAGCCGCTAAAATGTACTAAAAGGATTAAGATTTTTTAATAGAAGTGATTTACAAATCTGTTTAACTTTCTGGCACCAGTTCATTTAAAAAAAAAAGTTTTCCACCGGAGTACCACTTTAAGGACTTGGACGCAATGGGTAAATGGATTTGTTTTGATTTTTATTATCTGAAACAAAAATATAGGTTTGGATTTTATTTAATGTGTTATGCAACCTACTATTTTTGTCAGTGGAGCATATCTTTTCCTTATTTGTTGGTCACATTTTAATGTTTTCTTTTAGAGCACCTCCTGTTTCTCTGAAGCCAAATGCTCACTATGAGCAGGTAATGATGGCCTTTGGTGGGAAAGGATATTTTGTGAATACACCTGAAGAACTGCAGCAAGCATTGAGTTCTAGCTTCTCAGATAAAAATGTGCCATCTCTTATCAATGTCATGATAGATCCGCAGTCTGACCGGAAGAAGCAGGTAATTTCTCGGAGTTTCTGTTTCACCAGTCGTACACTAGGTTAAACAGGCATGTGAATAAAAAGTACAGTCCTCAAGTCCTATCTAAATGGGATACAAGGGTATCTAATGAGATAATTACATATAATATATAAAGTGGAAGGGGGGAGGTAGAAGAGATTGAAAATGAGAGGGGTAGCAGAGAAAAGATAAAGGGAATTAGGAAGGAAAAAAACGAAAGTATGAGGTGTGATTAGACCATAAAATAGTAAAATATATAAAATATTAACAATAATAATAAATTGTGTAAATATTTAATTATTAAATAATGCACAAACGGAGAGGTCACAGTGCCCTTGTGACTCCTTTAATTAATTCAATACAGGTATACCAAGTAAGAAAATGCAAAAATATATCATAAGGAAATGACGAATTAAAATAGACTTTTTAAAAAATCCCCTATAAAATGCTTATATGTGATATCAATCCTACAGATCAATATTTATGAATTCTTTATAGAAAAAGATGTTCCTGTGAATAAAAAATATAATAACTTTGATCTATCAGTTCTATAAAAAAAAAAAAAAGCCCGGAGCGGGAAAGGGATAATAACAAAATTCTAACACCAACCAAACCCCAATCACCAAAAGGTGACTGGGTATAAAACCCCTATACTTATAAATCCCCCTCTTATAGAATATTTGGGATGTATTAAAACTTCACTTTTATTAGTACTTATTAAGAGGTCCAAAGAAAGCGTATTAAAACCACCAGCACCGTCCCTATAATAACAATTTCAACTCTCCTACATGGAGTAGTAACAATGTATCGGCGTCTGCAGTACGTCTTGTTTAGGGACTATGGGCTGTTATTAAAATTACATACTGCTATGTCTCCCCTACATGTTTCGTGGTACCAACCACGTCCTCAGGGGCTATGAGACATACTAACACGTGCAGAAAGAGTAGGCTCCTTTTATAATGTCCTGAGATCCTCCCCTCAGAGATGAACCAAACATTTACTGCCTTAGATGGATGTACAAGCTGGTAGCCAATAACAGCTTACCTTATACACAGGTCAGTGTGTCAAAGAAAAGGTTCCGGCACATGAATATGACCTAACCAGGACGCAGCACATTTGCGTACTTCCTGTTATGGTGATATGATGTTGTCGGACTTACTCGCGCATGCGGGTCAACTTAGGAATACTCCCAAAGAGCCCATTTCAGTGCACATGCCAGGGCACTTAGAAAGAATTGCCAGGTATATACACACACTAGATATAGACCTGCATACCGGCTCTGTAATCTGAACATAATCATTAAAGGTACAGTATTAAAGTCTTTATGTTGTTCTCCATTATTTTATTATAGCCCTAATAAAAGCGCACAGTGACCTGTGTATAAGGTAAGCTGTTATTGGCTACCAGCTTGTACATCCATCTAAGGCTGTAAATGATTGGTTAATCACTGAGGGGAGGATCTCAGGACGTTATAAAAGGAGCCTCCTCTTCCTGCACATGTTAGTATGCCCCTGAGGATGTGGTTGGTACCACGAAACATGTAGGGGAGACATAGCAGTTTGTGGTTTTAATAACAGCCCTTAGTCCCTAAACAAGACGTACTGCAGACTCTGATACATTGCTACTACTCCATATAGGAGATGAAATTGTTATTATAGGGATGGTGCTGGTGGTTTTAATACACTTTCTTTGGACCTCTTAAAAGAGTACTCTGGTGCAGAGTACTCCTGCTCCGTCCGGCCCGGGCTGCAAAAAAAATGAAAATAAACCATCACTCACCTTCCTGGGTTCCCGCGGAGCGCCAATACAGCTGATCGGTCCTCCGATCCATCTTCTTCATACTTCCGTGTGAACGAAGCGTCACATGGCGCTCAGCCTATTATGGGCCGAGGCTGAACATCGCGGCTGAGCGCCATGTGACGCTTTGTTCACACAGAAGTATGAAGAAGATGGACCGGAGGACCGATCAGCTGTAGTGGCACTCCACGGGAACCCAGGAAGGTGAGTGATGGTTTATTCTCATTTTTTTGCAGGACGGAGCAGGAGTACTCTGCACCAGAGTACTCCTTTAATAAGTACTAATACAAGTGACGTTTTAATACATCCCAAATAGTCTATAAGAGGGAGATTTATAAGTATAGGGGTTTTATACCCTGTTACCTTTTGGTGATTGGAGTTTTGTGTTGGAATTCTATGAGTTCTATGAGCACAATGGCATCAAGCAGTAAACAGTCCTGTGAAGAAAATCCTGTGGAGAGATAAGGATCGCTACACTGTAGCAAAGCAATCACAGTTTATCAGATGCAATATATTCCCGTTCCTTTGTAGCGAAAGAATCACAGTCTATAGGATACCGTGTATTGGGTAGATTGATAGCTGCTTTGCAGTTCTGTCCGTGTAGTCCTGTAGCAAGAAAAATTATGAGACTGTGTCCCACTTACCAGATCCATCTGGGCAACAGCCTGGCACGATGTTCTGTTGGCTCGCACTGCTGGTGGCACTTCTAGCTGTGCAAGGCACTTGCTTGTTAGGCAGACTGTCCCACTCTGGCATTTTGGCTATTAATGCTCTAACATTTAAGTAATTTCTAACTCACGGTCTAATTGTCTTGAGCTGCCCATCTTTGATTTAAGACATTAAACAGGCATGTGCCATAAAAAAGCTGTAACACTATAGAGTGTTCCATTGAGTTCAAGAGTTCAAAAGGTTTGCTTTGCTGGATAAAGGTGGCTATAGACCTGACATATTTGCTGATAGATCGTGCCGAGTTTGGTGATATCTACCAATATATGATCTCTTTGGCACACCATGGCCTGCTTTAGACTAAGTATCTGTTTTAATATTTTCTGTGAACTAACTAATTTTCTAACAAAATGCTCTGATACCAGTGTATCCAAACCTTTTTCAGCCCGGTGGGGGGGGGGGTACCCTTACCAAAACATTTTAAACGAGAGACAAAAAAAAAAAAAAGAGTAATAAACAATACCTACATTCTGTTAACAATGTAAATTACAGTGATGCTACATATATATATGGAGTGACTCACAGGTGACGTCGTCTCTGATTGGAGTTGTTCACTTTCCCTGTTGCGTATCCATCTGTCCCAGACTGGCATGATGTTTTCTTCCAGCCACAATTCATCACCGCAGAACCTGCCAAACAAACATTATATGGCTCCACACTTTTCTAGCATTCTCCTCTCCTTCACCCCCCCCCCCTATAGGGTCCCAAACAGTAATAATTCCGCCATTTGATGTCACGCACAATAAAATGGGTGGGTAAGTTGGTTGGTGGGAGGTATAGGTCAGTTAAGGAGAAAAAAGTATGCCTCCCCCCCCCCCCCCAAATGGGTAGATAAGTAGTTTTTCCCATTATTTAGATGCCCCCTGTATGTTGGTACACCCAGTATGTAGTTTATCTTAGTAACTGGCACCAACAGTAGGTAGCTTTCCCTAATATGTCTGTGTCCCCTGTAGGTAGTTTCCCCAGTATGTAGTTTTCCTCAGTAGGTGGTTTGCCCTCTCTAATTAGGACACCCCTGTATGAAAGACTTCCCCTGTAGATAGCTTGCCCCCCCCCCACACACACACACACACTCTTGTAAATAGGACTGTCCTGTAGGTAGCTTGCCCCTTTTAGGTAGGACCCCCTTGTAGGAAACTTGTCAAAGGTAGGTAAGACCCCATTGTAGTACGTTTGTCCCAGGAAGGAAGGTAGGTAGAAACCCATTGTGGGAAGTTTGTCCCAGGTACATAGGTGCCCCTTTTAGGAAGTATGTCCCAGGTATGAATGTAGGACTACTTTGTAGGAATATTGTCTCAGGTAGGTAGGACCTTCTTTTTGGAATATTGAACCAGGCAGGTAGGTAGGACCCCCTTCTAGGAAGTTTGTCCCAGGTAGGTAGGTAGAAACCCCTGTAGGAATTTTGTCTCAGGTGGATAGGACCCCTTGTAAAAGGTAGGTAGGTAGTAAGTTTGATTGGTAGATAGGGTGTCTGCCAAATAGGTAGGAAGTTTTGGTAGGGAGGCTGTTTGTTTGGTAGGTAGGTAGGAAGTTTGGTAGGTAGGTAGATAAGCAGGTTGTTTGTTTGGTAGGTAGACAGGTAAGTAGTTTGATAGGTAAGTAGTTTGGTTGGTAGGTAGGTAAATACTTTGGAAGGTAAGTAGTTTAGTAGGGAGGCAGATAAGTAAGTAGGTTGGTGGGTAGGCAAGTTCCTCTCCCCAACCACCACCAACTCCCCCCAAACTTCTAGCAGCCATTTGGATTACTGAAGGCCATCTCTCACTTGTGGGATAGAGAGGTGGCCATTAGTACGATATGAAGGGGCGGGCACTACTCTTTAACCCTAGAGCAGTCAGCTAAACGGAGGCTCCTCTCCAGCGGGAAGCTTCTGACAATATGGGCAATATCTGACATCGTAGGCAGTATTTTAGTCTCCTGCCTGGGATGTCTGGCGATAAGTGCCAGCATACATAAGGCGTCTGACGTGAAGGAACAGCATCTTCATGCTGACATTACCGCCAGACATCGTGGGCAGGAGATTTACATATTTTTCATATACCATTTTTCCATGGGAGTGTTGTGGCACCCAAAACAGGGTCTTACGACACCCCGGAGCGCCACATCACCCCAGTTGGAAAGGACTGCATAATACAGTGGCATTTATTCTGAATTAAAGCATTACTGTCATTTAAATAAACTTTTTTAACATTTCACAGCAGTGTTCCATCCATCATGACAATAGTGTTTATAATAACTTTGCCTCTGTGGTCAGTGACTGCTGCAGTCACATAATGTGTCATCATTGTATGTAAATGTATGTAAATGTGTCATCATTGTAAATAAATAAATAAAATCATTGTGGACATCATGTCCAATCTGAGACCTTAGCTACAGTTGACAATAGTGGTGCAGATACTACAGGGTGCTTTTCCATGCATAGGATTATAGTATCTTTGTACAGGTGGATCATGAGGAGCTTATACATTAGCTTGTTGTTTTGTCATGTAAACCAATCTGTTTTAACCCTTTCTATTATGTTCTCGTCAGGAATTTCCTTGGCTGACCCGTTCCAATCTGTGATTGGCTACATATTAAGAAAACGTCATGTGATCATCTGTCTGAATCAGATTACAAAGCAATGACAATAATTCAAACTGAATGTATGAACACTTGTGTCAACTACATTTCTGTAATGTACAGAATAAAACTTAAAATATTTTATGTAATTCTTAATTTCTGAAGAGGAAACTTACTGTATGATTTGCTTTATAATGGCTTCACTTATATGTAGCACAAGTACTAATGGAGCATAATAAAGTAATTGTTTAACAGCAGTGTATGTATTAAAACAATATTTCAATTTGAATATATATATATATATATATATATATATATATATATATATACATAAAACTCAATGGGCAGCTGCAGCGTCCTATATCTACTGTCTTACTGGATCAGGGAACAGTTTTTCTTATGGAGCAATAGTGATATGGCATGAAGAGTGTTCAGTTCTACACCACTTTTGCTAATAGGTGTGGATTAAATATCAGGCATATTTGGATACCAATAGTAATAGGTTTATTACACACTGAAATATTTGGCTTAACTAAGATGCTTTTTGATCCCTGGGATTATTGTAATCTGGAATCCACATATCCTGTGGAGTTTACCTGTACACCTTATTGAGGTAAATAGCATCTATCTGACTTATATGGTGACATTTTCATCAGCTCATGAAGAATATCTTGTAGAATAGCTTGTATTAATCGACTGCCATTTGGAGGACTTACAGCCAGAAAAGACGCTTCAAGCAATCTATATTGGCCTTTGACATATGGCATGCTAAGTGTCAGACGCAATATTTTTCCTTGCTGTAACTGTCCATATATGTGTATTCTTTGTCTGCATTTTTGTTGGCTTGTGTTATATGCTTACACTCTGCTCCATATATATGTGTATTTTCTCTTTGGAGATATATGTACATTGTACACTGTATTTTTGATCCCCCTGATGAACCATTGTATACTAGAAGATACACGGTGAAACGCGTAGGGACATACAGATGTTCATCATTGGGAAAATATGTTTTTGGGAAATTTTATATTTCTGATTCATGGGGTAATAGGATTTTTCTACTTTAATAAATAGTTACATTAGCTTCATGTGGTGGTTGATTTTTGGTTTGATAGTTAATTTAACCCTTAACTACCCCCATTTGTGAGGGTAATTTTTTTGGTTTTTTTTTTAAGTCCCATGCAAATCTACAGGAAATGTATGTTCCCACATAACTTCTGTACGGCTGGAGATATTTTAATAATACCTGATACACATATTACTTATATGTCAAATAAAAATATATGATAGTTAAATTAACCCTTACCTACAACCTTATATAAAAGATGGGTTTTTGTACTTCCAGTACCTTACTCCACAAGCTCCACTTTGCCTCTCCTGGTGAATGTGTCAAGCCACACCCCATCTCACAAAGACATGCCCACTGGTTAAGCCCCACCCCTTTTGTTATCTACCCTTTTCGTGCATCGGTCTGGCTTGCAAATCACGCCCAGTCCCACAAAGCCACGTCCCCTTTTATTTTCAGCTTACAATATCTTCATCGCAAATCAGTCCAACCTGAGGACAGGAAATAAGGATGGGACATAAGGGCAGGATATGAGGACAGCATGTGGGGACGGGATATGAGGATAGGATATGACAACAATATATGGGGTTGGGATATGAAGTCAAAAGCTTCTTCCTTTTGTTGATTTTCCTCCCCCAACAAGGATTAGGAAGGAAAAACCGGGCAATGCTGGGTACTCAGCTAGTACTTTATATGGACCAAGACAGACACTAATAAAATCTTTAGATATGTTTAAAGCCATACTGCATCTTCTAGTCTACGTTGATATTAGTTCCTTACACAAACACCAAAACGTTAGCAACATAACAACTGATGGAAAAAGACACATGGCATGTCTTCCTTGCACCTTCAGTGTAGCACTTGGACCAATAGCTGTAAGTCCCTGTCAGAGAATGAGTCCCACTCGACAAGCAGGACAGCCATGTTCTCCAGGTTTCTGCAGCACAGGAGTGTTCACCTGTGACTAGAAATAACATCCTCTGTTCTGGGTGCCATCAGAGGGATATGAACCAATCAGGTATCGGTTACAGAATCCAGGATAGAGGCTTCTAGTATCTGTGTATCTTGAATACCCCATGGTGCAGGAACACTGCTTGATGGGTTCCAGCACCACAGTTCAGACTTACATTCTCTGGTGTGAATGCCATCTGTGGGACCTGAATGGCACCTGGACCAGAGCTGGTTAATAAATACAGGTAGTAAAATACAAAAAAAAATATTGTAAATGAATAAAAATGATAAAATAATGGATAACTAAGAAAAAAAAACTACTTGTTCTCTAAACCAATAGGAATCTTTAAACATCAAGGTACTTGCCTAAAATATTGTCAATAACCACCATAAGAAAAAAAATGTGCTGTAATAAGTTTTAATTGAAAAAGGTAAATTATTAGAGGGCTGGTTTGCTGTCTCCTCTACCAGTAAACCAGTAAATAAAAAAAAGTGCTGCCTTTGATGCCACCATATTATGGTATAAAAATTGATAAATGTAACCTATTTCCATTCTGTGGGTGCCTCCTATGTGATGATCTGAAAAATGACAATACTATCCTAGGCTGCTGCTCAAATAAAAATGATCATGATGCTGTTTGAATTGGTACAGTTTAATGTATTAACAGTTGGGAAAATGCCTAAATATGTTTAAAAAATGAATAAATAAAACATCTACATCTATTTTCTGAGGCCACATTTTCTTCTACTAGGCCTCCTTTACAAATACTGTAAGGTCTCGAGTGTGAATGGGCAGGTGTCCTAAATTTGGTGCAATCGCTCTCACACTGTAAAACTATACTGGAAGTTTAACATGGCACCTCATGGCAAAGAACTGTCTCAGGATCTAAAAAAAAAAGGAATTTTGCTCTACAAAAAGGTGCCTAGACTATCAGAAGATTACCAAGAACCTGAAACTGTGGTACAGCACGATGGGCAAGACTATACAGCGGGTTCCACTTAGAACAGGCCTCGATATGTTTGAACAAAGTAGTAGAGCGCATGTGCTCATCGTCAAATCCAGAGGTTGTCTATCAGAAATATATGTATGAGTGCTACCAACATTGCTTCAGAGGTTGAAGGGGTGTTGGGGTCGGACTCAGTGCTCAGACCATACACAGCACACTGCATCAAATTGGTCTGCATGGCTGTAGTCCCAAAAGAACACCTCTTCAATATATCAAGCACAAGAAAGCCTGCAAATAGTTTGCTAAAGACAAGCGGGCTAGGGACATGGGTTACTGGAACCATGTCCTGTGGTCCAATTATAAACTTATTTGGTTCAGATGGTGTCAAGCATGTGTGGCAGCAACCAGGTGAGGAGTACAAAGACGTGTGTCTTGCCTACAGTCAAGCATTGTGGTGGAAGTGTTATGGTCTGGGCCTGCATGACTGGTGCTGGCACTGGGGGGGGGGGGGGGGGGGGCTACAGTTAATTGAGGGAACCATGAATGCCAACATGTACTGTGAGGACACTGGGCCACAGGGCAATATTCAAACATGATTACAACCCCAAACACAGGTTCACTGCCTTGCTAAAGAAGCTAAGCGTCTACTGAGGAAAGGGTTGTTGTTACAATAAGTACCCTGAAACGCGTCTAGAGGCTTGCATTTAACGCACTATTAATGCACCACTGCTATTGGAAACGCCTAACAGCAAGAACCGCAAGTCCGACATCTATTGCCTACAACAGCCGCAGTCTCTAACTACTCAGCCCACCTAATATGCTACTGACGTCAGACACCAGGAAACGCCATGAGGTCCAATCACCAGGAGTCTGTCAGCTGTGTCTTTAACATAGTAGCGGCATTCATCGGGTCTGTGGCAGGCAGACCAGCCGCAGAAGCGCATGCCAGCGCCCATACTCAGCGCACACAAACCCGACTTGGACGGGTGCTTGCCGGCACCAGTTTCTCTGGAGCGATCTATTCGTTAAATTCATCTGGCTAGTAAATATACATTCATTTATTGGTGTCTAACTTTATGGACTCGTTATACGCGTTCATATACCCTATTGCTCCAATTTGCGGACTTTGAAAGTTTCATTCACTGAACCAACAAATGCCGGACTAACTTACTATAATATATAATATTGCATACAGTGGTGTGTTTTTAAACTTATTAATCTTGTGATATATATTATATCCACCTCCTCACAAGGGCCCTGTGAAATGAGGTTTTTGGTATATGTATTTTAATAAATGTATCTATTGTTTTCATCATACATTTGAAGCACAGTTCTTTTATTATCCATCATGTATCAGTCAATCTGATATTGGCTTTGAGGTTTATGGTTACAATTTTTTCTTCTTTTTACAGATTTGTAAATTACTACTTAAAAAATCTTAATCCTTCCAGTACTTATCAGCCGCTGTTATGATCCACAGGAAGTTCTTTACTTTTGGAATTTCCTTTCTGTCTGACCACAGTGCTCTCTAATGACACCTCTGTCCATTTTAGGAACTGTCCAGAGTAGGAGCAAATCCCCATAGAAAACCTATCCTGCTCTGGACAGTTCCTAAAATGGACAGAGTTGTCAGCAGAGAGCACTGTGGTCAGACAGAAAGGAAATTCAAAAAGTAAAGAACTAACTGTGGATCATGACATCAGCTGATAATTACTGGAAGGATTAAGATTTTTTAATAGAAGTAATTTACAAATCTGTAGAAATATATATATTAGGGCTCAGGGTTTGAGACAACTGTGCCAGTAAGGGGGTTATTTATCTAATTGAATGTCCATGTCACAAACAATACATAGGACGCACGTCACGTGCACTTAAAACACGCATTCTGGAGCATCGATACAACATCAAAAAACAAAATGATAAACACCCCTTATCGGCACATTTTAAATCTGTCCACCAAGGTAACCCTAACCTTTTAAGATATACGGCACTACAACTGATACACAAAGATTGGAGGGGAGGGAATTTTATTGGGAAAATGTCTTGGGCAGAATCTCGCAAGATATTCGAATTTGGGTCACTAGCCCCCAAGGGCTTGAATAATGACCTGGAACTGTTCGGCTTTTTGGAATAAAGATGGGTGAGGTCCCTTTGGACGGCCCGTCGGGGTCTGGCTGTACTTTCAGCACCCTGACGGACCCCTTATCGGGCCCTTGCCTTTATCCACACAACTCGGGTATTTATATCTCCATTGTCTATAACTTTTGTATGTCTTATGTACACTATCTAGTCCCTTCTTCTATACTGCAACAGATATACTGACTGTAGGACACTTAGAGTATAGATACTTTTCTTCAGACACCTGGTCTCTAGTAATCCACAATCACCACATTTGCATATTAGGTTTCACCATCACAATTATACTCACAAGCAAAATATATATCCCATTTCACACTACACCAATATTTTAAATATTTGCATTATCATCAATATTTAGACTTTCACATAGTATTCATACTTTTATACAATTGTACACAGATACTATGATTTTATACTTATGGTCAACAATTGGCACACAATGAATTTACTTTATATATCTCAAACATTCCATTCACACAAAAAGACATCACTTTGTAATTCACTCACGTATATTATTTAATACAGGTCTTTTTATTTTATTTTCAATGCATTACACAGCAGACTATATGTAATTCAAGACAGTCCTATTCATTTAGTACTGAGCTCTACTACTTTCATTCATAAATCTAACACCACTATTTTGTTTTGTTGACTTTGTTTACTCTGGATCTGATGTCACTAATTGATAGAGGAGGAGTTATATGTATAAAATACGACACAGTGACCCCCCATTTCACTTATTCTTTGCTGCTGAAGAAAGGACTGAGAGAGTCCTGAAACGCGTCCAGCGTCCCCTCAATACCTATTGAGACCACCAGTATATTTGCCCTGCTTAAGTCAATAGCAGTCCGATACCGGACAATAAACTGTCAATCACCCGACACCCGGTGAAGGAGACATCCGCGCCTCGCTGCCACGAGGACGCCACCGGCACATGTACGTGCGCATCCGCAGAACCGCTGCGACAACACCACCCGCAACCCACCATCTACCAACATCACCACTGTGGGAGACTGCCGAGTCTCCGGTGATGCTGCCGCTTACCAAGACAGCTACTCAGTGCTAATACACTGCAGGATTACACAGCGCATCAGGAGGAGATCGCAGCATCCCCGTGAAGTCCAGCGCATCAGTGTCCGGGAGCGGTGAGATACAAAGTATCATACAAATATGCATGCATATTAACAGTGACTGCACACTAGCTGTTCATGTTGAATATTGTCTACAAATATCAAGTTTATCTTCTACTTAAACGTTGAAGTGCTTAAATAGCCGGACTCATCAGAACGGTTGCTACGGGTTACTAACCTTATGGTTGCCATTGGTTACCACAATACCAGAATCGGTCTATATGAGCAGGACTTTTTTATGAGAGGAGATTATTTACCATAGAGGATGGACTAAGACTCTCCCATCCAGATCCCTCTCTATATATATGTTTATGGTGGTCTCTATATTCTTATTTTATATCTTTTATAATTTTTTACAAGTATATTTTTATATTTTATATACTGTACTATACATATGCTATAGTTCTTAATAGTTGGTGCTGCGCCTACACAAGGGCCCTGTGAGACGCAGTTGCTGCTATTTACATTTTATCTAATATTAAATTGTCACATTATATACAATCAATAAATTGAAATATTACTTTAAACACAACCTGTCCAGTTGTCTCAAACCCTGAGCCCTAATATATATATTTCTACAGACAAACTACAATCTGACACCTTGGGTATAAGTGTCTAATTAGGTAGCCCGGGTTTATTTGGTGGGTAGTCAGACAAGAGCCTCTCCAACTCTTCTATATTAATTTACAAATCTGTTTAACTTTCTGGCACCAGTTTATTTAAAAAAAAAAATGTGTTCCAGCGGAGTTACCCTTTAAGGGCTCTGTGACATGCTACAGGCTCACACAGCAGGATGATTGAGAAGCCAGAAGCCTGCCCAGAGCCCTGCTTGTCGTGCCCTCACTTCCTGTATTTGGTCTCATAGAGACACACAGGCAATAGCTGCAGTGACAGTATTTTTTAACCCAAAAATATACACATTTTTAATGTATAGTAAAATATACATATAATGGTATTATCTACATTATATAAAAAGTTTTTGCTAACAACCGGTAAACTTTAAAGGAGTTATCCACCATAAGGTGATTTTAGTACATACCTGCCAGGCCATCTTTTTGTGAAGTGGGTATTTCCTGTTGGAGTTTGGTCTCTTAAACTACATAATCCCATAGTTCCATGATTCCATGCACATCAGCCACCCCACCCACTGCAGCACAAATAAGCTTAAATGTTTTCTAATCAGGGTGCCTACAGCTGTTGCAAAATTATCTCTCTCCCACCCAGCGGTTGCTCCACCCATTGAAGCAGGACAAGCTCCTTTTGCACAACTGACTATTGACCTTGGAAATCCCGAGACATGAGTAATTTTGTATGCTGTTAAAAATAAATATTGGGGTGAAAATCACATAAGAATTGTGAGAAAACCGTCACACACAGGTACAGACACTATATTATGAACTACACTACACATTGTCAAATAAAAAAAAATCCTGGAATACCCCTATAAGGCAGTGCTGGAAACCAATGGTGGCCAATTTGGACATTTCTACTTAGGGGTGTACTCACTTTTGTTACCTAAGTTAAGGCTGGGTATTGAGTTATTCTGAAAGGACAGCGACATTAAACACTATTATACAGGTGGTCCATTCACTGCTTTAAATTGTAGCAGAGTTTCAGTTCTTCAGTGTTGTCACATGCAAAGATATTATAAAATATTCACAAAACTGTGAGGGGTGTACTTACTTATATAGATACTGTGTATATGCAGATAGTTTGTATTGGAATATACTGTATACTTACACAGTCCAACAAAGAGGGCATGTTCACAAGGCAGAATTTCCTAGCAAAATCAGTTGGAAATATTCCACTCGGAAATTTTGTTGCAGCAGAATCCCATTGCTTTCGGCAGAACTTTTACAGCAGAAACATCTGCCGCGAATATTCCGATTCTGGCCTCTGCAGAAAGAATTGACATGTAAATTGTTTTGGTGGAATCCGCTAGGAAATGCATTGCCGTCTATGGAGCCCAGGCGGTCCTAGTGCCGGAATATTCTGTTGGCGCCCACTGCAGTTTTTTTGCCTGTAAATTTCTAGGCAAACATTCCAGTCTGAATATACTCTCATAGTTCACACCTATACTGTTATTTTTTAGACTGCAGCAATATGCTGAACAGCATCAGGTGTTGTACAACATAAAATACAGAGATGCAGTAGACACCGAACTTGTAGAAGAGAAATAAACGGTGCACCCACCCTTTGTTCCTTCAATCTTGTTCTTTATTTCTGAGAGACAGAGACATTCTTGGCATTCAGCAGGAGAGGGACAAATAGGTGATTAGCAGAGGGGGCACCCCCTTCCCTATTCACCTCTCTGCACCTCTCCTCCTAAATGCCAAGAATGTCTCTGTCTCTCAGAAATAAAGAACAAGATTGAAGGCAACAAACGTTCATTTCTCTTCTACGAGTTAACTGTATACTCACCATTTTCAGAATCTAAACACTTGATAAGTACTGATGGGAAACATGAACAAATACAGAAGAAATAGCATTTCAGGCTTAGTGCAAATAACACGAGCTGCATAATTATTATTGGAGTCAAAAACAATCAGAATACTAATTGAAACTGGACAGACGCCATTATAATCAAAGGTATCCTTTAGAAAACCTCTGTCATGGCTGCATTATAAACATAAGCCTTAAAGGGGTATTCCAAAGACGTCTTATTCCCTATTCAAAGGATAAGGGATAAGATAGGGGCCCTAGACTTAGCTAGTGACTACGTTCAGGTGGTTTTCTTAGACCTTAGACCCATAAACGTGGTTTGCTGCACTTTAGACTCAAATTACACAAATGTAGTCACTAGCTGATCATGTTTGGGGTAATTATAGTCTATAGTACTTGTGCCTTTCTGTGCAGATGTATGCCAGCATCCCTTTTTGAGAGGATGCCGATGTATTTGTGCAATGTAGAAAGTATGGTGAACATACCGTGACTTATTTAGAAATTTCCCAACCACTCGGTACTCTTATAAAATAACAAAAACATTCTAACAAGATCTTAGTAGTCTTGCGCCATATACCACTGAGGCCAGTGGCTGGTTGCAGTGGTGATGTTTCGTATATGGACGCTTTTGCTGCAGTCATGTAAACAAAGGCCGATGGGGCCTTTTACAGTTTCTTGAGAAGCCCTTCTACTCCTGAGATATGAGGGTTCATAGTTTGTCTGGCAAACAGGTAATCAGTCAGATGGGCGTGTTCTTAACTGTAAATGTGGGAGTAAATATTGGGTGATGGGCATGATATAGAGTCAGAAGTGGGAATATTCTATACTGAGCAGTGTGTATATCTAGTACACACTTACTGATTGTATAGAAATCTTGAGAAAGCGCTGATTGAGAGCGAGAAACGGCCCGACGGCCTACCTGTATCCAGACCTGACTGAATAAACTACACATTGCTGCAATATCATGAGTGCCATCTAAATTTCTTATGTTGCATTGGACACTCTTTAAAAGAGATTGAGCACCACGAGTGACAGCGGATCCGGAGTGTGGGACACAGACTGCACAGGTTTACATGTCATACTACTCGGCAGAGCAGTGCCGACTTACCTTTCGTTTGGCCATGTACATTTGAAGTGATTTGCACAGGGGTGGCTGATCGTTACTATGGTTCTGACATAAACACAACAAAAAAAACACCAACATGTGACCTCATTTTGAAAACTACACCCCTCATGGAATGTACCAAGGGGTATAGTGAGCCTTAACACCCCACAGGTGTTTGAAGAATTTTTGTTAAATTTGGATGTGAAAATGAAATTTTTTTATTTTTTCACTAAAATGCTGGTGTTATCCCAAATTTCTCATTTTCACAAGGGGTAATAGGAAAAAAGCCCCCCATAAATTGTAACCCCATTTCTTCTGATCATATAAATACCTCATATGTGGACAAAAAGTGCTCTGCTGGTGCACTACAGGGCTCAGAAGAGAAGGAGCGCCATTGGGCTTTTGGAGAGAGAATGTATCTGGAATGTTTACAAAGCCCCCATGGTGCCAGAACAGTGGACCCCCCACACATGTGACCCCATTTCGGAAACCACACCAAGGGGTACAGTGAGCATTTATGCCCCACAGGTGTCTGACAGAGTTTTTGAACAGTGGTGCATGAAAATGAAAAATTTAATTTTTCATTTGAACAGCCCACTGCTCCAAAGATCTGTCAAATGCCAGTGGAGTATAAATGCCCACTGCACCCCTTATTACATTCCGTGAGGGTTGTAGTTTCCAGAATGGGGTCACATGTGGGGGGGGGGGGGTTCCACTGTTCTGGTAGCATGGGGGCTTTGTAAGCGCGCATGGTCCCCGACTTCCATTCCAAACAAATTCTTTTTCCAAAAGCCCAATGGCTCTCCTTCTCTTCTGAGCATTGTAGTTCGCCTGCAGAGCACTTTACATCCACATATGGGATATTTCCATACTCAGAAGAAATGGGGTTAAAAATTTTGGGAGGCTTTTTCTCCAATTACCCCTTGTGAAAATGAAAAATTTGGGGTAACACCAGCATTTTATTGAAAAAAAATCTAATTTTTCATTTTCACGTCCAACTTTAGCGGAAATTTGTCAAACACCTGTGGTTTGCAAAGGCTCACTATACCCCTTGTTACGTTTCTTGAGGGGGTGTTGTTTCCCAAATAGTATGCCATGTGGGGCCTTTTTTTTTTTGCTGTTCTGGCACCATACTGGCTTCCTAAATGCGACATGCCCCCCAAAAACCATTTCAGCTAAATTTACTTTCAAAAAGTCAAATGTGGCTCCTTCTCTTCTGAGCATTAAAGGGCGCTCACAGAGTACTTTACATCCACACATGGGGCATTTCCACACTCAGAAGAAATGGGGTTACAACTTGGGGGCATTTCTCCTATTACCTCTTGTAAAAATTGTAAATTTGGGTGAAAAGATGCATTTTAGTGAAAAAAAAATGTATTCACACATCCGACTACACCCCTTGTTACGTGCCTTTGAGGGTTGTAATTTTCAAAATAGTATGCCTTTTTTTTTTTTGCTGTCCTGGCATCATAGGGGCTTCCTAAATGTGACATGCCCCGCAAAAACCATTTCAGCAAAATTCACTCTCAAAAATCCCATTGTCGCTCCTTCCTCTCTGACCCCTCTAGTACACCCACAGAGCTTTACGTTTACATATGAGGTATTTCCTTACTCAAGAGAAATTGGGTTACACATTTTGGGGGTCTTTTTCTTATTTTACCCCTTGTAACAATTTTGGTTCTACAAGAACATGTTAGTGTAAAAAATTTAGATTTTGAATTTTCTCCTTCACTTTGCTGCTATTCCTGTAAAACACCTAAAGGGTTAACAAACTTTCTGAATGTCATTTTGTATACTTTGAGGGTGCAGTTTTTATAATGGGGTAATTTATTGGGTATTTCTAATATGAAGGCCATTCAAATCCACTTCAAATCTGAACTAGTCCCTGAAAAATTCAGATTTTGAAAATTTTGTGAAAAATTGGAAAATTGCTGCTGAACTTTGAAGCCCTCTGATGTCTTCCAAAAGTAAAAACTTGTCAACTTTATGATGCAAACATAAAGTAGACATATTGTATGTGTGAATCAAAATATTATTTATTTGGAATGTCTATTTTCCTTATAAGCAGAGATTTTTAAAGTTAAAAAAAGGCAACATTTTAAAATTTTTCATTACATTTTTTAATTTTTCACCAAGAAAAATTTACCACTAAAATAAAGTAGAATATGTCACAAAAAACTATCTCGGAATCAGAATGAAAAGTAAGAGCATACCAGAGTTATTAATGCTTAAATTGACAAGTCAAATTTACAAAAAATGTTCGGGTCCTTATGGTGAAAATGGGCTTGGTCGTTAAGGGTTTAGGTCCCCCCTATCTGATGGATTCCCTGAATTGTCAGACAAACTATAAATCTTTTTATCTCAGGAATAGAAAGGGTGTATCAAGAAACCGTAAAAGGGTGTGTGATCAGGGCATCCCAAGCTGTTTACTAATGATGCAATGTTATTTTCTGGGGTGCCACACGTTCTCATTAATAAACATCTGAGGGACAACTTTTGTATGGAAAGAATATCTCTATTTTCTCTAGGTCAGGCATTGTTTCTGGTGTCCACTAGAGGTCAGAATAACCAATCTTTTTCACCAATAGACTTAATTTTCTATTTTATGATATACTGTAGTTTACCAGCTAGAAATATTTTATAATGAAAAATTAAAATATAGATATGACTAATTTGACCAGCTTTAATCCTCTACTTTAATTTAGAGTTTTAAGAAGACTTCAGACCAAAGTTTGTTATTATTGTACTGTAAACTGCCAAGAAAACAAGCAGAAGAAATGTTCTAAAGGTGCTTTATGTGTGAGTGATGTGGATAATGTTATTTCACTATGGAACAAATCTGCTAGTTAAATTTATAGCTTTTTGTGCACTTGGCAGCCCCGTGAGTCATTGCTAGTGACTGAACCAGAGCTCAACTGTAAATGTAAAAATTTTCATTTCTATTGTGATAGCCCTTGGGGGTTGTATGGTAGTGGTGGTATGGTATCGGTACATGAGGGGTTAATGTTAACCCTATAGTTCGTGACGCCAGGCTGAGGGCTGGTATGCTGAGTCAATGCTCCGGCCTATCGCCGCCCTTCCCAGTAACAATAGGTGCATGAAATAACTGAAGGTCCACAAGAAGATTTAACTTGAACTTGAACAACTGTCTCAGTCTCTTTAGCTTGCTTAGTGACTGACAGTTGTTGCGGACCTTGATATTTAGACAGTCTCTGAATTTAAGGTAGATATTTGCAGATCTGTCCGGATTTAGGGGTATTATTAGCTCCGGTGATGCTGCAGAGTATCTGGGAATTGATACACTCCATATTTAGAATTGTTCAGCCGTTGCCGCAAGGCTCAGGCCTAACTCACTGCACTAGTTGCTGCGCAGGTCTTGCTTGCTTGCTTGCCCAGGAACAAGAGAGAGAGAAGATGGCCGCCGCTCCCTTATATGGGCAGGGGCGGGGCGAATCTGATAGGTCCGAACATCTGTCACTCACCATTACAGAGAGTAATGGGATTGCTTACGTCACAGGGCCTCCAAAGGTCCTTAAGCTTAATACCATAGAGTTCACCTAGTCACATGACCTGCAGGTCCTGCAACGCTATGGTACAGGTAATTAACCATTTATTTACAGATATATCATTATATTTACATTAACCTTATATAGACCACTGGTCTATTAGTAGAAATAGAGGCGACAAGGGGTTAAATTAAATTACAGGGATCCTTACGTCCTAGGGACTCTGGCTATGGGCACCCACCCACACATGCACAGGATGCGGTACCGGGACACCACACTATGTAACATAGATAGTAGTCAAAAAGGGCATGGAGGGCTGTTGAAACACTGACAAACTGAATGTTATTGTAGGACTACAATGCTTAGGTTAGTGTTCTAGTCGTAACCATGTTTGGCCCTTAAGGGAATCTGCCATTAGGTTTATGTTGCCCTGTCTGAGGGCAGTATTAAGTACTGACAGAAACCCAGATTCCTTCATTATTATTTATGCTTCAAGCGGTGAAGTCTGCCGTTAGACAGACAGCAGACTTCCCAGCTTGAAGCAAGAACACCGGCGCTACCTGCGGGGACCTGAAGACGGTAGACGTCCTTCCTCCGGATCCAAATGGGTGGGTGAGTGAACCGGATTACCTTCTTTGCCGACCGCCGAGTCGTGCTACAGTGTCTCCCCGACCTCTATTTCTATCACTGTGAAGGCTGTCTGGGAATATCTCCAGTTTCCACAGCTATCCTCTCCGAACTCAAGTGCGAATATTGGCACGAGCACCAGTACTATAGCGCACACATCAGTTAGCGCTACAGAAGTGGGCACTTCTTGCGGTGCTCCAGCACTTCTCTGGCTTTACCTGAACTTACGTTTTCCTTCTGTTGCTTTGGATTACCATCTTTTCTAAGCTGTGGACATCTTCTGGTTACAATTGAAAGTAACTTGTTGGCAGTGTGTTTGAACTTAATATATATGTTTTTATACACATTTACCAGTGTGGATTGCCGGCATCCACTTTGGTATATGATTAACTATTGTATTTACTAATAAATTCTGTTTTAATTCACATTTTTAACCCATAGTTCTTTACTACATATATACTTTTGGATGTTTTTAGGCTACTTACTATCTCCCATTCACACTTATACTATCACATTTACATCCACTTTTTGTCCTTGAGAGCCAGTACACTTTCTCTCTAAGATTTGTTAATTACTTTACTATTAAAAAATCTTAATCCTTCCAGTACTCATCAGCTGCTGCATGTTCCAGAGGAAGTTGAGTTGTTCTTTTCTGTCTGAACACAGTGCTCTCTACACCTCTGTCCATGTCAGTAACTGTCCAAAAGAGAAGTAAATCCCCGTAGCAAACCTCTACTGCTCCGAACAGTTTCTGACATGGACAGAGGTGTCAGCAGAGAGCACTGTGGTCAGACTGAAAAGAACAACTCAACCTCATCTGGAACATACAGCAGCTGATAAGTACTAGAAGGATGAAGATTTTTAAATAGAAGTAATTTACAAATCTGTTCCACTTCCTGGCACCAGTTGTTTTGAAAAAGAGTACCCTTTAACACCAGTGTATGAAACGTCAGTGTTAGTAAACCCCCTAAGTTTCTTGTTCTGTCTTTTTTAACTTAAAAATAGTGTGGGGAATTTATCATTGCTTGGCACATTTGAGGCGCATCTGACCCGTTTTGCATCTTTTGCTGCACCTTTTCGTGATCTGCAACTTTTGGAAAATGCTCTACCTGTGGACATTTACCCCCCCCCCCCCCCTTATATAGTGGACTAGGATTTATCATTAGTGACAATTGTAAAAAGGTGCAAAAAATGTTCACAAGCAAAGAAATGCTTGCGCAAGCTGTCTCCAGTAAAGACCTTGCTCACAAAATCTTCTAGGTGGCACAACAACGGTTTTCTTCATCCTTAAAGGGGTTCTCCGGTGGTCAACGTGTCTTTCCGTTTTTGACTTACCCTATTTGTTTTGTTTCATTTCTATTTTTGTTGTTTAGACGACTCTTTGCTGTTTTTTTATCCCCCACTTTGTTTTCCTATCTTTGCTTCTATTTCCTGTTTCTTGCTGTGCTGAAAACTACAAATCCCAGCATGCCAAATGCCTTGCTGGTTTGGGGCGGCTCCTTTTTTTTTGTTTGTTTGTTCCGCCCTTTACCCATCCTACTATTTTCCCGGGTCAGCCCCCTTTTACACAGCACACTAATATAATCAGCCTTGGATGGGATACACTGTCATACACACACAAAAGGGACTACAACTCCCAGCATGTGTCATTCAGGAGTCTTCAGTCTGTGGTATAACACCAGCATGCTGCCTCTGTAGTCTTCCTGGGGATTGTAGTTCACCACACCTCTATAGGGCATCCACCACTGTTTCCCCACCAGGGTGCCTCCAGGTGTTGCAAAACTACAACTCCCAGGATGCCCTGACTGCCTTTGGGCATGCTAGGAGTTGTAGTTTTGCAACAGCTGGAGGCACACTGGTTGGGAAACACTGGTGTAACAGGATGTGTATGCTGAATAGGCTAGAACAGTGTTTCCCAACCAGTGTACCTCCAGCTGTTGCAAATCTACAACTCCCAGCATGCTGGGAGTTGTAGTTTTGCAACAGCTGGAGGCACACTGGTTTGTAAACACTAGCATACACACACACATACACACACACACACACAACAGGGACTACAACTCCCAGCATGTCATTCAGGAGTCGTCCCCCCCCCCCCTCCCCCTTCACAAATAGGGGGAGATTTATCAAAACCTGTGCAGAGGAAAACTTGCCCAGTTGCCCATAGCCACCAATCAGCTTGCTGCTTTTTTATGAAGGCCTGTGAAAATGAAAGAAGCAATCTGATTGGTTGCTATGGGCACCTGGGCAAGTTTTCCTCTGCACAGGTTTTGATAAATCTCCCCCATAGAGATCATTCCCAGTATGAGATTTATTCCCCTGCAGTCCATAGATCCCCAGCCCGTGCACCTTCTCATCCTCCCCTTCAGATAACACTTATCTTCTCTGTGTTCTTTCTCCTGTGCAGACCTGCGTCCTTAGACTACTGAGCAGGGGGGAGGGGAGGTGAGGAGCTGTGTACTCAGCTGGATGAGATGAGGGGGCGTGGCTTATTTTTCTCTTGCAGACAGAAAGAAAAAGAAAAAAAAGAAGTGACATCTTGTCCACAACAGACTCAGAACTGTGGACAACAGTAAAAGAAAACCCTCTGAACTACAGAAATTCCTGCCCAACAAACAGGTAAGAAAAACACACACATGCTGCCAAAACATAGAACACATGTATATTGCAAAAAAACTAAACTTACAAACAAGATTCCATATAGTCAAAAAAATTAACCACCGGAGTACCCCTTTAAGTAACATTATTAAATGCAGAGGTATAGAATAGTAAAGTTTGTCATATCATACAATTTTATGTTATTTAATTGAACCTAACCACCCTTTTTGGTACATTTGAATCAATCTAACTATAATAGGGTTGTTTTGATGCTCTAACCAGATTATCGGTTAATACTCTTGACCAAAGAAACAGATTTTGTGTTTAACCTCTTAAGGACACATGACGTTCTCATACGTCTCCATTTCCGAGTCCTTAAGGACACATGACGTATGAGAACGTCATGTGTTTTACCGGCCCCCCGCAACCATCTGGAGCGGAGCCGGTCCCCGATGCCTGCTGAAATCGTTCAGCAGGCATCGGGGCATATCGCCCAGGGGGGGTCATTATGACCCCCCATGTCGGCGATGGCCGCAGATCGCTGGACAATTCAGTCCAGCGATCTGCGGCGGATTCCGGGTCAATCGGGTCTCCAGTGACCCGGTGACCCGGAATTATTGGCTGATCGGGGCCGTCAGAGACGGCCCCGATCAGCCAGAGCCAGCAGGGGTGAGGTGGCACTGGTGCCACCTCACGATCGCCCTGATTCGTCGGCCGGATTACCGGCCGACCAATCGGGGCGCCTGCTGCGGGTGTCACTCCCGCAACCCGCTCCGCCCCTCTTCCGGAGGACGTGAGCGGGTGCGGGACGTGCACCCCGGGTGCTGGGGACCCCGATCCCCGGCGCCCCTGTTGGGATCGGGGCCCCAGGAGCAGCGGCGGCGGCGGAGACGACGAGGGACTGACCTGATGCGGCTGGAACGTTGGAGGTGAGTGACAGCCTCCTGCTGTTGCTTAGCAACAGCTCCCAGCATGCAAAAAGGGCATGCTGGGAGCTGTAGTTATGCAACAGCAGGAGGCAGACCACCACAACTCCCAGCATGCCCTTATGGGCATGCTGGGACTTGTAGTTTTGCAACAGCTGGAGGCACATTCTTTCTATGGAAAAGTGTACCTTCAGCTGTTGTGTAACTACAACTCCCAGCTTGCACAATCAGCTAAAGTGCATGCTGGGAGTTGTAGTGGTGCATCTGGTGGTTGCATAACTACAACTCCCAGCATGCCCGTTGGCTGTCGGTGACTGCTGAGAGTTGTAGTTTTGCAACAGCTGAAGGCACACTGAGTTAAGTAGCAAACCAGTGTGTCTCCAGCTGTTGCATAACTACAATCCCCAGCCAAAGTAGTATGCCTCCAGCTGTTGCATAACTACAACACCCAGCATGCCCTTCCGCTGTCCGTACATGCTGGGGGTTGTAGCTTTTGCAACAGCTGAAGGCACACTGGTTGCAAAACACTGAGATTGTTACCAAACTCGGTGTTTCACAACCAGTGTGCCTCCAGCTGTTGCAAAACTACAACTCCCAGCATGCACTGATAGACCGTACATGCTGGGAGTTGTAGTTTTGCAACAGCTGGATGTTCCCCCCCCCCCCAATGTGAATGTACAGGGTACACTCACATGGGCGGAGGATTACAGTAAGTATCCGGCTGCAAGTTTGAGGTGCGGCAAAATTTCTGCCGCAGCTCAAACTGCCAGCGAGAAACTACTGTGAACCCCCCGCCCGTGTGACTGTACCCTAAAAACACTACACTACACTAACACACAATAAAATAAAAAGTAAAAAACACTACATATACACATACCCCTACACAGCCCCCCTCCCCAATAAAAATGAAAAACGTCTGGTACGCCACTGTTTCCAAAACGGAGCCTCCAGCGGTTGCAAAACTACAACTCCCAGCATGCACTGATAGACCGTACATGCTGGGAGTTGTAGTTTTGCAACAGCTGGATGTTCCCCCCCCCCCCCCCCCCCCAATGTGAACGTACAGGGTACACTCACATGGGCGGAGGATTACAGTAAGTATCCGGCTGCAAGTTTGAGCTGCGTCAAATTTTCTGCCGTAGCTCAAACTGCCAGCGAGAAACTACTGTGAACCCCCCCGCCCGTGTGACTGTACCCTAAAAACACTACACTACACTACCACAAAATAAAATAAAAAGTAAAAAACACTACATATACACATACCCCTATACAACCCCCCTCCCCAATAAAAATGAAAAACGTCTGGTACGCCACTGTTTCCAAAACGGAGCCTCCAGCTGTTGCAAAACAACTACTCCCAGTATTGCCAGATAGCCGTTGACTGTCCAGGCATGCTGGGAGTTTTACAACAGCTGGAGGCACCCTGTTTGGGAATCACTGGCGTAGAATACCCCTATGTCCACCCCTATGCAAGTCCCTAATTTAGGCCTCAAATGCGCATGGCGCTCTCACTTTGGAGCCCTGTCGTATTTCAAGGCAACAGTTTAGGGCCACATATGGGGTATCGCCGTACTCGGGAGAAATTGGGCTTCAAATTTTGGGGGGTATTTTCTGCTATTACCCTTTTAAAAAATGTAAAATTTTTGGGAAAACAAGCATTTTAGGTAAAAAAAAAATATTTTTTTTACATATGCAAAAGTCGTGAAACACCTGTAGGGTATTAAGGTTCAAATTACCCCTTGTTACGTTCCCCGAGGGGTCTAGTTTCTAAAATGGTATGCCATGTGTTTTTTTTTTTGCTGTCCTGGCACCATAGGGGCTTCCTAAATGCGGCATGCCCCCAGAGCAAAATTCGCTTTCAAAAAGCCAAATGTGACTCCTTCTCTTCTGAGACATGTAGTGCGCCAGCAGAGCACTTTTCACACCCATATGGGGTGTTTTCTGAATCGGAAGAAATTGGGCTTCAAATTTTGGGGGGTATTTTCTGCTATTACCCTTTTTAAAATTGTAAAAATTTTGGGAAACCAAGCATTTTAGGTAAAAAAAATATATATTTTTTTACATATGCAAAAGTCGTGAAACACCTGTAGGGTATTAAGGTTCACATTACCCCTTGTTACGTTCCCCGAGGGGTCTAGTTTCCAAAATGGTATGCCATGTGTTTTTTTTTTGCTGTCCTGGCACCATAGGGGCTTCCTAAATGCGGCATGCCCCCAGAGCAAAATTTGCTTTCAAAAAGCCAAATGTTACTCCTTCTCTTCTGAGACCTGTAGTGCGCCAGCAGAGCACTTTTCACCCCCATATGGGGTGTTTTCTGAATCGGGAGAAATTGGGCTTCAAATTTTGGGGGGTATTTTCCGCTATTACCCTTTTTAAAAATGTAAACATTTTGGGAAAACAAGCATTTTAGGTAAAAAAAATTTTTTTTTTTTTACATATGCAAAAGTTGTGAAACACCTGTAGGGCATTAAGGTTCATGTTACCCCTTGTTACGTTCCCCGAGGGGTCTAGTTTCCAAAATGGTATGCCATGTGTTTTTTTTTTGCTGTTCTGGCACCATAGGGGCTTCCTAAATGCGGCATGCCCCCAGAGCAAAATTTGCTTTCAAAAAGCCAAATGTGACTCCTTCTCTTCTGAGACCTGTAGTGCGCCAGCAGAGAACTTTTCACCCCCATGCAAGGTGTTTTCTGTATCGGGAGAAATTGGGCTTCAAATTTTGGGGGGTATTTTCTGCTATTACCCTTTTTAAAAATGTAAAATTTTTGGGAAACCAAGCATTTTAGGTAAAAAAAATATATATTTTTTTTACATATGCAAAAGTCGTGAATCACCTGTAGGGTATTAAGGTTCACTTTACCCCTTGTTACGTTCCCTGAGGGGTCTAGTTTCCAAAATGGTATGCCATGTGTTTTTTTTTTGCTGTCCTGGCACCATAGGGGCTTCCTAAATGCGGCATGCCCCCCAAAAACCATTTGTCGCTCCTTCCCTTCTGAGCCCTCTACTGCGCCCGCCGAACAATTAACATAGACATATGAGGTATGTGCTTACTCGAGAGAAATTGGGTTTCAAATACAAGTAAAAATTTTCTCCTTTTTATCCCTTGCAAAAATTCAAAAATTGGGTCTACAAGAACATGCGAGTGTAAAAAATGAAGATTTTGAATTTTCTCCTTCACTTTGCTACTATTCCTGTGAAACACCTAAAGGGTTAATACACTTACTGAATGTTTTTTTGAATACTTTAGGGGGTGTAGTTTTTATAATGGGGTCATTTATGGGGTATTTCTAATATGAAGACCCTTCAAATCCACTTCAAAACTGAACTGGTCCCTGAAAAATAGTGAGTTTGAAAATTTTGTGAAAAATTTCAAAATTGCTGCTGAACTTTGAAGCCCTATGGTGTCTTCCAAAAGTAAAAACTCATGAATTTTATGATGCAAACATAAAGTAGACATATTGTATATGTGAACCCAAAAAAAATATATTTTGAATATCCATTTTCCTTACAAGCAGAGAGCTTCAAAGTTAGAAAAATGCAAAATTTTCATTTTTTTCATCAAATTTTGGGATTTTTCACCAAGAAAGGATGCAAGTTACCATAAAATTTTACCACTAAGTTAAAGTAGAATATGTCACGAAAAAACAATCTCGGAATCAGAATGATAACTAAAACCATCCCAGAGTTATTAATGTTTAAAGTGACAGTGGTCAGAATTGCAAAAAACGCTCCGGTCCTTAAGGTATAAAATGGCTCGGTCCTTAAGGGGTTAAATTGAAAAATGGATAAATTCGTGAGTACATGCTTACATTTCACAAAATTTACCTACCAAATACATTTGAACATGGATCATATGCTGATACTCTGGTAATGTTTTCGGCTGCTGCCTGCTGGGTATGCCTGGGAGGGAATACCCAGCATGCATCCATGTACTGTAAAATGCTGCAATCCATGTGAGGGTGTGTAATTTCCACTGCGTTTGGTGATGGTAAAGAAGTAAGTCTTCCATCAAGAGGTGTAAGTTTGAACTATTACAATAGGTTAGTTACCTTTTTGCAGACTTCATCTTCTGTTGCTTTTAGATTTTATGCAAGGTAAACGTCTGAACTGCCAAAGTCCATTCCTCAGCAGCTATTGCACTGTATTGAGGAATGTACAATAAATCATGTTCATATTTAGCGAAAGTTGTATGTTAGCTGATTATTCTAGCATTGCATGTTGTACGTTCCCCAATCTTAGGGGTTACATTCTGTAATACAGTCATGGCCGTAAATGTTGGCACCCCTCAAATTTTTCTAGAAAATAAAGTATTTCTCACAGAAAAGGATTGCAGTGACACATGTTTTGCTATACACACATTTATTCCCTTTGTGTGTATTGGAACTAAAGCAAAAAGGAAGGAAAAAAAGCAAATTGGACATAATGTCACACCAAACTCCAAAAATGGACTGGACAAAATTATTGGCACCCTTTCAAAATTGTGGAAAAATAAGATTGTTTCAAGCACATGATGCTCCTTTAAAGGAGTAGTCCGGCACGCACGGGCTGCAAAATAAAAGAAAACACACTTTCTCTTACCTGCCAACGAGCCCCCGGAGCTCCGGTACACTCCGGTACAGTTGTTCGGTCGACGGGCTGTATTCTTCTTACTTCCTGTTAGCCCGGCACGTCACACGGAGCTTCAGCCTATCACTGGCCGCAGCAATGTCCCGCCTCGGCCGGTGATAGGCTGAAGCTCCGTGTGACGTGCCGGGCTAACAGGAAGTAAGAAGAATACAGCCCGGGGACCGAACACCTGTACCGGAGTGTACTGGAGCTACAGGGGCTCGTTGGCAGGTAAGAGAAAGTTTGTTTTCTTTTATTTTGCAGCGCGGACGGGATAACATGAAAAAAGTGCGCGCCGGACTACTCCTTTAAACTCACCTGGGGCAAGTAACAGGTGTGGGCAATATAAAAATCACACCTGAAAGCAGATAAAAAGGAGAGAAGTTCACTTAGTCTTTGCATTGTGTGTCTGTGTGTGCCACACTAAGCATGGACAACAGAAGAGGAGGATAGAGCTGTCTGAGGACCTGAATACCAAAATTGTGGAAAAATATCTGTCACGATGCCGGCTGGCAGGTAGTGGATCCTCTGTGCCAGAGAGGGATTGGCGTGGACCGTGCTAGTGGACCGGTTCTAAGCCACTACTGGTTTTCACCAGAGCCCGCCGCAAAGCGGGATGGTCTTGCTGCGGCGGTAGTGACCAGGTCGTATCCACTAGCAACGGCTCACCTCTCTGGCTGCTGAAGATACTGAAGATAGGCGAGGTACAAGGGAGTAGGCAGTAGCAAGGTCGGACGTAGCAGAAGGTCGGGGGCAGGCGGCAAGGTTCGTAGTCAGGGGAGATAGCAAAGGTACTGGTACACAGGCTATTGAACACACAAGGAACGCTTTCACTGGCACTAAGGCAACAAGATCCGGCAAGGAAGGGAAGGGGAAGTGAGGTTATATAGGGAAGTGCACAGGTGAATTCACTAATTAGAACCAGGCGCCAATCAGCGGCACACTGGCCCTTTAAATCGCAGAGACCCGGCGCGCGCGCGCCCTAGGGAGCGGGGCCGCGCGCGCCGGGACAAGACCGACGGAGAGCGAGTCAGGTACGGGAGCCGGGATGCGCATCGCGAGCGGGCGCCTGCCGCATAGCGAATCGCATCCCGGCTGGGAGAGGTATCGCAGCGCACCCGGTCAGCAGGTCTGACCGGGGCGCTGCAATTGCGAGAATGTTGCGAGCGCTCCGGGGAGGAGCGGGGACCCGGAGCGCTCGGCGTAACAGTAAGTTTGTTACAGTATTCCCCCCCCCCCCTTTTACGAGGGGTCTCTGGACCTTTAGATATTAATGAGGGTTTTTCTGGATGGGCATCATGAAACTTTCTTTAGCCTCTCAGCATGAAGCTCCTTGGAGGTGACCCAAGATTTCTCCTCCAGGATATAGGCGCTCCAGTGTACCAAGTACTAAAAGGCCCCTTGGACCTTTCCACAATACAGGATCCGAAAGTTCCCTGTGCACAAGTACTGGAGCAGGAGATCTCCTAGAAGGCACAAGAGAACAAATATACTTTTTCATTTATAAACAATAAAACACATTGTGTATTGTAAATGATTCAGGCAGACTCAGGTGATAAGATACAGGGTTTATGACCGAAATAATCACATAAAGACCAATGTCCTGAAGTGCTAATTTACCAACCGACACCCTCAAGCGTATATTTTTAGTAGACAACTATACTTTTTTTTTCCCTGATAGAGAGAGGTGCATAGGGGCATCTTTTGTCAGCCCCATTGTCACGATGCCGGCTGGCAGGTAGTGGATCCTCTGTGCCAGAGAGGGATTGGCGTGGACCGTGCTAGTGGACCGGTTCTAAGCCACTACTGGTTTTCACCAGAGCCCGCCGCAAAGCGGGATGGTCTTGCTGCGACGGTAGTGACCAGGTCGTATCCACTAGCAACGGCTCACCTCTCTGGCTGCTGAAGATACTGAAGATAGGCGAGGTACAAGGGAGTAGGCAGTAGCAAGGTCGGACGTAGCAGAAGGTCGGGGGCAGGCGGCAAGGTTCGTAGTCAGGGGAGATAGCAAAGGTACTGGTACACAGGCTATTGAACACACAAGGAACGCTTTCACTGGCACTAAGGCAACAAGATCCGGCAAGGAAGGGAAGGGGAAGTGAGGTTATATAGGGAAGTGCACAGGTGAATTCACTAATTAGAACCAGGCGCCAATCAGCGGCACACTGGCCCTTTAAATCGCAGAGACCCGGCGCGCGCGCGCCCTAGGGAGCGGGGCCGCGCGCGCCGGGACAAGACCGACGGAGAGCGAGTCAGGTACGGGAGCCGGGATGCGCATCGCGAGCGGGCGCCTGCCGCATAGCGAATCGCATCCCGGCTGGGAGAGGTATCGCAGCGCACCCGGTCAGCAGGTCTGACCGGGGCGCTGCAATTGCGAGAATGTTGCGAGCGCTCCGGGGAGGAGCGGGGACCCGGAGCGCTCGGCGTAACAGTAAGTTTGTTACAGTGGCCGGATCTACTGTCACGATGCCGGCTGGCAGGTAGTGGATCCTCTGTGCCAGAGAGGGATTGGCGTGGACCGTGCTAGTGGACCGGTTCTAAGCCACTACTGGTTTTCACCAGAGCCCGCCGCAAAGCGGGATGGTCTTGCTGCGGCGGTAGTGACCAGGTCGTATCCACTAGCAACGGCTCACCTCTCTGGCTGCTGAAGATACTGAAGATAGGCGAGGTACAAGGGAGTAGGCAGTAGCAAGGTCGGACGTAGCAGAAGGTCGGGGGCAGGCGGCAAGGTTCGTAGTCAGGGGAGATAGCAAAGGTACTGGTACACAGGCTATTGAACACACAAGGAACGCTTTCACTGGCACTAAGGCAACAAGATCCGGCAAGGAAGGGAAGGGGAAGTGAGGTTATATAGGGAAGTGCACAGGTGAATTCACTAATTAGAACCAGGCGCCAATCAGCGGCACACTGGCCCTTTAAATCGCAGAGACCCGGCGCGCGCGCGCCCTAGGGAGCGGGGCCGCGCGCGCCGGGACAAGACCGACGGAGAGCGAGTCAGGTACGGGAGCCGGGATGCGCATCGCGAGCGGGCGCCTGCCGCATAGCGAATCGCATCCCGGCTGGGAGAGGTATCGCAGCGCACCCGGTCAGCAGGTCTGACCGGGGCGCTGCAATTGCGAGAATGTTGCGAGCGCTCCGGGGAGGAGCGGGGACCCGGAGCGCTCGGCGTAACAGTAAGTTTGTTACAATATCAACAATCTCTAGGTTACAAGTCCATGTCCAGAGATCTAGATTTGCATTTTTTTCCACAGTGTGCAACATTATCAAGAAGTTTGCAACCCCTGGCACTGTAGCTAATCTCCCTGGGCGTGGACGGAAGAGAAAAATTTATGAAGGGTGTCAATGCAGGATACTCTTGATGGTGGATAAGCAGCCCCAAACGAGTTCCACTGCTGACACAGAGACATGAAAAAGCAAGACTACATTTTGCCAAAATGAACTTGAGTAAGCCAAAATTTTTCTGGGAAAACGTCTTGTGGACAGATGAGACCAAAATAGAGCTTTTTGGTAAAGCACATCATTCTACTGTTTACCGAAAATGGAATGAGGCCTACAAAGAAAAGAACACAGTACCTACAGTGAAATGTGGTGGAGGTTCAATGATGTTTTGGGGTTGTTTTGCTGCCTCTAGCACTGGGCGCCTTGAATGTGTGCAAGGCATCATGAAATCTGAGGATTTCCAACGGATTTTGGGTCGCACTATACAGCCCAGTGTCAGAAAGCTGGGTTGGCGTTCGAGATCTTGGGTCTTCCAGCAGGACAATGACCCCAAACATACGTCAAAAAGCACCCAGAAATGGATGGCAACAAAGCGCTGGAGAGTTCTGAAGTAGCCAGCAATGAGTCCAGATCTAAATCTCATTGAACACCTGTGGAGAGATCTTAAAATAGCTGTTGGGAAAAGGGGCCCTTCCAATAAGAGAGACCTGGGGCAGTTTGCAAAGGAAGAGTGGTCCAACATTCCAGCTGAGAGGTGGAAGAAGCTTATTGATGGTTATAGGAAGTGTTACGGGTCACGGCAGGTGGTGGATCCTCTGGACCTGTGTGGATGATGACGTGAGCCGTGCCAGGGAACGGAGCCTAAGGTGCTGCTGATTTTCACCAGGGCCAGCTGCAAAGAGGGACAGTCTTGCTGCGGTAGGCGGCACCCAGGTCGCTACCCCTGGCACAACTCGTCCACACAGGTAGCTGGGATGTGGCGTGGCACAGAAGGAAACTGGCAAGACATGGTCAGGGCAGGCGGCACAGGTGCAGGGTCAGATAACAGAAACACGGTAGCTTTCTCTAGGGCACAAAGGCAACAAAGATCTGGCCAGGAACAAAGGGAGGAGCTGATACTTAAAGACAGGGTGCAGGTGTAAACACTTAATTAACCCCTTAAGGACCGTGGACGTACGCGTACGATTAAGCACCCTGGTAGTTAAGGACCAAGGACGTACGCGTACGTCCGCGGGAATTTCGGTCCCTGCCGAGCGCCGGGTGGAGACCGGACCTCGGTGACTGCTGATATCGATCAGCAGTCACCCCACGCAAATGCCCAGGGGGGTCATCAGACCCCCTTATGTCGGCGATCGGCGCAAATCGCAAGTGAATTCACACTTGCGATTTGTGCGATTCCGGGTCATTACGGGTCTATGGTGACCTGGTGACCCGGAATATAATGGATCGCGGTTGTCCAAGACACTATCGATCCCCCTGAAGGGATAGGAGTGAGGTGGCAGGGGTGCCACTCCTCCTATCCCTGCTATTGGTGGTCTAGACGCGACCACCAATAGCAGATCGGGGCGGGGGGTTAACTTTCATTTTCCCCGTTCTGCCCACCCACAATAGGCAGGGCAGGACAGGGAAACGACAGGGACCGGCGCCGGAGTCCACTTACCCTGCGGGCGAGGCTGCGGGCGACGATCGGTGTCGGAGATCGGCGGGCGGCGATCACTTGCAGCAGGCTCCCTGGATCCGACGGAAGCCGGTAAGTTGCCTAGCAACATCTGGAGGGCTACAGTCTGAGACCACTATACAGTGGTCTCTATACTGTAGCACTCCAGATGTTGCAAAACTATAACTCCCAACATGCCCAGACAGCTGTTTGGGCATGCTGGGATTTGTAGTTTTGCAACAGCTGGAGGGCTACAGTTTGAGACCACTATACGGTAGTCTCTGAACTATAGCTCTCCAGATCTTGCAAAACTACAACTTCTAGCATGCCCACAGGTTGGAAAATATTGAGTTAGATAACAGAACCTAACTGAAGGTTTTCCAACCAGTGTGCCTCCAGCTGTTGCAAAAGTACAACTCCCAGCATGCACGGTCTGTCAGTACATGCTGGGAGTTGTAGTTTTGAAACTGCTGGAGGTTTGCCCCCCCCCCCATGTGAATGTACAGGGTACATTCACACAGGCAGGTTTACAGTAAGTTTCCTGCTTCAAGTATGAGCTGCGGCAAATTTTTCGCTGCAGCACAAACTCCTAGCAGGGAACTCACTGTAAACCTCCGCCAGTGCGAATGTACCCTAAAAACACTACAATAACACATAATAAACGGTAAAACACTACATATACACCCCCTTACACTGTCCCCCACCCCAATAAAAATTAAAAACGCCTTGTATGGCAGTGTTTCCAAAACGGAGCCTCCAG
Source organism: Hyla sarda (assembly GCF_029499605.1). Classification (NCBI taxonomy): domain Eukaryota; kingdom Metazoa; phylum Chordata; class Amphibia; order Anura; family Hylidae; genus Hyla; species Hyla sarda. The sequence continues at coordinate 89,760,832 of NC_079193.1, read as the reverse complement.
CTGTTGCAAAACAACAACTCCCAGCATTTCTGGACAGCCACTGACTGTCCAGGTATGCTGGGAGTTTAGCAACAGCTGGAGGCACCCTGTTTGGGAATCACTGGCATAGAATACCCCTATGTCCACCCCTATGCAATCCCTAATGTAGTCCTCAAATGCGCATGGCGCTCCCTCACTTCAGAGCCCTGTCGTATTTCAAGGAAACAGTTTAGGGCCACATATGGGGTATTTCCGTACTCGGGAGAAATTGCACTACAAATTTTGGCGGGCTTTTTCTCCTTTTACCCCTTAAGAAAAGGAAAAGTTGGGGTCTACACCAGCCTGTTAGTGTAAAAAAAAAAATGTTTTACACTAACATGCTGGTGTTGCCCTTTACTTTTTATTTTCACGAGAGGTAAAAGGAAAAAAAGACCCCCAAAATTTGTAACACAATTTCTCCTGAGTACAGAAATACCCCATATGTGGGCGTAAAATGATCTGCGGATGCATAACAAGGCTGCACCATGTACATTTGAGGCCTAATTGGTGATTTGCACAGGGGTGGCTAATTTTACAGCGGTTCTGACATAAACGCGAACAAATAAATACCGATATGTGACCCCATTTTGGAAACTACACCCCTCACGGAATGTAACAAGGGGTATAGTGAGCTTTAAACCCCACAGGTGTCTGACAAATTTTCATTAAAGTTGGATGGGAAAATGAAAAAAATATTTTTTTTCACTAAAATGCTGGTGTTACCCAAAATTTTCCATTTTCACAAGGGAAAATAGGAAAAAAGCCCCCCAAAATTCTTAACCCCATTTCTTCTGAGTAAGAACATACCCCATATGTGGATGTAAAGTGCTCTGCGAGCGAATTACAATGCTCAGAAGAGAAGGAGCGCCATTGGGATTTTGAAGAGAAAATGTGTCCGGAATTGAAGGCCACCTAGTGCCAGAACAATGGACCCCCCCAACATGTGTAATAAGGGGTACAGTGAGCATTTACGCCCCACAGGTGTCTGACAGATTTTTGGAACAGTGGTCTGTGAAAATGAAAAATGTAATTTTTCATTTGCTCAGCCCACTGTTCCAAAGATCTGTCAAATGCCAGTGGGGTGTAAATGCTCACTGCACCCCTTATTAAATTCTGTGAGGGGTGTAGTTTCCAAAATGGGGTCACATGTGGGGGGTCCACTGTTCTGGCACCACGAGGGGCTTTGTAAACGCACATGGCCCCTGACTTCCATTCCAAACAAATTCACTCTTCAAAAGCTCAATGGCGCTCCTCCACTTCTGAGCATTGTAGTTCGACCGCAGAGTACTTGACGTCCACACATGGGGTATTTCCATACTCAGAAGAAATGGGGTTACAAATTTTGGGGGTAATTTTCTCCTATTTCCCCTTGTAAAAATGTAAAATTTGGGGAAAAAACTGCATTTTAGTGAAATTTTTTTTTTTCATTTACACATCCAACTTTAATGAAAAGTTGTGAAATACCTGTGAGGTGTTAAGGCTCACTGTACCCCTTGTTACATTCCTTGAGGGGTGTAGTTTCCAAAATAGTATGCCATGTGGGTATTTGTGCTGTTGTGGCACCATAGGGGCTTCCTAAATGCGACATGCCCCCCAAAAATCATTTCAGCAAAATGTACTTTCCAAAAGCCAAATGTGACTCCTTCTTTTCTGAGCATTGTAGTTTGCCCGCAGAGCATTTTACATCCTAACATGGGGTATTTCCATATTCAGAAGAGATGGGGTTACAAATTTTAGGGGGCATTTTCTCCCATTACCCTTTATAAAAATGGTAAATCTGGGGAAAAAGCTGCACTTTAGTGAAAATTTATTTTTTCATTTACACATCCGACTTTAACGAAAAGTCGTCAAACACCTGTGGGGTATTTAGGCTCACTGGACCCCTTGTTACGTGCCTTGAGGGGTGTAGTTTCCAAAATGGTATGCCATGTGGGGGGTTTTCTGCTGTTCTGGCACCATAGGAGCTTCCTAAATGTGACATGCCCCCCAAAAACCATTTCAGAAAAACTCACTCTCCAAAATCCCACTGTCGCTCCTTCCCTTCTGAGCCCTCTACTGCGCCCGCCGAACACTTGACATACACATATGAGGTATTTCCTTACTCGAGAGAAATTGGGTTACAAATTTTGAGAGAATTTTTCTCCTTTTACCTTTTGTAAAAATTCTAAAACTGGGTCTACAAGAATTTTCTCCTCCACTTTGCTGCTATTCCTGTGAAATACCTAAAAGGTTAACACACTTACTGAATGTCATTTTGAATACTTTGAGGGGTGCAGTTTTTATAATGGGGTCATTTGTGGGGTATTTCTAATAAGAAAGCCCTTCAAATCCACTTCAAACCTGAACTGGTCCATGAAAAATTCTGATTTTGAAAATTTTGTGAAAAATTGGAAAATTGCTGCTGAACTTTGAAGCCCTCTGATGTCTTCCAAAAGTAAAAACATGTCAACTTTATGATGCAAACATAAAGTAGACATATTGTATTTGTCAATCAATATATAATTTATTTGGAATGTCTATTTTCCTTATTAGCAGAGAGCTTCAAAGTTAGAAAAATGCAAAATTTTCTATTTTTTCATCAAATTTTTCACCAAGAAATGATGCAAGTATCGAAAAATTTTACCACCAAAATAAAGTAGAATATGTCATGAAAAAACAGTCTCGGAATCAGAATGAAAGGTAAAAGCATCCCAGAGTTATTAATGCTTAACCCCTTAAGGACGCAGGGTTTTTCAGTTTTTGCACTTTCGTTTTTTCCTCCTTACCTTTTAAAAATCATAACCCTTTCATTTTTCCACCTAAAAATCCATATTATGGCTTATTTTTTGCATCACCAATTCTACTTTGCAGTGATATTAGTCATTTTTCCCAAACACTCATGGCGAAACGGAAAAAAAAATCATTGTGCGACAAAATCGAAGAAAAACCGCCATTTTGTAACTTTTGGGGGCTTTTGTTTCTACGCAGTGCATATTTCGGTAAAAATGACACCTTATCATTATTTTGTAGGTCCATACGGTTAAAATGATACCCTACTTATATAGGTTTCATTTTGTCGTACTTCTGGAAAAAATCATAACTACATGCAGGAAAATGTATACGTTTAAAAATGTCATCTTCTGACCCCTATAACTTTTTATTTTTCCACGTACAGGGCGGTATGAGGACTCATTTTTTGCGCAGTGATCTGAAATTTTTATTGGTATCATTTTTGTTTTGATTGGACTTTTTGATCCCTTTTTATTCATGTTTTAATGGTATAAAAAGTGACCAAAAATAAGCTTTTTTGGATTTTGGAATTTTTTTACATGTACGCCATTGACCGTGCGGTTTAACCCCTTAAGGACCAGGCCATTTTATACCTTAAGGACCGGAGCGTTTTTTGCAATTCTGACAACTGTCACTTTAAACATTAATAACTCTGGAATGCTTTTAGTTATCATTCTGATTCTGAGATTGTTTTTTCGTGACATATTCTACTTTAACTTAGTGGTAAAATTTTATGGTAACTTGCATCCTTTCTTGGTGAAAAATCCCACAATTTGATGAAAAAAATGAAAATTTTGCATTTTTCTAACTTTGAAGCTCTCTGCTTGTAAGGGAAATTGATATTCAAAAGAAAACATTTTTGGGTTCACATATACAATATGTCTACTTTATGTTTGCATCATAAAATTAATGAGTTTTTACTTTTGGAAGACACCAGAGGGCTTCAAAGTTCAGCAGCAATTTGGAAATTTTTCACAAAATTTTCAAACTTGCTATTTTTCATGGACCAGTTCAGGTTTGAAGTGGATTTGAAGGGTCTTCATATTAGAAATACCCCATAAATGACCCCATTATAAAAACTACACCCCCAAAGTATTCAAAATGACATTCAATAAGTGTATTAACCCTTTAGGTGTTTCACAGGAATAGCAGAAAAGTGAAGGAGAAAATTCACAATCTTCATTTTTTACACTCGCATGTTCTTGTAGACCCAATTTTTGAATTTTTGCAATTGGTAGAAAGGAGAAAATTTTTACTTGTATTTGAAACCCAATTTCTCTCGAGTAAGCACATACCTCATATGTCTATGTTAATTGTTTGGCGGGTGCAGTAGAGGGCTCAGAAGGGAAGGAGCGACAAATGGTTTTTGGGGGGCATGTCACCTTTAGGAAGCCCCTATGGTGCCAGGACAGCAAAAAAAAACCACATGGCATACCATTTTGGAAACTAGACCCCTCGGGGAACGTAACAAGGGGTAAAGTGAACCTTAATACCCCACAGGTGATTCACGACTTTTGCATATGTAAAAAAAAAAAAAAATGTTTTACCTAAAATGCTTGGTTTCCCAAAAATTTTACATTTTTAAAAAGGATAATAGCAGAAAATACCCCCCAAAATTTGAAGCCCAATTTCTCTTGATTCAGAAAACACCCCATATGGGGGTGAAAAGTGCTCTGCTGGCGCACTACAGGTCTCAGAAGAGAAGGAGTCACATTTGGCTTTTTGAAAGGAAATTTTGCTCTGGGGGCATGCCGCATTTAGGAAGCCCCTATGGTGCCAGAACCGCAAAAAAAAACCACATGGCATACCATTTTGGAAACTAGACCCCTCGGGGAACGTAAAAAGGGGTAAAGTGAACCTTAATACCCTACAGGTGATTCACAACTTTTGCATATGTAAAAAAAAATTTTTTTTTTACCTAAAATGCTTGGTTTCCCAAATGTTACATTTTTAAAAAGGGTAATAGCAGAAAATACCCCCCAAAATTTGTAACACAATTTCTCCCGAGTACGGCGATACCCCATATGTGACCCTAAACTGTTGCCTTGAAATACGACAGGGCTCCAAAGTGAGAGCGCCATGCGCATTTGAGGCCTAAATTAGGGACTTGCATAGGGGTGGACATAGGGGTATTCTACGCCAGTGATTCCCAAACAGGGTGCCTCCAGCTGTTGTAAAAGTCACAGCATGCCTGGACAGTCAGTGGCTGTCTGGTAATACTGGGAGTAGTTGTTTTGCAACAGCTGGAGGCTCAGTTTTGGAAACAGTGGTGTACCAGACATTTTTCATTTTTATTGGGGAGGGGGGCTGTGTAGGGGAATGTGTATATGTAGTGTTTTTTACTTTTTATTTTATTTTGTGTTAGTGTAGTGTAGTGTTTTTAAGCTACAGTCGCACGGGCGGGGGGTTCACAGTAGTTTCTCGCTGGCAGTTTGAGCTGCGGCAGAAAATTAGCTGCAGCTCAAACTTGCAGCCGGATACTTACTGTAATCCTCCGCCCATGTGAGTGTACCCTGTACATTCACATTGGGGGGGGGGGACGGGACATCCAGCTGTTGCAAAACTACAACTCCCAGCATGTAGGGTCTATAAGTGCATGCTGAGAGTTGTAGTTTTGCAACAGCTGGAGGCTCCGTTTTGGAAACAGTGGCGTACCAGACGTTTTTCATTTTTATTGGGGAGGGGGGCTGTGTAGGGGTATGTGTATATGTAGTGTTTTTTACTTTTTATTTTATTTTGTGTTAGTTTAGTGTTTTTAGGGTACAGTCGCACGGGCGGGGGTTCACAGTAGTTTCTCGCTGGCAGTTTGAGCTGCAGCAGAAAATTTGCCGCAGCTCAAACTTGCAGCCGGATACTTACTGTAATCCTCCGCCCATGTGAGTGTACCCTGTACATTCACATTGGGGGGGGGGGGGGGGGGGGACGGGACATCCAGCTGTTGCAAAACTACAACTCCCAGCATGTACGGTCTATCAGTGTGCTGGGAGTTGTAGTTTTGCAACAGCTAAAGGCACACTGGTTGTGAAACACAGAGTTTGGCAACAAACTCAGTGTTTTGCAACCAGTGTGCCTTCAGCTGTTGCAAAAGCTACAACCCACCAGCATGTACGGACAGCGGAAGGGCATGCTGGGTGTTGTAGTTATGCAACAGTGGGAGGCATACTACTTTGGCTGGGGATGCTGGGGATTGTAGTTATGCAACAGCTGGAGACACACTGGTTTGCTACTTAACTCAGCGTGCCTTCAGCTGTTGCAAAACTACAACTCTCAGCAGTCACCGACAGCCAACGGGCATGCTGGGAGTTGCACCACTACAACTCCCAGCATGCACTTTAGCTGTTTGTGCAAGCTGGGAGTTGTAGTTATACAACAGCTGAAGGTACACTTTTCCATAGAAAGAATGTGCCTCCAGCTGTTGCAAAACCATAAGTCCCAGCATGCCCATAAGGGAATGCTGGGAGTTGTGGTGGTCTGCCTCCTCCTGTTGCATAACTACAGCTCCCAGCATGCCCTTTTTGCATGCTGGGAGCTGTTGCTAAGCAACAGCAGGAGGCTGTCACTCACCTCCTGCTGCTGCTTGATCACCGCACAGGTCAGTCCCGCCGCCGCCGTCGTCGCTCCTGGGGCCCCGATCCCAACATTAACGCCGGGGATCGGGCTGCCCAGCACCCGGGGTCATCTTCCCGCACCCGCTCACGTCCTCCGGAAGAGGGTCGGAGCGGGTGCGGGAGTGACACCCGCAGCAGGCGCCCTGATTGGTCGGCCGGGAATCCGGCCGACGAATCAGGGCGATCGTGAGGTGGCACCAGTGCCACCTCACCCCTGCAGGCTCTGGCTGTTCGGGGCCGTCTCTGACGGCCCCGATCAGCCAGTAATTCAGGGTCACCGGGTCACTGGAGACCCGATTGACCCGGAATCGCCACAGATCGCTGGACTGAATTGGGGGGGCATAATGACCCCCCTGGGCGATATGCCGCGATGCCTGCTGAACGATTTCAGCAGGCATCGGGCACCGGCTCCCCTCCGGCTAGCGGCGGGGGGCCGGGAATGGACAGGACGTACTCCTACGTCCTCGGTCCTTAAGGACTCGGAAACGGGGGCGTAGGAGTACGTCCATTGTCCTTAAGGGGTTAATTAACAATATATTTTTATAATTCGGACATTTATGCATGTGGCGATACCACATATGTTTATTTTTATTTACACTGTTTTATTTTTTCATGGGAAAAGGGGGTGATTCAAACTTTTATTAGGGAAGGGGTTAAATTTATTAACCCTTTTTTTTAACTTTTTTTTTGCAGTGTTATAGGTCCCATAGGGACCTATAACACTGCATACACTGATCTCTCATGCAGATGACTGGCGTGTATTAACACGCCTGTGATCAGTGTTATCGGCGCTTGACTGCTCCTGCCTGGATCTCAGGCATGGAGCAGTCATTCGTCGATCGGACACTGAGGAGGCAGGCAAGGGCCCTCCCGGTGTCCTGTAAGCTGTTTGGGACGCCGCAACTTCACCGCGGCGGTCCCGAACAGCCCGACTGAGCAGCCGGGTGGTCAGCTTTGATCGTCTGAAGGGTTAATACAGGGCATCACCGCGAGTCCCAGCCGTTGATAGCCGCCGGGACCGACCCGATATGCCGCAGGGATACTGCGTGACCCCGCGGCATATCGTGGTAGCCGGCGGAGGACGTACTTATACGTCCTTCGTCGTTAAGGGGTTAAAGTGAAAGTGGTCGGATGTGCAAAAAACGCTCTGGTCCTACAGTTAAATGTCCTTAAGGGGTTAAATGAATACTGCCCCTTTAAATGTAAGAGCTCCAGCGCGCCCTAGGAGGCGGGAGCACACGCACCAGGGCTGCAAGGACAGGAAGACCAGGTAGGTGAGTGACGGGCTTGGATTCGCATGCGGGCGCATCCAGCGATGCAAATCCAAGCTCCGCCGGCAGCGGGGACATGACAAGAGAGCGCTCACGTCCAGCATGTCTGGACGGAGCACAGATGTTATAGGAAGCGACTGATTTAAATGAAGTTAAGGGAGCCAATCATTTTGTCCAGTCCATTTTTGGAGTTTGGTGTGACATTATGTCCAATTTGCTTTTTTCCTCCCTTTTTTGGTTTAGTTCCAATACACACAAAGGGAATAAACATGGGAATAGCAAAACATGTGTTACTGCAATCCTTTTCTGTGAGAAATACTTCATTTTCTAGAAATATTTCAAGTGTGCCAACATTTACGGCCATGACTGTATGTGTTATGTAGCTGTACTACTACAGTAGACACGTTAATGACTGATGACATCTGATATGTGACCTATCTCATCCGCTAATATTTCACATTAACGTTCAGTCATTTTTTTTTCTTCCCTAAACTGAACTGCAACAAACTGAGGTACTAGTATTTTATATTTGGGAATCTGCAGATGTAGCACTTTTGGAATTTTCTGCCATTTCACAAAGGATAGCTTTCAAACAGAAAACACCCCAAAAGCTATTAAACTGAACATTTCTACAAATTTGTTGGTCTAAATTAATACTACAGGGTGATGAAAAGCAAACATCCTGTTAAAAAATGAGTTTTTTTCACCATTACCGCTGCACCAAATTAAAATGAACTTCAATTCCGTGTTGTGGTCTAAATTTCCCGGTTGATTTCTTGCTTTGCCAAATTTATCAACTGCTGACATCTCTGTCCATTTTAGGAACTGACCAGAGCAGCATTGTGCGCCATTTTGACTGGCGCAGCTCAGCACTTTTCTGCACAAAAAAGATTGTCTATAAAACAGTACACAGCACACTTACAATGACAAATTCCCCCAGTAAGTATGTCTGGCAAAAAAAAGCAATAAATGGCTAAAAAAAAAAAACAGACCAAAGGGCAGGAACAGATTTAAATTTTTTACATTTTTTTTAGACAATTATTTTATTTTGTTTATTTATTTTAAAAAATTTTTTACTTTTTTTTTATTTTTAATTATAGCAAATGCTATTATGCAGTTTGCAAACCAGGTTTTTTATGGGATAAAAATGTTATTGAATGCATATTACGAGCTGCAATGGAACTCAATGGAACTCAGTACTAAAAATGCTTCCTTTTTTTGAGCCATAAACTGTTTAATTTTGGCCATTTTACAGCTAAGAAAAAAACTGATAATAATACTGTGAACATATATTGAATATATTCATCTGGATATGGTTTCCCCTGACAACATTTGCCAGGAGTGATAAAAGCGGGATCTTGCTATATGAATAAGATTTAAAAAAAAATATAGTTTATCTTCCCGCACTGAGATAAAACATAGCACCAGAAAACCACTGCATGTCACCGTACATATTCTATATTCTCTTCCTAGCCAATGTAAATCAATATATATAGATGAAAGCATCTGTGGTATCTCTATTTCGTATAATCTTCATGTGTCATTTATTTATTACTCAGCTTCATAAGAGAAAATTCTCTGTGAATAGGAAAAAACATTGCGTGCAAAACAATCCCCTCCCAGGTTAACACAACTGTCTCCTCATCGATGACCTGGCTGTAATTGATGATTGTAATCCTATTAACTATTCTTTTCTATTTGTGCTCAGTATAATCCATGTGCCAGGGCTAGATTGTATCCTGCATATATTGGAATGACTCTGCAGCATTTCGAATACAACAGGAGAGCGCTCCATAGCGTAAAACCACCTATAGTTAATCCACCAAATATACAAGGAACTCTTACCATAGGTGGCTGTGTGGGCTCACACACAACAATGGTCAGCGTGCATGAGTAATGTCTGGTCTGCAGCCTCCCCAACCGAACGAACAATGGTAAGCAGCGACTTCACAGGGTGGATAGGAGTTCAGCGGCGCTGACCAGGATGAACACGTCGGGTAAGATAAAGCAGGTTTATTGGCTAAAAATGCGATGCGTTTCACCACGCTTGCGCAGTTTCATCAAGGATATACCCCATATATGGCGGTAAAGCACTATGCGGGTGCAAAAACAGGGCTTAGGAGTGAGACAGCACCGATGAGATTTGAGGCATAAAGTGGTGCTTTGCACTGCAATGGTTGAGGTTCTGACATAAAATCTTAAAAAAAAAAAAAACGGCAAGTGACCACAATTTTGAAACTACACCCTTGCAAAGAAGGTAACAAGGGGTACAGTAAGTACTTATACCTCACAGGTTTTTTGAGCAGTGGGCTGTAAAATGAAAAATGCGATTTTTTTACACTAAAATGCTGGGGTTATCCAATTTTTTACATTTTCACAAGGGGTAATTGGAGAAATTGGGTTACAAATTTTGGAGGCCTTTTTCTCCTTACTATGGAAACACATCCACATATGGGGTAACGTGGTGGACTGGCGCCCAACAAGGCTCAGAAGGCACAGAGGTCTGTTTGCATTTGAGGCCTATGGCATATCAGTAGCTGACGGTTACACACATTCAGAGGAAAATACAAAAATGAGACACCCACATGTGACACCATTACAGAAAGTACCCACCCTGGGGAATGGGTATAGGGGTTAAGAGGACATTTTGAATGCACGGGTGTTTCCTAAATACATTTTCCAGGAATGGATGAAGGGTAGCTTTTGAACATTGCATTTTTCAACCTATACTCTGCTTCATCTTTCTGGGAACAACTAACATGTGACTCCGAATTGTCACCTGGAAATACGACAGAGCTCAGCGCGAACTCTTCACATTTGAGGCGAATGTTTGTTACGGACCTAACAGTTACATACATTCAGAGGAAAATACAAGAAAGGAACACCCACATGTGAGAATATTAGAAACAGTACTCCCCCTAGGGAAGGTGTATAGGGGTGAAGTGGACATTTGGAACAGATCGGTGTTCCCTAAATTTATTTTCCAGGAATGGATGAAATGTGCCAAGGGGGGGAGATGAAAATTGCAATTTTAATACTGATATGCCAATTCCTAGAATGATGACCCAGAGTATAGCCGAAAGTAAAAATGATGCCCGCCCCAAACCCTATGCTCTGAGTCATCATTCTAGGAATGTGATGTGTGTGCCCGTCCCTATTCTGTTACCTCAAATGCGCATCAGGTGGGGAGAGAGCGCTGCGCATTTGAGGCAACTGCAAACCCCCAATGCTGTTGACTCTGTGTCCCATGACCCATTTTTTTTTTTTTGGGGGGGGGGGGGGGGGACATAAAAGATATCAGGGGTATTGGGAAAGAGGTTTTGGGATTTTTTTTTTTTGGGGGGGTGGGGTGTTTTGGTTTTAAAATTTGGAAGACAAAGTACTCTGGACTGGTACATTGGAATCGAATTCTGGGGAATTAAAATTAGGGAAAGGGATTAAAAATGTAGTGCTCCATGGAAGTGTGACACTCCCTGAAGCAGTTTTTAATGCAAAGGCCCGGATGGTCGGGGCAAGTGTCACACTGAGTGGTGGTGTCCTTACATATCCCCCTCCTGTGACACACTCTGCATTTTTCTGGGATCGTCCCTTCTTTCCAATGTGGGGGACCTCACCTAGAAAGTATTGGCCGGGGACGATCCGGGGCCCCCCAGTTCCAGAGGTGCTCTGACCCACTCCTTGGCGGCCACCAAAGATGAGGGCTTTTAGAACTACCTCTTGAAACTTCAGGAATGTCCCTGTGTTGCCAGCGTACTGGGACAGTACAAAAAAGAGTTGTACATGGCAACCTGTACCATGTAGACCACAACTTTTTTGTACCATGTCTGTGTTTTCCGCATGGCATCATATGGCTTGAGGACTTGATCAGAAAGATCAACTCCCCCCATATACCGATTGTAGTCCAGAATACAATCGGACTTGAGGACTGGTCCCGCGGTACCTCGCACAGGAACAGGGGTGCTGCCGTTCCCATGAATTGTGGTGAGCATAAGGACAACCCTCCTGTCCTTATACCTGACTAGCAACAGGTTTTAATGGAAAAAGGCATGGGACTCACCCTGGGGGATAGGAGCGTGCAAGGGATGGGGCAGAAGGCCTCTTTGTTTCTTCCGGACTGTCCCACAAGCGACTGTGGATCTGGCGGCGAGGGATGTGAAGAGAGGGATACTAGTATAAAAGTTATCCACGTAAAGGTGGTAACCTATATCTAGCAATGGGTGCAAAAGGCCCCAAACGATTTTCCCGCTAACACCCAGAAAGGGGGGACATTCTGGGGGTTCAATACGGGAATCTCGTCCCTCATACACCATAAACTTGCAAGTGTACCCTGAGGTACTCTCGCAAAGTTTTTACATCTTCACGCCATCCCGCGCTCACTTGGTAGGGATGTATTGCCAGAAGCTGAGTCTCCCCTTAAAGCAGATGAGAGACTCATCTCCCGCCCCCGGACATAGGCCTCCCAAAATTTGGCCCCGAAGTGATTGATGACCGGCCTGATTTTATACAGGCGGTCATACGCGGGATCAGTTTGGGGGGGGACATGCCGGATTATCAGCATAATGCAAACATTTCCGAATGGCCTCGAACTGGGGACGTGCCATGGCCATACTGTAGAGCGGGGTCTGGTAAAGGTCGTCCCCACTCCAGTATTGCCTGACACTAGGCTTTTTAACTAGACCCATATGCAGCACGAGGCCCCAAAAGGTCCTCATTTTGGCCGCATTGACTGGGTACCACTCATTGGGTCTAGCTAAAAATGAGCCCGGGTTTGCAGCGACGAACTGTTGGGCGTACAGATTCGTCTGGTCAACCATCAGATTGGCAAAGTCGTCACTGAAAAAAAAGCTGAAATAGTCCAAACACTCAGGAATCACGGGCTCGTGGTCAGCTGGGTGAGTCCAGACAAGTTCGCCGGTACGGGGCACCAGTGAACTTGGCTGGGGGCTTGACTAGTATGAGTGCCAGGGGGACTCATACTATCATGGGGCACAGGGTCAGGAGCAGAGGAGGTTTGCTGCCTCGCTTGGCGGCGTGTCTGCGGCCTTGGTGGCTCATCATCAGAAGATGATGAGGAGGATGAGGAAATAAGGAAGGTGGGGTCTTCCTTGTCCTCTGAGATGCTTTCAGAGTCGGAGGCAAGTATGGCATATGCCTCTTCCGCTGAAAGCGCCCTGTGGGCCATTTCCCTACACTAATGGGAGGTGAAGTGTATAAATGTGTGGGGGGAACTTTATTGGTGTGTGTGCTGCGTGTGGTGTGGTGCGATAATACCTCCCTAACCCGCCCTAACCTAACTAACCCGCCCTAAGAACAAAAATATAAAAATATAAAAGAAAAAGAAAATAAAAAGAAACTTTAAAAAAATAACTTCTAGCGCAAAAAAACCTGTGCAAAAAAAAAAGTGTTCACCTAATCAGTGGTGTGCACACTGATTAGCGCTTGGTAGCGGCAGGGGGCGCAGAAGTCAGTGGAGGGTCTGGCCACTCAGCCCAGAACAGTGGCTGGTGGCACGTACACAGACCCCCACACAAAAAACCCGGGAAAAAAAAAAGATTGAAACCTGAAAAAAAAACACCCGCCTGAACCCCAAAAAAATAAGCTGATCAGTGATAAATCACTGACAGTGGTGGGGCAGGCCACACACACAAGTACAGTCCGTCCACACATCAAACGCCTGCTACTGGTGGCACGGACCGACTATAGGTGCAAAAAATAAAATAAAAAAGATGCTATAACCCGAAAAAGCGCCTTCACCACAAAAAGACACTGATCAGTACTGATCAGTACCGCTCTTTTATAGCTAAGAGGGCCTGCCACACGTTTAGCAAAAAAGAAAAGAAAAGGAAAAAGTTCTGAGCCCCCAAATAAAATGCTAGGGGCAGACCGCAGCGACCTTGTAGGGCTGGGGTCACGCAGCTAAAGGTGCTATGGACCCACAAAGACCTACAGACAGACACAAAAAAAACTTTTTTTTAACCCCTAACTGTCCCTACCTAATCTAATGCTTTCCCTAACTGCTTTCTGTGCCAAGGGGCCACAGAAAGGGGGCAAGGGGGCACTTTTTTGAACTTTTTTTGTACTGAGGGGGGAGATTGCAGTACGGAGCTCTGTCCTGCAGACCAGATCAGCAGAAAATGGTGGGCAGAGCAAAGCTGCGTGCAGCTGCACCCACCTCCCCATACTGCAGTGATTGGTGCGGTCACTGCGGCCACCCAATCACTGCTGTATTGGGGGGTGGCAACAGTGCTGCCCATCAGTACTGTATGGATGATGATTGGTGGTGTATATTACACCACTGATCATCATCATTATTTGGGTCACTTGGTCACACGTGACCCAGATGACCCGGAACCGCAGCAGACCGCCGGTTAGTATTTATCGGCGATCTGTTGCGATCACTGATATGGGGGATCCCCCTCGGCACACTTTGCGACGATTTGCGGTGATCACAAATATGGGGGGACCTCAGGACCCCCCTGGGCAATATGCCGGGATGCCTGCTGAACGATATCAGCATGCATCCCGGTCCAGTCCCCGCCCGGCGAGCGGCGGGGACCGGAATTCCCACTGGCGTATCCATACGCCCTCAGTCCTTAAGGATTTTAAAATGGGGGTGTATGGATACGCCCGCCGTCCTTAAGGGGTTAAAGCAAGACAGCTTTGTAGATGCACTGCCCAGATGAGGTTACATGAAATTCAATTTACTACAGTGTAACATATGGCCACTGTAAATACTTACTATAAATTACCACACTGCCCGAAATGCTGCAGATTGTAAGCAGCGACTTCACAGGGTGGATAGGGGTTCAGCGGTGCTGACCAGGATGGACACCTCAGGTAAGATAAAGCAAGTTTATTGGCTAAAAATGCAACCCGTTTCACCACGCTTGCGCGGTGTCATCAGGCATAACAAAACAGGCTGAGGAGGAGTCTTATATACAAGGTACAATTAACCCTTTTGGAGATAATTAACTACAGTCATGGCCGTAAATGTTGGCATCCCTGAAATTTTTCAAGAAAATGAAGTATTTCTCACAGAGGAAAAAAGCAAATTAGACATAATGTCACACCAAACTCCAAAAATGGGCTGGACAAAATTGTTGGCACCCTTAACTTAATATTTGGTTGCACACCCTTTGGAAAAAATAACTGAAACCAGTCGCTTCCTATAACCATCAATTAGCTTCTTACACCTCTCAGCCGGTATGTTGGACCACTTTTCCTTTGCAAACTGCTCCAGGTCTCTCTTATTGGAAGGGTGCCTTTTCCTAACAGCAATTTTAAGATCTCTCCACAGGGGTTCAATGGGATTTAGATCTGGACTCATTGCTGGCCACTTCAGAACTCTCCAGTGCTTTGTTGCCATCCATTTCTGGGTGCTTTTTGACATATGTTTGGGGTCATTGTCCTGCTGGAAAACCCAAGATCTCCTCAGATTTCTTGATGCCTTGCACACATTCAAGGAACCAGTGCCAGAGGCCGCAAAACAACCCCAAAACATCATTGCACCTCCACCATATTTCACTGTAGGTACTGTGTTCTTTTTTTTTTAGGCCTCATTCCATTTTTGGTAAACAGTAGAATGATGTGCGTTTCCAAAAAGCTCTATCTTGGTTTTATCTGTCCACAAGATGTTTTCCCAGAAAGATTTTGGCTTACTCAAGGTGCGTTGACACCTTTCATCAATTTTTCTCTTCCATTCATGCCCAGGAAGATTAGCTACAGTTCAAACTTCTTGATAATGTTGTGCACTGTGGACAAAGGCAAATCTAGATCTCTGGAGATGGACTTGTAACCTTGAGATAGTTGATATTTTTCCACAATTTTGGTTCTCAAGTCCTCAGACAGTTCTCTTCTCCTCTTTCTATTGTCCATGCTTAGTGTGGCACACACAGACACACAATGCAAAGGCTAAGTGAACTTCTCTCCTTTTTATCTGCCTATCAGGTGTGATTTTTATATTGTCCACACCTGTTACTTGCCCCATGTGAGTTTAAAGGAGCATCACATGCTTGAAACAATCTTATTTTTTTCACAATTTTGAAAGGGTGCCAATAATTTTTGGCCAGCCCATTTTTGGAGTTTGGTGACATTATGTCCAATTTGCTTTTTTTCCCTCTCTTTTTTGGTTTAGTTCCAATACACACAAAGGGAATAAACATGCGTATAGCAAAACATGTGTTACTGCAATCCTTTATTTGGGAGAAATACTTCATTTTCTTGAAAGATTTCAGTGGTGCCAACATTAACGGCCATGACCTTATATATGGACAATACAAGGAAAGATATATTGATATACACATAGGTTGCATGATGAGAAAATACAGCTCATGTGTATCACAATGCTGCAGCATGTACAAGAGATCCAGAAACAAGTTACCATCCATTTTCAATCGTCTCATTGAGTACCTGAGGGACCAATGTAACTAGTTTATGAATCCAGAACGATTCACGGTTTATTAACCGTTGAAATCGATTTGTATCAATTTCTGGAATTTTTCCAAGGATGGTTAAATTCAAAGAACCAATATCATTTGTATGTACACTTGAAAGTGTTGTGAGACACAATGTAATAAAAAATAATTTTTTATATTTGATCGATGTTTGCACATGCGGGCACAAACCGTTTGCATGGTGCGTCCCACATATTGTAAATGACAACTGCAGAAGAGGAGATAGATCGAGTACTGTGCACCACAGTTCACTCCATGCCTGATACAAAATCTTTTTTTGGTTTGAAAAGACTCAAACTAGAATTAAGGAGTTGGAGTCATTTCAAATAAAAAAGATTTCGTATGAGGGATGGAGTGAACTGTGGTGCACAGTACTCGATCTATCTCGTATTCTGCAGTTGTCAGTTACAATACGTGGAATGCACCGTGCAAACGGTTCGTGCCCGCATGTGCAAACATCGAACAAATATAAAACATCATTTTTTATTACATAGTGTCTCACAACACTTTTCAAGTGTACATAAAAATGATATTGGTTCATTGAATTTAAAGGAGTTTTTATTTTTTATTTGACTATGCTACAGCTGTAAAGTTAGTGTAGTTCATAATATAGTGTCTGTACCTGCGTGTGACGGTTTTCTCCCAATTCTTATGTGATTTTCACCCCAATATTTATTTTTTAACAGCATACAAAATGACTGTTGTCTCAGTTTATTCCCAGGTTCCAATGCAGCTGAGACCTGACTCACTAGTCAGCTGATGACAGGGAGCCTGTCTGCTTCAATGGCTGTAGGGATCGGCTTGTGGGAGAGAGATCAATCTGCAACTAATGCAACAGCAGTAGGCACCCCGATTGAAAACCACAGGTCTTTTTAATGGATGCAGCTCATTTATGTTTCAATAGGGTGCTGATGTGTGGGAGGGAGGGAGGGAAATGGAATTGTGGGATTTGTAGTCAAAAAAAGAAAAGTCAAACAGGAAATATCAGTTCGCAAAAAGCTAGCCACAGTGTTATGGTAATCTCCCAACATAGCCATTTAGCCCCAAGACAAGCGCATATCCTTCCTAAGCATGTCCATTACTGTCTGCCAGGGATGTACTAAAATCACCTTATGGTGGATAACCCCTTTAACCATCCTTGAAAAAATTCCGGAAAATGATCCGAATCGACTTCAGCGGTTAATAAACCATATATCATTCTGGATTTATAAACTAGTCACATTGGACCCTCAAGGACTCAATGAGACAATTGAAAATGGATGGTAACTTGTTTCTGGACCTCTTATACATGCTGCAGCATTGTGGTACACATGAGCTGTATGTTCTCATCATGCAACCTATGTGTGTCTCAATATATATTTCCTTGTATTGTCCACATTTATATATTGCCCCTTTTAATATATAGTTGTGGTTGAGTGAACTGCATGTGTATATATGTATTCCCCTTGTGAGTTGTGTAATCAAATTTGCACATGTTCACACTTATGGTTCAGTCATGATTATTATATTGATAATGCAACATATGCGTTAAGAGACGCATGCTTTATCCAGCATAGATACATATACACACTTACATTACCGATATATGCGTTTTTCAGCATATATATATATATATATATATATATATATATATATATATATATACACACATGTAATTCTGATACATAATGGATATATTCTTTTGAAAAATTTCTCCCCCGTTTGTATACATTTATGGTTGTTTATATTTACTCTTGCATATTGTCAAGGAGAAGAAATAGTTAATTATCCCCAAAAGGGTTAATTGTACCTCGTATATAAGACTCCTCCTCAGCCCGTTTTGTTCTGCCTGATGAAACCGTGCAAGCGCAGTGAAACGCGTCACATTTTTATCTAATAGACCTGCTTTATCTTACCCGACGTGTCCATCCTGGTCAGCGCCGCTGAACCCCTATCCACCCTGTGAAGTCGCTGGTTAAAATCTGCAGCATTTCAGGCAGTGTGGTAATTTATAGTAAGTATTTACAGTAGCCATATGTTACACCGTAGTAAATGAGATTTCATGTAACCTCTTCTGGGCAGTGCATCTGCAAAGCTGTCTTGCTTTAAGGGCACGGTGGGAGTAATTTATCATTAAATTTATGCTAGTCATTGCCCTTTTTTCATGTGTTCTATTTAGAAGGATTTTATTATATGTTTGTGCCACTTTTTAGCATGGCGTTTTTGACAAGTGGAAACATTTTTATACGGATGAACTTCAGTAAGGAAGGAAGTGGCCTAGATTCCCATTCTTAAAGGGGTACTCCACCCCTAGACATCTTATCCCCCTATCCAAAGGATAGGGGATAAGATGTCTGATCGCGAGGGTCCTGCCTCTGGGGACCCCCGCAATCTCTCCTGTGGCATCCGCTTGTCATTAAATGCAACGCCCCCTCTCATAGATTTGCATTGAGGGGGTGGGGTGTGATGTCACAAGGGGGCGGGCCGTGATATCATGAAACTCCGGACCCTGTATCATGAGTCATCAGCACAGAGCGATATTCGCTCCGTGCAGCTGATGACAAGCGGGTGCTGCAAGAGAGATAGGGGATAAGATGTCTAGGGGTGGAGTACTCCTTTAATAAATAACCCTATGGCTGGGATCACACTTGCTCACACAGTAGCTATGTTTAAACATTGTCAAATCAGTACAAAACAGGTATGTAAAAAAAGGGGTAAAATACAGGCGTGTTTTTAATCACATAGGGGGAGATTTATCAAAACCTGTGCAAAGGAAAAGTTGCCCAGTTGCCCATGGCAACCAATCAAATTGCTTCTTTCATTTTGCAGAGGCCTTGTTAAAAATGAAAGAAGCGATCTGATTGGTTGCTATGGGCAACTGGGCAACTTTTCCTCTGGACAGGTTTTGATAAATCTCCCCCATAATGAGCACAGTGAAAGTCTATGGAAAAGTGTCTGTCAGTGCACACATTAACAAAAACAGGAGTAATTTCAACGTTAGAATTATGGAAGGGCAACAGTGTATACACTAACAACTACTTTTCCATAGAAATGTATAAGTAGGCCCATATTTGTTTTCTGATTAAAACAAATCCTGAGTAAAGTGATGAATGCAAATCTGCAATATGCAAATGACGTCTTAACTGCACTGGAGGTGGGTTTGAACAATGTCTGCACCTCTGACACCAACCCCTAGGTCCCGTTTGTACTGTGCAACTTGTGAAGGAGATGGAGATAAACATTGATGAGCAGGGCAGCACGCACCGGACCCAGGGTACGCACCTCCAGTGCAATTAAAAATTCTAAGGGAGGAAAAAATGCCCCAAAAATTCAATGTGTATTTAATATTGGTGTTGTTTTTTTCTGGATTTTCCTCCCAATTATTCAATAAAAATCCTTCAGTCACATGATGAAAGAATTACAAGACATGAAAAAAAAACACAGGGGATAAAGAATAAACGCCTATACGAATACACACTATTTTAAAAAAAAAAATATATGCCAAAAACAAAACATGTGTGTAATTCCAGCCTAGCTGTGTTATCATTGCTTAGAATTAATGTGAATGTGTAAATTGCACCAAATTTATGAAGTATTGTCTGACAATTGTAAGAACGTCAACTAAATAAAGCATTCATGTATAAATAAAATTAAAAAAACACACACATTCTCAATAATGCCACAACAATAAATCTCTATTTTATGACAAAATAGGATATAAAAAACGAATACACATGTCCATTAAGGGGATTTTACAGTTGTTTTTTTTTTTTTTTAACACAATACAATTACAAACTTGTGAATTTCAAAACGGGTGTCTCTTTGCCACACCATTATACAAGTGTGCAAATACCCTAACACTGTATATAGACCAAAATTTGCATGAAATTCAAGAAGTTCAGCAGTCAATTTTTATTATCGTTGTCCATCTTAAAGAAGTCAGGATTGCGTGCTATGCAATCAAGAGAGTATTTTTTCCCCTGTAGGTGACTTTGACATTGAGAAAGCTTCTGTATTTTGTTAAGGTAAAGATCAAATAATAAAAAATTCTGTGGTGAATCGGGGTAACCTCATAAAGTCATGCACATATCTCTGTTTGGTTTGGATGTCTGCCAGATTATCTCAGTTATTACCATCAATTGTTTCCAATGTCATAGACTTGCTAAACATCAGCAGGGAATGTTTGCAACTCATCTGGTAAAGGAATTCAAAGATGCAAAGCAATTCAATTGTCAGGTGTCACCCTCGGCAGGGTCACTTTGAGAACCGAGAAAATCGGAGCCGGCGAAAGCCGGTCAACTTCTGCGGGCCTCGGCGCAAGGATTCTTCAAAAGTAGCCCCCTGGAAGTCACGCCCAGTGACCCCCTTACTGGCTAGGGGCCCCAAACTTGGAGGGTGACCTTCCATTGGGGAGCTGCGGCCGGTCAAAGTCAGGCCCCTTTTGTGCTAGGGGCCCCAAACATTTTTTCCTTGTAGGGGAGAACCAGACCAAAGTCTGCACCCTTAGGGATTACCTGGAGTCAAGCTTATTGATGGTTAGAGGAAGCGACTGATTTCAGTTATTTTTTCCAAATGGTGTGCACCCAAATATTAAGTTAATGGTGCCAATAATTTTGTCCAGCCCATTTTTGGAGTTTGGTGTGACATTATGTCCAATTTGTTTGTTTTTTCCTCTCTTTTTTGGTTTAGTTCCAATACACACAAAGAGAATAAACATGTGCAAAGCAAAATGTATATTACTGCAATCCTTTTCTGTGAGAAATAATTTGTTTTCTTGAAAAATTTCAGGGGTGCCAACATTTACAGCCATGACTGTATGTGCTAGTACAGCCTGGCATAGCCCTGCGATACAATAGTATTACAAATTACTGTGCACGCAATCAAATTATCACTTTTACAAGTATCCTGTAAAAAACTAAAAATGTAAAAAAAAGTAAAGACATTTTAAAAAAACTAAAAACTTCACCCTCTAATAACATTTCTAATAACTTCCATTTTCACATTTTATTAAATAAATACATAAATGTATACAATGTTAAACATTATTATTGCTGTGTGGAAATGTCCAAAGTATTAAAATATATTGTAATTTAACCAGTCCTGTCAGTGCAGTAAACAAAAAAACAAAACCAGAAATACAAGAATTGCAGTGTTTTTGGTTATCTAACATCCCACTAAACATGGAATAATAAGCAACATCAACCACAAGCAGGCCTGGTTACAAACACTCTTTATGCTAAAAAATTAAGGTAAAAAAGTACAACAGAAAATAGGCTCAATAGGTTTATGGAAATAATAAAAAAATATTATGGGGGACATTTATCATTGTTGTCTTTGAAAACTGTGTTTTAAAGTTTTAGTTTATAATACTATTGCAGGGGGATTGAAAACTTTGGTGCACATCACCAATAAATCACTTCAGAATACCATTTTGTATGATTTCTCCTCTCCTCTGTGACTTTTCTACAAAAAAATGTCACATTTTTGCAAAAAATTTGAGCCATTTATATATACACAAATATATATATATATATATATATATATATACAGTGCATAGTGAAAGTATTTGGCCCCCTTGAACTTTTCGACCCTTAGCCCCATTTCAGTTTTCAAACATAAAGATATAAAACTGTAATTTTTTTTGAAGAATCAACAACAAGTGGGACACAATCATGAAGGGGAATGAAATTTATTGGATATTTCAAACTTTTTAACAAATAAAAAGCTGAAAAATTGAGCGTGCAAAATTATTCAGCCCCTTTACTTTCAGTGCAGCAAACTCTCTCCAGAAGTTCAGTGAGGATCTCTGAATGATCCAATGTTGACCTAAATGAATAATGATGATAAATAGAATCCACCTGTGTGTAATCAAGTCTCTGTATAAATGCACCTGCACTGTGATAGTCTCAGAGGTCCGTTTAAAGTGCGGAGAGCATTATGAAGAACAAGGAACACACCAGGCAGGTCCGAGATACTGTTGTGGAGAAGTTTAAAGTCGCATTTGGATACAAAAAGATTTCACAAGCTTTAAACATCCCAAGGAGCACTGTGCAAGCGATAATATTGAAATGGAGTATCAGACCACTGCAAATCTAGGAAGACCTGGCCGTCCCTCTAAACTTTCAGCTCATACAAGTAGAAGACTGATCAGAGATGCAGCCAATAGGCCCATGATCACTCTGGATGAACTGCAGAGATCTAAGCTGAGGTGGGAGACTCTGTCCATAGGATAACAATCAGTTGTATACTGCACAAATCTGGCCTTTATGGAAGAGTGGCAAGAAGAAAGCCATTTCTTAAAGATATCCATAAAAAGTGTTGTTTAAAGTTTGCCACAAGCCACCTGGGAGACACACCCAACATGTGGAAGAAGGTGCTCTGGTCAGATAAAACCAAAATCAAACTTTTTGGCAACAATGCAAAACGTTATGTTTGGCGTAAAAGCAACACAGCTCATGCAAAGCAGCATCATGGTTCTGGCCTGCTTTTCTTCAGCAGGGACAGGGAAGATGGTTAAAATTGATGGGAAGATGGATGGTGCCAAATACAGGACCATTCTGGAAAAAAACATGATGGAGTCTGCAAAAGACCTGAGACTGGGACGGAGATTTGTCTCCCAACAAGACAATGATCCAAAACATAAAGCAAAATCTACAATGAAATGGTTCAAAAATAAACATATCCAGGTGTTAGAATGGCCAAGTCAAAGTCCAGACCTGAATCCAATCGAGAATCTGTGGAAAGAACTGAAAACTGCTGTTCACAAACGCTCTCCATCCAACCTCACTTAGCTCGAGCTGTTTTGCAAGGAGGAATGGGCAAAAATGTCAGTCTCTCGATGTGCAAAACTGATAGAGACATACCCCAATCAACTTACAGCTGTAATAGCAGCAAAAGGTGGCGCTACAAAGTATTAATGTTACGCCTAGCGCTCCGGGTCCCCGCTCCTCCCCGGAGCGCTCACGGCGTCTTTCTCCCTGCAGCGCCCCGGTCAGTCCCGCTGACCGGGAGCGCTGCACTGTCATGGCCGTTGGGGATGCGATTCGCACAGCGGGACGCGCCCGCTCGCGAATCGCATCCCAGGTCACTTACCCGTCCCGGTCCCCTGCTGTCATGTGCTGGCGCGCGCGGCTCCGCTCTCTAGGGCGCGCGCGCGCCAGCTCTCTGAGACTTAAAGGGCCAGTGCACCAATGATTGGTGCCTGGCCCAATTAGCTTAATTGGCTTCCACCTGCTCCCTGGCTATATCTGATCTCCTCCCATGCACTCCCTTGCCGGATCTTGTTGCCTTGTGCCAGTAAAAGCGTTTAGTGTGTCCAAAGCCTGTGTACCTGAACTTCTGCTATCCATCCTGACTACGAACCTTGCCGCCTGCCCCCGACCTTCTGCTACGTCTGACCTTGCCTCTGCCTAGTCCTTCTGTCCCACGCCTTCTCAGCAGTCAGTGAGGTTGAGCCGTTGCTAGTGGATACGACCTGGTTGCTACTGCCGCAGCAAGACCATCCCGCTTTGCGGCGGGCTCTGGTGAAAACCAGTAGCCTCTTAGAACCGGTCCACTAGCACGGTCCACGCCAATCCCTCGCTGACACAGCGGATCCACAACCCGTAAGCCGAATCGTGACAGTAGATCCGGCCATGGATCCCGCTGAGGTGCCGCTGCCAAGTCTCGCTGACCTTACCACGGTGGTCGCTCAGCAATCGCAGCAAATTGCCCAACAAGGACAGCAGCTGTCGCAGTTGACCGCTACGTTACAGCAACTTCTGCCTCTGCTACAGCAGCAACCATCTCCTCCGCCAGCTCCTGCACCTCCTCCGCAGCGAGTGGCCGCCCCTAGCCTCCGCTTGTCCCTGCCGGACAAATTTGATGGGGACTCCAGACTCTGCCGTGGATTTTTGTCTCAGTGTTCCCTGCATATGGAGATGTTGTCGGACTTGTTTCCTACAGAACGGTCTAAGGTGGCGTTCGTAGTAAGCCTTCTTTCAGGAAAGGCCTTGTCTTGGGCCACACCGCTCTGGGACCGCAATGATCCTGCCACAGCCACAGTCCAGTCCTTCTTCGCTGAAGTCCGGAGTGTCTTCGAGGAGCCTGCCCGAGCTTCTTCTGCCGAGACTGCCCTGTTGAACCTGGTCCAGGGTAATTCTTCAGTGGGCGAGTACGCCATCCAATTTCGTACTCTTGCTTCCGAGTTATCATGGAATAACGAGGCTCTCTGCGCGACCTTTAAAAAAGGCCTATCCAGTCGCATCAAGGATGTGCTGGCCGCACGAGAGATTCCTGCCAACCTCCAAGAACTCATCCATTTGGCTACCCGCATTGACATGCGTTTTTCTGAGCGACACCAAGAGCTCCGCCAGGAAAAAGACTTAGATCTCTGGGCACCTCTCCCACAGCATCCTTTGCAGTCTACGCCTGGGCCTCCCGCCGAGGAGGCCATGCAAGTGGATCGGTCTCGCCTGACCCAGGAAGAGAGGAATCGCCGTAGAGAAGAAAATCTTTGTCTGTACTGTGCCAGTACTGAGCATTTTTTGGTGGATTGCCCTATCCGTCCTCCACGTCTGGGAAACGCACGCACGCACCCAGCTCACGTGGGTGTGGCGTCTTTTGGTTCTAAGTCCGCTTCTCCTCGTCTCACGGTGCCCGTGCGGATTTCTCCTTCAGCCAACTCCTCCTTCTCAGCCGTGGCCTGCTTGGACTCTGGTGCCTCTGGGAATTTTATTTTGGAGTCCTTTGTTAATAAATTCCGCATCCCGGTGACCCGTCTCGTCAAGCCGCTCTACATTTCCGCGGTCAACGGAGCCAGATTGGATTGCACCGTGCATTACCGCACAGAACCCCTCCTGATGTCTATTGGACCCCACCACGAAAGGATTGAGTTCTTCATTCTCCCCAACTGTACCTCTGAGGTCCTCCTCGGTCTGCTATGGCTCCGGCTTCATTCCCCCACCCTTGATTGGACCACCGGGGAGATCAAGAACTGGGACTCTGCCTGCCACAGGAAGTGCCTCTCCCCCCCTCCCAGTCCCATCAGGCAAGCCTCTGTGTCCCCTCATGGCTCCCGTCCTTGTGTCTCCCTGCCCCGTGCCAAACTTCACCCTCTGCCCTCCCTCCCCATTCCAACTCCTGCTGTACTGCCTCCCGTTGAGGAAGCCCTCCATTCTTTCCCGGTGTCCTCATCCCAGGGGAGGCAGTTACCGGACAAAAAAAAGGGGAGACCTAAGGGGGGGGGTACTGTTACGCCTAGCGCTCCGGGTCCCCGCTCCTCCCCGGAGCGCTCACGGCGTCTTTCTCCCTGCAGCGCCCCGGTCAGTCCCGCTGACCGGGAGCGCTGCACTGTCATGGCCGTTGGGGATGCGATTCGCACAGCGGGACGCGCCCGCTCGCGAATCGCATCCCAGGTCACTTACCCGTCCCGGTCCCCTGCTGTCATGTGCTGGTGCGCGCGGCTCCGCTCTCTAGGGCGCGCGCGCTCCAGCTCTCTGAGACTTAAAGGGCCAGTGCACCAATGATTGGTGCCTGGCCCAATTAGCTTAATTGGCTTCCACCTGCTCCCTGGCTATATCTGATCTCCTCCCATGCACTCCCTTGCCGGATCTTGTTGCCTTGTGCCAGTGAAAGCGTTTAGTGTGTCCAAAGCCTGTGTACCTGAACTTCTGCTATCCATCCTGACTACGAACCTTGCCGCCTGCCCCCGACCTTCTGCTACGTCTGACCTTGCCTCTGCCTAGTCCTTCTGTCCCACGCCTTCTCAGCAGTCAGTGAGGTTGAGCCGTTGCTAGTGGATACGACCTGGTTGCTACTGCCGCAGCAAGACCATCCCGCTTTGCGGCGGGCTCTGGTGAAAACCAGTAGCCTCTTAGAACCGGTCCACTAGCACGGTCCACGCCAATCCCTCGCTGACACAGCGGATCCACAACCCGTAAGCCGAATCGTGACAATTAACTTAAGGGGGCTGAATAATTTTGCACGCCCAATTTTTCAGTTTTTTATTTGTTAAAAAAGTTTGAAATATCCAATACATTTCGTTCCACTTCATGATTGTGTCCCACCTGTTATTGAGTCTTCACAAAAAATTACAGTTTTATATCTTTATGTTTGAAGCCTGAAATGTGGCAAAAGGTCGAAAAGTTCAAGGGGGCCGAATACTTTCACTATGCACTGTATATATATATATATATATATATATATATATATATATAATATATATATATATATATATATATATAATATCGTATATACTCGAGTATAAGCCGACCCGAGTATAGACCCCTAATTTCAACCCAAAATCCCAGGAAAAGTTATTGACTCGAGTATAAGCCTAGGGTGGGAAATACATCATCCCTCCCTGTCATCATCCAGACCCGTCATTAACATCCTCATCATCATCACCGCCTGTCATCATCCAGACCCTCATCATCATCACCTGTCATCATCCCCTTGTCATCATCCCCACCCCCCTTCATCATCCCCTTGTCATCATCCCACACATCCCCCCTTCATCATCCCCTTGTTATCATCCTACACATCCCCCCTTCATCATCCACTTGTCATCATCCCACACATCCCCCCTTCATCATCCCCTTGTCATCATCCCACACATCCCCCCTTCATCATCCCCTTGTAATCATCCCACACACCCCCCCTTCATCATCCTCTTGTCATCATCCCACACCCCCCCCTTCATCTTCCTCTTCCCATCATCTGCCCTGAAAAACTCGGCTTATACTCGAGTATATATATATATATATATATATATATATATATATATATATATATATATATTGCCCTGTTGTCTTCATTTAACTTACAGCATACCTTTCATCAAGAAAACGTTACGTTAACATAGGCAAAATATGTTAACATAGGCAAAATAATATTCCATGACCAATATTACCAGTATAAAAGTAGGAATATTATTACCATACATATTACCATCATAATATTACTGACCAATTCCTGTATACTGATACCAATATTCTTCCCTTCCCCCATCCCCTCCAACATGCAGGGAAAAAAAAATAATATTAAAATTAAAATTTGCCCAATTTTATATAATTACCTTCTTTCTTTGTACAAAATTAACTTAAAACATATAATTCTGTCAGTGAGCTTTTTCAATGCTTCAGTGATGACATCGTCCAAGCAAACTGTGTCCTAAGAATAACCAGGCGAGCAAAAAAAAAAAAAGCTTTTATTTCAGTCTAAGATATTTCACCCAAGATACATGTTGTTAGGTCAAGTGACAGGTCTTGGCCTAGTTTATTATACATTTGTAGACCCATCCTGAGGAGACTATTGGGAGAATAGTATAGTTGATGAATAATTCAAAATTGAGTCAATTTATGATTTATATGATGTTTATATCCCTTTAAAATGCTTCCCCATTCCACCAAATTGATTAAACCGAGATTCGCACAATAACCGAATACCGCATTTTATATTACTAACCTTTTTATCAGTAGACCCTTTAAATGCATGACTTAAATATGTAACTATGTTTCTCATCAATATCATACATTTCTTGCAGTGTAAAAAAACCTTTCTAATTCCCCTAATCAAACAGATGCACAACCCAAACAATCCCTAATTTACACCAAAACTCCACATCTTTAAATTTACAAAATTCAATAATATTTGCATTACCCCAGAGTTGTGAACATGGGATACTACCCTAAATTGTGAATACAGACCTGAACTCCCTCCAGGCCTTCCGTAATCCAGTGTACAAAGCATATTTCCTGCATGTTCCTTGAGTGAAAATACCCATTTCTAATAACTCCAAAATGTTACATGATTCTTTTCTATATCTCTGGGCAAAAAAATTATTTAGGGTGGTGCCACCCTAATTTAGCATATTCCACAGTTGAGTGCCATATAATAGTCTTTTAAATTCTGTACTGCCAAGCCACCAGCCTCCTTAGGCATACAAAGTGCACTAATCCTCTTCCAAATTCTTTTTTCCCCCCCAAATTAACTCATTCAATATTTTATCAAATTTTTTAAATCATTTGTTTGGTAGTTGGGTAGTGGAAACATAAAAAAATAGAATTTGAGGTATAGTCATTTTTAATAAAGCAATCTGGTCTGATCAAGGAAATTAGATTGAGATTGTGAATTCTCCTAGGTCTGCTGCTATCTTTACCCCTAGGCATTCAAAAGAGTCCCCTTTTTCAGTAGTTTAAGATCACCTTTAGGACCAGAGAAGTTAGCATTTAGAAGAAATAAGCATGATTTTTTTCCAATTTATTTCAAACCCAGAAATGACCTCAATACACTCAATGCTAACAGTAATGTCCCTCACTGACTTCTGAGTTTAATTTACAGAAAGCAAGACATCATCAGAAAAACAAAGGATCAGAGAACCTAAAGGGGGAGCCTTCTAACCCAAATCCATCATATGGCACATAGTCCCTAAGGGGACCTTTCGGGGCCATTATAGCTCATCGGATGAGCTCCCTAAGCTAACCAACCAGCAACTGTAACTTGATATTCTACATGATGGCACGGATCAGAGAACCTAAAGGGTTAATGATGGGAGTGGTGGGATCACTCACCACTATTAGGAGAGCACAGCTAACCTTAGTATAGGCTGTAGAATGAAAAAACATTACTACTTGAAGCAGAATTCCCCGAAAAAGACAATACATCACAAGTCAGGTGCTAAAAGGGGGCTTGGCTGATTTGCCTGTTGTGTGTGAAGCCAGCCCCTTGATGACGTTACTGGGGGCATGTGTGGCATGTGGGGATTGCAGTCTGATGGAGGCCACAGAAACAGGAATTAGTCAGTTCCCCAAAACAAGCCAGCAGCATGATGGGGGACACAGGACATGGACATTTACCCCCGACACAAGCAGAGATCCTTGGTAAGCATGTCCATTACTGTATGATACTTAATACCTACATTCCCCTTATGGTTGATAAACCCTTTAAGAGGAGCCACAATTTCCTCTCTTGAACTAGAGCCCTCTTTGTTGATTTGTAGTCAAGGTGGGTAGGGACTGTCCTCCCCAAAAAAAGTCAATTAAATTTTGCTTATAAAACACCTCAGATTTATAAAGATAAAAAAAAAGTTAACAAAAATTGTCAACTGGCCCTCTCACTACCTTAACCCCTTAAGGACCCGGCCATTTTTTGCACATCTGACCACTGTCACTTTAAGCATTAATAACTCTGGGATGCTTTTACTTTTCATTCTGATTCAGAGAATGTTTTTTCGTGACATATTCTACTTTATGTTAGTGGTAAATTTTCACCGATACTTGAATCACTTCTTGGTGAAAAATTCCAAAATGTTATGAAAAAATAAAAATGTTAGCATTTTTCTAACTTTGAAGCTCTCTGTTTGCAAGGAAAATAAACATTCCTGTCACGATGCCGGCTGGCAGGAGGTGGATCCTCTGTGCCAGAGAGGGATAGCGAGGACCGTGCTAGTGGACCGGTTCTAAGACACTACAGGTTTTCACCAGAGCCCGCCGCAAAGCGGGATGGTCTTGCTGCGGCGGTAGTGACCAGGTCGTATCCACTAGCAACGGCTCACCTCTCTGGCTGCTGAAGATAGGCGAGGTACAAGGGAGTAGGCAGAAGCAAAGTCGGACGTAGCAGAAGGTCGGGGGCAGGCGGCAAGGTTCGTAGTCAGGGGAGATAGCAAAGTTCTGGTACACAGGGTATAAACACACAAAAACGCTTTCACTAGGCTCTAGGGCAACAAGATCCGGCAAGGAAGTGCAAGGGAGGAGACTAGATATAGCCAGGAAACAGATGGGAACCAATTAAGCTAATTGGGCCAGGCACCAATCATTGGTGCACTGGCCCTTTAAGTCTCAGGGAGCTGGCGCGCGCGCGCCCTAGAGAGCGGAGCCGCGCGCGCCAGCACATGACCGCAGGAGACGGGAACGGGTAAGTGACCTGGGATGCGATTCGCGAGCGGGCGCGTCCCGCTGTGCGAATCGCATCCCCAACGGCCATGACAGGGCAGCGCTCCCGGTCAGCGCTGACCGGGGAGCTGCAGGGAGAAAGGCGCCGTGAGCGCTCCGGGGAGGAGCGGGGACCCGGAGCGCTAGGCGTAACAGTACCCCCCCCCTTAGGTCTCCCCTTCTCTTTATCGGGTAACTGCCTCCCCTGGGATGAGGACACCGGGAAAGGAAGGAGGGATTCCTCAACGGCAGGCAGAACCGCAGGAGTAGGAATGGGGAGAGAGGGCAGAGGGCGAGACCTGGCACGGGGCAGTGTGACACCAGGACGAGGGCCATGAGGGGACACAGAAGCTTGCCTGGGAGGGGGGGAGGGGCATTTCCTGTGGCAGGCAGAGTCCTTAATGACCTTAGGGGGACCGGATACAGGAGGAACCACAGAGTTACGGCAAGGGTTACTGGGAACCGGTTTTAGACAGTTCTTGGCACAAGAGGACCCCCAACTCTTGATCTCCCCAGTGGACCAATCCAGGGTTGGGGAATGAAGTTGAAGCCAGGGAAGTCCAAGGAGAATTTCCGAGGTGCAATTGGGGAGGACCAAAAGTTCAATCCTCTCGTGATGAGATCCGATGCTCATAAGAAGGGGCTCCGTGCGGAAACGTATGGTACAGTCCAACCTGGCTCCGTTGACCGCGGAGATGCGGAGTGGCTTGACCAGACGGGTCACCGGAATATGGAATTTATTCACAAAGGACTCCCGAATAAAATTCCCAGAAGCTCCAGAGTCCAGACAGGCCACGGCTGAGAGGGGAGAGCTGGCTGAAGTGGAAATCCGAACAGGTACCGTGAGACGTGGAGAAGCCGACTTGGCATCAAGAGACGCCACACCCACGAGAGCTGAGTGTGAGCGTGCGTTTCCCAGACGTGGAGGACGGATTGGGCAATCCACCAGAAAATGTTCAGTACTGGCACAGTACAAACAAAGATTCTCTTCCTTACGGCGATTCCTCTCTTCCAGGGTCAGGCGAGACCGATCCACTTGCATGGCCTCCTCGGCGGGAGGCCTAGGCGCAGATTGCAGTGGAGACTGTGGGAGAGGTGGCCAGAGATCTAAGTCTTTTTCCTGGCGGAGCTCTTGATGCCTCTCAGAAAAACGCATGTCAATGCGAGTGGCTAGATGAATGAGTTCATGCAGGCTAGCAGGAGTCTCTCGTGCGGCCAGAACATCTTTAATGTTGCTGGATAGGCCTTTTTTAAAGGTCGCGCAGAGAGCCTCATTATTCCAGGAAAGTTCAGAAGCAAGAGTACGGAATTGTATGGCGTACTCGCCAACGGAGGAATTACCCTGGACCAGGTTCAGCAGGGCAGTCTCAGCAGAAGAGGCTCGGGCAGGTTCCTCAAAGACACTTCGAATTTCCGAGAAGAAGGAGTGTACAGAGGCAGTGACGGGGTCATCACGGTCCCAGAGCGGTGTGGCCCATGACAGGGCTTTTCCAGACAGAAGGCTGACTACGAAAGCCACCTTAGACCTTTCAGTAGGAAACTGATCCGACATCATCTCCAGATGCAGGGAACATTGGGAAAGAAAGCCACGGCAAAACTTAGAGTCCCCATTAAATTTGTCCGGCAAAGACAGGCGGAGGCTAGGAGTGGCCACTCGCTGCGGAAGAGGTGCAGGAGCTGGCGGAGGAGATGGTTGCTGCTGCTGTAGCTGAGACTGAATCTGCTGTAGCTGCGACTGGAGTTGCTGAGTCATGGTGGTCAAGTACGACAGCTGGTGATCTTGTTGGGCAATCTGTCGGGCTTGCTGGGCGACCAGTGTGGGGAGGTCGGCGACAACAGGCAGAGGAACTTCAGCGGGATCCATGGCCGGATCTACTGTCACGATGCCGGCTGGCAGGAGGTGGATCCTCTGTGCCAGAGAGGGATAGCGAGGACCGTGCTAGTGGACCGGTTCTAAGACACTACAGGTTTTCACCAGAGCCCGCCGCAAAGCGGGATGGTCTTGCTGCGGCGGTAGTGACCAGGTCGTATCCACTAGCAACGGCTCACCTCTCTGGCTGCTGAAGATAGGCGAGGTACAAGGGAGTAGGCAGAAGCAAAGTCGGACGTAGCAGAAGGTCGGGGGCCGGCGGCAAGGTTCGTAGTCAGGGGAGATAGCAAAGTTCTGGTACACAGGGTATAAACACACAAAAACGCTTTCACTAGGCTCTAGGGCAACAAGATCCGGCAAGGAAGTGCAAGGGAGGAGACTAGATATAGCCAGGAAACAGATGGGAACCAATTAAGCTAATTGGGCCAGGCACCAATCATTGGTGCACTGGCCCTTTAAGTCTCAGGGAGCTGGCGCGCGCGCGCCCTAGAGAGCGGAGCCGCGCGCGCCAGCACATGACCGCAGGAGACGGGAACGGGTAAGTGACCTGGGATGCGATTCGCGAGCGGGCGCGTCCCGCTGTGCGAATCGCATCCCCAACGGCCATGACAGGGCAGCGCTCCCGGTCAGCGCTGACCGGGGAGCTGCAGGGAGAAAGGCGCCGTGAGCGCTCCGGG
The DNA here is from genome assembly GCF_029499605.1 of Hyla sarda. Lineage (NCBI taxonomy): Eukaryota > Metazoa > Chordata > Amphibia > Anura > Hylidae > Hyla > Hyla sarda. The sequence continues at coordinate 89,728,277 of NC_079193.1, read as the reverse complement.
GAGGAGCGGGGACCCGGAGCGCTAGGCGTAACAATTCCAAATAAATTATATTTTGATTCACATATACCATATATCTACTTTATATTTTCATCATAAAATTTACATGTTTTTACTTTTGGACGACATCAGAGGGCTTCAAAGTTCAGCATAAATGTTCAAATTTTTCACCAAATTTTCAAAATCTGAATTTTTCAGAGACCAGTTCAGTTTTGAAGTGGATTTGAAGGGTGTTCTTATTAAAAATACCCCATAAATGAACCTATTATAAAAACTGCACCCCTCAAAGTATTCAAAATGACATTCAGAAATTTTGTTTACCTTTTAGGTGTTTCACTGGAATAGCAGCAAAGTGAAGGAGTAAATTCTAATTCTTCATTTTTTACACTTGCATGTTCTTGTAGACCCAGTTTTTGAATTTTTACAAGGGGTAATAGGAGAAAAAAATAATTTGTAACCCAAAGTCTCTCGAGTAAGGAAATACCTCATATGTGAAATACCTCATATGTCAAGTGTTCGGCGGGCCCAGTAGAGGGCTCAGAAGGGAAGGAGCGACAATGGGATTTTGGAGAGTGAATTTTGCTGAAATGGTTTTTGGGGGGCATGTCACATTTAGGAAGCCCCTATGGTGCCAGAACAGCAAAAAAAAAAAAAAACACATGGCATACCATTTTGGAAACTACACCCCTCAAGGCATGCAACAAGGGGTCCAGTGAGCCTTAACACCCCACAGGTGTTTGATGACTTTTTGTTAAAGTCGGATTGTAAATTAAAAATTTTTTCACTAAAGGGCAGTTTTTTCCCCAAATTTACAATTTTTACAAAGGGTAATGGGAGAAAATGCCCCCCAAAATGTGTAACCCCATCTCTTTTGAGTATGAAAATACCCCATGTTAGGACGTAAAATGCTCTGCGGGCGAACTACAATGCTCAGAAGGAGTCACATTTGGCTTTTGGAAAGCAAATTTTGCTGAAATGGTTTTTGGGGGCCATGTCGCATTTCGGAAGCCCCTATGGTGCCAAAACAGCAAAAAAAAAAAAAAAAAAAAAACACAATGGCATACTATTTTGGAAACTACAGCCCTCAAGGAACGTAACAAGGGGTACAGTGAGCCTTAACACCCCACAGGTGTTTGACAACTTTTTGTTAAATTTGGATGTGTAAATGAAAAAAAATTTTTTTTCACTAAAATGCAGTTTTCCCCCAAATTTTACATTTTACAAGGGGTAATAGGAGAAAATGACCCCCAAAATTTGTAACCCCATTTCTTCTGAGTATGGAGTTGTTGTTTTTGCAACAGCTGGAGGCTTCGTTTTGGAAACACTGCGGTACAATACGTTTTTCATTTTTATTGGGGGGGGGACAGTGTAAGGGGTGTATATGTAGTGTTCTACATGTAGTGTTCCTTTATTTTGTGTTAGTGTAGTGTAGTGTTTTTAGGGTACATTCACACTTGCGGGCGTTTAAGGTGAGTTTCCCGCTAGGAGTTTGCGCTGCGGCCGCAGCCCAAACTTGAAGCAGAAAACTCACTGTAAACTCGCCCATGTGAATGTACCCAGTACATTCACATGGGGGGGGGGGGAACCTCCAGCTGTTTCAAAACTACAACTACCAGCATGTACTGACAGACCGTGCATGCTGGGAGTTGTACTTTTGCAACAGTTGGAGGCACACTGGTTGGAAAACCTTCAGTTACCTAACTCAGTATTTTCCAACAAGTGTGCCTCCAGCTGTTGCAAGTTATGCAACAGCTGGAGGTACACAACTACAACTCCCAGCATGCCAAGACAGCTGGGGTAGGAGGGGTGGCACCCCTGCCACCTCACTACTATCCCTTCAGGGGGATAGTGGGTGTCATGGACAACCGCGATCCCCCTTATATTCCGGGTCACCATAGACCCGTATGACCCGGGATCGGCGCAAATCGCAAGTGTGAATTCACACTGATCGATATCGGTAAAGGTACGCCCTGGGTCCTTAAGTACCAGGGACCAAAGGCGTACCTGTACGCCCTGGGTCCCTTTGTGGTTAAAGGGGTACTCCGGCGCTAAGATATCTCTTCCCCTATCCAAAGGATAGGGGATAATATGCCTGATCTCGGGGGTCCTGCCACTGGGGACCCCCCCCCCCCGTGATCTTTCACGCAGCATCCCGTTACCATCAGTCCCCGGAGCATGTTCGCTCCGGATCTGATGATTGCCGATCACAGGGCCGGAGTATTGTAACGTCACGGCTCTGCCCCGTGTGATCTGAATGAACTAATCGTATGAAATACTTTCGTCTTTACATAGTTGAATGTGCTGACAACAAAATCACACAAAAATAATCAATGGAAATCAAATTTATCAACCCATGGAGGACTGGATATGAAGTCACACTCAAAATCAAAGTAGAAAACCCCACTAAAGGCTGATCAAACTTTGATGTAATGTCCTTAAAACAAGTCAAAATGAGTCTCAATAGTGTGTGGGGCCTCCATGTGCCCGTATGACCTCCCTAAAACACCTGGGCATGCTCCTGATGAGGTGGCGGATGATCTCCTGAGGGATTTCCTCCCAGACCTGGACTAAAGCATCCGCCAACTCCTAGACAGTCTGTGGTGCAATGTGACGTTGGTTGATGGAGCGAGACAAGATGTCCCAGATGTGCTCAACTGGATTCAGGTCTGGGGAATGGGCGGGCCAGTCCATAGCATCAATGCCTTCCTCTTGCAGGAACTACTGACACACTCCAGCCACATGAGGTCTAGAATTGTCTTGCATTAGGAGGAACCCAGGGCCAACCGCACCAGCATATGGTCTCACAAGGGGTCTGAGGATCTAATCTCGGCACCTAATGGCAGTCAGGCTTGTCAATCAGTGTTGCTTCCTGAGTGGACAGCGTGATTTCACAGAAGTGTGATTGACATGGAGTTACATTGTGTTGTTTAAGTGTTCCCTTAATTTTTTCGAGCAGTGTATATGACTTGCTTTTACCAAGAGAGAGATTTATCAATACACATTACCATCATATTGTTACTCACTACATCTTGTATACTGAGACCAATATTGCCAATACTACTAATATACAAAGAGGAAATTTTATTACCATACATATTATCATCATAAAGATGGACGCTCTGCTGTTCTAAGATCTTTCTCGGATCTCCTGGCCTTTTGCTCTGCCCTGAACTTGCCTGTCCCGCAACTTGGGGCCTTTCTCCCCCGCCTCCTCCCTTGCCTCCTGTGTGGAAGCCTGTCCGAGCCAAATGGCCTGCGGCTGGACGGAGGTCAGCCGCACACAGTCCGAAGAGTCCAGCCTCTGATCCCCCCCTGAACATTTTCCTGTGGACTGTTGCCAAGGTGCGTTGGTGCTTGGTCTAGTGCCCTCTGATTTAATGCGATACTGTTTTATTTTGCTTATTGCTTATGTTATCTCTGGTCACCTTTCCTTTAGATTGCTCCATTGGCATGGCCTCGGGGGTGGGACTACCTTGTCTTGATGTTATTCTTATTGGTTCTTCTGTTTCCCTCTCTGAGGCTATGACAATGGTTAAGACTAGGGATGAGCGAATCGAATCTGACGACTCTGAATTAGTTACAAATTTCAGGAAAAATTTGATTCATAACGAATGCGAATATCGTCGTGATTTGATCGCGCAAATCGATTCATTAAACTCCACTTAGTGCGGTCCAGGCTCCAGGGCATCTAAAATAGCAGATCCACATGTGAGGACATGGGGCAAGGAATCCTGGGAAGGTGGGAACAAGGGTAGGCGGGATTACCCTGAATCACATGAAGCCTATATATTCGGCAGCCATATTCAGCCAGTCACTTCAGACTTTCATTGCAGAGAGACAGATAGGGACAGACAGCACTATGTGTTGGCTAGAAAAGCTTTTTTCCAGCAGGGATTCACCTCCTAGTCACATCAGCGTTTTGTTGCACAGAGGGATAGAGAGCAGTATGTGTTACACAGAAAAGCATTCTTACTGCAGCGATTCACCTCCCAGTCACGATAGCGTTCTATTACAGAGAGAGACAGAGAGCAGTGTGTCGCACAGTGTGTTTCAGTGATTCAGCTCAAGCACAAATCCTGCCTAGATAGGGAAGGGAGTGAGATTGAGAGAGAAAGTGCAATTTTGGGTGTAGTACACAGCGACTGTGTGCTGCAGCACTGGTGTGTACTGCTGGTGCACACAAATACTTTTTTAAGCGTACTTTAGAGAATCGTCCTCCCTTTATAAGTGCAAACCCCATACGTACATCTAAGTGGTGTACTATTTTGTTCCTGTTAAAGTCTCAAGGGCCTAGATACTGTGAAAGGCCAGGCAAAAGTACTCACCGGCTGGTGTTGTACACAAATATTTTTTTAAGCTTACTGTAGTGTATTGTCCTCCCCCCATAAGTGTATACCACATACATACATCTAAGTGGTGTACTATTGTGTTCCTGTTAAAGTCTCAAGGGCCTAGATACTGTGAAAGGCCAGTCAAAAGTACACACCAGCTGGTGTTGTAGACAAATACTGTCTTAAGCGTACAGGAGGGCATTGTCCTCAGAGTTCCCCTTTATGGAAAGGACTGTTGCAGAGATTTCTACAACTTAAACTGCCCCCATTTTAAATCCATTCTTGATGACCTTGTCACATATAATACTACCTATACTATAGCACTTTTATTACAGATTTTAGTGTTTTTTTAAGTTTGTGTTTTTTGCACTTGTATGTTCTGTAATCAGGGCTGTAGCTCTGATGAGGCGAGTGAGGTGATTGCCTCAGGTGCACTGGTGCAAGGGTGCGCAAGGGGGGTCCAGCACACATTACACTGAGGCATTGATTCCCAACCAGGGTGCCAGGACACTCTGGTGGGAAATATGGCGCTAACATTTTTAGATTTTTCTGCCCAGGCCTGCACACCTATGAGTCACAGGCATGCAGGCCAGGCAGGAGGGAAGTCTGTGTGCACTGCTGGGACCAGTGGCGTCGCTAGGGGGGGCCAGAGGGGGCCATGGCCCCCCCCTAGATCAGGCCGTGCCCCCCCTTGTGCCCCCCCCAATTTAAAATAAATAGGGATGTCCCGATACTAGTATCGGGGCCAGGAGCGGACTGACCAGCTGGGTAAAGAGCCCGCTGCAGCTGCTGGGGATATCCCTGCCCTGCTCCTGGTCTGCGTATCAGAGACAGGGAGAGCAGGGATGAAGGTACTTGATGATGGCCCCGCCCCCAGCACCGGAGAGGGCAGGGCCGAGAGCTGACAGGCCTCCGGAACACAGAGCAGCTTCATGTGAGGTGAGTGATGTCCCGTGTCCTCCCTCTCTCCCCCCTGATCAGCAGTATATCCTGGGGCTGGGTCATGTGTATAGTAGCAGTCCAGTGGGGTCACTTTCCCTCCTTCAGTGCCCACATGTCACATTATCAGAACAATTTTTGGGGAAAATCGCAGCAAAATTGCGCGGTTTTACAGCGATTTTTCGTAAACTGCTCAATTTTTGCCACGATTTTTCCATAAATTGTTCTGGTAATGTGACCTGTTGGAGACCTGTGGACACTGGAGGAGGGAAAGTGACCCCTCTGGAAGGACAACATGTGAACACACTGCTAGTTTATCATTATCCCCTTAAGGGTACATTCACATGTACAGGATCTGCTGCATATTTTTGCTGCATATTTTGTGCAGCTGATTTTGCAACCCATTAGCTTCAATAGGTAGCAAAATCAGCAGCAGAAAATATACAGCAGATCCTGTACGTGTGAACGTACCCTAAGGGCTCATTCAGGGGTAGATCCACAGTGTATTTTACGCTGCAGATCCACCGACAATGGACCCTAGAGTGCTACCTCCATCTGTGCCTGCTCATAACGGCAATCCTCCGCTACGTGCAGACACGCTTTGATGTGTATAATCGCACACATCATGGCCGCTCCTGCTCTCTGAGCTAGGCCGAGAGCAGCCACGATGTGTGCGAGTATACACATCATAGCGTGTCTGCTTGTAGCTGAGGATTGCTGTTTTGAGCAGGCACAGATGGAGGCAGCACTGTAGGGTCCATTGTCGGGGGATTCGCAGCGTAAAATATGCTGAGGCTCCGTACGTGTACATGAGCCCTAAGGACACAAGGCGTATGTGTACGCACAGTGTCTGCTCCCAATGTGTTGTATGAATCATTAGCTAGAACCCTCAGCTAATGCCAGACATCACCAATCAGGCTGATGTTTGACATTAACACTTTAGATGCCACTATCAAAGTTGATGGTAGTGTCCAAAGGTTTTAACCCCTTAAGGACATAGCGTTTTTCCGTTTTTGCACTTTTGTTTTTTCCTCACCTTTTAAAAATCTTAACCCTTTCAATTTTGCACCTAAAATCCATATGATGGCTTATTTTTTGCGCCACCAATTCTACTTTGTAGTGACATCAGTCATTTTACCCAAAAATCTACGGCAAAAACGGAAAAAAAATCATTGTGCAACAAGAATGTATGAAGATTTTAAATTCAAATTTTTTAACATTTTTTTTTAATTAAACATGTTCTGCACAGTGTGTGAATTTACTTATGAATATATATATATATATATATATATATATATATATATATACATACACACACAAGTTTTAAAATTGCCCCCCAACTTTTGTCACTGGCCCCCCATGTGCCCCCCCTAAATATGAATGCTGGAGATGCCACTGGCTGGGACAGGTGATGATGCAGCTCCAATCCTCGTGTGTCCTCCCTCTCCTGTGGAGAAGCTCTGGACTCTGGATTCTCCCTGGTCCCTCAGCAGAATGATGGGGATGGAGGGAAGGATCAGGGGCAGCACTGACAGAGGCCTACTCAGCTTCAGGTAGTGCACCCCCCCCCCTTCTTTTACTCCTCTACACCTCTCTGTCACCCCTCTTAACCTCTCTGTAACCCCTGGACACCCCTCTGTTATCCCGTACACCCTTCTGTCACCCCTCTAAACCCCTCTGTCACCCCTGTACACCCCACAATTACCCCATACCCCTCTCTGTCACCCCATCAACACCCCTCTGCCACCCCTGTATGCCCCTCTGCCACCCATGCACACCCCTGTCTCCCATGTACACCCCTCTGTCACTGGGTATTGCAGGAGGCATTGTGTGTGTGTGCTTAGGGGCTGGTGGCATTTGAGTGAGGCTGGAAACATTATGTGAGATTTATCAAAACCTGTGCAAAGGAAAAGTTGCCCAGTTGCCCAAAGCAACCAATCAGATTTCTTATTTCATTTTGCAAAGGCCTTGTTAAAAATGAAAGAAACAAGCTGATTGGTTGCTATGGGCAACTACGCAACTTTTCCTCTGCACAGGTTTTGATAAATCTCCTTCCTTGTGCATTGTGGGAGGGCTGTTGGCATTGTGGGTTTGGAGGAGGCTGGAGTCATTTGTATGGAAAAGGGGAGGATAATGCTGGAAAAGTGCAGAGCCTAATACTAATATGTTTGTACTGCAGGTTCCATGATGTCCTGTGCCAGATGGAGCAAAAAGAGCTAGCTACAGCTACAGCATCCATAAAAGCCAGGTAAAAAGTCCAGAATGGAAGGTAACTCTTGTCACTAGATTCTCATGGCATGAAGGACATTTCCAAAAGAATGCATGTCATACTTAATAGCAGTATTATTTCACCCGAGCACACACCCTATGCGTGTTACAGCAAGGCAAAGAGTTCTACACCCCTACTGAGGCTCTCTGTAGCCCAGAAATAGCCATTTTTAATAACGATTTACTGCAAATAAATTCGAATCAAACAAAAAATTTTCAGAAAATTCGGCGAATTGGTCGAATCAAATTTTTCTAAAATTCGCTCATCTATAGTTAAGACTATGATGGGATGTTTGGTTTCCGTGTTTCTATTCTATGTGGCCTCCCCTTTGACCACTTGGTCAGAGTTTTTTTTTTTGATTCGTTGGTTTCCTCTTACTGTCCATGTTCCTTTGTTTTTTTTCTAGTCTACTTGGTTGTTTCCTCTGTATCTCCTCTTTTTCTTTTTTCTCTTTCTTCAGATTCTACAGGTTTGGACGGTCAACCCTTAGGTTTCCTTGGGTACTCCTGCTCTTATCCACTTTGGATGGCTTCCTTGAGGGTCTGAGTGAGTACTTGTTACCTTCTGCTATGCTTCCCCCCTATGTCTCCTCATGGCTAAGTGTGTCTCCTTGAAAGTCAAAGGCTTGTACTCCGCCCTGAAACTGCAGCTGGAGTCAGCTTACCTTCAGGAGACACACTTTTACCATTATGGATCCTTTCAATTTCTTCTACATCTGTACACTACTTCCTTCCTGGCCTCCTCTGACCTTAAGGTTGCGGGTGTAGCTATACTGGTATCCCGTTCCTGCCCTCTTTAGGTTTCCTCATCCTATGCGGTTCCTATGGGCCGCTTTATTATAGTTGAGGGTTCCCTGGGGGGTAAACAGCTTCTTCTTTGTAATCTCTGTGCTCCCAACACCTCTCAAGTCCCTTTTTTACGTCGGGTTCTTGCACAATTCCATAGATATCCTTCCTCTGCATGGCTCCTTGGGGGTGATTTTAATCTTGTTCTTTCCCCAACCATGGACCAACACTTGTTTATCCTCATTTTTTCCTTGTCTTATTTGCGCCTCTTCCCTGTATGACCTTTGGCGTATAAACCACCCTACTCTCACCTTCATAAACTTCATACTCGCATAGACTATTTCTTTGGTAACCTCCCTGTGGTCCGTATGCTCTCGGATGCCTTTATGGAACCTATTTAATGGTCTGACCATTGTCCGGTTCTGCTATCTTTCTCTCCTTTCGCTACCTACTCTCATCGCTGTCACTGGTGTCTCTATGATTACCTCTTTAAGTCTCCGCCCTCCCAAGACTTGATTCAACAGTGCTTAATGGAGTATTTTACTCATAATGAAGGCATGCTGTGCTGTGGGAAGCTCATAAATCTGTGGTAAGGGGCCACAGTATTGCCTTGGGCTCCAGATTGAAACACACTGCTTTGGCTCGTTCCCAGGGGGCTTCAGACTCGGATTTCTGATTTAGAATCTCTCCTATTGTCCTCCCCTTCTCTTTCAGTGTTGAGGAGGCTGGTCTCAATTAGGTGAGCTGGCTCTTAACAAGGTGGAGCGTCATATCCTCTATGCTTAACAGGCTTTTATGAGAAGGGCAATAAAGCCCACACTGTGCTTGCATGTGGCTTACGGGATCGCGCAGCGACTCAGTCTCCACCTGTTCTGAGGGATTCCGCGGGTGTTCTCCACTATCATCCTGATGAAATTTCTTGCCTTTTCTTAGACTACTACTCTTTCTGTCTCATTGTAGTTTGCCGTCTCTCTCAGCATCTGATTGTGAGACACTTAATCCTCCTATCACTCCTTATGTTGGAGGTGCATAAGTCCCTCCCTGCGGGGCACTCCCCTGGTCCAGACAAATTTACCTACTTATATTACAAGACTTTTTCTTCTTTTCTTCTTCCTAGGCTTGTCTCTCTTTTCAATTCATTCCCTGGAGGGGGAGGGGGTCCTGCAATCCTTTTTACACTCGTTGATTACCCTTATCCCTAAACCAGATAAGGATCCCCATGATTGCTCGAGCTATAGACCCATTACCCTTCTTAATTCAGACTTGAAACTTTTTTCTAAAGTTTTGTCGACCTGCCTTTGCCATTTTCTTCCCTCCCTAATGCATATGACCAAGTTGGATTTATTCCTTGCCACCAGGGAGGTGATAATACTAGACGGGTGGTCGGTCTTATAGACTTGAATAATCAGAGATCTGATCAGGCCGCTGATTCGTTTGGACGCTGAAAAGGCCTTTGACCGGCTGGGATGGCCGTTCCTTTTTGCCACCCTCAAAATATTTGGCATAACGGGTAACTTCCTGACAGCTCTGCAGGGCCTTTACTTTTCCTCTACTGCTTCTCTAAAACTCCCCCATGCTTCCTCTTCAACTTTCCCTCTATTTAATGGGACTAGGCTGGGCTGTCCGTTATCCCCCATGATCTTTGTGCTGTGTATTGAACCTCTTGCTGCCATGATCCGGGGGGATCCGAACATCTCCGGTGTGACTCTTCATGAAAGGGAAATTAAAATCTGCCTATTTGCAGATGATGTTCTTCTCACTCTTACTAATCCCTTGCTTTCTCTCCCTAACCTTTAGGCTAGGTTTCCACTTGGTTTTTTTGTACACCTAAAAAAACGCCAGCAAAAACGCCAGAAAAACTGCCACAGGTTTTCCCTGAGTTTTGGCATTTTTTCTGGCATTTTTTCTGGCGTTTTCCCTGGTGTATGGAAACAGCCAAATTTGTCCCCTGTTGCAGTTTTCTCACTGCCTTCTGGGTACCACTCTGTGGGTCGGATGCTGAGCGCCCGGTCCACAGAGTGTTAGGAGGTGAGGAGTGATGTATAGCATCACTACTCACCTCCCCCGGCCGTATAGTATACAGGGGGGTATAGTGTACCCATGTATACTATACAGGAGCCGGGAATCCTGTGACTATACTGACAGGACTCCCTGCTCCTATAGCCCCTTTGGGCGTTATACAGTATATACAGCTATCTATAGATAGCTGTATATAGTGTATACAGAACAGGAGGTCCACTTACCTCCCTCGTTTCTGTCACTGCAGGGCCGTGTAGCTCTGCCCCCTAGGGCGGAGCCATTAGGGGCGGAGCTACATACATATTCAGGCTAGTCTGAAGCTCTGCTCACATTATCCGTTTTGGATAATGGGAACAGACCCTTCTGCCAGTGTCTACCCAGACAGGGAGACTCCAGCTGTTGCTAAACTACAACTCCCAGCATGCCCAGACAGCCAAAGGCTGTCTGGGCATGCTGAGAGTTGTAGTTTTGCACCAATTGGAGGCTCACTGTTTAGGTAGACATTGCATTATGGACACTCTCCCCTGCAGAGAGTGCAAAAAATGTCCTAACCTATTTTTTTTGTGTTTTTTTTTCTTCTTGTTTCAGATCAGTGTATGCAGAGGATTACAACGGATTTGATGGATTATGTTGGATGAACTTTATTTTTTACATTTTAATAAAATGGTTAATGAGGGCTGTGGGGGAGTGTTTTTTAAAATAAAATATTTTTTCCAATGTGTTGTGTCTTTTTTTAATTGAATATTCAGGCTTAGTTATGGAGGCTGTCTAATAGACGGAATCCATGACTAAGCCAGGGCTTAGTGTTAGCCCCAAAAACAGCTGGCGCTAACCCCCAATTATTACCCTGGTACCCACCGCCACAGGGGTGCCGGGAAGAGCCGGTACCAACAGGCCCGGAGCGTCAAAAATGGCGCTCCTTGGCCTAGGCGGTAACAGGCTGGCGTTATTTACGCTAGGGAGTGCCAGTAACAATGGTCCTCGCCCACCCTGGTAATCTCAGGCTGTTGCTGCTTTGTTGGTATCGTGCTGATACTGAATATACAGGGAACCCTATGTGTTTTTTTTTCATAAAAAAAAAAAAAAAAACGCATAGGGTTCCCCCTATTTTCAGTATCAGCATGATACCAACCAAGCAGCAATAGCCTGACATTACCAGGGTGGGCGAGGACCATTGGTACTGGCCCTCCCCAGCCTAAATAATACCAGCCTGTTACCGCCTAGGCCCAGGAGGGCCACTTTTGACGTACCAGCTCTTCCCGGCACCCCTGTGGTGGTGGGTACCAGGGCAATAATTGGGGGTTAGCGCCAGCTGTTTTTGGGGCTAGCGCTAAGTCCTGACTTAGTAATGGATTCTGTCTATTAGACAGCCTCCATAACTAAGCCTGAATATTCAATAAAAAAGAAAACACAACACATTGGAAAAATTATTTTATTTTAAAAAACACTCCCCCACAGCCCTTGTTAACCATTTTATTAAAATATAAAAAAATCCTGTTCATCCGTAGTAATCCATCGAATCCATCATAATCCTCTGCATAAGCGGATCTGAAACGAGAAGAAAAAAAAACACAAAAAAAATAGGTTAGGACATTTTTTGTGCTCTCTGCAGGTGAGAGCGCCCATAATGCAATGTCTACCTAAACAGTGAGCCTTCAATTGGTGCAAAACTACAACTCCCAGCATGCCCAGACAGCCTTTGGCTTATTTAGTGACAGGTACTCTTTAACCTCCCTGGCGGTATGATTCTGTCTGGAAATGTGTACCAAAAGCGGTACAATTTTTTTTAACTGAATTTCACATCTCCCTCCGCCCATTTCACATCTCCCCCGTCACATTCCCCTCTCCCTTGTCACATCCCCAGTCACATTCTCCCCCCTCCTTGTCACATTCTCCCACCTCCTTGTCACATTCTCCCCCCTCCTTGTCACATTCTCCCCCCTCCTTGTCACATTCTTCCCCCCTTGTCACATTCCCCCCCTTGTCACATTCTCCCCCTTCATGTTACATTCCCCTCCCCCTGTCACATCCCCCCCTTGTCACATCCCCCCTTCATGTCACATTCCCCTCCCCCTGTCACATCCCCCCCCTGTCACATCCCCCCTGTCACATTCCCCCCCCCAGTCACATTCTCCCCCTTGTCACATTCCCCCCTTGTCACATTCCCCCCTTGTCACATTCCCCCCCCCTGTCACATTCCCCCCTTGTCACATTCCCCCATTGTCACATTCCCCCCCTGTCACATTCCCCCCTTGTCACATTCTCCCCCCCCTTGTCACCTTGTCCTGCAGCAAATACACTAGGTTTGCCGGCAGATTTCAAACCTAGTGTATTTGCTGCAGAACAAGTCCTTTCCCCTTCAGCCAATCACAGGCTTTACACCACTGCGGCCTGTGATTGGCTGAAAAGTGAAAGGTCCTAGAAGATGAATAGTGAAGAGAGGACACCCCGGACCGCACGGAGGGGAACGGCATCTGCAGGGACCGGGACTAGGTGAGCAAAAGGTTTTTTTATTTTACTACTTCTTCCTTTTACACTTAGCTCAGTGTTTTTCTACCAGGGGGCCTCCAGCTGTTGTGAAACTACTACTCCCAGCATGCCCGGACAGCCTTTGGCTGTTCGGGCATGCTGAGAGTTGTAGTTTTGCAACAGCTGGAGGCCCCCTGGTAGGGAAACACTGACTTTTAGTATTTTTCTTTACCTGCTCTGGCCGGCCCCCGCAACGGGAGCCGACCAGAGCAGGTAATCGCATGTTTTCCCAGGGGCTGCATCCCTATATCGCATTGCTTTTGCGATATATCATGCAGCCCGGCCGGGAACTCTGCAATTCTACCCCGAGCGTGACTCGGGGTTACCGATCCTGGCAGGGAAAATTAACCCCGAGTCACGCTCGGGATTACCGCTCAGGAGGTTAAAGGATTACTCCGGTGAAAAACTTTTTTTTTATTTTTTTTAAATCAACTGGTGGCAGAAAGTTAAGCAGATTTGTAAATTACTTCTATTAAAAAAATCTTAATCCTTCCTGTACTTATTAGCTGCTGAATACTACAGTGGAAATTATTTTACGTTTGAAACACAGAGCCGTCTGCTGAATCACGAGCACAGTGCTCTCGGCTGACATCTCTGTCCATTCTAGGAACTGTCCAGGGTAAACGGAAATCCCCATAGCAAACATATGCTGTTCTGGGCAGTTCGTAAAATGGACAGAGATGTCAGCAGAGAGCACTGTGCTCGTGATGTCAGCAGACAGTTCTGTGTTTCAAAAAGAAAAGAATTTCCGCTGTAGTATTCAGCAGCTAATAAGTACAGGAAGGATTAAGATTTTTTAATAGAAGTAATTTACAAATCTGTTTAACTTTCTGGCACCAATTGATTTTTCACCGGAGTACCCCTTTAACCTCTTAAGGACCCAGGGCGTATGGATACGCCCTCACACCCTGGGCCTTAAGGACCCAGGGCGTATCCATACTCCCTGGCGTTTTCCGGTCCCTGCCATGCGCCGGGCAGAGATCGGAACCGGATGCCTGCTGAAATGCTTCAGCAGGCATCCAAGGCAAACACCGAGGGGGGCCATGTAGGCCCCCCATGTCGGCGATCGCCGCAAATCGCAAGGGAGATCGCCCTTGCGATCTGCGGCGATACCGGGCTGATCGGGTCTCTGGGACCCGACCGCCCCGTAATTTTGCATGATCCCGGCTGTCACAGACAGCCAGGACCATGCTGGAGTATAGGAGCGAGGTGGCAAGCCTGCCACCTCCTCCGATCCCCTGCGATTCTTCGGTTAGTTAACCGACCAATCGCAGGGGGGGGGGGGGGGGGGGGCGGTTACTTCCTCCCGCCCTGCCCGACCCCTTGAAGTCCGGAGAGGACGGGAGGAAGACCTGGGGACCGCTGGGAGTGCTGGGGACCGGCCCCGGTACTTACCTCGTCCCGGAAGACCCGGATCCCGGTGATGAAGACGACGGCGGCGGCGACAGGTGAGTGGATCTTCAGCCGCGGTCGGGCCCTTTACAGCAATGCATGTCGCCGTAAAGCGACATGCATTGCTGTAACGGGACCCTGTATACTACAACTCCCAGCATGCCCAGACAGCCCTTGGCGTCTAGGCATGCTGGGAGTTGCAGTTTTGCAACATCTGGAGGTCCACAGTTTGGAGACCACTGTGCCCTTCCAGATGTTGCAAAACTACACATCCTCAGCATGCCCTTACTGTCCAGGCCCTTCAGATGTTGCAGAACTACAACTCCCAGCATGCCTGGACAGTAAGGGCATACTGGGAGTTGTAGTTTTGCAACATCTGGAAGGGCACAGATTGGGAACCACTGTATTAGTGGTCTGCAAACTATAGTCCTCCAGGTGTTGTGCTGGGAGTTGTAGTTCGGCAACATCTGGCTCTAAACATGTTGCCGAACTACTACTTCCAGCATGCCTGAGAATGTTTGGGAGTAGTTGTTTTGCAACAACAGGAGGCACACTGGTTGGGAAATATTGTCTGTTTCCTAACTCAGTGTTTCCCAACCCGTGTGCCTCCAGCTGTTGCAAAACTATAACTACCAGCATGCACTGATAGACTGTGCATGCTGGGAGTTGTAGTTTTGCAACAGCTGGAGGTCCCCCTCTGTGAATGTACAGGGTACATTCACATGGGCAGGGGCTTACAGTGATTATCAGGCTGCAAGTTTGTGATGCAGCAAATTTTGCGCGGCAGCTTAAACTCGCAGCGGGAAACTCGCTGTAATGAAAACGTCTGGTACGCCACTGTTTCCAAAATGGAGCCTCCAGCTGTTGCAAAACAACAACTCCCAGTATTGCTGGACAGCCGTTGACTGTCCAAGCATGCTGGGAGTTTTGCAACAGCTGGAGGCACCCTGTTTGGGAATCACTGGCGTAGAATACCCCTATGTCCACCCCTATGCAAATCCCTAATTCAGGCCTCAAATGCGCATGGCGCTCTCACTTCGGAGCCCTGTCGTATTTGAAGGCAACAGTTTAGGGCCACATATGGGGTATCGCCGTACTCGGGAGAAATTGCCTAACAAATTTTGGGGGTCTTTTTCGCCTTTCACCCCTTATGAAAAGGTGAAGTTGGGGTCTACACCAGCATGTTAGTGTAAAAAAATTAATTGTTTACACTAACATGCTGTTGTTGCCCTATACTTTTCATTTTGACAAGAGGTAAAAGGGAAAAAAGCCCCCCAAAATTTGTAATGCAATTTCTCGTGAGTACAGAGATACCCCATATGTGGGCGCAAAGTGCTCTGGGGGCGCACAACAAGGCCCAGAAGGGAGAGTGCGCCATGTACATTTGAGGTGATTTGCACAGGGGTGGCTGATTGTTACAGCGGTTTTGACAAACGCAAAAAAAACAAAACCCCACATGTGACCCCATTTCGGAAACTACACCCGTCGCGGAATGTAATGAGGGGTGCAGTGTGAATTTACACCCCACTGGTGTCTGACAGATCTTTGGAACAGTGGGCTGTGCAAATTAAAAATTTCGTACAGCCCACTGTTCCAAAGATCTGACAGACACCAGTGCGGGTAAATGCTCACTGTACCCCTTTTTATGTTCCTCAAGGGGTCTAGTTTCCAAAATGGTATGCCATGTGTTTTTTTTTTGCTGTTCTGGCCCCATAGGGGCTTCCTAAATGCGACATGCCCCCCGAGCAAAATTTGCTCTCAAAAAGCCAAATATGACTCCTTCTCTTCTGAGCATTGTAGTTTGCCCGTAGTGCACTACAGGCCAACTTATGGGGTACCTTCATACTCAGAAGAGATGGGGTTACAAATTTTGGGGGGTATTTTCTGCTTTTAACCCTTGAAAAAATGTGAAATTTGGGGGGAAACACACATTTTTGTGAAATTTTATTTAATTTTTTTACATATACAAAAGTCGTGAAACACATGTGGGGTATTAAGGCTCACTTAATTCCTTGTTACGTTCCTCAAGGGGTCTTGTTTCCAAAATGGTATGGCATGTGTTTTTTTTTTTTTTTGCTGTTCTGGCACCATAGAGGCTTCCTAAATGCAACATACCCCCCAAAAACCATTTCAGAAAAACGTACTCTCCAAAATCCCCTTGTCGCTCCTTCGGTTCTGAGCCCTATACTGCACCCGCCGAACACTTTACATAGACATATGAGGTATCTGCTTACTCGAGAGAAATTGGGCTACAAATATAAGTATACATTGTCTCCTTTTACCCCTTGTAAAAATAAAAAAATTGGGTATACAAGAACATGCGAGTGTAAAAAATGAAGATTGTGAATTTTCTCCTTCACTTTCCTGCTATTCCTGTGAAAGGGTTAAAAGGCTGACCGAATATCATTTTGAATACTTTGGGGGTGCAGTTTTTATAATGGGGTCATTTGTGGGGTATTTCTAAGATGAAGACCCTTCAAATCCACTTCAAACCTGAACTGGTCCCTGAAAAATAGTGAGTTTGGAAATTTTGTGAAAAATTGGAAAATTGCTGCTGAACTTTGAAGCCCTCTGGTGCCTTCCAAAAGTCAAAACACGTCAATTTTATGATGCAAACATAAAGTAGACATATTGTATATGTGAAAAAAAATATATATATATATTTTGAATATCCATTTTCATTACAAACAGAGAGCTTCAAAGTTAGAAAAATGCGAAATTTTTAAATTTTTCATAACATTTTGGGATTTTTCACCAAGAAAGGAGGCAAGTTACCAAAAAATGTTACCACTATGTTAAAGTAGAATATGTCACGAAAAAACAATCTCAGAATCAGAATGATAACTAAAAGCATTCCAGAGTTATTAATGTTTAAAGTGACAGTGGTCAGATGTTCAAAAAATGTCCGGGTCCTAAGGTGTAAAATGGCTGGGTCCTTAAGAGGTTAATCTCTCTAAGACTGAAGCGCTACCTTTGAACCTGCCCATGTCTCTTTGGTTCCTTTTGCAATCCAACCACTCTTTTAAATGGTCTTCATCTGCTGTTAAATATTTGGGAGTCCTTCTGTCGCCTAGTTACTCATCTCTTTACACTACTAATTTTCTCTCTCTTTTTCGTGACCTGTGGGCTCTTATGGAAAAGTGGTAATCTCAGTGCATCTCTTTTTTCGGTTGCATTGCGGCGGTCAAAATGACTATCTAAATTACTCTATTATTTTGAGACCTACCAGTTTGAGTCCCATTGTCTGCGCTGCGCTCCTTTCAGTCCACTACTTTTCGTTTAATATGGGACTCTAAGAGACATCGGCTTCCGATGTCAGTGATGCTGGCTAGTAGATCCATGGGTGGATTTGGTGTCCCCGATGTCACCAAATATTACTGGGCGGCTCATTTGGCTGCATGGTCGACGTATCAGTACAATGTACGCTTATAGTAGGTGGATGTTGGAGAAGCTTTGTCTGGCACTGATCAATCAAATGCTCTTCTCTGGAGCTTTTCTTCCTCCTCTGCTTCTTCAGGTCCGCTGTTAGACCCAATGTCTTTTTCTCGCTATGTCTGGGAATACTGCTCTAAACAATTTTACCTTTACTCCTCTTTTTCTCCCCTTCAGTCTTTTCTCTATCACCCTGACTTTCCCTCTTGCTTGACTTCGGGTATGATTCGGGAGTGGAGTTCTCGGGGTCTCTTTTGTTGGGCTGATGTAGTGGACCCCCTTTCTCGCACTTTACTGTTCTTTGACCAGTTGGTTTCCCGGTGGGATCTCCCTCCCTCTGAAAGAATCCACTACCACTACCAGCTTTGCCATTATTTTTCCTCTAAACAGAGGTCTTTGCTTGTGTCTCTGCCCACGAGCTTTGGGCGACTCTGTAGGAGAGGGCCCCAGATGAAGGGACTTCTCTCTGATATCTACTTGGTCCTTCTTGTATCCCCCTATAGTGTGACTCATGCAACGGTGGGAGGAAGCCCTCAATTTCTCTCCCTCAGTGGCGAGTGATCTGGGAAGGTGCTTCTAAGGCGTCCACTTGTACAGCCTATAACGAGACTCAATACAAGATGTTAATGGGATGGCACCACACTCTGGAATTACTTAATAAGCTGAATCCTGTGATCCCTCCTTAATGTTGGCATTGTGAAGTGGGCCTAGGTACGGTGTCTCACATATTCTGGTCCTGCCCACTTATTGTGGGTTACTGGAAGATAGTGCAGCGATTGATTGCTGTTGTTTTGGGTGTCTCTGTTCCCCATGATCCCTCAACCTATCTCTTGCATCTTTTTTATCAGGCCTTATCAGGAAAGCTGTTCATGCTTTTTATGCATATAGTTCTTGCTGCAAAGAGTCTTATTGCTAAAAACTGGAAGGAACTCTTCCTCCCTATGACCTACTTGCCCATGTCCGTGAGATTCGGTCTTTGGAATCCCTTACAGTCTCTTGGAATTACACAGTGCCTATGTTCCTTTCAGTTTGGGAGCCCTGGGACCGTTACACTGATCAACAACCTCCATGATCGGTTCTTCTCTACCTTTCTTCCTATTTTTTCTCTTCTTTGTTGTTTGTCTTTTTTGTGCTAGTTGTCTTGTGTATGTGTTATCTGTTCCTTTCCCTCCCCCCCCCCCTTGTTTTTGTTGGTCTTGTCCAGGGGTTTGGTTGTTTTACTAAGGCTTAGCTTAGGTGTTATGGGAGGTGGATGTGGAATATTTAATGCTGCTGTTCTTTATTATGCATATTATTTGTTATGACATCTGCCTCGTGCTTCTCTTATTGGCCCTTGGATACTTTTGTGATATTTTACCTTATTGTTCTTCCTTTTTGTAATGTGAAAATACCTTAATAAAAATTTACAGTTGAAAAAAAAAAGAAGACAGGAATGGGTTTCAGATGGGTCCTGGTGGCTGGTTTGCGCCCAGCATCACTCAGGGCCGGTGGGGCGGAGAACATCTGTCGAGAAACACCCCAAATACTAATTACCCAGGTAAATCATAGTGTGTCTGCATCCTACTGCTTTTACCTGTTTCATGCTAGAAATACTAGGGCAGAATGTTTTTACCTTGGTCTATTACTCTGTCTTCTCAACAATGAACGTGGTTATGATAAAAAATGATTACATGATTTGAGCAATGAATGTAAACTGGTTTAACCCCTTAAGGACCAGGGGTTTTTCCGTTTTTGCACTTTCGTTTTTTCCTCCTTACCTTTAAAAAATCATAACCCTTTCAATTTTGCACCTAAAAATCCATATGATGGCTTATTTTTTGCGCCACCAATTCTACTTTGTAATGAAATCAGTCATTTTACCCAATAATCTACATCAAAACGGGAAAAAAATCATTGTGCGACAAAATTGAAAAAAAAAAAAGCCATTTTGTGACTTTTGGGGGCTTATGTTTCTACGCAGTGCATTTTTCGGTACAAATAACACATTCTCTTTATTCTGTAGGTCCATATGATTAAAATGATACCCTACTTATATCGGTTTGATTTTGTCGTACTTCTGAAAAAAATCATAACTACATGCAGGAAAATTTATACGTTTAAAATTGTCATCTTCTGACCCCTATAACTTTTTTATTTTACCGCGTATGGGTCAGTATGAGGGCTCATTGTTTGCGCCGTGATCTGAAGTTTTTAGCGGTACCCTTTTTGTATTGATTGGATTTGTTGATTTTTATTCATTTTTTCATGATATAAAAAGTGACCAAAAATACACTATTTTGGACTTTGGAATTTTTTTGCGCGTACGCCATTGACCGTGCGGTTTAATTAACGATATATATTTTTATAATTCGGACATTTCCGCATGCGGCGATACCACATATGTTTATTTTTATTCACACTTTTTTTTTTTATTGGAAAAGTGGGGTGATTCAAACTTTTAATAGGGGAGGTGTTAAATGATCTTTATTCACTTTTTTATTTGCAGTGTTATAGGTCCCATAGGGACCTATAACTTCACACACTGATTTTTTACATTGATCACTGGTTTCTCATAGGAAACCCGTGATCGATGATTCTGCCGCTTGACTGCTCATGCCTTGATCTCAGGCAATGAGCAGTCATTCGGCGATCGGACACCAGGAGGCAAGGTAGGAGACCTTCCTCGTGTCTAACAGCTGCTCGGGACGCCGCGATTTCGCCGCGGCGATCCCGAACAGCTCCCTGAGCTAACCGGCATGGTTTCACTTTCACTTTAGAGGCAGCGTTCAACTTTGAACGCTGCGTCTAAAGGGTTAATAGCGCGCGGCACCGCGATCAATGCCGCACGCTATTAGCCACAAGTCCCGGACGTTGTTAGAGGCCCAACCAGCTATGACGCGGGGCCACGTCGTGACCCCGTGTTATAGAAAGGGAAATGACTCAGGACGTACCGGTAGGTCCTTGGTCCTTAAGGGGTTAATTGAAAATGACCAAAATCTCCTAATTAGAGATGAGCGAACTTACAGTAAATTCGATTCGTCACAAACTTCTCGGCTCGGAGTTTGCTGACTTTAGCCTGCATAAATGAGTTCAGCTTTCCGATGCTCTGGGGGTCTGGAAAAGGTGGATACAGTCCTAGGAGACTCTTTCCTAGGACTGTATCCACTTTTTCCAGCCCACCAAAGCACCTGAAAGCTGAACTCATTTATGCTGGCTAAAGGCAGCAAACGCTGAGCCGAGAAGTTTGTGACAAATCAAATTTACTGTAAGTTCGCTCATCTATACTCCTAATGCCTACATTTCTGAAATATTGACAAGATGCTTTTGCTGTCCAGTGATTTTAATAACAAGGATTACATAAATATTGTGGAACATCTTCAGCTGTGAGCTGAATTTACGAACTGGGCATCATATTTTGGTATTACGTTGGATTTGTGTAATAGAGACTTGTCAGCACCAGCAGTGCTTCCACAGTTGGTTTTGGGTCGGGTTACTCTAGTTAGCAGAGTCTTAAAGGGTACTCCGGTGGAATTATTATTATTTTTTTTTTAATCAACTGGTGTCAGAAAGTTAAGCAGATTTGTAAATTACTTCTATTTAAAAATCATAATCCTTCCAGTACTTATCAGCTGCTGTATGCTACAGAGGAAGTTGTATTTCTTTCTGGAATTCTTTTCTATCTGACCACAGAGCTCTCTGCTGACACCTCTGTCCATGTCAGGAACTGTCCAGAGTAGGAGTAAATCCCCATAGCAAACCTATACTGCTCTGGACAGTTCCTAATACGGACAGTGTTGCCTGTTATCGTTGGTTCGTGGATGATGCTTTGATTATCTGGCCCGATACAGAGTCAGCCTTCACAGTGACCCCCCCGACCTACGATGTCCCCGACCTACGATAATTTCAACATACGATGGCCTCTCAGAGGCCATCGCATGTTGAAGGCAGCATCAACATACAATGCTTTTGTATGTCGGGGCCATCGCCTAAACGGCTATCCGGCAGCACAGACTGTTTCAGCTCCCACCAGATAGCCGTTTAATGTGCCCCGTGTGGTCCGGTGATGATCCCTCACCTGTCCCCGGCGCTCTGGACCTTTCTATTCAGGATCCCCTGCATGGCCGTCGCTCTCCTTCGTCGTCATCACGTCACCGCGCACGCCGTCCCGTCATCCAATAGGAGAGGCGCGCGCAGCGACGTGATGATCCCAGGCAGCAGAGATGGTTCAGAGCAGCGGGGACACTCCAGGGACGCGGCAACAGCGAAGGAGGGCAACATCCAGGTAGGCGGTGACGGTCCGGTATTACGTTGGATTTGTGTAATAGAGACTTGTCAGCACCAGCAGTGCTTCCACAGTTGGTTTTGGGTCGGGTTACTCTAGTTAGCAGAGTCTTAAAGGGTACTCCGGTGGAATTATTATTATTTTTTTTTTTAATCAACTGGTGTCAGAAAGTTAAGCAGATTTGTAAATTACTTCTATTTAAAAATCATAATCCTTCCAGTACTTATCAGCTGCTGTATGCTACAGAGGAAGTTGTATTTCTTTCTGGAATTCTTTTCTATCTGACCACAGAGCTCTCTGCTGACACCTCTGTCCATGTCAGGAACTGTCCAGAGTAGGAGTAAATCCCCATAGCAAACCTATACTGCTCTGGACAGTTCCTAATACGGACAGTGGTGTCAGCAGAGAGCAATGTGGTCAGACTGAAAAGAACTCCAGAAAGAAATACAACTTCCTGTGGAGTATACAGCATCTGATACAGTCATGGCCGTAAATGTTGGCACCCCTGAAATTTTTCGGGAAAATTGAGTATTTCTCACAGAAAAGGATTGCAGTAACACATGTTTTGCTATACACATGTTTATTCCCTTTGTGTGTATTGGAACTAAACCAAAAAAGGGAGGAAAAAAAGTAAATTGGACATAATGTCACACCAAAAAAATTATTGGCACCCTTTTAAAACTGTGAAAAAATAAGATTGTTTCAAGCATGTGATGCTCCTTTAAACTCACCTGGGGAAAGTACCTGTTGTGGGCAATATAAAAACCACACCTGAAAGCGGTTTTGGGGATTCTGGGGACGCACAGCTTTCACGTCATTAGGACAGAGAGCTGTGTAAAACAAAACAGCGCAATGCACTCTGAAGCCAGATCGCAGCGCTCAGAGGGGCAGGTAACTCCACGTCATTAGGACATGGAGAAACAAGAAATGAATATGTAACAAGGGGGGCGTGATTCGGGCGCCTGCCTCCGGAACCCAAAGTGAGAGTGCCGGCAGGGGACCCTCCTGTTGCGCGCAAGACCAGGATGGATGGCGGACACCTTAGAGGGCGCAAATTCGCCCTAAACAAAACCTTACTATGTAAGTGTGCACGTTACAGAGTCCTGCTTGCCCACACTATAACCCAATGTGCTGGGTTTAGTGTTGGTGAACTTGCTGACAGTTTTCCTTTAAATCAAGTGGTGCCAGAAAGTTATTCAGATCTGTAAATTACTTCTATTTAAAAATTCTAGTACTTATCAGCTGCTGTATGCTCCACAGAGGATTATTTTCTATTTGAATGTCTTTTCTATCTGACCACAGTGCTCTGTGCTGATACCTCTGTCCATGTCAGGAACTGTCCAAAGCAGGAGCAAATCCCCATAGCAAACCTCTCCTGCTCTTGCCAGTTCCTGACATGGACAGAGGTGTCAGCAGAGAGCACTGTGGTAAGACAGAAAATACATTTAAAAAGAAAAGAGGTTCCTGTGTAGCATACAGCAGCTATTAAGTACTGGAAGGATTAAGATTTTTAAATAGAAATAATTTACAAATCTTTTTAACTTTCTGGTACAAGTTGATTTAAAAAAAAAAGTTTTCCACCGGAGTACCCCTTTAACAGAAGCAGGGGCACAGAAGAATACCCATAACCAATTAAAAAAGTGTGTTGAGCACTCGGTGAAGCAACCAGTCATTTGGTCATGACTGGACAGTCCACCAAGGTTAGTGAATGGACATGCGCCAATCTACACCATTGATGAAACAGCCATGCGCTGTGCGCATGTGCCATCCAGGCTATCTACCAGGGATGCCAAAAATCCCAGAGCAGCAGGGGCTGGCAGAGACAAACATTGCTGAAGCCCATTGAAGAACAGAACATGATAAGTGTAGGGTGAATTTTTAGGTATATTAAATAATCAAACTTCCAAAACATTCTCATAACTGCTAAAGCAAAAATGTATAGTATAGTATATAACTATGAATAGTATATTTATACGTCATGCACCATTACTAATAACTATACACCATATAATCCATCAATACTATCATATCATAGTATTTATGAAGTCTCCTTGTCTCCTCCCATTGTTTGAGGTATTCCAAGTTGAACTTCCTCCAGTTGACTAATCACATTGGTATGTCAAGTTCCTCTTCTAAGTAGAGGATAACAGCTGAAGCTAATCCAGCTTCATTTTGGCATTTTCCAGGGCTCTACAGAAAGGGGTGCATATTATGTTGTTATTTATAATAGCATGCTTTACATTAATAGTGTTCTAACAAGCCCAGGTGGAAAATCAATATATATCTATTTAACTCCATAAGTTGAATACATGTTATTTGTAAGACTTGGTGGGAGTTTGATGAGACAAATTATATTAAGATGGATTTCTTGCAGAGACTCTAACCTAAGTTGTGTGGTTCTCTCACTTTAAAGGGGTTATCCAGGAAAAAACGTTTATATATCAACTGGCTCCAGAAAGTTAAACAGATTTGTAAATTACTTCTATTAAAAAATCTTAATCCATTCAGTACTTATGAGCTTCTGAAGTTAAGGTTGTTCTTTTCTGTCTAAGTGCTCTCTGATGACACGTGTCTCGGGAACCGCCCAGTTTAGTATCAAATCCCCATAGCAAACCTCTTCTAAACTGGGCCGTTCCCGAGACACATGTCATCAGAGAGCACTTAGACAGAAAAGAACAACCTTACAAATTATAAATCTTACATGTACAAATCTGTTTAACTTTCTGGAGCCAGTTGATATATATATAAAAAAAGTTTTTCCTGGAATACCCCTTTAAATGTAACAACTGAAAATATATTCTAGAGCAGTGTAGATTTTAACATACATTTTAATTCAGTTTCTTTATATACAGTGGGGTCAAAAGTATTTAGTCAGCCCCCAATTGTGCAAGTTCTCCCACTTAAAAAGAGGAGAGTCCTGTAATTTTCATCATAGGTATACCTCAACTATGAGAGACATAATGAGAAAAAAAATCCATAAAATCGCATGGTCTGATTTTTAAAGAATTTATTTGCAAATTATGGTGGAAAATAAGTATTTGGTCACCTACAAACAAGCAAGATTTCTGGCTCTCACAGACCTGTAACTTCTTCCTTGAGAGTCTCCTCTGTGCTCCACTTGTTACCTTTATCAATGGCACCGGTTTGAACTTGTTATCAGTATAAAAGACACCTGTCCACAACCTCAAACAGTCACACTCCAAACTCTTCTATGGCCAAGATCAAAGAGCTGTCGAAGGACACCAGAAATTTTTTTTTAGGAATTTTTTTATGTGTACGCCATTGACCATGCGGTTTAATTAACTATACATTTTTATAGTTCTGACATTTACGCACGCGGCGATACCACATATGTTTATTTTTATTTACACAGTTTTTTTTAATGGGAAAATGGGGGTGATTAAAACTTTTATAAGGGAAGGCGTTAAATCACATTTATTAACACTTTTTTTTCACTTTTATTTTGCAGTGTTATAGCCCCCATAGGGGGCTATAACACTGCACACACTGATCTTTTACACTGATCACTGGCATGTATTAACATGCCATTGATCAGTGTTATCGGCGCTTCACTGCTCCTGCCTGGATCTCAGGCACGGAGCAGTCATTCGCTTAGCGGACACCGAGGAGGCACGTATGGATGAAATCGCGGCGGTCCCGAACAGCCCGACTGAGCTGCCGGGATACTTTCACTTCCGACGCGGCGGTCAACTTTTATGGCCGCGTCTGAAGGGTTAAAGGGGTACTCCGGTGCTTAGACATCTTATCCCCTATCCAAAGGATAGGGGGTAAGATGCCTGATCGCGGGAGTCCCGCCGCTGGGGACCCCCGGGATTTTGCACGCGGCACCCCGTTTGTAATCAGTTCGCTCCGGGTCTGATTACCGGCGACCACACGGCCGGCGGCGTGTGACGTCACACCTCCGCCCCCGTGTGACGTCACGCTCTGCCTCTCAATGCAAGCCTACGGGAGGGGGCGTGACAGCTATCACGCCCCCTCCCATAGGCTTGCTTTGAGGGGCGGAGCATGACGCCACACGCCGCCGGCCGTGTGGTTGCCGGTAATCAGACCCGGAGCGAACGCGCTCCGGGGACTGATTAAAAACAGGGTGCCGCGTGCAAGATCCCGGGGGTCCCCAGTGGCGGGACTCCCACGATCAGGCATTTTATCCCCTATTCTTTGGATAGGGGATAAGATGTCTAAGCACCAGAGTACCCCTTTAACCCCTTAAGGACCAGGCATTTTTCGGTTTTTGCACTTTCGTTTTTTCCTCCTTACCTTTAAAAAATCATAACTCTTTCAATTTTGCACCTTAAAATCTGTATTATGGCGTATTTTTTGTGCCACCAATTCTACTTTGTAATGACATCAGTCATTTTACCCAAAAATTTACGGCGAAACGGAAAATAAAATCATTGTGCGACAAAATTGAAAAAAAATGCCATTTTGTAACTTTTGGGGGCTTCTGTTTCTACGTAGTTAATTTTTCGGTAAAATGACACCTTATCTTTATTCTCTAGGTCCATACGGTTAAAATGATGCCCTACTTGTATAGGTTTGATTTTGTATTACTACTGAAAAAAAAATTATAAATACATGCAGTAAAATTTATACTTTTAAAATTGTCATTTTCAGAGCCCTATAACTTTTTTATTTTTCCATGTTTAGGGGGCTTTGAGGGCTCATTTTTTGCGCCGTGATCTGAATTTTTTGTCAGTAACATTTTTGCATTGATCGGACTTTTTGATCACCTTTTGTTCATCTTTTCATGATATAAAAAGTGACCAAAAATACGCTATTTTGGACTTTGGAATTTTTTTGCGCGTACGCCATTGAATATGCGGTTTAAAAAGCAGTATATTTTTATAATTCAGACATTTCCGCACGCGGCGATACCACATATGTTTATTTTTATTTACACTGTTTTTTTTTATTCTTGGAAATGCCGAGTGATTCAAACTTTTATTAGGGGAAGGGATAATTCAAAGGGTTAATGATTTTTTTTACACTTTTCTTATGCAATATTATAGCTCCCATAAGGGGCTATAACATTGCATTTACTGATTTTTAACACTGATTGATGCATTTCCATAGGAATGGATCAATCAGTGTTTTCGGCGATTGATTGCTCAAGCATGGATCTCAGGCTTGAAGCATTCATTCGGCGATCGGACAGCGCAGGAGAAGGTAAGAAGACCTCCTCCTGTGCTACAGCTGTTCGGGATGCCATGATTATACCGCGGCAATCACGAACAGCTCCCTGAGCTAGCCGGGCACTTTTACTTCAGGTTTTAACCGCGCGGCTCAGCTTTGAGCGCGTGGCTAAAGGGTTAATAGCGCGCGGCACCGCGATTAGTGGCGCGCGCTATTAGCGGCGGGTCCCTGCTTCACTATGACCCCGGGCCCACCGTGATATAATGCGGGGTGCGTGACCTTGCGTTATATAGTGGGAACTGGCGCAGGACGTTAATATACGTGCTGCGTCGTTAAGGAGTTAAAACAAGTAATAACTAAATTAAAAACAAAGGAAGGATGGTATGTAGAAGAGAATAAAGGGCTAGCCGACTGCCTTATTGAATACCTCTGTTCAGTTTTTACATTAGAAAAAGAAGGAAAAGGATCTCCATCACGTTTTGCTGTGATTTTTTTGTAAATTTCTGCAACGATGGAGCCTGGAGTACATGCTGTACGTATAGTGTATGCAGTGGGCATTCTGTGTGTATAGTGTATGCACTGTGCATGCCGTGTATATAGTGTATGCACTGTGCATGCTATGTATATAGGATATGCAGTGTGTATGCTTTGTGTATAGTGTATGCAGTGTGCATGCTGTGTATATAGTTGTCAGACAAGAGCCTAAACTATATTGACTTTGTCTGTGATGCTTTGGACTTCCTCCTAACAGGCAACACATTCAGGTTTGGAGAGATTTGGTATGCCCAAATAGGAGGTGTAGCAATGAGAACGCTGGTGGCATGTACCCTAGCAAACTTTTACGTGGCTACTTTTGAGAAAAAATATATCTTCACTACTGAAAATCCTTACCTGAAATGTGTTGCCTGTTATCGTTGGTTCGTGGATGATGCTTTGATTATCTGGCCCGATACAGAGTCAGCCTTCACAGTGACCCCCCCGACCTACGATGTCCCCGACCTACGATAATTTCAACATACGATGGCCTCTCAGAGGCCATCGCATGTTGAAGGCAGCATCAACATACAATGCTTTTGTATGTCGGGGCCATCGCCTAAACGGCTATCCGGCAGCACAGACTGTTTCAGCTCCCACCAGATAGCCGTTTAATGTGCCCCGTGTGGTCCGGTGATGATCCCTCACCTGTCCCCGGCGCTCTGGACCTTTCTATTCAGGATCCCCTGCATGGCCGTCGCTCTCCTTCGTCGTCATCACGTCACCGCGCACGCCGTCCCGTCATCCAATAGGAGAGGCGCGCGCAGCGACGTGATGATCCCAGGCAGCAGAGATGGTTCAGAGCAGCGGGGACACTCCAGGGACGCGGCAACAGCGAAGGAGGGCAACATCCAGGTAGGCGGTGACGGTCCGGAGCGGCGGGGACAGGTGAGTATAACTTCCTATACTTTACATTGCACGGATCCCTCAACATACGATGGTTTCAACTACGATGGTTCATTTGGAACGAATTACCATTGTATGTTGAGGGACCACTGTATAGAGTTTGTTACACATCTTAATAACATCAACAATATGAACCTCAAATTTACTTACAAGATTGGGCCACATGAGTTAGAATTTTTGGATGTCATGGTAAAAGGTATCAATAACGAAATTGTTACCCAGGGTTACCGCAAGCCTACAGCTTGCAATGCGTTGTTGCACTACCAGAGTTATCATTCCCACCATGTGAAATCTGCCATACCATATGGGCAATTCCTGCGGCTAAAAAGAATCAACAGCAGAGATGAAGATTCTTTTATCTCAAGCTAATGACCTCAAGAAACGCCTGCATATAAGAGGCTATACAAATTCGGTCTTAGTAGAAGCTATGACCAGAGCCAATGATCAAATTAGAACAGAATTACTCAGGTAATTACTCAGGTAACAAAAATAATTTAAAAAAATAAAAGAGCAAATAGACAACTTAATCAATTTGCAGGTAACTGTTCAAATGAAGTTGAGAATGCCCCTTCAGGTTCTATTTTGCTTTACAGTATAGTCCGATGGCAGAACAAATAAAAAAATAAAATAAATCGGTTTTTGTTGCAGAATGACATTGACCATTTTAAGTATACGTCCAACTTTCCTAGAATCACTTAAAAAAAAAATGCAGGAGTATTAGAGATCATCTAGTTACCAGTAAACTAAAAACAACTAAAAGTCAAGAAAACTGGCTTGGTAGAACATTGAGCCCAGGAAATTACAGCTGCGGATCTTGTAATAGGTGCGATTTTATTTGTACAGATAAAGCCGTGAATCTAGGTGGAGTGTCCCTTAACTTTCGAGATGTGATGTGTTGTAGATCAGATTACATTGTTTATGCTATTGTGTGCACATGTGGAAGATTTTATATCGGCTGCACCATTAGGGCATTACATACATGTTTTAGAGAGCATGTAGCATCAGTGAAAACCGGAAAAGGCTCTCCAAGACTCATATTACATATCAATGAGGTACATCACGGCTCCACTTCAGATTTATCCTTCCTTGGAATAGAAAGAATTGTATGTTACGATGGTAAAGATAAGCGCAAAACCTTACTGCAATGCAAAGCTAGGTGGATCCTCAAGACAAACACACAGGGGGGTTTAGGTCTGAATGACCAGCTAGACCAGAGCATTTTCTCCAGAGAGACCTGAAGCTCTCCCGTGCATCACTAGTGAGCAAGTGAATGATGCTGAAGTATTACTGCAATGATAAATGTTACAAGCGCCGATATTTTCTTGTCTTTGTGTAATTGTCTTACACTGAAGATTTAAACGCCTACACCCTGAAGCGTCATAGGTCAGATGGTATTTACCTGGCCATCTGCTCCATGGTAGCCGTGGTCTAAGGAAGCGCCGGAGGTCAGGCTCGAAATGGCAATTACCATACCCCCCCCCCCCCGTGTGGTTCTATGATTTTTGCTCACCGTTCTTGTGATTGATCATTTTGACACCACAGGATGAGATCTTGCGTGGAGCCCCATATCGAGGGAGATTATCAGTGGTCTTGTATGTCTCCCATTATCTAATAATTGCTCCCACAGTTGATTTTTTCACACCAAGCTGCTTGCCTATTGCAGATTCAGTCTTCCCAGCCTGGTGCAGGTCTACAATTTTGTTTCTGGTGTCCTTCGACAGCTCCTTGGTCTTGGCCATTGTGGAGTTTAGAGTGTGACTGTTTGAGTTTGTGGACAGGTGTCTTTTAAACTGATAACAGGTTCAAAAAGGTGCCATTAATACAGGTAACGAGTGGAGGACAGAGGAGACTCTTAAAGAAGAAGTTACGGGTCTGTGAGAGCCAGAAATCTTGCTTGTTTGTAAGTGACCAAATACTTATTTTACACCACAATTTGCAAATAAATTCTAAAAAAAAATCAGACAATGTGATTTTATGGATTTTTGTTTTCTCATTATGTCTCTCATAGTTGAGGTATACCTATGGTGAAAATTACAGGCCTCTCTCGTCTTTTTAAGTAGAATTGCACAATTGGTGGCTGACTAAATACTTTTTGCCCTACTGTATGGTT
This sequence comes from Hyla sarda, assembly GCF_029499605.1. NCBI lineage: Eukaryota > Metazoa > Chordata > Amphibia > Anura > Hylidae > Hyla > Hyla sarda. The sequence goes on along the minus strand of NC_079193.1, from coordinate 89,697,619 downwards.
GCAAACTGCAGAAGGGACCTGGACTTGCCACTGTTTAAATTCACAACCGCATGCACTAAATCCGACTTCTGCTGCTGAGGTGAAGAAAGGCCTTCATTTACTAACACATTTTTATTTTTCATTTTTTGTTTTTTTCAGATACCAGCATACAAAGGACTTGGTCAGCACGAGCTGTGGAAGTGTTTTTAATTTAATAAAAAATTTACTGCTGTCTTGTGTTTTTTTTTAATCACTTTACAGGCTTAGTAGTGGAGCCATGTGATTTTTTGGTTTAAAATTTTTTAATGCTATTGAACGTTTGGTTTATTATTCATGTGACTTCATGTCTATGTGGTTCATGGCTATGTATTTTATGTTTGTGTTTTCTGCATATAATTAACTTAATTGACCTTTCCACCCTGGTGGTACCAGGCTGCTGCTGTTTTTCTTTTAATAGTTTTTGTCTTTTTGCCTGTCTTGTTATCGAATAGAAGAGGGCCCTCACTTTTTTTTTTTATTTAGAAAAAAAGTTAAATACATGCATTCCTCATGGTCAGCCTAAGCTGGGCCCACAGCTGTATAGTTAGTTATTGGGGCAGCTCAGGAGCAGGAGATGCACCAAATGTGGCCTACTTTCTCTCAAATGAGACTCCCTTCATTTTGAAAGGTGTCCAGGCTCCTGTACAGTAAATAGGAGTGCACTATGTACTGTTGTTTACTGTATGGCCCATGGAATTAAGTGACAATACTGTGCATTGCCACTTAACTTTTTACACTCTGTGGTACACATATTTGCTTCCCATTGAAGTCAAAGAGAAACAAATCTGCTGTTGATTTCAAGCAGTACAATACACTGTATAAAATCAGCAGCAGACTCGCTAAGTGGAAACGTACTAGTTAAAGTGTATCTGATATTTTGACAAATTCGGACATGTCATAATGAAATTTTAATTGGTGGGGGTTTGGGTGCTGAGACCAGAACTGATTGCTAAAATGAAGAGGCAGATATTCCTGTTAATGTCTCCTAATTACTAATGAATTGACACGCCACTGAGGGATTTTCTGGAGAGTCATGAATTAGGTGGTCTGAGGCTAGCACTACACTGTCATCAAACAGAGGACAAGGGGTCCATATTGTATTCATGCACAGGGGCCCTCTGTGGTTCATGTCTGCCCCATCATCATTATTTCCAGATACTTTGCACCCAGAAGGTTAATTTTAGGATTCTGTATGATGATGTATTTTGTCATTTATTGTAAGAAAATCATCAACAAACATTGAACAATGGAAACACAAGTCACAATTTGTATATGCACTTAAAAGCCCTTTGTTCTAAATACATCCACTTAATGAAGACTCATAAATAGTAATCCCAGTTGCTGGGTTTTGGTTTTGGAAACTCAACAGGCAAGCAGTGTACTTATGTGTTTTACAATAATGAAGTGCAGTGTCATCCAGTTTATATTTAACATCCCCGTCCTCAATTCTCAGGCAGTGGCATTTACAATTACACAAAAATAGACCATACTGACTCATATCTATTTCACTATACAAAACAAAACAACAGTGTGTCTATAATAAAGGAACCATTTTAGGGACCAGGACGGATAAGGGGGTATTCATATTGGACAGTGTGGTATTGTGTAGCAATAGATAGAATTACAGACAGAAATTAGAGGATTACCCCCTTTGACCCATTGACAGTGTTGAAAACTCAGTGACAGTATTGCAGATCTAAGGATGGGTGCCCCAACCCATTACAGAAATTCTCTAAATGCTGTAATCACAACATTGGTGTTACAGCAAAAACAGGCCATGAAGGTGAGGCTTCACGAGTGATACTTTATCTTCCAGTAACCTTTGACTAATGGAGTGTACACATATTTGCAAAAGATAAAGTTGGTGGTCAGTGGTTGCTTTAAAATCGCTACTTTTTTTTTTTTTATAAGGTTTAATTTTATAACTTTTATGAAAATAACAACACAATACATAAGTAAAATAACATACAGCTGGAGATAAAGCCCCAACCACCCCCATAAAAAGGAGTAAATGACCCGTGGCACATCACCATTACAGCAGGCAGACGGAGATCCACCCCCAGCTGACACAAAACAAAAACAAGACACAGACAATACACACACACTCTCGCACTCACACTTCCCGGAGGATCCCCACCTTCCCTGCAAGATAGGTACAATCATCCTACCCAGGAGAGCTTATACGCTCCGGTGGGACAGCTCCCTATAAGGAGCCAGGGCATCCAAATTTTGTCAAAGTTCTTAGGGCATTTACGGCTAATGTACAACAACCTGTACATCAGTACATACTTGTTAACTAGGTTGAACCATCGTGTAATGGGGGGGAGTAGAAGAATCCTTCCAGGCCCTAATCAGAACTTTCCGAGCACAAAACAATAGAAATCTAATAAGAAGGCGCCTTTGGGAGCCCGAGGCTAAGTCATCAAAACCCCTAACAGACAGACAACAGGGGAAAACACATAGGGGAATTCCAAGTGATCCGACAGGAACTGTAGCACCTCCCTCCAGAAGGGTTCCACACAGTAACAGCTCCACACAGCATGTAGCAGAGTGCCCACATCAGCCTGACATCGAAAACATACATCTGAAGTAAAGACACCCATACGAGATAGTCTAACCAGAGTATAATATAGCCGAAGGATAAGTCTAACCTGAATAAGTAAATCTCTAGCATTGACCACCATAGGATAGTAGGACTTAACAACTTCTTTCCATTGCTCCCCTGTTAAACCTGGCAGATCCTCTGCCCATTTCTCAAAGGCCAACTCAAATGGATCAGGACCCACCGATTGCAGCAATGCATAAGCTTGGTTCAAAGGTTTAGTAAGGTCGGTGGCTCCCAGCAGCAACTCCACTTCAGAAAAAGCAGGGGTCACATCAAGTGAGCCAAATTGCGCCACCACCGCGTGACTCAACTGAAAGTACCTAAACTGGGCACTCCGAGGGAGACTGAAGTGGTCACACATTGCTTGAAATGAAGGGAAAGAAGAAAAGTCCTCAAATAAGTGCGTGGCGAACTTGACTCCGTGAGCGCTCCAGAACCCGGCAGCCTCCAACTGCAGGTGCTCAAGATGATGATTTCCCCACGGGGGTGCCCTGGGTGACAGTACCGGTAACGGAAAGCGTCATGAAACCACCGACCGCACCGTCTTAACAGGGGTAACAACTTAGAAGAAGGGGTATATCTATAAAGGGTATTAGTCAATGTTTCATACGAACCCATGAGAGCTCCCACTAGAGCAGTGGAAGCGTTCGCCAGATCCAAGTCGATCCACCAGGCAGCATACACCAGTTGAGAAGCTAGAAAATAACTGTGCCTGTTAGGAGCAGCTAAGCCACCCCTCAGTTTGGGCGCCTGGAGCAGCGCCTGACCAAGACGCGGATGTTTGTCCTGCCAATAGAAGGATCTCAAAATGCCACTCAACCTCATAAAAAATCTCTTAGGGGGAATCACAGGGGAGAGATGAAAGAGATAGAGAAACTTAGGCAGATATATTATTTTAAATAGATTAATCCTGCCCGCCAGAGACAGGTGTAGAGGGGACCAAGCCTGTAATTTAGTAGTAACAGATAACAACACAGGGTCCAAATTCAACCTTACATAGTCCTTCACCTTAGCAAAAACTTCTACCCCCAAATATTTAAAGTGGGGAAGCGAAGGGACCTGACTGGCCGACACAGACAGCGACATCAAGGAAGACTTGGCCAATTGACCCTAAGACCGTAAAAAGAACCAAAATCATCAAGGAAAGTAAATAAGGCTCCAAGGGAACAACGGACATCCGCTAAGTAAACCAAAGTATCATCCGCATACAAGGATACTTTTTCTTCTAAGGAACCTCTACAGACCCCACGAATACAGGATGATGCCCGGATAGCTGCAGCCAGGGGCTCAACTGCCAGGGCAAACAAAAAAGGGGATGGGGGCACCCCTGTCTTGTTCCCCTTCCTAGCTGAAAGGAGTCAGAAACCTTCAAGTTAGTACGCACCCTAGCTCTAGGACATTCATAAAGTAACTGTACCTACGCCCGAAACCAAGGACCAAACCCTAGGGCCCCCAACACCCCTCGCAAGTACAGCCATTCCACCGAATCAAAGGCTTTATAGACATCTAGGCTAACGACATAACCCCCAGAAGCATCCACCTCTGCAGCAGCTATGTTAAGATGTAATCTCTGAACATTAATGTCCGTAGCTCTCCCTGGCATAAAACCCGTCTGGTCAGGATGGATGACAGCGGCTATAACCCTACACAGCCGATTGGCCAACACTTTAGCCAGAAGCTTGATATCTACATTAAGGAGAGAAATGGGCCTGTAAGAATCCGGCAGAGTCAGATCCTTGCCCGGTTTGGGAAGAACTACAATAGGGGTCTCCCAGCCTCTAGGGCCACACTAAAAAGAGTCTGCAGAATAGGGACCAGCCGCTCCTCATTTGCCCTGTACCAATCCCCAATCATCCCATCTAGCCCCGGGGTCTTTTCTGGTTGCAAGGAAGCAATAGCCCTCGAAATGTCATCATCAGAGAAGGGGGCATCTAACTCATTTGCCTGAGCTGTAGTTAAGGGCGTTAGAGGCAAACTTTTTAAAAAGTAAACTAAACCAACCAGAACAGTCGGTGACTGAGAGCTATACAGATCACTATAGAAGTCCCTAAACACCCTGTTAATACCACGGTCAGTTTCCAATGTCCCATCGGCCCCCTTGATACAGAGTATGGCAGCGACCGGTCTACTTTCTTAAGCCAGATATGCCAATAGCCTGCCATTCTTATCCCCAAATTCGAATAATGCAGCCTCCCTATCCACCATTTTCTTTTGAACCCTCTTCTTCTGTAGAATCAACAGAGCTCTCTGTGCATTTAACCATGTACTTTCAGTTTCAGGGGAAGGGTTCCTCACTACCTCTGCCTCCAGAACCCCAATCTCCAACTGCAATGCCCTCTCACTGGCCAAGTAAGACCTCCTCTGCCCTGCAACCCTGGCCATAAAGGCCCCCCCTGACATGTGCCTTATATACGTCCCATTGAACTAGCTAATCTGAGTGGGAACTATTGTGTTCCCAAAAACAAGTATGGGCTTCTAGCAGTGATGCCGTCACTACCTCCTCTTGAAGCCAGCCAGGGTGCATCCGCCAGACCTTGGAGTAGTGACGAGGGCCCAAACCCAAGGACAATACGAGAGCTGAGTGGTCAGAGATTCCCCTGGTGGTATAAAAAAACATTGCTTACCAGAGGGAGAATATCAGAGGAGGCGAAAGCCATATCAATCCAGGAGAAGGATTTGTGCACTGTCGAATAATAAGAGAACACTTGGTCAGAAGGCCGTTTCCAGTGCCAAACCTCAGTGAGGGACAATGCCCTACTCCAATTTTTGAGACTAGAGGTGCCAGAGTCTGCTGCGCCAGTGCGATCGAGTCCTGGGTCTGGGACGCATTGAAATCTCCTTTAAGAAGAACAGGCAGAGAAGGAAACGTTAACAGTTTGGACGTGATAACATCTAAGACCTCAACATGGAATGGGGGGGGGGGGGGGACATACACAGACACCACAGAAAACAAAAGGAGTGAAGGGAACATTGGAGAATCACATACCTACCAAAATGATCACAAGCAACTTGATCAATAACCAGGGGTAGGGACTTAGTTACCAAAACAGAGACTCCCCTCACAGAGGACGAATAAGAGGAGTGATAACCACTTCAGGGCAAGTATTATAGCTTCTTAACAAAGTCTAAACATAACGCCCGTTTGAATTTGGAGTTTAGGCACCGAACATTCCAACTCACAATTTTATGGGACCCCGTTTATCCAGTCCTGAAAAGACCAACTACAGCATATGTATAACCCGATAGGGCCCCCACCCCCCGCCCCTTCCCACGAAGTGAAAAAGATCAAGGAGCATACCTGAGAAATAACGCCAGCTCGCAAGGGACTCCGGGAACACACACCTCACATACCACAGACTACACAGAAGACAGTACTGACAGACAAACCGAGAGACAAACACAAAAACAAATGAAAAGCATAACAGAACTCTAACACTAAAGACCTGGTTTGACCTTTTTGAATCGGTTTCTCGGGCCCCCCATAGCAGTGCAGAATTACAGCAAAGTCCCAGAAGATGCACCGTAGATGCCCCGTAGAGAAGATGCTCCATAGGCTCACACAGCTTACACAGTAGATACCTGGCAGGTGAACAGTGACCGCAAAGTAGATGCCCTGTAGACACAGTAGTTGCACAGCAGATGCACAGTGAGGGCACAGTAGATGCGATGAAGTCACAGCAGATGCACAGTTAAATCACCGTACATGCACAGCCGATGCACAGTAAAGTCACAGTAGATGCACAGTGGGGGCACAGTAGATGTACAGCAGATGCACCGTGGGGGCACAGTAGATGCGATGAGGGCACAGCAGATGCACAGTGAAGTCACAGTAGATGCACAACAGATGCACAGTGGGGGCACAGTAGATGCACAGTAGATGTGATGCAGGCACAGCAGATGCACAGTGAGGTCGGAGTAGAAGCTCAGTAGATGCGGTGAAGGCACAGCTGATGCAAAGTAAAATCACCAAGAGCCACACTGAATGTCCAGTAACAGTATAATAGGGGCACAAAGTCCAGTACAGAAAGGCACTAGTATTGGAAGTTATAGGGACAACTGGGAGGCCACACTTCACCCCCCCCACTTCTGGAGCCAAGAGCAAGCAGCAAGCCACCAACCTCTCACATAGGCAGCAGTGAGCAGTTCTCCTCAGTGCCAGCAGTTGCAGTCCTCCCCAGCGACAGCAGAGGGCACCAGGGGGTTAATTTGCTCCCTTATTATGTGCAGAAGCTGACGTCCACAGGCTCCCCCTCACTCTCCTTCACCAGGGCGCGGGAGTCGCCCCGGCAACCACAGGCTCCGCCCATGAAGGGAGGCAATGGCTGCCCGCACCCGCCCGCCACACCGCAGTCAACTCCGCAACTGCCCGGAGCCACCTCACCGCCGACTCCAGTGATCCGGCCACAGCAGGAGCGCTCTCCACCGCAGCTTCACAGTGGTCCCCGGCAGCAGCCACAGATGTCCGCACCAGCCGTCCTCCTCACCGCTCGCCCTCCTGGACATCACCAGCGGCACCTTCAGCGTCACCTTCACCACCGGGACACCCGACAGGTGGGTTGGAGCCCTAACTGATAAGTTATCAGGATGAATAGAGGTGGGTTAGCGGGAGCACAGCGAGGTGCGACCGCTCAGCTCTCCATACAAGCCATGCCCCCTTAAAATCGCTACTTTAACAGGTTTAAAGGCTGGAACATACCTAGAAAGATGACCAAATTAGGGTTAAATTACAAAAAACAAGTCTGGTGAGTAGCCTCATTACTATGTATAAATATACCAAGGGTCAATACAAAGATGTATTTATACCCAGTTCTCTATCTGTATAATGGTGCTATTCTCTACATCTAGAGGAAGGATGGTTTCTACATCCATACACAAGGGGATTCTTTACTGTAAGAACAGTGAGATGGATGGATGATAAATAACAACACCAGACCATGGGCACAAAGCCAAAAGTAAAAAAAAAACTTATTTCAAGCTCCACCCCTAAAACTTTAGCTTTTATTATGCCTACTGGTAATATATATATATATATATATATATATATCTATAGAAAGTGTTACGCTTTAAAATACAGTCTCTGAGAGATGTGATTTACATTAACTTATGGTCAGAGGCGGCTCTACCATTAGGCCAGTTAGGCAGCCGCCTAAGGCCTCACATTGGAGGGGGCCTCACAGCCACCTAACTCACCTCCTATGTGAGTGGTTGTCGGGAACGGGACCGTTATGCGGGTAGGATACGGGTAGTGGATCCTCCGTGTCAGTGAGGCGATGGCGTGGGTCGTACCAGGGGACCGGTTCTAAGAAGTTACTGGTTTTTGCCAGAGCCCGCCGCAAGGCGGGATGGACTTGCTGCGGCGGTAACTCCCAGGTCGTATCCCCTGATAGCGACTCAACCTCACTGACAGCTGAGATAGGCGTGGTACACAAGGACAAGGCGAAGGCAAGGTCGGACGTAGCAAGAGGTCAAGGCAGGTGGCAAAGGTTCGTAGTCAGGGGCAATGGCACAGGGTCTGGATACACAGGCTAGGGAACACACAAAATGCTTTCTCAGGGCACTAGGGCAACAAGATCCGGCAAGGACAGGAAGGGGGAGTGGGTTTTTATGTGTAGGGAGTGATTACACTTAATTGGGCCAAGCACCAATTAATGGTGCACTGGCCCTTTAAATTTCAGAGAGCCGGCACGCGCGCGCCCTAGAGAGCGGGGCTGCGCGCGCCGGGACGGGACAGGAGGAGGACGGGGCAGGTGAGGAGATTGGGATGCAACCCGCCGGTGATACTAGAGCAGCACTCCAGGTCAGCGGGTCTGACCGGGGCACTGCATGCATGAGAACGCCGCGAGCACTCCGGGGAGGAACAGGGACCCGGAGCGCTCGGCGTAACAGTACCCCCCCCTTGCGTCTCCCCCTCCTTTTGGAGCCCAAGAATCTGCGGATGAGCTCTTTGTCAAGGATGTTGGCCTCAGGTTCCCAGGACCTCTCTTCTGGGCCACAATTCTCCCAGTCAATTAAAAAAAATCTTTTACCTCGGACGACCTTGGAGGTGAGGATCTCTTTGACACAGAAGACATCAGAGGAGACGGAAAAAGGAGCAGGAACAGTGACCTTGGGAGAATAACGGTTAAGTATGAGAGGTTTGAGAAGAGAAACATGGAAAGAGTTGGGAATACGAACAGAAGAAGGAAGATGGAGCTTGTAGGAGACAGGATTGATTTGATTTTTTATTTTAAATGTCCCGATGTACCGAGGACCAAGCTTGTAGCTAGGAACACAGAAACGGATTTGTCACAGGGGGCAAAGACAGGAGGAATTCTTCTCTTTTTATCAGCATGTCTCTTCATGCGAGAAGAGGCCAGTAGGAGCGACTTTTGAGTTTCCTTCCAGATAGAGGAGAAGTCTTGTGTCAATTCATCTACGGCAGCGACTCCAGATGAAATGGGAATGGGGAAGGGGGGGGGACCGAGTGACGGCCGTAAACCACAAAAAATGGAGATTTGGAGGAAGATTCAGAATTGTTGAAGTTGTACGAGAATTCAGCCCAGGGCAGGAGGTCAACCCAATCATCTTGGCGGGAGGAAACAAAATGTCGCAGGTAGTCACCAAGAATTTGGTTTCCACTTGTCCATTGGATTGCGGATGATAAGCAGAAGAAACATTTTATTTTATTTTTAATTGACTGCAAAGTGCCTGTAACGCCGAGCGCTCCGGGTCCCGCGGCTTCCCCGGAGCGCTCACGGCGTTGTAGTAACAGCAGCGCTCCGGTCTCTGTCTCTGACCGCGAGCGCTGCTGTGTTCGTGCCGGCGGGGACGCGATCTGTGGGACGGGTCAGACCCGTTCACGGATCGCGCCCCGTTCTACTCACCCTCCTCCTGTGACTGTCTCGTCCCGGCGCGCGCAGCCCCGATCCCTAGGGCGCGCGTGCGCCGATGTTCTGAGATTTAAAGGGCCAGCACACCGTTAATGGGTGCCTGGCCCAATTAGTTCTAATCACCTCCCTACACTATATATATCCACTTCCCCTTCCTGTCCCTGTAGGATCTTGTTGCCTTGTGCCCTGAGAAAGTGTTATAGTGTGTTCCCTGAGAAAGTGTTATAGTGTGTTCCCAAGCCTGTGTACCCAGACCTTCTGCTGTTGCCCCTGACTACGAACCTCGCTGCCTGCCCTGACTTTCTGCTACGTCTGACCTTGCCTCTGTCTAGTGCTTGTGTACCATGCCAGTCTCAGCTGCCAGAGAGGTCGAATCGCTACTGGGGAACACGACCTGGTAGTTACCGCCGCAGCAAGTCCATCCCGCTTTGCGGCAGGCTCTGGTTAGAACCGATTCCCCAGTACGACCCGCGTCATCGCCTCTCTGGCATAGAGGATCCACCTCCAGTGTCCTCACCAGCCGCTAGTCCGGATCCTGACAGTGCCCTCCAAAATTTTTAGACAAATTGAACGCCTCTATCAGAGACAATATGCGTGGGAAGCCCATGGAGACAAAAAATTTGGAGAAAAAATTGTTTTGCCAATTGAGGTGCAGAAGGAAGGCCTGGAAGCGGAACAACATGAGCCATTTTGGAAAAGCGATCAACGACCACCCAAATGACAGTGTTGCCATGAGATGAGGGAAGTTCCGTGATGAAATCCATAGCTATATGGGACCATGGTTGTTCAGGCACAGGCAGAGGAAGGAGAAGACCAGCAGGCTTCTGGCGTGGAGTCTTGTCACGTGCACAAACTGTACAGGCTCGTACGAAATCCGTCACATCTTTCTCCAGGGATGGCCACCAATAATGTCTGGAAATTAACTGTATGGACTTTTTTATTCCAGCATGACCAGCCAGGTGGGAGGAATGACCCCATTTGAGAGTTTGGAGGTGAAGACGTGGAGGAACATAAGTTTTTCCGGGAGGAATTGACACCAGAGAAGCAGAAGCAGAGGAGATTAGACACTCTGGAGGTATGATGTGCTGAGGAAGAGCTTCGGATTCTGAAGCATCGGTGGAACGTGATAGAGCATCTGCCCTGACGTTCTTGTCCGCAGGGCGAAAATTAAACTGAAAATTGAAACGGGCAAAAAACAACGATCATCTAGCCTGGCGAGGATTTAAACGCTGGGCGGACTGAAGATAAGACAAATTTTTATGGTCCGTGTAGATGGTGATGGGATGAAAGGACCCTTCCAGAAGATGTCTCCACTCTTCAAGTGCCAACATGATGGCCAATAATTCACGGTCACCTATAGAATAGTTTGGAGATTGGTGAGGTGAGGAGATTGGGATGCAACCCGCGGGCGGGCGCGTCACGCCACGCGAATCGTATCCCCGCCGGTGATACTAAAGCAGCGCTCCCGGTCAGCGGGTCTGACCAGGGCGCTGCATGCATGAGTACGCCGCGAGCTCTCCGGGGAGGAACAGGGACCCGGAGCGCTCTGCGTAACAGTGGTGATGCGTTCAATGCAGAGCCCCAGGTCCTGGATGAATTTAACTATAAGCGTGTCTTACAGACATGCCTATAGTTAAATGCACATCACTCGGCTGTTTTGACAGAGCGAAGAGGAGTACAGAGGGCAGAATAAATATATGTAGGGGCAGTATAAATATACGAGGGCCCACAGATGAGCAGTATAAATGTATGGGTAAGGGTTCAGGGGGGCAGTATAAATATATGGGGGGGTTTATTCAGTGTCAGTATGCTAGTATTATCCTGCTACTATGGAGGGGGGCAATATGTAGTTATGGTGTTGTAAAATTATTTGTTCCTTGTATAGTGGTGTTGCTGGCGATACTGGTCTGTGTATAGCGGTGTTATTTAGTATCATTATGGTAGTATGATCCCATCAGTATATGGTGGCCATGTATATGTGTAGTCATGGTGTGGCAGTATAATTTGACCCTTGTATAGTGGTGTTATTTGTGATACTGCTCTGTGTATAGTGGTGTTATTCAGTATACGGCAGTATTATCCCGTCACTATGTGGTGGTAATGGTAATGCTCATGGTCTGGTGGAATTATTTATCTTTTGTATAGTGTTGTTATTGGTGATACTGGTCTGTGTATAGTGGTTTTATTCAGTATCAGTATGGTGGTATTATCCCATCACTATATGGTGTTAATGGTAGTGGTCATGGTGTGGGTCACTTATTTATTCCTTGTATAGTGGTGATATTGGTCTGTCTATAATGCATTTTATATAATAACAGAAGGAGTATTCCTGGTGTGAAGGTATTATTTTATGCTTTTAATTGCCAACCTGTGAGAAAATCCTGCATGCGCCCCTGGTGAATGGCAATGAATACACTGTATGCACCTCCATTCTCTTAGGTTTACAGGCTGTTGGGGGGGCTCATAATTGAGTTTCGCCTAAGGTCTCACAAAGTCTAAAGCCACCTCTGTATGGTATCCTGAGTATACACCCAAGGTGTGCAAAAGGTATACAGGATCATGCAGTGCCCTGCAGTGCAACTAGATATATGCACACAAACAGCTGCAATATTAAAACGCTATACTATGCCATTATTACATGTATTTGTTGCAATAGCAATGTCTTCAGGAGGGATATGGGCTAGGACCTCACAGGATTACGCCGTCTCATAGACAGCTATGCTTTCCAATGCAGAATCTAGCCTGGTAATTCTGCCGTATGAGCATGGTTTAATAGTGTAAAAATATTACCAGGATTCACGCAGCAAAGAGAAAAATATAATGGAAAGATTTGTACACTTTTCTGTGTTTTGGACCCACTCCTGTATTTGGCTAAATATACTGACCAATATATGAACCTAAACATATACCCAGCCTTATAGTTGCTAGATTCTGGAGAAGGTCATTGATCCACAAGGTCACTGACTTATTCTGACAGTCTCGAATTTTTTCTTTCTAACATAAGAAAAATTGGCTTAACCCTTTAAGGACTCAGGGTTTTTCAGTTTTTGCACTTTCGTTTTTTCCTCCTTACCTTTTAAAAATCATAACCCTTTCAATTTTCCACCTAAAAATCCATATTATGGCTTATTTTTTGCGTCACCATTCTACTTTGCAGTGACATTAGTCATTTTACCCAAAAATTCACGGCGAAACGGAAAAAAAAATCATTGTGCGACAAAATGGAAGAAAAAACGCCATTTTGTAACTTTTGGGGGCTTCCTTTTCTACGCAGTGCATATTTCGGTAAAAATGACACCTTATCATTATTCTGTAGGTCCATACGGTTAAAATGATACCCTACTTATATAGGTTTGATTTTTTCGTACTTCTGGAAAAATTCATAACTACATGCAGGAAAATTTATACGTTTAAAAATGTCATCTTCTGACCCCTATAACTTTTTATTTTTCCACGTACAGGGCGGTAATAGAACTCATTTTTTGCGCCGTGATCTGAAGTTTTTATCGGTATAATTTTTGTTTTGATCGGACTTTTTGATCACTTTTTATTCATTTATTAATGGTATAAAAAGTGACCAAAAATAAGCTTTTTGGACTTTGGAATTTTTTTTGCGCGTACGCCATTGACCATGCGGTTTAATTAATGATATATTTTTATAGTTCGGACATTTGCGCACGCGGCGATAACACATGTTTATTTTTTTTTTATTTACACTGTTTTATTTTTTTTATGGGAAAAGGGGGGTGATTCAAACTTTTATTAGGGAAGGGGTTAAATGACCTTTATTAACACTTTTTTTTTGCAGTGTTATAGCTCCCATAGGGACCTATAACACTGCACACACTGATCTTTCATGCTGATCACTGGTGTGTATTACCACGCCTGTGATCAGTGTTATCGGCGCTTGACTGCTCCTGCCTGGATCTCAGGCACGGAGCAGTCATTCGTCGATCGGACACCGAGGAGGCAGGTAAGGGCCCTCCCGGTGTCCTGTAAGCTGTTCGGGTCCCGAACAGCCCGACTGAGCAGCCGGGATACTTTCACTTCAGATGCGGCTGTCAGCTTTGATCGCCGCGTCTGAAGGGTTAATACAGGGCATCACCGCGATCGGTGATGTCCTGTATTAGCTGCGGGTCCCGGCCGTTGATAGCCGCCGGGACCGACCCGATATGACGCGTGGACACCGCGTGACCCCGCGGCATATCACGGGAGCCGGCGGTGGACGTAAATATACGTCCTGCGTCGTTAAGGGGTTAAAATTGAGAATTCTATTAACTCATCTGTTCTTGTGAATATTTGCATTTCCCATTTAATAAACTATGTAGAGATGCATCCAATTGACCAGAGGAACGATAACACCTTATTTTTACTTAGTTCAGCATACAGCAATGTTTGGAAAACCCAAAGAAAATAAATAGCCTCTGACTGGGTGACATGCTGGATCCACTATTAAAAAACCTCCTGAGAAACAGGGAGCGGTGCACAGCTACAGAGGGTGCCACTCCCCCTAAATTGCACAGCAAAAACAAAAAGAAAAATAGCCAGCACAACTACCTAATACACGGGTGCACGCTGCTGTGGCAAATACAGAGTATACAAAAAAGAAGGTTTCAGCAGCACTCTTGGTCAAAAAATGGAGGCTCTTAGCGCACTTTTTGATCAAAACGTGAGGGTCCGATCCAAAATGAGGCCACCTCCGCGTGGTGGATGGGGCACACGTTTTGATCAAAAAGTGCGCTAAGAGCCTCCATTTTTTGACCAAGAGTGCCGCTACAACCTTCTTTTTTGTATACTCTTTTTTGTGGTGGCTATTTTTCTTTTTGTTTTTGCTGTGCAATTTAGGGGGAGTGGCACCCTCTGTAGCTGTACCCCCCTCCCTGTTTCACAGGAGGTTTTTTAAATTAAAAGTGGATCCAGTATGTCACCCAGTCAGAGGCTGTATGCCCAGCAGAGGTGAGTGAAATGAGAGTTAGGGTCCCATCTGAAATGAGGCCACCTCCATGTGGTGGATGGAGGACATGTTTTGATCAAAAAGTGTGCTAAGAACCTCCATTTTTTGACCAGGAGTGCTGCTGCAACCTTCTTAATAGAAAATGAATGGATCACTGGCCGTACATACACACTTACACTCTATTCCAGGGGTCCTCAAACTTTTTAAACGGGGGGCCAGTTCACGGTCCCTCAGACCGTTGGAGGGCCGGACTATAGATAAAAAAACATGAACAAATTCCTATGCACACTTTTATATCTTATTGGTGGACTACCCCCTTTAAGTATGCAGCACAGTTACCCCCACATTAGGTTGGCAGTATAGACCCCCCCCCCCCACATTAGGTTGTAGTTCCCACACATTAGGGTTGGCAGTACAGTTCCCCCACATTAGGTGCAGTACAGTTCCCCCACATTAGGTGCAGTACAGTTCCCCCACATTAGGGTTGGCAGTACAGTTCCCCCACATTAGATGCAGTAGAGTTCCCCCACATTAGGTGCAGTACAGTTCCCCCACATTAGGTGCAGTACAGTTCCCCCACATTAGGTGCAGTACAGTTCCCCCACATTAGGTGCATCACAATTCCCCCACATTAGGTGCAGTAAAAGTCCCCCACATTAGGTGCAGTACAAGTCCCCCACATTAGGTGCAGTACAGTTCCCCACATTATGTGCAGTACCGTTCCCCCACATTAGGTGCAGTACAGTTCGCCCACATTAGGTGCAATACAGTCCCCCCACATTAGGTGCAGTATAGTTCCCCACATTAGGTGCAGTGTAGTTCCCCCACATTAGGTGCAGTATAGTTCCCCCACATTAGGTGCAGTATAGTTCCCCCACATTAGGTGCAGTATAGTTCCCCCACATTAGGTGCAGTATAGTTCCCCCACATTAGGTGCAGTATGTTCCCCCACATTAGGTACAGTACAGTTCCCCCACATTAGGTGCAGTACAGTTCCCCCACATTAGGTGCAGTACAGTTCCCCCACATTAGGTGCAGTACAATTCCCCCACATTAGGTGCAGTATAGTTCCCCCACATTAGGTGCAGTACAGTTCCCCCACATTAGGTGCAGTACAGTTCCCCCACATTAGATGCAGTATATCTCCCCCACATTAGGTGCAGTATAGTTCCCCCACATTAGGTGCAGTATGTTCCCCCACATTAGGTGCAGTATAGTTCCCCCACATTCGGTGCAGTATAGTTCCCCCACATAAGGGGCAGTATGTTCCCCCACATTAGGTGAAGCATGTTCCCCCACATTAGGTGCAGTATAGCTCCCCACATTAGGTGCAGCATAGTTCCCCCACATTAGGTGCAGTATAGTTCCTCCACATTAGGTGCAGTATGTTCCCCCACATTAGGTGCAGAATGTTCCCCCACATTTGGTGCAGTATAGCTCCCACATTAGGTGCAGTATAGTTCCCCCACATTAGGTGCAGCATGTTCCCCCACATTAGGTGCAGTATAGTTCCCCCACATTAGGTGCAGTATACTTCCCCCACATTAGGTGCAGTACAGTTCCCCCACATTAGGTGCAGTATGTTCCCCCACATTAGGTGCAGTATAGTTCCCCCACATTAGGTGCAGTATGTTCCCCCACATTAGGTGCAGTATAGCTCCCTACATTAGGTGCAGTATAGTTCCCCCACATTAGATGCAGTATAGATCCCCCAAAATTAGGTGCAGTATAGCTCCCCATATTAGGTGCAGTATGTTCCCCCACAGACATACAGCCTCCAGCCATACAGTGTATGGCTGGAGGCTGTATGCCTGTGTTCTTCTCCACTTCAGCGCTCCGACCACCGCTCATCCAGTCCGGACATAGCAGTAAGCCCCGGGACCGAAGGAGCGGTGGTCGGAGCACCAAAGCTGATGTGCTGCTGGTAACACTCACCAAGCCGGCCAGCGCACGTCCTCATCGCTTCTCAGCTCCTCCGCTCTCCGTTGCTATGGGCGCACGCACGGGACATCAGTGACGTCCCTGCGTGCGCCACCTTCCTGGCGGCCCCTGCGTTTTTAAACATTTTCGGGACACAGGGATGTCCCAGGCAGCGGCGGGCCGGATAAATGTCCTCAGCGGGCCGCATGTGGCCCGCGGGCCGTAGTTTGAGGACCCCTGCTCTATTCATTAGGGGACATTTGACCTGTTCACGGGTTTGGAGGAGGTTCCAGTAGTTGGACCCCCACTGATCAGCTAAAGAGGGTGCCATTCCCCCTGAGTTGTACAAACAAGCAAAATGAAAAATAGCCAGCACAACTAACTTATACAGGCATGCCAGATGCAATTGTTTGTTCTCAGTCTCTCTATGGTCCTGCTCTCGTGCCTAGCAGCAGTCTCAAAAGTTTTCAGACTTTCAGGCTTGGCGTGGAGAGCGGGAGAACAGCATTTCTCCGCCTGCAAGCATTAGCAAAACAGTGAGGACATGCTGGGGGTTCTAGTTTTGCAACAGTTGGGGAGTCATAGGAGCTGTAAATGTACAGTGCTGTATGTGAACTTACTCGCTGCAGCTCCGTACATTTATGGTGCATGTCCATAAGGAGTTAAAAAGTTTAAAAATGCATGAGGTCCCACCTCTATTTGCTAACCAGCCAAGTAAAAAAAAATAATAATAAAATTAAAAAAAAAAAAAAAAAAAAAAATATATATATATATATATATATATATATAACATTTTTAAAAATATGTAACCCCCCCAATAAAAATAAAAATCGTCACCTTTTCCCAATAACAAAAAATAAAAAATGTAATAAAAGAAAAACACTTTGAAAATAGAATGTTTATGCAATCGCTACACAAAAAAAAGAGGGAAAAAAGAGGATTTTATTGTGAAAAGGAAAAACATAAAAAGCTGTATAAATTGGGTATTGCATAATTGTAATAATTGCCATAATCAAAACGCCCCACAGAATGAAGATAACATAATTTTTATCGCACAATGAATGCCATTAAAAAAAAGACAAAGCTTCACATTTATGAATTTTTCAAAATATTTTGGAGTTGTAGCAACAAAGATGTACCACTAATATAAAGTACAAAAACTATTTCAGAATCACTTCGCTCAGAAAAAACATTTAAAAGTTATTACCACTTAAAGGACAACTGTAGTGGAACACTTTTACATATGCCCCGGTCTGTGATAGGCTGAGCCCACTGTCATGTAAGAAGCTGGCCAGAGCTCCTTACATGACAGTGGGCTCAGCCTATCACAGGCTGGGGCGGCACATTGCTGCGGCCGGTGATGCGCCCACGGCCCTGCGACGTCCCCGTCTCCAGGAAGTGGAATGAGGTCAGCACTGCCAGACCGTGAGGCCTGTGCCGGACCAACGGGGGCTCGTAGGAAGGTATGCATGAGTTTATTTTGTTTATTTTTGAGGCCCGGGCACATATAAAAGTGTTCCACTACAGTTGTCCTTTAAAGAGACACAGATCACCTTTGAAAAATGGGGCCCAGTCATTTAGGAAAAATGAACCGGATGAAGCGTCACTGACATGAAACATTCTGTCGTTCCTTTGCTGCGCTCTTGCTTGCGGCTTTAGCAGCTTTCTCTCCCTCCCTGCACAAGGGGTATCGTTCTTATGTGGCTACTGAAGCTTGAATAAAGTACAGTTATTTATGCTGAACTAAGACTGGTGAGTGCTATATAGATCAGTCTTCTTCACCTAATACCACTTACAATATGTGTGGCAATTAAAAGAAATCCTGGCTAGATATGTGTGTAATATATATATATATATATATATATATATATATATATATATATCCTTAAAGGGGTACTCCGCCCTAGGACATCTTAGGGGATAAGATGTCAGATCGCGGGGGTCCTGTTGCTGGGGACCCCCAGGATCTCGGCTGCAGCACCCCGCTTTCATTACTGCAGAGAGCAAACTCACTCTGTGCATAATGACGGGCAATAAAGGGGCCGGAGCATCGCGACGGGACCCCCGCGATCTGACATCTTATCCCCTATCCTTTGGATAGGGGATAAGATGTCCTGGGGCAGAGTACCCCTTTAAGAACGCAGGGCGTACCTGTACGCCGAGTCCGCTCCCTTTCTATAAAGCGGGCGCACGGCGTGGCCTCTAACAACAGCTGGGACCCGTGGCTAATAGCGCGTGGCACTGATCGCGGTGGTGCGCGCTATTAACCCTTTAGACGCGGCGTCTAAAATGAAACTAAACTGCTGCCGGTTAGCTCAGGCGGCATTACGAACAGCTGTAGGACACGAGGAGGGTCCCCTTACCTGCCTCCTGGTGTCTGATCGCCGAATGACTGCTCAGTGCCTGAGATCCAGGCATGAGCAGTCAAGCGGCAGAATCATTGATCTATGTTATCCTATGGGATAACAAAGATCAATGTAAAAGATCAGTGTGTGCAGTGTTATAATCCCCTATGGGGGCTATAACATTGCAAAAAAATAGTGTACATAAAAATAAAAATATGTGGTATGGCCGCATGCGGAAATGTCCGAATTATACAAATATAAACCGCACGGTCAATGGCGTACGCACAAAAAACATTCCAAAGTCCAAAATAGCGTATTTTTGGTCACTTTTTATATAATGAAAAAATTAATAAAAAGCGATCAAAAAGGCCGATCAATACAAATATGGTACCAAGAATACTTCAGATCATGCTGCAAAAAAGAGCCCTCATACGGCCCCATACACTGAAAAATAAAAAAGTTATAGGGGTCAGAAGATTACAATTTTAAACGTATACATTTTCTTGCATGTAGTTATGATTTTTTCCAGAAGTACGACAAAATCAAACCTATATAAATAGGGTATTATTTTAATCGTATGGACCTACAGAATAAAGATAAGGTATCATTTTTATCGAAAAATGTACTGCATAGAAACGGAAGCCCCCAAATTTACAAAAAGGAGATTTTTTAATGCTTACAGTAAAATCTCTTTCTCGAAGGATCCATTGGGGGACACAGACCATGGGTGTATGCTGCTGTCTCTAGGAGGTATGACACTATGACAACAAAAAAAAGTCAGCTCCTCCCAGCAGGATATACCCGCCTCCAGGCCCTGAGCTAACCAGTTTTAGTTCCAGAGCAATAGGAGAGGACCGACAGGTCAAGGAAAAAACACGAACTGTCCGAGAACCAGAAGAAAAAGAATAACTGAACACACCCTCGGACAGAGAACCAAGAAGGAACCCAAAAGGGCGGGAGCTGTGTCCCCCAATGGATCCTTCGAGAAAGAGATTTTAGAGTAAGCATTAAAAAATCTCTCTATTGGCTCCATTGGGGGACACAGACCATGGGACGTACCAAAGCCGTCCCTTGGGTGGGCAGATAATCAGTCACTGCCACCTGCAGCACTTTACGGCCCAGACTAGCATCAGCCGATGCGAAGTTATGAACTCGGTAGAACCTCGAGAAAGTGTGTAAAGACGATCAGGTAGCCGCCTTGCAAATCTGCGAGGCCGAGGCTTTGTTCTGGAAAGCCCAGGATGCACCAACAGAACGGGTAGAATGCGCCACAACCCTGAAGGGAGGGATCTTCCCCCTACAGCGATAGGCTTCCGAAATGGCAGACCAGATCCACCAAGAAATGGTGGCCTTGGAAGCAGGTTGCTTCTTACAACGACCTTCCGTAAGGACGAAAAAGGAATCGCACTGACGAAACGAAGAAGTGATAGAGAGGTAGGACCTAACAGCCCGAACCACATCCAGTTTGTGGAGCAAACACTCCTTAGGATGAGAAGGAGCGGGACAAAAGGACGGAAGAACAATGGCCTCATTGAGATGAAAGGCTGAAACGACCTTAGGCAAAAAGGAAGGATCTGGCCGGAAGACAACCTTGTCCTGGTGAATCACCAGAAACGGAGAATGGAAGGAGAGAGCTGCCAATTCAGACACTCTCCGAATGGAGGTGATAGCAACAAGAAACGCCACTTTCCAAGAAAGGAGGCGCAGGGACACCTCCCTAAGGGGTTCAAAGGGGTCACCTTGGAGGACACCCAGAATGAGATTTAAGTCCCAAGGGGGAGAAGGTGACCGATAAGGAGGGGCAGCGTGCGCCACTCCTTGAAGGAAGGTCCGGACATGAGAATTAGAAGCCAGAGGACGCTGAAAAAGAATAGAAAGGGCTGAAACCTGACCCTTAAGGGAACTGAGAGACAACCCCAGTTCCAATCCCGACTGCAAGAAGGAGAGAAGATGGGGAATGGAAAAAGTAACAGGAGACAAGACCGCCAACGAAAATAAGACCGCCAAGTACGGTGGTAAATTTTCGCCAAGGAGGGCTTACGAGCCCTGAGCATGGTGCGAATGACTTGGGAAGAGAAACCGCGGGCTCTCAAAAATTGGGGTGGCAAAGAGGACCCTGAGACAGCAGGTCCGGACGAAGTGGAAGGCGCAACGGAGCACCGTTCAGGAGCCTGACCACGTCGGCGTACCACGTCCTTCGGGGCCAATCTGCTACCAGTATGGCGGGAACGTCCTCCGCTTTGAGCTTCCTCAGAACCCTGGGAAGGAGCGGAAGGGGAGGGAACAGATAGGGTAGGGCAAACCCCGCCCAAGGAATCACTAGGGCAGCCAGGGGGTCCCAGGACTTTGACACATATGGAAGAATCTTCCGATTGTGCCGAGACACGAAGAGGTCCACGTCTGGAATGCCCCAGAGGTCGCAGATCTGCACGAAGACCTCTGGATGTAGAGACCACTTGCCGGGGTCGGCTGGAGACCAGTTGAGGAAGTCCACTTCCCAGTTGAGCACACCCGGAATGTGAATCGCCGAAATGGCCGGAACCTTGTTTTCCGCCCAGAGGAGAATCTTTGTCACCTCGGCCATGGCTGCCGAGCTGCGAGTGCCGCCTTGCTGATTGATGTAAGCTACGGCCGTGGCATTGTCCAACTGGACGCGGACAGGGCGGGTCTGAAGCAGGGACTCCCAATGAAGAAGACAAAGAAGAATCGCCCTCAGTTCCAAGATGTTTATCGGAAGAAGGGCTTCCCGGGGAGACCAGAGGCCTTGAACCGTCCAGTCCCTGAACACACCGCCCCAGCCCGACAGACTGGCATCTGTTGTAACCACCTGCCAGTGGAGGGGAAGAAATGATCGCCCCTGAAGAAGAAGGGGGGAGCGGAGCCACCAGAGTAGAGACTGACGGATCCGATGAGGGAGAGCAATCTTGCGATTGAGAGACAGAGGAGATCTGTCCCATCGAGAGAGAATCGCCAGTTGAAGGGGGCGTAATGAAACTGGGCAAAAGGTATGGCCTCCATGGCCGCTACCATCCGACCAAAGACTTCCATGCAAATGCGGATGGAAACTGGGACCTGGGCCCGAAGGGAGCAGACTCCTGACAGGAGAGACAGACGTTTGCCCGGCGGAAGGCAAATCCGGGCAGAGGCCGTGTTGAATTGAAGTCCCAAGAAGATCGGAGACTGGGTGGGAGAGAGGACAGACTTGTCCTGATTGACCATCCACCCGAAGCGATCCAAGGTCTGGAGAGTGAGATCCACATTCTCCAGAGACTGGACACTGGTGGGAGCCTTGATGAGAAGGTCGTCCAGGTAAGGGATCACTGAGACTCCTCTCGACCGCAACAGGGCTATCACTGGCGCAAGGATCTTGGTAAAGACCCGAGGAGCAGTGGCCAGACCAAAGGGGAGGGCTACGAATTGAAAATGCCCCTCCGGAACCGCAAAGCGGAGGTACCACTGATGGCCGGGAAATATTGGAACATGGAGGTAGGCATCCTTGATGACCACCGAAGAAAGAAATTCCCCTTATTCCATGGATGCCACTACTGAACGGAGAGATTCCATTCGGAAGTGGCGGATGATAAGATGACAGTTGAGACGCTTGAGGTCCAAGATTGGCCGCACAGAACCGCCCTTCTTGGGGACCACAAAAAGATTGGAATAGAAACCCCGAAAACGTTCCCCTGGAGGAATGGGGACAATGACTCCTTGTAGAAGTAGGGACGGGAGGGCCTCCCGAAACTGCTCTGCAAGAGGAGACCGGGGGACCCGGGACTGAAAAAAATCGATCCCTCGGAAGGGAGGCATATTCGATTCGGTATCTGTTGGACACCACGTCCCTGACCCAGGAGTCCTGAATGTGTGTGGTCCAGATGTCTCGAAAAAGTAAGAGACAGCCTCCCACCCAAGAAAAATCTGTGGGTGGGGGCTTCACTTCATGCGGAAGTGGGTTTGCGGTTGCCCGATTTGGCCGCAAAACGGCCGGAACGGTTGGTGTCCGACTTCAAAGATGGGCGCGCCCGGAACGAGGGAGCCTTCTTGTACCGCAAAGGCACCTGCCCAGACCCCTTATTGGGGCCAAAAGTCTGAAAGGACCGGAAGGAAGAAGACTTCCTCTGGGAAGTAGAGCAAGCCTTACTTTGAGGCAACAAGGAACTCTTACCCCCCGTCGCCTCAGAGATAATCTCGTCAAGGCGATTGCCAATAAGACGGGTACCAGTAAAAGGAAGCTCGGTGAGAGACCTTTTGGATTCAGCATCCGCATCCCACGCCTTAAGCCACATGGAACGGTGGAGGGCCGCTAGGTGACCAACAGCAAAGGCAGCACAACGGGCTGACTGCATAGAAGCTGTGCACAGAAAGTCCCCAGCTTTAGAGCATTGGAGAACCAAAGCAGACAGATCCTCTGGGGAGGATCATGCCAGGATACCCTGACGGAGTTTTGAGAACCACACCGATAGGGCCTTGGACACCCATGCAGAGGCGAAGGTGGGAAGCAGAGAAGAGCCTGCTGCTTCAGAGGCAAACTTCGCTAAGGACTCCACCTTCTTGTCCGTCGGATCCTTGAAGGCAGCCGCGTCTGCTAGCGGCAGTGTAGTAGCCTTAGAGAGGCGGGAAACTGGTGGATCCACCGAGGGAGGGGAAACCACCTTTGAGACAAGGTCTTTGTCGAATGGATAACGCACTTGAACCTTCTTCATTCCCGTTAACCTCTTGTCCGGATGTTTCCATGCAGATTCCAGAAGGGTGTCAAATTCAGCATGAGAGCTGAACATTTGAGGTGCTGGTTTAGCACGATGAAAGGATACTTCAGGAGTCACGTCCGAAGATCCTGGGTCCTCTAAGTGAAAGGTGTCTCTTATGGCCGCAACCAATGAGTTCACCATTTCAACTGTATCCGAGCGGTCCTCTGAGTCAGATGCCGATTCGGAAGCCTCATCCGCCAGTTCACCAGAAGAATGTGAACGAGTGGAGGCAGCCCTGGAGGGGGGCGACCCTGATCGGGTACGCAGCTCTGGGGAGGCAGAGCGGCGACTCCGGGAACGTCCTCTGGAGGAGCGACGTTTGTGACCAGATGGCAGGGGGGGGGGGCGGGACCCACGAGGGGAGCACCCACGTCTACTTGAAGACTCAATGGAAGAGTCAGAAGAAGCACTCCTAGTACGCTTGTGAGAGCGTGAAGCATGTGGAGAAGAGGAGCGGGACCCTTTAGAGGGCCGGCACAGGGCAGACCTCTTCAAGGCAGATACCACGTCACGGGAGGCCTCAGCCACCGAACGGGAGACTTGAGTCAAGTCAGCCATATACTGGGATAGGGAAAAAACCCAGGCTGGAGGGGCTGCCGAATCCATCGGCACTGAAAGAGCATCCAAGGGTGCCAGGTGGGCTGGGGGAGCAGTGGAGCAGGCAGAGCAAGTGGGTTCAGCAGAACCAGGCATTTTGGAATTACAGCTCTTACAGACAAAATGGTAAACTAACTCTCCAGTTGTCTGTTTAGAGGGAGGAACAGTTCTGGGTACGGACATAATGAAAAAAGAACTCTCTCACCCGAGTCTGTGTCCCCAGGGCACCTGCTGTGAGGATAACTCCGCTCTAGTGTAGATAGAGAGGGAGAAAAAAATCAGCCAATAGCCAGAGGGGGACGTGCTTGGAGCCGGGGCACTGCTGATTGGCCCTGCCACCTACAATCGCGCGCACAGCGCTGATTGGAGGACAATTTGCGACTCCAGTAAGCTCCGGCAGCCCTGTGGGCTGAGCTAAAGCGCCCCGGCCACCGAAGTGCCGAAGAAGAAACATAGTAATGGTGCCCGCTTCTTGCCCCGAGCGCACATGTCATCCGCATATGCGCTTGCGGGGAAGTGAGCGAGCGAGACTCATATTCACCGGCAGCAGACTGCTGCCGAAAGTGAAAGTAAGTCGGCGCTTCATGCGCCAGCACAGTATAAACGCCGCGTCTGTCAGCCACATTCGCACCAGGCAATTTCTCCTCTCCTCTCTTCTCAAGTCCACTGCAATCTGTTCCTGTGCCTTCTGCCGAGGAGGCTATGCAAGTGGACCGGTCCCGCCTGACCCTACAAGAGAGGACTCGCCCCCGTAACGAGAATCTATGCCTGTACTGTGCTAGTACCGAACACTTCCTAAAAGACTGTCCTATTCGCCCTCCGCGTCAGGAAAAACGCACTCCGATTCCTCACAAAGGTGAGACAGCTCTAGGTGTGAATTCTGCTTCTCCATGTCTTACTGTGCCTGTGCGGATTTCTCCTTCTGCTTACTCCTCCTTCTCAGCTGTGGCCTTCTTGGACTCTGGTTCTGCAGGAAATTTTATTTTGGCCTCTTTCGTTAATAGGTTCAACATCCCAGTGACCAGTCTCTTCAGACCACTCTACATCTCTTCAGTCAATGGAGAAAAATTGGACTGCACTGTGCACTACCGCACAGAACCCCTGCTAATGTGCACTGGACTGCATCACGAAAAAATGTAATTTCTTGTCCTACCCAACTGCACCTCTGAAATCCTCCTCGGTCTGCCATGGCTCCAACATCATTCTCCTACCCTTGACTGGACCACCGGGGAGATCAAGAGTTGGGGTTCATCTTGTCTCAAACAATGCCTCGCGTCTGCTCCCATTACTCAAACCCCTGTGGATCCACCTATACCAGGTCTTCCCAAGGTCTACCAGGACTTTGCCGATGTTTTCTGTAAAAAACAAGCAGAGACTTTGCCACCTCATAGGCCTTATGACTGCCCTATTGACCTCCTTCCTGGTACTACTCCACCCCGGGGCAGGATCTATCCTCTGTCCGCCCCTGAGACTCAAGCCATGTCTGACTACATCCAGGAAAATTTAAAGAGGGGATTCATTCGAAAGTCCTCATCCCCTGCCGGAGCGGGGTTCTTCTTTGTTTCGAAAAAAGACGATTCCCTACAGCCATGTATTGATTACCGCGGTTTAAATAAAATCCCCATCAAAAACCGCTATCCCCTGCCTCTGATCTCTGAACTCTTTCACCGTCTTCGTGGCGCCAACATCTTCACTAAATTGGACTTAAGAGGCGCATATAATCTTATTCGCATCAGGAAAGGGGATGAGTGGAAAACAGCATTCAATACCAGAGACGGAGATTTCGAATATCTTGTTATGTCCTTTGGGCTCTGCAACGCCCCTGCAGTCTTCCAGGACTTCGTTAATGAAATATTTCGGGACTTGTTATATACCTGTGTTGTGGTTTACCTTGACGACGTCTTTATTTTTTTCCTCTAGTCTAGAGGAACACCGTCGTCATGTCCGCCTAGTGCTCCAGAGACTCAGCGAAAATCAACTGTATGCCAAAATGGAGAAATGTCTCTTTGAATGTCAATCCCTTCCTAGGTTACCTAGTCTCTGGCCAGGGACTTCAAATGGACCCAGACAAACTGTCAGCGGTTTTAGATTGGCCACGCCCTTCTGGACTCCGTGCTATCCAACGCTTCTTGGGATTTGCCAACTACTACCGACAGTTTATTCCCCATTTTTCCACCATTGTGGCTCCTATTGTGGCCCTGACCAAGAAGAATGCCAACCCCAAATCTTGTTCTCCTCAAGCGGATGAGGCCTTCAATCGCCTCAAAACTGCCTTCGCCTCTGCTTCAGTGCTGTCCAGACCTGATCATCGAAACCTTTCTTGCTGGAAGTGGACGCCTCCTCAGTCGGAGCCGGAGCCGTACTCCTCCAAAAAAACTCTACCAGACGTAATGTTACTTGTGGTTTCTTTTCTAAAACCTTCTCTCCGGCGGAAAAAAAATTACTCCATTGGTGATCGTGAACTTCTGGCCATCAAGTTAGCTCTCGAAGAATGGAGGCATCTACTGGAGGGTCCCAAACACCCCATTGTCATTTACACTGACCATAAGAATCTCTCGTATCTCCAGTCTGCCCAACGTCTGAACCCTCGCCAGGCTAGGTGGTTGTTGTTTTTTGCCCGCTTTAACTTTGAGATTCACTTTCGTCCTGCTGACAAATCGTCAGGGCTGACGCCCTTTCACGTTCCTCTGATGCTACCGAATCTGAAGTCCCTCTACAACATATTGTACCTCCTGAGTGCCTGGTCTCCTCTGCCCCAGCTTCTATTGGACAAACTCCTCCTGGAAAGACCTTTGTCCCTCCACGCCAGCGCCTCAAGATCCTCAAATGGGGACATTCCTTTCACCTCGCTGGCCATGCTGGCGTTAAGAAGTTCATCCAGCTTATTTTTAATTTATATTGGTGGCCTACGCTGGAGGGTGATATCACTGATTTTATTCGGGCCTGTACAGTTTGTGCCCCGGACAAGACCCCTCGCCAGAAGCCTGCTGGACTTCCCCTTCCTTTACCTGTTCCTGAGCAGCCATGGTCTCAAATTGCCATGGATTTTATTACGGATCTGCCTGTATCCCATGGCAACACCGTCATCTGGGTGGTCGTTGATCGTTTCTCCAAAATGGCACATTTCATTCCACTTCCAGGTCTTCCTTCTGCGCCACAATTAGCGAAGCAATTTTTTATGCATATTTTTCGCCTTCACGGGCTACCCACGCATATCGTCTCGGATAGAGGCGTTTAATTTGTATTGAAATTTTGGAGAGCTCTCTGTAATCAATTAAAAATCAAATTAAATTTCTCGTCCTCCTATCACCCCAATCCAATGGGCAAGTAGAGAGAGTTAACCAGATCCTTGGTGACTATTTGCAACATTTTGTCTCCTCCTGCCAAGACGATTGGGTCGACCTTCTACCCTGGGCTGAATTCTCGTACAATTTCAAAAACTCTGAATCCTCCGCCAAATCCCCGTTCTTTGTGGTGTACGGCCGTCACCCTCTGCCCCCCTCCCCCCCACCCATTCCCACTTCTTCTGGATTGCCTGCTGTTGATGAAGTTACCCCGGACTTCTCTGTCATCTGGAAGGAGACTCAAAAGTCGCTCCTACTGGCCTCGTCTCGTATGAAGAGACATGCCAATAAGAAAAGAAGAACTCCTCCTATCTTCGCTCCTGGGGACAAAGTGTGGCTCTCTGCCAAGTATATCCGCTTCTGTGTTCCCAGCTATAAGCTGGGACCACGTTATCTTGGACCTTTTAAGATCAAGAGTCAAATGAATCCTGTCTCCTACAAACTTCTTCCCCCTTCTCTCCGTATTCCTAACTCGTTTCACTTCTCAAACCTCTCGTTCTTAACCACTTCTCTCCCAAGGTTGTCGCTCCAGCTCCTGTCTCTGGCTCCTCTGATGTCTTCGCTGTTAAGGAAATCCTCGTGTCCAAATTGGTCAGAGGTAAAAAAATTAAAAAAAAATTCTCGTAGATTGGGAGAATTGTGGCCCCGAAGAGAGGTCTTGGGAACCCGAGGATAATATCCTCGACAAGGAGCTCATTCGCAGGTTCTTGGGCTCCAAAAAGAGGGGGAGACCCAAGGGGGGGTACTGTTACGCCGGGCGCTCCGGGTCCCTGCTCCTCCCCGGAGCGCTCGCAGCGTTCTCCTTTATGCAGCGCCGCGGTCAGACCCGCTGACCGGGAGCGCTGCATCAGCGTTACCGGCGGGGATGCGACCAGCGTAGCGGGACGCGCCTGCTCGCGGCTCGCATCCCAATCCCCTCACCTGTCCTGTCCCCCGTTGGCTCAGTCCCGGCGCGCGCGGCCCTGCTCCCTAGGGCGCGCGCGCGCGCCGGCTCTCTGCGATTTAAAGGGCCAGCGCGCCACTGATTGGCGCCTGGCTCAATCAGCACTCACACCTGTGCCCTCATTATAAAACCTCACTTCCCCTTCCCAACATTGCCGGATCTTGTTGCCTCAGTGCCAGTAAAAGCGTTCCTGTGTATGTCCCAAGCCAGTGTTCCAGACCCTCTGCCGTTGCCCATGACTACGATCCTTGCTGCCTGCCCTGACCTTCTGCTACGTCCGACCTTGCTCTTGCCTAATCCCTTGTACCGCGCCTGTCTCAGCCGTCAGTTGGGGTTGAGTCGGTATCGGGTGGAACGAACTGGGGGTTACCTGCCGCTGCAAGTCCATCCCGCTTTGCGGCGGGCTCTGGTGAAAACCAGCAACCCCTTAGACTCCGTTCCCCTGGTACGGCCCACGTCATCACCTCACTGACACAGAGGATCCACCACCAGTATCCTCACAGTATACCCATCCGGATCCTGACAAGGAGGAAAAAACTAAAGTGCAAAAACTGAAAAACGCTCAGTCCTTAAGGGGATATATATCTACAGTAGTCATGGCCATAAATGTTGGCACCCCTAAAATTTTTCAAGAAAATGAAGTATTTCTTACAGAAAAGGATTGCAGTAACACATTATTTGCTATACACATGTTTATTCCCTTTGTGTGTATTGGAACTAAACCAAAAAAGGGAGGAAAAAAAGCAAATTGGACATAATGTCACATCAACCTCCCAAAATCGGCTGGACAAAATTATTGGCACCCTTAACTTAATATTTGGTTGCACGCCCTTTGGAAAAAATGACTGAAATCAGTCGCTTCCTATAACCATCAATAAGCTTCTTACACCTCTCAGCCGGAATGTTGGACCACTCTTCCTTTGCAAACTGCTCCAGGTCTCTCTTATTGGAAGGGCGCCTGTCACGATGCCGGCTGGCAGGTAGTGGATCCTCTGTGCCAGAGAGGGATGGCAAGGACCGCGCTAGTGGACCGGTTCTAAGCCACTACAGGTTTTCACCAGAGCCCGCCGCAAAGCGGGATGGTCTTGCTGCGGCAGTAGTGACCAGGTCGTATCCACTAGCAACGGCTCACCTCTCTGGCTGCTGAAGATACTGAAGATAGGCGAGGTACAAGGGAGTAGGCAGTAGCAAGGTCGGACGTAGCAGAAGGTCGGGGGCAGGCGGCAAGGTTCGTAGTCAGGGGAGATAGCAAAAGTACTGGTACACAGGCTATTAAACACACAATACGCTTTCACAAGGCACAAGGGCAACAAGATCCGGCAAGGGAGTGCAAGGGAGGAGACTAGATATAGCCAGGGAACAGGTGGGAACCAATTAAGCTAATTGGGCCAGGCACCAATCATTGGTGCACTGGCCCTTTAAGTCTCAGGGAGCTGGCGCGCGCGCGCCCTAGAGAGCGGAGCCGCGCGCGCCAGCACATGACCGCAGGAGACGGGAACGGGTAAGTGACCTGGGATGCGATTCGCGAGCGGGCGCGTCCCGCTGTGCGAATCGCATCCCCAACGGCCATGGCAGAGCAGCGCTCCCGGTCAGCGCTGACCGGGGAGCTGCAGGGAGAAGGACGCCGTGAGCGCTCCGGGGAGGAGCGGGGACCCGGAGCGCTAGGCGTAACAGTACCCCCCCCCCTTAGGTCTCCCCTTCTCTTTATCGGGTAACTGCCTCCCCTGGGATGAGGACACCGGGAAAGGATGGAGGGATTCCTCAACGGCAGGCAGAACCGCAGGAGTAGGAATGGGGAGAGAGGGCAGAGGGCGAGACCTGGCACGGGGCAGTGTGACACCAGGACGAGGGCCATGAGGGGACACAGAAGCTTGCCTGATGGAACTGGGAGGGGGGGAGGGGCATTTCCTGTGGCAGGCAGAGTCCTTAATGACCTTAGGGGGACCGGATACAGGAGGAACCACAGAGTTACGGCAAGGGTTACTGGGAACCGGTTTTAGACAGTTCTTGGCACAAGAGGACCCCCAACTCTTGATCTCCCCAGTGGACCAATCCAGGGTTGGGGAATGAAGTTGAAGCCAGGGAAGTCCAAGGAGAATTTCCGAGGTGCAATTGGGGAGGACCAAAAGTTCAATCCTCTCGTGATGAGATCCGATGCTCATAAGAAGGGGCTCCGTGCGGAAACGTATGGTACAGTCCAACCTGGCTCCGTTGACCGCGGAAATGTGGAGTGGCTTGACAAGACGGGTCACCGGAATACGGAATTTATTCACAAAGGACTCCCGAATAAAATTCCCAGAAGCTCCAGAGTCCAGGCAGGCCACGGCTGAGAGGGGAGAGCTGGCTGAAGTGGAAATCCGAACAGGTACCGTGAGACGTGGAGAAGCCGACTTGGCATCAAGAGACGCCACACCCACGAGAGCTGAGTGCGAGCGTGCGTTTCCCAGACGTGGAGGACGGATTGGGCAATCCACCAAAAAATGTTCAGTACTGGCACAGTACAGACAGAGATTCTCTTCCTTACGGCGATTCCTCTCTTCCAGGGTCAGGCGAGACCGATCCACTTGCATGGCCTCCTCGGCGGGAGGCCTAGGCGCAGATTGCAGTGGAGACTGTGGGAGAGGTGTCCAGAGATCTAAGTCTTTTTCCTGGCGGAGCTCTTGATGCCTCTCAGAAAAACGCATGTCAATGCGAGTGGCTAGATGAATGAGTTCATGCAGGTTAGCAGGAGTCTCTCGTGCGGCCAGAACATCTTTAATGTTGCTGGATAGGCCTTTTTTAAAGGTCGCGCAGAGAGCCTCATTATTCCAGGATAGTTCAGAAGCAAGAGTACGGAATTGTATGGCGTACTCGCCAACGGAGGAATTACCCTGGACCAGGTTCAGCAGGGCAGTCTCAGCAGAAGAGGCTCGGGCAGGTTCCTCAAAGACACTTCGAATTTCCGAGAAGAAGGAGTGAACAGAGGCAGTGACGGGGTCATTGCGGTCCCAGAGCGGTGTGGCCCATGACAGGGCTTTTCCAGACAGGAGGCTGACTACGAAAGCCACCTTAGACCTTTCAGTGGGAAACTGGTCCGACATCATCTCCAAGTGCAGAGAACATTGCGAAAGGAAGCCACGGCAAAACTTAGAGTCCCCATTAAATTTGTCCGGCAAAGACAGGCGGAGGCTAGGAGTGGCCACTCGCTGCGGAAGGGGTGCAGGAGCTGGCGGAGGAGATGGTTGTTGCTGCTGTAGCTGAGACTGAACTTGCTGTAGCTGCGACTGTTGCTGCTGTTGCTGTGACTGGAGCTGCTGTAGCTGCGACTGGAGTTGCTGTGTCATGGTGGTCAAGTACGACAGCTGGTGCTCTTGTCGGGCGACCAATGTAGGGAGGTCGGCGGCAGCTGGCAGAGGAACTTCAGCGGGATCCATGGCCGGATCTACTGTCACGATGCCGGCTGGCAGGTAGTGGATCCTCTGTGCCAGAGAGGGATGGCAAGGACCGCGCTAGTGGACCGGTTCTAAGCCACTACAGGTTTTCACCAGAGCCCGCCGCAAAGCGGGATGGTCTTGCTGCGGCAGTAGTGACCAGGTCGTATCCACTAGCAACGGCTCACCTCTCTGGCTGCTGAAGATACTGAAGATAGGCGAGGTACAAGGGAGTAGGCAGTAGCAAGGTCGGACGTAGCAGAAGGTCGGGGGCAGGCGGCAAGGTTCGTAGTCAGGGGAGATAGCAAAAGTACTGGTACACAGGCTATTAAACACACAATACGCTTTCACAAGGCACAAGGGCAACAAGATCCGGCAAGGGAGTGCAAGGGAGGAGACTAGATATAGCCAGGGAACAGGTGGGAACCAATTAAGCTAATTGGGCCAGGCACCAATCATTGGTGCACTGGCCCTTTAAGTCTCAGGGAGCTGGCGCGCGCGCGCCCTAGAGAGCGGAGCCGCGCGCGCCAGCACATGACCGCAGGAGACGGGAACGGGTAAGTGACCTGGGATGCGATTCGCGAGCGGGCGCGTCCCGCTGTGCGAATCGCATCCCCAACGGCCATGGCAGAGCAGCGCTCCCGGTCAGCGCTGACCGGGGAGCTGCAGGGAGAAGGACGCCGTGAGCGCTCCGGGGAGGAGCGGGGACCCGGAGCGCTAGGCGTAACAGCGCCTTTTCCCAACAGCAATTTTAAGATCTCTTCACAGGTGTTCAATGGGATTTAGATCTGGACTCCTTGCTGGCCACTTCGGAACTCTCCAGCGCTTTGTTGCCATCCATTTCTGGGTCCTTTTTGACATATGTTTGGGTTAATTGTCCTGCTTGAAGACCCAAGATCTCGGATGCAAACCCAGTTTTCTGACACTGGGCTGCACAGTGCGACCCAAAATCCATTGGTAATCCTCAGATTTCATGATGCCTTGCACACATTCAAGGCACCCAGTGTCAGAGGCAGCAAAAAAATCCCAAAACATCATTGAACCTCCACCATATTTCACTGTAGGTACTGTGTTCTTTTCAGTAAACAGTAGAATGATGTGCTTTACCATAAAGCTCTATCTTGGTCTAATCTGTCCACAAGATGTTTTCCCAGAAGGATTTTGGCTTACTCAAGTTCCTTTTGGTAGAATGTAGTCTTATGTCTCTGTGTCAGCAGTGGGGTCCTCCTGGGTCTCCTGCCATAGCGTTTCATTTCATTGAAATGTTGACGGATAGTTCGCACTGACACTGATGCTTCCTGAGCCTGCAGGACAGCTTGAACATCTTTGGAACTTGTTTGGGGCTGCTTATCCACCATCCAAACTATCCTGTATTGACAACTTTCATCAATTTTTCTCTTCCATCCACACCCATTGAGATTAGCTACAGTGCCATGGGTTGCAAACTTTGTGATAATGTTGTGCACTGTGGACAAAGGAAAATCTAGATCTTTGAAGATGGACTTGTAACCTTGAGATTGTTGATATTTTTCAACAATTTTGGTTCTCAAGTCCTCAGACAGTTCTCTTCTCCTCTTTCTGTTGTCCATGTTTAGTGTGGCACACACAGACACACAATGCAAAGACTAAGTGAACTTCTCTCCTTTTTATCTGCTTTCAGGTGTGATTTTTATATTGCCCACACCTGTTGCTTGCCCCAGGTGAGCTTAAAGGAGCATCACATGCTTGAAACAATCTTATTTTTCCACAATTTTGAAAGGGTGCCAATCATTTTGTCCACACCATTTTTGGAGTTTGGTGTGACATTATGTCCAATTTGCTTTTTTTCTCCCTTTTTTGGTTTAGTTCCAATACACACAAAGGGAATAAACATGTATAGCAAAACATGTGTTACTGCAATCCTTTTCTATGTGAAATACTTCATTTTCTTGATAAATTTCAGGGGTGCCAACATTTATGGCCATGACTATATATATATATATATATATATATATATATATATATATATATTGTATATGATCTGTGGTGGTAATTATGGTGGTTGTCAGTCTGTCAGTGGTGTGTTTGCTAGGGGCATGTCTTAGGGTATGGTTAGGGGTGTGACTGGGTTTTGGGCTCTAGCCCCGGGTCTTTTGAAGACCAAGTAACGCCCCAGCTGTACACTAGTTTTCTGGTGCACAAAATAAAAAAAATGTCAGCATGCCACATTCTGCACAAAGTTTACGACTGTTACCCCCTTTACACCGCCTATGCCACAATCAAAAAGTGAGCAGGGAACACACACACTTTTTTATAGGGGTTATGAAGGGATAAAAAAAAGTAGTTGGGGGTCGGATAAAAAATAAAAAGAACCTTTACTCACCTTTTCTCACCCTCCCTGCAGTCACTGCAAAAACACTTCTAGGGGGAGATTTATCATTGCCTTCCTGACATTTTATTGGCTGAAATTTGGCACAACATTTTTGCGGTTACATTTTGCGCAAGAAAATTGGGCAATTCTAAAATAGACAACTTTGGCAAAAGTGACTGTGAAATGCAGTGCTTCATTCTTGACTATGCAGTGGATGAGATTTATTAACTGTGTCTTTTTAAAAAGGAGCAAAAATTATGTGTAAACGTTCAAAAAAACTGCAAATTTATACCACCTCTGCCTTGCCTTAGAAAAGTGACATCTACAGCAAGTTCTGAGGTGATTTTTGATTTGTACAAAAATGATCAAAGTCTTCTGCCGTTTTGATAAATTTGGCGCACATAAGCCAAAAATGTATAAACTGATATGGATCATTGATAAATCTCCTGCAAGTGTCTGGTCCTTTTGGCTACTTTCTACTTGCTACTGATGATGTGGCATCCCCACAGGAACTGTCCTGGTCAGCCAATCAGTGACTGAGGCACCACTGACTGAGTGGGGCAGTTCCTGCAGGGACTACATTTCATCAGCAATTAGGAAGTTGCTGAGGGGACCAGAGACCAGGTGCGTTAGCCAGTGGCCTTTAGCAGTTTTCTGTGCATATTTGATGCACAGGATTTAAGTTTAATGTAAACTAAATGACTGAACACAGCATAAATCTGCAGCTTCAATTCCTGTGCATCAAATATCGGTGTGATACTGTATGTGTGAATAGAGCCTTAAAGGAGAACTCCAGAATATAAAAATTGTCCCCCATACTGCCGGCAGTAAAAAAATAAAGATGTACATACCTTCCTCCGCTCCCCCGGGGCCTCCGGTAACCGGCTCCGGTCTCCGCCACGATCCTCTTCCTGGTTGCCGGTGGTCGGCGCGTCATACTGCACTCAGCCAATCACCGGCCGCGAAGTCCCGACTTGACCCGCGATAGGCTGAGTGTGAGAACGCTTCAGGACACAAAATTCTTCACTACACCGGCACCTGCTGCCGGGGCCGAAAACTTCACACTGCCGCTCAGCCTATCGGCGGCCGAGTCGGGACTTCGTTGCGGCCGGTGATTGGCTGAGTGCAGTGAGACTCTCCGACCACCGGCAACCAGGAAGTGGATCACGGCGGAGACCGGAGCCGGTTACCGGAGGCCCCGGGGGAGCGGAGGAAGGTATGTACATCTTTATGTTTTTTACTGCCGGCAGTATGGGGGACAATTTATATATTCTGGAGTTCTCCTTTAATGTAATTTTGAGTGGTTCTGTCAATAAGGTCTCAATATATACATATACACACACACACACACATATATATATATATATATATATATATATATATATTTACGTGTACCTATAGAAAGTCCAATTAAGGGAACATATATGCTAGTAAAAAACAAAACAAAAGGCAGATCTAGGATTACAATGGGTCCTGTGTCCCTCTGATAGTGCCGCTCTGGTATAACACACGTATAGACGCATGTAAGGCTTTGAGGCAGACGACTGGCAGCTCAGAAGTACATAGACTTGTACTTTATCCATTTTATCAGTAGTAGACGTCACCTCATCTCCCTGCCGGGTTATTAGCACCGCTTTTGGGGCTCTCCCTGTCACGTCCGGCGGTGACGCAAGGCTCCTCAGTGTGCACAGGGCTCCATGGCTGCCTCCTCCTCAGCGTTACCTCTCTGTCCGGAGGACTCCCCTTCCTGAGCCATAATTCACCAGACAGCCGAGCTGTGGAGTTATATATATCAGCAGGACTGCCATTGGGAACGTCCTGAGGGCGGGCGGGCACTCACTGCGGGGTCACACTGACATCTACTTCACTGAAATACCCACTCACAGCGAGTGTCACTCAGACACACACTCAAGGTGGCAGCCACAGCACTCGGATACACACCCACTCACTGGGTGGAGGCAGCGGGGTGCACACAGACACACTGGCACACAGTCACTGCCGCACACATATCCCCTCAGCCCGGGCTGCCAACATGCTTGCGCTCAGACTTCTGGCCATGGGATTTTACCTCCAGCTCTTCTTCTCCTTCATCCTCTCCCAGACTTCCTTCATTGACAATGTCTTCCCAATTCCTGCAGGTAAAGAGCAGTTTGCTGTCATTCTTCTGCATGTGCCATCCTAGCTGTAGACCCTTGCAGAGGGCTTCACCTTCACTGGGACCCCCATAGTCTGCACTGGTTCTGGGCAGGGGGCTGTTTGCATGGGGACTTCTATTTTGGGCAGGGGCAGCCAGAGAGGAGAACCAGGAAATACTATTATCTCTATTAATAACCCTAGGACAAGACTCAATGCACCATAGACTGATAAGGCTCATGATAAGAAACCCCCTTCAGCCTAAGTCATGCATTGGAATGTTTATTATTATTATTAGTATTATTATTATTAATGCAATATTCAGTGTTCTGTATGAGATGCATTGTTTTCTACTACTGGTCATGGTATTGGTTTATTCTCTGCAGTGATTATCATATCATGGAAGGCTGATACAGGCGGCTGATCCAATATTTACCTTTATGTAACATATTTCATAGCCCTGGAATGATATGGTTAATGATTGCAAAACAAATAAAAAAAAAAAAAAAAAAGAAAACATAAAATAGTAATAACAACCCAGTATATTATATAATCGCTACGTAAAAAGATCAGAATAATGAAGTTCCTGAAGCTGAATATGACACTGACTAATTCTTCTCTGCAGTGAAGGTTTCTGTTGTCTATAGGCAGCATTCCCCAATATGTGGCTCTCCAGTTGTTGCAAAGCTATTACGGCCATCATGTTTCCATCATGGAATGATGGGAGTTGTAGATTTGCAGCAGCTGGAGAGGCACATGTTGGGGTATGCTGTCTAAGGGTATGTTCACACGCGCTGATTTTTTTGCGAGTTTTCCGCTGCGTATTGGAAAGGGGACGGGCTCTTCTCGGATGTCCGCAGCAGATTTTCCGCGGTGGAATGTACACTGCGGAAAATCCGCCGCAAGCCCCATTGAAGTCAGTAAGGACTGTGGCGGATTTTCTGCAGCGTAAATTCCGCCGCGGAAAATCTGCTGCGGACAGCCGAGAAGAGCCCGCCCACTTTCAAATACGCAGCGGAAAACCCGCTAAAAAATCTGCACGTGTGAACGTACCCTTAGGGTATAGTCAAACATGGCAGATTTGTTGCAAAAAAATAATGAGGTTGTAAGGATTTCTGTAACCTGCCCCCCCCCCCCCCCCATTCAGATAATTAGGCAAATTTGCTAAATGTGAACATAAGTATATGGATTCATTCAGTTATCACTTCGCACTGCAGACCTTGTTTTTAGGGTGTGTTTGACAAATTGACTTTTGGGATAATTATCAGTCTGTCTAATGTTGTGTTCACACGGGTGTAAAATGTGCAGAATGTCCGCTCTGGAATTGTGCTGTCTAAATGCGCCGCCTCAATGCGCTGACAGCAATTAGGTGCTGAAATTCTGCCATATGAACATACCCTAACCAAGTGTTTCCCAACCTTGGGTGCCTCCAGCTGTTGCAAAACTACGACTCCCAGCATGCCCGGACAGCCAAAGGCTGTCCGGGCATTCTGGGAGTTGTAGTTTTGCAACAGCTTGAAGCATACCCGGTTGGGAAATTCTCATCTTACAATTTTTTTTTTTGTAATGTTACACATTGATTTTAACTATCGAGCTGCAGAAACACAAACAAAGTTATATGCAATTTTGTAGACCGCAGCGGTCACTCAATAGTTAAACCCAATACTTAGCGCTACAAGAAACAGTCTTTGTGTAGCCCTAGTCTTAAGATTTTAGAAAAGGTCCCATAATGGGAGGGATAGCCTATTGCTGTCTGGGCATGCTGGGATTTGTAGTTTTGCAACAGCTGGAGACTCCCCCGGTTGGAAAATACTCGTTTAACTACTGATTTTTGCCTATCACAGATCACAAACATTGATATGCAATCTTGTAGACCACAGCGGTGATGCTATGAAATAAAAAGTCTCTGTGCAGCCCTAGTCTTACGATTTTATGCAAGGTCCCATAATGGGAGGAATAGCAGCATTCTATTTTACTAATGGACTTTGATGTCATTTTCCTTTGGGAACAATGCGAATGATCATCTCCATATTAAATCATCAGCAGCTTGATTGGGCTTATAATTGTAATAGTGAACCCAATGTACATGTAAGAGACACAAGATCTACTAAGCAATAATCTTGGAGGGCAACAAATTTGTCCTCTTATTATTTTTTGACACATCACATCTGACAGTTCTGTTTGGATATAAAGAAGGGGACATGGCTTAGTGGGGTTGATGAAGGTGCGTACCACTTTTTGTGTACAAGAACGCTAGCTATATTGGTGCATAAGGGGGAGAAGTGTGTCTACAATGCTGTAGAAGTTGCATATTTATCATGCTGTGTGCATTATTTTTGCTAAACTATAAATTTACGTATGGAAATATCACCTAAAGCCTGATGGTGCAGGGGGGGGGGGGGGGGGGTAGGGGGGGGATCTGATCACTGCAGATACAATTCTATAAATGACACACATAGCTCTCTTTTTAAGTCTATTGGGTGGGGAGGGGAGGGAGGAAAAATGTAAAAGAAATATGTTATATTGTAAATGAACGTGTAATCGTGTTTTGTAATTGGAAAAATAAAAAATAAAAAAGTCTATTGGGTGGGGGTTCACAAAGCATTTTAGTTTCCGGTACGGTGCGTTTAATTTTGCTGTATGCAATTATGGTCCATTTTTTTTTTTTTTTTTGTAATGTTAGACAGTGGGAAAAGGATTATGCTGTAGGGAATAGAGCAGAATTTGTTTTTAACATCCATTTTCCCTATAACATTTGTATGTTAAATAGACAGCAATAAAGTGGTGTGAACACAACCTTTAAAATAATTGTTGGAAGAATATGAGAAAATTGTCACTCATGTAAAACTTTCTTTACTATAGGTCATCTCATTCCCACAATGACATCAATGAATTTGCTACCTATGTAATTTTTATCAATTATTGGGTATAATTAAAGGGATACTCCCGTGGAATTTTTTTTAACTCAACTGGTGCCAAAAAGTTAAACAGATTTGTAAATTACTTCTATCAAAAAAATCTTAATCTTTCCAGTACTTTTTAGGGTCTGTATACTACAGAGGAATATGGTTTTCTTTTTGGAACACAGAGCTCTCTGCTGACATCATGAGCACAGTGCTCTCTGCTGACATCTCTGTCCATTTTAGGAACTGTCCAGAGTAGCATATGTTTGCTATGGGGATTTTCTCCTACTCTGGACAGTTCTTAAAATGGACAGAGATGTCAGCAGAGAGCACTGTGGTCATGATGTCAGCAGAGAGCTCTGTGTTCCAAAAAGAAAACCATTTCCTCTATAGTATTCAGCAGCTAATAAGTACTGGAAGGATTAAGATTTTTTAACAGAAGTAATTTACAAATTTGATTAACTTTCTGTCACCAGTTGATTTAAAAAAAAAAAAAAAGTTTTCCGCGGGAGTACCCCTTTAATGTAGATTGTAGCAATAGGATATCACGTTTTTGGATGTAACATTGCTTGTATATATCAACAACTCTAATCTTTTTTAGCTTCCTGTTTTCCTGTCTTCCCTGGATAAGGAATTGGTAAATAAGCCTAGACTTAGATGTACTACTGTTTGGTTCTGAGCCATATTCCTAGAAAGTAAAATACAATTGCTGTTTTATATCCCGTAGTAAAACAATAGCATTATGTGTTTATGATATGATGGAGCCTATTGTGAATTGAATGTGTTTCATATATATATATATATATATATATATATATATATATATATATATATAAAATGAGACAGTGCCACCTGTTATTAAATTAGAGACATACTAGTATTGCATTGGCATCCAGTGCCAAACAGCAGAAGCATAGCCATTCAGCCTTCGGCACTAAGAAGAGGCTTCCTAGACTAACACTGTCAATTCTTTTCTTTTTATTTTACTTTGGTTCTTTTTAACATTTGCTGTTGTTTGTTTAGTAAATATACAGAAGAAAGAACATACAGAAGAAATCTAGGAAATTCTTTTTTCTTTATATATTGCAGCATAGGCTATTATGGAATAATAAAGAGGTTCTTGTCTATGCCTTGTACTTACCTGTTTTAGCTGAAGTGAGTGGGTTTTCAGCCATATTGATTTGTATTATCACACGCTGCCTACATTTCCCAAGAAGCCACTGGCTCGGCAAAGGTAAAAAGAGAGAGGGTGGAGACTCATTACTGTAAATCAGCTAATTAGATCAACCTAACCAGGCTGGTTGCTGGTGTGCAGGCAGGTGAGTTTGTGTCAATTCACATTCTATGCACTTCTGGTGCAATAAAGAGAGAATGGTTTGACCTATACTCACAAATGCAGTGTGTTATGAAGATTTGAAGTCTTCAGGCTGTGTTCATACAATGACTTTTGCGACTTTATGGCAATTCCAGCAAAAATACTGAGAAAAATCTACAAAAATACAACATGTCAACACAGCCTCAGGGGAGGTGTTATAACTCCAGTATATCCAAACAGATCTGTCTACAGATAGAGCTGAATGGGGAGGTGGGCTGTAAAAATATAGGTAGACTTATCAAAACCTGTGTAGAGGAAGAGTGGTGCAGTTGCCTATAGCAACCAGATTACTTCTTTCATCAAGAGGCCTGTCAAAATGAGAGAAGAAATCTGATTGGTTGCTATGGGCACTTAAATCTCCCCCATATTGTTTTAGGTGTGCATAGTGCTGCGGCGTGTGTTCAACATGCATCTGACCTACAATTAAAGGGGTTATCGAGGAAAAAAATTATTTTTTTTATATATCAACTGGCTCCAGAAAGATTTGTAAATTACTTCTATTAAAAAATCCTAATCCTTTCAGTACTTATGAGCTGCTGAAGTTGATGACTCGTGTCTCGGGAACCGCCCAGTTTAGAAGCAAATCCCCATAGCAAACCTCTTCTACTCTGTGCAGTTCCCGAGACAAGCAGAGATGTCAGCAGAGAGCACTGTTGCCAGACAGAAAACAACAACT
Organism: Hyla sarda; assembly: GCF_029499605.1. Classification (NCBI taxonomy): domain Eukaryota; kingdom Metazoa; phylum Chordata; class Amphibia; order Anura; family Hylidae; genus Hyla; species Hyla sarda. Next base: position 89,656,432 of record NC_079193.1, on the reverse strand, counting down.
CAACTTCAGCAGCTGATAATTATTGAAAGGATTACAAATTTTTTATAGAAGTAATTTACAAATCTGTTTAACTTTCTGGAGCCAGTTGATCTAAAAAAAAAAGTTTTTTCCTGGAATACCCCTTTAATGTTAACCTAAACCTGCAAATGTCTTTTGACAATATCCACCTATTAAAAGCCATTATTTATACTGCATTGGGTACATAATACATAACCATGGGATCCCAGAGCAGGGCCCCACCTTAGTATAACAAGCTTCAGAGCAAGTTCAGAACTTGCATTATTTTGGTCTTACTTATGCCCATAGATAATGCACAGTGATGTCATAATATTAGGATTATAGACATAGAAGACACATATAATATACGCAGTGATGTCACAGCACATGGATAATGTGCACAGTGATAAATGACAGCGATGACACTATACAGAAATGATTTATTCACGGTGTTACAGCACAGGAATTATGCCAACAGTGATGTCACAGTGTAGTGGTGACTTTTTGTGTGTGTTATTCCTGTGCTATGATATCACAGTATGGCATCTAGTATAGGTGAAAACATATACTGATATTATGTCCAGGCTTATGAAATAATACATTTTTTTTCAAAGCCAAACAGTGCATACAACTCACGACACAACAGAGGAGACCATGAGGCTCTTTGTAAAACATAGAACAGGGCCACTTTTAGTTTTTTATACCCCTATTCTTAATCATAATTGCATTTTGCCCTATTGTATTTTGCATGCAGATATTTCCCAAAAAATGAGGCTGCATTTTGTTTTTCCATCACATTTTACAGAACAAGGATACTAGACAAAAATTCAACTGTCCCCTTTCAGTGTTAATGCGATCCTTCAGGATACATTGGCATCTATTGTGCAAAGGTCCGCCCAGGTCCATTGTTTGTCATTGAAATTTGCTAGGCGATGGAGCTCTCAAATGGAGCTCCGATGCAGATGTGAGCCGGGCCTTAGTTTTTGGGCCCAAGATCAAGGGCTGTACCATCTACCCTGGCAGTGTTCATGCACATGCCCAGCATCAGCCACTATAGGATCATGGTGATACATTTAGAGAAATGCACATTTGTCTTTGTCACTTGTATTTCTGCACATTTATCCAGAGTTTTACTTAAGGGCACCTACTGCAAAATAGCAATTGAATGAAAAATTTTACTTTTTCTGTTTCAATTGTTTTTATTAAGAAAAACAGAAAAACTTAAGAAATAGACATATAGTACTAAGTCATACGTGTGAGAAACAGGTATAGGATGGCACTAAATGCATACGGCAGCTCTGGGGTTACAAATGTCAGTTGGACTAGTAAGCAGGGTGGCGACGATGCTAGGATATGTACAGAGACAGGCTTGTAATATCAAAGGTATAGAAGGAAAAGAATGTATATCCACACTCACCACCGGGAACGGCATTCAATGCTCCCACATGGAGTAAACGGCGGGACCTCGGTCCCGCCGTTTGCTCCATGTAGGAGCATCGAATGACGTTCCCGGTGGTGAGTGCGGATATACATTCTTTTCCTTCTATACCTTTGATAATCCTAAATCAGACAACGATAACATATCAATACAGTCTCAGGAATCAATATGTAAATAACTACCGGAAGTGAAAGAAGACATATTGGTGGGACTAAATCCAACATCTTGTGAAATTTGGAAAGGGTCCTGAATGTTATTATTTTCAACAAGAAGCACTGCAGTGAATGTCCTCTATAGTTCCCTAAATTTCCTTAAATTATGCTATCAAAGGTCATAGGAATATTAACAGCTGATAAAACAATATTATAAACTGATCTGTGATATTGTAATTCCTTTAATTCAAGTCAGTCTCCCATCTTTAGCTCTTCCAAGTAAAGATAAGAGAAGCTGACGTACGCCAAAAGTATAGAACACTAGCAGTAGCCTTAATTGTAGTCACAGTTCAGAAACCTCTGAAATGTCTTTAAGGCAAGAAAGGAATAAAAATTTTGAAAGTACTTACCAATACATTGGTGAGATTCAAAATGAATCACAAACTATAAAATAGCAGCAAAGATAAAAAAAGGGAATTACAGAGTTAGTTAACTACTTTCAACATAAATGTCTGATCTTATAAAGGACATTAACCCCTTAAGGACCGGGGGTTTTTCCGTTTTTTGCTCCTTGCCTTTAAAAAATCATAACTCTTTCAATTTTGCACCTAAAAATCCATATGATGGCTTATTTTTTGCACCACCAATTCTACTTTGTAATGACATCAGTCATTTTGCCCAAAAATATATGGTGAAACGGGAAAAAAAATCATTGTGCGACAAAATTGAATAAAAAAGCTGTTTTGTAACTTTTGGGGGCTTCCGTTTCTACGTAGTACATTTTTCGGTAAAAATGACACCTGATATTTATTCTGTAGGTCCATACGATTAAAAAGATACCCTACTTATATAGGTTTGATTTTGTCGGACTTCTGCAAAAAATCATAACTACATGCAGGAAAATTAATACATTTAAAATTGTCATCTTCTGACCCCTATAACTTTTTTATTTTTCCGTGTATGGGGCGGTATGAGGGCTCATTTTTTGCGCCGTGATCTGAAGTTTTTAACGGTACCATTTTTGCATTGATAGGACTTATTGATTTTTAAATGATATAAAAAGTGACCAAAAATGCGCTATTTTGGACTTTGGAATTTTTTTGCGCGCACGCCATTGACCGAGCGGTTTAATTAATGATATATTTTTATAATTCGGACATTTCCGCACGCGGTGATACCATATATGTTTATTTTTTTTTACACTGTGTTTTTTTTTTTTATTGGAAAAGGGGGGTGATTCAAACTTTTAAGAGGGGAGGAGTTAAATGATCTTTATTCACTTTTTTTTTGCAGTGTTATAGGTCCCATAGGGACCTATAACACTGCACACACTGATCTCCATCATTGATCACTGGTTTCTCATAAGAAACCAGTGATCAACGATTCTGCCGCATGACTGCTCAGGCCTGGATCTCAGGCACTGAGCAGTCATTCGGTGATCGGACAGCGAGGAGGCAGGAAGGGGCCCTCCCGCTGTCCTGTCAGCTGTTCGGGATGCCGCGATTAGCCGCGGCTATCCCGAACAGCCCGACTGAGCTAGCCGGGAACTTTCACTTTTAGCCGCGCGGCTCAGCTCTGAGCGCGCGGCTAAAGGGTTAATAGCGCGCGGCACCGTGATCGGCGATGCGCGCTATTAGAGGCGGGTCCCGGCTTCACTATGATGCCGGGCCCGCCGTGATATGACGCGGGGTTACTGTGTAACCCCGCGTTATATCAGAAGAGCAGGACCAAGGACGTACCGGTACGTCCTTGGTCCTTAAGGGGTTAAATAAGGTTCTACTTGTGTCATAGGAATAATCCCTTTTTGCACTTTATCAAGCTCCGTAGTAGATTTTTTTCCGTAAAAAAGTTGTGCGTACTTGCGCATATGCGACCTTTCTATACATGCTGCGACTTTTTGATTTTTGCCTATTTCAAAGCACATTTCGGAAATCTGCTCACGTAGTACAGTAACCCCCCGTCCTGCGATGGCTCCGACATATGATAAAATCGACATACGATGGCCTCTCAGAGGCCATCGCGTGTCGATGTCAGCATCGACATACGATGCTTTTATATGTCGGGGCCATCGCATTAACTGCTATCCGACAGCGCAAAATGCTTAAGCTGCTGTCGGATAGCAGTTTAAGCATCCCAGGCAGATTTGCCTACCTATTCCCGCTGCTCCGGGTCCACTTCACGATCCTCCGGCATCTTCTGCATCTTCTCCAGGGTCCGGGCCTCGCTTTCTGGCGTCCTTATTACGTCACTACGCACGCCGCGCCGGCGCAGCAGCGTAATAACATCACCAGAAAGCGAGGCCCGGACCCTGCAGAAGATGCGGAAGAAGCCGGAGGATCGTGAAGAAGACCCCGGAGCAGCGGGACAGCATTGGGAGCCCCTTGGACAGCATCGGGAGCGGTGAGGACCTGGTCCGGAGTGGTGGGGACAGGTGAGTACAGCTTCCTATACTTTACATTGCACGGATCCCTCAACATACGATGGATTCGACAAACGATGGGTCGTTTGGAACAAATTACCATCGTATGTTGAGGGACCACTGTAATTTTTTTTTTTTACTTTGCAGAGGTCATGTATTTATCACATGCGATAGTCACATCTCCGTTTAAAAGTCGCATATGTATTCCAGGCCCTACCTGGCTTACAGAAAGTGCAGAAAAGGACATTAACATCCACTTTAACAACTGTTCTTATTCTGCATCATGAAACAAAGCTACTGCATTAATGTTAATTATAGAAAAAAATTATTATATAACTAATAACTATTAATCTTAAGGTTGAAAATACACACTGCACATCTTGTTAATTTTAGGACACGTACATGCTGGCGTACCCACAAAATTTTAAAATTAATGTTGTGTTAAAAATGAATTTTTACAGACTACGTAAATAACCTATATGTGGCACTAAAATTTTTCCTTAAAAAAAAAAAAAGAAACATCCATAGTAATACAGCTTCATGAACATATTGGGGTGAGTAACGTACCGAGCCTTTTTTTTTTTGTGGCTTCACTATTGTTTATGTGCCTGTTGGTGCTGTGCTGTCTTGCTTCCTGACGTAAACTCTGGCCTCAGCGCAGCGACGGAAGACTCCGCCCACCAACATCACAAAATACGGGCTCAAAATCAAACAAAAAAACCTCCAGAGTACGGATATTCATGGTGCGGCATAGTATGTTTTTAATATTTTTTTACTTCTGAGGAGGGTGGATGGGTTGTTGCGGGATAGTTGGAGTGCAGCTATTTAGTGCCAGGCAGGCCAGGCAGGGTGTCACTGATGCAGTACGCCCCCCCCCCCCCCCACCCCCCCTCCCCGTCACTCTCTAGCAACGCTACTGGTAATAAAGGGTAGATAAAGAACTTCGGCTATTAACATAAGGGAAAGCTTTTCTGCTTTAAAAAATGCTTTTGTAAGCGGGTTTCCTGGGTTTTGCTTACGTGCAATTTATTTATCAAGGTCGTGTAACTATGTGATAAATAGGTCGCAAGTAAGCAAAAGTAAGTTTAAAAAAATGTCATATAAAAGCCGTACATTTGAAAAGAATGATAAATCTCCTTCATAGTGAATGAGGTTTCCCACTGTTGCTGGATCATGCTACTACATCTCACCATCTAATTAATAGATGGCCCACTTTTTCTTGCCCTGGCTCACTCCCTTAAGGCTCACGCACACTACAGACAAAAGAGCCAATTACATCTGGCCTCAGTGTCTACTCCCTTTTCAGGTGGACTCTATAGCCTCAGTAAGTTTTTTACTCACCTGTCTGTGTTAAAGTTTTCTATTTGCTCTAGCTCCTGTTCCATGTTATATATTTATCCTGTGTATTCTGACCTTAGCTAACTGACCTGACTTTTCTCTGTTTTCCGAAATGGTACTGCCCTGCTCTCTAGGATTTGCCCATCTGATTTGTCTTTATCTGTCTGTTTATTCCCTGTGTTTTTTTTTCTACCTCTGTGCCTGTTAACCCATTGTGTCCTGACCTACTTCCCTGACTTCTGTACAGTGTTTATGTGTATTGGACATTGCTACGCCCTGCACTTTTTAGTAGAGAAGGGACTGGCACTGTGGTTGGGGCCATCCTATTAAAGAGATGGGCACCCCAAAAGCCAGAAACAGAGGTCTGGGCAAGCTCAGGGCTGCACTTATCCCTGCCCTCACATTTAGCTGTCATTATTTGCTCCATCTGCCATAGCATATTACTATTGGTTTTGTAGACTTTGTTTACTACTTGCATAGATACCTTATGTTTTTTTTTTTAATAAAACTTACCTGCAGTTGTGTCTGTTTTTTTATGTAGCTTTTGCCATTTATAACATCTTCTTTTTGTATGTATTTCATATATTTTTAGTCTCAATAATAAAATTTATATATGTTTTTTTATATTTTTAGTTTGAAGTGTGCATTTTTTGGAGGGAATCATTAATATTTTTCACATGTCTGAAGTTCTGTAGCTAAACTTTTAATGTGAAATTCGATTTAACCAAAAGAATAAACATGTTTATTCTTTCTGCATAATCCCCTCAGAAAAGCCCATTCGTCAATAGGACTTTTATTTCCAAATCTTTTTTCCCCTGTAGAGAAATTTGGGTGGTGTGGATTCACTGGGAAAATTCAGCAAGGAAATTCCTCACTGAATTTCCTCAGTGTGCATGGGCCCACACTACAGTCTGGGCACCCACTACAGATGGGATCTTCGCCCAGACCGTAGTGGGAATAGTCCCTTAGTTTGCCCTGTTGGAGAGAAGGTCTTCAATGATCCCTACCCCCATCAGTTTGCATGCCCTATATAACTATGCTATGAATATCATAAAATTATCTTCAATATTTAATGCTAGACAAATATTTTGTGTAAGGCAACATGCAGATTTGTGTTGTGTGCATGAAGTACCACATCCACTGCATTAAATTTTAGGTGAAGAGACATTTTGCCTGAGAGTGCTGTTATTCAGGAGACTGTAGACTTCTATAATGCACAGAAGTCTACAAAAATGTGACTGGCTCTGCTGGATTTTTTTTTCAGCCATTGGTGGCCGAAAAAAACAGTATATGACATGATTGACTGACTAATTTTTACATATAATTTACCACTGCGTAAGCTCATTGTGAATTTTTATAATTTTTTTCATTATTTTTCACAGTATTTACCACAGTAATCTGCCAGTTTAGTATGGCATGTTGCCGATATGATCAGTTCTGTGAACGATTCAGTAAGACTTTGATCAGCAATGTTGTGGCTGATAAAAGGCCCACGTGCATGGAAAGTTTTAGGGCCTGCACACATATGTCCCACAAATTGGAACACCAGATGCAACAAGCTGGGTATAGTGTCGGACCTGTAGACCATCCATCAAAGTTGCCCTCTGGCAAGGTTGCATAGGAATAAAACAAAATGCTGCATGTAATGTTTTGTCATCTGCTGGCTGCAGCCATGCCATATGTCAAGTATGCTAGATCGCAGGGCATATGTAAATCCAGCCTTAATATGTTAATTGTACAGTTTTGGCAGGTAAGGAGACTTTTCAGACCTCTTATACTGCAGATCTTAATTTGTGCCAGCTGCAGAAGAGCACGATAATTGGCATCTGCTGAGCAGTCATGGTGCAGCGATTCTGTGTTTGTTAAACAGCATTAAAATCATTTCAACAGTGGAAACACAGCATGATAATTTGTCAACAACATAAACAATAACATAAAGACGGTTATGATATCTCCATACAGAACAAGTGTATCAGACTTTTCTGTAAGCAACTTTATTTGATTATATTTATATTTTAGTAACTGTAACTATATTGAACTACTGGGGATAGACAAGCACGAGAAACATAGAAATGGTGCTGGCAATTGTACTCTAACACAACGAATAACCCTAGGGGGTTAAATATCCTCTAAATTACATGTGCTACAATGCTAAAACATAACTTTTATTACTCTTATGTATAAATAACAAAAAGGTGAGAAACACACGATTAAAATTACAGTACCACTAATGTCAATTAGGTATCATTATTAGGTATCATAGCTGGTCTAACCACCATATATAGTAACCAGTTAGGATATTCTATTTGAACAGTATAGTGTCACACTCAGCATTTCTGTATGGCTGGACCAGGGGTCTTATTACCCTCTTTTCTATGCTTTATAGTGTAGGTGCTATATTTATTTCAATAGATATACCACCAAGATGGAGGAGCCGGATGTAAATGTCACAGCGGCTCTCACATAGGATTACTCATGCCACTTATATATGTGGCTATCAAATGGAGATCACTATAAGGCTACTCCTGGTGGCTATGTGGCACTCAATCGCCGCAACCTGCTGTGCACCGCAGGTGCGACTAGAAGGCTCACTGGCCTGATCTGACCCTATCTGATTTTGTAAATCTTTCTATTAGAGGTACATTTGAGACATAGTGGACTGAGTTAAAACCATATACTGTCACCCCCGACATGTTTCGCCACAAATGTAGCTTTATCAAGGAGATGGACTGACAGCATTGTCAGGGAGGCCGTAGGAAGGCAACAACCCAGCAGCAGGACCGCTATCTCCGCCTTTGTGCAAGGAGGAGCATTGCCAGAGCCCTGCAGAATGACCTCCAGCAGGCCACAAATGTGCATATGTCCACTAAAACAGTGAGAAACAGACTCCATGAGGGTGGTATGAGGACCCGACGTCCACAGGTGGGGTTTGAGCTTACAGCCCAACACCGTGCGGGACGTTTGGCATTTGCCAAAGAACAGCAAGATTGGCAAATTCGTCACTTTGTGCCCTGTGCTCTTCACAGATGAAAGCAGGTTCACACTGAGCACATGTGACAGACGTGACAGAGTCTGGTGATGCCGTGGAGAACGTTCTGCTGCCTTCAACATCCTCCAGCATGAACGGTTTGGTGGTGGGTCAGTAATAGTGTGGGGAGGCATTTCTTTGGGGGGCCGCACAGCCCTCCATGTGCTTGCCAGAGGTAGCCTGACTGCCATTAGGTACTGAGATGAGATCCTCAGACCCCTTGTGAGATCATATGCTGGTGCGGTTGGCCCTGGTCCTGAGGCAAGACAATGCTAGACCTCATGTGGCTAGAGTGTGTCATTAGTTCCTGCAAGAGGAAGGGATTGATGCTATGGACTGGCCCGCCCGTTCCTCAGACCTGAATCCAATTGAGCACATCTGGGACATCATGTCTCGCTCCATCCACCAACGCCACTTTGCACCACAGACTGTCCAGGAGTTGGCGGGAGCATGCCCAGGCATTGTAGGGAGGTGATACGGGCACATGGAGGCCACTACTGAGCCTCATTTTCACTTGTTTTAACCCCTTAAGGACCAGATCTGACCACTGTCACTTTAAGCATTAATAACTCTGGGATGCTTTCACTTTTCATTCTGATTCCGAGATTGTTTTTTCATGACACATTCTACTTTATGTTAGTGGTAAATGTTTGTTGATATTTGCATCCTTTCTTGGTGAAAAATTCCAAAATTTGATGAAAAAATTGAAAATTTAGCATTTTTCTAACTTTGAACCTCTCTGCTTGTAAGGAAAATAGACATTCCAAATATTGTATATGTCAATCAATATATAATTTATATCTACTTTATGTTTGCATCATAAAGTTTACTTGTTTTTACTTTTGGAAGACATCAGAGGGCTTCAAAGTTCAGCAGCAGTTTTCCAATTTTTCACAACATTTTCAAAATCTGAATTTTTCAGGGACCAGTTCAGTTTTGAAGTGGATTTGAAGGGCCTTCATATTAGAAATACCCCATAAATGACCCCATTATAGAAACTGCACCCCTCAAAGTATTCAAAATGACATTCAGAAAGTTTGTTAACCCTTTAGGTGTTTCACAGGAATAGCAGCAAAGTGAACGAGTAAATTCAAAATCTTCATTTTTTACACTCACATGTTCTTGTAGGGGTAATAGGAGAAAAAGCCCCCCAAAATTTGTAACCCAATTTCTCTCGAATAAGGAAATACCTCATATGTGTATGTGAAGTGATCTGCAGGCGCAGTAGAGGGCTCAGAAGGGAAGGAGCGAAAATGGGATTTTGGAGAGTGAATTTTGCTGAAATGTTTTTTTGGGGGCATGTCGCATTTAGGAAGCCGCTTTTGTGCCAGAACAGCAAAAACAAAAACAAAAAAAACACATGGCATACTATTTTGGAAACTACACCCCTCAAGGCACGTAACAAGGGGTACAGTGAGCCTTAAAACCCCACAGATGTTTGACTACTTTTTGTTAATGTCGGATGTGTAAATAAAAAAGAAAAAATAATTTCACTTAAATGCCGTTTTTTCACCAAATTTTACATTTTTACAAGGGGTAATAGTAGAAAATGCCCCCCAAAATTTGTAAACCCATTTCTTCTGAGTATGGAAATACCCTATGTGTGGACCTCAAGTGCTCTTCTGGCGCACTACAATGCTCAGAAGAGGAGGAGCGCCATTAAGCTTTTGGAGAGAGAATTTGTTTGGAATGGAAGTCAAGGACCATGAGCATTTACAAAGCCCCCCGTGGTGCCAGAACAGTGGATCCCCCACATGTGACCCCATTTTGGAAACTACACCCCTCAAAGAATTTAATAAGGGGGGCAGTGAGCATTTACATACCACTGGCGTTTGATAGATGTTTGGAACAGTGGGCTGTGCAAATGAAAAATTTTATTTTTAATTTTCACGGACCACTGTTCCAAAAAGCTGTTAGACACCTGTGGGGCGTAAATGCTCATGGCACCCCTTATGACATTACATGAGGGATGTAGTTTTCGAAATGGGGTCACATGTGGGGGGTGGGTCCATTGTTCTGGCACTATGGGGGGCTTTGTAAACACATGTGGCCTTCAATTCCGGACAAGTTTTCTCTCCAAAAGCCCAATGGCGCTCCTCTCCTGAGCATTTTAGTTCGCCCGCAGAGCACTTTACATCCACATATGAGGTACATTCTTTTGGGGTGCTTTTTCCTATTTTCCATTGTGAAAATGAAAAATTTGGGGTAACACCAGCATTTTTGTGAAATTTTATTTTTATTTTTTTGCGTTTATGTCTGTGCAAATCACCAATTTAAGCCTCAAATGTAAATAGTGCGCTCTCACTCCTGAGCATTGTTGTGCGCCCGCAGAGCTTTTTATGCCCACATATGGGGTATTTCCGTATTCAGGAGAAATTGCATTACAAATTTTGGGGGTCTTGTTTTCCTTTTACCTTTTGTGAAAAAAAAGCATGGAGCAACACCAGCATGTTAGTGTCATTTTTTACACTAACAGGCTGGGATAGAACCCAACTTTTCCTTTTCATAAGGGATAAAAGGAGAAAAAGCCCCCAAAATTTGTAACATTTCTCCGGAGTACAGAGATACCCCATATGTGGTCCTAAACTGTTTCCTCGAAATACGACAGGGCTCCGAAATGAGAGAGCGCCATGCGCATTCGAGGACTAAATTAGGAATTGCATAGGGGTGGACATTGGGGTATTCTACGCCAGTGATTCCCAAACAGGGTACCTCCAGCTGTTGCTAAACTCCCAGCATGCCTGGACAGTCAGTGGCTGTTCAGAAATGCTGGGAGTTGTTGTTTTGCAACAGCTGGAGGCTCTGTTTTGGAAACACTGCCGTACGATACGTTTTCATTTTTATTGGGGGGGGGGGGGGACAGTGTAAGGGGGTGTATATATAGTGTTTTACCCTTTTTTGTGTTAGTCTAGTGTAGTGTTTTTAGGATACATTCACAGGGGAGGAGGTTTACGGTGAGTTTCCCGCTAGGAGTTCGCGCTGCTGTGGAAAATTTGCCGCAGCTCAAACTTGAAGCAGGAAACTCACTGTAAACCCGCCCGTGTGAATTTACCCTGTACTGACAGACCGTGCATGCTGGGAGTTGTACTTTTGCAACAGCTGGAGGCACATTGGTTGGAAAACCTTTAGTTAGATTCTGTTACCTAACTCAGTGTGCCTCCAGCTATTGCAAAACTACAACTCCCAGCATGTACTGATCGCCGAAGGGCATGCTGGGAGATGTAGTTATTCAACAGCTGGAGGTACGCAACTACAACTCCCAGCATGCCGAGACAGCTGTTTGCTGTTTGGGCATGCTGGGAGTTGTAGTTTAGCAAGATCTGAACGGCCACAGTTTAGAGACCACTGCACAGTGATCTCAAAACTGTGGCCCTCCAGATGTTGCAAACTACAAATCCCAGCATCCCTCATGCAAACTGCTGTGTGGGCATGCTGGGAGTTGTAGTTTTGCAAGATCTAGAGGGCCACATTTTAGAGACCACTAAACAACTACAACTGCTAGGCAACTACTCACCAGCTTCCGTAGGATCGCCGCACCATAGAGCTGCATTGCCATCCTCTGCCACCCGCCGCCGATAGCCGATGGGTAAGTGGACCTCCGGCCCCGGTCACCTTCGGTTCCACCGTTCTGCCCGGACTACTGTGGGTGGGCAGAATGGGGGAACCGAACTTTAATCCCCCTTCCCCCGATCTGCTATTGGTCGGTCGCTTCTGACTGACCAATAGCAGGGATAGGAGGGGTGGCACCCCTTCCACCTCATTCCTATCCCTTCAGTGGGATCGGGGGTGACTTGGACAACCCCAATCCCCCTTATTTTCCAGGTTACCGTGTCACCGGCGACTCGTATGACCCGGAATCGCCGCAAATTGCCTGTGTGAATTCACCGGCAATTTGCGGTGATCGCCGACATGGGGGGGTCTCAGGACCCCCCTGGTCATTGGCACGGGATGCCTGCTGATAGATATCAGCAGTCATCCCGGTCCGGTCCCCGCTACAGATACGCCCTTGGTCCTTAAGTACCAGGGCGTCAGGGCGTACCTGTATGCCCGTGGTTAAGGACATTACAATAAAATTGGATCAGCCTGTAGTGTGGTTTTCCACTTTGATTTTGAGTGTGACTTCATATCCAGACCTCCATGGGTTGATAAATTTGATTTCAATTGATAATTTTTGTGTGATTTTGTTGTCAGGACATTCAACTATGTAAAGATGAATGTATTTCATACGATTAGTTCATTCATTCATATCTAGGATGTGCTATCTTAGTGTTCGCATACTTTTTTTGAGCAGTGTACATACCCCAACGTACGTTTCACGTACGGTCTTCAACCTGACAAAGCTTGTAAGCAAAGCGTACGCAGCATGTAATCTGCACACACAGTAATAAGAACAAAAAAAGCCGTATGTTGGATTCCAAAGTATTAACCCCCTTTAGTTAATTTTGCTGTATATCTAGCTGCCAGTCTTTTTTTAGGTAGGCCTTTATCATCTTTGCACATCTAGAGATGGATATGTTTGTCCATTCTTGCAAAATAGCGAACGCTCACATTGATCGGAGACCATCTGTGAATAGCAATTTTCAAGTTTTAAAGTAAAGGAGCTACCTGTCTCCAGCTACCATGGCCGGTGCTAGGCTATTTTGCACCCTAGGCAAGACCTTTTTGGCGCCCCGTACTCCTGATGTCACTCGTCAGTGCCCACAGCCACTGCTGCTGCTCTCATTGTGTCATACCTGCTGAGAGCCCCTGCACCTGGAACAGGGGGTGGTAAAGAGGGGATGAATTTGCACAGAGGGTAATAAAGGGGGAATGAAATTGCACAAGGGGGGATAAAGGGAAAATTATGTGGCACAGGGGGTAAGGGGGGGATGATTTGGCACAGGGCACAGGGGCAATAAAGTGGCACAGGGTATAAAGGGCGAATGAAATGGCACAGGGAGTTCAAGGGGGGAGGAATGAAGTGGCATTGGAGGGATCAAGAGGGGGAATGGCACGAGAGAGGTTGAAATGGTACAGGGGGTGATAAAGAGTGATTAAACAGCACTGGGAGATTCTACTGTAATGTATCATGTTGTATCATGTTTTATCATGTATCATGTTTTTATCAAGGTAATTACACTCTGGAGTGAGTATGGTACAGTACAGTATTTGTGGTTATATTGTTTGTTCCTCCCCTTTACAAAAAAATTATAATACTGTACACCTCTAAATAACTCATACAACTACCAAATAACAGCAGTATACTGCCAATGATATCAGTATGCAAAGAGGATTATTATCACTACACATATAACCATCATACTGTTACTGACCAAATCCATAGGTAGGTGGTAAGGCAGGTAATTCCCCATGTAGGTATGTAGATCATTAGGTAAGTAATCCCCTTTTAGGTATGAAGACATATAGGTAGGTAGTTAGACAGGTAATTCCCCACGTAGGTATGTAGATAGGTAGGAATTTCCCCTGTAGGTATGTAGACACATAGGTAGGTACTGGTAGTTAGGCAGGTAATCCTTCTGTAGGTATATAGGTAGATAGTTAGGCAAAGAATCCCCCTGCAGGTATGTAGACACATTGGTAGCTAGGCAGGTAATTCCCCTTTAGGTACGTAGACCAGTGGTTCCCAACCTTTTTCAGCTTTGGGCACCCCTCCGAATTTTTTTTTTCGCTGGACACCCCTACCAAATAACTTTTGACACACAACAAAAAATGGCTAAAAGGAAGCAATACACAACACCTATATATCTGTTAGCTTTGTAGATTACAGTGCTGCTAAATGCAGGACTCACAGATGATGTCTTCTCTGATTGGAGTAACTTACTTTTCCCTTTTCTTCTCCATCTGGCCTGGGTCATCATGACGGTTTCTTTCAGCCACAACTCTTTACCACAGAACCTGCAAAACAAACATATATAAGGCTCCGCACTTTTCCAGCATCATCCTCCCCCTTTTCCCCACAAATTTATCCAGCCTAAACCCTCCATCCCCCACACACACACACAAATGCCTCCAGCTTCTCCCGCACACACACAGACAATGCCTCTACCCTCACACACACACACAAACAAACAGACAATGCCACTAGCCCCCCCATGCCTCCAACCTCTCTCCCACACACACCATAATGCTTCCAGCATCCCCCCAAATGTTTCCAACCTCTCTTCCACACACACATAACCTCCATCCTCCCCTCAAATGCCTCCAGACCCTCTTTCACACTCCCATCCATCCACCACTATTGCCTCCATACTCCCCTATTGCCTTCAGACTCCCAGCCACCCACCACTATTGCATTTAGACTCCCCGCCACCCATCCCCCCTATTGCCTTCATACTTCCCTATTGCCTCCAGATTCCCAGCCACCCACCCCTATTGCCTCCAGATTCCCAGACAGCCACCAGACTCCCAACCACCCACCACTATTGCCTTTAGCAAACCAACCAACTACTCATACCTTTTGCCTTCAGCCTCTTACCCAAATGCCTCCAGCCACCCACCCACATTGCTTTCAGCCACTCACATTGTCTCCCACCCACCCACATGGCCTCCCACCCACATTGCCTCCAGCCAATTACATTGCTTCCTGCTTCTCAGCGTTATTGCCTTCATTCACCCCACTGCTTCCATTCACCATCCATCCATGCTTTCATTCAACCACCATCCAGCCATGCTTCCATACACCTCCCACCCACACCTTCCACTGCTTCCATTCACCCCCTATCCACCCACCCACCCCTGCTTCCATTTACCCCCAATCCACCCCTGCCTCCATTCAACCCCCATCCACCCCTGCTTCCCTTCAACCTCCATCCACCCACCCCTGCCACTGCTTCCATTCACCCCCCCAGCCACCCACCCGGCTTTCATTATGCCACCAATCACTGCTTCCATTCACCTCCCACCCACTGCTTCCATTCACCCACCCACCCCCACCACTGTTTCCATTCACCTTCCAGCCACCACTGCCACTGCTTGCATTCACTCCCCACTCACCCCTATGAACCTGTGCCACTTCTTCCATTCACTCACCTACCTCTATTCAACATCCATCCTCCCACCCCTGCATCCATTCATCCCCCATCCAGCCACGCACCCCTGCTTCCATTCACCTCCCACCCCCCTGCTACTGATTCCATTCACCCCCATCCCCCTGCTACTGATTCCATTCACCCCCTACCCCCCTGCTACTGGTTCCATTCGCCCCCCACCCTCCTGATACTGCTTCCATTCACCGCCCACCCCCCTGGTACTGCTTCCATTCACCCCCCCGGTACTGCTTCCATTCACTGCCCCCTCTGCTACTACTTCCATTCACCGCTTACCCCTGCCACTGCTTCCATTCACCCCCATTCACCCTTGCCACTGCTTTAATTCATCCCCCACCCACCCCTGCCAATACTTTCATTCACCCCCCCACCCACCCCTGCCAATACTTTCATTCACCCCCCCCACCCACCCCTGCCACTACTTCCATTCACGATCCCACCCACCCCTGCCACTGCTTCCATTCACACACAAAAAAAATCCTAATCACTTTCTCTCGTTCCAACACTGAGGCCTCTGCATCCTTTCCGGGTCTGTGCTCTAGCACAGAACTTCTCACACAAGCTGTGCGCTATGAGATGACGTCATCGCGCATGGCTTGAAGAGCTGGGCTGCTCTTCTCCTGACAGCCACTAACAGAGTTAGAAGCGCAGCAGGGGGACAGCACCCTGGGAGGCACGTGAAGTCCTGGCTGCTGGCTTCTTTGCTATATTGGAAGTTGCAGCCGAACAGCCAGGACTTCTTTTAGAATACACATCTGCGGCGCACCGCCATGCCTTTAGAACTGTAAATGAGCTATGTTATTAGAGGCGCTCGTTTGCAGTTTAAAAGCGCCTGCCCGGCATTCCCTTCTTCATTGAATTCCCCTGGTCTGGGGAATCTGTTCGGCTGCGCCCTGGGCGGCAGTGCGCTCTAGGCGGCTCCCAATTTGCCTTGTGGCAGTGCCTGCCAGCTACACATCTCTCGACACATCTCCAGCTACCTGTCTTCGCAGACGGCAGACGGCACTTTATCTATTTCAACATAGGAGATTTTGGTATAACTACAACAGAAGGAGTGGTGAGCAGTGCATAGCACCCTCAATTTTTTGTTTTTTATTTTAATTCTTATCTTTGGGTGCATCTTTCAAGTGGCATATTGACTATTTATGCGCATATATTGCACATGGATGTTGTGTATTTGGACAGTATATCATTTATACAGTCATTTGGAGCATATGTTTCAACGTTGGGGTGGTAAAGAGGGAGTGATGAATCACAGAGGGTAATAAAGGGGGAATTAAATTGCACAGGGAGGAATCAAGGGGAAAGGATGTGGCACAGGGGGTAATAAAGGGTGGGATGATTTGTCACAGGGGGATCAGGGGTGGGGGGCGAATTATGTGGCCGGTGGACGTACAGAAGCAGGAGACCACTGTTTAAACAGTCTTCTGCTTCTGTGCTGGGGCTGCTGCAGGGGGGGGGGTGCAGTGGGGGCCAGGGCCCTCTGTGAGCCTGGGCCCCTTACTGGGGTATTGGCTGTACCCCCCCCCCCCCCCCTAATGGTTGGCCTGTGTACAAGGTAGGGACGTCACATAAGCATGGTTGCCCCCTATTTGGTGTGTTTTGTCCCCTATTGGGAGTGTTTTGTCCCCTATTGGGAGTGTCCCCTATTTGGAGGGTGCAAATACATTAAGTCTTATGGAACTTTGCCGGGGAATAACAAACTACCCACTTTTGGGAGGTGTCCCCTATGGGAGATTTTACTGTAATAGATACTATATGCACTTTAATCCCCATCTCTTAATATGTAGTAGCAGTAGTACCACCAGTTTCTTCCAAATATAGCAAGTCAAAAATTATGAAAACCACCAGCAATAGTCCCTGCACATGTATAACCTCATGGATCCGTAGCTGCTATGAAATATATTGTTCTTTGTACTGCCATTTATGCCTACATAAACGTCCAGCTGTGTTGGATAAATAAACAGTTTATATCCTGGGTTGTAATTGTATGAAACAGGATTAATTTATATAATTGGACACGTGATTGTATCCCATGTGTTTGAGGCAGTTTGCATACAATGTCAGGTGTCCCGCTGTAATAAGGAAACACTATGGCAACATGTAGTTCTCTGGATGTAATTGATATTTGGAGGGCAGAGGCGTCCTTGTGGTAATGGGCACATACTCCTTTGATTGACAGGTTGCCAACAGAAAGCAAATTGAATAGTAAAATATGATGAGCCAATATATAGGTGGTCTTATAGGGTGGTAAAATGTGCCGAGTCTGAGCTGTATTTTTAGGACCCCATAAGTCCCTTTTTTTTAGCAGCTATAATAATAGCTGATCAAGTCTTGCTATAGATTCTCAATTGGATTCAGGTCTGGGCTTTGACTTGGCTATTTTAGGACATTAACATTCTTTCATCTAATCCATTACATTGTAGCTCTGACTGTATGTTAAGAGTCATTGTACTGCTGAAAGATGAACCTCCATCCTAGACTCAAGTCTTATGTGGACTGCAGCAGTTTATTTTTCAAGGTTTACCCTGTATTTTGTTACATCCAACTTTCCATCAATTCTGACCAGTTTCCCTGTAACTGTTGAAGAGAAGCATCCCCACAGCATGATGCTACTCCTACCCTGTTTAACTGTGAGGAAGGTGTTCTCAAGGTGAGGGGCAGTATTGGGGTTCCATCACGTATAGCGTTTTCGACTTGGCCAAAAAGTTCAATTTTGGTGTTTGAATACTAATGTACAATAAATGTTTATTTTAGATGGATGTATTTATTGTTTGCTTGTAGAACTACTCCACGTGAAAGTTATACCACATGCAGTAAAGTATTGTTTAGTAGCTGCCGTAGCAAATACCTACCCCCTACATGCATGGAGTAGGAGTCTGTACCCCTTGTTACGTTCCTTGGGGGGTGTAGTTTCTCAAATAGTGTGCCAAGTGTTGTTTTTTTTATATATATTTTTTTGCTGTTCTGGCTACATTGGTGCTTCCTAAATGCGACATGCACCCCAAAAAACATTTCAGCAAAATTCGCAATTCCAAAAGCCCATTATCGCTCCTTCCCTTCTGAGCCCTCTAGTGCACCCGCAGAGCACTTTACATCCACATATGAGGTATTCCCTTACTCAAGAAAAATGGGGTTACAAATTTTCGTGGACATTTTCTCCTATTACCCCTTGTGAAAATGAAAAATTCGGGGTAACACCAACATTTTAGTGAAATTTTTTTTATTTTCTTGTCCCACTTTAACAAACGTTTGTCAATCACCTGTGGGGTGTCAAGGCTCAATGTACCCTTGTTACATTCCTAGAAGGGTGTAGTTTCCCAAATAGCATGCCATCTGTTTTTTTTTTTTTTTCTGTTCTGGCATCATGGGGGCTTCCTAAATGTGACATGCCCCCCAAAAACCATTTCAGCAAATCTCACCTCCAAAATCCCATTTTCACTCCCCGTAGTGCACCCGCAGAGCACTTTACGTCCATATATGAGGTATTTCCTTACTCAAGAGAAATTGGGTTACAAGTTTTGGGGGTCTTTTTCTCCTTTCACCCCAAAAATGGGTCTACAAGAACAGGCGAGTGTAAAAAATTAAGATTTTGAATTTTCTTCTCCACTTTGTGCTATTCCTGTGAAACACCTAAAGGGTAAACTTTCTGACTGTCATTTTGAATACTTTGAGGGTGCAGTTTTTATAATGGGGTATTCTAAGGGGTTAAAGGGGTACAGCAGCGTAGAACTTTTTTGAACTATCATCCCCGGGCTGCTGGCATGAAAAACAACAACCTGGATTAACCTGCTGCTGTTCCCCCAGTGCCCCAGTATCATCGCTCCAGTCATCCATCCTGGACTTTACTGCGCCATCCCCGTGGTGCCCTGGCTAATCACCTGCTTAAGCAATGTTTTCCTCCGTCACTGGTAGGCTGATAAGCAGTGTGACATATTGAGCCCCAGCACAGGTCTTCTTCCTGGGCCTAATGATTAGGCCTAATATGTCACCCTGCCTAGCAGCCTGGACTTACCTGCCACTGTTCCCGCAGTGCCTCAGTATCGTCGCTCCAGTCATCCAATGCCATCTTCCTACAGGATGCCGGTGGTCGATGTTTCACTGCTGATCAGCTTATCGCTGGCCAAGGTGGGACATTGCTGAGGCCAGCGATTAGCTGATCAGCAGTGACACATTGACCACCGGCAACCTGGAGGAAGATGGCATTGGATGACTGGAGCGACGATACTGAAGCACTGCGGGAACAGTGGCAGGTAAGTCCAGGCTGCTAGGCAGGGTGACATATTAGGCCCAATCATTAGGCCCAGGAAGAAGACCTGTGCTGGGGCTCAATATGTCACACTGCTTATCAGCCTACCAGTGACGGAGGAAAACATTGCTGAAGCAGGTGATTAGCCAGGGCACCACGGGGATGGCGCAGTAAAGTCCAGGTTGTTGTTTTATATGCCGGCAACCCAGGGGTGATGGTTCAAAAAAGATCTACGCTGGAGCTCCCCTTTGAGTGCTAATTTGTAGAAGGGATTCCAAAGGCGTTTGGGGCCAATTCTCAGCTGTGACCTCTGCCACTTCTATAAAGGGGTACTCCCCTTCTAGACATCTTATCCCCTATCCAATTGATAGAGGATAAGATGTCTGATTGCGGGTGTGCCGCTGCTGGGGCCCCCGCGGTCTCCCGCTGTAACGGGCGTTCTAAACAAATGCCGGGTTCCTGCGGCAGTGGTCTTGATGTCAAGGACACACACCTTGTGACATGACGCCACGCCCCCTCCATTCATGTCTATGGGAGGGGGCGTGTCGGCCGATGCTTTGACCATTTACAGCTCATTCATTTGGCTGAAGGAGCTGTATATGTAATATCAAGGGCAGGATCAGATTCGATAAGGTTTTCCTGATCCTGTCATTGGCTCTAAATATTCAACTCATGCGCACTGCACTGTATGTATACCCACAAAATGTAAAATGTTTCGCTTTCCAAGGTATAACCAGTATGCTACTGTATGTTTGCTCTCAAGTTTGAAGCGGCTTTCTGTCGGTGCATATCATTTTAAGCAGCTGTCCCTCTATAAAACAAGTAACACATTTGTGAAAGGAAAATACACCAATCTTGTAAAGCATTAGGTTAATCACATCTAATAGTTAGTCCATTCTTGAGTGATGACTTGTTTTTCCATGTGTTACAAAAATACATTTGGATTATTTCCAATTTTGCTTGAAAATCAGTGGCCTTAGAATACCTTTTATTTATGTCATCACATGTCTTTCCATGGCAACAGATGTACACAAATATTGTATAGGTGTTACAGGGTCACAAGACCGTAACTAGGAACTACAGATAAACATCTCCCAGAGAAATACTTCATGTATTTTAAATATTTCACTGCATGTGACTGAACAGAATGACTGGCAGGAGTTCACTAAAGCTTCCGGAGATTTATTTTATTATGCAGCACATGTTTAATTTATCAATATCTTTTCAACAAATAATCTAAACTATTTGAACACTTTATTGCTTTTATCAAACAAATAATAAATGCAACATGTTGGTTTTTCTGTTGATGGATTTATAGTTCTTACCAGTAAAAATGTTTTATTTTTATAATTGGTAGAATTAAATAAACACTGCACAGATAATGTTATATAATTAAACCTATTATCAAAATAATGAACATGCTACTTTGCTACTAATTCTCTAGGGATGCCTTGTTTAATCAATGCAGGACTTTTCACAAAAATCTACATAAATATAGCTAAAAAAAATATATATATATATATATATATATATATATATTTTTTTTTTTCTTTCTTTTTTCTCCTAAAGTTAAAGTAACGCAAAGAAAAAAAAGCTTTGTTAAAGCAATATTAGGCTAGTTAGTTTTTCTCCATGTCTGTTCCACTCCTGCTATTGGTTAAAAATACTGAGCAAAATCCTAACCAAACTACTATGTGTGAACACTACTATGTGTGTGCCTTAAGTGGTTTTCACATCATGTTTGACCATCTGCCATTTGTGTAGTGGGAAAAAAATAGAAACATATACTGTACAATATATATATATATATATACATATATATGTATATATATATATATATATATATGTGTGTGTGTGTGTATATATGCCATATGCCCTTGTCTTATATGTCCATATGAATTTTATTTCTCAACTATATTAAAGGGGTACTCCGGCCGTAAGACATCTTATCCCCTATCCAAAGGATAGGGGACAAGATGTCTGATTGCGAGGGTCCCACCGCTGGGTACCCCCGCAATCTCTCATGCAGCACCCACCTGTCTCAGCTGTACGAAGCGATGATCGCTCTGTGACTGAAAACTAACGAACCCTTGTGATGTCGAGCCCCACCCCCTCAATGCAAGTCTATGGGAGGGGTCGTGACGTCACAAGGGGGCGGACTCGTTAGTCTTCAGACACGGAGCGATCATCACTTTGAGCAGCTGAGACAGGTGGGTGCTGCATGAGAGATTGCGGGAGTCCCCAGCGGTAGGACCCCCGCAATCAGACATCTTATCCCCTATTCTTTGGATAGGGGATAAGATATCTTAGGGCCAGAGTACCCCTATAAAGTGTGTTGTGGGCCACACTATTCTGTCTTGTCTGAAGAACAGGAACCAAACATAGACAATTCTAGTGGGAATTCAATTGCAGATGGATCAAAACATATTGGTAAAAATACATTTAGAAAATAAAGAAAAATAGAATTTAAAGGAAAAGAAAGTATTAAAAAAAATGTCAAAACAGTTTTTCATAGAAATAGTCTGAACTATACCTAAAAATGTTATGTTTATTCTTTGATAAACCATAGTCTTATTAGGTATTGCATTTAAGTACTGTGTTATTAAGCATCATAACGGTATAGATTATAGTAGTTATATTTTAATATTTAGTTTTCATTAATTATAAGTACTCCATATGATAATAGAATATTGCTTTGAGTGTCTCCATAAAACCTTTATAACTGGGTATCACATCATGGTGCCTAATACAACTATTGTATTAAATTATTATTTTTACATTTACATTCTTTTACAAAATATTAGATGCTATGTAGTATATATTTTCTTTGTGTATATAATGTATGTAAGGTATTAGGATTAGATCTCTATAGTAAAATATAAAGTCTACATTATTTAATATACAAACCTATCATCATACTAAGTAATGCTAAAGCCGGGTTCACATCTGCCTAGAGCTCTGTTTGTTTGTTGGAATCCATACAGACCCCATTTAAGTCAAAGGGATCTGTAGGGACCTGTTGAGCAATTAAACGTCCTGCTTAGTTTTTGACAGAGCTACAACTGAGATGTGAACCTAGCCTAAGTCATTGAGTAAAAAGTAATCTGCATTCAACCAATCAAAATATTTTCATTGTCCATTAAAACAGCAATATACGGTATTACACAGATAAAAAATAAAAGTAAAACACTTTGACCAAGTGAACTTTTTTATTAATAATGGTCACATGGTCTTCATTTTGCCCAGTCCTTTGTAAGATATATTGTTTGCAAATGTTAGAATTTAATAGGGAAAGTAAGAATAATTAAGGTTTTTAACTGCGCACAGTCTCTAGAAAGTAAAATTGAAATGGTGTTGATTTTCCGTCATGTTAAATGTCTTCTAAATTTAAATAGGTTTTATTGCCATGTTCTTTTTATTCATTTTATGTGACGGCCATGGAAAGCATGCTAATTTAGCAATTCTAATTCCATTCACATTTTACCTGTAGCACCAAGAAAAATGAGAAAACACTGTCCTACATTTATATAGAATGTGTGCCATTTCAGAATATTACACTGCAGGATATAATACTATAAATAAATCTCTTACTTCACATTATGCATTTTGCTCCTGTACATTTCAGCATGTCAGAGATAAGTTTACTTTGGTCTACAGTATTTTTATTTATAGGCACACAATTTGTAAGGAGTATCTAAAAAAAAGCTATGGTATTTGATGCCACATTATATTATTAATTGAAATTCCATCCAAGAAATTTACTGGTTAGTCACAAGTTAAAATGACACTATTTTTATGCTTTATTAAAATTATGTAGGTACTATATAATGATGAATAAAATAAAAATAATTATATAATAATTATAATATAAAAGCAACTAATATTTAATAAACTATAAAATAATTATGCAATCAGCAAATTTGTTAAAGTGCTACTAGTGAATTGGAACAATTGAGTCAAAAGATGACTGCTTTTTCATTGTTTTACTACAATGCTAAACATAAAGATCAAGATAACTATCCTGTTTTAGTTGATATTTTAATTTGTTTTTGGATTTGTTTGTTTTTTAAGATAAGTACGGTTCAACAAACATTGCACTTGGCAGTAACACAGTGCAAACAAATGTAAGGAATAATAAATAGTATAGATATTTTACCTCCAGCCTGTTTGCATTCTTCTTGGCTGAAAAGAGGAGAATGTTTAGCTTCTTTTCCTAAAGCTGCATTTCAATGTCTTATTAGGATATGAACATGTCTAGTGGGAAATCAGAAAATGCAGCCTTGTCGAATTAAGCGGTTGTTGAAAACTGTAACTTTATATAGTGTTGTGTAACACATTTGCTGGTTAGCCAGCTAATATACTGCAACAAGGGGCTTGTAATAATTCATTTTTCGGTGGATAAAACCATACCATAAACCACTTAATGAGGGCACTTTTTTTTGTTCCATGTAATTCTCTATGCCGGGTAATGGAGAGAATGTGCTACTTTGCACTTTTTGCATATAGCAGCTGCTAACAAATGCTACTTATTATTTTGAATATATTTAGATAACATTCCATTTGTCTTAGAGCATCTTGTAGTATTGCCTGAATTATTCCTTGCAGAAAGTAAAATGGTGTGGGTTTAAACACAAACATGTTCCGTTATAAATGGCATTTATGAAAGAGGACATGTCAGCTCACCTCATATGTCTGTTTTAGCAAATAGGCATTTCCCATCAACTAGCAAGTCTGGAGAATATTTGCTTAGAATTTTGCCTTAAAGGGGTTATCACCAT
Organism: Hyla sarda; assembly: GCF_029499605.1. NCBI lineage: Eukaryota > Metazoa > Chordata > Amphibia > Anura > Hylidae > Hyla > Hyla sarda. The sequence goes on along the minus strand of NC_079193.1, from coordinate 89,631,987 downwards.
GAGGTGATTTTAGTACTTATCTGTCAGACAGTAATGGACATGCTTAGGAAAGATCCTTGCTTGTCTTGGGGCTAAATGGCTATGTTGTCAGACAACCATAAAGCTGTGGCTATTTTTTTGTGAACTGTATAATTTCTGTTGGTGTTACCTCTCTCGAACTACAATCCCATTATTTATCCCATTATTCCTTGTCTGTAAGTGTGAGGTCACTTTCCTCCCTCCCACACATCAGCCACTCCACCCACTGAAACACACCTGTGCTCCCTTCAATGCAATAGACCAGTGTTTTCTAACAAGTGTGCCTCCAGTTGTTGCAAAGCTGTAGAATGACCCCCCCCCCAGTGGTTGCTCTACCCATTGAAGCAGACAGGCTATCTGTCATCACCTGACTAGTGATGTAATGTCTCGGGCCGCACAGCAACCTGGGAAACCTGGGACAACAGTCATTTTGTAATCTATTAAAAATAAACATTAGGGCAAAGATCATATAAGAATTGTAAGACCACCATCACACACAAATACAGACACTATATTATTAACTACACTAACTTTACAGCCCCCGTAGCATAGTCAAATAAAAAAAAAATCCTGGAATACCCCTTTAAACTCTGTTATCCTGTATGGCAGTGTTTTCCAACCAGGGTGTTTCCAGTTATTGCAAAACTACAACATCCAGCATGCCCGGACTGCCAAAGGCTGCCCAAGTATGCTGGAAGTTGAAGTTTTGCAACAGCTGGAGGCGCTCTGGTTGGAAAACAGCCTTATGGACATGTATGAATTAGGCTGGGATTACATATATGCATTGTCTGTCATTTTTTCCATAATATGTTAGTAATTGAGTTGTTTTTGCTGTATCCTGTTGCTCATTTGTTTATGCCATATGCAGTATTGTACTGTCCAATCTGTATTTTGAAAATTGTAAATAAAATCAATCATTTGAACCATATTAGTAGACTATAATAGTAGACTAGATAGTCTAAGAAAACATTTTTATAAATCTAGTGCATTCTTAAACTGTCTAGTCTACATTTACACAGTTCAAGAATTAGACAGGATTTTGGAAATCTTGGCCATTATTACTAGAAATGTGGAATAGTAAAATTAAAGTATATCAGACTTTACCATAGACCTTAAAAAACCTGCAAGATTTTGTATATTGAACAGATAAAATGAGAAATATTTTTCATGAAAAATATTTGGTGTGTAGTTGTTTCTTCTAGTTTATTCCATCGGGAGCAGGCAGAATTGTTCAGCTTGCAGGTGAACAACCTAGATATTCTCTTTTTTTCCCTACTTCACATAGTACTAGCTAAGCCCCACCTACATTTTTTGTGCTCAGTTGTGGTCTAGTTTTTCTCAGAGATAGACTTAGCCTAACGACAGACAAAGAAGAGCAGTTTTCAGGAAAGAAGGGCACTTAGTGGCCAATACTACAGCTGTTTTTCTGGGGTAAGAAGTCATTTTTTAAAAATTATTTACAAATATGTTCAAAATCATATTGGATCAAATTGATGGAAGTTGTTTGAAAGGACAGCGACCCCCCCCCCCCCCCCCATGTCAGCAATCGCCGCAAATCGGCAGGCAATTCAGTCCAGCAATTTGCGGTAATTCCGGGTCAATCAGGTCTCCGGTGGCCTGGAAATAAAGGGCAATTGGGGCTGTCCGAGACAGCCCCAATCACACTTATGCAGCAGGAGTGACACCTCACGATCATGTGATTGATTGGTCAGAAAGACGGACCAATCACTACTCTGCTGGGCGGCGATCAGTGCAGGCGGAGGTCCCTTACCTGTCTGGAGGTTGGCAGGGGTCCCCTCAGGAGTGGTGGCGGAGGACTGGAGCGGCAGGAGTGGCGGCAGCAGCGGTGCGGGTGGCAGGATACAGCAGGAGGTGAGGCCTGTTCGCCTACTGCTGTTGCTTAGCAACAACTTTCAGCAAGCACAGACAGCTAAAGGGCATGCTGGGAGTTGTAGTAGTGTTCCTCCAGCTGTTGCATAGCTACAACCCCAGCATGCACAGACAGCTAAAGGCATGCTGGGAGTTGAAGTAGTGTGCGCCAGCAAAGCACTTTACGTCCACATATGGGTATTTCCTTACTCGGGAGAAATTGGGCTACAAATTTTGGGGTCCATTTTCTCCTATTACCCCATGTGAAAATGAAAAATTTGGAGTAACACCATAATTTTAGTGTTAAAAATCGCATTTTTAATTTTCATGTCCAAATTCAACGCAAACCTGTCAAACACCTGTGAGGTGATAAGGTTCACTATACCCCTTGTTATGTTCCTTGAGGGGTGTAGATTCCTAAATAGTGTGCCATGTGGAGGTTTATTTGCTGTTCTGGCACCATGGGGGATTCCTAATTGCAACATGCCCCCCAAAAACCATGACAGCAAAATTTGCCCTCTAAAATCCCACAATTGCTCTTTCCCTCTTGAGCCATGTTGCAAGCCCGCAGAACACTTACGTCAACATATGAGGTATTGCCATACTCGAGAGAAATTGGGTTACAAGTTTTGGGGGGCTTTTTCTCCTTATACCCCTTGAAAGATTGGGGCTACATGAACATGTTAGTATAAAAAATGGAGATTTAGATTTTTCTTCTCCACTTTGCTGCTGTTCCTGTGAAACACCTAAAGGGTTAACAAACTTTCTGAATGTCATTTTGAATACTTTGAGGAGTGCAGTTTCTATTATGGGTTAAATTATGAGGTATTTCTCACAGAAAGGCCCTACAAATCCTCCTCAAATTTTTCTGGTCCCTGAAAAATTCAGATTTGGAATTTTTCGTGAAATTTTTGAAAATTGGTGCTATACTTTGAAGCCCTCTAATGTCTTAAAAAATAAAAACAGGTCAACTTTATGATGCCAACATAAAGTAGACATATTGTATCTGTGAATCAGTATATAATTTATTTGGTATGTCCATTTCCCTTACAAGCAGAGAGATTCAAAGTTAGAAAAATGCTAAATTTTCTAAATTTTCATGAAATTTGGGGATTTTTCACCAAGAAAGGATGCAAGTAATGACGAAAGTAGAATATGTCACGAAAAAACATTCCCGGAATAGAATAAAAGGTAAAAGCATCCCAGAGTTATTAATGCAAAAAGTGACAGTGGTTAGACTTGGAAAAAAGGGCTCAGTCCTTAAAGGGGTACTCCGGTGCTAAGACATCTTATCCCCTATGCTAAGGATAGGGGATAAGATGCCTGATCGCGGGGGTCCCGCCTCTGGGGACCCCCGTGATCTTCCACGCCGCACCCCATTAGAATCAGTCACTGGGACGGAGCATAGTGACGTCACAGCTCCGCCCCCGTGTGATGTTGTGCTCCGCCCCCTCAATGCAAGCCTATGGGAGGGGCGTGACAGCTGCATTGAGGGGGTGGAGCATGACGTCACACGGGGCGGCGCCGTGACATCACTATGTTCCGTCCTCGTGGTCGAGATGGACTCAGCCTGAGGACCTCCAGCAGTTCCGGAAGCCGCTAAAGGTGGGTGCTGCATGGTAGATCCTGGGGGTCCCCAGCAGCGGGACCCCGGCGATCTGACATCTTATCCCCTATACTTTGGATAGGAGATAAGATGTCTAGGGGCGGAGTACCCCTTTAAGGAGAAAATGGGCTGAGTCCCTAAGGGGTTAAGGATAGGGTCACACATAATTGATCAGTAGCGTATTTTATGCCATTTTGTGCCTCATGCTGTTCTCGCTCCCACCCGACCCCCCTGCGAGGGGTCTGTGAGTTGCCGAGTGCACTGAGTATGTGCATGCACAGTGTACTCAGACATTACGGCTGCTCTGGGATGTCTGAGTGCACTCGGCGACCCACAGGCCCCCAGTGTGGCTGCTCGGAGCGGCGGATTGCCGCTGTGAGCAGGCCAGAGGGCGGGACAAGCAGGCCATGGGGTGGAGCAAGGGGGTTGGGTGGGTCCGGCAACAGCAGAAGGCACAATATGGGTTGGGTCACCGGCGGATCCGCAGTGTAAAATACGCTGCGGATCCACTAAGTGTGACCCTACCCTTAAAGGGGTTGTTCATGAAATGAATCAACTATTGTAATACCAACAGTCAGTTTATGTATACCAACGCAGTGTAACCCAGCAAAAACAAATTAAACTGAGCCTTTTCCTTCAGTGCCCCTAGAGACAGGAATGCATATTATACTTTAAAAATTACCTTCTCAGTATTTGAATTGTATTCCAGGATTTGCTTTTCTTCAGGTGAGACTGGAGAACATGTACAGTTATATAGTTTGAATACCATGTTATAAGCAGATTATTTACCGTTATAAAAGAACATATTCCATACTCCATACTCTTTTTCCCAAAAAAAAGGCTTAGAGGCGAAAAAAAAAATGCATTTTTTTCCCCACACCTTTCCATCTCTATATGAGACCGAAAGCTCATTTTTATGTGAGTTTGATTGCTCAACTACTTTATACCAAGAATCTTAAGTCACTCTCTCCAGTAAGGACATAGAGAAATTAATACAAGCAGGATGTCCAAGGGAGTGTGGGAAAATAATGAATGGAGACACCGAAGTTGTGTCAGTATTAAGTACGTAATGTGTATCACCCGGCTTGTTTATTATTAGTTTTGATCTGCTCCCAAGTAGGAAAGACACCTGTGATGTTATGTCAGCAGCTGCTCTTCGGAATGGTTCAGCCAGTCAATCAATGTTCACATAGGCCAATGATTCACTTGAATTAAAGACAAGCCTTCGGGACAACTGGAGCAGGGTACAAGAATATACAAGTGTTCAATGAGAAGGTCTGTGAAAAGTATCAGGCCCCAACTATAAACAAACAAGAGAACAATTGACCCATCACTGTGACAAAGAATGACTGAGAATTATACAATTTTGTACAAGGACCAGGTACTGGCAAGCCTTTAAAACCTGAAATTCTGAATACTCACAGTGCTTTATGATCCTGAAAACTTTCTCATGTTTACTTAAAGGGAACCTGTCACCAGGTTTTACCCTTTATGACTGGTGACAACACATTTTACAGGATAAAAGGTTTCTGATTGGTAATCTCTCGTTAATAACCCTGACTTTTGTAGTGTGGTGCAGATTATACCACTTGTAGTTGCTGTTTGATCTTGCTGTATTTACTCCTTAGATTAGTAATGTCCAGCCTTAGTTTTTGTCCTAGTGTGGGTTCTAGGGTCCTTATATTGCTTGTGTTAGGGTCACTTTAGCAGGTTAAGGTTTTTCATTAGGGATTTATTATGCATAGCACTGATCAGTATCTGCAATCTAAAGATTGAAAAAATGAGTCCCCTAACGAAGCACTAAGATGCAAAAGTATAAAGACTAAAAGTGGCTCTAGTATGGGGTAGAGCCCGTGATGTTATACATGTAAGGTAACCATCCACCGCCTCCAGCTCCCTTGGACGGTAATGCAACTAAATAAGGATATGGACAGTCCCGGGCCAGTTCAAACAGGAATGAGAGACCAACGAAAGCCATTAGTCCTGTACAGCAAGGTCATTGTGCCCGGCATGTATGGTCAACAGCCAGGAAACAGTTCCTGTAAGGCAATCAGGTTAATCAGGGGAGGAGGAGAGGGAGAAGAATTACCAAAAGAGGGAGGATGAAAAGGCGGAGACAAAGGGGAAAAGGGCAAAGAAGAGGGGAGAGAGAAAGGGAGATAGAAGGAAAAAAAAGGCCATGAAAGAGGAGGAGAAGGGAGAAAAGGCCAAAGAGAGGAGAGAGGAGAAACTTGGCAGCAGCATCAGACCACTCAGAGAACATCAAATGGCAGCCAAAAGTGAGAAGTCCACATTTCAGCAAGGTGAAGGGCGCCTCTGTCTCCGCACCCAGTCGTCCGCCTCAGCAGGGGAATTAAAGAATATAGCTCTGTCGCCATCCACGACCTGCAGGCGGGCTGGGTAGGCAATAGAATAGGTGATATTAAGGTCCCTCAGTCTCCCCTTCACAGCTGTGAAGGTAGCTCTGTGTTTCTGCAAATCAGCTGAAAAATCCAGGAACAGGGATACCTTGGCATTATCATAGATGATATCCCGGAGCTGCCTAGCCAGGCCCAATCATTACAATTAGGAATCTGGGCAAGAAGGGGTCTTGGGGGCGCCCCCGAAACCATTTTTCCACAAATGACGCAGGAGTCTGACCCTCTGCTCGCTCCGGCAGTCGTATGTCACTGTTCTAGTTGTGATTCCATGGCCGAAATTGCCTTGGGTATAGGGGCCTATAGTGTCTTCTAAAGTGGATACCCGGCCCTCTGCCCCCGCGATGCAGCCCAACATAAATTTTAACCTCCTCCACCTTACCGGTCAAAGTAGTCTGGCAGGACGTGATGGCGGTAAGGAGGTGTGCTGTGACCTGCTTAAGCGTGAGGTCCGGTGCAGGTCCCGGCGCTGGCAGCGAGTGCGCCCCGGAGGCCCCAGCATCGTCACCAGGCTTTCATCCTTCAACAGGGCCGCGGGCACCATCTTGGCTGGCGTCCCGCGCAAAGTCACGGAGCCTCTTAATCACAGATTGGTCCCGGTTCCGAGCCTGGTCGGTTCTGCTGGTGCGGACCATCTTCAGGAATGAGGTGGAGGTAAGTAGGGGTGCAGGATACTGGTCAGGAGGCTGAAATCATGGGCTCAGAGCAGGAGTAACTCCAACATGCGACCGCTCTGCTCACAGGTAAGGCCACGCCCCCACCAGAGCTGATTAATTAAACATTTAATCTGAAAAAAGGTATCACAGTGCTACGTATAAAAAAAAAAATATGACATACAGGTACCAAAATATATAAAAGAGTTCAGAAAACAAAAAGAAAGTCCTTACAGCATAATGGTATAGTAGTCCTTGCGAGTGAGAGTCCAGCAGTATCTTAAGATGTCTTGCCAGCTTTTGCCACAGGCTTGAACAAAAGTTTGACCAGTATCTCAGTTTTATAGTGGCTTTTTAGGAGGGAAAAGAGAATTAATCTGACCCCACACGGGAGTGGGGGTGGGGGAGGGGAACTACCATCCCTCTTTCCTGCTCCCTTATCTTAGTTTGTTTTATGATGGCCAAAGTGCCTGACTTCATGGAGGTATAACACAGGCAGACAGACCCCCCCCCCAGTAAAACTGGACAAAAACAAATACACAGTCTGAATGAACCCTCACCCATGCTTTAGATTCTACATTATACACAAATTCAATGATAATACACTTGTATGATTCCATAATCAGGCCTTGGGCCTGACGAGTTGGCTCGTCCTGAGATGGCAAGCGGTGTATGACGCGGGCTCCCGACTCAAGCCCGCGTCATACTGGCCAGCTGGGGGCTGGCGTTAATAGCTGACATCGCCGATGATCGCCACGGCCGGCTATTAACTCTTTAGATCGCCGCTGTCAAAATTTACAGCAGCGTCTAAAGGGACATTTAAACCATCCCTGGTGGTCCAGTGTGGTGGATCGCACCCCCTGCATGATCGGGGGTGGGGGGATAGCGATCCACTTCTGAGGTAGCTGGAGGGCTTATCTCTCCTTCTGTGGCGGCTGCTGCACTGTGAATGATTAAGCCTGACAGGACCAGGCTTTATCAATTGAGCGCAGAGTACAAAGATCAATGTGGTTCTATGAAACCACATTGATCTGTATGAGGAATCTAATCATTCCTCCTAAAAGTCCCCTAAGGGGACTAAAAGTGTGGAAAAAAAAAAGTTATATAAAAAGTTTAAAAAAACACCCATTAACCCCTTCCTTATTAAAAGTTTAAATCACCCCCTTTTCCCGAATTCCATATAAAAAATGTGTCCATGATAAAAATAAACATATGTGGTATCGCCGTGTGCATAAATGTCCGAACTATAAAAATATATAGTTAAAATGTACGGTCAATGGCGTACGTGCAAAAAAATTCCAAAATATATGATAAAATATATTGATCATGATAAAATGAATAAAAAGCGATCAAAAAGTCCAATCAATACAAAAATGATACCGCTAAAAACTTCAGATCACGGCGCAAAAAATGAGCCATCATACTGCCCCATACACAGAAAAAAAGTTATAGAGGTCAGAAGATGACAATTTTAAACAAATTAATATTCCTTTAGCATATTAAAGGGGTATTCCAGGAATTTTTGTTATTTGACTATGCTACAGGGGCTGTAAAGTTAGTGTAGCTCATAATATAGTGTGTACCTGTGTGTGACGGTTTTCTCACAATTCTTCTGTGATTTTCACTCCAATATTTATTTTTACCAGCATACAAAATGACTGTTGTCTCAGATTTTTCCCAGCTTGCAATGCTACCGAGACCTGACTCACTAGTCAGCTGATGACAGGAAGCCTGTCTGCTTCAATGGGTGGAGGGATCGCTTGTTAGGAGAGAGATCAAACTGCAACTAATGCAACAGCTGTAGGCACCCTGATTTAAAACCACAGGTCTTTTGATGGATGCAGCTCATTTATGTTTCAATGGGTGGGGAGGCTGATGTGTGGGAGGGAGGAAAATGGAATTGTGGGATTTGTAGCCAAAAAAGAAAAGTCAAACAGGAAATACCAGTTCACAAAAAGCTAGCCACAGTATTATGGTAATCGTACAACATAGCCATTTAGCCCCAAGACAAGCGCAGATCCTTCCTAAGCATGTCCATTACTGCCTGCCAGGTACATACTAAAATCACCTTATGATGAAGAACCCCTTTAATGTGATACTGTCTCTGCCTCTGACCTTTTTCATCAGGACAACTACATTTATGGTAGATTCTAGATGCTGTAAAATGGGGAAGGGACCCTCCCAGGCAGTCTGCAACTTATTCTGCCTGATGGGGTTCAGAACCATTACCTTCTGTCCCACTTCACAGACCCGCGGGTCGCATCCCAATCTACTCACTTGTCCCATTCCCCGGCTGTCACGTCCCAGCGTGCGCGGCCCCGCTCTCTAGGGCGCGCGCGCGTGACGGCTCTCTTGAGATTTAAAGGACCAGTGCACCACTAATTGGTGCCTGGCCCAATCAGTGTCTATTAGCTTCCCTGCTGCATGCCTATAAAAATCCACTTCCCCTTCCTGTCCTTGCCGGATCTTGTTGCCTTGTGCCTAGTGAAAGCGTTTTGTATTTGCCCTTACCAGTGTTTCCAGACCTTCTGCTGTTGCCCTTGACTACGAACCTTGCCGCTTGCCCTGACCTTCTGCTACGTCTGACCTCGCCTCTGTCTAGTCCTCCTGTACCATGCCAGTCTCAGCAGTCAGTGAGGTTGAGCCGCTACCGGTGGACAAGACCTGGTTGCTACCGCCGCAGCAAGACCATCCCGCTTTGCGGCGGGCTCTGGGGAAAACCAGTAGCAACTTAGAACCGGTCTTCCGGTACGGTTCACGCCAATCCCTCACTGACACAGAGGATCCACCACCAGTCTGCGAATCCTGACACCTACCCTGCAGAATATACTGATCAGTGCATCTGCGACCTTATCTGCCCAGACTGAGCATAAGGCAACAACCTCAGGGTACCTGGTCGCATAATTCAACACAGTAAGAATAAATTGTTTCCCTGTGCTGCTGGGTATAGCTAGAGGCCCCAAAATATCCATTGCCACTCGTTCAAAAGGTACACATATGACTGGCAGGGGCACTAGGGAAACATGAGTAACATTCCCAGACTTACCCACCCTCTGGCAGACACAACAGGATCTACAGTAATTTGCAACAGCAGTACCCATACCTGGCCAGTAGAAATTGTGTGCCAAACTCGCCTTTGTCTTGGCCACTCCCAAATGTCCTGCCAGGGGGGGTCTCATGGGCTTACCTCAGCAGCTCTTTCCTGTACTGCCTAGGAACTACTAACTGCCTATCTCTCTCCTGTGGCTCTAGCATGCCTTTGGAAAGGGACTCCCAGTACAAGATATTGTATTCCCAATATACCCGATGCCCATCTGTGTCAGCACCTGGCTGTTCAGCACATTGTCTCAGCCCTTCAAGGGAAGGGTCACTGTGCAGAGCTTCCCAGAAATGCTCATTGCCCTCCCTCATCTCATGGCATCAGGGAGCACATTTCCCTCAGGTGAACTAGCTTCTCCACCTTCCTTTGCTTTGGCTTGCAAGACACACACCTTGGCCCTTTCATCACCATCCTCCCTTCTTTCCGGGGTTTACCTTCCTCCCCCTCAGTCCCAGACATAACAATGTTACAGGCATCATACACAGGCCCATCACTCCTTCCCTCCTCCTCCTCAGCCCTCTTAGACTCACAGAATTGGGAAATATCACTCACTACTGGTCCCTCATCCTTACATGTCACCAGGGGCACACCAAACCCTCCCCCTAGCCCATCTCCACTAGGTTTTGGCATTGGTAATTCATTGTCATCATATTTTACAATACACCCCATTTTACTTTTGGAAAACATCACTGGTTCAGTCACAGGTAAACATTTATCAATCCCCTGCACTCCCTCCCAGTTATCACATTTCACAGTGTCTCCTAAAGTCTTGCAGAATGAACCGGGCTCTCTCCTAGCCCATCTGGTGTGCAGGTAGTGTCCTCCAGAGCATAATGACAGAGCATCTGACCCAAATCATTCCCTAGCAGAACATTAACAGGAATGTCCTCAGAGACCCCCCACCTCCTTTAATCCTTTGCCTGTACCTCAATCCAGGTACACACGGGCCATGGGCACAGCAGGTCGCACACCTCCAATTCCTTTTAAAGCCACTGTTCTTCCAGGGATGATGTCCTCTGTATCCACCACTTCAGTCCGCACCAAGGTAAATCAGGCTCCAGAATCTCGTAAACCCACTGTCACCCACAGTTACACTCTGTAGGTTATCCCCTCTTTTCTCCACCGCTCCATACACTAGAAGAACGGCTGTGTGTCCTCTAGCTGACGGTGGAGAATTCTTGTTGGGGCAATGGCACTCAGGTGCTCAGTGCTTTTTGCATCTGTAACATCGGCGGGTGTCTCCCTGACCCAGTGCGGCTCCTGTTGCTTTTGGTGATAATGGCAAGAAATTCCCGGCTGGCCTGGTGGTGCTTTGTGGTTGTGTGGCTCCCCTCCAGGTACTTGCTCCAGCTTGTGCAGATCCATGTTTTGCTGGCACCTGGTTATTGGCAAAGTCATCTCCTAGTTCTGCTGCTTCCGCTACTGTCTTGGACTTGCAGTCCAAAATCCACTCTCTGGCTTCAAAGCTCTGTGTTTGGAGAAACTGATATAGGACCATCAAGTCCTCCAGGGCCTCATAAATAGTGACTTGTAGGCCCCCAGTCCATTGCCCGAATGCCGTCCTTAGCAGACCTGCATGTTCAGTGCAGCTTTCTGTGGCGCTTTGTTGCAAAGTCCGAAATCTTTTCCGATAAGCCTCTGGAGTCAGATTAAAACTTTTTAGCAGGGCAGATTTTATTGCCTGATAGTCGTTGTTACCTTCAGAGGGAAGAGAAGCAAACACATCCAGAGCTTTCCCTCACAACCGTGGGGTTAGATATCGTCCCCACTGTTCCCTAGGTAGAGCAAACCTTTTCAAATCCCCTCAGGAACACCTCCAGATCACCATCTTTCTCCAACATGGGGAAATGTTCCAAGCAAGGTTTGTGGTCTCCTTGATCCTGCACATCACTGCGTGCAGATGAAGCATCCCCTCTCAGCCTCAGAACCTCCAGTTCATGCCTCCACTGGGCCTATCTTTCTGCTGCTCTTTCTGTCGCCTCTCTCTCTCTGCGGCCTGTGCCTCTCTCTCTGCGGCCTGTGCCTCTCTCTCTACAGTTTGGTACTGGAGAAGCAGTTGGAGTTTCATATTAGCATCCACATTCCAAAGGTGTTGTAAGGCAATCCGCATATAAGAGTCCAAGGCCTCATGTGGAGTACTGTCCTGATAGGGAGTAATGTTGTTGCATTAACCAGGAGACATCAGGACATGGGTGGCAGTTCCAGCTGTAGGACTTTGTCTCATGTCACTCAGCTCTGCTGCATGGGCATCATACTCCACAAGATCAACAATAAGTTGCTCCTTGTTCTTTCCCGCAGTAGAGATCTCCTTTTCATGGCACATTAGCTCCAGTTCATTCTTGGACTTCTTGTGATATGCCTCCATATTTCCAAGATATAAACACACAAGTTTCTCCACCATATCGACTGGATTGAGAGGTGCTGGACACACAGAATTGAAGGGATCTCAAGTTTATTCACCCATGATGCAACGCGTTTCACAGTAAGACTGCTTCATCCAACATGTGAGTCGCTGCGCATGCAGGTGTACTCGCACACATCGTGTCCGCTCCCCCTGCTCTATGAGCTAGGCTGAGAGCTGCCGCGATGTTCGAGTATACTGCGCATGCGCGCGGCAACTCGCACATCGCATTGTGTCTGCTCGTAGCGGCGTATTGCCACTCTGAGCAGGCACCTGTAAAGGCAGCATACAGCGGTCCTTCAGCGGCGGATCCGCAGCATAATACGCACTGGGGATCCGCTCGTATGAATGTACCCTTATAGTGGCCTTTTAGGAGGGAAAAGGGAATTCATCTGACCCCAAAGGGAGGGGGGCTGCCATCCCTCTTTCCTGCTCCCTTATCTTAGTTTGTTTTATTATGGCCAGAGTGCCTGACTTCAAAGGAGGTATAACACAGGCAGACAGACGCCCCCCCCCCCCCCCCCCAATAAAACTGTAATACACAAAAGCAAATACACAGTCTGAATGAACCCTCACCCATGCCTTAGATTATACATTATACACAAATACAATTATAATACACATGTATGATTTCATAATCAGGCCTTGGGCCTGACAGAATTTATTACGGGTTCTTACAGCATTTAGGCTGTTTCTGCCAAGATTTTTCCATAATCACGGCATGACTTAAACTATTACTGTGAAATAAATATGTACTCTGTGAAAGTTTATGGATAAGCAGCTTTTATTGCACACATTGGGGGAGATTTATCAAAGCCTGTGTAGAGGCATTTTTTTTAAAGGCCTCTAAAAATTAAAGAAGTAATCTGACTGGTTGCTGTGGGCAACTGCCCCACTCTTCATCTACACAGGTTTTGATGAATCTCCTCCTTTGTATATTTGAATTATGGCAGTTATTTGTATACAGTGGAGGAGATTTATCAAAACCTGTCCATAAAAAAAAAATGAAGGAAGCAATCTGATTGGTTGCTATGGGCAACTCAGCAACTTTTCCTCTGGACAGGTTTTGATAAATCTACCCCAATGTGTGCATGGATGGCTGCTTTTCTATAGAATGTAATAGAACACATTTAAATAAACAGCCAATTTGTATACCTACTGTACTGCCATTTTTCTGTTTTCATTTTACACTGTTCCTATATGAGTATTTGCGCACCTACGACCTTCTAGCTATCTTTTCTATAAACGCAGCCGTAGACTATATACTAATTTTACAGGGTGATAAATTACATTGTCATTTAAGAAAAATAAATTGTATTATTCTTTCTGCTCTTCTTGAGGGCACCATAATAGAGGATCAGTACTTAGCATTTATGTTTCATATTATAAAGCAAACAATAACACGTCAAGCATAACACCAGAAAAAGCACCTAAGGTATTTATTAAGGATCATTAAATATATATTTTTATCTAGGTTTTATATTCATTGTTACATTAATTCTATCAGTATCTTTGTGGTTCCAAAATGTAAGAACTTTTATAAGGTTCTTCAATGAATTGCTTTTTATATTTGTCTTGGTTAATCTTTTACTTTTTACCTTTTGTGCACATCAGCACCCCTAATGAACTGTAGGTGTGTTCAGCAGTCCAGCTATTGACAGTCTAATGCATATACAGTATGATGATACTTGTTTTAATATGATGGTTTATTTTTTTGTTCTATTAGAATAGATGTGTATGATACAGAAGACAAGATTAAACATTGTATAACTTTCTCTGGCCAGTGTTGTCAAGTAAATAAATGCACACCAGTCTTGTGCAAGATTGAATTATTGACAGGTTGATAGATAAAAATGACTGATTATTGATTTTAAAGGAGAATGACTAGTGTAATGGAAGACAGATCATAGAAGATGCATGTCCACCTTTTCTTGACCCTTTGCCACCATTTATGTATTATGTAATGGACCAAGAAGTCCAAATTTTTTTATTTTTTTTTATGTATGTCTAACAGTACTGTTAATTGATGGGGTTCTCAGTTTGTTGCACTTGCTGTTTTACAAAATATGGAAATATAAATTTGAACAGGGAAGTTAATAGACCACTACTTCACCACTCTTCTTATTTAAGTTATGCTTTTATAGGATTTGATAATGTATTCCTCCCTTATTTCTTTCATACAGTAAACTACAATGCTACCTTGTATTACCAGTGTGGTGTCCCGGTACCGCATCCTATATACCGCGGTCCCTTTATGGGTATGGGTCCCCATAGCCAGAGTCCCTAGGACGTAGGGGTCCATGTTGTATAGTCTGCACCTTGTCACCTCTATTCCCTCTAGTAAACCAGTAACTTATGCAAGGTTTATGTAAATATGGTTATATAAATGTAAATGAATGGTTAATTACCTGTGCGTAGCGTGCCAGGACCTGCGGGTCACGTGACTAGGTAAACTCTATGGTATTTCTGTTTGAGGCCCTGTGGAGGTCCCTATGACGTATGCAATCCCATCATTCTGTGTACGAATGAATGGCAGGTATTCGGACCAATCAGATTCACCCCGCCCATGCCCATATAAGGGAGCGGCGGCCATTATTCTCTCTCTTGTTCCTGGGCTGTCAACCGAGGAGGATCTGCGCAGCTATTCTCGCAGTGAGTTAGGCCTGAGCCTAAGCGACGGCTGATCAATGCTAAATCGAGAGTGTATCAATCCCCAGAAACTCTGCAGCATCACCGGACCTAATCTAACCCCTAAATCCAGACGGATCTGCAATATCTACCCTAAATTCAGAGACTTTCTAAATACCTCAAGGTCCGCAACAACTGTCAGTCACTGAGCAATATCAGGACTGTTATATTAGACTGTTACTGTGCCTTGGATGTACCGTAAGCACTTAAGTAAAGTTGTTCAAGTTCAAGTTCAATCTCCTTGTGGACCTTCAGTCATTTCATGCACCTATCGTTACTGGGAAGGGCGGCGATAGGCCGTAGAATTGCCTCAGCATACCAGCCCTCAGCCTGGCGTCACGAACTATAGGGTTAATATTAACCCCTCATATACCGAAACAACATCCCCACTACTATACACCCCCCCTCCAAGGGCTACCACACCAGGTTCTAAATCCTTTAGACAATGGACTCCAACAGCACCTAATGTACATTTCACTGCAATTCTGCTTGTGATCTCAATAAACATCCTCTTATAAGGCTCAGTGATCAGTCTGAAAACTGGGAAATTTTAGTCATATACACTTATAAATAAGTTTAAATGCAGAATGTTGGCTACCTTCCTTATAGTGTTCTTGCAGCACTACTAAAAGATAAGATTATTCTGTTTTTACGAATCTGGCTTTGCTATGTTCCTATAGTCTTTGTATGTATAATGACCAGGACCAAAGTGGCGGTACTGGACATGGCAGGGATTAATCAGGTGAGTATAGCGCATCTTATATTTTAGCAATCAAAACAATAAAAAGCTGTGGTAAAATGTTTTAATAACTCAGACAACCCCTTTAAGGTGAGCAGCTATACTACAGAAAGTAACTAAAGGAATGGTTGGTTGCCACAGTCAACAACACTGCTTTTTCCACTTGTGTTCCTATGACTGAAGGGCTCTTCCATGTCTAGACATTAGAACTGACTGTAAACTGAAACAGCCAGGGAAACTATGTCTGAGAAATTCTTTGCATAGCAACTAAAATTTGATGCTTAAAAATATAATACCGAGTGCAGTTATGGATGACTGGAAGACATATGAACTTACATGACTGTATATGGTATGGTCCTGCTTCCAAGAAAAGCAAAACAGTGTCCAGTTTTGACACAACAGTAGGCGACTGTCTTGCAGAGTATCAAGCTCAAACAGGTTGTCTTATCGCAAAGAGAATTCAATTGGTCTGGCTCCCAGCACCCCCAGCAAACCACTGTTTTTGAATCTAAGTTGGTGGAATTCAATATAACAGGTTTCTCCCTTCCCATACAGCTTGTGTTTCAAATTGTATCACCATTTGCTGGAGCATTTTTATTTTAAATGGGTGCTTCTGTACTTTGAGACACTCTGTGCATCTAAAAAGTACTTGTCACCAAAGAAACTTTTCTAAACTAACTCAGGCTATGTTCCCTAACTACTCCTAACACTCCTCCCACCCTTAAAAAAAATTCAGCGCTTTAAAAAGCTCTGTATCTTACCTTTCTTCTTGCTCACATAGTGCAAACTCCCAGCAGGAAAAAGTGGGCATTTCCCAGCAGGTATAACTAAACAACAAAACCCCAAGAGGAGGTACTAGGATCAAATCAACTAACAACAATTTTAGGGGAACCCCCTAGGGGAACCCTTAAACTAAGTACCCCCCAATATTAAAATGTACCTTTTATTGATCCATTTAAAATATAATCTTGGACCAACATAAATATGTGATTCTACAAGTTGGTGTAATGACACCACCACTAACTTTAAAACCACAGTTGCCACCAGGCTCACTAGCTCCTGTGCTTGTCTTTTGTAAACACTTGAATGTGAGAGTGAGCGTTGATGAGTAGCTCGCTCTTCTATCTATTAGGAGCCGGTGGCTACTGCAAATTTAAATAACCAGATATTAGCCAGCCCTTCCAACGTTTCACTGGCACCCCAGCTTCATCAGGAAAGTCTGGTGGCTAACATTAGCCACCAGACTTTCCTGACGAAGCTGGGGTGCCAGTGAAACGTTGGAAGGGCTGGCTAATATTTGGTTACTTTAATTTGCAGTAGCCACCGGCTCCTAATAGATAGAAGAGTGAGCTACTAATCATTTCACATTCAAGTGTTTACAAAAGACAAGCACAGGAGCTAGGGAGCCTGGTGGCAACTGTGGTTTTAAAGTTAGTGGTGGTGTCATTACACCAACTTGTAGAATCACATATTTATGTTGGTCACAGATTATATTTTAAATGGATCAATAAAAGGTACATTTTAATATTGGGGGGTACTTAGTTTAAGGGTTCCCCTAGGGGGTTCCCCTAAAATTATTGTTAGTTTCCCAGCAGGTCGCACATCCCTGAAGCCTGCTGGGGGACCACATCCGCCCTCATATGGTTGCAGTGCTGTGATGAATAGAAGATCTCAAGCTCTGTGCATCTTTAACCCCTTAAGGACCAGGCCATTTTATACCTTAAGGACCGGAGCGTTTTTTGCAATTCTGACCACTGTCACTTTAAACATTAATAACTCTGGAATGCTTTTAGTTATCATTCTGATTCCGAGATAGTTTTTTCGTGACATATTCTACTTTAACTTAGTGGTAACATTTTATGGTAACTTGCATCCTTTCTTGGTGAAAAATCCCAAAATTTGATGAAAAAAATGAAAATTTTGCATTTTTCTAACTTTGAAGCTCTCTGCTTGTAAGGAAAATGGATATTCAAAATATATTTTTTTTGGGTTCACATATACAATATGTCTACTTTATGTTTGCATCATAAAATTTATGAGTTTTTACTTTTGGAAGACACCAGAGGGCTTCAAAGTTCAGCAGCAATTTTTAAATTTTTCACAAAATTTTCAAACTCACTATTTTTCAGGGACCAGTTCAGTTTTGAAGTGGATTTGAAGGGTCTTCATATTAGAAATACCCCATAAAAGACCCCATTATAAAAACTACACCCCCTAAAGTATTCAAAAAAACATTCAGTAAGTGTATTAACCCTTTAGGTGTTTCACAGGAATAGCAGCAAAGTGAAGGAGAAAATTCAAAATCTTCATTTTTTACACGCGCATGTTCTTGTAGACCCAATTTTTGAATTTTTGCAAGGGATAAAAAGGAGAAAATTTTTACTTGTATTTGAAACCCAATTTCTCTCGAGTAAGCACATACTTCATATGTCTATGTTAATTGTTCGGCGGGCGCAGTAGAGGGCTCAAAAGGGAAGGAGCGACAAATGGTTTTTGGGGGGCATGCCGCATTTAGGAAGCCCCTATGGTGCCAGGACAGCAAAAAAAACACATGGCATACCATTTTGGAAACTAGACCCCTCAGGGAACGTAACAAGGGGTAACGTGAACCTTAATACCCTACAGGTGATTCACGACTTTTGCATATGTAAAAAAAATATATATTTTTTTTACCTAAAATGCTTGGTTTCCCAAAAATTTTACATTTTTAAAAAGGGTAATAGCAGAAAATACCCCCCAAAATTTGAAGCCCAATTTCTCCCGATACAGAAAACACCTCGCATGGGGGTGAAAAGTGCTTTGCTGGTGCACTACAGGTCTCAGAAGAGAAGGAGTCACATTTGGCTTTTTGAAAGCAAATTTTGCTCTGGGGGCATGCCGCATTTAGGAAGCCCCTATGGTGCCAGAACAGCAAAAAAAAAACACATGGCATACCATTTTGGAAACTAGACCCCTCGGGGAACGTAACAAGGGGTTAAGTGAACCTTAATACCCCACAGGCGTTTCACGACTTTTGCATATGTAAAAAAATATATATATTTTTTACCTAAAATGTTTGGTTTCCCAAAATGTTTACAATTTTAAAAAGGGTAATAGCAGAAAATACCCCCCAAAATTTGAAGCCCAATTTCTCCCGATTCAGAAAACACCCCATATGGGTGTGAACAGTGCTCTGCTGGCACACTACAGGTCTCAGAAGAGAAGGAGTCACATTTGGCTTTTTGAAAGCAAATTTTGCTCTGGGGGCATGCCGCATTTAGGAAGCCCCTATGGTGCCAGGACAGCAAAAAAAAAACACATGGCATACTATTTTGGAAACTAGACCCCTCGGGGAACGTAACAAGGGGTAATTTGAACCTTAATACCCTACAGGTGTTTCACGACTTTTGCATATGTAAAAAAATATATATTTTTTTTACCTAAAATGTTTGTTTTCCCAAAAATTTTACATTTTTTAAAAGGGTAATAGCAGAAAATACCCCCCAAAATTTGAAGCCCAATTTCTCCCGAGTATGGCGATACCCCATATGTGGCCCTAAACTGTTGCCTTGAAATACGACAGGGCTCCAAAGTGAGAGCGCCATGCGCATTTGAGGCCTAAATTAGGGACTTGCATAGGGGTGGACATAGGGGAATTCTACGCCAGTGATTCCCAAACAGGGTGCCTCCAGCTGTTGTAAAACTCCCAGCATGCCTGGACAGTCAACGTCTATCTGGCAATACTGGGAGTAGTTGTTTTGCAACAGCTGGAGGCTCCGTTTTGGAAACAGTGGCGTACCAGATGTTTTTCATTTTTATTGGGGAGGGGGGTTGTATAGGGGTATGTGTATATGTAGTGTTTTTTACTTTTTATTTTATTTTGTGTTAGTGTAGTGTAGTGTTTTTAGGGTACAGTCGCACGGGCGGGGGTTCACAGTAGTTTCTCGCTGGCAGTTTGAGCTACGGCAGAAAATTTGACGCAGCTCAAACTTGCAGCCGGATACTTACTGTAATCCTCCGCCCATGTGAGTGTACCCTGTACGTTCACATTGGAGGGGGGGGGGGGAAATCCAGCTGTTGCAAAACTACAACTCCCAGCATGTGCGGTCTATCAGTGCATGCTGGGAGTTGTAGTTTTGCAACCGCTGGAGGCTCCGTTTTGGAAACAGTGGCGTACCAGACGTTTTTAATTTTTATTGGGGAGGGGAGGGGGGCTGTGTAGGGGTATGTGTATATGTAGTGTTTTTTACTTTTTATTTTATTGTGTGTTAGTGTAGTGTTTTTAGGGTACAGTCACACGGGCGGGGGGTTCACAGTAGTTTCTCGCTGGCAGTTTGAGCTGCGGCAGAAATTTTGCCGCACCTCAAACTTGCAGCCGGATACTTACTGTAATCCTCCGCCCATGTGAGTGTACCCTGTACGTTCACATTGGGGGGGGGGGAACATCCAGCTATTGCAAAACTACAACTCCCAGCATGTACGGTCTATCAGTGCATGCTGGGAGTTGTAGTTTTGCAACAGCTGGAGGCACACTGGTTGTGAAACACCGAGTTTGGTAACAAACTCAGTGTTTTGCAACCAGTGTGCCTTCAGCTGTTGCAAAAGCTACATCCCCCAGCATGTACGGACAGCGGAAGGGCATGCTGGGTGTTGTAGTTATGCAACAGCTGGAGGCATACTACTTTGGCTGGGGATGCTGGGGATTGTAGTTATGCAACAGCTGGAGACACACTGGTTTGCTACTTAACTCAGTGTGCCTTCAGCTGTTGCAAAACTACAACTCTCAGCAGTCACCGACAGCAAACGGGCATGCTGGGAGTTGTAGTTATGCAACCACCAGATGCACCACTACAACTCCCAGCATGCACTTTAGCTGATTGTGCAAGCTGGGAGTTGTAGTTATACAACAGCTGAAGGTACACTTTTCCATAGAAAGAATGTGCCTCCAGCTGTTGCAAAACTACAAGTCCCAGCATGCCCATAAGGGCATGCTGGGAGTTGTGGTGGTCTGCCTCCTGCTGTTGCATAACTACAGCTCCCAGCATGCCCTTTTTGCATGCTGGGAGCTGTTGCTAAGCAACAGCAGGAGGCTGTCACTCACCTCCAACGATCCTCGCTGCACCAGGTCAGTCCCTCGTCGTCTCCGCCGCCGCTGCTCCTGGGGCCCCGATCCCAACAGGGGCACCGGGGATCGGGGTCCCCAGCACCCGGGGTGCACGTCCCGCACCCGCTCACGTCCTCCGGAAGAGGGGCGGAGCGGGTTGCGGGAGTGACACCCGCAGCAGGCGCCCTGATTGGTCGGCCGGTAATCCGGCCGACGAATCAGGGCGATCGTGAGGTGGCACCAGTGCCACCTCACCCCTGCTGCCTCTGGCTGTTCGGGGCCGTCTCTGACGGCCCCGATCAGCCAATAATTCCGGGTCACCGGGTCACTGGAGACCCGATTGACCCGGAATCCGCCGCAGATCGCTGGACTGAATTGTCCAGCGATCTGCGGCCATCGCCGACATGGGGGGTCATAATGACCCCCCTGGGCGATATGCCCCGATGCCTGCTGAACGATTTCAGCAGGCATCGGGCACCGGCTCCACTCCAGATGGTTGTGGGGGGCCGGTAAAACACATGACGTTCTCATACGTCATGTGTCCTTAAGGACTCGGAAATGGAGACGTATGAGAACGTCATGTGTCCTTAAGGGGTTAAGTAATGCTCTATGCATGTGTCAGTGACGCTCCATGCATCTTTCAGTGAGGTTCTTTGCAACTTTCATTTAGGCTCTTTGCAGCTTTCACTGAGGCTCTGTGCAGCTGTTAATCAAGCAAAGTGCAGAAAAACACTTCCAGAGTTTGGTCTCATGCCAGGCCAGGAGGAGACCAAACTCACTGTATTAATTGTGGCAGGGAACAGAACAGAGCCACCTAATGGCCATTTTTTTTATTACATTTTTAACATATCTCTGTTGATAATTTTAAAAGCAAGTGAATGGAAAAGTGTCTGCTAATTACACAAGGAACACTATATTAAAAGTTTTTTTTGGTGACAGGTATTCTTTAAATATTGATGCCAGGGATTGTTTCAAGGATTAGGCTTGGTTTCCACTTGGCAGTGTTTTGGAAAATTGTCACTGCAGTTTTTGAGCCAAAACCAGAAGTGCATAAAAAAATAATAGGAAACCCAGCATTACTGAGTTTGAAAGTCACTTAATAAATAATATATACATATATATTTGTGAATGTGCACCAGGAAGATTATTTACATATTAAGAGTTTTGCCACCCACACTATTACCATGTCTACACGTGTGTGATGCTCCTGTCATTTATAGGTGTGGGTGATGCTCCTTTCAGTTTTCTTTGTGAAGTGAAAAAAGTCTTATATTTGAAAGGAATAAAATAGATTCTATATACAAAAGAAAATAAGGAACTTGTTTGCATACAATTTTGGTAATACATTTTTACATTTCTTTTAACAGATTTTGTTTCTTTAGAACAGAAGAAGCGACCGAATAATGGAGGATGTTGTCTCTTAACACCTCCACCACCACCATTTTTTCCACCACCACCATTCTTCAGAGAACGCAGAAGCACAGTAAGTACTTAGATCAGTTAAAGGGGTTCTCCGGTGGAAAACTTTATTTTTTTTTAAATCAACTGGTGCCAGAAAGTTAAACAGATTTGTAAATTACTTCTATTAAAAAAATCTTAATTCTTCCTGTACTTATTAGCTGCTGAATACTACAGAGGAAATTCTTTTCTTTTGGAACACAGTGTTCTCTGCTGAATCACGAGCACCGTGCTCTCTGCTGACATCTTTGTCCATTTTAGGAACTGGGCAGAGCAGTATATGTTTGCTATGGGAATTTTCTCCTACTCTTAAAACGGACAGTTCTTAAAATGGACAGAGATGTCAGCAGAGAGCACTGTGCTCGTGATGTCAGCAGAGAGCTCTGTGTTCCAAAAAGAAAATAATTTCTTCTATAGTATTCAGCAGCTAATAAGTACTGGAGGGATTAAGATTTTTTAATAGAAGTAATTTACAAATCTGTTTAACTTTCTGGCAACAATTGATTTAAAAAAAAAACTTTTTCCACCGGAGTACCTCTTTAAAGCTAACAAAGCACCTTATAGGGGTCTTCGGTGCAGCCTGTGATAGCATTATATGGTTACAAAACACAATCATGCATAAAGGTCTAGACATACATACACCTATGAGTCAAGTTGTATTTTTAGTAGCTGTTTTATGTTTGATATATATTGATATTTTCCAAAAACTGTTTTGAAGCCAACCAAAAAAATACACTTGTTAGGACATGGCCTGCAAATTTGGCCATAAAAACAAGCTAAAATATTAATACATGTTTACACTCACATGTCCTTAATTTTGCATATGGGAAATAGGCCAAAGTGCGCAGAGACAGGTGACAAAACTGGAGTGATCTTATTGATATCAAATGTAAAAAGTTACTCTAATTACAATTTTTTTTAAGTTTGTATATTTGTATATTTAGTTTTAATGTTAAACTTGTTCTTCAAATCTTACTCATGCAATGATAATGTCTTAAGATAATTTATTCAAATGTATCTACTGGAACAGTTTAGAGAGTAACTGGAAAAAAATCAATACTTTTGTACATAAGTTGAGATTTAATAAAACTAATTCTTAGACAGTACAAACTTAGATTGACAAACTTCAAATGCTTCAGATCCCAGTGTATCAGGCTGCTTGATAAATTTGGTGCATCTGAACACTGTCTAACTTAAAGCGTACCCGTCAGATCCAACAAATAAATGTAATTTATTACTCAGTACCTAATCCTGACATGTACGTCTAATCTTTGTGTCTAGCACCTTTATTTATTTTTTTATTACACTTTTAATTTAGCTCACTAGTCTGAATTCCTCTCAAAGAGAGGGTGTGTGGCCTCACTGTGCAGGTCTCTGCCCCCTCCTTCAGTATGCTGTCTGCTCACAACTCTCCTAGCATTAGCAAAACTACAACTCCCAGCTTGTCCTCACTGACAGTAGCGGGACACAAGCTGACAGTGGGAGGATTTTTTCTCCAGCTGTGAGCCCTGTGCTCACAGCTGTCAATCAAGGAAGTGTGTCCATGACATAGGTGATGATGCATGGACACAGCCGGACTAGTATGTGTCCAAGCAGGCAGGGGGGGCAGTTGTTTGACTGGCTTTTTCAGTATGAAATATTGAAAATTTTCTAATGAAAGCAATTGCAAAACCTATTGGCATGCTTTACAACATATAAAAAGTTTTTGTATCTGACAGTGCCCATTTAAGGAGATCTTTCAGCTGTATTTGCTACTAAGGGTGCATTCACACTACATTTTGGGTATACTGCAGCCCATTCACTTTTACAGTCCTGGCCGTAATGAAATTTTTGACCCATGACATTTTTCGAGAAAATAAAGTATTTCTCACAGTAAAGGATTGCAGTAAAATATGTTTTGCTATACACATGTTTATTCCCTTTGTGAGTATTGGAACTAAACCAAAAATGAAGGAAAAAAAGCAAGTTGGACATAATGTCACACCAAACTCCAAAAATGGTCTGGACAAAATTATTGTCACCCTTTCAAAATTGTGGAAAAATAAGATTATTTCAAGTATTTGACGCTCCTTTAAACTCACTTGGGGCAAGTAACAGGTGTGGGCAATAAAAAATCACACCTAATAGCAGATAGAAAGGAGAGAATTTCACTTAGTCTTTGCATTGTGTGTCTGTGTGTGCCACACTAAGCATGGACAACAGAAAGAGGAGTAGAGAACTGTCTAAGGACTTGAGAACCAAAATTGTGGGAAAATATTAACAATCTCAAGGTTACAAGTCCATCTCCAGATATCTAGATTTGCCTTTGTCCACAGTGCGCAGTATTATCAAGAAGTTTGCAACTCATGGCACTGTAGCTTATCTCCCTGGGCGTGGACGGAAGAGAAAAATTTATGAAAGGTGTCAATGCAGGATAGTCCGGATGGTGGATAAGCATCCCCAAACAAGTTCCAAAGATATTCAAGCTGTTCTGCAGGCTCAGGGAGCATCAATGTTAACGCGAACTATCCTTTGACATTTAAATGAAATGAAACGCTATGCCCAGGAGGACCCTACTGCTGACACAGAGACATAAAAAAGCAAGACTACATTTTGCCAAAATTAACTTGAGTAAGACAAAATCCTTCTGGGAAAACGTCTTGTGGACAGATGAGACCAAGATAGAGCTTTTTGGTTAAGCACATCATTCTACTGTTTACCGAAAACGGAGGCCTACAAAGAAGAGAACATAGTACCTACAGTGAAGTATGGTGGAGGTTCAATGATGTTTTTGGATTGTCTTGCGGCCTCTGGCACTGGGTGCCTTGAATGTGTGCAAAGCATCATGACATCTGAGGATTACCAATGGATTTTGGGTCGCACTGTACAGCCTAGTGTCAGAAAGCTGGGTTTGCGTCCGAGATCTTGGGTCTTCCAGCACGACAATTATCCCAAACATATGTCAAAAAGCACCCAGAAATGTTCCCACAAAGGGAACAAACATGTGTATAGCAAAACAGGGGTGGCAACATTTACGGCCATGACTGTATAACCTAACAACTATCCAGCAGAGTGTTCACCTTTAAGGGTTATACAGTCACACCACGTTTTGGGCATACGGCAGCCGGATCCGGTAGGAGAATTTAAAAAGCTGCTGTATCCCTGCCAGACCCGTGCCACCCATATTGTTGAGTGGATTAGGCAGTGGCTGAGTGACAGACAACAGAGGGTTGTAGTCAATGGAGTATATTCAGAACAAGGTCTTGTTACCATTGGGGACCTCAGGGATCTGTACTGAGACCAATTTTGTTACATATCTTTGTGTCATCAGCAAAAAGTGATACCTTACCATCAAGCCCTTTTGCGATATCACTAATAAAAATATTAAACAGGGTTTATGTTCCTGGAGGGATACGCCAAATGGAAAAGGATTTAGGCAAACAAGAAAAATGGTCAGAACTCTGGCATCTGAAATTTAATGTGGATAAGTGCAAGATAATGTACCTGGGGTGTAAAATCCCTCGGGCAGAATATAGAATATTTGACACAGTCCTGACCTCAGTATCTGAGGAAAGGGTTTGAGGAGTAATTATTTCAGAAGACTTAAAGGTAGGAAGACAATGTAATAGAGCAGCAGGAAACGCTAGCAGAATGCTTGGATGTATAGGGAGAGGTATAAGCAGTAGAAAGAGAGAAGTGCTCATGCCGCTGTACAAAACACTGGTGAGGCCTCACTTGGAGTATTGTGCACAGTACTGGAGGCCGTATCTCCAAAAGGATATAGATACTCTAGAGAGAGTTCAGAGAAGAACTACTAAACTAGTACATGGATTGCAGGATAAAACTTACCAGGAAAGGTTAAAGGACCTTAACATGTATAGCTTGGAAGAAAGAAGAGACAGAGGGCATATGATAGAGACTTTTAAATACATTAAGGGAATCAACACGGTAAAGGAGGAGAGCATATTTAAAAGAAGAAAAACTACCACAACAGGACATAGTGTTAAATTAGAGGGGCAAAGGTTTAAAAGTAATATCAGGAAGTATTACTTTACTGAGAGAGTAGTGGATGCATGGAATAGCCTTCCTGTAGAAGTGGTCGCTGCAAATAGAGTGAAGGCGTTTAAACATGCATGGGATAAGCATAAGGCAATCCTTGATATAAGAAAGGGCCAGAGACTAGGCTTATTGGGCAGACTAGATGGGCCAAATGGTTCTTATCTGCCTACACATTCTATGTTTCATTTGAATTAGCTAAACAGAGTTATCCAGTGACTCCACTCGGCTCATTTTTGAACCGTAGCAGTTTTATTGCTGGACTAAAAACGTGGCTGATCACGGTTTTCAGTCCAGCAACAAAACCGGATATGGTACAGTCACTATCTGACTCTGTCTGGCTCATGCAAATGAATGGGGTGAGACGTGGGTCCGGCTGGGATACAGCAGTGGGCAGTTTTTAAATTTTTCCACCGGATCCGGCTGTCGTATCCCCAAAATGTGGTGTGAATGTATCCTTAGACCTGCAGAAACTGCTGGATAGTTCTTAGAATAAGTGAACTGTACATTTTCAGGAGCTGATGGTGGTTGCCAAACTCTTAAATATGCCTTTTTTTTATTTCTCAGCCAAGTGTTAAGGAGGCAGAGCTGAGCTGCTCACATGTCATAGCCTGGAACTCACCCTCACCTCTCAACCCCTCTTTGATTGATCTTTGATACAGTCATTTGTGATACTGTAATAGACTAAGATACTTGAGCAGCTTGGCTCCATCTCCTTGACACTTGGCTGAGAAAAAAAAAAAAAAAAAGGCAATTTTATCTAAGTTTGGCACCCACCATCAGATCCAGGAAAGGTACAGTTTGCTTTTTTATACCCTAACAGCTATCCAGCAGTATCTGCATTTGCAGCTCTTAGCAGCAAATATGATTGACAGATATCCTTTAAGTTTAGACTGCTAGTTGGCTTAAACATGCACCAACATTTTTATACTGAGGTCATACCCCCTTTTCCAATCTGACAGAAAGGTGTTAACATAACTGTAATACATTTATGGTAAATGTGGCGGAAGTTACAATGGTAAATATGGATAACTGGATAACAAGGGTATCAGAGAATCGTCCAGTGGGCCCAGCCTACACATAGTAACGGACTTCAAAGATTCACAGAGGGCAACTCTTGTTAAAGCTGACTGTGAAGTCAATCACTTTCCACTAAGGTTTATTTATTCACTAATTACATATAAGACCTTATTGTGTGCAAAAAAAAAAAACAGCGAAAGCATGTCTGACACTGGATATTTTGATATTGATATTGTTATTTTCTATTGAATTGTGTGCACTGTGTGACCCCATACAATGCAGAATTAATAGTAAATTTACAATACATGTGCAATACGTTTAATAAAACTAGAAGGATAGAACAACTGAGGAAAGGGTTACAGTGAAAACAAATCAATTACCATACTTTGATTGATGATATCTGGAATCTACGATTCTTTATCTGGTAGGTTTTCCTTTCTGCCCTTGAAAACAATTACTCATGGGAAACCTGCCACTGAAGGCTCAGTCCAATCTAGCTAATAGAACCTGGTGAATTTCATTAGCTTTATGTGCAGCCTTTACTGATTATTATACAGACTACTCTTCTAGAAGGATGTTCCATAAAATTGAAATCTCTTTTCAGGGTTGATTGGGTTGCACTTTGAGCATCACTGTTTACCAGCACAGTACAGTATATTAGCCTTGTGCAATCACTAACATCCATATGTCAAATCATATGTCAGCGTTATTAATCACAAGATGCAATGCTGTTGCGGCAGGCTTGATATAATGTACACTACATACAGGTTAACATAAGTGGCATAAATCAAAAATCAATATAACAGTGGGTGTTTTTTATTATAACTAACAAATTAATACAAGGTTACGTAAAATAATATAAACTGACTAGAATAAAAATGTGAATGTGTTTTATGCAAACCAGGGTAGAGTCATGAACTCCTATTATAAGACTATCCCCATCTTATAATTTTCCCAAAACTACAAAATGTTTATTATTGATTCCTTGCTATGGCCTATAAAGAGACTCATTGTTGGCAGTTCACTGACCCATGTAAAAGGGTCTTTAGTCATCATCAGTGCAAGATATGCAAACTGTTGCACTTTGTAGAAGGGCTTATGGAGCAACCAGATAGTATCATAAGGAAGATTTGATGTACTGACTGTTGTGTATTAAAATTTCACAGATTTGTGATAAATTAAAGCCTTTTTTTTTTTTTTTTTTTTTTTTTTTTAAGATATTAGACCTGGATAATACAAACTCACCTTTGGAATTAAATCCCACAATACCTTTATGTGTACCAGGCCCACCTGGGCCAGAAGGACCTCCAGGACCTCAGGTTTGTACATTTGAGATCTTAAAACAAAAGTAACAATATTCACACCATTTGATATTTATATATTATTATGAAGATATAAGATATGTGCATATCTGATGCAAACAGTGCTAAGTCCAGCTTTTCTGCTGCCTACAGCTGCATGCAGTACATACCCCTTTACCCAGTATTTCAGCTTTTGAGCCAAAAGAACTAAAAAAAATCAAACTCACGTCTCTCAGCTCCCATGCTCCCACTTCTTCCTTCTTGATGCAGCCTAGAGGAAGTGAGACAATCTCATTATGCTACATGCGCTATTAGTGACATACTCAACTTCATGTTACTCTATGTAGGCTATAGGCCTACTGTGGTCTGTGGCTTACAAGGGGGAGAGATGGGACAGGATGCTCATGGTTTTCTGCTTTGTCTGGATACAGGGCTTGTAGCCCATGATTCCCAAAGTGGGGGCTGCAGCAGAATATAGGTGGTTTGGACCTATGTTAAAATCCACCTCTTGGCAGATGGTGCCATCGCTCAGGGACTTGGCAATATGCTGACTGGCACAAGATACTGATTTTTCCTCATAGCAAATTCAGCCCAGAGTAGAGAAATAAAAGTACTCCAACTTACGTCTGTTAGTGTGACATACATCAAAGGCTTGTGTTAATCACAATGCTTTTTATTATTTGACTTTATATCAGTTGTCCGATCATATTTCCTAGATACTCTATACTCATTGTCATGCCGTTATTGTTCTCACCGTGTCCTTGAGTTTACCTGTCCATGGTGCTGAATATCCTAAAACATCTGTAAATTAAATACCAGTGTTTTGTAACTTTCTCCATCTTTGAGTTTTTACTTTCTATTTTGATTTGCATCGTAAATGCACAGTGAATGACGCCAAGATGTTAAAGGGAATCTGTTTGCTATGTTTCACCACCATTCACACTACAGAAAAAAGTCAAACAGTCTTTTTGAAAAATCTAAAATCTTTGTGAAAACATTTCCTGTGCTCTATGTAAAAGATGATGAATGTGTCTGCTAGACTTGTAAACAGCATTGCATGTACATGCTGATTGACAGCTTCCTTCCGATTAGTGTACATAAAGCTTTCAGACAGTGGCCAGTGTCCAGAGAGAGCCTGCAGCTCATGAATCCTAGACAGTACACAGTGTATACATCACACTGAAACATATATACTGTAGGTTATCTGAAGACTACAGCATAGATTCAGATAAGTGACACACCACTGCAGTCATTCTGTTGTTACTTATGTTGTCATCAAAGAACGTAGCGAACCAATAGGTTTCCTTTAAAGGGTTTAGACATTTTTTAGTATGTGCATATGCATATACAAACAAAAAGTGGTGGATGTACATGCGACCTACAGAAAAAGCGGTCATTTCAGCACATTTATTACTATAGTGGAGTAAATATGTAGACATGAATAGTTCTATTATATCATTAACTGCATGTAATATTAAAACTTAACATGCACCTTGTATTTCATGTCAGAGTACTTTAAAAGACAAAATACGGTAGAATCTCCCAATAGCGGACACTTACAGGGGTAAAAAAAATTGTCTGCTATTAGGAGGTGTTCCCTATTGGGGAAAAAAGGCTCAAAAATCTCTCTTAAATGACCGAATACTGTACTAAACTCATTCCAGTGTGTAATTACCTATAAAACAAAAAGTTAAAAGTGGTATTACAATAGAATCTCTCTGTGCAGTTTAATCACCCCTTATCACCCCCTGTACTATTTCATCCCCTTGTGCCATTTTATTCCCCCTTTTGATACCTCCACTGCCACTTCATTCCTCCCCCTGTGCCACGTCATCCGCGCCCCCTTTGATCCCCCATGCCACTTTACTTCCGCTGTGCCAAATCACCCCCCCCCCATTTATGACAGTCTGTGCCACATAATTTTCTCCTTCGCTCCTCCCTCTGACCCCCATTTGTTCTCTGTACCTGGCCAGCAGGCTTACCGTAGGTGTAGGGGCTCTGCATTTCAGTGGGCTTGACGTCCTCTTGATGTCCTCTATTCCGCACTGACAAGTGACGTCAGGGGCTCACTTGTCAGTGTTGGCATCCGCCGCTGCTCACTAATTTTAAATAAGTAATGGCGGCTGCTGGCACTGACAAGTCAGTGCAGCACAGAGGGAGTCATGAGGCCATATCAAGCCCGCTGAGCAGTGAGCCCCTGCACCTGAGCCTGCTGGCCAGGTGAGAAGAACAATAGGGGTGTAGAGGGAGGAGGGAAGAGGAAAATGACATGGCACAGGGCACAATAAAGGGGGTGATGGTTTGGCACAGGGGGAATAAAGTGGCATGGAGGATCAGAGGAAGGGGGGGGGGGCGAATGATGTGGCCAGTGGATGTACAGAAGCAGGAGACCGCTGTTTAAACAGCAGTCTTTTGCTTCTGTGCTACGGCTGCTTCAGGGAGGTTCAGCGGGGGCCAGGGAAGCCCCCTGGAAGCTCAGGCCTCTTACTGGGGTATTGGCTCTACCCCCCTGACTGTGGCCCGGTGTACAAGGTAGAGCCGCAGAGAAGCCTGGTTGTTCATTACTGGAATGGTGTTGCCCACCACACATCCACTATTGGCAGTGTTCACTATTCAGATGTGGCAAATACATTAAGTCTTATGGAAGTATGTCGGGGGAATAAAAAAAAATTGTCCGCTATTGGGAGGTGTCCCCTATTGGAAGGTGTCCACTAAGGGAGGTTACACTGTACTTCAAACTCTTAATAGTTTCAACTATATATGGTGTAAAGACATTTATTTATTGTCTCCATCACTAGGGGCCTTCAGGATTTCCAGGGACAGCTGGACCAAAAGGAGAAAAAGTATGTTGCTGTGCGCCTTTTCTTTTCTCTCTTTTCTGATGGCTATTTACAGCTATGTTGAATTATTCAGCAGTTTTATTTATTGATGCTGTGTGACCTCTTTAATTCAAGTGCCAGAATACAGTTTTTTAAGCATGGTTAAACATATATTTTATAAATACAGTGCAAGCTTTTATTCCCAAAACATATTTAACCCTGTAACCATAAAGCTAATGTACAGTATTGTGTACATACATATAGACAAACGTTTTGATTGTGATAGCTAGAGCTGGATGTTATGAATCAAAATCGGCCTTTACTAGACAAATATTAAACCTGCAGAAATCCACCTAACGCATTGAGGTTGGGTTCACACTTTGCAGCCACAATATGCTGAGGTGTGACCATAATGCAAGTCTGTGCATGTTCCAAATTTATTGCAATAATTTTATTGTTAAAGGGGTACTCCCTTGGAAAACTTTATTTTTATTTTTTTTAAATCATCTGGTGCCAGAAAGTTAAAAAGATTTGTAACTGACTTCTATTAAAAAATCTTAATCCTTCCAGTACTTATTAGGGGCTGTATACTACAGAGGAAATGCTTTTATTTTTGGATTTATCTTCTGTCACCACCACAGTGCTCCTTGCTGACCTCTGCTGTCCATTTTAGGAACTGTCAAGAGCAGGAGAAAATCCCCATAGCAAACATATGCTGCACTGGACAGTTCCTAAAATGGACAGCAGAGGTCAGCATAGAGCACTGTGGTCGTGACAGAAGAGAAATCCAAAAAGAAAAGCATTTCCTCTGTAGTATACAGCCGCTAATAAGTACTGGAAGGATTAAGATTTTTTAATTGTAGTAATTTACAAATCTGTTTAACTTTCTGGCACCAGTTGATTTAAAAAAAAAAAAAGTTTTCCACGGGAGTACCCCTTTAATGGACATGCAGATCTACAGCTTAAAGGGGTACTCCGCCCCTAGACATCTTATGCCATATCCAAAAAATAGATCGCGGGCACCCCCTGCCGCTGGGACCCCCTGCTAATTACATGAAGCACCTGGCATTCTAAACAGTATGTTTAGAACCCTGGGTTCCTGTGGCGGGAGACGTGATGTCACGCCACGCCCCCTTGTGACATCACACCACGCCCCCTCGTGAGGTCACATCATGCTCCCTCCATTCATGTCTATGGGAGGGGGCGGGAGAGGGGATAAGATATTGCAGTTATGGAATGCAAAGCTAGAAATAGAGTTGAAAAGATAAGAAGTCTCAGTTGTTCTGTTATACATGTCCTTTACTGTCTAAGCATTCAGTAATTCATCAGTCAATATGAATCATTTTTAAATCAATTTAAAATTGCATGATACTGTATGTTGGCAAGGCTTTGGCCACATTGTGTTAAATCAGCGTAAATGGATTTAAATTAAACCATGGCCAGAATCCAATCACTTTCTAGTTCATAGCATTCTCAGTAGTTGATATCTATTAATTGCTTACTGTAACACGGTTGGAAGACAGGAACACTGGAGGTAATGGATCCGCTGGACCTATGTGGCAGATGACGCGGGCCGTACCAGGGAGCGGAGTCTAAGGTGCCGCAGGTTTTCACCAGAGCCCGTCGCAAAGCAGGATGGTCTTGCTGCGGCAGGCGGCACCCAGGTCGCTACCCCTGGCACGACTCGACCACACAGGCGGCTGAGGAGATTCGAGGCACAGGAGGGATACAGCAACTCGTAGTCAGGATAGCAGAAGGTCAGGGCTGGCGGCACAGGTGCGTAGTCAGGAACATAGCCGGAGGTCAGTGGGCAGGCGGCACAGGAGCAAGGTCAGGTCATAGAAAAAGGGGTCAGAAACACGGCAAGGCAAGTTAGAATAACGCTTTCTCAATGATACAAGGCCACAAAGATCCGGCAGAGATGTGTGGGAGGAGCAGGAATTTATAAGTGAGGCACAGGTGTAAAACTAATTATGGGCGTACTGGCCCTTTAAATCTTATAGCTCTGGCACGCACGCACCCTAGGAGACAGGGACACGCGCGCCAGAGCTGAGAGGCAGGAGAGGAGACAGCAGAGTACCAAGGTGAGTGACGGGCTGGGACTGGCATGCGGGAGCGACCCGCAATGAGAATCCCAGCCCCGCCAGCTGGAGAAGAGAGCGGGGCAATGTGCTCATGGCCAGCACCAGCGGATGGAGCGCAGATCATAACACTAACTTAAAAACAGGATAATAAATTGCAAGCTTTTGAGACTACCTAGATCTCTTAATCAGACATGGTTTAACACACTTCACCTGATGAAGAGACCTAGGTAGTCTTAAAAGCATGCTGTCCACCCAAAACTATCTCTCTTGATCTCCCCGTACACATGAATGTTTAGCATGGCCAAATGTTTATGCATTCTCAATAGAAAGAGGAAGGGTAAGCTGCTGCAAGATAAATAAGGTCAGACAGTTTAAATCCAGAAAGTCCAATTCTTCCCTCCCCTGACATCTTCCGTTGGGGAAAGTGGGAAGGCCCTCATACACTTTGTCTGCCAGTCTACGTTTACAAAGAAAGTGAAATCTAAAGCACACATGTCTGAGCTTTGAGGAAAAAGCTTCACAAAGGTACTCCACATGATGATGAAAGAGATCTGTTAAGCTTTGTTTTTACATTAAGGGTTTACGTTAAGTTTTTTTTACTATATAAATTAACTCAGAACTAACCCTTTTCTGTTTTTACAGGGTGAAATTGGTAGGCCGGGAAGAAAGGTAAAAAAGATTAGTTTTCAGTTATGTTTTCTAGCTCTATGTACATATTGGGGGAATTTTCTAAAACTGCCTAATTCTTTCATGTGAACGTAGACAGACTTCAAATGCACCAGATTTATCACTGTGGTTTAGACTGATTGATAATTCCTGTACATCTGTCTAGTCTAAGTTCTCTTTGTCACATTTTAGTACACACCAACTATTAGTTGGCTTACTTCAGGCAAAGGAAATGTGCCAAAATATTGTTGCATTATTTTGGTTCCTAGTATTGCATTTTTAGACCACACCTACCATTTTACATGCCACGCCCCTTGTCAAGCATGGTGCAGTTACCTGTTCTTTTTGGCTCATACAATATAATAAATATGTTTTATAGAAGATTATTACAGAATATGTTCTTTGTTTCTGTCACTGTCCTAACTGCTATTTAGTTTCTATCAATAAACCAATTTCTATTAGGTACACTTAGTAGTCTGGGATGTGCTGGCAGTCAAATGAGTGCATCATTAAAATACTTTGTACAGGCTCTGCAAGTCTGGAGTTTGGATGCTCACATAGTAGATACCATACTGGCAAGCTACAAATATCTTAGATCCTCACATGGTCTGCAACATCGTATACATCCTCTCCATGTCGGAAGTGCTCAGATTTAGAAACAGAAGAAGAAAGTGTTATTTATAAACTGGACTGTAACTACTTAAACAGAATAGGATAACAGTATATGATCTCTACTGACCCTTAGCTAGGGAAACTCCAATGGCATGACTGCATTAACACTGATATCATTGTTATATCCAACAGTCTCCTGCATTTATGTCAGTATATCCAACAGTCTCCTACATTTCTTGTCATTATGAATGCAGATCTGCAATGCATTTTTGTTTCTGACATCACAGCACAAATCACTAGTTACCCTATGGTTGACAATATAGAATGAAAGACATGATTTTTCCTAATTTTGCATGTCAAGAGGTCCAAAACCTCTATCCGAACCCTCTCCAACAGGTCACCTCTTTGAGAAGACCATTCCCTTACCCAGACCAGATTTTCTGTGACGAATTTTCAGTTTTTCATTTGTTATGCATTCTTTGAAATAAGGCCGTCTCCCTAGAAAAACACTTTTTTGCAGTCGACTCAAAGAGATTTCACTGGAAATATAGATATAATCTGCCAAGACTGCCTAGGACTGCAACACTACAACATGTGGTTGCCAGAAACTCAAAACTTGCTGTAATGGGTGAAAATAGGAACATTAGCTCACCTGATCATTGATAAAAGTCGAGATTAAGGAGAAATGTCAATAAAATGTTTTAAATCTAAAATAAGAATTTCAAGGAGAGAGAGAGGTTAGATATGGAGAAAAAAAACTAAAAAGAAAGGGGTGCTTCCTCATGTGATCATCACCTTTGATGATTGTGCTACACCAGTGGTCTTCAACCAGCGGACCTCCAGATGTTGCAAAACTACAACTCCCAGCATACTTTGGGAGATTATTTGATTCAGTGGTTTATTTTGGTAAAATTAGCAAAATAAGCAACAACATGTTTTAGCGCACACTAGCTCCTTCCTCACGTATATGTAAAAGCACTGTATAAAAACACAGAGTCTTGTCGCCTATGTATATAGGGGAAGATTTATCAAAACCTGTGTAAAGGAAGAATGGTGCAGTTGCCCATGGCAACCAACCAGATTGCTTCTTTCATTTTTCACAAGGCCTCTGCAAAATGAAAGAGGCGATCTGATTGGTTGCTATGGGCAACTGGTCAACTTTTCCTTTGCACAGGTTTTGATAAATCTCCCCCATAGACTCTCAGATGACTAAACTCAATATATTGAAGTCTTCTTGATACATATTCCTGTGATTTTAGCATAATGGGTAATCCATGTATTAGAATGCTAATATTATGGATATTGCTCCATGTTTTATAATTGCTTATTTTGTAAAATTTCAATGTAAATGTTAAAACTAAATAGTGTCCTTTGATTGTTGTACATCCTCTTATTTAATCTGATTTTTTTTAATTAAATTGTATAAATGTACAGTTTATTTTTTGACTCTCAGGGCAAGATTGGTCCTCCTGGTGTGCCAGGTATGCCAGGCACTATAGGACCTCCAGGACCAATGGGACAAAAGGTTTGTGTCCTACAATACAAATGTATGCATTTAGTATGTTGCTATAAAGAAAAAAGTTTTAGAAATATTTTGGGCTCACAAAGCTAACCCAACAACCCCTTGTAAAAAATATGGAGCCACCACCCTTGTTTTACTTTGTAAATGTTCTGGCTTCATGAAGCATTTGTCAAAGAAATAAATAAAAGGAAGTTATTTTAATCAATAACATTTTATTTAATCAATGACATTTGTTTTTCCTGATGTTCTGATTTATCTGAAAATTATGGAATCACTAATACTGAGAAAAAAAACATATGGAATCACCTTGTCATTTGCACACAAATTGGGGGTAAAAAAATCAGTGGAAAATAATTGTGTCATTTGTCCTTTGCCAGTAAGCATGTTGGTGTAGTAGCAGCAGCCATGTGTCAGGTAATAGTAGCAGGATCAGCAAGTCAGAGTTGTCCAGGGTTGTCCAGAGTTGCTTTGGAGTATATGGCCATTGTGTCATCTCAGGAGGAAGAAGAGTCCACTGCTATAGAGGGATCTGGGCAGAATCTCCATAATCTTAAATGGGTATTCCCATTTAGCTAAAGCCTGGCCCACTCTGGCCTGTTTGGGGCTTTGAGAGGTGGCCAGAAAGTTAATAACATTTGATCCCACTGTCTGAACTGCCAATTACTTTAAAAGAAGTTGCGTCAATGGCGTAACATAGGGAGCTATTTTGATTACGTAACTCTGGTAGCCGTGTTTTAGAAACATGGGGGGAGATTTATCAAAACCTGTCCAGAGGAAATGTTGCATAGTTGCCCATAGCAACCAATCAGAATGCCTCTTTCATTTTTCAGAGGCCTTGTTAAAAATGAAAGAGGCAATCTGATTGGTTGCTATGGGCAACTTTTCCTCTGGACATGTTTTGATATATCCCCCCATGGTGTGTATTCATTTTGTACTTATACCATACAAGTATGGCAAACATCAGACATTGTATTAATAAATCATTGTTTACAGTCTGTAAAAGGAAAGATGTCCAATACAAATAGAGATCAATAAAAAATTATACATATATTTTTAAAGCAATAATATCACAGTGACAAAAAAAATAATTTGTTTATTTGTATGTGTGTGAAACAACTTAGAAAACATATACTCATTTGTTTCCAGGGTGAAAAAGGGGACTCTGCATCACTAGGAATATCGGGATCAAGAGGACCAATGGGCCCCAAGGTTAGTTAAGTCTTTTTTGAAAATCACGAATACTGTCATGTTTTCACTTCCTTGTTTCAAATAAAAGAATAATCCTAAAAGCAAATACAGCCATGAAAATGGAAATATAGTAATTTCAAAAGTTTAAATCTGAAATAATATCACAAGATACCAAGGCTATTAAACAGTAGAAAACAACATTGATGTAAAAGAGATCAACTGTCAAAATAAAAAGGGCATGGAGAAGCATAAAAACCGTGGATTTAATGTGCCTGCCCTAACTTTGGTATTGCATATGTAATTGCTTGGCATAGCATGTACAGTGGGACAAAAAAGATGAGAGGCCTGTAATTTTCATCATAGGTATACCTCAACTATGAGAGACATAATGAGTAAAAATTCCATAAAATCACATTGTCTGAATTTATTTGCAAATTAAGGGGGAAAATTTTGGCGCTGTCCCTGGGCAACATGGACTTTCAACTCCTTCCAAAGGTTTTCTATGGGTTTGAGATCTGGAGACTGGTTAGGCCAATCCAGGACCTTGAAATACTTCTTACGAAGCCACTCCTTCATTGCCCGGGCGGTGTGTTTGGGATCATTGTCTGCTGAAAGACGTAACCACGTTTTATCTTCAATGCCCTTGCTAATGGAAGAAAGTTTTCACTCAAAATCTCAAGATGCATGGCCCCATTCATTCTTTCCTTTACAAGGATCAGTCGTCCTGGTCCCTTAGCAGAAAAACAACCCCAAAGCATGATGTTTCCACCCCCATGCTTCACAGTAGGTATTCTTTCTCCTCCAAACACGACAAGTTGAGTTTTTACCAAAAAGTTCTACTTTGGTTTCATCTGACCATATAACATTCTCCCAATACTCTTCTGGACCATCCAAATGCTCTCTAGCAAACTTCAGACGGGCCCGGACATGTACTAGCTTAAGCAGGGGGACACGTCTGGCACTGCATGATTTGAGTCCCTGGCCGCGTAGTGTGTTACTGATGGTAGCCTTTGTTACTTTGGTCCCAGCTCTCTGCAGATCATTCACTAGGTTTCCCTGTGGTTCTAGGATTTTTGCTCACTGTTCTTGTGATTATTTTGACACCACGGGTGAGATCTTGCGTGGAGCCCCAGATTGAGGGAGATTATCAGTGGTCTTGTATGTCTTCCATTTTCTAATAATTGTTCCCACAGTAAATTTCTTCACACAAAGCTGCTTGCCTATTGCAGAATCAGTCTTCCCAGCCTGGTGCAGGTCTCCAATTTTGTTTCTGGTGTCTTTCGAAAGCTCTTTGGTCTTGGCCATAGTGGAGTTTGGAGTGTGACTGTTTGAGGTTGTGGACAGGTGTCTTTTATGCTGATAACAAGTTCAAACAGGAGCCATTAATACAGGTAACGAGTGGAGCACAGAGGAGACTCTGTTACAGGTCTGTGAGAGCCGGAAATCTTGCTTGTTTGTAGGTGACCAAATTATTATTTTCCACCATAATTTGCAAATAAATTCTTTAAAAATCAGACTGTGGTTTTATGGATTTTTTTTTTCTCATAGTTGAGGTTTACCTATGATGAAAATTACAGTCCTCTTTTAAGTGGGAGAACTTGCACAATTGGTGGCTGACTAAATACTTTTTTGCCCCACTATATTGTGTATTAGGATTCCTGCCCGGTTCTTCTATCGTAGAGGTCAACTAAACCTATGTATAGGTTACACAAATAAAACATTCAAGAATATAAATTCTTGTTACCCTATCATCATGGTATTCAATTTACTATCTGGACTAAGATTGAAATTCCAGTAACTGGGACCGTGCTGCAGTATGAGGTTCGGTTGCATGTATGGAGGCACCAATGTGTCTCTTAAGACAGCCCCTAGAATGGCCTCTACATAACGGCATCTGGAGCAAGTTCATTGGCTGCTTCCTTGCTTTGTCACTGGTTAAAACACCCTACTATGTTATATAACTGTACTGTAAAGCAAATATAAGTCAATTTGAAAGTATCAACTTAGATGGCAAGCTAGTACTAAGGACATGGCAAATAAAAATAGCTTTGATTAAAGCCTACACATTGAATATTTAATCTAAATATCTCCCTACAAAATTGTATAAACAAAAAATAACTTGGCAGACATAGGAAGTTATTCTCTATTTGTGGACTTCAGGCTGTTTGGCTTCCAAGATTTTGTTTATTCATGGGTTTAGTTTCACTCATTAAGATCACTTACAAATAGGACAGTATAATTCTTATAATAAAATGGCAAAATATTACCGCTTCCTCCTAATAAAAGACCTACAGAAATGTGTTTTTCCTGCTTGGATGCCTTTTGGACTAACTAAGGTGATACATGTTACCTTCTATTGTTATGCCATTTTTTTTAGACTTATTATTTTTATAGAAAGAGAAATGTTAGAGAATATTCGAGAAATATTCAAAAACATAAACCTGTCTGCAGAATATTCATCTTTTCATTCATTATGCTAATAGAAATCATCTGCCATTAAGTCAATTTCAGTTCATTTCAACCACGAATCATCATTTAGATTATTACTAATACAAATTATAGCACAAATGGCACATGTTAATAGTATGTTAAACAATATGTTAAAAATGTTTTTGTTTTTTTTGTTTTTTTTTGCTTATTGTTCTTTTTTTTATCTGAATGTATTAATTGGAAATACAATGTGTAGTTTAGTAATAAACTGAGCAACAGGACAATATTATGTATGTTGTCAATGTAACAGTAGGTGTATTGTTTTTGCTCCTATGTCACCACTATCCTAATGACAATAAAAAATTCAGTATTTCTACATTGCAAAATATATGACAAATGTTTATCTTTGTATTAATTAAAATGGGTAGAGTTTGGTCTCTTATGGCCAAGTTAGTCTATGTTCCCATTGGAGAAGCCTATGTGTTAGGTATGTCAGCCTACTGCCAGAATGGTAAGCTGATGTAAGCTGTGATTACAATCATTCCATTTCCAAGCATATACTGTTTTTTTGGTCTTTTTTTGTTTTTGTTTTTATGAGATTCCAAAGTGAAGTCCTGTTTTGCTTATGTGCCAGCATATCCCCCAAACATAGGCTACTTATCAGATGTGAACATAGCTTTGATTTTAATCTGTAGTAATAAAACTTCTTCTGTCCTGACAGTGTTTCAATTTGGTTTCCTAAAATTGTAAACATTGTTCCAGGTACAAATTCAAAATAATAACAAAATCATCCTAAAAAATTGATTACTTGCTAGGGACAAAAGAAAAGGGCATGCTACATTTTCTATGTGCAATACTTACAGTATCTGTTGTGTACTAGAATACTTCCCTTTTGATTAATACAGCTTTGCTCATTGTTTAGCTACAGTATGTTTGATATTTTGTTTCTGTTGCACATTTAGATAATATGTCTGCCATTTCTTTAAGGGTTTTCCTGGCATGAAAGGAGAAAAGGTCAGTGGTCCTACCCAGATACTAACCACAGTCTTTGCAAATTTTTGGAAAAAGGAATTCTCTAGATTGCAGTGGTCTAGGATCAGTTCTCAAAACTACCGGCTATTCCATGTTTCACTGTTATTTGAGCTGCTATTGGTTTTGTATCCTGACAAACTGTAACTAGGAGAGTAACTAAACTGTGTTTTTTTAATGTTAAGGGGAGGACCAACAGATATTGAATTTGCACTGAACAGTATGACCAGGCAGCAGTAAAACATGTTAAATACATGGCTGCATAGCTAGAGGTATAACCAGGCAGATAGTGCAGACACAAGGCTTCTAATTCAAATGTCATACCATTTATTTACTTCAGTGTTCCCAGATGGTTCCCTACTTCAACAGTATGTTTTACTACATTGTTATTTATGAGCATAAGGTAACTTGTTACTTGGCAGTCTTGTGACATAATTTACTTATTTGCATAAATATGATAACAATCTAGACCAAGGGTAGGCAACCTTTTGGTAGTGCTGTGCCAAATTTTTTTCGAAGTCGCTTGATGTGGTGGCAATATGGGTGTGGCTTATTGTGGGTGTGGCTTGATGTGGGTGGGGTTTCTGGGTGTGTGGCTTTTTCAGAATTATCTATATATATTGTTCTTGCTGTAAGGACCTTAGTGAGAACAAACATTTTAACTCAGACCTGTATAATACAGACCCCAGAATCAGACCCCACAATAATACAGACCCCAGAATCAGACCCCACCATAATACAGACCCCACCATAATACAGACCCTGAATCAGACCCCACCATAATACAGGCCCAAGAATCACCACCCACCATAATACAGACCCAAAATCAGACCCCACAATAATACAGACCCCAGAATCACCACCCACCATAATACAGACCCAGAATCAGTCCCCACCATAATACAGACCCCAGGATCACTAACTACCATAATAAAGACCCCAGAATCAACACCCACCATAATACAGACCACAGAATCAGTCCCCACCATAATACAGACCCCAGAATCACCACCCACCATAATACAGACCCCAGAATCACCACCCACCATAATACAGACCCCAGAATCACCACCCACCAAAATACAGACCCTAGAATCACCACCCACCATAATAAAGACCCCAGGATCACCACCCACCATAATACAGACCCCAGAATCAGTCCACACCATAATATAGACCCCACCATAATACAGACCCAGAATCAGACCCCGCCATAATACAGACCCCAGAATCAGACCCCACCATAATACAGACCCCAGAATAACCACCCACCATATTACAGACCCCAGAATAAGACCCACCACAATACAGACCCCAGAATCAAACCCCACCATAATACAGACCCAGAATCAGACCCCACCATAACACAGACCCCAGAATGAGATCCCACCATAATACAGACCCCAGAATCACCACCCACCATAATACAGACCCAGAATCAGACCTCACCATAATACAGACCCCAGAATCAGACCCCACCATAATACAGACCCCAGAATCCCCACCCACCATAATACAGACCCAGAATCAGACTCCACAACAATATAGACCCCAGAATCAGACCCCACCATAATACAGACCCCAGAATCAGTCCACAGCATAATACAGAACCCAGAATCAGACCCCACATAATACAGACCCCAGAATCAGACCACACCATAATACAGACCCCAGAATCACTACCCACCATAATACAGACCCCAGAATCCCCACCCACCATAATTCAGACCCCAGAATCACCACTCACCATAACACAGACCCCAGTATCAGTCCACACCATAATACAGACCCCAGAATCACCACCCACCATAATACAGACCCAGAATCAGACCTCACCATAATACAGACCCCAGAATCAGACCCCACCATAATACAGACCCCAGAATCCCCACCCACCATAATACAGACCCAGAATCAGACTCCACAACAATACAGACCCCAGAATCAGACCCCACCATAATACAGACCCCAGAATCAGTCCACAGCATAATACAGAACCCAGAATCAGACCCCACATAATACAGACCCCAGAATCAGACCACACCATAATACAGACCCCAGAATCACTACCCACCATAATACAGACCCCAGAATCCCCACCCACCATAATTCAGACCCCAGAATCACCACTCACCATAACACAGACCCCAGAATCAGTCTACACCATAATACAGACCCCAGAATCAGACCCCTCCATAATACAGACCCCAGAATCAGTCCACACCAT
This sequence comes from Hyla sarda, assembly GCF_029499605.1. Classification (NCBI taxonomy): domain Eukaryota; kingdom Metazoa; phylum Chordata; class Amphibia; order Anura; family Hylidae; genus Hyla; species Hyla sarda. The sequence continues at coordinate 89,589,022 of NC_079193.1, read as the reverse complement.
AATACAGACCCCAGAATCACCACCCACCATAATACAGACCCAGAATCAGACCTCACCATAATACAGACCCCAGAATCAGACCCCACCATAATACAGACCCCAGAATCCCCACCCACCATAATACAGACCCAGAATCAGACTCCACAACAATACAGACCCCAGAATCAGACCCCACCATAATACAGACCCCAGAATCAGTCCACACCATAATACAGAACCCAGAATCAGACCCCACATAATACAGACCCCAGAATCAGACCACACCATAATACAGACCCCAGAATCCCCACCCACCATAATTCAGACCCCAGAATCACCACTCACCATAACACAGACCCCAGAATCAGTCCACACCATAATACAGACCCCAGAATCAGACCCCTCCATAATACAGACCCCAGAATCAGTCCACACCATAATACAGACCCCAGAATCAGACCCCACCATAATACAGACCCCAGAATCAGTCCACACCATAATACAGACCCCAGAATCACCACCGACCATAATACAGACCCCAGAATCAGTCCCCACCATAATACAGACCCCAGAATCACCACCCACCATAATACAGACCCCAGAATCAGACCCCACCATAATACAGACCCCAGAATCAGACCCCACCATAATACAGACCCCAGAATCAGTCCACACCATAATACAGACCCCAGAATCAGACCCCACCATAATACAGACCCCAGAATCAGACCCCACATAATACAGACCCCAGAATCAGTCCACACCATAATACAGTCCCCAGTATCAGACCCCACCATAATACAGACACCAGAATCAGTCCCCACCATAATACAGACATCAGAATCAGTCCACACCATAATACAGTCCCCAGTATCAGACCCCACCATAATACAGACACCAGAATCAGTCCCCACCATAATACAGACACCAGAATCAGTCCACACCATAATACAGACCCCAGAATCACCACCCACCATAATACAGACCCCAGAATCAGACCCCACCATAATACAGACCCCAGAATCAGACCCCACCATAATACAGACCCCAGAATCAGTCCACACCACAATACAGACCCCAGAATCAGACCCCACCATAATACAGACCCCAGAATCAGACCCCCCACATAATACAGACCCCAGAATCAGTCCACACCATAATACAGTCCCCAGTATCAGACCCCACCATAATACAGACACCAGAATCAGTCCCAACCATAATACAGGCCCCAGAATACAGTTACATTAACTTACTCACAATTCACGTCTTTTACGGTCGGCGTTGTCCTCTTTCCTTCTGTTCTCCATCTGTCTCAGACCGACATGACGACTTCTTCCAGCAAAAGCCCATCACTGCAGCATCTGCAGGACAAACATCTTAGTTTCTGCATTTTTCCAGTGGACTCCCCAGAAGTGCAGAATTCGGTGGAGTTTATTCCATTTTAAACAGTGTCACAGAGCAAGCAACGTTTCAGCAACCTGTCTTCACCTTTATGAAGTATGAGAGGCAACGTAGCCTGCTCTGTTACACTGTTTGGAATGGAATAAACTGCACTGAATTCTGCACTTTATACTTTGGTGAGCTCCGATTTTCCTTGGATATGGGTAGGTAGGTATGTAGCCAGGTAGGTAGGTAGCTATGCAGGTAGGTAAGTAGATATGGATGTAAGTTCATAGGTGGGTAGCAAGGTAGGTAAATGGGTAGCTATGTATGTATGTAGGTAGGTACTTAGGTTGCTATGTAGGTAAGTAGCTATGTAGGTAGGTAGCCAGGTGGCTAAGTAGGTGAACTATAACCAGGAAATTAATAAGGTAGGTAGCCAGGTAATTGTGTAGGTAGCCAGGAAGGGAAGTAGCCAGTGCTCCTTCACATCCAAATCATCATCCCCCTCCCTGTCACCTGTACCCCCCTTCCCGTCACCTGCACCCCCTTCCCGTCACCTGCTCCCCCCTCCCCGTCACCTGCACCCCCCTTCACTTCCATTCCCCTCCCCATCACTTGCACCCCCTTCACTTGTACCCCCATCATTACTTGCACCCTCCATCATTACTTTCACCCCCATCATTACTTTCACCCCCATCATCACTTTGCACCCCCTTATCACTTGCACCCCCCTCATCACCTCATCATCACTTTGCACCTCCCCTCATCATCATCATCACTTACACCCCCCCTCATCATCATCACTTTGCACCCCCCTCATCTTCATTACTTTGCAACCCCCCCATCATCATCATTTTGCACCCCCCCCTCATCATCACTTTGCACCCCCCTCCCCTTATCATCATCACTCTGCACCGCCCTCCCCTCATCATCATCATCATCACTCTGCACCCCCCTCCCCTCATCATCATCACTCTGTACCCTCCTCCTGTCATCATCATCACTCTGTACCTCCCTCCCCTCATCATCATCACTCTGTACCCCCTTCCCCTCATCATCATCATCACTCTGTACCCCCTCCCCTTTATCATCATCACATCATCATCAGCACTCTGTACCCCCCCTCCCCTCATCATCATCATCATCACTCTGAACCCCCCTCCCCTCATCATCATCATCACTCTGAACCCCCCTCCCCTCATCATCATCATAATCACTCTGCACCCCCTCCCCTCATCATCATCATCATCACTTTGTACCCCCCTCCCCTCCTCATCATCACTCTGTACCCCCCTCCCCTTATCATCATCACTCTGAACCCCCCTCCCCTCATCACGATCACTCTGTACCCCCCCTCCCCTCATCATAATCATCACCTGCTCAGATTCCAGGATGATAAAAAAAAAAAAAAAAACTTTTACTCACCCATTTCCCACGTAGAGATCTCCTTGGCAGCACAAGCTGGCTGGGTTCTTCTCCCGTTACAATGCAGGCGCCGATGAGTGACGTCATCGGCGCCTGCACTGCGTGGGGCAGAGGTCACAGGTCTCTTCTCAGTGAAGCTGCAGGTCCTGCGGCTCACACTGATAGGAGGCTTAAGCTGTGTGTGAAAGCGGAGCTCGCTAGCCTGGGGATCCCCATTAGCGGAGTGAGTGCCACTTCGCACAGAGCTCCACATGCCACTCTAAAGCACCCCCTCATGGCACGCGTGAAGGGGGTTGCCGACCCCTGATCTAGACACATATATTTCCAAAAAATTCTCAAATCAATAGCATAATTTTTTTTTACTTGGGGGGGTCGGACCGTCACTTGTCATCTAATCTTCTAGATACCACTGTCATTAGGGACCTGCATCGGAATGGACTCCTATGCTGGATGCTGATGATGGGTTGCACCTGTTGTGTATAGAGCAGGCTCAGCTCCTAAGCCCGCAATATGCATCCTGACCTGGTGTATGATACACATGTATGATGAATTTTAAAACATTTTATTTACTCTAAATATTCTGAATTGAATCCCCAAGTTCCCCTCCCCCAAATTCCTCATGACATGAAAGTAACCCAATTTTACATTGCAATTCATCAATCAAAAAATTTCACTTTAACTCTTGGTCAACTACAATAAAGATTATTTTCTTTACAGTGAGTAATAGTTAGAGTTGAGAAAACTTACAGTAAATTGACTCTTCGCGAACTTTGTGGTTCGGCCGTTGATTACTTTAATCAGCATAAATTAGTTCAGCTTTCCAAGTGCTCTGGTTGCCTGGAAAAGGTGTATACAGTGGTCCCTCAACATACGATGGTATTCCGTTCCAAAGGACCATCGTTTGTTGAAACCATTGCATGTTGAGGGATCCGTGCAATGTAAAGTATAGGACAGTGGTCTACAACCTGCGGACCTCCATCTGGAGGTCCGCAGGTTGTAGACCACTGTTAGAGGAAGTTGTACTCACCTGTCCCCACCGCTTCGGACCGTCACCGCTCGTCACCGCTGCGCGGGATGATTGCCGTCCATCGCTGTTGCCGCGTCCCCGAGGTGTCCCCGACACTCCGGCAAGGCCTCTGCTTCCCCGGCATCCGTGCTCTCCGTCGCCGCCATCACGTCGCTACGCAAGCCACTCCTATTGGATGACGGGATGGCGTGTGCAGCGACGTGATGACGACGATGGAGAGCGCCGACGATGGAGGGGATCCCGAAGAGGACGCGCCGGACGCCCGAGGACAGGTAAGAGACATCACCGGAGCTCACGGGGCACCGTAAACGGCTATCCGGCAGCAGCTGAAGCAGTCAGCGCTGCCGGATAGCCGTTTATGCGATGGCCCCGACATAAAAAAGCATCGTATGTTGATGCTGCCTTCAACATGCGATGGCCTCTGAGAGGCCATCGCATGTTGAAATTATCGTATGTCGGGGCCGTCGTAGGTCGAGGGGTCACTGTACAGTCCTAGGAGACCTAAGACTGTCACCTTTGACTTTTCCAGGAAACCAGAGCCCTTGGAAAGCTGAACTAACTTATGCAGACTAAAGTAATCAACGGCCGAGCCACGAGGTTCACTACGAGCCAAGAACATACCATTACATCATCACATCATTTTTTTTACATGTGCAAATGCATATATATTCTTTACATGTTTACATCTCATTGAAAATTCATGCATAGAATATTCTGCTGTTCTGGGTTTAATATATTGCAAACTAAATAATAATGCTATTGTAATTGATTATAGTTTGCCTAATGGTAGATCACTTAATATTGTATGCCTGCTATAATCTATAATATCTTTCCTAATGTTTTTACATCCAGGGTGTAAAAGGAGACATGGGTGAAAGGGGTCCCAAAGGTGAACAGGTAGGATACTTTAGTATATGTTGAAATACCATTTTGAAACATAATGTGTATGAGGCCTTATAAAGATATTATACTGTTCCAATACTATTTAAGATTGGTGCAAAAAAAAATTTGCAAAAAAGGTGGTCTGCAGTGGCGCTGCCTTGTAGAGATCGGAATGAAGGTTCAGTCTTGTAGATAAAATCCCATTTATTGTTACATAAAATGAGATATTGACATGCAAAACGCGTTTCGGGGGTAAGTTCCCCCTTTCTCAATTGCAGAAAAGACAATATAGGATACATACAGTGAGGCGCCCTTTATACAGGAAAAAAAAAGCGCTAAAACCAAAAATCAGTTCTGCCCACAAAGGGGCGTTGCTGATAAACAGACATAAATTGTTAGAGTTGCATATCAAAATCCCTTTTTCAAAAGAACATATATAAAAGCAATGTGGTTAGAAAACCCATACAGACTAATGTATGGATAATGTAGGTTCATATAGTCTTTTAAACGCATGTATGTTACAGTGTAATAGCTCAAAGAATTAGGGTTGGACTATGGTTTAACCAAGACGAGGCTTGGAGTCGGATGTGTACGTCATAATTTGCACTGACACACTAGTTCATTCACAAATTTCAGCGACCAATCAGCGGGAAGCCGCTCGTGACGTCACCACTGCGAACAGCCAATAGGACGCGCTCCTGGCTGAGCGAATGTACGTCGTAGTTGTCGCTATTTTCTTTGTAGGTACGACGACCAATCACTATGAAGTTTGGGGCAGAGCGACCAATCGGAAACACTTCTAATATGTCAATAGAGAAAGGCGCGAGCAGTCATGGAAAAGCGTATAATCTCCTGAATGTTGCACAATTCATCAGGAGATTATACGCCGGCTTTTGTATGTATCCTATATTGTCTTTTCTGCAATTGAGAAAGGGGGAACTTACCCCCGAAACGCGTTTTGCATGTCCATATCTCATTTTATGTAACAATAAATGGGATTTTATCTACAAGACTGAACCTTCATTCCGATCTCTACAAGGCAGCGCCACTGCAGACCACCTTTTTTGCTATTTTTTTTGCACCAATCTCAAGTTTACTGCCGGTCTCATACCGAGTACCCGGCTGGATCCTGCAGGCTGCAGCCCGAGATCATCTGACCCCACACGGAGGGGTGATATGCACGTATCAAGCCATACCCCAGGTGAGTACCACTAACATTGGGGTTGTGGATCGGGATTATCCCACTGAATTACGCGAGACGCTATCCTCTCCTTTTTCTTCTCCTCCTCTTTATATACCAATACTATTTAATTATATTTTCTGAAACTTATTATCCGGCACTGTGTAAAGTAGGACAGGTGATTACTGCATGTGTCAAAGTTTAACTGTGGGACTAGATTGAATTTAGCCAGAGAGTACTAAAATTGCTGAGGAATTTGGAACTTGCTTCACCAAACAGGCATCCTTATATTTGTGTTTATTCTTTGCAGGGCTTTATGGGTCTTCCAGGAATGCTTGGGCAAAAAGTAAGTGCTTCCTTGCTTAACTTTTATCAGTTACTCTACAAGCTATGGAAAGTAAGCTTTATCATTTGAAGTTTCAGAACTTTAAGTTAGCTTCAGTTAGCAAGCCTATATGACAAATTTGGAGTAAACTCTGGGATCAGGACAATTTGCTACCCTTAACCCCTACATTTTATGGTAAATTGAGTGATGGCATTACAACTGACAACTGGCCGTGCAAAAAACAAGCCCTCATACTAGTCTGTGGATGAAAATATAAAAGAGTTATGATTTTTTGAAGGCGAGGAGGAAGAAACGAAAACGTAAAAATAAAATTGTCTGCGTCCTTAAGGCCCAAATGGGCTGAGTCCTTAAGGGGTTAAGGGTAGGGTCACACGTAGTGTAAACACTCCATATTTGACGCACCTGCGAATTTGATGCTCCATATTTTAGAGCTATCAAAGTATATGGATGTTTATTATTACTCCCATAGATTTTGCTAGCACAGAATTATGCAGTGTCAAATAAATAGTGTTTACGCAGAGTGTGACCCTACCCTTAAAGAAACATGTCACCTGCAGTTTCAATATGTAACTGCTGGCAACAGGGAGTAGGGAATGAAAAAATGTATTATAAACACACCTGTGCTATTACTGTCTGAAAAACCATTTTTCCGATATAACATTTTTATTCTGAGACGTGCAGTATGTAGATGACAAGCCAACATTGGGTGAGCCAGTGGAAACATTGTCTTGTAAGGACACTTGTTTTATGCAATAAACAACATTTTGTTCACTATGCTGAAGTACTGGGGAGAGATTTAAATTGCTGTATTTATATATCAGCCACTGAACAGGGCTGAAAGGTCTGCGTGCACCCATTTACTTTTTGCTTGGGACTTATGCTGCTCTATAAATATATGTCACGTAGGGCAGGGATAGAGTGCAGCCCTAATCTTGCCCACTCCCTCTGTTCATGCCTACTTGCGTACCCGTCCTAAATGACGGGTCCAAAACCACGAAGACGGTCACTTCGTAAATGAAGGGACAGTCACAAGTCAAAATAATAAAATACAATACAGTAGGATGTTGGGGAAGCAGCTGGAGGGACACAAAACTAACAGAAATAAAACTAAACACACAGAAAGCGAAGTCCAAAAAGCCAAGCTTAAACCAGGAGATTACAGAGTATAATAACAGAGAGCCAAAGAGAAGTCTAGAGACAAGCCAAAAGATCAGAGAACCAGATAAGACAATAATACAGAGAATGCTAGCTACAGTAGTAAGAACTTTCACAGGCGAAGCCTAAGTGAAAGAGGCTTCCTTAAATATCCCGGTGCTGCTAGCAGGAGGATCCACACCCAGCAGCACAGAAGCATAGTCCCAGCAACCAGGATAAACTACAGGGCTAGAAAGCATTAACCCCATAGTTTCTGTCATCACAATATATATGTGTGTGTGTATATATATATATATATATATATATATATATAAGGGTCATTAGATGGTATAAATTTATATGTGAGACCAGTATATTATATTTCTACATTTTCTTCCTTTATCAAAAGTTTTGTTTACAGAAAAAAAAAGGATTAATTATGTTGTATGTCGGTTTGGCATCTACATAATTGTAGCTTACACATGGGTGGGTGCCCGGGGGCCCTTTGAGTTATCACTTCACCCCTGTCCCTGTCTGCTTTCAGCTATCTGTTGCTTATGCTCTTATGTATAGTTGGTTAAGGGGGCTTACATTTTAAATTAGACAGTGTGTGGCTAGTGCTGCCAGAAAAGAGTCGCTGATATTCAGCAGGAGAAAAACTCAACTGTGGAAAGTGGGAGGCCATGCTCTTTGGAGAGTGTACTCTAGCCACCAGTAATCCATCTCGCTACTCCATCCAACCAAACATTATCAAGATCTTGGGAGTCTGGTTTATTTTCCAAATAAAAAAAGTTAAACAATCATGCATTGTTAATAACTTAAAGGGGTACTCCTGTTTTTTTTTTTTTTTTTTTTTTTTTTATTTAAATCAACTGGTGCCAGAAAGTTAAACAGATTTGTAAATTAAAATTACAATCTTAATCCTTCCAGTACTTATTAGCTTCTGGATACTACAGAGGAAATGGTTTTCTTTTTGGAACACAGAGCTCTCTGCTGACATATCTGTCCATTTTAGGAACTGTCCAGAGAAGGAGAAAATCCTCATAGCAAACATATGCTGCTCTGGACAGTTACTAAAATGGACAGAGATGTCAGCAGAGAGCACTGTGGTCATGATGTCAGCAGAGAGCTCTGTGTTCCAAAAAGAAAACCATTTTCTCTGTAGCATACAGACCCTAAAAAGTACTGGAAAGATTAAGATTTTTTAATAGGAGTAATTTATAAATCTGTTTAACTTTCTGGCACCAGTTGATTAAAAAAATAAAAATAAAAGTTTTCCACCTTTAAGGGGTTAAATGCAAATAAATTCCAAACCCCCCAAAAAACAAAAATGTAATGTGTATATGTATAGATAGGGGTGCCATTCTTTAGTTTTACCTCAGGCAGCAGAGAGGCTAGTTTTACCCCTATGTACAGGAATGTTAGTGTAGTGTCTGGTATGATGTATATAGTAGGGAGACCTGTGCAGTATGTTGTAATGTTGCTCTATGTGTGGTAAATGTGTGCTGCTTCACAATGCATTGTAAGTGTGCATGTATTAAGTTATTTTCAGTATTAAGTTAAAACAGCATGTCCGACGCTGTATTATGTTGTTCTCAACAAGGGCAGGATAACTAACTTGCCATGTTCCCTTTTAGATTTGAATCTTACAGGTTACAAATGTAACCCATTTACACAGCTTTACCTTTTGTGAACTTTAATTCTAAAGTACTAAATAATTTTTTATGGCACATACTAATGCTTTAACAGTTAACACCCTATGTTTAAACCAACAGTGTCCCTTTTACCATCTGAGCAATGTAGCCACAAACATTTATGTTAACGTTTAATGAAGAACGATTTTCTGTTGTGGTTTATTCTGTTAGTTTATAACTACAGCTGCCTACAGAAAGATATGAATAATAAAATGGTTGGTTTCTCTTTAGTGATTCCATGCCTCATTTACTGTCTCATGTAACAACAATTTACCCTTTGCTTTATGAACTTATGTCACCTGACAGCCTGTGTTCCATGCACATTTGACAGCGAAGAAGCTGCAATACATTTGCATTATCCGCATTACAGTTCTTAATAAGTAGCTAAATATAGAATTACTTACTGGCATCGAATATGTTATCTGTCTTAATCATATAATTTCTAAATAAGGATCATCCTGAGGAAATGTGTTTTGTTTCTCTAACTTGAGAATGAACCTACCAAGAGAAAATGATATAATGAGTATAATTTAGTCTAGAGGCAGAAATTAAATTGTATTCATGTTTGTTTTGGAGAACAAAATTGGAAAGATAATTTATCATAAAGTGTATTAACCTGACCTTCCCCAGGCAGTAACATAAACAGAAAAATACATATGTGTTGGAATGTGATCTATGCAGTGTACTTTATTTGTTGCATACATATTCTAAAAATAAAACATAGATATCTCTTCTATCATAATGACTGCATTTTCATATTTTATTTATTGTGCTTGTAGTGTAACATGTTTTAGACTAAAGCTGGTTACACAAATTAGGTAGCTATAATTCTGCCAATAATCTATCTCACCGGATCTCCCTATACACCTGCACACTTGGCCAGCCAAGCATGCATGAGGTTTCAATCGATGGATAGAAGGGGTGGGGGCAGAGTTCATGGTCTCCTGTCAGTGTAAGCCGCTAGCGTCCGTCTTACACTTACAGGCAGGTTTCAGATGTATGCGCGTGTGCGCATATACAGTGGGGCGAAAAACGATTTAGTCTGCAACCAATTGTGCAAGTTCTCCCACTTAAAAAGATGAGAGAGGCCTGTGATTTTCATCATAGGTATACCTCAACTATGAGAGACATAATGAGAAAAAAAATTGCAAAAAATTTTAAGGAATTTATTTGCAAATTATGGTTTTTGGCTCTCACAGACCTGTAACATTTTCTTTAATTGTCTCCTCTGTCCTCCACTCGTTACCTGTATTACTTGCACCTGTTTGAACTTGTTATCAGTAGGGATGTCCCAATACAATTTTTTTAAGACTGAGAACAAGTACCGATACTTTAATTCTAGTACTCTCTGATACCAATTACGAGTACTTTTTATTTTAAACGGAATCTGACAACAGGGTTACCCGGTTTCTGGCGCTGCTTACCGTGCTAATATGTGGGTTCCTTGTTGTGTGCAATGGAGGTGGCTGCTGTAGTATGAGCCAAGATTTCTCTCTTCTCCATTGGGTAGAACAAGGAATTTGCATTGGCGACGAGACCGATGTCTCCTGAGCGACTGCGCTGATGATCACATGGTGAGCAATGGTAGAAACCGGGTCACCTGTACTATCTACTTATAAATTCAATTTAGTGCAGGTGACTCTGCTGTAAGATTGCCTTTAATAGTAGGTAGTATCCCTGTGTAGGTAGTATAGATAGTTACAGACATTAGCAGCTCCCTGCCCCGTAGACAGCAGCCCCCTGTAGACCGCAGCCCCCCTGCAGAAATTAGTAGCAGCGCCCTGTAGACCTCAGCCCCCCACCTTTGTAGACAGAAGGTCCCACCCTTGTAGACAGCAGCCCCCCTTGTAGACAGCAGGACCCCCCCACTTGTAGCCTGCAGGACCCCCCTTCCCTCCTTGTAGCCAGCAGGACCCCCCTTGAAGCCAGAAGGACCCCCCTTGTAGCCAGCAGGACCCCCTTTGTAGCCAGCAGGACCCCTCCTGTAGCAAGCAGGACCCCCCTTGTAGCCAGCAGGACCTCCCCTTGTAGCCAGCAGGAGCCCCCCCCCCCCTTGGAGCCAGAAGGACACCCCCCCCCTTGTAGCCAGCAGGACCCCCCCCTTGTAGCCAGCAGGACCCCCCCCCCCTTTTAGCCTGCAGGACCCCCCCTCCTTGTAGCCAGCAGGACCCCCCCTTGTAGACAGCAGGACCCCACTTGTAGACAGCAAGACCCCCCTTGTAGACAGCAGGACCCCCCCTTGTAGACTGCACGACCGCCCCTTGTAGACAGCAAGACTCCCCTTGTAGACAACAGCCCCCCCTTGTAGACAGCAGGAACCTCCTTGTAGACAGCAAACCCCCCTTGTAGACAGCAGGACCGCCCCTTGTAGAGAGCAGGACCCCCCCTTGTAGACTGCACGACCGCCCCTTGTAGACAGCAAGACCCCCCTTGTAGACAGCAGGACCCCCCTTGTAGAAAACAGCCCCCCCCCCTTGTAGACAGCAGGAACCTTCTTGTAGACAGCAGCCCCCCTTGTAGATAGCTCGACCCCCCCCCCTTGTAGATAGCAGGCCCCCTCACTGCCACTGCCCCGTTCTGCCATCCGCATCATGGCGTCTTATGGAGGAGCATGTGATATACACATCACTCTGCTTCCTCCTTAGCGTTACTCTGCGTGCAGTGGAGTGACGTGTGTGTCACAATGCTGAGTTGCAACCAAAGAACACCAAGCCTACTGTGAAGCATGGGGGTGGAAATATGCTTTGGGGCTGTGTTTCTGCTAAGGGACCAGAACGACTGATTCGTATAAAGAAAAGAATGAATGGGGTCATGTATCGTGAGCAAGGACATTGAAGATGAAACGTGGCTGGGTCTTTCAGCATGACAATGATCCCAAACACACTGCCTGGGCAATGAAGGAGTGGCTTTGTAAGAAGCATTTCAAGGTCCTGGAGTGGCCTAACCAGTCTCCAAATCTCAACCCCATAGAAGACCTTAGGAGGGAGTTGAAAGTCTGTGTTGCCCAGTGACAGCCCAAAAACATCACTGTTCTAGAGGTGATCTGCATAGAGGAATGGGCCAAAATACCAGCAACAGTTTGTGAAGACCTTGTGAAAACTTACAGAAAACGTTTGGCCTCTGTCATTGCCAACATCTTTTGTTATAGACCAAATACTTATTTTTCACCATAATTTGCAAATAAATTCTTTAAAATCAGACAATGGGATTTTATGGATTTTTTTTCTCATTATGTCTCTCAATGTTGAGGTATACCTATGATGAAAATTACAGGCCTCTCTCATCTTTTTAAGTGTGAGAACTTGCACAATTGGTGGATGACTTTTTGCCTCACTGTAGGGGAAAGCGGCGCTTGCACGCCTGGGGAATGGAAAGAGTGTTAATAGTACTAAAAGAAACAGTGCAACTAAAAAATACTGGTTTTAAATGAAGAGAATATTTCTATTAGGTTCCAGGTATTACTAGAATGGCAATTATATGTTAAAGTTGCAACTGGGAAATCTATACATGTGTTCAATACCCCAGTGTTGGCTATTTGCTCCATATACAAAACTGCCTTAAAAACTTAACCAGATTGAGTTATTCATTCTTTAACAAAACAGATATATGTGACTAGTGCTATCTCTTATTTTTTTACTTCTTTGAGGCCTAATTAATCGCTTCACTTCCTTTAAGCAGTCAATCATGTATGGGCACACTTTTTCCATGAAACCATTTCCTTTTGGCTATTGACGTATGAAATAAAGTTTTAGCGCAAAAGATATTTGTGGATGAGGATTTACATGTGATACTTATCTAATTGTTGATTTCTTTTCTATAAAAAGGGAGAGATGGGCCCAAAAGGAGAACCAGGAATTCCGGGAACTAGAGGACCTACTGGTAGACCTGGAAAGCGGGGCAAACAGGTATTGATTCATTCAAATTTATATCTTTTTGTGATACATTGTAAATTGAATATTTAATAATAATTGGATAATATGGTCTTCTGTTGAACTTAAATCCCCTTAGTGGATTCAGGACTTGAGCTACATCTACAAATATCTTTTTTTTTTTTTTTTTTTTAAATCTCTGATCCCACACACTAAGCATTTTCTTTAAAGAGAACATGGCATACCTTTGGGCATAGTTTTGGCAATATGCTATACAGTAAAAGAGATTGTGCAAATCTAAGGAGAGGACTTTAAGACTTTACATTGCAAATGTTTGTCAGATGTTAGCACACTTAGAAGGTAGACTTTACGTAATCTGTAGAGAAGGGACAAGCAGCACTTACAGCATGGCTACAATTACTGATCCTTGTTAACCAGTAAATATTGTAGAAACCCCATATCTCCTTCTTTACTGAAAAAGAATCTGTGTTTAATTGCCTATCTTTTCTACTGTCAATGTCACTATCGTACCACATTAATGTAATGGGCCGCGCCTGCTTCCTTTTACAGCACTGAGGTCCACAATTCCACTTTAATCACCTGTAACATATATTAAATAGATTTTTGCATCATTAAATGGTGTTTATACATAAGTACAGTGTCTGTTGCACCCTAAAAATTGTGTATATGGGTGTAAGTAGTAAGGTGTCGGAGGGCTCGTGTCTTGGTACCAATTTATATATTTCTTTCCATTTCCCCACCCCCACCTTTCCATTTTAATTGCAATATAAGGCATGATAGGACCAAAGAATAGAAATATACAGTATAAAGGAACATGTAACATTAAAAAAGTTGTCCATTTTAGAGGCATACAGCAGGATGAGCTGAGAGGATTGATTTATAGGTATTTGGAAAAAGTTACTCTCGTTCAGTGATATTAGTTCTAAGTACGCCATTTCATCTAAAGAATTTTATAGATATCTCCATTTACACCATCTTTTCTCCTATCGCAAATGGGGCACTACGTATCTTACTTCAGCTTATGACACTTTTTTCTTGAGTATAAGTAGGATGAAAGGGGTAATTCAGTTGCTTATAATCAATTTCAGCACATTACAAGTTCTACCAGTTTTACTTTTCAAGCACAATTTGAAATGGACTTGGGAAAGTCATTCTTAACCTTGTGGTGTGTCAGTCACCTGAAATCCTCCTGGAAGCTGCTGTACTTTTGGTATTTCACCCTATTTAGCCTTAATCTACTATGAAGCATCCCCTGTATGTTGACGATGCAATACTGAAATTGACACATTACTGCATGTTTGGTGTCCTTCGGTGCAGCAGTTCTGGTTTGGTATACACGATACTTTATGTAAGATCTTTCTAAATGTAATTCCTTAGGGGCCTGAGGTGGCCTTACTGTCCCTTACTTTAGATAACCTCCGGGGATAAAAGTGGATCTTCACCATGCACAATTACAGTGTTGAATGAAGATGACCGTATTCTTGAGTCCACATCACAAGGTTTATTAAAGCACAACAAACAACGCTTTTCTTGCCCGTAACGGGCACTTCATCAGGCATGTGCAAACAGCAAACAACTAGGTTTAAATAGAAAGTCCTTATGTCCATTCAAAAGGTTACATTAATCACGCTATTCAGGGTAGCTTAATACACTCTGAACACCATACACTCAAAATTATAACGATAATACTGGTAAAAAAAACATCATGTAAAATAGTGTCCCAAATTGTTCTTATCCAAATAAAAACATCCACATAGTTATATATAGAAAATTATATGAAATGACAATGTAGTCTCTCCTTGGATTGTGAGGCCGCTGTAAGTATACGGCAGTAGATGCACTATTCGGCGCTGTAGTAAAATTTATAAATTAAAAGTGCTATGTATGCCGTAACGTAGCTGTTGGTGGGGGGAGTCAGAAGTATTGCAGTACAAGGGGGCCGGACCCGTTAGGTGGATATCACTCGACCAAGGGTGAGGTCTCCATGAGCAACCAGTAGGTCATAGTACTGCTTGAGTTTAACATTAGTCCAAATCGGTAGCAGCAGTTGAAGTTCCATATACTAGTAACGTGGCTGCGAATGTATTTTGGTTGCGGACCCTGCCGCAGCATTAGTTAGTGTTCTGCGCTGTTGGTTTGATAGACCGCTGTTTGTTTAATGGGGCATTATAGTTGGTATAATGCGCTATTAGGTTAGTAAGGCGCTATATAGCAATAACTTAGCTAGTATCGGGCGGAACTACCGCACCTTGACTAACAGAGTATATATATCAAGTGCGGTGAAGCACTACATAGTAAGTGACGCGCTACATAGAAGTAGCGTGGCTAGTGTGGGGCGGAGCTACACCCCAAATAGAAAAGGGCATAGGCTGGCTCCGCATAGCTACAGTATAGGCAATGAGTAAATGAATGAATCGACAATATGTTTTATACTGTTGCAGTAAAAGCTACAATAAGGCTGATTATAAATGACTGATGGATACTGGGAGCTAGGGTGCAAGCATGCCTCCGCAATAGTGTACCCAAGGGAGAGAGAACGGTAAGATAAATATAAAAATATAAATATAAAAACCTATAATGTCTCAAGGAAAAGGATAAAACCATGAAGGTATATGTTAGTAGTAGCAATAAATATAGATACATTTTTTTTAGAATATTAAGAATAATTATAAAGATAATAAGAGGACATAATAATACTATGTGTAAACTGGAAGATAACACATTATTGACCATAAATTGTGCCTGATGGTAAATTATAAAAACTAAAATATAACATGTAAGGTTAGTTGGTCATATATAAATGATATATAATAATTAATATATATTAATGGTAATAATAATATAAAAAATGGCAATGAATGACCATTGGTAGTGTAAAATATAATACTGGAGACAATAAAAGCTTAGTGAACTAGATGATAAAACTGTGGTGCTATGGAAAATACAGGGAATTGTATATATGTATATTATACACATATGTATATATATGTATAACCCAATGACCTCTGGATGAGGGGAGTGGAATGAGCAGGGGTAATACATATGTATAGATTGAGACTATGTGGCAGGAGTATATGACATTGGGTAGAGGGAAGTATATTATATTGTGGGGAAAATAACTGGATCAAGTTAGAATGGCCTCGAAAAGTCCCTGTGGTTGTAATGAGCCGCATTTATAGATCCAAAAGGCCTCCAGTCTTTTTAATAGTTCGAATCGGTTGGGCTTGTATTTGGATACATGGTCGATAGAGGTGACCATAAAAGATTTTTAAGTTCCATGGTGGACAATGTTACAGTGTCTTGACAGGCTGTGTAGCATGAAGCCTGTCTTGACATTTAATCAGTGTTTATTTATTCTATTCCTCAGTTTCATGGTGGTACGCCCAACATATTGAATTCCCCACTGACATTGAATTAAATAAATAACAT
Organism: Hyla sarda; assembly: GCF_029499605.1. Lineage (NCBI taxonomy): Eukaryota > Metazoa > Chordata > Amphibia > Anura > Hylidae > Hyla > Hyla sarda. The sequence goes on along the minus strand of NC_079193.1, from coordinate 89,572,653 downwards.
GATCCGATTCGCATGACAGGTGATAGTTAATGGGGAAAACTTCCCTGGTAGCATGGGAGGTAAAGTTGTGTTGTTGATGCACAATGTCATGACAACATAGGCATCTGTTCTTCCCACATCTGAAACTTCCTAATATATTTGACTCTCGTTTTCTCGGTTGGTGTTGTTTTAGCTGGCTGGGTGCCAGAATGTTTTTTAAGGATAGCGCTCTCCGAAAAGTGACTCCTGGTTTATTGGTTAAGGATCCCTTTAAAAATTGATCTCCCTCTAATATATACCAATATTTTTTCAAAATGCTTTTGATCTCTGGTGCTGACCTACTGTAGGTAGTGATTACTTCATGTCATTGGCTTCCCCTTCTTTTTTCTTTTTCCTTTCCTTTTTCTTTCTCTTTCTTGGAAATCGGACAATCTTGCGTAAGATGTTTAGTTTTTTGGTAGGCATCAGACAGAAGTGTCTTCGGATTGTTCTTCTCTAAAAATCCTTTTTGGAGAATGCCCGCCTGTGTTCGAAAATCTTCTTCCCGTATACAGTTCTTCCTGATTCGCTTGTATTGGGAGTAGGGAACGTTTTCTAGCCTTTTTTTGTGGTGACCACTCCCAAAATCAATGTAGCAGTTCATATCAACTTTTCTAAAAAACGTTGAGGTAATAAATTTGCTTGAATTATGGGAAATAATCAGATCCAGGAATTAAATGGTTTCACAGCTAGTTATGATGGTGAAACTAAGGCCCCATACATTCTGATTCAAAACTTCCAAGAATTCATCTACAGAGGACTGTGACCCTTTCCAAATGAATACTAAATCATCAATGTATCGTAAATCATCAATGTATTATTTTTTTTTCTCTTTTCTAGATAACTTCCGTCTTTCTCATCTTACGGTCATATTTCATTTTTCTCAGCAGGTAGTACTGCAGTAGCTAAAAGGTGGAGATCTAAGGATAATCTGGCCATCTCCTTCAGTTTTATAATATATAGCTTGCAGATTGGACTGAGTTTTCAGTGTGACAGGTTGTCATTAAAGAATAAATTGCTGGGATTTTGGCTTTGTGTCTATTAAGTGCTGCATACTAGCGAACTAGAGAGATTATGTTTTATTATGTTTTCATTGTTTTGCCTTCTTTGCCTTTATCCTTTTTCTCTTTCCTTTTGTTTGTTTTCCTTATGTCTCTTCTAGTGTCTGCTATGTTTTATATTGGAACTTGCACATCCTATGTTATGTCTTGTATTATATTAAAGGAAATCAGTCATCAGTGTCACCTGCACTAACATGTCGGTACAGACAGATAGTACAGGTGACACGGATTAACACAATACTTACCTGGTCTTGTTCTGTGATGTGGTTCCCCGGCTATCCTCTTTGGTATCTTCAGCTCTGGGCCTGACTTGGAGCATGGGCAGAGCTTAGTGACATCACCGCTGCTGTTTGCTAGCAGTGGGACCCAGCAGAGAACCAGAGAACAGCAACGTTGGCATCACTAAGCTCGGGCCCAGAGCGGAAGATACTGAAGAGGATAGCCGGAGAATCACAGCACGGAATGGGATCAGATAAGTATGATTGTCATCAGTGTCACCTGCACTACCTCTCTATACCAACAGGTTAGTGAAGGTGACATTGATGACAGATTTCCTTTAAAATCTTCATTAAAAGACTGTTGAACATAAAAGAAAGTTATTTATTCAAGGCATCCTCTGCCTATTCTGGACTAAACAGTTAAGTAGGTAGTGCTAATCAGTAATTGACAGATATCTGTAGTAGGACCACCCACTTGACTATTTAGCAAAGAATGAGCAGGGATTTCCATGAATAAACGACAAGTTATCCGGTAACTTCTCCCAAAAAACTATATATCAATCTCCTCCTGCTTTATAATATATAGCTTGCAGATTGGACTGCGTTTTCAGTGAGACAGGTGGCCTTTAAAGAATTAACTTTTGGTTTTGTGTCTATTTAGAAACTTTGTAAAAAATCAATAGTACAAGGGAATATAAGAAACTTTGTAATGTATCTTCTTAAAGAAAAAAGCTCCTTTCTGCAAACTTATAATTTACTTTGAAAAACTGCTAAAAGCCAATCTTGATAGATCAGCTCACACAACAGTTCATTAAGGGATCAGTTACATGCTATCCATAGAAGCCTATGGCAAGGAAAAGGGAGGAGGTTTTATCTGCAGGGTAAGAGGCAGAGACAGACAAAGAAACTCCAATAGATTAAAGTAAGTGTTATATCTTACCAAAGGCTTGATTTACAGGTTACACTGCTCAATGCTGTTCTGTAATGTCCTCCATGCTGCTATTACTTTTTGGGATGTGCTACGTCTTCCAACTACTAGCGTAGGACAATTACAAATTAGAGATAGAGGAGAAAATGCCATATACAGGGTATACAATAGCTTTAAATAGTGCTACTTCTCATAGACCCACCCATGCTGATTCTGAAAAGTAGCCTAAGATTACAGGTATACTATAAAGAAGTGTATATCAAATAATATTTTGATTATTGCTGCTGGTTTCTATAAAAATTTTTTTTATAATAAAAGGTAAACTTTTAATTAACAGCATGGTACATGTTTTTTAATACAGTACTGATATAACAAACTGGAGTGGCTAACATATTATGTTACTAAGTCAATGTTTACCACTGTATAACTCCCTGGAGTGTAATATGATTTATCGGCTCCATTAAAAAAATAAGCATGAACTCTGAAACCTTCTGTTCCGATGATCCTCGCTAGTAAGAAGATATTATAATGGTTCTGATGTCTAGTGATTTATGCACACATTTACAGCTTGTGCTGGTTCAGCAAAGACACTTGGTGACATCATGCATTTCACTTTATAAAGAGTAAAGGTAACCTTTTATATTTTCAATTTACAGACAAAAATAAAATCAACAGAAATTAATAAAAGGCATGATCTTAGGTTAGGCTCCTTATTTAAAAAAAAATATCCTATAAATTCTCCTAGTGGCAGTTTTTCTTTAACCCATTAATGACATAGCTACTAATTTTACAAATTTGTAAAGAAAATATTTTTTTAAGAAAATAAGTTCTTACCCCTATACCTTTTTTATATTTCAGTAACATTTTTGTTTTGATGGGACTTTTTGATCGCTTTTTATTCATGTTTTTTTAGTTTATGAAATTACCAAAAGTCAGCAATTCTGGAATTGGGTATTTTTTATGTTTATGCAGTTAACCATGCAGGATCATAAGCGTTATGATTTAATATCTCTGCACAAGGTGATACCAAATATGTTTATTTTTGTTTACATTTTTGTTTACATTTTGAAAACGGGAAAAGGGAAATGAATTATATTTTAATCCAAAGGATAGGGGATAAGATATCAGATCGCCGGGGTCCCGCTGCTGGGGACCCCCGGGATCGCCGATGCGATGCGAGTTCGCTCTGTACGTAATGAAGGGCAATACAGGGGACGGAGCAGTGTGATGTCATGGCTCCGCCCCTCGTGACATCACGTAGACTTGTATTGAGGGGGCGGACCATGATATCACGAGGGGCGGGGCCGTGATGTAACGATGCTCCGGCCCCTATATTGCCCGTCTGTACGCGCAGAGCGAACTCGCTCTGTGCAGTAATGATAGCGCGGTGCCGCAGCGGCGATCCCGGGGGTCCCCAGCAGCGGGACCCCGGCGATTTGACATCTTATCCCCTATCCTTTGGATAGGGGATAAGATGTCTAGGGGCGGAGTACCCCTTTAACATTTTTTTTTTAAGTTAATGAATTCATACTTTTTAAGTACCCATAGGTGACTTTTACAAGCAATTGTTTGATTATTAACTTTGAACTGCCATAACATGGCATTGATCAGTGTTGGAGATGAGCACATTTTTTGAAAAATTCGATTTGTCCGAATTTATTCGTGGGGAATCTGTATTAAAAACAGCTATTTCTGGCCTACAGAAAGCCTCAACAGGGATGTAGAACACTTTGCCCTGCTGTAACATGCATAGGGTGTGTGCTGGGTTAGTGAAATAATACTGTTATTCAGTATGACATGCAGATTAGAGGCGTCGCTATTAGAGTCACAGAGCGGCACAATGACAGAGCCTAGAGGTTGCATCAATATGAGGAGACCATATAGTGGCTGAACGATACAGCGAGGAGGTGGCGGCAGCATGAGGAGACCATATAGTGGCTGAATGACCCAGCCTGGAGGTAGCAACAGCCTGATGAGGCCACAGGGCCTCACAATTGAAAAGATTAAAGATTTTTTTTAACATTTAAATTGAAAATTTCAAATAGATTAGCCTAAAAAGTTTTATTTAATGTGCCAGAAGCATGAGGAGACCACATGGCGGTACAGTGACACAGCTTGGAGGTGGCGGAAGCATGGGGAGACCATATAGTGGCTGAATGACACAGCCTGTAGTTGGCGGCAGCATGAGGAGACCATATAGTGGCTGAATGACACAGCCTGGAGGTGGAGGAAGCATGAGGAGACCATATACAGTGGGGATCAAAAGTTTGGGCACCCCAGGTAAAAATTTATATTAATGTGCATAAAGAAGCCAAGAAAAGATGGAAAAATCTCCAAAAAACATCAAATTACAGATTAGACATTCTTATAATATGTCAACAAAAGTTAGATTTTATTTCCATCATTTACACTTTCAAAATAACAGAAAACTAAAAAATGGCGTCTGCAAAAGTTTGGGCACCCTGCAGTTAATATCTTGTACTGCCCCCTTTGGCAAGTATCACAGCTTGTAAATGCTTTTTGTAGCCAGCCAAGAGTCTTTCAATTCTTGTTTGAAGTATCTTTGCCCATTCTTCCTTACAATAGTCTTCCAGTTCTTTGAGATTTCTGGGCTGTCTGTCACGCACTGCTCTTTTAAGGTCTATCCATAGATTTTCAATTATGTTGAGGTCAGGAGATTGTGAAGGCCATGGCAAAACCTTCAGTTTACACCTCTTGATGTAATCCCCTGTGGATTTCGAGGTGTGTTTAGGATCATTATCCATTTGTAGAACCCATCCTCTCTTTAACTTCAGCTTTTTCACAGATGGCATCAAGTTACCATCCAAAATTAGCTGAAATTTTATTGAATCCATTTTTCCTTCTACTCGTGAGATTTTGTGGTGAGGACGTAGAAGAGGTTTTTTTTTATATTGTCTACCACTGAGGAAGTGGTTAGAGCGGCTCATGCTCAGATCGTATACCCCGAAACACGTTTGGTATTATTTGATTATATTCACACCATTGGACACAACACTATTGCGGTTCAATGCTTTTTAAGCCTTGGAGAGACTATTTATTTATTTATTTAATCAAAACAAATTTTTTTTATTAATCCCCCAATTCATAGGAGCATCACTGCTCTCTCAAAAACCACAGCTTTGTGTTACACAAGATATCGGACTATCTGATATTCTGGACTATTGGGTCTACCGGATTATTGGACTAATAATTGGATTTACCATTCCACTAGCAGCTGCCGGACTACAAAGATCCGTCTGTGCGGAGGATTCTCCATATATCATCATTCACACAAGTATAGAGGTTTTATCATCCTTGCAACATCACGGAGCTGGCCGCATCCACCTGACCAGCTGACGGCCAGACCCGTGACCATCCACCCGCTATGTCACACGCCAGGAGCTCGCGGCAGCAGCTGCACTTGCCGGTGCTCCTGCTGCTCTTAGCTAGAGTAAGAAATCCCAGACATCGGGACCAGCGCGGAGTGGGTGAGTGGCACACCAGTGCCTGTGACTTTCTCCTTACATCGGCACAGCAGGTCATTTTTAGCCGGGCTCCCAGCCTCTACTTGTGTTGCACGAGTTCATTATCTCTCCGCACAGAACTTTCCTTGCTAGGACTTGCAATATCCACCTTTCTTTTAGGACCGATGTTGATATCTTAGAGAGCAATATAAAGACCGGTTCTCTCTTGCTACTTGTTTGCCATTTTATCTACAGGTTTCGAAACTACAAGCCGGCATACAGACATATTGCCATATTGCTACATTGTTACATCTTTGTTACAGGGTACATTATGCAATTTTTATTTTTATTGATAATATCGCTTGTATCCAATTCATCATATGTGAGCATTATTTTATTCCCCAGGGCTTATTTATCACTTGAGATAGATATTTATGTTATTATTATATTTGCGACACAGCCGTAGGGCCCTACGGCTGTGATTCTTTTAGTAGTCTTTGTAATTTCCTTTATTAAATGGTTAAATTATGTAACCAGTGGGGGTAAAAACTTCCCATGTAAGGCCCTACTCTCGCATTATCAATTCCCTTCTTACCAAGTGTTACTCGCCCTAAAAAGGGCAGCCCCACACAGAAACCTCTCCCTATTTCCACCTGCAAACACTGCCACTTCCCAGGGTTTTTAGGTGGAAATAGGGAGAGGTTCCTGTGTGAGGCCGCCCTTTTTAAGAATAGTAACACTTTCCTCGAAGAAAAGGTTAGTCGTCCTATTAATTCCCTTCTGGGCAAGTGTTACTCGCCCCAAAAAGGGCAGCCCCACACAGGAAACTCTCCCTATTTCCACCTAAAAACCCTGTGAAATGGCAGTGTTTGTAGGTGGAAATAGGGAGAGGTTCCTGTGTGGGGCCGTCCTTTTTAGGGTGAGTAACACTTGCCAAGAAAGGAATTAATAATGCGAGAGTAGGGCCTTACTGGGGAAGTTTTTACCCCCACCGGTTAAAATGGACCATACCCTTCCACCTTTTAGAGGTCTTTGCATCACATCAATACTTGGAGGTGTAGGTGGCACATGCTGCTTTTTGCACACCTTTCCTTTTGTTTGATTTAAAAAAAAATTTGGGTACATATATTTTATCCTAAGAAAAGTAAAGTTTTAACTAATGCATATCCTTAATACGGTGGAGAGACAGAAGTCACCCTGCTGCCGAATGGTGACAATTTGGCGATCACTACGCAAGCAAGTGAGCATGCATCGTGCCATTTGTGCAAGTGACTCGGAGGGACTCCCTGCCTCCATCTTCACTGCATACTGCCACAATGTGTCTGGGTCCTCTGTCTCGCCTTCCTCATAACCTCTAGCTCCTCTAGCTGCTCCTGCTCCTCCTCTCCTGTCAGATGACTAGAAAAACTGCCCATCTCACGAAACCTAAACTGTGCTCCACTGTGCCCCTCCCCCTCCAGTTTAGCCACCACAGGGCTCATGTGGACATGATATGTAGGCACTATGTCTCCAGTGCCCTAATCAGCCATCGTTTTCAACACGTGTTGTAGTAAATGAAGCAGTGGAATGACATTGTTCATCCTGTAATCCTGGTGAATGACTAATAATGTGGCTTCCTCAAAAGGCTTATGGAGGGTGGAATTCCAACGTGTGGAAACGTTGCAAATCAGATTATGTTGGGGATACCGTTCTGACGCTGCAGCTCAAGGAGGGCATACTTTGCGGTGTACGAGTGGCTGAAGTGCATGCAAATTTCCTTCCCATTTATGGAATGTCTTGCAGATGGGGGCAACACTTCAGGAACCGCTTGACAACCAGATTGAACATGTGTGCCATGCAGGGCGCATGTCTCAGGCTTCGCAGCGCAGACAAGATGTTCTTCCTGTTGTCGGTCACCATGGTTCCCATTTCCAGTTTTCATGGAGTAAGTCATGATTCGATTTCTTGATGAATGACTTTTAGCAGTTCCTCCCCTGTGTGACTCCGTTTGCCAAGGCAAACCATGTGAGGAACAGCGTGACACAGCCGTACCCTGCACACATGGTATGACTTGTCCGTGCAGTATGAGACTTGTCCGTGCAGTGGAGGCTGAGTACACGGAGGCTGAGGAGGTGGAGTTGCACACTGTCACAGGACCAACGGCCTGAGAGCGTGGAGGTGGAAGCGGCGTTACCTGTCCAAGTTGCTGTTGTGGCTGTGCAGGAACCACATTTACCCAGAGGGCCGTAAAAGACATGTATTGTCCCTGACCGTAGTTACAGCTCTATACGTCAGCGCTGCCGTGCACTTTGGTATTCACTGACAGGCTCAAGGACTGGCCCACCTCCTGTTCCAAAAAATTGTGCAGGGCTGGTACTGCCTTCTTCACAAATAAATGACGGCTTGGGACGCTCCATCTTGGCTCGGCACAAGCCATCAGTTCTCTGAAAGATGCAGAGTCCACCACTTGAAGTAGGAGGAGCAGGAGCATCTGGAGTGACAGAAAATGGGTATGACTCACAGCTCCCTTCGGCTGAGGTGGTGGAGCCTTGGCTGGCTGAAACAGGGAGCAGCATGCCACTGGGTGATGCAGCAGGCTGGACCACCTCATCGGAGCCGCAGTTCTCCCAGGCCGCTTCATGGTGGCACTGCATATGTTGACGCAGGGCCGTGGTGTCAACATTGGGACCCTGGCCATGCTTCACCTTCTGCCGACACATCTTGCATGTGGCCAGGTTAAAATCCTCCGAATGCTTGATGAAAAACTGCCACAACGTCGAGTAGCTGATTTTTCCACCAACAGTCCGCACTGACTGCTACTGCGCCTGTTCCATTACCGGGAAGGTAGGCTGCCGTAAAGCAGGATGAACTCCCCCAGGCAAGTTTGGCTTCAGACTTTCCACTTCTGCCACCATGCTTACTGCCAACCATGCTACCACCTTGCTGGCTCAGCTGCTGCCTCACAGGCAACCTGCAATCCTCTTCTCCTGATGATGATGAAGCCCCTTCTGCACCCGGTTGCCAAGTGCGATCGGCTTCATCATCATCGAGTTGTGTCTGCACATCACTGATGTCCTCCTCAGGTTCCTCAACAGTGTCTGCTTCAGGAGCCTGAACGCTCGCAACACCACCTCCTACGCCACTCTCCTCATCACTACTTGCCCGCCCCCTACTGGGCAGTAGCTGTTGACTGTCCTCTAGATTGTCCTCACTAAATAGTGGAGCTGAACTCGCAGCATAAGATACTTCTGTGGGGGAGGGAACAGCATAGGACAGAGGCAATGGGAGGACTGCTCCCGGGCCATGCCAACTTAGGGTTGTGTCTGAGGAACGAACCCACGACTATTGACTGGGGGTGTCAGATGTCACTTGTGATGAAGTGGATGACCGTGTTAACCAATCGATGATGGCAGATGGGTTGCTGGTCGAGACACGACCGCTAGCTGATACCGGGAGCTCAGGCTTCTCGCTGGGACTCCTGCTGCCACTCGCCCCTAGTCTGCTGTGACCTCTGTTAAATGAATTTAGGCCTCTGCCACTCATCTGTGCACGTCCTGGCATTTCTCTGCCTGACATTCTTAGTGCGTATATTAGGGGAGTACAATACGCTCCTGTACGCTTAAAAAAGTATTTGTCTACAACACCAGTAGGTGTGTACTTTTGGCTGGCCTTTCACAGTATCTAGGCCCTTAAGACATTAACAGGAACTAAATGTTACACCACTTAGATGTACATATGTGGTATGCACTTAAGGGTAGTGGAGCGCATTGTCCTCCCCTCATAAGACAGTATTTGTCTACTGTCTACAACACCAGCAGGTGTGTACTTTTGGCTGGCCTTTGACAATATCTAGGCCCTTAAGACTTTAAGAGGACAATATGCTTTTAGTGCTCTATGAATAGAGGACAATATGCTTTTAGTGCTCTGCTCACCCTAACTGGCTGGCTACTATTAGCTTTTCAGTTGTTGTACACACCATTGCTGCAGCACACAGTCGCTGTGTACTATACCCAAAATTGCACTTTCTCTCTCAATCTTACTCCCTTCCCTATCAGTGCTTCTAGGCTGGATTTGGGCTTGAGGTGATTCGCTGCTGTAAAAAAAGTTTTTCTGTGCAACACACTGCTCTCTATCCCTCTCTGCAATAGAACGCTGATGTGACAGGGAGGTGATCGATTTCCGGCAATATTCGCATTCATTAGGAATCAAATCTTTCTTGAAATTCGTAACAAATTTGAATTCGTCAGATGCCTGTAGCAGCCTGTACTTACAGAGCAGCGATCGGGCGGCACAGAGGTAAAAAGAAGCCCTCCAGCCACCATTTTAATTTATCGGACCTCCACAATCACGTTGTCTGGCAACTGTCATTTTATCCATTAAATGTTGTGATTGGTATTGACCATGGATTAATGGCAAACATAGGTGACAGTTAACGTATTAAGTAAATATACTTCATAGGATGGGAAAGGGTTAAAGGTGTTTTCCAGGCAAAATCTATGGATGACCTAGTATACTAAAGACAGATTATTATTAGATCAGTATGGTGCTGACACCCGTACCCCTGTCAATCAACTGTTAGCTAGAGCTGTGGCACCAGCATGCACAGTGAACAGAGCAGGAATCAGATATGACTGTACATTATATAGTGACCATGCTGGGTTAGTGACCATGCTGGGTTATGTGCCATGCTGGGTTACGGCCATGCTGGGTTGCTGAAGTGAATGGGAGTTGAGCTGCAGTCCCACAGTGCCATCATTACTTATTACATATATCTGGGCACTGTGGCTGTGGATAAGCTATCAATATATGAAATTGGGCAACCCCTTTTAGTTTAGTATTTTGAGTGTCATCGATATACCCTGGTGGCACAGTAAACCTGAAGAGTTTGTTGTTGATTGTTGCTGCCTCTCTCCCTTATTAAAGACCTGGTCTGTCTTGCCAGATCAAACTTCCTGGCTAGACAGGGAGTTTTTTTTTTGTCCTGTCAATTGCCCCAAAATATTAAAGGCCATCTGTGGCCGAAAAAAACTTTTCCCCTATCCACAGGATAGGGGATAAGTGTTTGATTGTGGGGGGTCCGACCGCAGGGACCCCCCATGATCTCCTGCATGGGGCCATGGCTCTGCCGTGGCTCTCCTGTGCAGGAGGCATGTCGGCCGCAGCATGACATTGCAGCCGACACGCCTCCTCCATGTAGTGCTATGGGAGAGGGGAAATAGAACTGTATGGGGAGGGGGCGTACCGTCGACCTCTCTAGGTCGACGCTATGCGCATTAGCGCTCTCACTGAGCGCTAATGCCCGGGCCCCGTTCAGGAGATCGCGGGGGGTCCCAGTGGTCAGACCCCCCACGATCATACACTTATCCCCTATCCTGTGGATAGGGGATAAGTGTTATAACGCTGCACATGTCCTTTAAGGGCAAACCTGCATAAGTGGAATAGAATTGGCATAGTGCATGTCATGTCATATCTTCCTGGTTGCATTATCTGACTGACAAGTTTGTTTGGTGCAAAGTAAACTTTCTTGTTAAATTGTGTAGAGCTATGATTTTAGCGAGAGGATTTACATGCAGAAGAATACCCGACACACACACACATATATATATATATATATATATATATATATATATATATATATATATACAGTACATGCCGAAAGTTTGCACATTCAGAGTTTTCTTTGTTTTCATGACTATGAAAATTGTAGATTCACACGGAAGGCATCAAAACTATGAATTAACACATGTGGAATTATATACATAACAAAAAAGTGTGAAAATATGTCATATTCTAGGTTCTAGCCACCTGTTGCTTTGATTACTGCTTTGCACACTCTTGGCATTCTCTTGATGAGCTTCAAGAGGTAGTCACCTTAAATGGTCTTCCAACAGTCTTGAAGGAGTTCCCAGAGATGCTTAACACTTGTCCTTTTTGCCTTCCCTCTGCAGTCCAGCTCACCCCAAACCATCTCAATTGGGTTCAGGTCCGGTGACTGTGGAGGCCAGGTCATCTGGCGCAGCACCCCATCACTCTCCTTCTTGGTCAAATAGCCCTTACACAGCCTGGAGGTGTGTTTGGGGTCATTGTCCTGTTGAAAAATAAATGATGGTACAACTAAACTAGGCAGAGAATAGCATTCCGCTGCAAGATACTGTGGTAGACATGCTGGTTCAGTATGCCTTCAATTTTGAATAAATCCCCAACAGTGTCACCAGCAAAGCACCCCACACCATCACACCTCCTCCTCCACACCAGCACACCTGTGAAGTGAAAACCATTTCAGGTGACTACCCCTTGAAGCTCAACAAGAGAATGCCAAGACTGTGCAAAGCAGTAATCGAAGCAAAAGGTGGCTACTTTGAAGAACCTAGAAAATGACATATTTTCAGTTGTTTCACACTTTTTTGTTATGTCTGTTATCCCACATGTGTTAATTCATAGTTTTGATGCCTTCAGTGTGAATCTACAATTTTCCTAGTCATGAAAATAAAGAAAACTCTGAATGAGAATGTGTGTACAGACCAAGTGTTTGGAAACACCTTCTCATTCAGAGTTTTTTTTATTTTCATGACTATGAAAATTGTAGATTCACACTGAAGGCATTAAAACTGAAAATATGTCATATTCTAGGTTCTTCAAAGTAGCTACCTTTTGCTTTGATTATTGTTTTTTACACTCATTCTCTCGATGAGCTTTAATAGGTAGTTACCTGAAATGGTCTTCCAACAGTCTTGAAGGAGTTCCCAGAGATGCTTAGCACTTGTTGGCCCTCTTGCCTTCACTCTGCGGTCCAGTTCACCCCAAACCATCTCAATTGGGTTCAGGTCCGGTGACTGTGGAGGCCAGGTCATCTGGCGCAGTACCCCATCACTCTCCTTCTTGGTCAAATAGCCCTTACACAGCCTGGAGGTGTGTTTGGGGTCATTGTCCTGTTGAAAAATAAATGATGGTCCAACTAAACGGAAACCGGATGGAATAGCATGCCGCTGCAAGATGCTGTGGTAGACAAGCTGGTTCAGTATGCCTTCAATTTTGAATAAATCCCCAACAGTGTCACCAGCAAAGCACCCCCACACCATCACACCTCCTCCTCCACACCAGCACACCTGTGAAGTGAAAACCATTTCAGGTGACTACCTCTCAACAAGAGAATGCCAAGAGTGTGCAAAGCAGTAATCAAAGCAAAAGGTGGCTACTTTGAAGAACCTAGAATATGACATATTTTCAGTTGTTTTACATTTTTTTGTTATGTACATAATTCCACATGTGTTAATTCATAGTTTTGATGCCATCAGTGTGAATCAGTGTTACATCATTAGCCAATCAAATACAATGTAAACAAAGGCATGTGCTTACAATATATACTAGTGGTAGTAAGGCATTATACATAAATGCAGTAAACATTCAATACTCGTGCTGTGACTACAGTACTATACATAGTGCATGTGTAAATAGTGCGGCTATCTGCCTGAAAACAGTAGTGCGATCATATATAATACAGTATATACAGTTAGGTGCTTACCCGGCAGAGCTTACTGGGATTACACGTGTGTGCGATAGAGCATGGGTCTCCGGAACTGCGCAGCTGCAGCCTGGCAGCCAATCGGTGGCACCGTTCACCGGAGATAACCAGCCAATAGGGTATAAGGCTCTGAATGTAATGTGCGCATGTGCACATCTGTTCAATGGTGTATGGGGGCCATGTTTGAACAGGGCAAACATGCTCCTATTGTATATGAGAGCATAATGATAATATTATTATATTATTATATAATTATTGGCGGGTGTCTTATTTTCGTAGGCGTGGGTGTAAGCAGAATGAGCTGGCATGGCTCCCCTAATTTTACAAGGTGGTACGTGGGTCACGGGTGTACACAGGACCACTCTCCCTGAATGAACTTGGAGAGTGCCCTATGCGGTATAATGGTGCATGGACCCCCGCCGTAGGCAGGTTTCCTCACCACATTCCTTCCACCTCTCACAACCACTGTATAGGGTACACTGCAACCCAAAGAACAATGTAGCACACTCTCGCCAAGTCAAAGACAAGAAATAAAACATAAATATATAATAAAATAAAATCGAAACAAAAAAATAAAAAATAATGATAATAATAAAAGTAAATGAAATAAAATAGTAAAAAAAATAGTGAAAAAAAATATTGCTTGTGCTTGGCCTCAGTCTAGAGACTGGTAAATCCAACCTCTGTTTCCGAATCGAGTATTGATGTTGGTTGAGGCGAGTCTTAACATCAAGACTCGTCTCACCAACATATAATTTGTTACATGGACACAATAGGTTATGAATTACGTGATCAGAGTTTAGGTAATTAGCAGTTTAGGTAATATCTAATTTCGTACTCACGTTTGGTGTCAGGATGAATGAATTTTGACCCTTTTTGCATGTAGCTGCAATTAACACAATGAAGACAAGGGAAACATCCTGTACTTTTTACCCCAAGGTATCTTTGTGTCTTTACGGTGGTGGCTATATCAGTTTTTATTAGTTTATCCCTGAGGTTTGGTGCTCGACGAAATGACATAAGTGGAAATTCCAAAAACTGGAATGTGGGGGAAAACTCTCACGGATTAAAAGCCAATGTTTTCTGACTATAGATGAGATGTCATGTGAATGTTCACTATACGTGGTAATGAAAGGTATACGGTTAAGTGTATTTTTTCTGGGGACAAACATCTGATTTTCTGAGTAATTTTGCTGTCTCAGTTCCTTAACCCGTATGGTATGTTCATCTACAAGTTTTTTGGGGTACCGTCTTTCTAGTAAGAAAGACGGTACCCCAAAAAACTTGTAGATGAACTTCTAGTAAGTCAGAACTCATCTTTGATAGTGCTCTTTCTAATTTTACATTATCGTCTGCGATGCGTTCCGCTCTCAGCATCTGACTATAGGGCAGCGATAGGACCATAGCCCTTGGATGAGCACTATCAAATCTTAAATGGGCACTGTCACCAACTTTATTTTTTGATATGTTGTAGTATTTATGTACTACAACATATCTCTAATATACTTTTATTATTTTTTTTTTCCATTAAAAAGGTTTAATTTACATTTAAAAATCGGCCACTGAAAAAGGACTGATTTTGGAGTGGCAATCAGTCCTTTTTCAGTTAGGCTGCACTCGCTCCCTGCCTGTCAATCAGACAGGCGGGAGCGAGCGCATTGGCTCCCCGGCCACTGGCTGGGAGGCCACTCCTCCCGCACATTGCCGCCGCCTCGTTTGCCGCCGCTGTCCCTGCACGCCCGCTGCCGTACTCTGCAGTAACTGCAAGTGTAATGAGGGAGCGGGGTGGAGGAGGGAACGGGCTAGTGCCGTAGCGGGGGGGGGGGAACGGGCTAGCAAAAAAAAAAAAATAGGATGGTGGGAGCTACCCTTTAACAGTGTATTTGTATCTGTTGGCTTATGATAGAGATCTGTGGTAATTGTATCTCCAATGATGCCTACCTTCACATCCAAAAAACTGACTGAAGTGGTGGAATGTGTAAGTGTGAATTTAATATCAGCCTCGATGTTGTTCAAAAATTCATGAAACGCTTGTAATTCATGTTCAGTCCCCATCCATAGGACAAAGATGTCATCTATGAATTGTATATATTGTAAGCAAATGCCTTTGTTTACGTTGTATTTGATTGGCTAATGATGTAACACTGATGTGTATTTAAACACCCACATGTGATTCTGCACTTGAGCTTGATAACGGTGACGTGAGGTCACAGAAACGTTGCTCGCAGTTTGTTCACTGGATTTATGGAATAAACCTCCACCTTTTTGACACAAATACTTTTGTGTGCTGCTACTTTTTGGATTTTTATGCGAGTGGATCCTCTGACCCAGGCTCCCACACAGCTTGCACCTCATCTCTACTTTTCGGCTTTTGGTTGTGCTGCTCTCCTGGAATATTATATATATATATAATACCAGACTGTTTATAGAAATGTAAAAATGCATTAGAGGGGTATACCAGCCTGGTGGTGGTGGGTCTCAGTTGGTCCTAGACATTTATCCTCTATCCTGTGGACAGGGGACAACTGATAAAGGCGGGAATACCCTTCAAATGTAACTGCTTACAGGGTGCATTGCTGATGAAGATTAACGAGTGTGTTGATGGGACATCTGTTAAGCTTGTCCTCTTCTAGTGTACACATTAGTTTTTAGTGTGCATGTCCAGCATACATCTCTATATAAATATCACTCCTGAAAACACATCTAAATTAAGAAGGTGTTACTTCCTCATCTGTTTGAGAGCCATTTTATGCTTTCACCCCTACACTGTTGTTTGCTAAATGGTAAGTACAGTCCCAATCGATCATTTATTTCTTTTTTTCTTCATTAACATATTAAGGATTCTATGTATGATGATTCTTATTTGCCCCTAAAGCAATGTGGCATAGTGAATTTGTTCAATTGATTCTTCTCTACCAATTGCAAACATAAATCTTCATAAGAAGTTAGATTATGATCCCTTTACATGTTTTTTCCCCCTTATTTTATTACAAAGGCATTGTACATGAGTAAATTGACACAAATAACATATAGCATTCATTGCCATTCTTTCATAGATATACAAAGCCTTACATTTATGTAAAAAATAATCTAATGCAGAAAAAAAATCCTCTAAGGACAGTATGTCTGTATAGGGCTTAGCGGTATACCGATTCCTACCAAATACCGAAATTTTTGTGCTGCACGATATTAATTTTAACCTATACCACAATACTCCCCCTCGGGAATGAATGTATTATCAGCCCAGTGCTGCGCTGTCCCCATCGGGGAACTACTCACATAAGTCACCAGCAAGTGCTGCCCTCCTCATCCTCCCGATTGTTGCGGCCGCTGGCACTGACACTCTATACGAGGAGGGCAGTGCTTGTGGGTGACATGTGAGTAGTACCTCGATGGGGACAGCGCAGCGCTGGGCTGATGATTAATTTGGGGGTGGTAGGAAGGAGGAAATACCATTATATACCGTGGAACCGCCAAAAGTTACAAAAATACCATGATACACACATTTGGTCATACCGCCCAGCCCTATATCTGTAGCAGTGTGAAGATAAGTGTAACACTCATGTTTCTGAAGACAGGAACTCCGGTGTATGTTGATCCGCTGGGCCTGTGTGGCAGATAACTCGGACCGTACCAGGGAGCAGAGTCTAAGGTGCCGCTGGTCTTCACCAGAGCCCGCTGCAAAGCAGGTTAGGCTTGCAGCTGCAGGCGAGACCCAGGTCGCTACCTCTGGCACGGCTCAACCACACAGGCAGCTGAGGAGATGCGAGGCACAGGAGGGATGAGGCAACTCGTAGTCTGGATAGCAGTAGGTCAGGGCAGGCGGCACAGTAGCGTAGTCAAGACATAGCAGGAGTTCAGTAGGCAGGCAGCAGAGGTGCAAGGTCAAGTTACAAGAGCAGGAGATCTGGTACACGGCAAGGCAATACAATGGAACGCTTTCTCTAGGGCACAAGGCAACAAAGATCCGGCAGAGAACTGAGGAGGGGGAGGAATTTATAAACAAGCCACAGGTGGTTACACTAATGAGCGTACTGGCCCTTTAAATCTTAAAGCGCCGGTGCACACACACCCTAAGGGACGGGGACATGCGCGCCGGAGCAGAGAGGTGAAGGCAGAGGCAGGAGAAACACCCGGAGAGTGACAGACTGGGGCTCGCATGCGGGCGCGTCCCGCATTGCGAGTCCCAGCCCCGTCGGCAGCAAAAGGTAAGGGGACCATGCGCTCACGGCCAGCGTGTAAGGCCGGAGCGCATAGTGTAACAACAAGTAACAGAGGTTGCACCAATCAGGTGTGTGCTCACCTTCCGCGGTTGTGTGCCAGACACCACCACCATAAAGCGCTGGCATTGTAGAAGATGCGGAGCTGCCTCCCGGGGTCCAGGCTAGACTTCCCACAGCTGGTCTTGGAACATGGAGAGGAAGACGGGAAAAAAATCTAGGGTGTTTCAGGCACATGCCGCAAGGATAAACAGGCATCCAGTTATGGATATAAACTTCTTTATTTAGCCACTTCAGTGAAGTGTCTAAATAAAGAAGTTTATATCCATAACTGTATGCCAAAATTTGGCTCTTTTTGTATTAACTCCTCCACCTTTATCATTCATTAATGTAATCTCATATTTTTTTATTCTTTCTCATAGTTGTTCCCATGCCTGAATCCGAGGAATTTTTCTAGCAAACCAATTCCTAGTTATTAATAATACTCCCATAAAGGCAAACTTAAACACTAATTTACATTTTGAGGCTTTTATTCCTTGGATATTCCCAAGGATAACCATAATTAAATTGGCTTCTAGGTTCACATTTATATGATCTCTTTTTTTTTTTGACAATTATATCCCAAAGGGCCTTTACTTGCAGACATTTCCATAGCAGGTGGTCAAATCCTGCACCTCTCATTCCGCATCGAGGACATTCACCTGAGGCTCTCCCTGAAAAGACTCCCTGGTGTACAATATAATCTATGAATAATTTTAAATTTAATTAATTTATGGTTCTCATTAAATGAAACAATTTTCAGGCTTTTTTTTAACCCCTTCCCTCTGACATTTTTTCATTTTTGCACTTTTGTTTTTTCCTGCTTACCTTTTAAAAATCATAACCCTTTCAATTTTGCACCTAAAAATCCATATGATGGCTTATTTTTTTGCACTACCAATTCTCCTTTGTTATGACATCAGTCATTTTACCCACAAATCTATGGTGAAACAGAAAAAAAAATCACTGTGTGACAAAATGGAAGAAAAAATGCCATTTTGTAACTTTCAGGGCTTCTGTTTCTACGCAGTACATATTTTGGTAAAAATGACACCTTATCTTTATTCTGTAGATCCATACAGTTAAAATGATACCCTACTTGTATAGGTTTGATTTTGTCCTACTTCTGAAAAAAATCATAACTACATGCAGGAAAATGTATGCGTTTAAAATTGTCCTCTTCGGACCCCTTTTTAATTTTTTCATGTATGGGGCGGTATGAGGGATAATTCAAACTTTTATTAGGGAAGAGGTTAAATCATCTTTATTAACTTTCTTTTGCAATGTTATAGCCCCCATAGGGGACTATATCATGCAGTAATTGATTCATTACGCTGATCACTGCCATTGCAATGCAATGGCAGGGATCAGTGTTATCGGCGGTTGATTGCTCAAGCCTGGATTTCAGACTTGGAGCAATCAGTCGCCGATCGGACGCACAGGAGGCAGGTAAGGCACCCTCCTGTTGCGTTCTAGCTGATCGGGACATCACGATTTTACCACGATGGTCTCGATCAACCCGACTGAGTCGGGAAGCTTTTACTTTCACTTTAGACACGGCGATCAACTTTGATCGCTGCATCTAAAGAGTTAATGCCACCGGGACCCACCGGGTATGATGTGCGCTCACTAATAATGTGACTTTACTACTAACCTATCTTTATTAACAGTGGCATTAAATCCGTGCTGAATTTGATAAAATTTAAAACGACAGCTATCCTTTAACCCATATATTCTCTTAAGTGTATCAAATCCAATAAGGTGTCCACTTGTGTCAAACCCCATTTCTTCAATGTCAAATATCCACCAATTTTAAAACATTTTGTCAAATAGTTATTGTTTAATAGTGTAGTGAAAGGAAAGGAATAAAACATTAATCTTACCCAAAGACTTATGAATACTACTTAATTTGGGATACTTATGACATATCTCATGTGTAGCCAAATTGCATGGATGGCCGCTGCTAAGGGCTCCACTGCAAGAGCAAACAGGACCCTGATGAGTGCCCTGCCCAGTGGGAAAGGGGCCGACACATCCAAGTTCATGCGATATCAAGCCCTAGGATTATCATAGAGAAGACAAACCCAGGAGCAAAACACAGGCCCAAACTAAAGAACCCGCAACAAGGACCACAGGTACTGCCATTCAACAGAGTAAAATGCTTTGTATATGTCCAGACTAGCCTCAGCTGCCACTTTAGATTTCTTGGCTTTATTGCGAGAGCCCCCCCATTGCAGCCAGCAGGAGAAGCCAGAGGGAAAGGGGGTGCACAGACCACAAGTCTGAGTAGGAAGCACTGCGTAGATCTCAAAGGGAGCAGACAGTGCACCACACACACCACAAGTCCCAACAGGAGGCACTCTGTAGATCTCAGGAGTAGCAGGAAATCCGCAATAAATAAGAGAAGTCCCAGCAAGACTCACCGTGGAGATTTCAGAGACAGACGAAAGTAAGGTATTGGAGGCAGTAGGTAGACCACAGTATGTATCTCCAGGCTCAGCAGTGCTCACCGTGAAGATCCCAGTAATAGCAGGCAGTCCACAGCAAGAACCACAAGTCCCAGTTAGACGCACAATGTAGATCTCAGAGGCAGCAGGCAGTCCGCAGCTGGAAACACAAGTCCCAGCAAGACACACAGTGTACATAGTACATAGTACATAGTTAGTATGGTTGAAAAAAGACATACGTCCATCAAGTCCAACCAGGGGATAGCACTCAGAGGAATCAAGTAGTCAGCAGCATGTACGAGAAGTCCCTGCAAGACCCACAGTGTAGATCTCAGAGGCAGCAGGGAGTCCGCAGCTGGAAACACAAGGCCCAGCAAGACACACAGTGTAGCACTCAGAGGTATCAGGTAGTCAGCAGCATGCACCAGAAGTCCCTGCAAGACTCACAGTGTAGATCTCAGAGGTAACAGGTAGCCCGCCGCATGTAGCAGAAGTCCCAGCAAGACTCACAGTGTAGATCTCAGAAGTAGCAGGTAGGACTCAGCATGCACCACAAGGCCCAGCAAGGCTCAAAGTGTAGATCTCAAAGGTAGCAGGCAGTCCGCAGCAGGAACCACAAGTCTCAGGAAGGCTCACAGTGTTGATCTCAGAGGTAGCAGGTGTCTCACAGCATGTACCACAAGTCCCAGCAAGACTCACTGTTTAGGTCACAGTGGCTGAAGCACTTCACAGCATGCACCACAAGGCCCTGCAACACTCACTGTGTATATCGCAGGGATAGTAGGCAGACCACAGGATGCACCACACATCCCAGCAAGCCTTATGGAGTGGATCCCACAGAGGAAAGGGGGTCACTCAGCTAGGCACTCTATCCAGTGGAGCTGCAGGGGTACGGTAGGGCAGATGAGGGGGCCCCCGCCACCAGAGGACCGGAGCACAAGGAAGAGCACAGCTCTCCCGCGTTGCCGCCGGCGGGAGTTGCCAGGATGACCAGAAGAGCCCACCCACAATGGCCTCCAAGGGCAAGAAGGACCCGAAAACGGCCCACCACAGCCAGCCACGGACCCAGAGAGTGCCCAAGGGAGGACCGGAGGGCTCCAGGACCCGCAACCAGCCCGACAGGAGGCTCCACGGACCTCCGACAATGCCCAGCAGCAAGCGGAGCACACCAATGGATGCAGGAACTCCGCGGAAACAATCAGGGAGAAGGCATGTCAGTGGCAATGTCCCAGGGTGAGGATATCAGGAGATATGCGAGCCAAGGGAGCGGGAGCTCCGGAAAGCATGTTTGCTCAGCAAGACATTCAGGCCACGCCCCCCACATTATTACATTTTGCAGTGCCCATCACTTTCTTTTAAACCTCAAATGTGATTCTAAAGAATAAATATAAAATTTGGAATTGAGAGTCCTCCTAACCTCCCTGGAATCATCGAATACTTAAGTTTAATGCGGACTCTCTTTCTTCCCCATATAAGGGAGTTAAGAAGCCTGTCAATTTTTTTTAAACAAAATTTCCTTGATATGAATTGGAGGTGCATTAATAAAATATACAATAGGGGGAAGAAGAATCATTTTAGACAATGCTGTTCTATCAGCCATGGAAAGTGGAAGTTTTAGCCATACCTCAATTTTCTTTCTCCATCTTTTTAATAGTTGGTTTTGAATTACGTTGGTAGTTATCTTCACAGGGGGAGATATCTTCACACTCAAGCAATCTATTTTTTTAAATATCTTAAGGGGACCAAAACTTTCCACTATCTCATTTTCAGGAGGAAGTAAATTAGATTTATTCCAGTTAATTTGCATTCCCGAGACTCTGCAAAAATGTTTTATCGCTGTCATGATTGATATAAGATCATGCTGCAGACTTTTAACAAACAGCAAGATATCATCTGCATATGTAAGAAATTTTTGGGATGTATCTCTTAGTCCAAAACCCTCATAGGGAACTGTATCTTTTAGCAAACGTACCAGAGGCTCCACAAATGTAAAAAAAAAAAAAAGCAAAGGGGAGAGGAGGCATCCCTGTCTTGTTTCTTTGTGTAGTTGAAAACTTTCAGTTAAATCCCCGTTAATACGAATCCTTGCCACAGGTTGAAAATAGAGGGTTTTAACCATATTAATACATTTTGGCCAAATTCCCATTCAATTAAGTATTATCCAGAGGAAAGGCCACTAAACCCTGTGGAAGGCTTTAGCCTCATCCAACGACAGGATGGAGCGCCACTCCCCCTCTCCCATCTAAATACCCACAAACACCTGGTGAGACACTTTTCTATGTGACACTTTTCCCCCAGAAGGGTTAATTTTATAATTGAAATTCGAGCAGCGTATCCTTTTAATTTCTAGTACGATTGGAGAGTGATCGGAGATAGTTTTGGCTTCATATCTTAGAGATCTGCAGTTTTCTACTGCCAGCGTGTTACCAAAAACTAAGTCAATTCGAGAAGCAGTATTGTAAGATGAACTGAAACATGAATATGTTTTTTCCCCCATATAATTTTCTCCAAATATCAAAATTACCCATTTCATTCATATGGGAACCCAGAGGAGTCGAATATCTTAATTTCATGGTTTTGGAGGAAATCCAATCTAGATTAACATCCAGAATGTAGTGAAAGAGAACCTGTTACCAAACAAAACTTTTAATATATTGTTCCTTATGTAATTATAAGACACCTTGCTATTTACTTGCTGTTAAAATTTTCAACCTTTTTATGTTTTAATGTGATTGAAGAAACCACCACTAGGTGGCTCTGTTCTGTTCCCTGCAAAAGTGAAACAGTTAGTTTGGTCTCCTCCCAGCCTGGCAGGAGAATAAATTTAGGAAGTGTGTGCTGGGCATGGCGAGGCATAGCTCTTGCTTCAGAGACGTTGTGCAGGCTGGGGAAGCTTTCTCCTGCCAAAGATAAAGAGCTTTTTAAAGCTTGGACATTTTTTTTTAAGGGGAAGAGGGGTGTTAGGAGTAGTTAGGGAATATAATCTGAGTTAGTTTAGAAAATATGGTTTGATGACAGATACTCTGTAAAATTTCCCCCCCCCCCCAAATATACTTCATAGTTTTCTTTATCTATGATGAAATCAATCAGTGGATCAAAAACCTTAATAGAGAATAGAGAAAGGGCGTGGGACATAATAATAGAATGCAAGAATAACCTTTTTGGAATCCAATACCTCCTCCAGAATAATATATCTCCCCCTTTCATCAATAATTTTCGAGAGAATAACAAAATCAATTCCCCTGTGTATATAGACAGATACCCCAGATGAGTATGAAGAACCAAATGAATGAAATTCCATCTCCTGCTCACCACAAAATTACAATCCTTGGTGACATGATGTGACATGATGTACAGGACAGATGTAAACGATTATAATCTGAGCAGTTTTGAAGCCACACCTTGATAGATTCTTTATTTAAAGCTTGACTGTTGTCCCAATTCCATTTAGAATTTTCTTTGTTTTTATGTGTCTCCCTTGTTTGAATTTGGTGGACATGTGTCTTTTTTCAACTCTATTAACAATATAACAGTGTAATAATTTTTTTTTTAAATCTCTGCTGGAATTCCCTTTTAAGTGGACCAGTGGCCTCTCCTGACCTTTCTGTTTTAGTAAATGTTTTTATTCCCCATGAAATAACAATTGTTAAACATCTTTTTATATAGTTTTGTGTTGAACTATTTCTCTATTCTTACTAGAATTGTTTAGCTAAATAGCCATCTGGGTGTTGCCAGTTGGGGGCGCATTTCTACACTGTCTGGCACTATCCAGTTAAAGCTAATAGTGCCACATTGTGTATAAAACACTCCCAACTAGTACCACCCAGATGGCTATTTAGTCTACTTTTCTAGTAGGGAAAGCAACAGCACAACAAAGCTATTAGAAAAAATGCTCCAGAATACAAATTTGTTCTAAATATCAGACAAGTGATGATAGGCCACAGGTCCCCTTTAATGATGGTAATCTCCTTTTTTAAATAATCCCCTTTTTTGTAGAAACTTGTTGGTGATTATTTCATTTATATATATACACATATATATATATATATATATATATATATATATATATATTAAAAGAGAACCACACTCCACTGTGCCTGGGAGCAGAGCTGGTCAAGCCTGGGTCAGAGGCTTCCCTAATAGCCAGTATCAAAAAAGCAGCAGCACTCCGATTCAGATGAATATGTGTTAGGCTTTATTAAATATATAGTAAGGTAGGTTGCATTTTGCTACATTAGGACAAGTATCTTAAAGGACCTGTGGTCAAACCCCCCAAAATGATATTTTAGTAATGTAAATGATGCGTGGGATTATACAGTTACATTGTGCATATATGCCCCTTAGTGTAAAACATTCACCCCCCAATGACTGTATCATCCCAATTATCACCGTCACTACCATCATTAAAATTAAGTTCACACTCATCTGATTGATTCGCTGAATTGTCAGACAAACTATGAATCCACCAAGAAATGGGAGAAATTGTAAAACATGGGTGATATTGGTCTTTTGATTTTACTTTTTTTTTGTTAAAGTAAAGTTACTATACTCTGCATTGTGGTTTCAAAGCATTTGCTCTCTGTAATAGAAAGCCCTTGTTGTCTAATCCATGACTGTAGCTTTGCCCTGCTCATTCCCCAGGAATCTAGTTGATGACAAACTTTAATTACCCAATAAGTGAAGGACATAGTACAGTTTGCTATTGACAGTTTTTATATTTTTATATTTTGTAATAAGAATCAGCATCATATAATATACAGACATCATTACTGACTAGCAAGTTCTAGTTAAAAATGTGAATTTCTCCTATGGACGCACACAGTATTCAACCATTCTATAAACACTTCTAGGCAATCCTAATAAAAGGGATTTTCCATCCCAGTTTCATGCTAACATATTTGCCACCCTGATGGGCATATAGTAATGTTAGCTAAATGGAACCTATACAAGCATATGATGTAGGTATTTATTTACCACTGCTTTTATTCAAGAATTAAGGGGGAGATTTATCAAAACCTGTCCAGAGGAAAAGTTGCTGAGTTGCCCACAGCAACCAATCAGATCACTTCTTTCATTTTTCACAGGACTCTTAAAATGAAAGAAGCAATATAATTGGTTGATATGGGCAACTCAGCAACTTTTACTCTGGACGGGTTTTAAAAAATCTCCCCTTAAGTGCCCACTTAAAGAGAACTTGTCGGGTGCTTCATGGTGCCCTACCTGCAGACAGCAAGAAACAGGATCCTGTTGCTACTCCACTGAACATTTTTTTTATTGTAAACACCTCTGCTAGAAGAGGCTGGGGAGGCTTTTAGTTCTTTTCTATGTTTTAAGGTGTTAGACTTAGATAATATGTTGCTGTTAACTTCACACTAACTGAGGAAGGCCAGGGAAGTTTAAAGCAGCTCCAAGTCATTTCTACAGGGTGGGCCATTTATATGGATACACCTCAATAAAATGGGAATGGTTGGTGATATTAACTTCTTGTTTGTGGCACATTAGTATATGTGAGGGGGGAAACTTTTCAAGATGGGTGGTGACCATGGCGGCCATTTTGAAGTCGGCCATTTTGAATCCAACTTTTGTTTTTTCAATAGGAACGGGGTCATGTGACACATCAAACTTATTGGGAATTTCACAAAAAAAAACAATGAAGTGCTTGGTTTTCACGTAACTTTATTCTTTCATGAGTTATTTACAAGTTTCTGACCACTTATAAAATATGTTCAATGTGCTGCCCATTGTGTTGGATTGTCAATGCAACCCTCTTCTCCCACTCTTCACACACTGATAGCAACACCACAGGAGAAATGCTAGCACAGGCTTCCAGTATCCGTAGTTTCAGGTGCTGCAGAATGGGCAAAACAAAAATTGGAACAGGACCCTCAGTTTACACAGAAGATTTTGTTCAGTGATGAGGCAAACTTTTATGTGAATGGTGAAGTTAACAAACAAAACCACCGCTATTGGTCTGACACTAAACGGTGGAACTCAAAAATTGTATGGTGGTATGGTCTGGTATATGGGGTACAAAGATAGTGGGGCCATTCTTCATCAATGGAAACCTCAAGGCCACTGGATATGCAAAATTGCTACATGATGATGTGTTTTCCTCTTTATGCACTGAAGCTGGCACGTTCCCTGAGTTTTTCCAGCAAGATGGTGCACCACCACATTATAGGTGTCAGGTCCGAGCATTCCTAGATGAACAGTTTCCTGGAAAGTGGATTGGTCATCGTGGGCCATTTGAATGACCCCCAAGGTCTCCCGATCTGACCCCCTTAAACTTTTATCTTTGGGGTCATCTGAAGGCAATTGTCTATGCTGTGAAGATACGAGATGTGCAGCACCTGAAACTACAGATCAGATACTGGAAGCCTGTGCTAGCATTTCTCTTGTGGTGTTGGTATCAGTATGTGAAGAGTGGGAGAAGAGGGTTGCATTGACAATCCAACACAATGGGCAGCACATTGAACACATTTTAAAAGTGGTCAGAAACTTGTAAATAACTCATGAAAGAATAAAGTTACGTTAAAACCAAACCAATTTCTCGTGAAATTCCCAATAAGTTTAATGTGTCACATGACCCTCTTCCTATTGAAAAAAAAATTCAAAATGGCTGACTTCAAAATGGCCACCATGGACACCACCCATCTTGAAAAGATTCCCCCCTCACATATACTAATGTGCCACAAACAGGAAGTTAATATCACCAACCATTCCCATTTTATTAAGGTGTATCCATATAAATGGCCCACCCTGTATTTTGAGATAATGGTGCTCAAAGTAAGAAACCGTTGCAAGTAGAACAGGTAGTACAAATACTTATTAAATGGGTA
Organism: Hyla sarda; assembly: GCF_029499605.1. Classification (NCBI taxonomy): domain Eukaryota; kingdom Metazoa; phylum Chordata; class Amphibia; order Anura; family Hylidae; genus Hyla; species Hyla sarda. Next base: position 89,545,918 of record NC_079193.1, on the reverse strand, counting down.
ATCTCATTAACCCCTTAATGACGCAGGACGTATATTTACGTCCTGCGCCGGCTCCCGCGATATGAAGCGGGATTGCGCTGCGATCCCGCATCATATCGCGTCTGCCCCGGCACTCATCAACGGCCGGGACCCGCGGCTAATACCACACATCGCCGATCGCATCGATGTGCGGTATTAACCCTTTAGAAGTGGCAGTCAAAGCTGACCGCCGCTTCTAAAGTGAAAGTGAAAGTGACCCGGCTGCTCAGTCGGGCTGTTCGGGACCGCCGCGGTGAAATCGCGTTGTCCCGAACAGCTTACAGGTCACCGGGAGAGCCCTTAACTGCCTCCTCGGTGTCCGATCAGCAAATGACTGCTCCGTGCCTGAGATCCAGGCAGGAGCAGTCAAGCGCCGATAACACTGATCACAGGCGTGTTAATACACGCCAGTGATCAGAATGAGAGATCAGTGTGTGCAGTGTTATAGGTCCCTATGGTACCTATAACACTGCAAAAAAAAAAAAGTAAAAAAAAAGTGTTAATAAAGGTCATTTAACCCCTTCCCTAATAAAAGTTTGAATCACCCCCCTTTTCCCATGAAAAAAATAAAACAGTGTAAAAAAAAATAAACATATGTGGTATCGCCACGTGCGTAAATGTCCGAACTATAAAAATATATCATTAATTAAACTGCACGGTCAATGGCGTACGCGCAAAAATATTCCAAAGTCAAAAAAAGCGCATTTTTGGTCACTTTTTATACCATTAAAAAATGAAGAAAAAGTGATCAAAAAGTCCGATCAAAACAAAAATCATACCGATAAAATCTTCAGATCCCGGCGCAAAAAATGAGTCCTCATACCGCCCTGTACGTGGAAAAATAAAAAAGTTATAGGGGTCAGAAGATGACATTTTTAAACGTATTGTCACGATTCAGCTTGCAGGTTGTGGATCCTCTGTGTCAGCGAGGGATTGGCGTGGACCGTGCTGGTGGACCGGTTCTAAGAGGCTACTGGTGTTCACCAGAGCCCGCCGCAAAGCGGGATGGTCTTGCTGCGGCAGTAGCAACCAGGTCGTATCCACTAGCAACGGCTCAACCTCGCTGACTGCTGAGAAGGCGTGGGACAGAAGGACTAGGCAGAGGCAAGGTCAGACGTAGCAGAAGGTCGGGGCAGGCGGCAAGGTTCGTAGTCAAGATGGATAGCAGGAGTTCAGGTAACACAGGCTTTGGACAACACTAAACGCTTTCACTGGCACAAGGCAACAAGATCCGGCAAGGGAGTGCAGGGGCAGTGAGCAGATATAGCCAGGGAGCAGGTGGAAGCCAATTAAGCTAATTGGGCCAGGCACCAATCATTGGTGCACTGGCCCTTTAAGTCTCAGAGAGCTGGCGCGCGCGCGCCCTAGAGAGCGGAGCCGCGCACGCCAGCACATGACAGCAGGGGACCGGGACGGGTAAGTGACTTGGGATGCGATTCGCGAGCGGGCGCGTCCCGCGGTGAAATCGCATCCCCGACGGCCATGTCAGTGCAGCGCTCCCGGTCAGCGGGACTGACCGGGGCGCTGCAGGGAGAGAGACGCCGTGAGCGCTCCGGGGAGGAGCAGGGACCCGGAGCGCTCGGCGTAACATGTATAAATTTTCCTGCATGTAGTTATGATTTTTTCCAGAAGTGCGACAAAATCAAACCTATATAAGTAGGGTATCATTTTAACCGTATGGACCTACAGAATAATGATAAGGTGTAATTTTTACCGAAATATGCACTGCGTAGAAACGAAAGCCCCCAAAAGTTACAAAATTGCGTTTTTTCTTAGATTTTGTCTCACAATGATTTTTTTTCCGTTTCACCGTGCATTTTTTGGGTAAAATGACTAATGTCACTGCAAAGTAGAATTGGCGACGCAAAAAATAAGACATACCATGGATTTTTAGGTGGAAAATTGAAAGGGTTATGATTTTTAAAAGGTAAGGAGGAAAAAATTAAAGTGCAAACACTGAAAAATCCTGAGTGCTTAAGGGGTTAAAAAAACATTTCTCTACATGAGATAGCCAATGTGATCCCTAACATATCATTGTAAATCACTTACTTTACAAAAATAATGCACCTTTTTCTAGAAAACTGCTCTAAATTCTTGGCTACTAACTGTCTCGCTGCTTTGAAATCTGCTGTCTACTGCTTGCTAAGAGCAGTTGGTAATACAGTAGGATGAATGTGATCTACATGTCTGATCACACTTTTATACCTGTTATAAATGTAGATATTATTTTTCATTGACTTCCAAATAATTTTCTCCAGTACTGCTTTTTAAAACCCTATACTTTACATACATTCTTTATAAACAGTTTCATTTATTGCAATGATTATTATAGGTACTAATCATATTGTCTATTTTATAGGGGGACAAGGGCATGACCGGTGCCATGGGACTTATGGGCCCACCTGGAAGACCAGGGTCTACTGGGCCACCTGGGCCACCAGGACCAGGTAAAGTAGATGACTTATATGCCAGATAAAATGCACAGCCACACCAAAGGATATATTATAATTGTTAAGGACACCTACATAGTAAAGAAAAGTAAAAGAAAGAAAATGGCAGCATTTGCAAACATGCTGCCAGGATATATTATTATTATTATTATCATTATTATTATTATTTCTATTATTTATTCTGTGCAGCAATAACAGATCTGGACAAACAACAAAACAATAAATTGCATAGAAATGTAAAGGCAAAAAATGTGTGAAAATATAAAAACTACATAGTAAAGAAAAGTAGAAGAAAGAAAAATGGCAGTATCTGCAGACATGCTATTAATAAATAAATATGTTGTCAGATACAATACAGCGTACCAACCAGATTTGTTGTTTGTGATTAAATAATGTCTATCATTTATTTATGATTTTATTTTTACATAGATGATACATTACAACTATGTCTAAACATATATATATATATATATATATATATATATACATTATTTCTTTCTAAGGGCAATTAATTAATGGACCAAAAGGAGAGCGAGGACTTCCTGGACCTCCAGGGAGATGTCATTGTAAACATCCTCAGTCTGTGATTGATGAATCATTTAATGGCTATAATTATGCTAAGGTAATACTGTATTCTATACTGTAATGAGGATCAACCATCATTGCTGTATACACACATAAACATGCTATGCCTTAATGATGATTTGAAAACATAAAGAGGAAAGCATAGAACACTGCAGAATAATACAGTTCCTGCCAAAAAGTGGAATCTCCAAGCATATTCAGTTTTTTTTTTTAACCTTTTTTTTAAGCAAATGAACAAATCACAGAAATAACACACACAATAAAGTATTTAATAGCTGAAAAAACATTCTGGGTTCATGAAAAAGATAACTCAAAGATGTAAAGTTTGAGAAAATAATTTAAATAATTTAGTAAATTATTTAAATTACGGTAATTGACTGCAATTTTTTTAAGATAACATAGAGGAAATAAATATGGAATCACCTAATGTTCTGGAGAAAAAAGTCTTAAAAAATGAGGTTGCAGTAAAATAGAAAGTGCTTACAGATCTTAACATACTGTGGTCTACTGGAAAGAAAGAATGGCCCAACAAGAGAGTTGATAATTGTAGCAAGGGAAAGGATTATAAAACTTTAACAATAAAGTGTTCCTATCATTTAAGAAAACAAGTTCTTACTGCAGAAGATGGATTCTATAGTAACTCTATGGAACCTGTCTCTTGTACCAAGATAGGGAGATCAACAAGCTTTGGAGAAAAGTGCTTAGCTGTGCTCTTCTCCTGGCTCTGAACAACCGGACCCTGACCAATCAAACATTTGACATGTCAAACATTTTGTTTTTAAATGGTAGGTACAAAAAATGCAAATGCAACAGGGTAGTGTTGGCATATGTTGCACATAATATAAGTCAGCTGTATGTAAAATTTGGAAGGCTTATAAAAGGAAAACATATAGGTAGACCAAGGAAAATATCAAAGAGGCAGTACAGCAAACCAATATGCTGTAGCAAAATAATTTCAGAAAAGACAGTGCTAAACAAAACTAAACAAACAAAATAAAACAAAAAACACAGTAAAAAAATAGGTGGAACAGGAGCCCATGTTTGTATCAGAACTGCAAGAAGCTAGCTGAAATTAAATGGGATTTACAGATAGAAAGCTAATCAAAACCAGCACTAATACCTAAATAGAAGAAAATACATTACAGTGGGCAGTCATGGAGGGTTAAAGGGGTACTCTGCCGCTTGACTAGGGCATAAGATGTCTGATCGCAGGGATCCCACTGCTGGGGACCGCTGCGATCTCCCTGCTGCACCCGGCGTTCGGTTAGAGCGTTTAGTGCAGCACCGGAGGCTCGTGACATTACGGCCACGCCCTTCTGGTAATGTCACGACTAAGTCCCCTTAATGCAAGCCTATGGGAGGGTGCCGCAGCCGAGAACGGGGTGTTCCCCAGCGGCGGGACCCCCGCGATCACACAACTTATCCCCTATCCTTTGGATAGGGGATAAGGAGTCTAGGGGAAGAGTACCCCTTTAATGATTGGATTCATACGGTGTCCATTTTAGGACATCGTCAGTTGTCAGACGTAACTCCGTCCTCCGTCAGGGGAAACGGTGTCCCGCCTCCTCCCTCGCACCAATCGCCGTCCGTCTTCAGCCGCAACTCCGTCCTCCGTCATGTGAAGCGGCGTCCCGCCTCCTTCCTCGCACCAATCGCTGTCCTCCTTCAGCCACAACTCCATCCTCCCTCATCCGAAACTCTGTCATCCAAAACACTGTCATGCCTCAGACAGTTCTCCCTCAGACGCAACTTCCTTCCGCATAGCAGAGCCGACGCTGCACAGCATTGTATAGCAGAATCAAAACTGTGAAACTTGCACATGTATACTACAGATGCTACATGTGCTACAGAGTCTGTATAGCAGAGCCGACATTGAAAAGCGTGTACAGAAGAACCCGTGTAGCAGAGAGCCAACACTGACTCGGCTCTGCTACACGGCAGGAAAGTTTTTCGTCTGAGGGATGAAGGAGTTTCGGATGAGAGACTTAAGGATGACAAAGGAGGGAGGAGGGAGTTGCGACTGACGCCTGACGGAGATTGGCCCGAGGGAGGAGGCGGGATGCTGTTTCACCTGACGGAGGACGGAGTTACGTCTGATGACTGACGATGTCCTAAAATGGACATCGTAGAGGCAAGTGATATTCAGCATGAAGATGATGCTGGAACTTTTGTTTGGTATCATTCTAATGAAATATATAAAGATGACACCTTAAGAAAAGTGTCAGATTTCCCTTCTAATTTATGAAATGGGGTGGGGCAAAGAACCAGGGGAGTTGAGTTAATTGCCTCAACAGTTAATATACAGGTGGACATTGAAATTGTGGACACCCTTCTCATCTGACTGATAAAGAAAAAAATAGGTTAGGTGATAATGAAGTTAATTTTCAGGATGATCATGCTTTTTGCCACAAGGTGAAGAGTGTTAAAGTTTTTCTTCAGGAAAGGATTATAAACATAATGACATGGCCAGCAAACAGGCAATGACTCCAGTGTTGATGATTCCATATTTTTTTCTTCTACTAGATCTGGAAAGCATATGTCGATGATGTACAGTACTTTCTTGTATTGGAGATTTTTTTCTCGTTAAGCCAGAATATTTAACCATAAAAAGAAACATTGTTTTGTGTTATATACTTGATTTGTGCTCTATCTTGTGTTTTTTTCTTTACAAAGTGAAAAACATGATTGAACATCCTTCAAGTGTGATAATGTAAAAAAAAGGGCATATTTCTGTGTTTCACATATTATTAATGTGATCACATATAATTATATACACACAAGTTCTCCAGCTGGGAGTTGTTGGAATATTGACGGTATTACATAGTAATGGTGCAGATAATTGCATTTTAACACCATTTCCATCTACACACGAAATTAAAATATTAGGAGTTTTTTTTCTGCCAAAATTTATGTTATCAATGGTAAAATACAATTTATTTCTTTAAATTTAATTTACCCTAGATTTTTCTGGTCAACAGTCAAGAGGAGCTGGACAGGTTGGATATTGAGAACGCATTAGCATTTCGTAAGGACCGAAGATCTCTTTATTTTAGAGATTCAAATGGTTGGTTTCCTATACAGGTAAGGAACTAATATTTTGAAGTTATGTTATCTTATGTCATATTGCAGTCTTTTATCCTCATGACTTCTGCATTGCTAGCTTAGAGGCCTACATTGATTGTTAGTTTTAAAGTAGTACTCTGGGATAGGGGATTTTAGCAAATTTACCATTCTGCCAGGTATAAAAAAAATAAACATCTACTCACGTTCTGCCGCTCCCCTGGTGCCTCTGTTGTCCCACTGCGGTCCCCAGTGCGCTATTTAGGGGTTTCTTGTGGTCAATAGGTTGTGCTGCTGCTCAGTTATCACTGGCCGCAGCAATGTCCCACTTTGACCAGTGAGCGGCAATCTGACGTATTGAGCTCTCGCACCAGGAAGAAGACCCTGTCCCAGAGTACTCCTTTAAGAGTAAGTTCCAGGTTAGCAGGCATAAGTTCTGTGAGGATCAGGAGCTAAAGGGTCATGCCTAGAGTTGAACAAACTTTTGTAGATTGGTTCACGGCAAACAGGTTGTCAACAAACCAGCAATTAAATAAACCTCAAACCAAGTAGATAACACTACCTAAGAGCTCTAAAGCCCTGTATAACACTGCTAGGGTCACCTAGGAATGTATTCAATTAGTTGTAAAGTGGTATATATGTATGTTTAAACCCAAAAAATACAGGCAACTTGGCCTCAAATGCCTATTCCACGTTCACTCTCAACACTTTCAATGCATATTTATGTTAAACCCAGGTAGAAATACCAGAGAGAAATCCAAGCGGAAGTTACTCCAAAAAGAAAAAAGGATATCCAGTGAAAAGAAAAAGATAAAATAGCTTGATTAAACCCAGAAAGTACACGTAACTTGTCCTAAAATCCGTAATCCACTTTCACTATAAACAATTGTAATACTTATTTATGTTAAAATAAAGGTCATCCTACTGCTTTGCTCAGCTTACTTTGTATTGTAATGTGATAGCTTTTATGGGCTCATTCTGCAGTGACTCTGCTGGGATCTGTAGTGCACTAACTTGGCACAATACTGCAGGTGACAGGAGGTCACTGTCTTAGATCAGTCCACTGATCATTGTTTTCCCTTAAGTTCTGAGCAAGAACTGGTTTGCCGGTTCAGCTTGCTCATCCGTAGTCATGTCACAAATGTTAAAGGAGCCTCAGAGTTTAGGAGCAGTTAGTGGTTACTGTGAATGATAAAAATTGAGAGCGTATATGACAGGAAACAAATAGATGAATCCAGAATGCTAAGAGTACATGGGGAAGAGGCACAAGTAGGGAGATCATGAGATCAACCTTGTTTCTCAGCAGGAAGATGAAAAAAGCAATACAGTAATTTATTCTTAAATAATGCAAATGTTCGGTATCCTGATTTAAATGGGCATTATCACTTAAAAAAAACTTTTTATATGTTGAAGGGACATGTCAAAAGTTTTGATTGTTTGGGGTCTCAGGGCTGAGACCCCCACCAATTGCCAGAAATAGCCGGGAGAAGTGGGAGCTGAACATGTTCTCTCCCAGCATTGTCTGCGAATCTGAGACTGACTTTAATTGAAAGTCTATGGGACAGCCTCTTGTCCTGTGCACAAAGCCGATAGAAGTGTTGCACCCTTCTTCCCTCTTGTTCTAGCAGTTGATGGGGGTCTTAACACCCAAACCTCCACCAAACAAAAGTTTTGACATGTCTCTATGATATGTGAAAAGTTGTTTGAAGTGACAGGCACATATTTGTTAGGTTTATATTATATTGTAGATGTATGCTGCATACAACCTTACTAAATGGCAGTGCACTGAACATCTGGTTATTGTGTATTTGGTCTTTATTTTCAGCCAACATCTACCCTAGCTGATTCCAGTGGCACCTGTGGGGATGGCATAGTCCAACCAGGAGAAGAATGTGATGATGGTAATAGAATTGTCACTGACAGCTGTATTGGTAAGTGCATTGAATAAATAAAGCATAAACAGCATGCGCAGCCAACTCTCTCTCTCTCTGTGCAGCATCCCAACATGAGTGCTAAGCAATGTCCGCACAGTCAGACTCTCAGTATTCAGCTTGTAATGCTAAAATTTTCCTAATTTAACAGCAATGTCTGAGTCATTTAATTCTCTAGTATAGTCACTTACAATCGAAAACCCATTGTGTAGTGCAATAACCCAGTGAAGCCACTACACAATGTACAGAGCTGAGGCTTCTGGCTCTGCACATTGTTTATGTCAGGGTGCCGTGGCTCACGCAAACAGGTTATATTGTCAGGGATATTTGTCATTATGCTTTATGAGTAAGTGGTAACATCTGAGCATGGGATATTCACTGTGAACTTGTGCCATTTTTATTTTGATAATGGAGCCTTAATTCTTTATTAATAACATGGAAATCTATCAGGCATATACCTTGTAATAGACAAAGAGCAAAATGTGAGTGAGCAGATCCTCATGAAGGTTAAGTCTACGGGCGTAGCTGGAAACCACGGGGCCCAGTGAAAAAATTGCCCTGGGGCCCCCCTAACCCCTGCGCCAGGGCTAGGACTGGAACCAATATGAGACCCGGGCCTTTCAAAATAGGACTTTTTTAGTGAAGGTCCGACTGCTCGATCACCTCGGTGGATCTCCAGCTGTTGCACAGCTACAACTCCCATCTGGCATGGAGAGCCTCAGGCATTATGAGAGTTGTAGTTTTGTAACAGCTGGAGAGCCACAGATTGGGGTATATTGTTACCCATCATCACTACAGAATGTACAAGTGACTACAGAATTGATGGGACAGTCGGGAGAATACACAATGATATCCGTGACCTGAGTGATGTCTTCTCTGTAGTTGTTTCTTTTCTTCTCCATCTGGCCCAGACCGTGAATTCTTCCAGCTACATCTTCCTCCTGTCCTGATACCTGGACAATATTGGTTCCTCACTTTATCAGCAGATCCTCATCCTCTGTATAAAAACATTAATTATTATAATCCTGCCTCACACTGTGCCCCCCGAATATAACCCTGCAACACACTGCACCACCCTGAATACTGACACACACTGTACCATCTGAATATAATACTGCCACACACTGTACCCTCTAAATATAATACTTCCACACACTGTGCACCATGAATACTGCCAGACAATGTACCCTATAAATATAATACTGCCACACATTGTGCCCTCTGTATATAACCCTGCTACACTCTGTGCCTGTAAGAATACTGTCACACACTGTTTCCTCTCAGGTCAGCTGAATCCCACCCCCTCTGTCCTCCTCCTCCAAACTCCTCTGCCCCCCCCCAGACCCCTATGTCTTCTCTACTCTCCTCCCTTGGCACCTCTTCCCCCCCTCCTCAGACCCCTAAGTCCTCTTCACATCTCTCTGCCCTCCTCCTCAGACCCCCAAGTCCTCTGTATGCTCCTCTGCCCTCCTCCCCAGACCCCCAAGTCCTCTCTGTGCTCCTCTGCCCCCTCCCCAGACCACCAAGTCCTCTCCAAACTCCTTTGCCCCCTCCACAAACCCATACATCCTCTCTACACTCCTTTGCCCTCGTCCCTAGTCACCTCTTCCCACCCTCCTCAGACCGCTGTGTCCTCTCCACACTCCTCTGCCCCCTCTCCAGACCCCTAAGTCCTCTTCACACTCCTGTAAGTCCTCTCCAGGCTCCAATAGATTTGTATATAATAGGTGTGTATGATGTGTGTATGTATGATTTGTGTGTGTATATGATGTGTTTGTATGTATGTATGATAGATGTGTACATCATAGATGTGTGTATATGATAGATGTATGTATGATAGATGTGTGTATGCATGTATCATATATATGTGATCTATCATACATACACACAAACCTATCATATACACACACACATCTATCAGTCTCGGTCATGGCCTCCGCACACCCTCCTCACAGTATCCCTGCCCTGGCTCAGTTTACTTGGGGCCAGGGACTGGCCCAGATTAAGGCCCTCTTTAGTGCCACAAGAGAAGGGGGTCTTGCGGGGAGGAGATTGGCCAGAGCCACATTTGTTTATTTAAAATGGACGGCCCCTGGAACAGGCCGGGCTGGCCCATATCCACCCACCCCGTCATGTGTATGTGGCAAGACAAAGAGGCCCAGTTGCAAAAGCGACCACTACAGCCTCTATATCTATGCTGCAGGTTGGGTCCATTCCTTCTCAGGTGAACATATAAAGAATGAAAAAGCTAATATCTTTCCTATCTCGATTTGCAAAATTCCATTGAGAAAATTCTTAAAGCAATCAAACATTTGCAAATAGTTTTGCTTCAACAAAGATTTTCAATATTTAAAGGAATTGTCAAAGACTTTTTGTAAAGGCAGTGGCTAAAAATAAGGGATATCTGGTGTAAAATTTTTTTTTTTTTTAGGAATGCCTATGGGTGCTGGAAAAAAAAAATAACCCATACTCACCATATCCCCTTCTACTATTGTTGCCTACAGCACCCAGCCCTCACTCATCGCCATCTCTTTGGCTGCATTCACCCTTCATTTTTACATTACGGGTGCCGGATGCGGCTGGGGGAGGGGCAAACTGGGCTCTCCTGTACCCCAACTGGACCAGCACTGAAATCCATTTACTTTAATGAGCCGATCGGAGTGAAACGGTGACTCTGGTCGGCTCATTTTTGACCCGTATCCGTTTTTGTGACCGGGCCTAAAACCGTAGTATACTACGGTTTTAGGTTCGGTCAGGAAACCGCATGCAGCCTTACTGCTTCTGATGACATGCCAATCCTGGACTACACAACCAGGCACTACACACTTATCACTGGCTGAGACGGGTCACCACTGCGGTCAGTGATTGGCTGAGCGTGCAGTTGCTGCAGGGGTGGCATGTCATTGGAAGCAGAGAATAATCAGAGATCTGGCACTGGTTATTTTTCATTTTAACATCATCCAGAGGAATTGTTAAAGAAGTTTGTCCCTGGAAAATCCCTTTAAAATCTGTTTATTAATAACCCATTAAATTATGTAAAGTATATTTAGTGCATTAAAAATTATTATAGAATCATAATCTGGTTCACCATAGGGTATATATATTAACTGAAAGACTTAACACTCAACCATTTTTAGCAATGATGTTAATAGACAGATAAACCCTGACGTGATTATTGCCAAAATAAAGCTCTTAAAACAACTTTGCTATGGTATCAACCTCAACCAACCCACATATTACCAGCTGTATGATATCAGTGTCGCCAAGGATATTATATACGTATGACATTTGCAAAAGGCACTATCCTTCCACATGATATATTACTGCAATAAGATGTAACAAAGTCACTGCCAATATTTCTGAGCAGAAGGTTGTAGACACTGCAGATACTCTCCTTCACACTGTTCAGCTGCATTTGGTTTGTGTTCTAACAGAATTAATGGCTTTAGGTTTGTCTGAAAAGCTGGATAAAATTAGATCTACTCTAAATAAAGGAAGAATGATCATTGTGTATTGCTCAAACATGCATGTAGGTATCTAGAATCCAATTCCCTCCCTGCTCTACTGAAATAACCAACACATCTGACTGACCTAACTGTGTGAATTTTATGGAAAATTTTAACCCGAAAATGTAAAGTTGCCCCTATGTAAGTAAATTGGACGTTAGAGTGGAAGTCACATTTTGGTATTCATGTTTTGAAGATACAGTTTTCTGTTTCAATGTGGTGACCATTTTTGCAGAGGTGATCACATGACGTGCCACCACATTGATTTGCATTAGCTTTTCAGAATCCATTGATAATGCAACAGCATTTCCTGGTGCTACTTTTTAATAAATAGTCACTGAAATAAACCTGAAAATGTTTAAGCCCTGACATGCAAATAATCCATTGTCAGTGTCAGTCTACAGATAACACATGAAGTGATGATAACGTGTTTTCTTCCGTAGAATGCAAGCGGGCCTACTGTGGGGATGGCTATCGACAAGAGGGGGTGGAGGAATGTGATGACAAAGACTTTGGCTATCAGTCCTGCAGAACATATCTCCCAGGGTATGTAGCATCAAACCTCTTAACTTTTATAAGAACAAATCTTTCAGTTATAAGGTAGGACTAATTTTTACTTCTTATAAATTAGAACAATTAATAATGTTAGTCATAGGATGACTGTTAAAGTGTTACTTTATTTTTATTTTTTTATTTTTTTGACATATTACACAGACATATCAAGTTTTCACTGGTCTAGGTCTGGGTTTTCAGACCCCTATCAGTCGCTAGATAGAGTTGGAAGAAGGACTGAGCGCTTCACTCCCTTGCGCACTGCTCTGCCTGACTTGCATAAGATGGCTCCATTGTAAGTCTATGAATCCCATTGAGTTGGGGAAAGCAGAGAGTCTGGGAGTGAAGAACTCAGCCACGCTCTTCTTATGTCTCTATCTAGTGATTGGTGGGGGATTGACCCATCAAAACTTTTGACATGACTGTGTTACATGTCAAAAATTTTTTTTATTTTTTTTATGACATTAATTTTCATGCAGTTGGTGTGTACCCGAATGTCTGTACATCAATGGATATACTATAAATGTCACAATTGGAATACCTCTTTAGGGTACGTTCACACATACAGGATCATGTGCAGATTTGATGCGCAGGATTTGTAACTGCAGATTAGAAGTTGTGCTCAGTCATGTAGTTTACATTGCAATCTGCAGCAGAAAATCCTGCGCATCAAATCTTCATACGTGTAAAAGTACCCTTAACAATATACAGTGAGGGTCTATTCACATGCACAGTATTCTGCACAGATTTCATGCGCAGGATTTCAAGCTGTGTTCAGTTTACATTGAAATCTGCAGCAGAAAATCCTGCGCATCAAATCTGTACAGAATACTGTACATGTGAATAGACCATGAAAGTACATGTACTGATTAGAGGAACAAAGAGAGATGGATCCAGCTCGTGCAGATAAAAGGTTTTTAATCCATAAAACAAGGAGGATACAAGTAACGCATTTCAAGCGCTGAATGCGCTCTTAGTCATACAATTTCTGCATAGTACATGCGGGTTTATATAGGTGGGGAGCAATTCCGGTCGATCACAGACCATGTGACCGGCAGGAGTTAACCCCTTGCACATAGATATAATATGGTATAGACAAATAGAAAAATGCATAAATAATTGAAACACAGAATATATGTATAACAATATGATCCAGGTGAGGAAAACATAGGAAAGAAAAACTTGAGATTACAGTAGGAAAATAATAAGAAAACAAATAAACAAAGTAGCAGACATGTTCAAGAACCGGGGATGTCACAGGAGTAAACGGAAGATGTATCACATATGAATAATGTTGATATATGTAGTTTACTATTCATAACCAGCGGGGTGAGCTGGTCTTCATCTTACCTTCACTTACATGTACTGATTATTATGTATTGACAAAGTATAGTCAACTTTACCATTCTTTTCATGATGATCTCATACCAAAAATTAAAAGTAGTTTATTGTAAATGTTTTAAAATTGACAATTTTTTGTCTTTTTGGTATGACTTATAAGACAGCATCAACCACAACCCAGAAGGCAGCCTAGACTGCTACAAAGACATCTTTGTTCTGATTATGTTGTTTCTCTTCCCTCCCTATAGATCTTATGGACAACTGCGATGCACAACTTATTGCTATATTGACTCTACACAGTGTCGATATTTTACATGAGGTAGACATAGAAAAGAGAGAATGATTCACGATGTCACAAATACATCAGGTGCTATCGTACAAGAAATTCAACAAGACTAAGCAAAATGCTAAACTTAAAGTCTGAATGAAGAATAATCTGCTGCTGATGGCTTTATAAGAATTGTTACAATTATGTCTGACTGGAAGAAATTGGACCACTGCATCTTGTCTTAATAGACCATGCCAAACAATACTCGCCAGAAAAGCTTGTGCACAGGAAACTCACAGGACAAACTGCTGGGACAGCAACTTTCACACATCTGGAATATTGTATTAATAAGACAACATTACCTCGACTTAGCACTGTTATATGTGGAAATCAGACTTTTTTATTTTATTTTTTTCTGCCAATTGCAATTGTGAAAACCAAACATACTCTGACTTGTGTTGTTTTTAAAGAACACTAACCTCTTAATAACAATAATCATAATGTGAAAATGGAACGTACTGTATAGACTTTGTCAATCAGAATTATAGAAATGGAAAAAAATGGGGCTCCTCTTTCTTTGGTGCACATAGGCAGGAAATGAGAAGACGAGAAATGGGATTACTGGGAAGGAAGGCTGCATGGAGCCGAGAATCAGGTCCTTGCCTTTTCATGTGGTCGAGTTGGACAAAGCATTGTAGACCAAAGACTCTACAAAGTTGTGTGATGCACAAATTGTGCTTATGTTAGCAGCTTCTTAACCCAAGTACTAGGTCTAGAGACAAAACAACTGCATTTATAGGGTGACTAAGTATAGCCACAGTATTGGCAGTTATACTTAACATGGCGGAAAATAAAAAATGTTAATAATAGCAAAGAATATAATAAATTTAGGTGAATTAAATATTTTATAACTAATTATATGTATATAAGTAGTATAACCCAGCAAATAATTCTAACTATACTTTCTTGCTGCCTAAACATGATTACATAGAACACATGATGCTATAAATCAGTCATCTGTTATCATTAAAGGGCTTGTCCAGGGTAGGATTCAGATAAACATGTCTGCTTTGTTTCTTGAATGCCAGTTTTGTGCACAGCTTGGATGTGGTATTGCAATTCCATACATAGTCCATGGGCAAGAATGGCTCTTTCTGGAGAAAAAACAGACCCGTTTTTCTAGTCCTGAGCAACCGCTTTAAATTTCTTATATGCTCATTTTTTTTGGTTTCCTCACATTTTTTGCTGCTCCAGTGATTCACTTTTTTTATTACCTTACTTTTACCAACGTATCAGTCATATGTTTTGCAGTGTCCTAGTGTTGTCATAGTTTTGTATAATGTCGGACAGTCTTGGCTCCACGTCTGTTTGGCAGGTTCCAAATATCCCTGTATTGTGCATACGCTGTGAAATTGCAATTGATGTACATGCTGCCTGTTGTATGAACATTTATTTATTCAATATATCAAGGTTTGACTTGACTAAAGAGCTCTAGACTGTTAAATGTAGACTTTCAAACAATGTTCTAATCCCTGCCTGATCCCACCACATATGGGTCCCTTTACAGAAACTCAAGTTGTAAAATTTGTAATAGCAGGTGAAGAATTGACGTGCATGTCTTTACAGATCTGGTGACAGCATCTAAACCACAAAATCAAAAAGTAATGAAATGCAAAGAAGATGCATTAATATATGTAGTGTATGTATGCATTTATGTCATTGTTATCAACTGAAATCTTCCTTACCTGCATGTCCTTACCTGCATCCCCAATAAAATAAAACAAGCTGCTGTTTGGTGTCTCATTCTCATTTTTCTCTAATACTGCCATTTCAACCTATTGCATTCATTTGGTAGGATCTTATACTTGTTCTCAATGATTTTAGAATGATGGGCATAATATGATCTTTATGCAGCCTGTTAAGCACATGCAATAAGGCAGATTTACTGTTGTAGATGCAGGAGAATTCTGGCACAATTTGCACAAAAAAACGGTCTTCATGACCACACTTATTGTGTGTTTTAGACACCTTTTTTAACACTTGTGCGCCTTGCTTGCAAGAAGGTTGGCTTGCCTGGAAAGGGTGTGACATTCAGTAAATAGGCTATGGCTTTCATGTGACATGTTGGGTAAAACGGTGAACTAAAACCATAGCCCATCCTTTCCATCTCACCAACCTATGTATTTGTCTAAATATCATTCATTAGCTATATATAGCAGTTTTCCTCTTATTTCAGCTTTCATGGACAAATACCTGTGCAACATTTATAAATACACCCTGATTTGGGCACATGGGGATTGTAAAGGGAGTCCCTTACCCTGACCTCTCCATCCAGAGAGTACGGCTGTTGTCAAGAGGAGCATGTAGTGCATGGTCCTTTCTATCTGCTTACAGCAATGTCCCAATACCCTCATCCCAGCTATTAAAGTATGAGGTTATTGTGTGGCAAGGACTCGCTCTCGAAAGTCTAAATCTGTATCTGAGTTAACATTGCTCTCTATTGACACCACTAGTGACCTTTCCTGACACGGTTCCTGCTAGAAGAGTATTCTGAGTGAGTTGTAACCAGGTTTAACCCGTTTTTCTTGGTTAGAACCAATCACTGCAAATGTATGTAAGGAAAATGTTTTTAGGCCTAGATAGTAACCAGTTTTAAAACCTGCTACAAGCAAGTCTGGTTCCAGTTGCTAGAATGTAGAGATCTAGGTCAGATCATGGTGATCATGGCACTATTTAATGTTTAAGAAACTTTCACCCAAGACTGTCTCCAGTTCCGTCATATTCAAAATTCTGGTTACTGCTTCAAAAAGTAGAATTGTCTAGTCAGAAGAGGCAGAAGCAATGACTCTTCTGACGATCTGCAGCTCAAGTGCCCCTGAAGACCCATATTCTTCTGGCATTAATCTGTTTGGCTTCCTGCTTCCACAGCACATGCTCTGACTCATTCCTACAATCCTCATAATCCCCTGCACATATTTCCCTGCTCTATGAGCCATGCTCGGCCAATCACGCCAAAGCACGTTCACGTAACGACTATGGAAGACATGGACAGTGCTGAGTCTGAGTCTGATTTATCAAAAGAGGAAAAGTTGATCAGTTGCCCATAGCAACCAATCAGATCGCTTCTTTCATTTTTCACAGGCCTCTTTAAAAATAAAAGAAGCAATCTGGTTGCTATGAGCAACTGGTCAACTTTTCCTCTGAAAAAGTTTTGATAAATCTCTCCCTTCCTAAACTGTGGTAGAAAAGTCGCAAATATACGAATATGTTCAAAAGATGACCCAACAGGTTAGCAAGACCACCCACCCTGTCATATGCGAGACTACTGTTTAATTTTGACAGCGATACTACTATCCTCAACTAGCCTTAACTACTCCACCAATCCTCCTTGAGGGCACACTAGTTTAATGTTAATCTTCCCCTGCAGTGGCCGCCCACAATGTAACAGCAGTAACAGATCAGTGCCATGTGCTGTAATACATTATGGATATTTCATTAGCTAAACACAGATGAATATCAAGTGTCAAGATGTCACTTCACCATGCAAGTCACCAAAGTTGGCTCTGTATAGATGTTGAGTCAGCTCTTTCTACTCCAGAGCCACTCCATAATTGAAAACACTTGGGTTAAATCGATAGTAGAAGCTAACATAAGAAACTTTAAAATATATCTTATTAGAGAAAAATGCTTATTTTTCCTCTTTAAAAGCTCACTACACAAAACCCACCCAACCCCCCCTTCTGGTAAACTGTTATTCAGTTCATTTCTGTCCAGTCTTTACAAGACAATTTAACAGCTCACTGGAGTATCTAGTTACATGCTACCTATACAAGTCTATAGAAGGGGTGAAAATTGTCAGGAGGGGAAGTAAGTTCAAAGAGAAGAGGCGGAATGTGTCTTTACAAACAAAGAAGAGCAAGATCTCCTGTATGTGCAGTGTATTGCAGGCACCATAGATTTTAGGCCCCACCCACTAGCTCAGGAAGAATTCAAAATTAGACATGTTACTCTGGTGAAAAATGGCATCTACAAGTTATATAAATGTCCAGAAATCCAGTAGTGCAACTTCTCATGTACACATACACAGGGCTGTTATTCTGAAAGGTCACCTGAAATTACACTAATACAAGCACCTCCAATTATCAGCTTATTACAGGTATAGTCAGAAATGGCCAACCACAACAGATTGTAGCCCATTTAATTTAAAGACAGTTAAATAGGCTTCAACATCCTCCACCTTAGGCTATGTTCACACAGTTGAATGTCCGCATGGGAACTTTTCATGAGGACATTCCACCTACACCGGAGCGCCGGCAGGACCGCTCGGAAATGTGCCGTCTCATTGACAGCAATGCATTTCCATGCAGACTCCGCAGAAAGAATAGACAATACTATTCTTTCTGTGGATGCCGGAATCTGAATTTCTTGCATGGAAACTCTGCCATGTGCAGTGCAGAAGAATCCCATTAAAATCAATGGCACTCTGCTGCTGCAGAATGTCCATGCAAAATTCGTCTGCAGAGTTCTGCAACGAAATTCAATTGTGTGAACATAGCCTTAGACATTTTCTGCAATGCAGTTTGTACTTTTGCCAGCATCCTCCACTATATGTAGGACAGAGCCCTTCAAACAGCAAGCAAACAGACCTAAACAAGCAGGTGTCACAGTAATAAAGCAAGAAGTGCCACATGCAGCACGCAGTATAACAGAAACTTAAATCTCCTCCATATTAGGTTCTTAAATATAAACTTCTCAGCTCCTCACCTAAAACTACATTCAGGTGCATTCAGTCCCAAAGTCAGTCTTTTTGGTGCAGTGTATCCAACAGCACTCCAACCAACACACACACACACCAGAACAAGACTATAGGAGTGGCTTTATCTACAGAGCCTTCAGTTTGTTTTTTTTGATATACCATATTTTCCGATGTATAAGACGACCCCCAAATTTTACAGTTAAAATATAGAGTTTGGGATATACTCGCCGTATAAGACTACCCCTCTAGGTACTACCCACATTAATTGTCAGCATAGTTGCCCCACATTAGGTTGTCAGCATAGTTCCTCCCTCCCCACATTAGGATGTCAGCATAGTTCCCCCCACATTAGGTTGTCAGCATAGTTCCTCCCTCCCCACATTAGGCTGGCAGTATAGTTCCCTCCACATTAGGTTGTCAGCATAGTTCCCCCCACATTAGGTTGGCAGCATAGTTCCCCCACATTAGGTTGGCAGTATAGTTCCCCCCCCCACATTAGGTTGGCAGCATAGTTCCCCCCCCACATTAGTTTGGCAGTATAGTCCCCCCCCCACATTAGGTTGTCAGCATAGTTCCCCCCACATTAGGTTGTCAGCATAGTTCCCCCCACATTAGGTTGTCAGCATAGTTCCCCCCACATTAGGTTGTCAGCATAGTTCCTCTCTCCCCACATTAGGCTGGCAGTATAGTTCCCTCCACATTAGGTTGTCAGCATAGTTCCCCCCACATTAGGTTGTCAGCATAGTCCCCCCCCCCCACATTAGGTTGGCAGCATAGTTCCCCCCCCCCCACATTAGTTTGGCAGTATAGTCCCCCCCCCACATTAGGTTGTCAGCATAGTTTCCCCCCACATTAGGTTGGCGGTATAGTTCCCCCCCCCCCACATTAGGTTGGCAGTATAGTTCCCCCCACATTAAGTTGGCAGTATAGTTCCCCCACATTAGGTTGGCAGCATAGTTCCTCCACATTAGGTTGGCAGTATAGTTCCCCCCACATTTGGTAGGCAGTGGCCCCCACAGACATACAGCCTTCAGCCATATAGAGTGTATGGCTGGAGGCTGTATGTCTGTGTACAGCCCCACTTCAGTGCTCCGACCACTGCTCCTCCGGTCCAGGGTCATAATCTACTGCAATGGCCTATAGGGTTCAAGGGTTGAAAAGTCATCTTATACGCCGGAAAATTCATTTTAACAATATGAGAACAAACTCAGGATAATTCCCTGAGAGCGAAAAGAAAGAAAAAAAAACATACAATGATGTTTATCAAATGAGTAGCAAGAATACATCATACAGACGAATCGCCAAAACTCCCGCCCACTAGGTAGTTTCCAAGGTCTCGGAAAGAGGGATACAACAAGAGGTCCAGATGCGGATCCAAAACCTATCTAGAAAAGAGAATCAGAAATGTAGCATGGCCAAGTCAATCAGGCAAAAGGGTCACCGTCACCTTGTCCAGAGCTATATGAAGAAGTATCAGATTATGATCCAAAGAAAGACAGAAAGCTTCCTGTTAAGGTGAGAGAATAAATCAGACCAAAAGGCATGAGAAAGTGGACAAGCCACCAAACCATGGAAAAGATCAGTCCTTTTTTTTTTTTTAAAGTATATATTTATTTTTTTGGCATGTTAAATAACAAACAACCAACAAGGTATACAGCAACAACACTCCCATTAGGGTCTCAAAGCCTAATGCCACCACCATAGGGGACGATAATATGCATTCAGTTAAGCCAGTAGCAAGGAGATGGAACATCAGAGACCCCACCAGGGAGTACCCAGTACAAACAAACACTCATCCACTCACACATGCACACCTCCCAGTAGCCCCAATCCAACCCCCCCCCCCCCCCCCCCCCGATCCGAGAAACAGGAATACACTGTACGAGATTTACTAGATCAATCAAGCCGGAGAGTCAGCTGAGACCTCCAGCAGAAGCCAGGGGGTCCACACCTTGTCAAACTTCCTAGGGCATTTGCGACTGACGTACAGAGCCTGATACAATGGAATATATCTGTTCACCAGATTCAGCCACCTAGACAGAGGGGGAGGGGAAGTATCCTTCCAGGACATCACTACTACCTTACGGGCACAGAATAACAGAAAGCAAATTAACAAGCGTCTATGAGGACCAGAAACAACGTAATTGATGACTCCTAACAGGCATACCATGGGGGTAAATAAGAGGGGAAATCCAGATTATCTGCCAAAAACCCCATGACCTCTCTCCAAATTGAGGCAATGACAGGACAATCCCAGACAGCATGGATAAAGGTACCAACGTCCAGAGAGCCCCGGAAACACAGATCAGACTGAGAAACACCAATACGTTTCAGCTTAGCAGGAGTATGATACTGGCGCAAGACGTATCTAGATTGGATCAACATATCTCTGCCACTACATATCTCTGCTACTTAGAATAATAAGTACTAGGGATCAACCAATTATCAGTTTGGCTGATATTATCAACCGATATTCACGATTTTGGACGTTAATGGTATCGGCAATTACCTTGCCGATAATCCGATAATGCCCCAACCCCCAGCACCGCCCCCAGCGCACCCCCCACCCAGCCAGAGACCGCCGCCGTCGCTGCCCCATTGCCTCCCCCATCCCTGGTTTTATAATTACCTGTTCCCGGGGTCCGCGCTACTTCTGGCTCCTGCGGCGTCCTGTGTTACGCTGTGCGCTGCGCAATGACAAGTGACATCCTCAACGCGACGTCAGCATCAGTGCGCACAGTGACAGCTCAGGACGCCGCCGGAGCCAGAAGTAGCACAGACCCCGGGAACAGGTAATTATAAAACCGGAATGGGGAGGCAATGGGGCAGCGGCGGTGGTTGGACTAAGGACCGGCAGTGGGAGAGAAGCAGGCTGCGGCGGTCTCTGGGCAGAGGATAGGTAGGGGTAGGACTCACGAGGACCCCAGGACAGGCAGGGGGGGTAGGACTCTGGAATACCCCAGGACAGGCAGGGGGAGAGAAGCGGGTGGCGGCAGCGGTCTCTGGCACTGCAAAAGCTGCTGCAGTTCATTGATTTAAAGCGCCCGCTTTAAATCAATGATCTTCAGCGTTGTCGCCGGGGGGGAGGGGGGGTGGTTGGGGTGGAGGGATAAATAGCCAATAATTTATACCGGAATATCGGTATAAATTATCGGCTATCGGCCTTAACCTCCTCAGATTATCGGTATCGGCCCTAAAAAAATCGATATCGGTCAATCCCTAATAAGTTCCTTCAACCTCCCTCCAGTGGCAGTCCGATAAATCCGGAACATCTTCCACCCATTTAGGGAAGGCCCGTAAAAAGGGGCTAGGCCCCAGTGACTGAAGGAGAGCATAGGCCTTAGTAAGAGGTTTAGAAAGGTCCGTAGTGCCCAAGAGAAGCTCCACTTCAGAAAAAGCTAGAGTAAATGTCAGGGAGCCAAACTGCGCCTGAACCGCATGCTGTAGATGAAGATACCTATAAAAGGCACTTCCAGGGATGCCATAGCGTTCCTTCATGTCTGCAAAGGATAAGAGGACTTGATCCTCAGCAAGCAAATGGATCACAAATTTGACTCCATGAGAACCCCAGAAACTGGCCCCCTGTAACCCATGTAGGTGAGGCAGATGTACACTCCCCCACAAGGGTGCTCTAGGAGAGACCAGAGGCTGCGGGAATCTACTCGACACCATGGACCAAACTTTAGCAAAAGTCAAAAGGGGGAGAAAAAAGGTAGAGTGAGAGTGGTACCTGTACAGTGAGTTAGTGAGAGCTTCATACGAACCCATAAGTGCGCCAGCCAAGGCGGTAGCAGAGTTCGACAAATCCAGGTCGATCCACCACGCTGCATTGACCTGTTGGGAGGCAAGAAAATAGTTATACACATCAGGGGCGGCTAAGCCACTATGTTGCTTTTGAGCCTGGAGAAGAGCCCAACCTAGTCTAGGAGGTTTTCCCTGCCAATAGAAGGATCCCAGAGCACCACAAAGCACACTAAAGTATTTCTTAGGGGGAATTACCAGGGATAAATGAAAAAGGTATAGGAATTTAGGGAGGTAAATCATTTTGAAGATATTGATCCTGCCAGCTAGGGAAAGAGGGAGTGAAGACCAGATATTCAACCGTTCAATGGTGGAACATAATAGCGGATCTAAATTCAGGGAGATATAATCTGTCAGAGACGCAGTAACCTCCACCCCTAGATATCTAAAGACCAACTGTACCCCAGCCGGTAGAGAGGGAGGGAGGAAAATCATAGGGGAGAGCGCCATTAATGAAGACTTAGTCCAGTTCACCCATAGACCCGAGAGCGACCCAAACCGTTCTAGAAGATCTATTAAGGACAGGAGAGAACCCTCCGCATCCGCCAGATACACTAATGTATCATCTGCATAAAGTGAAACCTTCTCTACAATTGAACCCCGGGGGATGCCACAAGGAAAAGATCAGTCCTAAACGACCCACTATTCTGTCAGGGTGAAACGCCAGGTTTTGCGAATTTCGCCAGGTTTCGCTAATCACTGCTTTACATACCTTACTCCATCCTTCTAGAATCGGCAATGTCAAGGACTCAGAATCCAATTTAGACTCCCAATATCGGAAAAGGGAAGACTGCAAGGTCTCGCTCCCTTTCCTCTGAATATAACCATATAAGGTGGACAAAGAGTGATAGGCAGAACCTGAGGACACAAAACTATCAAAAGAGGTCTGTGCATGTTCCACAGACAAATCAGAAAGTTGGGACGTCAAAAACGCCTTAACCTGACAGTAAGGTAGGTAATAGCCCGCGGAAAGGCCAAAGTCCTCACATCTTCAAACATGAGGAAGCGCGGTTCGGTTTGGTGAAGGAGATAACTGACCGCGAGTATCCCCACCTCCCTTCACTGCTGGTACATGCTGTTCTCCCTTCCCTGAGGAAACTCAGGGTGGCCCCTGAGTTTCCTCAGGGAAGGGAGAACAGTATGTAATTTTGTAAATCAGAGGGGGGAAATTTAGACTATAGAAAGAGGACGGGGTCCTTCCCACCCAAATACCCAAATATTTAAGAGATGAAGAAGTCACCGTGATAGGTATGGGAAATCTGTCTGATGTTATGCTAATACCATGAGGGGATAAATCCAGAAGGAAACTCTTAGAGACATTGACTTGGTAACCGGATGCCAAGCCAAAGTCGGCCAACAAGTCAAAGACCACAGGGACAGCACGCACTGGGTCATCTGAGAACAGCAAAATATCTTCCGCAAACAAGTCATGAGTAACAACCATGGACCCACCTGTATACCCCCTACTGTTGAATCCGATGCAAGAATCCGTGAAAGGGGTTCTATGGCCAGATTAAACAGCAGGGGGGGGGGGGAGCAACACCCCCGTCTAGTCCCTTTCTAGGGAGAGAAAGGAGAATAGAGGAAGCCCGGAGTAGTGATCCTAGTCACTGGGGTAGCATAAATAGAAGTAAGATATGTCAGAAATGGGCCATGAAATCCCATCTGCGATCTGACTGACCAGCGCCACCCCCACCGCACATGGTCAAATACTTTTTCTGCATCGATTGACAGAATGGCAGGGATGGCATGGAGGGCCGGATGCATATGTATTTCGTTCAGAACCTTAATGACCTCTCTTAAATAGGCCACAGCGGAGTGGCCCATGACCAAACCCACCTGCAAAGGGGAGATATGGCGTGGCAAAACCAAAGCAAGTCTATCTGCTAGGATTTTAGACATTGATTTTAGAGTTTAAAGGGGTACTCTGCCCCTAGACATCTTAGGGGCAGGGTGTGACATCACACGGGGCGGAGTCGTGACGTCACGATCTTTCGTCCCGGTGGTCGAGATGGACTCAGCCTGAGGACCTCCAGCGGTTCCAGAAGCCGCTACAGGTGGGTACTGTATGGTAGATCCAGGGGGTCCCCAGCAGCGGGACCCCGGCGATCTGACAGCTTATCCCCTATCCTTTGGATAAGGGATAAAATGTCTAGGGGCGGAGTACCCCTTTAAGATCAACAGTTATAAGAGACATTGAGCGGTACCTGTCTGGAGAAAGTAAATCCTTCCCTGGTTTTGCAAAATTTTAATATAGGCAGTGTTCATAGTCGGTGGGATGGGATCCCCTTGCAGGTAGGAATTGAACAAAGACAGCAGACCCTTCACCAACCGTTCCAGCTCCTCAGTCGAAACAGGAGCATTCAAAGAAGAAAGCTCATCCATGGTAAGAGATGGAAGATGAGCAAACTCCAATTTTATGTCACTGAGGCAAGAAGCCTCCATACACCATTTTACCAACTGCTTGCTTACAATGGGTATTCTCTCTTTTCTGGCTTGGCATACATTACCCATCAGTTTTTAAGACTCTTGGTTGGAGTGAAACACTGATGATATAGATCTAGTCTCTAGCAGTCCAGGTTTCTCCTTTATTCAACCAATGCAAAGACAAGGGTGGCTGTCTGTCAATGACAGGACACATAATGGGGGCCGTGACACCAAATTCCATTCTACTAAAGGCCTAAATATGGTCTGGACAGAGAGAGGGGTGTGTATTGAAGTTGTTACCTGTATCTAGATAGTGGCCAAGAAAACTGTGGGAGCTGCTTGTGCTTGTCGGCAGATCAAACTATCTTCTCTACTGATAGTCTCTCTGGGCCATCTGAAGCCTGTTCCCCGTGTGTGCATGCCCTCATATAGGTCATATGTAACATGTTCTCTACACCTCCTAATAGTTTGGTTAAAACAGCCTAGATTGTGAGTTACTCATTAAAATGACCATCTTGCTTCTCTAATTGTGACTACATTCAATAGAAAAACAAAGGCATACTTACCTAGCTCTGTTCCCCGCAGCTTCTGTTCAGCTCCATCCAGTCCTCCAATCATCTCTCTTCTCCTGGCTTCCTAGATGAACGCTCGGTGCAGGACATTCCTGCTAAGCCAATCACTGACTGAGACAGGACAGAGCTGAGAGGGAGCTGGGGAGGAACAAAGGGAAGCCAGGCTAGGTAAGTATGACATTTTTTCCTACCAAAACCATCCCCCAATCCCTTTTCACTCTCCCTCCTCCCAAACCCCCCACCCCTGCCGCAGCAGTTCAATACTTCTATAAAAAATCGAAGCAGTGACAGAACTTCCCTAGAGTCATTATATAAAGTGATTGCACAGTTCCCAGAGATCCATTTAATTATGCTAATGATACTGAGTTATGGTATATTGACTTCTCTGCTCTTTGGCAGTTTTATGGCACTACTAGTGATGCAAGATAATGAAGTGAACCACAAACCTTAAAGACATAAGACACACACACAAGCTCTTATAAGACTAGTGCGCGGAATACAAACAGGTAACTTTGATATGGCATCCAGAGGTATAAATGATGGGTAGTGCTTCTGCTCCACTTACATTATGCGAGTAATATATGAATAGTGCAGTTGTTCACTGATACATCCTCTGAGGCAGAATTCTTTTCATTAGTGTATTGATGGCTGGCGGGAGGCCAGAGACTAGTAGGCCAGAGCAAGAGCAAGTTTGCTGCATTGTCATTACATCTGCAGTTCCTGGGATACAGAGAGGGATCAGCAGCCAATATAAAGAGAAAAACAACCTGTCTAAATGATGTTAGAGGAAAGCACCCTTACATTAAACTAATTAGACATTTATGATGCTTCCATACTTTTCAATGTACCCTGCAACAAGAGTGTATTAACTCCTTTATTGCTGGAATGAGGGGAAGAACATAAGAATGGAACTGCAAAGTAACACTTGGTACACGAGCAGTAAATTCAGCTATTTTCCCATGCTGGAGGTGCTCCCAGCCCCCAAAATTTTTAATTACCTAGGGTCATTTTCATTTTTTACTGTATACTGTACAGTGGACCCTCAAGTTACAATATTAATCGGCTTGGGAAGACCATTGTGTGTTAAGACCATAACACCAGAAAGCTGGTAATTGCTTCTGAAGCCCCAAAATGTCATTTGAAAATAGGAAAAGTGAGGATTAAAGTAAAATAAGGAAATTACTATTACAGATAAAGCAAATCCTTACATATAACAGTAAGAAAGATCTGCTGGGAGCTGTAATCACTGTCTATGTAGAGGACAGGAGTTTTCTTAGGGTCCTGTACAGTACACACAGTGTGTCCCAAAAATTTAAAATGGAGCCGCCCTCACCTGATGTCTAAAGGAGCAGCTATCCCTGGCACAGGTAAAGAGTAGTACAGAACATGTAATCCCTCCCTATCCTTTAGGGGGCGCTACCAGACAGCCAGTCAGTGCATGCACTTCAGTAATACAGGTGTTTTACCAGTGAATGCCCATTCTGATTGGTCAGTTCTTCCAGTCATTGACACATTTCACAGATCTGGACTGTCTGTCTAGTTTCAAGTTAAAATAGTCCAGAAAAGACCATTGGATGTTGTAGCCTTAGGCCATTGTTGAGGAAACATTGTATATATAAACTTTATTTTTTAAAGAAACACATACAATACAGTTCTCCTACTAGAACACTTAAGACAGTTCTTCTTGTATGTTTAATGCAATGAATAGAGGATAATGGTGATGATCAATGTGTTGGCATTGTTCATAATGTCACATCACATTTTTTGACGTTTTTAAGAAGGAAACAGTGACCCATTGAGCCTAGCTCGCCTGCTTCAGTTTCTCACAAAATGTGGGGCATCCTTAGAATGATTAGTCTAAGTTTAAGCTAAGTATTATACAGGATTGTTAAAGGATTAGTCGGGTAGATATATTTAATAATTAAAAGTGTCCAGGTGCCAGTCTAACATAAAAAGCTGTACTCACCTGCTGCTGATCCCCCACTGTTGTTTCTTCTTCCCCATCCAGACACACAGAAAATACCTGCTCAGCCTATCACTCGTTGAGATGGGTCATTGCTGCAGCCTGTGATTGGCTGAAAAGGTATTTCCTGTGTGTTGAGATGGGAACCAGAAGGTGATCAGAAAGGACCTGATTGGGGAAGCAGAGAGTGAATAGTGGTTTTATTTATTTTTTTAAACCCAGTCTCTCCCCATTTTTTACCCTGCCAGACAACTCCTTTAACACTTTGAGCACAAAATAAATTTTTATCCTGAAAAATGACTTCATCATCACAAACTTACGGTATATATAACCCCAGATCATAAATGAGTATAAGAATTGAGATTGTTTTCTTCAGGCATCATGTCTGTATGTATTATTAGAAAGGCACAAGACAAAGGTTCCAGCATCATTTTTATGGTCAATACAAATTCAATCCTCAACACACCAGGATCAGTCCTCTTTTTCATCAGTTTAGATGTCAGTGCTGGTTTTCATTTGTCTTTTCTATGTATAAATTCCATTTCATTCACCTGATATTTTTTTTTCACAGTTCTGTCCCAAACATTGACTGTTTCTGCCCTTTTTTTTTTTACTGTACCTTTTCTATTTTCGAAGCATATTGCTTTAAGTTTTATTTCTGATGCTGTGATGTCTTCCTTGATTTGTCAATATATTTTACTATTATAACTATCCCTTATTGTTTATATTTGCACCAAATGCTACAATGTGACAAGGAAAAACCAACATCTTTTGCCATATTCAGTGTTAGATTTCCATCTTCAAAGTTTTTATAATCCTTTCATAATTAATTGATACTCGCTTGGTCCCCGGTTAATACTTTGGCAACTAGCTTATACACTAGCAAGCCAAAAAAATTGAGGGTACAGCCTCATGGCTGGCATGTGAAGGCAATTGGAAGTGCGGACAGCAGGGACATTGTCTCACTTGTGGATATATTGAAATAAAAATATATATTTTTCCCCCTTTTCACTAGTATAAAATTAGAAGTTACCTTGTGTCCAGTGTAGCAGCCAGTTCTCTTAGAGTGTCTGGCCTAAAGAAGGTTAAAGGGTACATTCACACAGGCGGATTTATTTGCTGGTTTCCCGCTGCGTATTTGAAAGGGGGCGGGCTCTTCTCGGCTGTCCACAGATTTTCCACGGCGGAATTTACGCTGCAGAAAATCCGCTGCATACCACATTGAAGTCAGTAGGAAAATCTTCTGCGGACCGCAAAGATGAGCCCGTCCCCTTTCAAATACGCAGTGGGAAACCCGCAAATAAATCCGCCCGTGTGAACATTTCCAAAAAGCCTAACAGAAGAGAAGACGACTCCTCAATCAGGGGACCTACTGGATGTTTGTGCTCATCACCTATCAGCCTCATGGTCTCAGACAGGACTTCATTTTGATATATTAAAGGGGTACTCTGGCCCTAAGACATCCTTATCCCCTATCCACGCAGCACCCCGTTACAATCAGTCCCGGAGCATGTTCACTCCAGGTCTGATTGCTGGCGATCACGGGGCCTGAGCATTGTGCCGTCACGGCCCCGCCCCCGTGTGATGTCATGCTCCTTGCCCTCAATGTAAGCCTATGTCACGCCCCCTCCCATAGGCTTGCATTGTAGTATTCAGCAGTTTAGTGTGAATAGAGCCTTAATGCTATCATACAAAACATGTTCACTACTAATATTTACCACGTTAATATTCAAATGATTAAAATAGATGATGTTCAGATGACACATTTTACGCATTTAACTGCTCATTGTAACGTTTAAGCATAAACAATGTACATTTTACACCTCAATATACATGTATTATGTAATGACACACAATACTAACTAAACTTATGAGCACTCAGCCATGTTGGCATGTAGCAGAAGCCATACATAAATCTAGGTTTATCTGGAAACATAACACAACTTGTTTATTAAATTTCCTATGTGCTATTTTTAGTACGGTACTTACTTCCAAATCCTTTTCCACAGGGGAAGATCAGGGATTGCACTCACTTATGTTTTTCTAACCTCCCTTCAGATTCATCACTCAGGTCAGTAAGCTCCCTCTGCTGGATGCAAGGAATATGACAATAGATGTAAAATATATACAATGGTTCCTCAATTTACAATATTAATTGGTTCCAGGACGACCATTGTACGTTGAAACCATTGTATATTGAGACCATAACTCTATGGAAACCAGGTAATTGGTTCTGAAGCCCCAAAATGTCATCCAAAAATAGAAAAAGTGAGGATTAAAGAAAAATAAGTAGATAACTATTAAAGATAAAGCAAATCCTTACATATAAAAGTAATAAAGTTCTGCTGGGAGCTGTAAATCACTGTCTATGTAGAGGACTGAAGCTTCTTCAGGGTCTTGTACAGTACAGGCAATGTCCTAAAAAAGTAACATGAAGCCGCACTTACTTGGTGTCCAAAGGAGCATCTTACCCTGGCACAGGTAGTACAGAACATGTAGTACCTGCCTGTCCTGTAGGGGGCGCTACCAGACAGCCAGTCAGTGCATGCACTTCAGTAATACAGGGGTTTTACCAGGGAATGCCCATTCTGATTGGTCAGTTCTTCCAGCCCTGGAAACATTTTACAGATCTGGACATTGTATGTTGAGTCTGGTTTCAAGTTACAATGGTCCAGAAAAGACCATTGTATGTTGAGGTCATTGTAAGTTGAGGTATCACTGTATATCTATGGTTTTATGAATTTGGTTCAGTACAGCTCTGGGAGCCGAATTAATATTCAGAATATTGACTGAAAAACACGGGTATAATACCGCCCAACTGAATAAAGCCAAAATGATGGATGACAATTTATATCATCAGTATTACATCTTTCACAGCTGTCCCAGAGCCTGGAAGACAAATCCGCGTACTATACCCTACTGTACTATCCCTTAACCTGATATGCTGTAAAGCTAGTCATAGTTCTATTCATTCAGTAGTCTGGGAAAGTAGAATGGGAAAGGAAAGGAAAAGGGTAGGGCGAAACAGAATGTTTAGGTGCATGTTTTAGAATAGTGCAATATCTTGAAAATATGAAAATGCAATAGGACTTTGGGGTATTCCATTATCAGAAAACAATATTTATATTACACTATCACCCCAAGATATATCATTTACTAATATTGGCCCAGATTTATCAATCTGTATGAGAAAAACACTGGGTTAATTCAACCAATCACAGCTTTCATATCATAATGAGCTCTGGTAAAGTGAAAGCTGAGCTGTGATTGGTTGTTATGAGCAAATCACTCCAGTTTTCTCTCACACAGTTTCATATATCTGGCCCACAGTGTTATGACAACTTGTGCTAGCTTCAGCATATGTGTTCTTGAATTATCTGGACAAGTTGTGCAGTTCTTTTATTTTCAATGTGGTGTTGTCTCAGCAGCCCCTTCACAAGACAACACACCATCCTCAGATGTCTCAGGAGGCTATCCCCACCTTCTGAGTGATGTCATTACCGGATCAGCCTCCAAAGTCCAAGTCACCACCTTTCCCCAGCCCACACAGCCCTGCCATTTATATCTATGTCTGTCTAGCTGTCTCTGTCTGTCTAGATATTCCCTACTTGTCTGGGGGGGGGGGGGGGGGGGGACTTTATTGGGACATTAACCAGTTAAGGACCAAGGATGTTCTAGAACGTCCTGGTGTTTCTCCGGTCTCTGCCGATCGCCGGGCAGAGATCGGAACGGCATTCCTGCTGAAATCCTTCAGCAGGCATGCCGTGCAAATGCCGAGGGGGGGGGGTCCCGGGACCCCCCCACGTCGGCGATCGCAGAAAATCGCATGTCAATTCAGACACGCGATTTTCTCCTATTCCGGGCTCATCGGGTCTCTGGTGAATGCTGCGATTTCCTCCTATCCCCTGCCATTGGTCAGAATTGATTCTGACCAATGGCAGAGCAGGACAGTGGGTTGCCATGGCGTATTCGGGAACCGTATTTAATGCATGTCTATGAGCTGACTGGAGTGAACCACAGCCTCCGGGCGGCTGCGTTGTCGGCCGTATGCGGTTTCCCGACCGCAGGCAAAAACGCGGTTGACCACGTTTTTGCCTGCGGTGGGGAAACCGCATACGGCCGAAAACGCAGCCGACCGGAGGCTGTGGTTCACTCCGGTCGGCTCATAGACATGCATTAACTATGGTTCCCGAATACGCCATGGCAACCCACTGTCCTGCTCTGCCATTGGTCAGAATCAATTCTGACCAATGGCAGGGGATAGGAGGAAATCGTAGCATTCACCAGAGACCCGATGAGCCCGGAATAGGAGAAAATCGCATGTCTGAATTGACATGCGATTTTCTGCGATCGCCGACGTGGGGGGGTCCCGGGACCGTAAGTCCCGGGAACCGTAAGTACAAAACGTGGTGTGAAAGCACCCTAAGCAATGATAGTGGGGGAGATTTATCAAAACCTGTCCAGAGGAAAAGTTGCTGAGTTGCCCATAGCCACCAATCAGATAGTTCCTTTCATTTTGCAGAGATCTTGTTAAAAATGAAAGAAGTGAGCCGATTGGTTTCTATGGGCAATTCAGCAACTTTTCCTCTGGACAGGGTTTGATAAATCTCCCCCATTGACTTCTGCAGCATTTACATTTCTTTTTACCAGACGTCTGAATACCACTTTAAGATGAAGAAAAAAGTTTATCAAGATTCCCCAACAGAAGTCATGATAGACTGGAATCCCAATGTAGGAGTATGGCTTAGCAAGAAACCTCAGCAATGTATAAATATCATTTTTCATTCCTAATCTACAGGAGTAGTTTATGGGAGAAACAGATGGAAAATGTTTTTCGGACAGCACCCAAATGGAACAAATATGGTACAAGTACTGAACGTCAACATCGAAACATACAGAAAACACTGCAGGACTATGGCGCGTATTGTACATATTTTATACAAAGTGTCATAATGTACCATGCAGAATCAGGTACATTGTGAAATAAAGCAGTATACAAGGGTTAAACATATATGGATGCATACATTTTCTATAAACCATTGTAGCTGTAATAATAAGTAGTGTCATCCATACCATAAGAAGTATAGAGAGTGACCAAGTTCTAATGTTTGCAAACATGACAAGATAGAATACAGCAGATGACTATGATAAAGAGATGATTTATTAGGAAAGTAAGACTTCAATGATAAGTGTTACGTTAACTATAAAACAACAAAAGAAGTCATTGATCTTTGGTCTCCATGAGAAAACAAGTGACGGGTATGAAGTTCATCTTAAATTATTTCAACTAATTTAGCATCTGTTCCCCTGGTGTTAATATTATCAGCTCGTCTGTAGTCTTCCTAGAGTATAAATACCGCACATACTTTCCTATAGGTCATAGTTTTCCACTTGGTTTTGCTCAACAGCTGGTACCCGAACTCCTTCCTGCAACTGAGAAGTGGTTCATCGTCTGGTGAGGCCTGCGCCGTCTTCTCAGCAGCACGCTTACAGTCTCCCTACAGTAACCAGATAGTGGCCCTACCAGTATACGTATACAACACCCTGCTAAACTTACAGAAACACAGACTCTTCTCTCCATCATGGGGCGGCTGAATTTCCTGAAAGAGTATGTTGCTTGAGAAAAGGTAAAAAAGAAGGTAACTTATTCATATACAGACATCTTACTGAACAGATGCTGGGCATGAGCTGAAGGCTCGGGATGTTTTTTTGCAGTATTATGCCTTGGTATTCTGCATTTAATAATCTATATATATAAAACTCAACGCGTGTGTGTGTATGTATATATGTATGTGTGTATATGTATGTATGTATGTGTGTATGTATATATGTATGTGTGTATGTATATATGTATGTGTGTATGTATATATGTATGTGTGTATGTATGTATATATGTATGTGTGTGTGTATGTATGTATGTGTGTATATGTATGTGTGTATGTATGTATATATGTATGTATGTATGTGTGTATGTATGTATATATGTATGTGTGTGTGTATGTATGTATGTGTGTATATGTATGTGTGTATGTATGTGTGTATATGTATGTATGTATATATGTGTGTATGTATGTATGTATGTATGTATGTATGTATGTGTGTGTGTGTGTGTGTGTATGTATATATGTGTGTATGTTCCACAAAAACTTTCAAACGGCTAAAGATATTAACATGAAACTTGGCACACATGTTACTTATATGTCAACAACAAACATAGGATCGGTGATTTAACCCTTACTCACCCCCATTTGCCAGGGGCGGGGCTTATGTTTAAAGTCCCATGCATGTCAATGGGAAATATATGTTACTGCATAACTTCCAAACGGCTGGAGATATTTTGATAATACTTGGTCACATGTTACTTATATGTCCACTTAAAATATAGGATAGTTAATTTAACCCTTAACTACCCCCATTTGTGAGGGACAGGGTTTTTTTTTTTTTTTTTTAAAGTCCCATGCAAATTAATGGGAAATGTCTGTTCCCACATAACTTGCCTATGGCTGGAGATATTTCATTATATGGTACACATATTAGGGGTCAGGATATGAGGACGGGATGGGAGATCGGGATAGGAGGTCGGGATAGGAGGACAAGATAGGAGGACGGGATAGGAGGTCTGGATAGGAAGTTGGGATAGGAGGCCGAGATATGAGGATGGGAAAGGAGGTCGGGATAGGAGGACGGGATAGGAGGTCTGGATAGGAGGTCTGGATAGGAGGTCTGGATAGGAGGTCTGGATAGGAGGTCTGGATAGGAGGTCTGGATAGGAGGTCGGGATAGGAGGTCGGGATAGGAGGTCGGGATAGGAGGTCGGGATAGGAGGTCGGGATAGGAGGTCGGGATAGGAGGTCGGGATTGGAGGACGGGATAGGAGGTCGAGATAGGAGGACGGGATAGGAGGACTGGATAGGAGGACTGGATAGGAGAACGGGATAGGAGGACGGGATAGGAGGACGGGATAGGAGGACGGGATGTGGGGTTGGGATATGACAACAATATATGAGGACTGCATATAAAGTCAAAAGCTTCCTCCTTTGTTTATTTTCCTCCCCAAAAAGGATTAGGAAGGAAAAACCGGGCAACGCCGGGTACTCAACTAGTGTAATATAAAGCAGCACTCAACATAACTGCCTTAAAAGGGGTACTGATAAGATGTCTGATCGCGGGGGTCCCACCACTGGGGACTGGCGATACGGGGCGGAGGCTCATGGCGTCACAGCCACTGCCCGCTCGTGACATCACAGCCACGCCCCCTCAATGCAAGTCTATGAGAGCAGTCACGCCCCCTCCCAAAGACTTGCTTTGAGGGGGCGTGGCTGTGCAGTCACGAGCGGGGCGTGGCTGTGACGCCACAAGCCTCCGGCGCTGCATCAGACGCTCTAAATGAACGCCGGGTGCAGCAGGGAGATTATGGGGTTCCCCAGAAACGGGACCCCTGCAATCAGACATCTTATCCCCTATCCTTTGGATAGGGGATAAGATGTCTAGGTGCGGAGTACCCCTTTAAGATAACATCCACTCATCAGAGCAATGCCTTTCCATATGTCTACTTATGAATGTCATATGGAGGGGCATCCCTGCTCAGGACCCCATTCTATAAGGGTATGTTCACACTGCAGAATTCCCGTGAAATTCCGCACAGTGAACATTAGTATCTGTGTGAATGGGTCTTCCGTGAGAGCCGTTCTCATTGCAGAATTTCAGCGGCGGTCAATTCCGCCGCTGAAATTGTTCCGCGCAAAAAAAGAACATGTTCATTCTTTGCGTGGAAGTCCGCGAGCACTGCATAGCCGTCAATGGTGACAGCGCAGTGCTGCGTGGTCCTACCGCCGCTGGCTGCCAGACTGAATCTCCGCTCGCTGAATTCCGTGAGCGGAGATTCAGCTACAAATCCGTAGTCTGAACATACCCTTAGAGAGGAGAGATGCACAAGCATGTCTATTTCAAAGGGTGCCACGGCATTTCCCTTTCAGTCCCCATTGTCCATCAGGAGCTTCAACTATCATCGGCAGTTTATGTAGCCGGACCTGATGGGTTCACTTCAATGAAGAAAGGTAATGCTGCAACAACCCATTAAAATAAATGTAAAAGGACAACAAAGAGAAAATACAGAAAATAACAGAAGACAGGATAGCAATTTAAAATTGTATTTTTACAATTTATGAAATACACTTCATAAAGCAAAGAACTATAGCCCCACGCCATAGCCATAAAAGCTGGAGACAAAGCGTCCTGAGAATTGTGATTACATAGAAGAACATAGGAGTCCTATCCCATGACACAAGTTTCCAGCAGAGGTAGGCAAGCTAAAGTAAAACTTGCAGGTGGCAGAGGATCATGGGAGTCGTCTCTTCAGATGGGCTGCAATTTGCACCCTGTTCCCAAAGGATCAAGTCAATCTGTGACCTAATACACAAGCATTTCTATGTACTTAAAATGTCATTATAAAAGCCGTGTCCCGTCAGTTATAGGTAAATCTATAAATAAAAACTTTTCAAGATTACAATGAACAGATCCAGGAGCCCAATGGTCACTGTGGTTGTGTTCAGGATTCGGAGATACAAAACTTGATTGTGAATTACAGAAGAGTGAACGCTGGAGGCCACATCTATCCCCACAGATATAATGTGCCCAAAATACAGTCCATTCACCTCCCATTTAGTGCTTTGGGTCAAATCCCTGAACTGTACTACAATGTGACTGGTCATACAACTTCATCCGATTCTAGACCATGCTCCTCATACAAAGTGTCCAAAATATTTAGTTGCTTCTCCATAGCTGGCAGGTAAATGTTCAGATCCCTCATCATAGCGTCAGGGAAGGCTTCATCTTTCTCTTCTCCTTCTTTAACAGACAGTGCAGCCACAAATCCCTCATATGTTGGGGCTGCCCTCAAGGCCAGCTGCAAGAAACGTGCAAAACATTAGTAGGTAAGTGGTGTGTTCCCAAAGTTAACTTTGAGAATGGATGACAGCAAAGAGTAAACATTCCACTTGTCAGCTGTAATGTAATTTGGTTTTTCTGTTGACACCGTGTGTGACAACAGCCTTAGGACGCATTCACAGGGCGAAATATCCACCTAAAAAAACTCTGGGCAGACATTCCGTGGGCAGCAGGTGCTGACTGATTCAGGAGGGAGGACCATTGATGGCAATGCATGTCCGAGCGGATTCTGGACTTTTAATTTCTGAGGCAGATTTTTCCATTACGGAAATGTGCACAGTGCTACAGCATCCCGTTGCAAACAATGGAAGGCTGCTGCACCTGAATTTCCAAATGGAATTTTTCAGCTGGATTCTGCTCTGTAATTTCGCTGTGTGAATGGGCCTTTAGGGTTCTCAAAGTGGAGAAGGAGCAGCTAAGATGCTGTTCCAATGCCGATGAATACTGTACAGAAAAGCATGTCTGTGTAGATGGCTACAAGATTTTGCGAACTGTTAACCTGCTGCAATTTTGCAGGAAAACAGCTTACAAGCCACATGGTTTACAACTGTATCTCCGCTGTCTGGTTTCTGCAGTGTGACACCCTATACTAAAAGGTTATTCCTACAATAAGGCCCCTAAGTATACACAAGTGAAAAGAAGAACATGGTCATTATAACCAGTAACAAAGTTACAGTTGTGCTTGTAGTTTGTGAACCCTTCAGAATTTTCTATATTTCTGCATAAATGTTCCCTAACCCCATAATGGAACATGAATGTAGGTCCTGACAGCCTGGTACTTAACACACCAGGACATACATTTACGTCTTGTACATGAAGTGACCACAGGAGCTGCGATCGCTTTATGCACAGCGAGTCCTACCTGCGAATATCAACCAGGACCCGCTGTGCATGAAGCGACCCGCCGATAATGGTCGCTGATATCATGAGCATGTTCTTTTTATATAGATGGCAGAATTACACAGGGTATAAAGAAGTATAAAAAAAAGACAAACAAAAAACAACAACAGAGGCTTTAGAACAAGCCCACTCAGGAAAAAGTACAAAAGCATAAAAAGGTATTTGCTGCCACCTATAGGCCAAAGACAGTAACGCATCCTCTTGGGTTCACATCTGTTTTTGGCATTTGTTCAGAACTGATCCATTCATCTACATGTGTGAAACTTAAGGCCCGTGTTCTGAATTTGGCCCGCTACGTTATTTTATGTAGCCTGTGGGAGGTGAAACTTGTTTGTTTGGTTTTTATTTGGGGGGGGGGGGGGGGGGATTGGAAGCTAACAATAATACAGCAGGGAGGGGGCTATTGATACAGGGGGACCCAATACTGAGATGGTATGGATGCACAAAATAGTCTTCCTTTAGAAGTTGTAGCTGCAAATACATTGAGGGAGTTTAAGCTATTTGAGTGTACAGCGCTGCGGAATCTGTGTGCGCTATATAAATAAAGAGTTATTATTAGGGATGCACCGAAAGGGAAATTTTGGGCCGAAACTGAAGATGCATTGCCCCGCCCACTTTTTTTCAATATAGCTTTTGTAAAATTGGAAGATGGAAATGGAAATGCTTATTCACATTTAATAACACATAGGAGACTATTCTATGCAGCATTTGATTGGAAACACTGTTCAATGCATTTGCCTGCTAAAGCGTCCTGGAGAAGCAGATCGATGAACGGACGACATAAGGGCAGCACCGATCAGCCTGCTAAGCTAGCTGGCAATGAAAAAGTCATGGGTTAATGCCAGGCTTTGTCATTTCAGAATATAGATAGTGAAATGGGGTGTTAGAAAAGGGATTAACATACAGATTAAATACTCACTGCAAATACACCTCTAACCACCCAGCCATGATACTGGCGTAATGTTTTTCCATATGCATTACCTGAAAAGAGATGAGTTATACCATTACATGTTGTTAGTGTTTGATCAGATGATGGTTAACCTCTTCAGGACACAGGGCGTATGGATACGCCCTGCATTCCGAGTCCTTAAGGGGTTAAGCTGTCAAAGACACTTTACACTTGCTAAAAAATTACACAGGCTGCAAGGTACAAGGACATAGAATGTAAAAAGTACACGAATATGAATGCCACATGCAGAAAGAACCACACTTACATGTCTTGGCATGTAAGTGAGGTTACTAATGCTTGTTTAAGGAATGTTCTGCCACGCTGAAAGCAGCTGGACACACAAATCATCAATATTAGCAGCTGGCAGCTCCATTTGCTATTGCCGACTTGGATGTCCCAGATGTGCTGGGGTTATACACTAGAGGCGTCCAGCTCCCATTCATGATGCCACAACACATCATAATCCTGGAAGAAGGATCATTGTTCGGTAGTGAAGGCCTCTCAGGGCTTGGACACATGATATCCAGACCGGTCTATAGCTATCACTGCGTCGGAGACAAAAGCAGGATAGACCTCCATTCCAGCCTTGCTCTGCTCCATGATAGCCTTCAAAATCATTTAACACAGTGTAAAGGTTTCCCACTTACTTAATGCTGTCTGAACGTTCTTTTCACCACCTCTCACTTCAGTCAGAAATTGAAACAGAAACTTCAAACCTCTGCGGTTAAAGAAAAGAAAGAATAAAAAATTAAGTTAGGAATTTGTGTTGTGAGTATTTGTGCTTGTGGTTCATTCACTAATATTATGGGTATTCATTGATATAGTAACACAGTCACTGCTTTTTATTTTTATTTAAATCAACTGGTGCCAGAAAGTTATACAGATTTGTAAATGACTTCTATAAAAAAATCTAAAACCTTTCAGTACTTATTAGCAGCTGAATACTACAGAGGAGATTCTCTGCTCTCTGCTGACATCATGACCACAGTGCTCTCTGCTGACATCTCTGTCCATTTTAGGAACTGTCCAGAGCAGCATATGTTTGCTATGGGGATTGTCTCCTACTCTGGACAGTTCTTAAAATGGACAGAGATGTCAGCAGAGAGCACTGTGTTCCAAAAAGAAAATAATTTCCTCGGTAGTATTTAGCAGCTAATAAGTACTGGAAGGACTAAGATTTAAAAAAATAAAAAATAAAGTTTTCCACCAGAATACCCTTTAACATACAATAAAATTGGGCTCACTTGAAAAAATTCCCTTTT
This sequence comes from Hyla sarda, assembly GCF_029499605.1. Lineage (NCBI taxonomy): Eukaryota > Metazoa > Chordata > Amphibia > Anura > Hylidae > Hyla > Hyla sarda. The sequence continues at coordinate 89,506,631 of NC_079193.1, read as the reverse complement.
AGGCTATTATAGGTAAAAAGCTAGAGTAGTGGTAAAAGTCAGAAAGATAAAACTCTCTCACTGTCAGTACTGCCTAAAATAACTCTGCCTCTTTCTATGGATTGATCAATTGCTCTTATCACCCAGCATTTTTCTGCCACCTATCTCTTCAAGATGCATCATCAGGGGTGCAATCTTTACACCTAAATGGATCACTACCTGGACTGGTGTATTGCCACATACATGTCCTGTATTTAATTAGACAAACCCCACTCCAAGTAGTTTAGCTCTAAGAATGGGCTTCCAACCCTGTATTAAAGAACCAATATGACATCCATGGATAGTTACGGTTCCTACTGGTCCTGGCAGCCAATGGGAAGTCAATCAGCGGAAGCTAATGTATTTTTTTTTTTATAGATTAAAAAGAGGTTTATGTACATAATCTTAAAACATCTTAATTCCACGTGATAAATGGAACTGTACTCTGAATCTGCCATCAGCACAGTTTTTTTACACCACCATTATAGAGTTCTCCAAGTTATCAACTCTGTATTTTCATACAGCTGCAGTCTCATGGAACTTACCGTATATACTCGAGTATAAGCCGACCCGAATATAAGCGGAGGCCCCTAATTTTACCCCAAAAACCCAGGAAAAGTTATTGACTCGACTATAAGCCTAGGGTGGGAAATACATCATCCCCCCCATGCAAACATCCAGACCCCCGTCATCATCATCACCGCCTGTCAATCCCTTCATCAGTGGTCTTCAACCTGCGGACCTCCAGAGGTTGCAAAACTACAACTCCCAGCATGCCCGGACAGCCATCGGCTGTCCGGGCATGCTGGGTGTTGTAGTTTTGAAACCTCTGGAGGTCCGCAGGTTGAAGACCACTGCGGCCTTCGTCATCATCCAGACCCCCCCCCCCCCCCACTTTTGTTTTGAAATCACCTCCCCTCGGCGGGAAGTTAGGGTGAACTGGTCTGGGCCATCTATGCTGCAGGGACCATCCGGTGGGGAGGATTAGTCGTTGCGGACTGTCCATTTTCACCGGGGGGGGGGGGGCCTCTTCTCCGCGCCTGCCCCGGACTAGTGACATTTCCTTGATGATGACGCACAGGGACATTGCACATGAACATCCCTGTGCGTCGTCGTCAAGGCAACGTCATTAGTCCGGGGCCAGGCCCGAAGCGCGGAGAAGAGCCCCCCCCCCCCCCTGGTGAAAATGGACACAAATGTCAACACGGACTAGATTTAGAACATATAACAGAGCAATTAAACCTATATATCTCTATGCGACAGCTGTATTAAGGTCTGTGCGACTTTTAATACAATATTTGCATGGCCTGCCACTGCTCTGCGACACTTATTCAGAGCAGTTCAGCGGGCATTCATCAAAGTCCGGCACGGCCGCCACTTTTCCCACAACTTTTTTTTAATCTAAACTGAACAAAAAGCAAGTTCAGTTTCGATAAATGCCCCTCACAGTTGCCGAATCTAGAAAATCCCAGTCAGTGGTATATCCGATAAGCCCCACACATTGCCATCACCTTTTCAGCCACAGAAGGGCCTCAGTTGCAGAATTACGAACTTGTGACAGGTTATTGTTTACTTCATGGAGAACGATCTTCTGAAGGGTTGTCAATTCTTCCTTATTGGTTATGAATTTCTGATTTATTTTCTGAAACGGCAAAATAAAACCTGGTCAGACCCGAGGAAGAAGTGTTCACACATCAGAAAAAACTGCAGCAGCTTTTTCACAGATTGTGACCCTGACCTAAGAGTAAGTTTACACATTGTAAACTGAAAACAAGAAAGGAGAGTAAAATAGGTATAAAAAGTAGCATTTTTTTCATCATCTATTTATGTATCTATTTATCGTTGGAATGTGAAGAGAGGGCTATCACTATTTCTGAAGGGAGTGTATCACAGGGCCGCTGCAGACTGGCAGAAGGGTAAACCAAGGGGCTGGGAAATACATATAGGCCCAGATTTATCTAACTGTGTGAGAGAAAAAGCGGCGAGATTTTCCTCACAGCAACCAATCACAGCTCTGCTTTCACTTTACCAGAGCTCGTTAGCTGAGCGGTGATTGGTTGCTGTGGGAAAATCTCTCCACTTTTTCTCTCACACAGGGCCATAAATCTGGGCCATAGTGTCCTTAAAGGGGTAGTCCAGTGGTGAAAAACTTATCCCCTATCCTAAGGATAGGGGATAAGTTTGAGATCGCGGGGGGTCCGACCGCTGGGGCCCCCTGCGATCTCTCTGTACGGGGCCCCGGATCTCCGTCGAGATAGCGGGTGTCGACCCCCGCACGAGGCGGCGGCCGACACGCCCCCTCAATACATCTCAATGGCAGAGCCGGAGATTGCCGAAGGCAGCGCTTCGGCTCTGCCATAGAGTTGTATTGAGGGGGCGTGTCGGCCGCCGCTTCGTGCGGAGGTCAACACGCCCCCTTCCCGCGGGCTGTCGGGGCTCCGTACAGGAGATCGCGGGGGGCCCCAGGGGTCGGACCCCCCGCGATCTGCAACTTATCCCCTATCCTTAAGATAGGGGATAAGTTGTAAACCACTGAGTCACCACTGGACTACTCCTTTAACTGAGCAATGGTGTGACGGATCTGACAGGTGTAAACTGCGTCGGAATTAACCCGTTTAAGCAGTTTAATGCGCTTGATGCTCCTGTCAGATTACCTTTTTGAGAATTTAGCATTGATGACCTAGGTTTAGGATAGGCCTTTGATTTTTGATGGGAAGCTGGACAATATTATGAACAAACAGCAATTCTGAGAGTGCTGCATGTTCTTCACAGGCAGAGTAGGTTGTCTTTATGAGAAGCTGCACCTCATACTGAAGTCATCCATTGTAGCAATAGAAGAATATATCAGCTCACTCCAGGACTGAGCACGGAGAGAGGCGCGGACTGCACCCAAATTGTAATAGCAAAAACAGGAGGACTCCAGCTCGGTGCAGATCTAATAGCAGTCTTTATTCACATGAAGCTACATGGATCACAGGTACAAGGCAGGATGTGACGCGTTTCGGCCAAGTGCTGGCCTTACTCATGGATAAGGTCAGCACCTGGCCGAAACGCGTCACATCCTGCCTTGTACCTGTGATCGTCTTTATTCACATGAAGCTACATGGATCACAGGTACACGGCAGGATGTGACACGTTTCGGCCAAGTGCTGGCCTTACTCATGGGTAAGGCCAGCACCTGGCCGAAACGCGTCACATCCTGCCTTGTACCTGTGATCCATGTAGCTTCATGTGAATAAAGACGGCTATTAGATCTGCACCAAGCTGGAGTCCACCTGTTTTTGAAGTCATCCATTGTCCCATAAAAAGAAAAGTAGATGTATAAAAGGAATTCTAATGTCGGGCTGCACCCTAGAGTTAAACCTCTGTTATTGCCATCTAGTGTCCAACAGTTATAATAATAATTATAATAGTTTTCTTTTATTTTTTGGATAGCGCCAACAAATTACACAAAACTTTACAATTTTGAGGGTACAAATAAATTGAAGTTTCAGCCATTAAAATATTACACACGAAATATTCAAACAAGAGGAGTAAGGCCCTGCTCGTGAGAGCTTACAGACTATGAGGAAGGTGGCGACGGAAAGTGCCTTATTTATTAAATGATCCAGCCATGTTTTATAAATAACATATATAACATAAAAGGAGGGTTAACCAGTCACCAGCCAATGTCTAAATGTTTAAAGTGCATAGAGTGTAAGACTGGAGGATGATATTGCAAGCGCTAGTCATCAGCCATAGAATAAATAATGGAATAAATATGGGTGAATCTATGTACACATCTACAGCAGATATGGATGTATTAGCATAAATAGACTGAAGTCAGAGGATTTATTTCTAACTTACCTTTATGTTGCCAACAAAATCCATTTTCACAGGTGCAAACACAGTTGGCCCAAGCTTGTCTATGGAGAGAAATATGTTTTCAATGCTTTTATCTTATGCATTTAAAAGGCGTACTCCAGTGGAAAACTTTTTATTTTTTTTTATTTTTTTATCAACTGGTGCCAGAAAGTTAAACAGATTTGTAAATTACTTCTATAAAAAAAAGTACTTATTAGCTGCTGAATACTACAGAAGAAATTATTTTCTTTTTGGAACACAGACCTCTCAGCTGAATCACGAGCACAGTGCTCTCTGCTGACATCTCTGTCCATTTTAGGAACTGTCCAGAGTAGGATAAAATCCCCATAGCAAACATATGCTGCTCTGGTCAGTTCCTAAAATGGACAGAGATGTCAGCTGAGAGCACTGTGCTCGTGATGTCAGCAGAGAGCTCTGTGTTCCAAAAAGGAAATAATGTCTTCTGTAGTATAAAGCAGCTAATAAGTACTGGAAGGATTAAGATTTTTTTATAGGAGTAATTTACAAATCTGTTTTAACTTTCTAGCACCAGTTGATTTAAAAAAAAAAAAAAAAAAAATAAATTTCCACCGGAGTACCCCATTAACACCCCCCATCAAGTTGTTTGGCACTCACAACTATAAACAAACAAACAAACAATCTTTATTTCAATAAATGAAGTAAAACATCTATGAATATACTGATCTTTTGGCTTTGTTCACACCACATCAGTGTATATGCTAAACATACTATATCCACAACCCATAATTAACCCATCATATTTCAAAATAAGCGTCTAAGGTGCACCATGTGTGAAATGAGCCTTATCTAAATTCCCTACAATAATGGGAGTTCAGATTTATTCTAACAGTGTATGATTTAAATAAGAATATTTATACACAAACAATGCCATGCACTACTGCATTTATAGCAATGTTTGAATATAAAGGATTTATGCTACACGCCTCATGTAAACAAGATTGGATACAGCATAGCAGGTACATATTGGCTGTGTGGTGTTGGGGGGAATGAGATGTCAATACTTTATTTACTACTAAACATTGTGCAATTATAGTGTCGGTCACCAAGTAAGCAATGAACAATGAGTGAAGCTTTTTCTACATTTGTCCATTACTGAAACGGTAAGAGGACCTTAAAGGGGTACTCCGCCCCTAGACATCTTATCCCCTATCCAAAGGATAGGGGATAAGATGTCTGATCACAGGGAGTCCCGCCGCTGGGGATCCCCGCGATCTCCCTGCTGGACCCGGCATTCGTTTAGAGCGTCAGGTGCAGCGCTGGAGGCTCGTGACATCATGGCCACGCCCCCTCAATGTAAGTCTATTGGAGGGGGCGTGGCATCCGCCACGCCCCCTCCCATAGACTTGCATTGAGGGGGCGTGGCTGTGACATCTCGAGCAGGCGTGGCCATGACGTCACGAGCCTCAGCCCCACATCGCCAGTCTTACAGGTCGGAGCGAAGTCGGTGCACCAAATGTCTGGGGTGCAGCAGCCGAGATCGTGGGGGTCACCAGCGGCAGGACTCCCACGATCAGACATCTTATGCTCTATTGTTTAGATAGGGGATAAGATGTCTAGGGGCGGAATACCCCTTTATGCATGTCCATGTAAACAAGCCCTAATTGCTTAAAGGGGTACTCTGGTGCTTAGACATCTTATCCCCTATCTAAAGGATAGGGGATAAGATGCCTGATCGCGGGGGGTCCCTCCGCTGGGGACCCCCGTGATCTTGCACGCTGCACCCCGTTAAAATCAGTCCCCGGAGCGTGTTCGCTACGGGTCTGATTACTGCCGATCACGGGGCTGGAGCGTTGTGACGTCAAGGCTCCGCCCCGTGTGACGTCACGCTCCACCCCCCTCAATGCAAGCCTATGGGGTGCGGCGTGTAAGATGACGGGGGTCCCCATCGGCGGTACCCCCGGGATCAGGCATCTTATCCCCTATCCTTTGGATAGGGGATAAGATGTCTAAGTGCCTGAGTACCCCTTTAAGTAACACAATAAGCTACATAATGAATACATACCCAAAACTGGGACTATAGCATAGCAGGAGTCCAGGAAATATTCTGTGGGTATACCATCTTCATCTTCATATACAAGATCACTGAACCTGGAGGGAAAAAAAAAAAAGGGCAAATGTTCCTTTATCACACATGGTTCCCTACTTGCATTTATATATTGGATCAATCTGATTTAAAATGGACAGAATACTTAATTATTTTGTTTTCTGAATCCAGATAAGGGTTCACTATCTAACTAATCTTATCAGAAGCCTCAGGGATTTGAATTTAGCCTTAGTTCATTTTGATAAAAAGAATAAAAAAAAATTCAAAAAAACACACAAGAAAAAAACCCTACTTGTTGCTACTCAGAGTCCAACTTTTCCAGAATCGGCAAACATTTATCTGTTGTATCTAAGCAAAGTACCTTGATAGACATTTTAAAGGGTACCTTTCATCAAAAAAACTTTTGATATATTATAGATTAATGTATGCAGAATAACTTTACAATTGCATGTTATTAAAAAATAGGCTTCTTTCTATTTAATTTTCCACTTTGAAAAATGACCACTAGGGGTCTCCCTACCAGTCCTTTTTATTTATAGATTTCAGACTCATTGCTGCAGCCGGGACACAGACAAACTCAGCACTGCTCCCTGCCAGGGAGTTTGTCTGTGTCCCGGCTGCAGTCTGAGATTTAGGACTCCAGCATGAATCTGAAATCTATAAAAAAGGACTGGTAGGGAGACCCCTAGTGGTCATTTTTTCAAATTGTAAAATTAAATAGAAAGAAGCATATTTTTTAATAACATGCTATTGGAAAGTTATTCTGCATACATTAATCTATAATATATCAAAGTTTTTTTTGATGATAGGTACCCTTTAACACAGAAAACAAAAATTTTTCTTTGGTTTAATATCTACATAAACTGGACGTTCAGTAGAAGCTAAAAGCCTGGGCATTGTGGCAATAATATGGATGCTAAAGTGTCCGCACTTCTGAAAACCTGTGAAGAGGAAGAGTGGTGCAGATGCCCATAGCAACTATATATATTTTCATCCACAGACCCATATGAGGGCTTGTTTTTTGCGTGACCAGTTGTCCTTTGTAATGACATCACTCATTTTACCATAAAATGTATGGGGCAACCAAAAAAAATATACTTTTTGTGTGGGGAAATTGATAAGAAAACCACAATTTAGCAAATTTTGGAAGGTTTAGTTTTAATGCTCTACACTTTACGGTAAAATAGACATGTTTACTTTATTCTGTGGGTCAATACGATTAAAATGATACCCATGATTACATACTTTTCTATTATTATATTGCTTAAAAAAACTAAAAAACTACATTTAAAACCCCTCTATCCCACACTTTTTGGGGGTAAAATGAGGAAAACTGACAATTTACATTTTTATTGGGGGAGGGGATTTTTATTTTTTTTTTACTTTTATTGGTACACTTAAAGGGGACTATTTATAGCAATCATTTGACTGCTAATACTGTTCAGTGCTATGCATAGGGAATAGCACTGATCAGTGTTATCGGTCATCTTCTACTCTGGTCTACTCGATCTCAGACCAGAGCAGAAGACCCATGGAAGGCAGCGGAGGGGACCTCCGGCTGCCGTTCTGGATGATCAGATCTCTGAGGCAGTGCTGCGGGCGATCCGATCATCCATTTTAGTCACCGCATCGCTGCAGATGCCGTGATCTGTATTGATCACGGCATCTGAGGGGTTAATGACGGACCTGCCGCGCATGACCCGAGCATCGTTACGATGCTCGCGGTCATGTATAGGATGTAAATGTACATCCTGGTGCGTTAAGTACCACCGCACCAGGACGTACATTTACGTCCTGCGTCGTTAAGGGTTTAATCTTAAAAAAGGCCTTTGAAAAATGAAAGAAGCAATCTGATTGGTTGCTCTGGGCAACTGCACCATTTCCTCTACACAGTTTTGATATATCTCCCCATCATGCTTTGAGAACATGCTTGGTGTATTTGCTGGGAAGTTCCCAATGCATACACTGAATGAAGTTATTCACTTGATAAAGGCCAACAGTGTCATTTTGGCCTCTGTTTGTCAGTATACCTATTTTTTTTTTTTTTACTTAAAAGAAAATATTTGTAGACTATGTTTTTCTTTGCAGAATGATCCACCAAGGGAATGTGTTATTTTGAGAATAGCAGATTGGGCATGTTGAATTCTTACATGCCTGATCTTTCTGTCCTCTGATATCTGCTGTCAGGGGAAGGGTGGATGGCCTCTATACATATCACATGGTCAGCGGGTCCCAATGAAATCAAAGGGTTCGGCCAATGGCTGCCTAATGTCTAAGGCCACTTTATTGGTAACATATCCAACAAAAGAACTATACAAACAATATATTTAGTACTTAATCATTACATCAAAGTGTTATCTTAAAATGCTGAACATAATAAAGCATTTATACCTGTGAGTCATCATGCTGAAAAATGTTTCGGGCAAATCTTTACTACTGCCCGATCCTTCATCCACATTCCCTCCTCCTTCATCTTGATGCAAAGTGCCAGTCACTGTATGTGTCAGAGTGTCATTTACTTTGTCTTGTAGATCACAGTCAGCCTGATTCTCTGTAGCTGGTGGAATTGAGTGTAGATCACCTTCAGCTTCTGCAAGAAAAAAAACGACCAGCAATTGTTAAAGGGGTACTCCGCTGCTCAGCGTTTGGAACACAGAGTCGGGAGCTCTTGACGTCAAAGCCCCACCCCCTCATGATGTCATGCTCCCCTCAATGCAAGTCTATGGGAGGGGGCATAACGGCTGTCACACCCACTCCCATATTCTTGCATTAAGGGGGCGGGGTGTGACATGAGGGGGTGGGGCTATGACATCACAAGCTCCAGGCGTCGGCTCCAGTGTTCTGAGCAGTTTGTTCCAAACGCTGAGCAGTGGAGTACCCCTTTAACCCCTTAAGGACCCAGCCCAAATATACTGCCATTTTTTGAACATCTGACCACTGTCACTTCAAGCATTAATAACTCTGGAATGCTTTTACCTTTCATTCTGATTCCGAGATTGTTTTTCCGTGACATATTCTACTTTATGTAAGTGGTAAAATTTTGTTGATACTTGTATCATTTCTTGGTGAAAAATTCCAAAATTTCATGAAAAAATTGTAAATTTTGAATTTTTTTTTTTACTTTGAAGCTCTCTGCTTATAAGGAAAATGGATATTACAAATAAATTATACATGGATTCACATATACAATATGTCTACTTTATATTTGCATCATAAAGTTGATATGTTTTTATATTTGGAAGACGTCAGAGGGCTTCAAAGTTCAGCAGCAATTTTCAAATTTTTCACAAAATTTTCAAAATCGGAATTTTTCAGGGACCAGTTCAGTTTTTAAGTGGATTTGAAGGGCCTTCATATTAGAAATACCCCACAAATGACCCCATTATAAAAACTGCACCCCTCAAAGTATTCAAAATGACATTCAGTAAGTGTGTTAACCCTTTAGGTGTTTCACAGGAATAGCAGCAAAGTGAAGGAGAAAATTCAAAATCTTCATTTTTTACACTCGCATGTTCTTGTAGACCCAGTTTTTGAATTTTTACAGGGGTAATAGGAGAAAAAGCCCCCAAAATTTGTAACCCAATTTCTCTCGAGTAAGGAAATACCTCATATGTGTATGTCAAGTGTTCGGCGGGCGCAGTAGAGGGCTCAGAAGGGAAGGAGCGACAATGGGATTTTGGAGAGTGAATTTTTCTGAAATGGTTTTTGGGGGGCATGTCACATTTAGAAAGCCCCTATGGTGCCAGAACAGCAGAAAACCCTACATGGCATACCATTTTGGAAACTACACCCCTCAAGGCAAGTAACAAGAGGTCCAGTTAGCCTTAACACCCCACAGGTGTTTGACAACTTTTCGTTAAAATTGGATGTGTAAATGGGAAAAAAATTCACACTAAAGTGCAGTTTTCCCCCCAAATTTACCACTTTTTATAAAGGGTAATGGGAAAAAATGCCCCCCCAAATTTGTAACCCCATCTCTTCTGAGTATGGAAATACCCCATGTTAGGACGTAAAATGCTTTGCGGGCGAATTACAATGCTCAGAAGAGAAGGAGTCACATTTGGCTTTTTGAAAGCAACTTTTGCTGAAATGTTTTTTTGGGGGCATGTCACATTTAGGAAGCCCCTGTGGTGCCAGAACAGCAAAAAATACCCACATGGCATACTATTTTTGGAAACTACACCCCTCAAGGAACGTAACAAGGGGTCCGCTGAGCCTTACACCCCACAGGTGTTTGACGACTTTTCGTTAAAGTTGGAAGTGTAAATGAAAAAAAAATTTTTTGCAGTTTTTCCCCTAAATTTTACATTTTTACAAGGGGTAATAGGAGAAAATTACCCCCAAAATTTGTAACCCCATTTCTTCTTAGTATGGAAATACCCCATTTTAGGACGTAAAATGCTCTGCTGGCGAACTACAATGCTCAGAAGAGGAGGAGCGCCTTTGAGCTTTTGGAAAGAGAATTTGTTTGGAATGGTAGTCAGGGGCCATGTGCGTTTACAAAGCCCCCCCGTGGTGCCAGAACAATGGACTCCCCCACATGTGACCCCATTTTGGAAACTACACCCCTCACAGAATTTAATAAGGGGTGCAGTATTTACACCCCACTGGCGTTTTACAGATCTTTGGAACAGTGGGCTGTGCAAATTAAAAATTTAATTTTTCATTTTTACGGACCACTGTTCCAAAAATCTGTCAGACACCTGTGGGGCGTAAATTCTCACTGTACCCCTTATTACATTACATGAGGGGTCTAGTTTCCAAAATGGGTTCACATGTGTCGGGGGTCCATTGTTCTGGCACTATGGGGGCTTTGTAAACACATGTGGCCTTCAATTCCGGACAAATTTTCTCTTCAAAATCCCAATGGCGCTCCTTCTCTTCTGAGCATTGTAGTTTGCCCGCAGAGCACTTTAAATTTACATATGGGGTATGTTCTTACTCAGAAGAGATGGGGTTACAAATTTGGGGGGGCTTTTTCCTATTTTCCCTTGTGAAAATGAAAAATTTAGGGTAACACCAGCATTTTAGTGAAATTTTTTATTTTTTTTTTCATTTTCCCATCCAACTTTAATGAAAATTCGTCAAACACCTGTGGGGTGTTCAGGCTCACTATACCCCATGTCACATTCCGTGAGGGGTGTAGTTTCCAAAATGGGGTCACATGTGGGTATTTATTTTTTTTGCGTTTGTCAGAACCGCTGTAAGATCAGCCACCCCTGTGCAATTTAGGCCTCAAATGTACATTGTGTGCGCTCATTCCTGAGCCTTGTTGTGCGCCCGCAGAGCATTTTACGCTTACATATGGGGTATTTCCGTACTCAGGAGAAATTGCTTTACAAATTTTAGGGGTTGTTTTTTCCTTGTACCGCTTGTGAAAATAAAAAGTATGGGGCAACACCAGCATGTTAGTTTAAAAATGTTTTATTTTTTACACTAACAGGCTGCTGTAGCCCCCAACTTTTCCTTTTCCCAAGCGGTAAAAGGAAAAAAAAGACCCCCAAAATTTGTAGCGCAATTTCTCCCGAGTACGGAAATACCCCATATGTGGCCCTAAACTGTTTCCTTGAAATACGACAGGGCTCCGAAGTGAGAGAGCGCCATGCGCATTTGAGGACTGAATTAGGGATTGCATAGGGGTGGACATAGGGGTATTCTACACCAGTGATTCCCAAACAGGGTGCCTCCAGCTGTTGCTAAACTCCCAGCATGCCTGGACAGTCAGTGGCTGTCCAGAAATGCTGGGAGTTGTTGTTTTGCAACAGCTGGAGGCTCCGTTTTGGAAACACTGCCGTACAAGACGTTTTTAATTTTTTATTGGGGGGGACAGTGTACGGGGGTGTATATGTAGTGTTTTACTCTTTATTATGTGTTAGTGTAGTGTAGTGTTTTTAGGGCACTTTCGCACTGTCTAGTTAAGGTGAGTTTCACGCTAGGAGTTTGCGCTGCGGCGATAAATTTGCTGCAGCCCAAACTTGAAGCAGGAAATTTACTGTAAAGCTGTCCGTGTGAATGTACCCTGTACATTCACATGGGGGGGCAAACCTCCAGCTGTTTCAAAACTACAACTCCCAGCATGTATTGACAGACCGTGCATGCTGAGAGTTGTAGTTTTGCAACAGCTGGAGGCACACTGGTTGGAAAACCTTCAGTTAGGTTCTGTTACCTAACTCAGTATTTTCCAACCAGTGTGCCTCCAGCTGTTGCAAAACTACAACTCCCAGCATGTACTAATCACTGAAGGGCATGCTGGGAGATGTAGTTATGCAACAGCTGGAGGTACCCAACTACAACTCCCAGCATGCCGAGACAGCTGTTTGCTGTCTGGGCATGCTGGGATTTGCAGTTTTGCAACATTTGGAGAGCTACAGTTTTTAGACCAGTGCACAGTGATCTCCAAACTGTGGACCTCCAGATGTTGCAAAACTACAACTCCCCTGGGCATTTTTGCGCAGGGTGCCTGCTGATTGATATGATACGCCCTGGGTCCTTAAGTACCAGGACGTCAAGGCGTATCCATATGCCCTAGGTTAAAGGGGTACTCCAGCGGAAAACTTTTTATTTTTAAATCAACTGGTGACAGAAAGTCAAACAGATTTGTAAATTACTTCAATTAAAAAATCTTAATCCTTCCAGTACTTATTAGCTGCTGAATACTACAGCGTAAATTATTTTCTTTTTGAAACACAGATCTGTCTGCTGACATCATGACCACAGTGCTCTCTGCTGACATCTCTGTCCATTTTAGGAACTGTCCAGAACAGCATAGATTTGCTATGGGGATTTCCTTTTACTCTGGACAGTTCCTAAAATGGACAGAGATGTCAGCAGAGAGCACTGTGCTCATGATGTCAGTAGACAGCTCTGTGTTTCAAACAGAAAATAATTTCCACTGTATTATTTATTTATTTATTTATATAGCGCCTACAGATTCCGCAGCGCTTGTAGTATTCAGCAGCTATTAAGTACAGGAAGGATTAAGATTTTTTAATAGAAGTAATTTACAAATCTGTTAAACTTTCTGGCACCAGTTGATTTAAAAAAAAAAAAATAAGTGAAAAAAGTTTTTCACCGGATTACCCTTTTAACATCAAAGTACTGATGAAGTTTTGCAGCTTCAGACAACCTCGAGCCAAATGCCCTTATATGTTCCAAGGGTCATATGTTTTTTTTTTTTTTGTATAGTAGTTCAGCAGGCTGCACTTTCTAAGGCTGCATTCAAATCTCATTTTTGCAATATGGTTCCTGTATCCGGTTTCATTGAAAAAAACGTATCGAACCGTACTGCAAACCGTAAATATAGACATTTCATTGTAAACCGCATGCTGACCATAGCATCAGGTTGTGTACGTTCTGCATCATTTACAGGTTTATGCGGTTTTTACCTGTACATAAAACCGTAGTCTACTATGGTTTTGTGTCCCGGTGAAAATCCGGATACAACCTGTATACGTTTATTTTAAAATTGATTGAACCGTAAGTTCGTACGGTTACATCCGGTTTGCAAAATACGTTTTTTTCATATTTTTGGGGGGGAAATTCAATAAAAAGAAGAAGAACTTTATTTAAATGTTGACAAACATAAAACCGTATCAGTTTTTTTCAAAGAAAACGGATTAAAATGTATGCGAAAGGACATCTGTTTTCAAACCGTATAAGGTTTAAAAACATGAGGAGGCATATACGGTTGCATACGTTTCGGTCCGGTTTGGAGACATATGTTTTTTGTACAGAAACGGGATACAGGACCCGTATTGCAAAAACAACATGTGAATGCAGCCTTACAAAGCTTAACAAAAAATAAAACAATACCGAATGTATACATGTCTTGAGGATGGCAAAATGACAACCAGGCATCTATTGAGCTCATAGGCGTTTATGGAACCTTTTGGTCTATGTGGTAAAAGTATTTACCAGAGCATAAGTCAAATTATGCACAATGCGTTTGTTATGTAACAAACTACATAACCCCTAAAAACACAGGCCATTTTGGTCATTTCCTTTTGTGCACATTCCATTCGGAGCAGTTTTCCCCTCTCCCAGTACTAGTGGGAGGAGCCTAATGTCTATGATATCTTGCTTCCACATACTGCTACAGCACGCCATAGCGTATCTCACATAAGTCAGTCCACGCCTCACATTTTTGTAAACATTTTGTTATATCTTTTCATGTGACAACACTGAAGAAATGACCCTCTGCTATAATGTAAAGTGGTGAGTGCACGGCCTGTATAACAGTGTTTAATACGGTGTCCCCCCAAAATAACTCAACACACAGCCATTAATGTCTAAACCTTGCCAACAAGAGTACACCCCTAAGTGGAAAGGGGTACTCCGCCCCTAGATATCTTATCCCCTATCCAAAAGGTCTGATAGTGTGGGGCCTGCCGCTAGGACCCCCCGCGATCTCTCTGCAGTACCCAGCGGTCGTTTAGAATTCTTGCTGCTGCACCGAAGGCCACACATCACGGCGTCACGGCCACACCCTCTCAATGCACGTCACAAAGTGGGCGTGGCTGTGACGTCAGCGCCACCTCGCAAGTCATCAGGCACGGAGCAAAGTTCGCTCCGTGCACCTGATGAATGTGGTGCCAGCAACGGGACCCCCGCGATCAGACATCTTATCCCCCTATCCTTTAGATTGGGGATAAGATGTCTAGGGGCGGAGTACCCCTTTAAGCCTTCTGGGCATGGAGTTCAGCAGAGCTTCACAGGTTGCTACTGGAGTATTCCTCTACTCCTCCATGACCACATGACGGAACTGGTGGATGTTGGAGACCTTGTGCTCCCCTAGCTTCCGTTTGAGGATGCCCCATGTCTGTAGACATGCTTAACCAGTTCGCCTTTTCCCTCAGCTTCTTTAGCAAGGCAGTGGTTATCTTGCAGCCGTGATTGGGGTTGTTATCATTTTGGAATACAACACTGCCCTGTGGTCCAGTCTCAGAAGGGAGGGGCTCTCCGTCAATATGTGACAGTCAATGTTGGCATTCATGGTTCCCTTTATGAACTCTTTCTCCCCAGTGCCAGCAGCACTCGTGCAGGCCCAGACCATGACATTTCCACCCCCATACTTGAGTGTAGGCCGGACACACTAATCTTTGTACTCCTAATCTGGTTGCCTTCACACACACTTAACACCATCTGAACCAAATAAGTTTATCTTGGTCTTATCGGACCACAGGACATGGTTCCAGCAATCCATGTCCTTAGTGTGCTTGTCTTCAGAAAACAGTTTGCAGGATTTCTGGTGCTTCATCAGGGACAACAGCCATATAGTGTGTGGTGTATGGTCTGAGCACTGACAGAGTGACCCCCTCCCCCCCCCACCCCTTTAACCTCTGCAGCAACAATCATACATCTATTTCCCCAACTTCTCTGGACAACCATGGCCTGTTCTAGGTGGAACCATTTCTGTGAAACCACTGTATTGTCTAGCCCACCATGTAGCAGCACAGCTTCAGGGTCTTGCTAATCTTCTTATAGCCTAAGCCATAGTGCCAGAGTGTGAGAGCAATAACACCAGATTTAAGACACCTGCTCATTCACACCTGAGGCCATGTAACTTTGGTCACATGACAACAGGGAGGGAAAAAATGTCCAATTGGGCTCAATTTGGACATTTATATTTAGGGGTGTACTCAATTTTATTGCCAAGGTTTAGCTATTAAAAAGAAACTGACCAATATACAGTGATCCCTCAACTTACAATGGCCTCAACATACAATAGTTTCAACATACAATGTTTTTTTCTGGACCATTGTAACTTGAAACCAGACTCAACATACAATGTACAGACAGTCCAGATCTGTGATACCTGTCACAACTGGAGGAACTGACCAATCAGAATGGATATTTTACTGGTAAACCACCTGTATTACTGAAGTGCATGCACTGACTGGTGTCTGGTAGCGCCCCCTACAGTACAGGGAGGAACTACAAGTTCTGTACTACTCCTTACCTGTGCCAGGGTTAGCTGCTCCTTTGGACACCAAGTAAGGGTGGCTCCATTTGGGACTCTGTGTGTACTGTATAGGACCCTGAAGAAGCTCCTGTCCTCTACATAAACCATTGTTTCCCAACCAGGGTGCCTCCAGCTGTTGCAAAACTACAACTCCCAGCATGCCCGGACAGCCAACGGCTGTCCGGGCATGCTGAGAGTTGTAGTTTTGCAACAGCTGGAGGCAACCTGGTTGGGAAACACTGACATAAACAGTGATTTACAGCTCCCAGCAGATCTTTATTACTTTTATATGGAAGGATTTGCTTTATCTATATTAGTTATCTACTTATTTTTCTTTAATCCTCACTTTTTCCTATTTTTGGATGACATTTTGGTGGCTTCAGAACCAATTACCAGGTTTCCATAGAGTTATGGTCCCAACATACAATGGTTTCAACATACAATGGTCGTCCCGGAACCAATTAATATTGTAACTTGAGGGACCACTGTACTGGGTTATAGTGCGGGTGAACAGCTTTAATTACATTAACCTGTGTAGTAGTTGCAAAGTTCTGGCTCTTTCATAGTGCTATGCAATTAAATGTATTTTCTATTCTGTCAGCACAATTTAACATTTCTTTTACCTCCTAAATCGTTAGAATTTTCATTTTTCTTGGAAGACACAGGGACAGTCTCAGAAATTTCCATGCCAAGGACACGAATATTTTCAATCGGGGAATGGTCGCAATGATTGGTCTCCACTTTAAAAGAGCCGTTTTCAAGGTTATTATTCAGCTCCATTTTCCTAAAGGATATAAAAGAATTATATAGCAGGAAATGTATAAATGAGTGAGTAACAAATATAAAAAAAAAAAAGTTCCTACAAATATTCCAGGAAACAACGCTTTTAGTTCTAGCATATCCCCCACACCAATAGGGGTATTCCATTATAAAAAAAATCTTCTATGTTTCAAGGGGAGAGCTAAAAATACAGCACAAGACATACTCACCGACCTGGGTCCTCTACAGCTCCCATTCCAGAATCTTCCGGTTCCCTGCTAATCACTGCTTGTTGCTACTTCCAAGATTAGTCTTTTCAGCAGGACCTGCCCACTTAGCCAATCACTGGCTGCAGCGGTGTCCCATGTCAGTCAGTGATTGGCTGAATAGGCATGTCCTTCTCAGAAGGCTTATCTTGGAAATAGCAACAGGCAGGGGACCGGAAGGCATTGTAACAGAAGCTGCGGGGGACTGATATAGGCACGTAGGACTTCTTTTTACTGTTCCTCCAGCAACATATGCTAAAAAGAACCTCCAGCAACATATGCTAAAAGGGGCACTCTGCTGCCCCAGCTTTCAAAACATTTAGGGTGTGGGCTGAGGGGTGTGGCTGTGATGTCATGACTCCCTGAAGCCCGCACCCAGCATTCAGAACTAAATGTTCTGAACGCTGGGGCAGTGGAGTACCCCTTTAAGTCATACAACACTCATTCACAACAAAACATAACGCAAAGGGATTTAAATGTGAGATTTATGCGAAACTTGGCATGTACTTATGTCTGGGGCAGTTATGTAAATTATTACAAATGTGGTCTCATTAGACACTGGATCTTGCCACAAGGCAGTCTAAAATTCTTCCCCAGTGTCCTATAAAATGGTTCTCAGAGGCTACTTTTGGGCAGCGTACCTACTGGTAAGAGATCACTGACTGCTAGACATGCCTCTAAATGCACTCAAATATATACATTATACCCAGTGGACAGTCTATGAGAGGACACAGAATAGCATTGAGAGAAGCAAGATAGCTTTTTAGACAAACTACTTGCTGTACTGACCAAGCTGAAAGGAAGTGTTCAGAGCAATGATTATATGAGGGTCCACATATGTGGCAAACAGGCTCCAGATGGCCCAGACAGGCCACCAGTAGTATTGTTGCTCGCAATAATGCTTCATCAGGGGGCCCAAATAGTGGGATAAACTGGTATCAATGATATGGCTGCATGGTACAATTGAAGACTAGTCACTCAGATTCTGTGAATATTGTGTTGATATCCTGAGGGAAAAAGAGAGGGATCCTGGAATTCGAGGTCTCCTCTCCTTCTGACACCAGGATTAGAAGTTCTACCACTTTGGATTAAATGTCTAAAAGGGTGCCAAGAACGTACTAGCACCGCCCCTCTCGGAATGCCAGAAAGGCAATCAGCCAATAGAGCCAGTGCGCCTGCGCTGCCGATTGGCAAAAAGCACCATGTAATATACAGGAGGAAAGGTCTAAAGGTCATGGTCCCTCTATTCTCAGCAGCTTTTCCTTTAGACGGGTTTTGATAAATCTCCCCCTAAATAACTATGTGCACCTATCTAGCCACAGTATTGTCGGGATTACAGCCACAATGTTGTGCAGAGGGAGGGGATGGATATTAAAAGGGCCTATGGATTGGAAAATGGGGTACCTGCTGGAAAAGCATTAA
This sequence comes from Hyla sarda, assembly GCF_029499605.1. Classification (NCBI taxonomy): domain Eukaryota; kingdom Metazoa; phylum Chordata; class Amphibia; order Anura; family Hylidae; genus Hyla; species Hyla sarda. The sequence goes on along the minus strand of NC_079193.1, from coordinate 89,488,276 downwards.
TTAATTAAGGGAAGCAGGGATATATAGTTGTAAAGTATAGTATAGGACATATACACTCACAAAGATAAGTAGGCGGATTACTGAAAAATAATAATCATAACAATAAAGGGCCTGAGACAGAGGGGAAAACAGGGTATAAATCGGTGATAGAACTAACCCTATACAGACCCTAGGAATTGACCCTACCTACCTAAATAGGGAGCTACTGCCCAAAAAGGGCGACCTCGCCTGTAACCTATCCTTCATCCAGATTCCCTTTCTAATTAATGCAGAGAACTTGCCCCGAAATGGGCAACCTCGCCCCGAACCTCTCCTGAAAAAAATAAAAACCCTAGCAGTCCCCGATAAAGGAAGATAAGAAGGGGCAGAAAGGTATTAATAGATGATGATTTCCCTTGTAAATAAAGAAGATTTTAATAAGTTATATTGCCAATAATAAGGGCCCTAGGTGGTATGTAGGCACATCCAAAAGGATCATTATAGAAATCACGAGGGAGTAATTGATAAGGAAGGAAAACTAAGAATGACACTTACCTTTGTGCTGAAATCTGACTGGACAAGGTAGAACGACGAACCTTAAATGATAAAAATATAAATCAAATCTGGACCTCATTTCTGATAAGAATGTCAGCTACATGGACTACTACACCCCTATTTACTTAGTAGAAGCGAGAAGCTTTTAGAATATAAGGCTAGGTGACAAAAGGCCAGAATTTGCTCTACTGATTGGGTTATGTTTAAGTATATGATGATTTCACTCTATTCAGAAAGAGTCAAACTGCAAAATCTGCTGCATTAACCCCTTAAAGGACATATGCAGCAAAAGACAACTTATCCCCTATCCCCAGTGTTTGATCGCGGGGGGGGTCCGACTGCTGGAACCCCCCGCGATCTCCTGCATGGGGCCACAGCTCTCCTGCGGCTCTCCCGTGCAGGAGGCCTGCCGGCCGCAGCGTGGCTTCGCGGCCGACCCGCCTCCTCCATGTATCTCTATGGGACAGGCCGGGAGACAGCATTTGTGTCTCCTCTCCTCTCCAATAGAACGGTATGGGGAGGGGGCGTACCATCTACCTCAGAGAGCTCACATAGAGCAGCAATATGGAACACTCGTTTAGGAGATCGCAGGGGGTCCCAGTGGTTGGACCCCCGCGATCAGACACTTATCCCTTATCCTGTGGATAGGGGATAAGTTGTCTTTTGCTGCAGATGTCCTTTCAGGATATTGCCTGTTTTTACCTTAATAACCGGGTCCAATTTTTCACATCTGGCAGGTGTCTCTTTAAGTGGTAATACCTCTGACAAGCTATTACGGCATTCACCAAGCGGGATAAATAACATTCTCATTACGAACGTGGCAATGCCTGGTATGTATAGGTTTGGGCGGTTTTTGTTTTGTATGAAAAAATATGGTTTTATTGGGAAAGGGACATTTATTTATCTCTCTTTTGAGGATGTGCTCACATTTATTTATTTTTGTTTCTTGTCATTTTAGGTTCAGGTTATGACAAATAATGCCATGCCTGTGACCTTCACATGAGGTTATCCTCACAGCTCATGACTAATGCGGGTGTGTTAGCTGTCAGACGATACCTTGTTAGGGAATAGGGCGGAGAGATGAGGGGATCCTGGGGGTGTAGCATACATGAGGCGAGACGTGAAGGTGTTGTTTGCAATCTGCATGCACTCTTCCAGGGTTTGCAGGAAGGTATTACATGTCGACTTCAGAAGGGCTCCCATATCAAGTTCCTCCTAATACAACAGCAAAAACACATTACCTGTTACAAAGTGCCTCTTTATACACTATATCAAAGAGGAACTTAATGTATAGATTACCCAATGCAAGCAATGAATAGTCACAGGAACACAGAGGTTCCTTTCCATATTTTTATTTTAAATTGATTGCAGGGGTATATTATATGTTAAGCACAAAAGCTGCTGCAGAACCTCTTGAAAGAATAATGAGGAGTTTTAGGTCGCTGCTAGAATGATACAAAGTTCATTTTGCTACACACAAAGCGATTCTTTATGAGCTTGGAAAGGTTACATGTGACTTACTCGCTTGGATATAGTAGCAATCACTGCATGTGACTTTTACAAACAGACGGTTATCAAGACAATAGTTCAGAATGGTTGGATTACAGCTGTAGTTACTTATTAAAAGAAGGCCATTCTACCACTGCCAGCAAAGACAGATAGCAAACCTGGACTAGTCGTGGTTCCCCTGAACGAATAAAAGAAGTCTGGTTTAGTCGTACATACCTGAGAATCAGATGCACCTATAATAGTTGTGTCTTTGGTCTTATTTACTTGCTGGACCAATATATCACAATACAGCCTTAATTCAGACATCTTTGTTTTAAGCGTTTCCGTGCTGTCACTAAACTCTGTGAAAAGGAAAAAAAAAAAAAAAAAAAACTTTCATGAATAGATAACATTAATATTATTATTTGTAGTAGTAGTAATAATAATAATATTAATTTTAATTATTATTATCTAATGAGACAAAAGGCCATAGCAGAAACCCAGTTATGATTTTTCTTGTATTATCCTGACAAAGAAATATCAATATAGGGGGAGATTTATCAAAACCTGTGCAAAGCAAAAGTTGCTCAGTTGCCCATAGCAACCAATCAGATCGCTTCTTTCATTTTGCAGAGACCTTGTTAAAAATGAAAGAAGCGAGCTGATTGGTTGCTATGGGCAACTGAGCAACTTTTCCTCTGCACTGGTTTTGATAAATCTCCCCTATACAGAATATATTAAGTCACAATGACTGTACACGTTGAACTGAAATCCTTTAAAAAAAAAGGTTCCTGGCCGTAGAGATTGCTCCTATGGGCCAACCCCGACCCCACCCCCCGATGTTCTTTTGATTTCCTCACAGACTGTCCCCTCTAATGTACCCAGTGCTGGTGGTCATACGCTCAGTGATTCCTCATATTGTAGAGATCAGAACACAGACTAGATTTTGTGCAATGTAACTGAATAAATTCAGACCAACCAAATACAAACATCATGCAACTTTAATCAGTATCATAGAAGCAGTAATCATATAAAGTGTCAAAAGAGTGTGATACCGGGTTAGGGTGCATTCATACATACACCCGTATCAGGTTTTTGATGAAAAACGGATTCCTCAAAACCTGACTAAACTGTATCAAAACGTGTGTACAAATTTCAACCCGTATACAGTTAAAAACCGTATACGGTTTGAAAAATGAAGGCCGGTTGCATTCGTTTTTAAAGAAACTTTTCACTCCATTTTGAATAAAGTTTCACTTGTTTGATTGAAATTCCAATAAAAAACCTGTGCAAAGTCAAAAACCATATGGTGAAAACCGGATGGAACCGTATGCACATACGGTTCTGTACGGTTCCCATTGACTCCCATGACGCTGGAGTCGACGCCGGGAGCTCGTGACGTCATAGACCCACCCCTTCAAGATGTCCCGCCCCCTGAATGCAAGTCTATGGGAGGGGGTGTGACAGCTGTCACGCCCCCTCCCATAGACTTGCATTCAGGGGACGAGGCGTGACGGCATGAAGGGGGTGGGGCTTTAGCATCACGAGCCCCTGGCGCCAGCTCCAGCGTTCCGAACAGTTTGTTCCAAAGTCTGAGCAGCGGAGTACCCCTTTAAAGCATTCACACAGTAGCCTGCAAAAGAGGAATCCAAAAGGCTCTAGACAGGTGAAAATCAATAGACCTGAACTGTGTCCCTGATGTCATGGTCCCCATCATGTCCTGTTTATATTTTCAGCACAACAATGCCCTTCATGAAGTGTGACAGTAGCCAATCATGGGCGTCAGGGGTGGCCTACCATCTATGTTGATGCCACCACTCCTGCCTTGACTATGCATTATGCTTTAAAAACGTTTGGCGAAAACCGGATGGAACTGTATGCACATACGGTTCTGTACGGTTCCCATTGACTCCCATGCTAAAAAAAAAAACATATATGGTTTAATACAGTTTTTCACCCGGACCTAAAAACGTTTTGGGTACGGGAAAAAAAACTGACAAAACCGTACAGGATGCAAAACAGACAAAACCTGATGCATCTTTTGGCATACGGTTTTCAATGGAGAGTCAATCAATGCATACGGTTTTCAATATGGCTCCGTACGGTTTTCAAATTGAAAACGTATACGGGAACTGCAAAAACGTGGTGTGAATGCAGCCTTAGGAAAGCATGGCTGCTCAGGTTTATACCCCATCAGCGAAGTAGAGAAAACACAATAAAATATGACATCAGCAGCTACAGAATGTTACGATAGGATATGATCGGAATCACATGCTTTGAGGAGGTGGCAGGTCACCAACCTAGAGATGTAATCTGATTAAAACGTGTAATCTGAAGAAACAGATGTGACAGCGAACACATGCAGCAAGCGGGTAGGAATCCTAAGCTTCTCCAGTGTCATGTGTAACAGCAGGATAAATATACTGTCTGTGTATACCTCAGAATGATTACTGCTGGGTATTGGCTTCCATCAAGGACTAAAATATACAGAATGACTGTCCATAAGTACCAAGTACCAATATTGTTTCATTACATTTATGCTGGGGCTCCAAGCTAAAAGCACTTACAGGGGTATTTCACTGGCCAGCATCTGGAACTAAATAGTCCAAACCCTGTTTTCGCGCTGCGGCGTTCAGCCACGCCCATGCCCCATCAATGCAAGTCTATGGGAGGGGGCGTGACTACCATCACGCCCCCTCCCATAGATTTGCATTGAGAGGGCGTGGCTGTGACGTCATGATGGGCGTGATCGACCCCCGCAGCGTGAAAAAAGCACTAAGAACATTTAGTTCGCTGTGGGCGCTGGCCTATATTGTAATAAATCTTATGCCCACTTTATATATAAAAAATAATAATAATAATAAATTGAGTAGTATAAAAGGGCAAAGAGTTGCATTTGTGCAAATAAGGGCTTGTACAAAAAGGTGCAACTTTTCTACTCCTATAAAGCAAGCGTAGCAACATAAATGTTTTTGTGCAGAATTTAAAAGCGCACAAAAAAGTATATTTGGTTTTTTAAACTGAATGTTACAGAGACGTCAAATGTTTTTAACAGTTGGGGTCTGGGTGCTCAGACCCCCACCTATCCTTAGAACGAGTTAAGAGGGGAACGAGGCCGAATGCTTTCCTTTTGGCTCGCTGCAATCCCATTTCATGGCAATAGATGGTCCCTATAGACTAACTACAGAATCTACCGTGGAGAGAAGCCCCCAACTGTGTGCTTCTCTCAGCTCTCAGGGACATTTTTATTCTACTGTAACATGATTGTCAACATTTGGCAGCCACACAGAGTGAACAAAACGAAGAATAAATATGAGCTTGTTTTAAAGGGGTACCCTGCTGCTCAGCCTTTGGAACAAACTGTTCCGAACGCTGGAGTCGACGCCGGGAGCTCGTGACGTCATAGACCCACCCCCTCAAGATGTCCCGCCCGCCCCCTCAATCCAAGTCTAGGGGAGGGGGCGTGATGGCTGTCACGCCCCCTCCCATAGACTTGCATTGAGGGGGCGAGGCGTGACGGCATGAAGGGGGTGGGACTTCAACGTCACGAGCTCCCGGCGCCAGCTCCAGCATTCGGAACAGTTTGTTCCAAATGCTGTGCAGCGGAGCACCCCTTTAAAGCATTCACACAGTATCCTGCATATATGATAGCAAGTATTTTTTACACTAGAAAAGAGGAATCCAAAAGGCTCTAGACAGGTGAAAATCAATAGACCGTTTAACTGAACTGTGTCCCTGATGTCATGGTCCCCATCATGTCCTGTTTATATCTTCAGCACAACAAAGATCTGGCACTGATTCCATACAGTCTGAATGTCTTATATATTCATATAGATATACAGTAGTCCCTCAAGTTACAATATTAATTGGTTCCAGGACAACCATTGTATGTTGAAACCATTGTATGTTGAGACCATAACTCTATGGAAACCTGGTAATTAGTTCTAAAGGCACCAAAATGTCATCCAAAAATAGGAAAAAGTTAGGATTAAAGATAAATAAGTAGATAACTAATAAAGATAAAGAAAATCCTTCCATATAAAAGTAATAAAGATCTGCTGGAAGCTGTAATCACTGTCTATGTCAGTGTTTCCCAAGCAGGGAGCCTCCGGCTGTCCTGGCATGCTGGGAGTTGTAGTTTTGCAACAGCTGGGGGCACCCTGCTTGGGAAACACTGGTCTATGTAGAGGACAGGAGCTTCTTCGGGGGTCCTGTACAGTGCACGCAATGTCCTAACAAAGTAACAAAGTCCCAACAAAGTAACATGCAGCCGCCCTTACCTGGTGTCCAAAGAAGCAGCTAACCCTGGTACAGGTAAAGAGTACAGAACATGTAATACCTCTCTGAACTGTAGGGGGCGCTACCAGACACCAGTCAGTGCATGCACTTCAGTAATACAGGTAAAGAGTAGTACAGAACATCGAATACCTCCCTGTACTGTAGGGGGTGCTACCAGATACCAGTCAGTGCATGCATTTTAGTAACCAATGAATGCCCATTTGGATTGGTCAGTTCTTCCAGGGATTGACATGTTTCACAGATCAGGACTGTCTGTACATTGTATGTTGAGTCTGGTTTCAACTTACAATGGTCCAGAAAAGACAATTGTATGTTGAAACTATTGTATGTTGAGGCCATTGTAAGTTGAGGGATCACTGTATTTGAATCCTGTTGCAGGTTATTATTAGGAGGTAAAACACACATTTAGGGAACGCACACCTGCGTATTTTTTATGCATATTTTGTTACCCATTGACTTCAATGGGTAGCAAAATTAGCTGCACAAAATATGCAGCAGATCCTGTACATGTAAACGTACCTTTAAACATAATCCAGACTTCCAGAAGGAGTTCTCTTTTATTTAGCTGTTAAATGTTAAGCAAGTTATCGGAATTGATTACCACGATATTGTGCTTGCCAAGCAAAGGCATCATGGGAAATGTAGGCTATCAGAGACATCAGATGCATGCCACAACAACAATAGGAATACCCAAGGCATACACAACAGCACCTTCACCATTCGCTAATAATGGCCTATTGTGCGCTAGATAAGTTACGGTATATAATAATATAAGGAAAATATAGGGCTTGTATTTCTTGCTAATGTCAGTAACTAAAATATACAGACTATTTGCTCTCATTGTAGACACAATGGGGGAGATTTATCAAAATTTGTGCAAAGGAAAAGTTGCCCAGTTGCCCATAGCAACCAATCAGATTGCTTCTTTCATTTTGCAGAGGCCTTGTTAAAAATGAAAGAAGCTATCTGATTGGTTGCTATGCGCAACTGGGCAACTTTTCCTCTGCACAGGTTTTGATAAATCTCCCCCAATGTCTTTAAGGGTCTATTCACATGTACAGTATTCTGAGCAGATTTGATGCGCAGGATTTTCTGCTGCAGATTTCAATGTAAACTGAACACAGCATCAAATCTGTGCAGAATACTGTACGTGTGAATAGACCCTAAAGGTGACAATGGAAATGTACACACCTGAAGCACAATCTTAATTCTCCAAACACAATTTTACTGAATTTTCTTTTTTTTGATCCTGTGGATAGGGGATAAGTGGTCTTTTACTGGACAACCCCTTTAACCCTTTAAGTACTATATGATATATTTTACCATACCCTTACCTTTCTCTTTCTTTGTCCTGATGTCTGTTATGCAGGCTTTTGCAGAGCCCAATGCAACAAGCCACTGTTGTCGCTCTGCTGCCGTCCTGGCTTTCAGATAGAAGTACTGCTCCCCTGGAATTGCTAGATCCATCCTGGTGTTGTCGGTGGCATGTACTGTGAATGTCGAATTAGACAAGGTATTATGTGTCATTTATATGATATATTATAAATCATTGTGAAAAAAGAGAAAAAAAGTCAGTCCAGGGACACCAGTCACATCTCTTAGAGACTTAAACAGCATGGAGGTATTCGGTCGGGGGCAGGGAGTATCATTGCATAACCGATTTTTTTTCTTCAAGAGTCTAGGAAAACTAGATGACTCCCCTGCGGTGCTGTAGTGGCTGCCTTATTTACCTCTAGAGAGGAGCGAAGTTACAGTGATTTGATTAGTCACGAACTTCTCGGCTCAGCAGTTGATGACTTTAGCCTGCATAAATTAGTTCAGCTTTCAGGTGCTCCGGTGGGCTGGAAAAGGTGGATGCAGTCGTAGAAGACAGTCTCCAGCCCACCGGAGCACCTGAAAGCTGAACTCATTTATGAAGGCTAAATTCAGCAACTGCCGAGCCGAGAAGTTTATGACGAATCGAATCACTCTAACTTCACTCATCTCTATTTACCTCACTCTACAAACAAATAACCATTACTGGACAGACTTTTCAGTATGATAGAAGATAACTCTATGGTTTATATGTATGGTGCTTTTGTTAAAGTGACTCTGCCAGTAGGAAACACAGGTGTGAATGTAAGCCTATGATTTATTTTCAATAGTCCTCTTCATCTGTGAAATATAGGACCTTTTGTTAATATGCAAATGAGGTCCAAGTGCCCAGGGTTCCCAGGCACGGCAAGAGCCCAGATCCAAGTCCAGCCAATGTTTTATCACTGGAACCCCCAGCCCCCTTCTCTGTTTGACCGACAGCCACTAGATAAAGAGGACATAAGCTGGAATTAGCTGGGCGATTGCCACACTGGGGACGCCCCCTTGGCACTTGGGGCTCTTTTGCATAACAACATGAAGGCCTATATCTCAGAGCTGGAAAGGTCTATGGACATAAAACATGTATGCCCAGAATCATGATGACCAGTCCTATCTAATCATGGGCTTATTTAGATTATTGCTTTCCTGCTGACAGGTCCGATTTAAAGAGTTGGTAACTTTACAAGACAACCTATTTTTCAGAATAAAGAACTGCTCTATAAGACCAAAATTTACTAGAGCTTTACTTTAGAACAAACGGGGTTTCACATATTAGACAAGAATGAAGAAATTAAACTCTATTTGTCTGTATGTTTCTGAACGTTAACAATAAACCCTTTATAGTGGCTCCTGGGGACGATCGGCCTTCAGACTCCAATTAATCTGCATCTCTAGGGAAAGACATGTTTTTTTCAGTAAAAATAAGGGTATAAAAACAAGTTAAAGCTTAAAAGGGGTATTCTGGCTTTATACATCTTATCCCCTTATCCTTTGGATAGAGGATAAGATGTATAAAGCTGGAATTCCCCTTTAGGGTACATTCACACGTACACAGATTTGATGCACAGGATTTTCTGCTTCAGATTTGAATGTAAACTAAATGACTGAGCACAGCTTCTAATCTGCAGTTGCAAATCTGCACAGAATACTGTATGTGTGAACATACCCTTAAAGCTCTAAAATAAAGTCATGAAAATAACGTCTAAGGCTGCTTTCACACTATAAAAATTCATCCGTTACAAACGTCCGTTAGAAAAGCCCTGGTAAACGTCCGTTAAACAATCCCATTAAAGTCTATGGGATTTTTTGATTATCCTTTATGACCCGTTATAGCCCATCATGAATAACGGCCGTTAGTTGGGACGGAAGAAATAACGGCACATGCACTAATTTTTCTTCCGTCACAAGAAACGGGTAAATTAACGGCCGTTATTTTTAACATTGAAGTCTATGGCTGACGGATGAGCCTTTATGTCATTCGTATGCACACAGTTTATTATATTCGTTATTATTTCTGAGCATGCTCAGAAGAGGTGACATCAGCAGACAGAGTCTGTTCCATAATGGGGGTTGTAGTACAGGGGCTGAGGGATTGATCGCACCAGGTTTCACTTCTGAGACCCGATGCAATCAAAAGTTATTAAGCAGGGGAGCGGGCTGCATGGTCCGCAACCCTGCGATGTATCAGTGCGTTTTAACTTCCATTTTTGAATCCCCCGCGGGGAGCCCTGAATGGCCGATACTGAGGAGCCAATCAGGGCTCTCAGTGAGAGATTGAAAAATGAACTTTGAGAGTAGCAGGGGCCAAAAAGCACTGTGGGGGGCAAGATATATAGCGCTGCAGAGCCTATATATCTAGCCCCCCAGCAGCGCATTAGATATGACCCCCGCCTGCGCATTAAATATATACCCCCGCCGGCGCATTAAATATATACCCCCGCAGCACATGTATATGTGCCCTCGCAGCTCTTCTATATGCCCCTACCGCCGTATGAATGAAAAGTATTTCTATTAGCAGCGCATAGAGCCGGCTCCCGCCACTATGCGCTGCTAATAGAAATACCTTTCATTCATATGGCAGCAGAGGTATATGTATGTAGAAGCACTGGGGGGGCAGATAATGCTATATTTCTGCCCCCCCCCCCCAAGGCATCTATATACATATACCCCTGCCGCCATATGAATGAAAGGTATTTCTATTAGCAGCACATAGTGCCGGGAGCTGGCTCTATGCGCTGCTAATAGAAATACTTTTCATTCATACGGTGGTAGGGGATATGTATATAGAAGAGCTGTGGGGGGCAGACAAATAGCGTTATCTGCCCCCCACAGCGCTTCTATATACATATGCCACTACAGCACTATGTATGAAAAGTAATTCTATCAGCAGCATCGGGCGGCCGATGCTGCTGCTAGAATGCTTTTCACATATAGCGTTGCAGTGGCATATGTATATAGAAGCATACACACGCACTGCGGGGGTATATATTTAATGCACCGGCAAGGGGTATATATTTAATGCGCAGGCGGGGGTCCTATCTAATGCGCTGCTGGGGGGCTAGATATATAGGCTATATATCTGCCCCCTCTGCAGCGCTATATATCTTGCCCCCCACAGAGCTTTTAATATAGATATGGTAATCCCAAAGTTCATTTTTCAATCTCTCGCTGAGAGCCCTGATTGGCTCCTCAGTACCGGCCATTCAGGGCTCCCCGCGGGGGATTCAAAAATGAGAGTTAAAACACACAATACATCGCAGGGTTGTGGAGCATGCCGCCCACTCCCCTGCTTAATAACTTCGGATCGCATCGGGTCTCAGAAGTGAAACCCGGTGCGATCAATCCCTCAGCCCCTGTACTACAACCCCCATCATGGAACAGAGTCTGTTCCATGATGGGGGTAGTATTACAAGCACTAATGTAGCCTCCCCAGCTGTCTGCAGACTCCCGCAGCCAGGGAATTTCTACTCCCATTATGGAAACAAGTCTGTTCCATGATGGGAGCAGTGGTAGTCCCGGCTGTGGGAGTCTGTAGGCAGAGGTGTTTGGCCATACATGAGGGATGTATGTCTTCACGGATGAATATTTATTCAGTCGTTAGCACCCTTTATTTCATCCGTTATTAAACGTCCATTTTTACACAGAAAACGGACATTTAATAACGGATGAATGCTCATAGTGTGAAAGCAGCCTAAGCTTATTGTCCCCTGAAACTAGACCCCATAGATATAGAATGTATCTATATCCTGTTATATGGAGCATCTGGCACCTAACATAACTGGAGAATAATAATATCATTAATGAATGTCATAAAGGGGTTGTCTCATAGAGATAAAGTCTGGTCCTGTGGACATCACAATACATTAGATGAACTGCTTCGGGAGTGTCTCCAGCTCTGACAAACTCAGTCCTGAACTACGTCAATGGCAGCCAAGTAATACCGTATATACTAGAGTATAAACTGAGTTTTTCAGCACAATTTTTCGTGCTGAAAACACCACCTTCGGCTTATACTCGATTGAACTCTCCGCCCTCAGTGGTCTTCAACCTGCGGACCTCCAGATGTTTCAAAACTACAACTCCCAGCAAGCCCGGGCAGCCATCGGCTGTCCGGCATGCTGGGAGTTGTAGTTTTGAAATATCTGGAGGTCAGCAGGTTGAAAACCACTGCGGCCTTCGACATCATCCAGCCCCCCCCTCCTCACCCCCTTTAGTTTTGTACTCACCTCCGCTCGGCAGGACGCTCGAGTGCGCTGGTCCGGGCCATCTGTGCTTCAGGGACCGTCCTGTGGAGGGATAGTCGTTCCGGGCTGTCCATCTTCACTGGGGGGGCCTCTTCTCCGCGCCCGGCTCCGGAATAGTCACGTTGCCTTGACGACGACGGACAGGGATGTTCATGAGCAACGTCCCTGTGCGTAGTCGTCAGGGAAACGTCTCTATTCCGGACCCGAAGCGCGGAGAAGAGGCCCCCCCCGGTGAAGATGGACAGCCCGGAACAACTATCCCTCCCACCGGACGGTCCCTGCAGCACAGATGGCCCGGACCAGCTCACCCTAACGTCCCGCCGAGCGAAGGCGAGTACAAAACTAAAGGGGGTGGGGGGGGGGGGTCTGGATGATGACCATGGCTGCAGTGGTCTTCAACCTGCGGACCTCCAGATGTTTCAAAACTACAACTCCCAGCATGCCCGGACAGCCGATGGATGTCCAGGCATGATGGGAGTTGTAGTTTTGGAACATCTGGAGGTCCGCAGGTTGAAGACCACTGTTAAATCGGACATTGACAAGCGGTGATGATGAAGGGGGGGGGCTGATGACAGGTGGTGATGATGAAGGGGGGGGTGTGGGATGATGACAGGGGGATGATGATGACAGGCGGTGATGATGAAGGGGGGGATGATGACAGGCGGTGATGATGAAGGGGGGGTGATGACAAGGTAATGATGAAGGGGGGGGGATGATGACAGGGTGATGATGATGAGGTTGTTAATGACGGGGGTCTATATGATGACAGGGGGGGGGATGATGTATTTCCCATCCTAGGCTTATAGTTGAGTCAATAACTTTTCCTGGGTTTTTGGGGTGAAATTAGGGGCCTCGGCTTATATTCGGGTCGGCTTATACTCGAGTATATACGGTACGTACTACATTTTCTGAAGCTGACTGACTCTCCCTTCCAGGTCAAAAGAATCAATTTTATAGAACTTTGCCTTTCCAGAAATGTACCTTGAATTTCACAAACCGCCATCTGGATGCTTCCCTTACAGCCCTTCCATGCATCTTCCCTCGAGTCATAATAAGAAAGAACTCCTCCACAAAGAAGAAACCATCTTGGCTGCCACCCTAGAAGAAATCATGAGAAAGACTTGTCATTAATGCTAAAGAAACCAAAGCAGTACAATAAAAGATCAAAAACACACCATAAGTATAAGTGAGGGGGGGGGGGGGGGGGTGATGGCTAAATCTATATAAATGTGATCTTCATGTTAGTCAACCTTGCATCAGTATTGATAAGAAGTTACAAGGTTTTCTGGGCAAAATGTATTGTATGGGTCCTTCCTCAGAATAGGTCATCAATGTTTGCCAGGGCTGTGGTGCCCACAAACAAAGAACAAAGTCGGAAACAGACATCTCAGCACACTGTAAGGATCATGCTGGGTTACTGCGGCTCAGCTCCACTGAAGAGACCCAGCATGGCAGTAAGTGTTATATGCATGTATGTTATATACATATATGCATATATATATGTAATCTTAAACGGACCATCGTTTGTTGAAACCATCGTATGTTGAGGGATCTGTGCAATGTAAAGTATAGGACAGTGGTCTACAACCTGCGGACCTCCAGATGTTACAAAACTACAACACCCAGCATGCCAGGAGTTGTAGTTTTGCAACATCTGGAGGTCCGTAGGTTGAAGACCACTGGTATTGGAAGTTATAATCCCGTGTCCCTGCCACTCCGGACCATCACCGCTGCCCTGGATGTCACCCTACATTGCTGTCGACGCGTCCCCGGCAAGGCCTCTGCTTCCCCGGCATTCTCGCTCTCCGTCGCCGCCATCACGTCGTTACGCACGACGCTCCTATTGGATGATGGGACGGCGTGTGCAGCGACGCGATGACGACGATGGAGAGCGCTGACGATGCAAGGGATCCTGAAGAGGACGCGCCGGAGCCCCGAGGACAGGTAAGTGATCGTCACCGGAGATCACGGGGGTACCGTAAACGGCTATCCGGTGGCAGCTGAAGCAGTCTGTGCTGCCGGATAGCCGTTTATGCGATGGCCCCGACATACAAAAGCATCGTATCTTGATGCTGCCTTCAACATGCGATGGCCTCTGAGAGGCCATCGTATGTTGAAATGATGGTATGTCGGGGCCATCGTAGGGTGGGGGGGGGGGGGGGGGTCACTGTACTGTCTCAGTGAGGCATCATGTTCTCCCCAGGGCTTCTAGTGCAGTATAACTCTGAAATACTTCATAATATGTTTGTTCTTATGAATCCGAGAAGAAACACCGTTGTGAACACAGGGAGCAACAATAAGATCCCATAGTCTTTAGAGGTCATATGTCAGGTCTGCACAACACTGGGGCGTAATAGTGCCTTGTCTTTGGTTTTTGTCAAATTTACCATCATTTACAATAAAACAACAGTTCTTCTACTTGAAAAGGTGGGAACTAAAAGGGTATGTTCACACAAGGAGAACCCTGCCTATGTGCAGTCTGTTAGCGCAAAAGTGCAATCCCTGAGGCCCCCATTTATTTCAAAGGGAACTTCAGAGCAAAACCGTGTGGAAAGAAAGGACTTCTTTTTCCAGCAGTTCCCCTCTGAAGTCAATGTAATTATGTTTTTTTAATTGACACAATTTGTTTTTTGATGTGGAAATTAGTGCAGTTTCTAAAAACCACACAGCTTTTGCATGTGTGAACACACCCTTATGGTTCCCCTATGTGCGACTGCTGTTTTGCCATCCACTCCAGTGCGCTTTTATATATCAGTCCCCGGAGTATGAAGCACTTTGTATGGGGAAGTACTGTGCTGTACACAAGTGATAAACCACAACACAGTCTTCATTTCTGTAATTCTTTATGGCTTTTTGACTCTTTATGAACAGCAAAAAAAAAAAAAAGTATTTTTCAATAAATTTGCCAGGTACTGCATTTTGGGCAAACATTTAATTATGACCACATGGTTTGCCGAGGACGTGCCGAACCTAAAACAGTGGATGGCGCTGATGGAAAAAGTTAAAAAATATGAAAAGTTGGAAGATCTAAAAAAAAAAAAAAAAAAAAAAAAAAAAAAAGAGGAAACTTTTTCAAAAAACATGGGAACGGATGTAAGGAATGTAAGAAGATCTGATTACCTACTTCCTTTAGCAGCAATGGTAACATGACAAAAAGTTTGTATGTATTTTTTTTATTTACATTTTTTTTTATTTATTTTTTCTCTCCTCGGCTCAGGGTGGGTGTGGGAGGGGGGGTTGGATGGGGGGGGGGGATAAGCATATTTTTTGTTATTCTATGAATGGTCTATGAGATTTTTTTGTAAAATGGAATTGAAAAAAAAAAATTATAAAAAAATATATATATACTTTATTTTTATATATCCATGTACTGCCCTGGAACGGTCACTGGCTCTAAAACCAGAATTTGTTGGATGGAGCAAACTTGTGTGGTTCTTATGCCACTGGTTTTTATTTGTTGTTGAAAAACAATAAAGGGAACCAGTAAGCCACGTTGAGCCCCCAAAACTGCTGGCAGCACTATAAAGAGGTCAGGGAATGGAATGAAAATAAACATTGCTTTCTGCTCATCCATTTTAATGTCCTGGGTACCACTATGGTAAGTGCCTAGGAGGCGGGGTTTTCTCACTTAAGTGCCTAGTTCTCTCTGCATTGAGCGCTTCCTTCTCATAACTGAGTGATAGCCAATCTACTGTCCAATCAGAAGACCTCTAGACCTGTCACTTAGTTGAGGGGCTGGGGAAGTGCTTAAAGGGGTACTCCGGTGGAAAACAATTTTTTCCTAATCAACTGGTGCCAGAAAGTTAAACAGATAATGTAAATCTTAATCCTTCCAGTACTTATCAGCTGCTGTATGCTCCACAGGAAGTTGTATAGTTCTTTCCAGTCTGACCACAGTGCTCTCTGCTGACACCTCTGTCCATGTCAGGAACTATCCGGAGAAGGAGAGGTTTGTTATGGGGATCTGTTCCTGCTCTGGAGACAGAGGTGTCAGTAGAGAGCATTGTGGTCGGACTGAAAAGAACTATACAACCTCCTCAGGAGCATACAAAGGCTGATATGTACTGGAAGGATTAAAGGGGTACTCAGGCCCTGAAACATCTTATCCCCTATCCAAACGATAGGGGATAAGATGTCTCACCGCGGGGGTTCTGCCACTGGGGACCCCCACCTGTTTGAGCTGCACGCCGCTGTGCCAGATCACAAACAGCCGGGTGGTGACCACGCGGCCGGAGTATGGTGACGTCACGACTCCGCCCCCGTGTGACATCACCTCTGCCCCTGCTATGCAAGTCTACGGGAGGGGGCGTGACAGCTCAAACAGATGGGTGGCGAACACAAGATTGCGGGGGTCCCGCCGTTGGGCAGGGGATAAGATGTCTCAGGGCCGGAGTACCCCTTTAAGATTTTTAAATAGAAGTAACTTACAAATCTGTTAAACTTTTTGGCACCAGTTGATTTTAAAATTTAATAGGGGGCACTCTGGGCATTTAATGCAAAAAGGGCCACCTTCTAGGCACTTGTTGTAACAGCAACGACAGTGGCAGACATTTTTGAAGGACGATTTTTTTTTGTTCATGTAGGTTACAAGACTGAAACCCAAGGCCCAAATATGATAATTTTATGCTAGGGACCCACTACTTAAAGGTGGCCATGACATGGCTAGTGGTCATGGCTTGCACTTCATGATCATAAGGTACACTAAATGTTACTGAGAGGCCTTAGATCAAGGTGTATGTTGTAGATGAGCGACCATGTCAGTTTTTTCTCAAGTTGAATCCAGATATGATACCGCACTTCTCCTGTCTTTTATATCAGAGTTAAAATTGTTGACAGATTCCCTTTAAAAACAGGTATTTTCTACATCAGATTACTGGGGGGCACCAACATTTTGCATTTCCATTTTTATAGCCAGCAGGAACCACCACATGTGACTTGTTTGTTGTCAGAACTATAGAATTTTCTCCTCCTATTAAATCTGGTTGCTGGAACCCCTAGTCATGAGCGGACAACACCAGGGGAAGCCAATGTTATTCCTGGTCAGCCCAGTCCATCAGAGTGAAAGGGGTTCTTTATGTGGCTCAGCGCACAAGCCAGCTTTTAGGCCTGCATGATTTGAGAAAAATTTGATTCGAAATTTTATGTCCAATTTCCCCAATTTCACGTCTATCCCCCACCCTCATTTCACAACACCCCATTTCATGTCAATCCCCCAATGTCACATCAAACCCCCCCCCCCCCATGTCACATCACCCCCATTAATGTTGTGTCGATGCATGGGGGAATTATAATAAAAACCCTGATGCTTACCTAGGCCTGGTACCCTGTACATCTGCCGCAGACCCCGTTTTCCTGGATGCCCACTGGTGTCTTATGGGACTTACAGGACCTTCCTGCACAGCCAATCACTGGCCTGACACATGTCAGCGCTGCGTTGACTGGCCGAGCAGGAAAGGTCCTGGGACAAGCTGATTATTGCGAGCACAGAAAAAGATATCGGGGCTGCACAGAGGAGAACAGGATCTGTGCAGACCTAGGGGGACCAGGGCAAGGTGAGCATTAGGCTTTTTATGTTTTCCGCCGCGGCCCTATTATTACTTAGGACCATTGCAAAACTACAACTCCCAGCATGCCTGGACAGCCAAAAGCTGGTTGGGAAACAGTGACTTAATATTTGAATTTCGGCAGCAGTCCAGCCCCAAACCCTGCGCGCGTCCAGCCCCGGACCCTGCGCGGGGGCACGCGTCCAGCCCAGAACCCTGCGCGGGGGCACGTGTCCAGCCCCGGAGCCTGCATGGGGGCGCACGTCCAGCCCCGGAGCCTGCATCTGGGCACGCGTCCAGCCCCGGAGCCTGCGCGGGGGCGCGCGTCCAGACCAACGCAGGTAATCACAAATTTGTACCCAGGAGGCTATATGGCTTTATTGCAATGGGATACGGTTATCATAGAAAAGGGCTCCTGATACATCATCACTGTAAAGACGTTACAACACGTTCTACCTGGCATAACAATACATTTTACCCAGTGATACTAGGGATTGTGTGGTGACCCTCCCATTCAAGCAATCTGAAGACTGCAGAAGATATGAAGAAGCTCCGGGGTAGAATTGAGAAGGAAACGTGCGGGGACAAGAAAGAACATGGCTTACACAACCTACGTGTCCTGAGAGGCAGGTTTGAGGAGACTATGACGCATGCAGGGACAGGCTGCAGGCCAAGGCTACACAGCGGCTCAGTAACAAACCATTATGACACCATCTTGTATGTTACCCCATATTTGTTAGCAGATTACTATGCAGGGTGGAGTAACTTTACAACTGAAAATCATTTAGTTACCGCTGTATATTTCCTCATTACACGGAACTAGAGATGGGAAGGCCTGGCAAAAAACATGAAAAGTAGTTTTTTTCTTTTTTTCGAAATATGCTCTTTTATAATCATAAACTGCATTTTATGTTTTCAAAGAACATATTTCGAAAAACAGAAAAAAACTACTTTTCATGTTTTTTGCCAGGTCTTCCCTTCTCTAGTTCAGTGTAATGAGGAAATATACAGTGGTCCCTCAAGTTACAATATTAATTGGTTCCAGGACGACCATTGTATGTTGAAACCATTGTATGTTGAGACCAGAACTCTATGGAAACCTGGTAATTGGTTCTGAAGCCACCAAAATGTCATCCAAAAATAGGAAAAAGTGAGAATTAAAGAAAAATAAGAAGATAACTAATATAGATAAAGCAAATCCTTACATATAAAAGTAAGAAAGATCTGCTGGGAGCTGTAAATCACGGTCTGTGTCAGTGTTTCCCAACCAGGGTGCCTCCAGCTGTTGCAAAACTACAACTTCCAGCATGCCCGGACAGCCGTTGGCTGTCCGGGCATGCTGGGAGTTGTAGTTTTGCAACAGCTGGAGGCACCCTGGTTGGGAAACAATGGTTTATGTAGAGGACAGGAGCTTCTTCAGGGTCCTATACAGTACACACAGTGTCCCAAATGGAGCCAACCATACTTGGTGTCCAAAGGAGCAGCTAATCCTGGCACAGGTAAGGAGTAGTATGGAACTTGTAATTCCTCCCTGTACTGTAGGGGGCGCTACCCGACACCAGTCAGTGCATGTACGGCAGTAATAGAGGTGATTTACCAGTAAAATGCCCATTCTGATTGGTCAGTTCCTCCAGTTGTGACAGGTATCACAAATCTGGGCTGTCTATAGCATTGTATGTTGAGTCTGGTTTCAAGTTACGATGGTCCAGAAAAAAACATTGTATGTTGAAACTATTGTATGTTGAGGCCATTGTAAGTTGAGGGATCACTGTATTTAACTTGTAATCAAGGGGTTATGACAGCAAGAACAGGTTGGTATTTAGAATCATTGATACTGTCAAAAACACAAGAACCCCAACAAAAATTTGACTGACCCCGAAGAGGGATATGTAAGGATTTGTTGATATCGGTTCAAAAATAGATCCCACATACCAGTTATGTTTTCATTACACAGCATATGTAACTTTTAACATGTAGCATAGACACATGAAGAATTTTGATCAGTCAAGGTCTAAGTGTTCTGGTCTCCTGACAATCACTAGAATGAGTGGGCAGAGAAGCGTGTGCCAGGCACTTGTCTGAACACTCAGACATTGACCAATCAAATGGAGTACTGAGGCCAAAATTCATTTATCCCCAATCCACCCCTTTTTATTCAACTGGTGCCAGTAAATTGCTTCTATTAAAAAATCTTTATCCTTTCAGTACTTATTAGCTGCTGAATACTACAGAGGAAATTCTTTTCTTTTTGGAACACAGTGCTCTCTGCTGACATCTCTGTCTATTTTAAGAACTGTCCAGAGTAGGAGAAAATCCACATATGCTGCTCTGGACAGTTCCTAAAATGGACAGAGATGTCAGCAGAGAGCACTGTGCTCAAGATGTCAGCAGAGAGCTCTGTGTTCCAAAAAGAAAAGAATTAATTTCCTCTGTAGTATTCAGCAACCAATAAGTACTGGAAGGATTAAGATTTTTTTAATAGAAGTAATTTACAAATCTGTTTAACTTTCTGGCACCAGTTGATAAAAAAAAATAAAAAATAAAAAGTTTTCCACCGGAGTACCCCTTTAAATGGGTATTCCAGCCTTAAAAAACCATACCTGCCTCAGACCCCTTCAGCAGATTACAGTACCTGTCTTAGAATTCTGCCCTTATATTATTTGCATTTCAATTCTTGGCATTTTCATGCCATTTTTGGTTACATAAATTGTCCCAAAACAGTTTTTAGCAAAATCCTATTTGTGTGAACATGGCCCTTAAAAATATATATTAAAGAGCAGCGTACCCCTTACAATAAATTCAGACTTTTATAGCAGAACCAAAAAGACAAGCAACGCCTTTGCCATTGGTGGTAGAACGTTTACTGACGGGCACAAATGACTGAATATTCATGATAGTAGAGCTGACTTATGGGTTTGTGTCCATGAGAACTGAAGAACTTCTTGTCTTAAGATCTAAGCTATATGAAGAAACAAACTCCTGGGAAAACGGAGGCACCACCCTGCCTGTAATTGTGGTAACAAGCAGAGAGAGATAGAGCCAGTAGGTTATCCAGGGCATCAGTAAGTGTGCACTGCAGTGTATGACCGAGTGACGGGACAAGGACACCTGCCATATTCTCCATAACATAAGCCAACTATGCTGGAAAAACTTCTGTTTGTATAAACACCATGTTTCCTTTTTAAAGTGACATAAATATTTTTTTTAAATCAACTGGTGCCAGAAGGTTAAACAGATTTGTAAATCACTTCTATTAAAAAATCTTAATCCTTCCAGTACTTTTAGGGGCTGTATACTACAGAGGAAATGTTTTTCTTATTGGATTTCTCATATGTGACGACCACAGTGCTCTCTGCTGACCTCTGCTGTCCATTTTAGGAACTATCCAGAGCAGGAGAAAATCCCCATAGCAAACATATGCTGCTCTGGACAGTTCCTAAAATGGACAGCAGAGGTCAGCAGAGAGCACTGTGGTCGTGACATAAAAGAAAAACATTTCCTCTGTAGTATACAGCCCCTAAAAAGTACTGGAAGGATTAAGATTTTTTAATAGAAGTCATTTACAAATTTGTTTAACTTTCTGGCACCAGTTGATTAAAAAAAAAGTTTTCCACGGGAGTACCCCTTTAACCCCTTAAGGACGCAGCCCTTTTTCACCTTAAGGACTGAGCCCTTTTTCGCAATTCTGACCACCGTCGCTTTACGAATTAATAACTCGAAAACGTTTTTACAGAATATTCTGTATCTGAGATTGTTTTTTCGTGACATATTCTACTTTATTTTGGTAGTAAATTTTCGGCGTTACTTGCATCCTTTTTGGTGAAAAAAAATCTAAAAAAATGTCATGAAAATTTTGAAAATTTAGCATTTTTCTAACTTTGAAGCTCTCTACTTGTAAGGAAAATGGATATTCCCAATAAATTTTATGTTCACTTCATGTTGGCCTCATAAAATGGACATATTTTTGCTTTTTGAAAAAAATTTAGAGGGCTTCAAAGTAGAGCATCAATTTTCAAAAATTTCATGAAAATTCCTAAATCTGAATGGATATTACAGAACTACAACTCCCAGCATGCCTGGGCAGTGGTCTCCAAACTGTGACCCTCCAGATGTTGCAAAACTACAACTCCCAGCATGCCCAGGGGATAGGAGGAGATCGCAGCACTGCAACCTCGCTCCTATCCCTCAGGATGATCAGGGCTGTCACTGACAGCACCGATCATCCCTATTTTCTGGGCGATCGGGTCACCAGAGACTGAATTGACATGCGATTTTCTGTGATCGCCGACATGGGGGGTCTCAGGACCCCCCTCGGCGATGTGTCGGGCCGCGTGTTTTGTAAAAAAAAATTGCTCTGTTTTTCTATTCTTGGATAGCCCCTCTAAAGTGGACCTGTGGCATTAAATTTTTTTTTAAAGCCTTAGAGATGTCAAAAGTTTTGATCAGTCGGGGTTTTTGTGCTCAGATCCTCACCAATCACTAGAACAAGCAGGGGCGGAGGGCGGAATTTCTGGGGGGAAAGCATGGGGCTAAGCGTTTCGCTCCCCGTTTTCTGTATCGGCAACCAAGTCAACCCTATAGACTTACATTATAAGTTTGTCTCAGTCAGGGTATGGTCACACTACGGAGTGTGAACGGAATCTCCGCTCGCAGAATTCAGCAATCGGAGATTAAGCCTGGCAGCCGGTAGCGGCGGTAGGACTGCGCGGCACTGCGCCATCACCATTGACGGCTATGCAGTGCTCGCGGACTTCCATGCAAAGAATTAACATGTTCTTTCTTTGCGCGGAACAACTTCAGCGGCGGAATTGTCCGCCGCTAAAATTCCGCAGTGTGAACGGAAGACTCAATTCACACAGATGCTACCGTTAACTGTGCGGACTTTTACTATTCCGCAAGCGGAATTTCGAGGGGATTCCGCAGTGTGAACATACTCTCAAGTGGCACAGAGCCAAGAGAGAACACCTTTCCCAGCTAGTTCCAGCGATCGGTCGGGGTCTGAACACTCTGGCAACCACCGATCAAACTTTTGATATGTCTCTTCAACATTCCCAAAGTATTTTGTTTTTTGTTTTTTTGAGAGTGTTCATTTAAAAATAGTACCTCTCATGATCTTGTTAAATGTTATAATTCTCCCAGTTCACTGCCTATAACTATAAGGCTAGAGATACATAGCGACATGTGTCTCACAGCAGCAAATCGCATCCAAGTTATTATGGCTACAATTTGGCTAATTTCACATAGGTTTATTAGAGATGCATAAGCCACAGACTGACTGTGGAACTGAAAATTTTATTTTTCACAATTACAATTATTGGGGCCCTTAGGAAGAAGAATACCTGTAGTAAGTATTGGGGTAGGTCCTACCCCAGTACTTACTACACATTGTAGGGAATTTATCAAAGTTGTCTACTTCCCGCATCAATATAGACCAAACTACAGAGGGTTAGGCTGGTCTATTGTGCGCCTAATTTATCAAAAGTCGCACGGCTCTAGATAAATTCTGCGCACGGACTTTGGGATCTAAGGTTTAGACTGTATTTAAACCTGTTTCAGTATGGTCTGACATTTCAGCGTACTTTTGGTCGATGCGATTTTTCGCCGAAAAGTCGCTATTGATAAATTCAGCACCAATGCATTTTTCCATCTAAAATAGACTAGAATGCATCATCTTCTAAAAATCCTCTAAAGAAAAAGTTGCAAAAAAAGTCGCAAGTATTTAGACTGCTCATATGCAGCAAAGAAATGAAGGAAGGCCGGCCACTCACCAATTACCGTATTTATCGGGGTATACCACGCTTCGGCCTATAACACGCACCCTCATTTTACCAAGGATGTTTGAGTTAAAAAAGTTTTCTACCCAAATATCCTTGGTAAAATGAGGGTGCGTGTGTGTGCCTGTGTATACCCCGATACACTGTTTCTGACCCCGCAGAAGCCCCCAGGAAAGGCAGGGGGAGAGAGGCCGTCGCTGCCCGCTTTTCTATCCCTGCCTTTCCTGGGGTCTAGAGCCCTGCTGCCGCCGCTTCTCTCCCCCTGGCTATCGGTGCGGCTGACACATTCCCTCCCCCATCCCCGGTTTTATAATTACCTGTTGCCGGGGTGGGGGTCCGCGATGCTTCTGGCTCCGGTGTGGCGTCTCCTGTGTCGTTGCTATGCTATGCTATGTCTTCAACGCGACGTCACTCGTCATTGCGCAGCGCATAGCAACGACGCAGGAGACACCACACCGGAGCCAGAAGCATCGCGGACCCCACCCCGGCAACAGGTAATTATAAAACCAGGGATGGGGGAGGCAATGGGACAGCGGCGCCGATAGCCAGGGGGAGAGAAGCGGCGGCAGCAGGGCTCTAGACCCCAGGACAGCCAGGAGCAGAGAAGCCGGCAGCGCTGGTGGTCTCTGCACCTGCAAAAGCTGCTGCAGTTTATTGATTTAAAGCGCTCGCTTTAAATCAATGAACTGCAGCGGCTTATCGGCGTATAACACGCAGATAGACTTTAGGCTAAAAATTTTAGCCTAAAAAAATGCGTGTTAGACGCCGATAAATACGGTAGTTCTTTCTTCAAGCTTTTATTGCAGCAGCATAATACTCACATAGTAGACGGGGGTATACAAAAGGAAGAGCAGGGGGGTACAGAGGCGACAAGCTCCGTTTCGCCATATGGCCGGACGAAGCACTTGAGTGTGCGAAACGGAGCTTGTCGCCTATGGCCGGACGAAGCACTTGAGAGTGCGAAACGGAGCTTGTCGCCTCTGTACCCCCCTGCTCTTCCCTTTGTATACCCCCGTCTACTATGTGAGCATTATGCTGCTGCAATAAAAGCTTGAAGATAGAACTAATTGGTGAGTGGCCGGCTTTCATTCATTTCTTTGCTGCATATGAACATTGGGAACCTGTTGACCACTGCTACGAACCTGAGCACCACCTACACTTTAGAATCAAGAACCAACTACGCGCCCTAGTCCATGTACCTCCAGCAGTTGTGAATCTGCAGTGCCGAACGGATACTCTCTGTGCTTACATATTTAGACTGCGACTTTCTATGCGACAATTTTAGACGGGAAAAACCAGTCTAAATACTTTGATAAATCTCCCCCATTGTTCAAAGATATGTCCATACGTAACACCACTGATTAACTGTTCAGCTTTGAGAAAGAGGGCATGGTTACTCAGAGAAATTTACTGTACAAAGTGGCAACAATATGGTAACAAATACAGTGATCCCTCAAAGTACAATGGCCTCAACATACAATAGTTTCAACTTACAGTGGTTTTTTTCTGGACCATTGTAACTTGAAACCAGACTCAACATACAATGCTATGAAATTTGAGAAACGTGTCAATGGCTGGAAGAGCCGACCAATCAGAATGGACATGTCACTGCTAAAACCCCTGTATTCCTGAAGTGCATGCACTGACTGATGTCTGGTAGCGCCCCCTACAGTACAGGGAGGTATTACATGTTCTGTACTCTTTACCTGTATTACTGAAGCGTATGCACTGACTGGTGTCTGGTAGTGCCCCCTACAGTACAGGGAGGTATTACATGTTCTGTACTCTTTACCTGTATTACTGAAGCGTATGCACTGACTGGTGTCTGGTAGCGCCCCCTACAGTACAGGGAGGTATTACATGTTCTGTACTCTTTACCTGTACCAGGGTTACCTGCTCCTTTGGACACCAGGTAAGGGCGGCTCCATGTTACTTTTTCAGGACATTGCATGTACTGTACAGGACCCTGAAGAAGCTCCTGTCCTCTACATAGACCAGTGTTTCCCAAGCAGGGTGCCCCCAGCTGTTGCAAAACTACAACTCCCAGCATGCCCGGACAGCCAACGGCTGTCCGGTCATGCTGGGAGTTGTAGTTTTGCAACAGCTGGAGCCACCCTGGTTGGGAAACACTGAAACAGACCGTAATTTACAGCTCCCAGCAGATCTTTCTTACTTTTATATGTAAGGATTTGCTTTATCTATATTAGTTATCTAATTATTTTTCTTTAATCCTCACCTTTTCCTATTTTTGGATGACATTTTGGTGGCTTCAGAACCAATTACCAGGTTTCCATAGAGTTCTGGTCTCAACATACAATGGTTTCAACATACAATGGTCGTCCTGGAACCAATTAATATTGTAACTTGAGGGACCACTGTACCGCACCAGCGGTTACAACTTTTTACCAATCTATGCCAGGCGCAGAGTATCATTGTGCCAGTCCACAGAACTGTTTGGTGGCTGTTGCATGGTAGTCACGGCCATACTTCCAGCTCATGGTGCCCTTGGCGCTCGGACTAAATACACCCTATTATGGTGATTCCGCTACATTTTTTCAAGCAGATCTGTCACAAATACGCACAACAACCGCATGAGTGACACACAGATCCGCTATACACTGAATGTGGTGAAGTCAATGATGACTCCACAACACGATGGGCATGCAGGGAAATGATGCAGCAGTTCTGATGGGAATTCACCCAATGGATTAAATAGATTTTTTTATTTTGGCCACATTAAGTGCTGCCCCCTCAACACCGCCGCCCTAGGCACAGGCCACTTGTGCCTAATGACAACTGACTGTAGCCACATCCAAACCATTAATGGTGAAAGTTTTGGAAAAGTCACTGGGCCCCGGCTGACAAGTATCATTGTGAGAGGGGCCCCGGCTGACAAGTATCATTGTGAGAGGGGCCCCGGCTGACAAGTATCATTGTGAGAGGGGCCCCGGCTGACAAGTATCATTGTGAGAGGGGCCCCACCAAGGCTCTGGGACCCCGGTTATACTCCTGATCCCTTTATATCATTATGACATTGGAGCCAACTACAAATCCAGACAGTCAGACGGAAAGGAGAGTCCAGCACAAAAGCCGCCCTGTATGAACTGTAACATAAAGTCACGCGTGCCACCACTTACCGGTAAGATAATTCGTCCACTTGTACAGGATCCCTTCCATGTTGCTGGGGGACACACTGTCTGATTCACATAGGCAGGACTCTGGCATCTCACGCGCCAGCTCCCCAGCAGTACTTAGCACCGGCCCAGCGCTGCTCCTAGGGCAGACAGTGACAGGCGGCTCAGCCAGCAGCGCATTTCCGTTGTGAATAGCAACAAGCGGCGGCAGTTACGGCGCACACAGCACACAGATGGCGTCACGGCCCCGCCCCTCTAAGGCTCCATCAGAAGGGCACCCCTTGTCTCCACTCACTTCCTGGAAGAGTCTTCGACCAATCACAGCGCATAACTTTAACAGCTGACAAACATTATTGACCAATAGGGTGTTGTCGCTATAACCACGCCCACACGTTCAGCCAATAGGCTGGGCCGCTGTGGAGTTAAATGTCCCTAAAGCGGTAGAAAAGTTATAGAAGCGACGTGCCACGTCTGCGGGCCCTGTGGGGAGTGCGGAGCGATGATGATGATGCTGGTGCTGGTTTGGGTTCTGTTGGCCTGTGCTGGCGGCGCACTCATCCCGGAGCCTGACGTGCAGGTCCAGGTGCTGGAGAAGCCTTTCCTATGCAAGAGGAAGACCAAGAATGGGGACATGCTGCTCCTGCACTTTGAGGGCTTCCTAGAAAGTAACGGGACGCAGTTCTATTCAACGTGAGTTTTTTTTTTTTCTATAGCAGCAGCCTCGGTACTTAGACCGTACATTACTTGCTTTATTAATGATAAACTTTAACCTGTTGATGACCAGTGCGCTGTCTAATGAACACAGCATAAGGCTGGGTTCACACCACGTTTTTGCAGTACAGTTCCTGTATCATTTTTTTTTATTTAAAAAAAAAAAAATGGATTCCTCAAGACATCACTAAACTGTATCAAAACGTGTAGAAATGTTTCTGTATATGGTTGAAAACCGAATACGGTTTGAAAAATGATGTCTGGTTACATCTGTTTTTTAAGAAGAAAAAAAAGTGTAAGTTTTTTTTACTTTTCACTACGATATGAATAAAGTTTCACTTGTTTGATTGAACTGTGCAAAGTCAAAAACCGTATCGTGAAACTGGATGGAACCGTACACACATACAGTTCCCGTTGACTCCCATGTGTAATAAAAAAAAAAATATGTTTTTTCACCTGGACCAAAAACCGTGGTGGGCCATGGTTCTCTATCTGGAAAAAAAAAAGTAAACCGTATGGCTTAAACTGGAGACAAATGTATTTATTTTATTTTTTATTTTTTTTTATGAAACGGTATGCCGAAACCGTATAGCAAAATTGTGGTGTGAACCCACCAGAGAGATCACACTCAATATCTGCCAGATTCTCTATAATATTTAGGGTATGTTCACGCGTTGCAGAATTTTACAGTCAAGTTTGTGCATGCGACTTGTTAAAAATGTCATGCAAGTGTGGAATCCCAGACACCGAGCAGGGAAACAGTGCGGACTGTAGATAGAAGCAAGTATTAGGCGCATTCACATCACCATTTTACCATCCTACTTCTTCTTCTCACCATTTCTAACTTTGACCTCGTACAAATCTGCATCCCAAGTCGTATCCATTGACTCCATTCATTAATGATAGACACCAAATGCGTCGGTTTTGATCTGCATCCGAATTTGTACGATTTAAGATCGGAGGTAAAATCGTCGTTGACCACAATTTTTTTTTTTTTTTTTTTTTTGTCCAGATTGAAAATCTGATCGAAATCGTGTCCAAATTATTATATTTTTTTATTATTGATGTCTATGTAAATCGCATGGAATCATGTGGTCAGATTTATCGCACACAATTTTTTTTATTTATTTTTAGTACGCATGTGCAGTAAACTTCAAAACACCTACACTTCAGATATAGAAAACTTTATTGCCATCGGCATATATATAATTTTTTTTTTTTTAAACAGGATCAGATTTTTATTGACAATCAGATGGATTTTTGGATACAATTTTAAAATCAGATAGCAAAGACATTTTTACATACGATTGTACCGTATATACTCGAGTATAAGCCGACCCGAGTATAAGCCGAGACCCCTAATTTCAACCCAAAATCCCAGGAAAAGTTATTGACTCGAGTATAAGCCTAGGGTGGGAAATACCTCATCCCCCCCCCTGTCATCATCCAGACCCGTCATTAACATCCTCATCATCCCCTTGTCATCATCCCACACATCCCCCCTTCATCATCCCCTTGTCATCATCCCACACATCCCCCCCTTCATCATCCCCTTGTCATCATCCCACACATCCCCTTATCCCACACATCCCCCCTTCATCATCCCCTTGTCATCATCCCACACATCCCCTTATCCCACACATCCCCCCTTCATCATCCCCTTGTCATCATCCCACACATCCCCCCTTCATCATCCCCTTGTCATCATCCCACACATCCCCCCCTTCATCATCCCCTTGTCATCATCCCACACATCCCCCCTTCATCATCCCCTTGTAATCATCCCACACCCCCCCCCTTCATCATCCCCACCCCCCTTCATCATCCCCACACCCCCCCCCTTCATCATCCTCTTCTCATCATTCGCCCTCAGTGGTCTTCAACCTGCGGACCTCCAGAGGTTTCAAAACTACAACTCCCAGCAAGCCCGGGCAGCCATCGGCTGTCCGGGCTTGCTGGGAGTTGTAGTTTTGAAACCTCCGGAGGTCCGCAGGTTGAAGACCACTGCGGCCTTCAACCTGCGGACCTCCAGAGGTTTCAAAACTACAACTCCCAGCAAGCCCGGGCAGCCATCGGCTGTCCGGGCTTGCTGGGAGTTGTAGTTTTGAAACCTCCGGAGGTCCGCAGGTTGAAGACCACTGCGGCCTTCAACATGCGGACCTCCAGAGGTTTCAAAACTACAACTCCCAGCAAGCCCGGGCAGCCATCGGCTGTCCGGGCTTGCTGGGAGTTGTAGTTTTGAAACCTCCGGAGGTCCGCAGGTTGAAGACCACTGCGGCCTTCAACATCATCCAGCCCCCTCTCACCCCCTTTAGTTCTGAGTACTCACCTCCGCTCGGCGCTGGTCCGGTCCTGCAGGGCTGTCCGGTAAGGAGGTGGTCCGGTGAGGAGGTGGTCCGGGCTGCTATCTTCACCGGGGGCGCCTCTTCTCCGCGCTTCCGGCCCGGAATAGAGCCGTTGCCTTGACAACGACGTATCTGCGTCGTTGTCAAGGCAACGTGACTATTCTGAGGCCGGGCCCGAAGCGCTTAGAAGAGGCCTCCCCGGTGAAGATAGCAGCCCGGACCACCTCCTCACCGGACCACCTCCTCACCGGACAGCCCTGCAGGACCGGACCAGCGCCGAGCGGAGGTGAGTACTCAGAACTAAAGGGGGGTGAGAGGGGGCTGGATGATGTTGAAGGCCGCAGTGGTCTTCAACCTGCGGACCTCCGGAGGTTTCAAAACTACAACTCCCAGCAAGCCCGGACAGCCGATGGCTGCCCGGGCTTGCTGGGAGTTGTAGTTTTGAAACCTCTGGAGGTCCGCAGGTTGAAGACCACTGCGGGTGGGGGAGTTCACTCGAGTATAAGCCGAGGGGGGTGTTTTCAGCACGAAAAATCGTGCTGAAAAACTCGGCCTATACTCGAGTATATACGGTATATGATATTTTTGCAATTCGATTTTGTCTGATAATCTGATGGTTAAAACGTGATGTGAACCTAGCCTTAGAAAAAAGCTCCAGCTCGGTCTCGGATCAATGTAGTATGCTTTATTCGCCTATTGTTGCTACACGGATCACAGGTAGGTGGCATGATGTGATGCGTTTTGGCCGGGTGCTGGCCTTTAAGTTCCATAGACAGACATTTATGTTAATGTCCCAATCATGTGACAGAGCCAGGAGCATGCATGCTAAAGGTGCTGTCACACTACGTTTGTAGTGTACGGTTGCTGGATCCGGTTGGGAGGAGCGAAAACCGGCCGCTCTCGTATCCCAGCCGGATCCGGCCCGAACCCCATTAATTTTAATGAGCCGACCAAAGCTCAATGCTGACTCCGGTTGTCTCGTTTTTTCCCCGTATACGGTTTTCTGACCGGACCTAGAAGTAGTTTGTCCTAGTGATTGATCAGGGTCTGAACACTGAGACCCTGACAATCTTTTGATATATCTCTGACAGATCATACAGTTGTAGTGTAAATGTTGTAGATTTTCCTATGCAAGCACCAAAGTATGGTATATTTATGCACTGCAGATGGTCCACGGGAATTTAGAAAACTTGCCATGAGTGAATATTCTTTAATAACTCAAAAAAAATGTCAAAGGCTGAATTTACGCTGACTAGAATCGCTTTGGATTTGCACTAGGAAATAATGCGGGTGAACAGGAGACCAATGCAGGGTCTCTGACTAACTTATGTACCTTCGGTACAGTGCCCGGTCCCTCTGAAGGTCCACTTCTTTCTTCGGCAAATTGGCGGGCCCGCCTGCTGAATTTGAATATTCATGTGGCGCTGGTCATGTGAGCGCTTGCGTATACTGACTGCTCACATTGTTGTGCAGAAAGTGTGAAATCCACATGTAATACACGCAAATTTTGTGGCTGATTTACAGCAGAAAACATCTGTGTGGACCCTGTTATTTGCCAAAGGACATCATGCGGCTTCATTATACTTTTGTGACTTACAGGTATAAGAATAACAGTGATCAGCCTGTATGGTTTACACTTGGAATTCGAGAAGGTATTAAAGGCTGGGACAAAGGCCTCAAAGATATGTGCGCTGGAGAGAAACGGAAGCTTATTGTCCCTCCTGCTTTGGCGTATGGTAAAGAAGGAAAAGGTGACTCTCTACTACTTTCTAGGGCTACGGGGGATATTTATAAATGTTGGTGTAAGTAGACGTGTGTTTTTTTTTTTTTTTTTTTTTTTTTTTTAATTTTTTTCCCACCAACAAAAACACCTGGAAAACTGCCACAGCTCTTTCCTGTGTTCTGGCAGTTTTTCTTGTCTTTTCTGGCATTTTTGCTGGTGTGTGTCATTTTTGTATCCTGTGGCAGTTTTTTTTTCACTGCCTTCAGGGTACCACTCCATGGGCCGAACGCCGGTCCGGAGTGTAAGCAGTGATGTATAGCATCAGGGGTGTGTAAAATAAAAAAATAAATAAAATTGTCCAAGGGACTAAAACCGAACACAATCTACTTGTCCCTCGTGAAAACCCACTTGTCCTGGTAGACAAAATAATTTCAACCAAAATATAGCTTTTTGCCTCCTCGTCCTATAATAGCCATAACTCTTATTTTTCCATTTACAGACTCATATGAGGCATGTTTCGTTTTTGTTGTTTTTTTTACCTTGTAATGACACCTTTCATTTTTCCATAACTTCTGCTCGGAAACAAAATAAAAGTTGTGAGGGGAAATAAAAAAAAAAAAAGCTAATGATTTCCTCCCTGAGCATATACATATACTGGGTGCATAGCATCACTACTTCTCTGTACAGCCTCTGACTGCTGCATAGTTTGCAGGGGTGCATAGTGCACCCATGTATGCGGAGGACTACATCAGATTTGGTGGATTATGACTGACCAGTGCTTCCCCCCCCCCTTTTTTCAATAAAATGGTAAATGGCCCTAGTTAACCCTCTGATTGAAATTAAAGGAATACTGTAGTGGAATACAACTTATGCGATGGAGGGGATAAGTTTTTTATAGATCTCGTGGGGGGGGGGGGGGGGGGGGGGAAGGGGCTCAGACTGCTGAGGCCCCCTGCTATCTCCCGTACAGGGTCGTGGCAGTCCGCGGGAAGGGGGCGTTCTGTCGCCAGATAACATTGAGACCCCCCTACCCCACCCTTCTCCATGTGTCTGCCGCAGCTTCCTGCAGACTGCTGCTGCCCCGTAACATCCCTCAGACCCCCTTGCGATCTATCACTTAAACCCTCTCCTTGGGATAAGTTCTATTCTATTGCATTACTCTATCATAATCATCATAGTCCACAGTCTGACGTAGTCCTCCACATTCACGTACCTGAAATAAGAAGAAAAGAACATGAAAAATGGGTTAGTACATTATAGCGCTCTCCCCTGGGGAGAGCCCATAATGCAGTGTGTTCCTAAACAGGGATCCTCCAATTGTTGCTAAACTACAACTCCCATCATTGGGGCTGTAGTTAAGCAACAGTTGGAGTCTCCCTGTTTGTGAACACACTGCCAGAAAGGCTTTGTTGCCATTATGCAAAACGCATAATGAGAACAGAGCCATGTTTACCACCCTGGCTTCTTACCTGGATAATGACGTCATTGCTAGGGGGTGGAGCTACACAGATCGGGCCTGGCAAGGAATCTATATTCCCCACTTAGAGACGCCGGCTTCTGTGGTTAACTTTAAGATGGCAGCAGGTTTCAGGAGTTTGACTCTGTGCAATATGTCCTTCTGCCCTTGGACTACTCCTCATGGGATCGTGGGACATAATCTGTTCCACGATAGGAGTAATTGTAGTACTGCAATGCTTAGGGACGGCTCTTGCACATCCCCCAGGTGTGGGACTCTTGGGAATGTTTGGACTACTACTCGTATCATGTAGCTATTCACCAATCTGAGCTCCCAGTGGGGATTATGAATTGTGACACTGCTGTATATTCAGCATGTGCCGCCCACTTGCCAAGTTAATAAATGCGGATTGCAGAAGGGCTCAGGAGTATTACTCGCTGTGATCTGTCCCTCAGCCTCTGAACTAAAACTCCCATGATGCAGAGCCTGCCCATAATGGGACTAGTAGTCCAAAAAAGTTTTGTAGCCGGAGGATGTGCAGGAGCTTTCACTCATCGCTGCAGTACCACAGATTCTGACCCATGATGGGAGTAGTTGTAGTTTAGCAGTGCTTAGGACAGCTCCTGCATCTCCCGGCTGTCTCTGGGCTCTACCTTCTGACATTTTTCTACGTGTCCTGCTTGCTGTTGTACATTTGCAGCAAAGCAGACTTATTTTTTATTTAATCTATTTGTTTTGCGCAAATAATACAGCTCCACTGCAAAAAGTGGTGTACAGGGCACCAAACAGACAACTTTGAAAGATGTTCTAACAAAAAATTGTGCACAAAATTTGCAGGGACAGTTACAACATTAAAGTGGTGTAAAGACAATCCTAAATGTCCCCTATATGTGTATTACTAGTTTGGAAGTTTTCTTTACTTGTAGTCTGCTCCACACGGCAAGAGGTCAGAATTATGTCTGAAATCTGTATAGTGCTTAATACAGAATTATTTATAATAGCTCTGGGTGAAATGTAAATGCAGTTGTGGACTTTAAAACACTCCTGGTTTTATTTACTTTTTGCCCATAAAAGTGCGGCTAAAAAAAAAGGTCTGGGTAACATCTGCATCAGTGGTTCCATGAGGAGCCTCCATCGCAGAAATCATTGACCGTGCTGGACATGGTACGTGTTTGTCTGGTAAAATGTCCATTAAAGTGACCTGTAATTTCAAAATGTCTCACATACAGTATTGCTTATTTTCACCATTACCTGCAAAGTCAGGACCCACCACACATGAAGCGACTACAGTTGCTTCATGTACAGGATTAAAATGTACATTCTGGTGCGTTAAAGTGGTACTCTACTGGCCAGCGTACATTTCATTCTTAACGCTTTGTTTGTTCTGCTGGGGTCGGCCAAGGCCGCTTGTGACGTCAGACCACGTCCCCTCAGTGCAAGCCCCATAGACTTGCATTGAGGGGGCGTAGTCTAACGTCACGGGGTGCGCACACAGCATTCAGAACTAAATATTTAGCACACCAGGATACACATTTATGTCCAATGTGGTTAAGGGGGTTAAAGCCCAATGGGGCCTGTTTGTTTTTTTTAAATTTTTTTTAATTTTAATTTTATGTGCTGTGAACCTAACTTTCCATATGTAAATGAGTGCATAGGGAATTTACCTTTCAAAGTGGCATTGTCTATTTGTCAATTAACATGGGTATGCAAGGTATTTGTAGCTGTAGATATAGTGCAACTACAAGTGTTTCTGTCCCACCCTCACATTTAACTATTTTGGTTTGCATGTTCACAACTTAATACTTTAACATATTCACATTAATGTAGTAGTAGTAGTAGTAGTAGCCGCCTGCATAGAGTTAAAAAAAAAAAAAAAAAAAACACGTGGGGTCATCTTAATCCCCTTATGTACACTGCTTTGTGCTTAAACTAACCACTTCTGTTTGTCGTACTTGATCCAAAGCGTGGTCTGGTCTTCCATGAATATGCTCCTATGGAAAACATGTCTACGTCCTCACAGAACTAATGCATGCGGATCCCCACCCTTTTGTCAATGCATTTGTTATAGCCGGTAAGATTACTGCACTGCATGAATTTTTCGCTAAGGTTCTACTTGAAGGCTACATTCACATATACCGTACCTGCTGCAGATTTGATGCTTTGTTCAACTATTGTATTGACTTAACAGTATGAAATCTGCAGCGGTAAATCCGTAGCATCTTGTGAATGTACTTTAAATGGTTTACACTTGTCTCTCGTATATTAGACCTATGCCTACTTCACATTCTGGATGTAGTTCTAGATTTGTTGACTTGCTACTTTGTAAATTCATCCCATATTTGCTTTGTGTATCTCAATTGTTTTAGTCTTCCAACAATTGTGGCTTATCATAGAATATAGAATTTTTGCCTTTATGGGGAGCAGTCTTATAATTTTTAAGGGGTAAACTCAGTCATGCTCTGGTGGAAGGATATCTGTTGAAATATTCTGCAACTTTGTAGCCCGAGACTAGAGTGATCAGGATGGGGATTTGCCTGATTTGAATTTCAAGCTAACCCTCATCCCTGTAGTGGGAGATTTTAACAGAGCCTTCTACCATAGATTGACTTTGGTTACACTTTAAAGAAAGCCTTTGGGTGAAGCAGAAAATACAGGCTGCTAGCTACCCATTGCACTTGCCAGTTCCATTGATGCTGCACCACAGGGATCTCTTGCCTGGCAGGAAACGGGTACAGTGGGGTAAAAAAAATCAGTTTGCCACCAATTGTGCAAGTTCTCCCACTTAAAAAGATGAGAGGCCTGTAATTTTCATCATAGGTATACCTCAACTATGAGACATAATGAGA
Organism: Hyla sarda; assembly: GCF_029499605.1. Taxonomy (NCBI): domain Eukaryota; kingdom Metazoa; phylum Chordata; class Amphibia; order Anura; family Hylidae; genus Hyla; species Hyla sarda. Next base: position 89,452,826 of record NC_079193.1, on the reverse strand, counting down.
AAAAATCCATAAAATCACATTGTCTGATTTATAAAGAATTTATTTGCAAATTATGGTGGAAAATAAGTATTTGGTCACCTACAAACGAGCAAGATTTCTGGCTTTCACAGACCCGTAACTTCAAGAGTCTCCTCTGTCCTCAACTCGTTACCTGCATATAATGGCACCTGTTTGAGGTTGTGGACAGGTGTCGGGTTTTTTTTTTTTTTTTATTTTTTTTTTATACTGATAAGTTCAAACAGTCACACTCCAAACTCCACTATGGCCACGACCAAAGAGCTGTTGAAGGACACCAGAACCAAAACTGTAGACCTGCACCAGGCTGGAAAGACTGATTCTGCAATAGGCAAGCAGCTAGGTGTGAAGAAATCAACTGTGGGAGCAATTATTAGAAAATGGAAGACATACAAGACCACTGATCTCCCTTGATCTGGGGCTCCACACAAGATCTCACCCCGTTGTGTCAAAATGATCACTAGAACGGTGAGCAAAAATCCCAGAACCACACAGGGGGACATAATGAATGACCTGCAGGGAGCTGGGACCAAAGTAACAAAGGCTACAATCAGTAACGCACTACGCCGCCAGGGACTCAAATCATGCAGTGTCAGACGTGTCCCCCTGCTTAAGCCAGTACATGTCTGGGCCTGTCTGGAGTTTGCAAGAGAGCATTTGAATGATCCAGAAGGGGATTGGGAGAATGTTATGTGATCAGATGAAACCAAAATAGAACTTTTTGGTAAAAACTCACCATACCTACTGTGAAGCATGGGGGTGGAAACATCATGCTTTGGGGCTGTTTTTCAGTAAAGGGACCAGGATGACTGATCCATGTAAAAGAAGAATGAATGGGGCCATGGATCGTGAGATTTTGAGTGAAAACCTCCTTCCATTAGCAAGGTCATTGAAGATAAAATGTGGCTGGGTCTTTCAGCATGACAATGATCCCAAACACACCACCTGGGCAATGGAGTGGCTTCGTTAGAAGCATTTCAAGGTCCTGGAGTGACCAAACCAGTCTCCAGATCTCAACCCCCTAGAAAACCTTTGGAGGGAGTTGAAAGTCCATGTTGCCCAGCCAAAGCCCCAAAACATCACTGCTCTAGAGGAGATCTGCATGGAAGAATGGGCCAAAATACCAGCAACAGTGTGTAAAATAAAAAAATAAAAAAAACCTTGTGAAGACTTACAGAAAACGATTGACCTCTGTCATTGCCAACAAAGGGTATATAACAAAGTATATACCCTTGAGATGAACTTTTGGTATTGACCAAATACTTATTTTCCACCATAATTTGCAAATTCTTTAAAAATCAGACAATGGGATTTTAATGGATTTTTTTTCTCTGTCTCTCATAGTTGAGGTATACCTATGATGAAAAATTACAGGCCTCCTTATCTTTTTAAGTGGGAGAACTTGCACAATTGGTGGCTGACTAAATACTTTTTTGCCCCACTGTATATGAAATTTTCATGGTGGGGGTGCTTTAATTCTGGCCAATTGGATTTTTAGGGCTTTAAAATTCTAATTGTTTGGAAAACGTGTGATCTGATAGGGCATAAAGTCTCTATCTGCTCTTAACAATGTTTTTGTTCTAGGAAAAATTCCTCCAGAGAGTACTTTAATCTTCAATATTAGTCTTATGGAGATCCGAAATGGACCAAGGTCCCATGAGTCATTCCAAGAAATGGATCTGAATGATGACTGGAAACTGTCTAGAGCAGAGGTAACAATTTTAAAGGGGATCCTCTCCTATTTTGTTTTGTATGGAATCTTCTGACATCATTGGAATGAGCAAATCTTATTGTAGGGAATTTATCAAAACCTGTGTAAAGTAAGTGGTGCAGTTGCCCATAGCAACCAATCAGCTTGCGTTTTTTTTTTTTTTTTTTTTTTTTTTAACAGGCCTCTTTGGTTCTCTCATTTGTAATCTGGTTGCTATTGGCTACTGCAACACTTTTCCACTACATAGGTTTTGTTAACTCTCCCCCCTCCCCCCCCCACTGGACATTGTATAACATAAGTGTTCATAGAAGTTACTACCGTATTTATCGGGGTATACCACGCACCAGCCTATAAACACGCACCCTCATTTTACCACGGATATTTGGGTAAAAAAAGTTTTTTACCCAAATATCCATGAAAAAATGAGGGTGCGCGTGTATACCCCGATATACCCCCAGGAAAGGCAGGGGGAGAGAGGCCGTCGCTGCCCGCTTCTCTCCCCCTGCCTTTCCTGGGGTCTAGAGCGCTGCTGTCGGCCCTTCTCACCCCCTGGTTATCGGCGCCGCTGCCCGTTCTGTCCCCCTGACTATCGGTGCCGGCGCCGACAGCCAGGGGGAGAGAAGCGGCGCCGACAGCCAGGGGGAGAGAAGGGGCAGCGGCACCCATTGCCGGCGCCGCTGCCCCGTTGCCTCCCTCCATCCCCAGTGGCATAATTACCTGAGTCCGGTCCGCGCTGCTCCAGGCCTCCGTCGTGCGTCCCCAGCATCGTTGCTATGCACGGCGCGGCGCTCTGACGTCATGCGCTGCGCCGTTCAGCGCATAGCAATGACGCCGGGGACGCACGACGGAGGCCTGGAGCAGCGCGGACCGGACTCAGGTAATTATGCCACCGGGGATGGGGGGGAGGCAACGGGGCAGCGGCGCCGGCAATGGGTGCCGCTGCCCCTTCTCTCCCCCTGGCTGTCGGCGCTGCTTCTCTCTCCCTGGCTATCGGCGCCGGATCCGATAGTCAGGGGGACAGAACGGTCAGCGGCGCCGATAACCAGGGGGTGAAAAGGGCCGACAGCAGCGCTCTAGACCCCAGGAAAGGCAGGGGGAGAGAAGCGGGCAGCGACGGCCTCTCTCCCCCTGCCTTTCCTGGGGGTGTATCGGCGTATAACACGCACACAGACTTTAGGCTAAAAATTTTTGCCTAAAAAGTGCGTGTTATACGCCGATAAATACGGTATATAGTATCAATGTCCTGTTTAAAATGGAAGAACAACAAGCCAACAAATAGTTTTTCAAATATAAAAAGTTGGACGCACTGAATCTGATGTCCTTTTAAGGTAAAAAGCATCCTGGGCACTAAGCGGTAACATGTAACCACTAAAGTTGTGTTTTTTTTTTTGTTTTTTTTTTTTTTTTTTTATTTATTTATTTTATTTATTTATTTATTTTTTTTTTTACATCGGGTATCCTGCAAGGAGAAAAGTTCTCTGGTGCTGTGCACTACTCACCTGTAAAGAGTCCTGACGTCTATTTCAGAGACTCGGAGGAAAAAATGGGGCTGCGTTGATCCTTCCCTCCCTCCCTCAAGCATAGTGTGTGGCTTCTGACAGTTCAGCCTCGTGCTTTTTGTAGTCACGAAATTCTCGGCTACCATCTTTATGAGCTGTTTATAATAATTCATTAATGGGGCTGCGCGGTTTAGTTCTGGAAACTATCAAAGATTCTGATGGTATTTTAAGAGCAGCTGTCATCACTTTATTGCTGCCCGAACCATGGGGTATTGGTGCATCTCCTTGGCAAGCAGAAAGCATTGGGCACTGCCCTAATGACTTATGGTTTGGACATCATGAAAGTGATAGTTTCATGTCAGTATAAATAATATAATATAAATGTCTAATATATATATATAATATAATAACTTTTCATTCTGTTTGAATAAAACATTTTCTCCAGGTAAAGACTTACCTGAAGTCTGAATTTGAGAAGCATGGTAGCTCTGTGAATGAGAGTCACCACGATGTTCTGGTGGAGAGCATATTTGAAAAAGAAGATGAAGACAATGATGGATATATTTCTGCTAGAGAATTTACATATCTACATGATGAGCTTTGAAGTGCAATGATCACTGATCACCATGTCTTTTCTGCTAAACATGACTGGCACATGGTTATCAAATACATTTAGAGGTTGTGTGTGTTCTAGTGTTGTAAAGTTCTAAGAATCAGCGATCCAATATTTGCCTGGGCATGACTCCTGGTACCCACATTAATCAGCTACTTAAAGGGGTACTCTGGTGAAAAACTTTTTTTTTTTTTTTTGAAAATCAGCTGGTGCCAGAAAGTTAAACAACTTGTAAATTGCTTCTATTTAAAAATCTTAAGTACTGGAAGGATTATTAGCTGCTGTATACTACAGAGGAAGTTCCTTTCTTTTTGAATCTCTTTTCTTTTTGCTCCTGCTCCGGACAGTTCCTGACATTACCAGAGAGGTGTGAGCACTGTGGCCGGAAAGAAAAGAACAACTCAACTTCCTCTGTAGTATACAGGAGCTGATAAGTACTGGAATTTATAAATCTGTTTAACTTTCTGGCACCAGTTGAAAGAAAAATGTTTCACTGGAGTACCCCTTTTTAAAAGGATTGTGGTACACATACAAAAGAGGCTGTGATAACTGTGCCAAGGCCCCTTTTAAAACAACTGCCAGAGGTCAAATCTTGGGCACTTAACTTTACATGGCTAGATTACATGTGTTTTTTTTTTTTTTTCTTTCTTTCTTTCTTCCTGCTACAAAGGGGGTGGGGAATGTGTTCTTTAATGGGTTGGCAGGCATTTATGGCAGAACAACTATGATGGCATTTTTTTTTTTTTTATATCTACCAGCAGAATATTGGATTTGGCAGAATTTTAGAAAACATTTAACACTTAGGATTCTTGTGAACCAATACTAACACTACATCTGTTTGAAAGACTGAATTCTCTTCTCTATGAAACATGGGTCAAATGCGAGACTTCTTCCAGCACTCAGCATTGCCCTGAGTCAGTGTGCATCTCTTCCCTATAATACATAGCCCACATTGGGCATTTAAAACTCCTTTTCTTCCAGAAGATTTTTTTTTTTTTTACTTTAATGAGAATTCAATGTGCAAATTCACACGAGAGAGAACCTTCAGTTGGATATACTTTTATGCCACGTCTGTTTGTCTTTGTTTTAAACTTTGCATTAAATAAAGGTATGAACTAGCTTGACTATGTTATTTAACTAAAAGGAATAAAATATAGAGGGGTATGTAGGGGATCTTTGGGGATCTGACTGCTGGAATTTCCTGCCCATTCTAAAAATGCAGGTAAGTATGTGCCCTGTTGCGTCCTTGCTACCCTCCTCAGCGCAAGTCACTCTGTACGCCCTTTCTCTGTGGCGTCAGGTGAGATTTAAGTTCCGTATGCAGTCGGTGCCTTCACCTCTTCTGCCCTTTCTTTCCAATCCTTCTTTTCCCCCTGGCTTAAATCCTACTTCTTTTCACTGGTGGCTGAGTAAGGGATTGAGGTACCTGCATCATTTTTTAGTAGGCCAAATGTTGCCGTCCTTAGATTCCCTGTGCTTACGACATGAAGTTCCACCGAGGGAGAGGTTCCGGGCCTGTCAGATCGTCTCTTTCTATAAGTCACATATTCATTGTAACTCTTCAGTTATACCTACCTCGTTTGAGAGACATATATTAAACTCCTCTAACACACCAGGTCTCCTCTCAATACTTTATTCACACTTTAACGCTCCTCCCCCAGATAAAAAGTTAAAATACATGATTGAGTGGGAAGGGGACATTCACTCCACGCTTTCTGCCTCACAATGGAGAGACTGCTGCACTACTATTAGTAAGGGTGGTTGGCAGATCTCCTTGTTGGAAACATCTCTGAAGATACTTCACCGTACCTATAAGGTCCCTACTAGACTCCATCGAATATTTCCTTCAGTTTCCCCTCTGTGCTTTAGGGGCTGTGGGGCTAGAGGTACAATGTTTCACACCTGGTGGAGTTGCCCCACTGTATCCGTGTTATGGACTCAGATTTTGGACATACTGACCTCGATACTGGAGGTCGGGGTGCCTCGTACCCCTGCCTTTTGCCTCTTGAGCCTCAAACCATCGAGGATGCCGTTTAGGGTCTTTAAGTTGTCCCATTATATTCTAATGGTGACAAGGATACATGTTGCAGCACAGTGGAAACAACCTGTCCTATCTCTCTCAGTGGTGATAGATAGAATCAATGCCATTATGTTGAATGAAAAGTTGACAGCAATCCGTGAAGACTTGGTGGATAGATTTAACTTAGTATGGGAACCTTGGCTTACTTCCCCACATTGCCCTAATATGACGCATAGTTTCTCCTTGTACTGATATTCGGGATGATGGGAGGTGGGGGGGGGGAGGGGGGGGGTTGGTTAGTGGGTTGGGGGTGGGTGGTTTCTACTGGGTATGGATAATTTAGTATTCCTGTCTTACGTTGTATGGCTATTACCGCTTCATGTATTTTATCTGCATGGATCTCTTTTGTTAATACTTACCTTTTTTCCTTTTTTATATGACCTACTTGTTACTGTTATTCTGAGGTTTTCGAACCTTCTGTTTATACTTTTATGTGCTGATTTTGCCTGTTTCTTTGAGCAATCAATAAAGCTTCATTGTTTGATGGTTAAAAATGCAGGTAAGCTTTGCCCCCAAATCCATAGAGTGTATGGCCCATGTGAGGCTAATGGACAATTTCTCTTTGAGGCTTTTGAACATTGCCAAGTGAGGCATGAAAGCTACAGCAAATAATCAGTGAATGTCTCTGCATAAAATCTGAATCCAATGTTATGGCAACAAATGAGAGAATAACAAGTCCTTCCTGACCTATGATCTACATGTACTGTGCAAAAGGTTTAGACAAGTGTTTAAAATAAAATATCAAATATATAGTTAGTGAACAAAAGACAATTCTAAGCCAAAGCAATTAGAGAGGAGTGAAGTTACAGTGATTCTATTCGTCACAAACCCTTCGGCTCGGCAGTTGCTGTCTTTATCCTGCATAAATTAGTTCAGCTTTCAGGTGCTCCAGTGGGCTGGAAAAGGTAAATACAGTCCTACTCTTTTAGGACTGTATCCAGGGCCGGATTAAGAGCATCATGGGCCTGGTGCTGAAGATTGTGGTGGGCCTTTTTTATTTATTTTTTTTTTAAATCAAAGTATGTATGTATATATATATTTTTTTTTTTTTAAATCAAAGTATGTATGTATATATATATATATCTTCCCCTCACATATAATGCCCCATGTCCTGCCCCCTCAGGGGCATTATATGTGAGGGGCACAGGACAGGGGGGCAATATAAGTAAGGGGCAAATGTCAGGGGGGCATTATAGGTGCATTATCATGTGCCCCTCACATATAATGCCCCCCCTATCCTGTGCCCCCTCACATAATGCCCCACCTGTTGTTATGTGCCCCTCACTTATAATTTGCCCTTTTCTGTGCATGCACCCCCCCCCCCAAGGTTTAATAATTCCCCTGTACCATACGGTGCCCGAGCACCTCTCTCCAGCTGTCACATTTCTCAGACGCTGCTCCATTCTTGCAGGGAGGTGATCTCTGGGCACCAGAGCGATGATGTGCCGTTATTGTGGCGGCCAGCCGTGGATGGCGTCCCCGCGGCTCACGGACGCAATTGACCCCCCCCCCAGATCTGCCACTGGCAGCATGGAGGTGATAGAACAGGGATCTCAAATTATCTGGGGGCCACTGGAGGTAGCAGCTGGGTGAGGCTGGGTCGCATGTGCCCCTTAGATATAATGCCCCCATCATCCACCAGCAACACCCCCCACCAGAAGTAGCTCCACCAGCATCTACCAGCAACCACATTAGATAGCATTGTCGTTTCCCCCCCTCCACACATATATACAGACAGACACACACACACATAGACACACTAACCCGTCCTGCGCTGCACTTCTCTCCGTCGGCGGCCTGACGTCACTGATGTCCTGCGCGGGTCTGCGGAGGGACATCACATGCGCGACGTCCCTCATCAGACTCGGGCCAGCCAACCGGAGAAGTGGAGGAGGAGGGCGGGGTAAGTGAAGTCTTCCGGCATGAAGGATGCCTGCAGAAGTTACCTGCCCGGCACCCGGAACTGCATTTCACATTCCTGGTGCGGGCCACAAACTTTCGTTCTGCGGGCCGGGAGTTTGAGGTTTGATTGTCGCGGGCGCCGGTCGGTTTGTGCGGACCGCTGGGCCTATTTTAACTCAGGGGTCTGGAGCTGCCGCTCCATCTGCCCCAACGTTAATCCAGCCCTGACTGTATCCACCTTTTCCAGCCCACTGGAGCACCTGAAAGCTGAACTAATTTATGCAGGCTAAAGTAAGCAATGGACGAGCTGCGAGGTTAGTGATGAATCAAATTACTGTAACTTTGCTCATCTCAAAGCAATATATAATCTGACCTCCCCGTTACCTTCAAACAGCATCAATTCCAGTAGATACACTTGCATAAAGTCAAGGATTTTGAAGGATAATAGTCAGGGGTATGATTAACCAATTATGCCAAGGTGATAATGGTTTCCATTTGTAGATATGTAAAAGAAACAGCTGTGTAGAGGTGTAAAACTGGATGATGAACAGCCAACCTCTGCTGAGCTCATCCACAACACACAAGGTAGTTATACTGCATAAGCAAGGTCTCTCCAAGCAGACTGGGGTTTCAAGATGTGCTGTTCGAGATCTTTTGAAAAAGCACAAAGAAACTGCAAAGTTTAGGACTGTAGAAATTGGTCAGCCAAGGAAACTTGGTGCAGCAGACAAAAGACACATCACTCTTACTTCCCTTTGAAATTGGAAGATGTCCTGAAGTTACATAAGCTACAAATTGACAGAAGGTAGTTGGACCTAGGTATACTCACCTAAAGTCTGGTGAGAAGTGGTGTTCATAGAAAGATTGTGGCTAAAACCCTATACCTTTCAAGTGTAAACAAGGCCAAGCAGCTCAACTCTGCATGAAAATATAGGAACTGGTTGCAGAAAAACATCAGTAGGTGTTCTGAGCTGAGCAGTCATAATGTTAAAGGAAGTCTGTCATCAGTTTCACCTGCACTAACCTGTTGATACAGACAGACAGTGCATGGGACACTAATGACAACCATACGTACGTGGTCCTGTACCGTGATCTGGTTCTTCCTCTGTATCTTCTGTTCCAGGTCCTACTGCTAGCAAACAGCAGCGGTGATGTCTCAAAGCTCTTCCCATGCTCCCAGTAGGCCCCAGAACAGAAGATACAGTGGAATAACCAGAGAACAGAACGGGACCAGGTAAGTATCATTGTCATCAGTGTCACCTGCACTACCTGTCTGTACCGACAGGTTAGTGAAGGTGAAACGGATTACATATTTCTTTTAGTTTGCTCTCTAAAGGGCTGTAGAGCAGTACAATAATGAGTGTTGGCAGGCAACAGTGCAGCATATTGGAAGTTCCTTGTAAGCTTCAGTCTGCATTTTGGGAAATTGTCACTATTAAAGGATCACTGTTGTTTCAAACAAGTCCATGTGATAGCCTATGTGATTCCTAAAAGTTTTTGTAAATAACTTTACCCAAATTACTCTTTACCCCTAGAAAACAGCTCCAAATTCATGGCCACTAGGGGTTTCCCTTCCCTGCAATATACCATCCACTGCCTTGTGTAAGGAGAAATCTGTCCAGTAACAACCTCAACAAGATGGAACACAGGAAGTAGGGGGTGAAGCTTAGACATGTGCTTTGTGTTGGAAAGAGGTTTTGCACTGCCCATGCAAGTAGTAGCTGTGTTTAGTGTAACCTTTTCCTTGCTTTGCTGCTGCTGTTTATTTCCTTACGCTCATAGCATCTTGTAAAGCCAGGATATCAATAACCCATTCTCCCTCCCCACATGCTCTTTATAGTTGTGTACCAGTGTTAGCTTTGGCAGCAAATTTAGTCATATTTTAATTATCTAAATTGTTTTAGTCCTAAACTGCCATAAAATTTTAGCTGACTAAATCTACAGTAGACTTAGTTAAATAAAATCTAATGGGTTTAGTTAAAGTGTAGCACAAATTCTAGAGAAATGTGTCACGATTCGGCTTCCAGGTAGTGGATCCTCTGTGTCAGCGAGGGATTGGCGTGGACCGTGCTAGTGGACCGGTTCTAAGAGGCTACTGGTTTTCACCAGAGCCCGCCGCAAAGCGGGATGGTCTTGCTGCGGCAGTAGCAACCAGGTCGTATCCACTAGCAACGGCTCTACCTCGCTGACTGCTGAGAAGGCGTGGGACAGAAGGACTAGGCAGAGGCAAGGTCAGACGTAGCAGAAGGTCGGGGGCAGGCGGCAAGGTTCGTAGTCAGGATGGGTAGCAGAAGTTCAGGTACACAGGCTTTGGACACACTAAACGCTTTCACTGGCACAAGGCAACAAGATCCGGCAAGGGAGTGCATGGGAGGAGGTCAGATAAAGGCAGGGAGCAGGTGGAAGCCAATTAAGCTAATTGGGCCAGGCACCAATCATTGGTGCACTGGCCCTTTAAGTCTCAGAGAGCTGGCGCGCGCGCGCCCTAGAGAGCGGAGCCGCGCGCGCCAGCACATGACAGCAGGGGACCGGGACGGGTAAGTGACCTGGGATGCGATTCGCGAGCGGGCGCGTCCCGCTGTGCGAATCGCATCCCCAACGGCCAAGACAGTGCAGCGCTCCCGGTCAGCGGGACTGACCGGGGCGCTGCAGGGAGAAAGACGCCGTGAGCGCTCCGGGGAGGAGCGGGGACCCGGAGCGCTAGGCGTAACAGTACCCCCCCCCTTAGGTCTCCCCTTCTCTTTGTCCGGTAACTGCCTCCCCTGGGATGAGGACACCGGGAAAGAATGGAGGGTTTCCTCAACGGCAGGCAGTACAGCAGGAGTGGGAATGGGGAGGGAGGGCAGAGGGCGAGGCCTGGCACGGGGCAGTGTGACACCAGGACGGGGGCCATGGGGAGGCACAGAGGCTTGCCTGACGGGACTGGGAGGGGGGGAGAGGCACTTCCTGTGGCAGGCAGAGTCCCAGTTCCTGATCTCCCCGGTGGTCCAATCAATGGTGGGGGAATGAAGCCGGAGCCAAGGCAGACCGAGGAGGACCTCAGAGGTACAGTTGGGGAGAATGAAGAACTCAATCCTTTCGTGGTGGGGTCCGATAGACATCAGGAGGGGTTCTGTGCGGTAACGCACGGTGCAGTCCAATCTGGCTCCGTTGACCGCGGAAATGTAGAGCGGTTTGACGAGACGGGTCACCGGGATGCTGAATTTATTAACAAAGGACTCCAAAATAAAATTTTCAGAGGCACCGGAGTCCAAGCAGGCCACGGCTGAGAGGGAGGAGTTGGCTGAAGAAGAAAACCGCACGGGTACCGTGAGACGTGGAGGAGCAGACTTGGAACCAAGAGACGCCACACCCACGTGAGCTGGGTGCGTGCGTGCGTTTCCCAGGCGTGGAGGACGGATAGGGCAATCCACCAAGAAATGCTCGGTACTGGCACAGTAAAGACAGAGATTTTCTTCCCTACGGCGATTCCTCTCTTCCTGGGTCAGGCGAGACTTATCCACTTGCATGGCCTCCTCGGCGGGAGGCCCAGGCGTAGATTGCAACGGATACTGTGGGAGAGGTGCCCAGAGATCTAAGTCTTTTTCCTGGCGGAGCTCTTGGTGTCGCTCAGAAAAACGCATGTCAATGCGGGTAGCTAGATGGATGAGTTCTTGCAGATTGGCAGGAATCTCTCGTGCGGCCAGCACATCCTTGATGCGACTGGATAGGCCTTTTTTAAAGGTCGCGCAGAGAGCCTCATTATTCCAGGATAGTTCAGAAGCAAAAGTACGGAATTGTATGGCGTACTCGCCAACGGAAGAATTACCCTGGACCAGGTTCAACAGAGCAGTCTCGGCAGAAGAAGCTCGGGCTGGCTCCTCGAAGACACTCCGGAGTTCAGCGAAGAAGGCCTGGACTGTGGCTGTGGCAGGATCATTGCGGTCCCAGAGCGGTGTGGCCCAAGACAAGGCCTTTCCTGAAAGAAGGCTTACTACGAACGCCACCTTAGACCGTTCTGAAGGAAACAAGTCCGACAACATCTCCATATGCAGGGAACACTGAGACAAAAATCCACGGCAGAGTTTAGAGTCCCCATCATATTTGTCCGGCAGGGACAAGCGGAGGTTAGGAGCGGCCACTCGCTGCGGAGGAGGTGCAGGAGCTGGCGGAGGAGATGGTTGCTGCTGTAGCAGAGGCAGAAGTTGCTGTAACATGGCGGTCAACTGCGACAGCTGCTGTCCTTGTTGGGCAATCTGCTGCGATTGCTGAGCGACCACCGTGGGAAGATCAGCGAGACTTGGCAGCGGCACCTCAGCGGGATCGATGGCCGGATCTACTGTCACGATTCGGCTTCCAGGTAGTGGATCCTCTGTGTCAGCGAGGGATTGGCGTGGACCGTGCTAGTGGACCGGTTCTAAGAGGCTACTGGTTTTCACCAGAGCCCGCCGCAAAGCGGGATGGTCTTGCTGCGGCAGTAGCAACCAGGTCGTATCCACTAGCAACGGCTCTACCTCGCTGACTGCTGAGAAGGCGTGGGACAGAAGGACTAGGCAGAGGCAAGGTCAGACGTAGCAGAAGGTCGGGGGCAGGCGGCAAGGTTCGTAGTCAGGATGGGTAGCAGAAGTTCAGGTACACAGGCTTTGGACACACTAAACGCTTTCACTGGCACAAGGCAACAAGATCCGGCAAGGGAGTGCATGGGAGGAGGTCAGATAAAGGCAGGGAGCAGGTGGAAGCCAATTAAGCTAATTGGGCCAGGCACCAATCATTGGTGCACTGGCCCTTTAAGTCTCAGAGAGCTGGCGCGCGCGCGCCCTAGAGAGCGGAGCCGCGCGCGCCAGCACATGACAGCAGGGGACCGGGACGGGTAAGTGACCTGGGATGCGATTCGCGAGCGGGCGCGTCCCGCTGTGCGAATCGCATCCCCAACGGCCAAGACAGTGCAGCGCTCCCGGTCAGCGGGACTGACCGGGGCGCTGCAGGGAGAAAGACGCCGTGAGCGCTCCGGGGAGGAGCGGGGACCCGGAGCGCTAGGCGTAACAAAATGCTTAAATAAAGCAAACTAATCCTATACTCTCCAATTAAATACCGTAGCTATTAACCTCATGTTACCTATGGTCTTAAATGGTAACTCTCATTAAAACAAATTTTTGCTATTGCACTCCTTATGGTAAATAAGAAATATTTGTAATATACTTTGTTTAAAAAAAATTAAGTTTTCTATGTTTTATTTGTGCTTAAAAAAAGCTCAAGAGCACATTTTCCCCAATCTCATACACAGACTTTGGACCAAAGCCCAAACACAGGAAGTGCAGCCTGGAGTGCTGAGGGGAGTGTGTCCAGCTTCATCCAATCATAGCTCCTCTCACACTTAACTGCCATATGCTGTTGGTTGGACACACCCCCCTTAGCACTCCAGGCTGCACTTCCTGTGTTTGGGCTTCGGTCCAAAGTCTGTGTATGAGATGGGGAAAATGTGCTCTTGAGCTTTTTTTAAGCACAAATAAAACATAGAAACTTCAAAGTATATTAGAAATCTTTTTTATTTACCATAAGGAGTGCAATAGCAAAAATTAGTTTTAATGAGCGTTACAATTTAATGTTTCAACATTTTGAATACAAACAAAAAAGAATAGTTCTGACGGGATCTCTTCCCAACATTTTAGTCTGGTTTTAGTCAGTTTACTAATATGTCTATAGATTTTAGTTATAGTTTTAGTCATCATAACTTTGTTTTTATTTTAAGTATAATTATAATCACTGAAAAAGTGTTGTAGACTAAAACTAAAATGAACACTGATGTGTACTGTATAAATCAGGCCCAAGCATAGTGCCTGCCTGTTAAGTGCTTAAGGTAACCATTTCCTTGCTGTCCTGTAGTAACCCCTTTTCCCTTGCCATACTATCTATAGTAGTGTACTGTGTAAATCATCAGCCAAATACAGCAAAAGCTTGCCTAGTGCACTAAGCATAGTTCAACAGCACTGTGTAATTACTTAGCAGAGAGGAATGTGTTAAGTGTTTTGCCTTCAGATACTTAGGCTTTTTCACATTTTGTTATGTTGACACCTTATGTTAAAATAAAAAAATCATCTTTTTCCTCATCAATCTGCACCCAAGAATATTAGAAATTTTCACAAATTTGTTGAAAACAAAGGTTTTGCATGGACATAAGTATGTAATTGTTAATACTGTTCAGTGCTATGTATAGGACATATCACTGATCAGTATTATCGGTGATCTTCTGCTCGATCTCAGACCAGAGCAGAAGACCCCGGGAGACGGCCGCAGCCAGGTGAGGGAACCTCCGGCCGCCATGCTGGATGATCGGATCGCCGCAGCAGCGCTGCAGGCGATTCGATCATCCATTCAAAGTACCGCACTGCCGCAGATGCTGTGATCTGTATTGATCACGGCATCTGAGGGGTTAATGGCGGACATCCGCGCTATCGCAGATGTCCGCCATTACGGCGGGTCCCTGGCTCATAGCAGCTGGGACCTGTCGCGCATGACGCGAGCACTGCTCCGGTGCTCTCAATCATGGCGGCGCGTAAATGTATGTCATGGTGCGTTAAGTACCACGTCACCATGACGTACTTTTACGTCCATTGTCGTTAAGGGGTTAACTAAGTACTGAGTAAAGAGTCTGAATACTGGTCAATGCAATATTTTTTTTCCCCTTGTATATAGGGTATTGAGTGCAAAATGATGGGGGAAAATGTCACTTCTATTTTTCTGGTAGCACAAGGCAGCATATAGTGGCGTAGCTATAAAAGTCACAGCCCCCCTGCCACTGAATGATTTGCTACATCGCTGGGTCACACAGTCCCATCAACGCAGCCATGGTTGAAGGAACCGGGGGACACACATCCCTCCCCCAGTTGTGCACACATCTGCCTACCCCCGCCACTGCTGCCATTTTGAACTGTCTGGGCATGCTGGAAGTTGTAGTTTTTCAACAGCTTGAGGCACCCTGGTTGTGAAACACTGTATTGCTTATATTGGGCTGGAGCTTTCTGACTGTCTTCCTGTCTACCTACCTTACTGTCTTACTACCTAGATACCTACAGCCATGGCCGTAAATGTTGGCACCCCTGAAAAAGTATTTCTCACAGAAAAGGATTGCAGTAACACATGTTTTGCTATACACATGTTTATTCCCTTTGTGTGTGTATTGGAACTAAACCAGAAAAGGTAGGAAAAAAAGCAAATTGGACATAATGTCACACCAAACTCCAAAAATGGGCTGGACAAAATTATTGACACCCTCAACTTAATATTTGGTTGCACACCCTTTGGAAAAAATAACTGAAATCAGTCACTTCCTATAACCACCAATAAGCTTCTTACACCTCTCAGCCGGAATGTTGGACCACTCTTCCTTTGCAAACTGCTCCAGGTCTCTCTTTTCCCAACAGCAATTTTAAGATCTCTTCACAGGTGTTCAATGGGATTTAGATCTGGACTCATTGCTGGCCACTTCAGAACTCTCCAGCGCTTTGTTGCCATCCATTTCTGGGTGCTTTTTTGAAATGTTTGGGGTCATTGTCCTGCTGGAAGACCCAAGATCTTGGACGCAAACCCAGCTTTCTGACACTGGGCTGTACAGTGCAACCCAAAATCCCTTGGTAATCCTCAGATTTCATGATGCCTTGCAAACATTCAAGGCACCCAGTGCCAGAGGCAGCAAAACAACCCCAAAACATCATTGACTCTCCACCATATTTTGCTGTAGGTACTGTGTTCTTTTCTTTGTAGGCCTCATTCCATTTTCACTAAACACTAGAACGATGTGCTTTCCCAAAAAGCTCTATCTTGGTCTCATCTGTCCACAAGACACTTTCCCAGAAAGATTTTGGCTTACTCAAGTACATTTTGGCAAAATGTAGTCTTGCTTTTTTATGTCTCTGTGTCAGCAGTGAGGTCCTCGTGGGTCTCCTGCCATAGCGTTTCATTTCATTTAAATGTCGACAGATAGTTTGCGCTGACACTGATGCTCCCTGAGCATGCAGGACAGCTTGAATATCTTTGGAACTTGTTTGGGGCTGCTTACCCACCATTCGGACTATCCTGCGTTGACACCTTTCATCAATTTTTCTATTCTGTCCACGCCCAGGGAGATTAGCTACAGTGCCAGGGGTTGCAAACTTCTTTCTTGATAATGTTGCGCACTGTGGACAAAGGCAAATCTAGACCTCTGGAAATGGACTTGTAACCTTGAGATTGTTGATATCTTTCCACAATTTTGGTTCTCTAGTCCTCAGACAGTTCTCTTCTCCTCTTTCTGTTGTCCATGCTTAGTGTGGCACACACAGACACACAATGCAAAGACTAAGTGAACTTCTCTCCTTTTTATCTGCTCTCAGGTGTGATTTTTATATTGCCCACACCTGTTACTTGCCCAAGGTGAGTGTAAAGGAGCATCACATGCTTGAAACAATCCTCTTTTTTCCACAATTTTGAAAGGGTGCCAATAATTTTGTCCAGACCATTTTTGGAGTTTGGTGTGTCATTATGTCCAATTTGCCTTTTTTCCTCCCTTTTTTGGTTTAGTTCCAATACACACAAAGGGAATAAACATGTGTATAGCAAAACATGTGTTACTGCAATCCTTTTCTGTGAGAAATACTTCATTTTCTTGAAAAATTTCAGGGGTGCCAACATTTACGACCATGACTGTACCTGATTACATACCTATGTGGCAACCTAGCTACCTATCTCCCTGGCTATCTAGCTACCTACCTATATGTCATAATGCTTACCTATCTAGCTACATACCTTACTACCTACCTACCTGGCTATCTGTCTACCAAACTATCTGGCAACCTAGCTCCCTATCTATCTAGCTATCTACCTACCTATCTTCCTACCTTACTACCTACATACCTGGCTATTTATCTATCTACCTACCTGGCTATCTAGATACTTACCTATATGTCTTCATGCCTACCTATCTAGCTACCTACCTGGCTATCTATCTACCAAAGTACCTGGCAACCTAGATACCTACATGGCTATCTATCTATCTAACTACCTGGCAACCTAACTGCTTACCTACTTGGCTGTCTTCCTACCTATTCGACTACCTACCTACCTGGCTAGCCATCTACCACACTACCTGGCTAGCAATCTACCTAGCTACTTTACTACTTGGCTACCAACCTAGCCACCTGCAGTGGGGCAAAAAAGTATTTAGTCAGCCACCAATTGTGCAAGTTCTGCCACTTAAAAAGATGAGAGAGGCCTGTAATTTTCATCTTAGGTATACCTCAACTATAAGAGACATAATGAGAAAAAAAAAAATTTTTAAAGAATTTATTTGCAAATTATGGTGGAAAATAAGTATTTGATCACCTACAAACAAGCAAGATTTCTGGCTCTCACAGACCTGTAACTTCTTTAAGAGTCTCCTCTGTCCTCCACTTGTTACCTGTATTAACGGCACCTGTTTGAACTTGTTATCAGTATAAAAGACATCTGTCCACAACCTCAAACAGTCACACTCCAAACTCCACTATGGCCAAGACCAAAGAGCTGTCGCAAGACAGCAGACACAAAATTGTAGATCTGCACCAGGCTGGGAAGACTGAATCTGCAATAGACAAGTACCGTATATACTCGAGTATAAGCCGACCCGAGTATAAGCCGAGACCCCTAATTTCAACCCAAAATCCCAGGAAAAGTTATTGACTCGAGTATAAGCCTAGGGTGGGAAATACCTCATCCCCCCCTGTCATCATCCAGACCCCTCATTAACATCCTCATCATCATCCCCTTGTCATCATCCCACACATCCCCCCTTCATCATCCCCTTGTCATCATCCCACACATCCCCCCTTCATCATCCCCTTGTCATCATCCCACACATCCCCCCTTCATCATCCCCTTATCATCCCGCACATCCCCCCTTCATCATCCCCTTATCATCCCACACATCCCCCCTTCATCATCCCCTTATCATCCCCTTATCATCCCACACATCCCCCCTTCATCATCCCCTTATCATCCCACACATCCCCCCTTCATCATCCCCTTGTAATCATCCCACACCCCCCCTTCATCATCCCCACCCCCCTTCATCATCCCCACACCCCCCCTTCATCATCCTCTTCTCATCATTCGCCCTCAGTGGTCTTCCAACTGCGGACCTCCAGAGGTTTCAAAACTACAACTCCCAGCAAGCCCGGGCAGCCATCGGCTGTCCGGGCTTGCTGGGAGTTGTAGTTTTGAAACCTCCGGAGGTCCGCAGGTTGAAGACCACTGCGGCCTTCAACATCATCCAGCCCCCCTTTCACCCCCTTTAGTTCTGAGTACTCACCTCCGCTCGGCGCTGGTCCGGTCCTGCAGGGCTGTCCGGTGAGGAGGTGGTCCGGGCTGCTATCTTCACCGGGGGCGCCTCTTCTCCGCGCTTCCGGCCCGGAATAGAGGCGTTGCCTTGACAATGACGCAGAAGTACGTTGGCAATGAACGCACCTCTGCGTCGTTGTCACGGCAACGTGACTATTCTGAGGCCGGGCCCGAGGCGCTTAGAAGAGGCCTCCCCGGTGAAGATAGCAGCCCGGAACCACTATCCCACCG
This sequence comes from Hyla sarda, assembly GCF_029499605.1. Classification (NCBI taxonomy): domain Eukaryota; kingdom Metazoa; phylum Chordata; class Amphibia; order Anura; family Hylidae; genus Hyla; species Hyla sarda. The sequence goes on along the minus strand of NC_079193.1, from coordinate 89,434,446 downwards.
GACCACCTCCTCTCCGGACAGTCCTGCAGGACCGGACCAGCGCCGAGCGGAGGTGAGTACTCAGAACTAAAGGGGGTGAGAGGGGGCTGGATGATGTTGAAGGCCGCAGTGGTCTTCAACCTGCGGACCTCCGGAGGTTTCAAAACTACAACTCCCAGCAAGCCCGGACAGCCGATGGCTGCCCGGGCTTGCTGGGAGTTGTAGTTTTGAAACCTCTGGAGGTCCGCAGGTTGAAGACCACTGCGGGTGGGGGAGTTCACTCGAGTATAAGCCGAGGGGGGTGTTTTCAGCACGAAAAATCGTGCTGAAAAACTCGGCTTATACTCGAGTATATACGGTAGCTTGGTGTGGAATCAACTGTGGGAGCAATAATTAGAAACTAGAAGACGTACAAGACCACTGATAATGTCCCTCGATCTGGGGCTCCACGCAAGATCTCACCCCGTGGTGTCAAAATGATCACAAGAACGATGAGCAAAAATCCCAGAACCACACAGGGGGACCTAGTGAATGACATGCAGAGAGATGGGACCAAAGTAACAAAGGCTACCATCAGTAACACACTACGCCGCCAGGGACTCAAATCATGCAGTGCCAGATGTGTCCCCCTGCTCATGCCAGTACATGTCCAGGCCCGTCTGAAGTTTGCTAGAGAGCATTTGGATGATCCTGAAGAGAATTGGGAGAATGTCATTTGGTCAGATGAAACCAAAGTAGTACTTTTTGGTAAAAACTCAACTCGTCGTGTTTGGAGGAGAAAGAATGCTGAGTTACATCCAAGGAACACCAAACCTACTGTGAAGCATGGGGGTGAAAACATCATGTTTTGGGGCTCATTTTCAGCAAAAGCGCCAGGACGACTGATTTGTGTAAAGGAAAGAATGAATGGGGCCATGTGTCGTGAGATTTTGAGTGAAAACCTCTTTACATCAGCAAGGGCATTGAAAATGAAACGTGGCTGGGTCTTTCAGCATGACAATGATCCCAAACACACTGCCCAGGCAATGAAGAAGTGGCTCCGTAAGAAGCATTTCAAGGTCCTGGAGTGGTCTAGCCAGTCTCCAGATCTCAACCCCATAGAAAATCTTTGGAGGGAGTTGAAAGTCTGTGTTGCCCAGTGACAGCCCCAAAACATCACTGCTCTAGAGGAGCTCTGCTTGGAGGAATGGGCCAAAAAAACCAGCAACTGTATGTGAAAACATTGTGAAGACTTACAGAGAATGTTTGACCTATTCCTATGCCTATGATGAAAATTACAGGCCTCTTTAATCTTTTTTTAGTGGGGGAACTTGTACAATTGGTTGCTGACTAGATACTTTGTCCTGGGGGGCACAGGACTCTATTTAAAGTACAGTATGTGACAGGCTTGTGTCAACTATTTTCTCAACATATTGGATGAAGATCTGCTGACAAAGTGAGGAGCCAATGATATCAGCCTCTGCAGAAGAAAGTCACAGTGGTCTGGACCAGATAAAGAAGAGAAAAGACTTCAAAGAAGATTGAGGGAGTCACTAATATCATTGTGTATTCTTCCGATTGTGTCCCATCAGTGCTGTAGTCACTAATACCTTTGTGTGACTGGGGTCGGGGGTCATCAGGTAGGGGGCCCAGAGCAATATTTTGCACCGGGGCCCTGTGGTAATTCAAATCATTTAATTTAAATGATTTCAAATACATTTTTTTATTACAATTTATATTTTATTTAATGTATTATTTTTATTAACATTTTAAAATTTTATAAAACTTTTCTTAATTTTTAATTTTTTTTTGTTAAATTTCATTTAATATTTTTATTTAACTGTTTATTCAATTTTGGCAGATGGAAGTTGCGGTGCCCTAGATGGTGTAGGTGCTGGAAACCAGAAAGGGAGATAAGAAGGTGCAAATGGTCTGTACTTAGAATGGCAGGATATAAATGGTACAAACAGTTCTTTCATACTACCAACTGATGGCCAGGGAAATGGCTACCCATGTGCATGCAGAGGAGAGGTGCTGCTACAGTGTGTCACAAATGCATCATTTGTGGGACATATTTTTTGTACATTGCTTCTGATATTAAAAGAAATGCACCCTATTTTTTATTGAGCTGCTCGGCCCATGTTTGGAAATACCCCCGCTTAGGCCATATTTGGTTCATTGGCCGCATGGTAGGACCCAGAAGGGGAGGAGCGCCATTTGGCATCATTTTAGGCCGAATGCATTATAGGCTGCACTTCATGCCTGCAAAGGGTTTTAGCTGCCAGAACCATACAGAACCCCCACTAGTGACCACATTTTGGAAACTACACCCCCTAAAGTATTCACCTAGACCAAAAGTGAGTACTTTCAGTCCTTTTTGTGTGGCTGGAATGGTTACAAAATCAGTAGAAAAATGTAAATTTTCTTTTTTTTTTTTTTTTTCACAAATGCATCATTTGTGGGACATATTTTTTGTACATTGCATCTGAAAAGTAGAAAATGCTTCCCATATTTTATTACACTGTTCGTCCCGTGTTCGGTAATACCCCCGCTTAGCCCATATTTGGTTGCATGGCCACATGGTGGGACCCAGAAGGAGAGGAGCCCCATTTGGCTTTCAGGATATCATACAAATTATAGGCCGCACTTCATCTTGCAAAGCATTCTAGCTGTCAGAACAATACTGCACCCCCAGAAGTGACCCCATTTTGGAAACTACGCCCCCTAAAGTATTCACCTAAGGCAAAAGTGAGTACGTTGAGCCCTTATTGTGTGGCTAGAATTATTTTTAAAGTCAGTGGAAAAAAATAGCAATTAGCTTTTTTCCCCACAAATTATTTATGGGACATCATTTTGGTAAGTTGCTTTTGAAATGGAGGAAATGCGCCCATATTTTGTCACGCTGTTCGTCCCGGGCTGGGCAGTACCCCTACTTAGTCCATATCTGGATGCCTCACTGCCTGGTAGGACCAAGAAGGAGAGGAGCCCCCTTTGGCTTTCAGGGCATCATTATATGAATTATAGACCCTACCCCATGCCTGCAAAGGATCAGAGCTGTCAGAACAATACCGCACACCTACAAGTGTATTGGCTGGACCAGGGACCGCTCTGATCGGTCCTTGGTAGGCTAGCATTGACGCGCGGCTGTCTGTGACAGTTACAGTTCCTAAAGGATATATCTGTCATGTTGTGGGAATAAGTACCCACTCATGGCGAATATATCCATCACTGGGCGTTAGAAAAAAAAACTTGAAAAATGGTTTATATGTTTGAAGGGGGGGGGGGGGCTGGGTGATAGTCCTCATTCATACTGCATTTCTGCAGTATAGGTGTCTGTTGTCATGTCAAAAAGGAATGCCAATGTATACTGTAGCAGTCTCATTCAGAAATGAATGGAGCTGCTACAGTATACGTCAGCATCACTTTTCTTGACATGATGCTGACGAATACCTCTAACATACTGCTAAAACGCAGTATGAACGGGGGCAGTGTAGGGTCAAATAGAGCGCATCCGCAGCATATTTCACAACGCGTATGCCCCCGACAGTCACAAGGGCGAGATCACTGCTGCGGCTGGGTAGCTCAGTGTGTCCGCTCATGACTGCCGGTGGGAAATCCGCCTCTATGAGTGGACACACAAAGCTACCCAGCTGCAGCAGGGGGCTCATTATTGTGACTGCTGGCGGGCATCCGCAGCATGTAATATGCTGCGGATGTGCACCGTGTGATCCTACACATTATGCATTTTTATTTTTCATTATATTTATTTTTATTTTTTATATATTTTTTTTTACACTTTAAAAAAAAAAAATTACACTTTTTTTTTATTACACTTATTGGCCCAGATTTATCAAAGAATGTCTACGGTAGAGCTGTTTTACCATGTTTATTTGAGTGGTGGGTTTGAGTAGTGTGCATCTTATTTATCAAGAAGGTGCAGCAGGATGATGAAGCTGCTCTGCTGTGGTGGGAAAAGCTCTACCACATGCACTTATTTTAGACGCTTGTGAGGGAGGGAAGTAGACACTTTCCCGGGTCCTGAATTTGGCAGGTTAGGTGTTTTTACTTAATCTCACAGAGCTGCCTTTTAGTTGCATTTTAGAGGCTACAATCAAATTTGATTGTAGTGTCTGAGGGGTTTAACCCCTTAAGGACTCAGGGTTTTTCCATTTTTTCATTTGACATTTTTCCTCCTTACCTTTAAAAAATCATAACTCTTTCAGTTTTTCACCTAAAATTCTATGTGACCGCTTATTTTTTGCGCCAACAATTCTACTTTGTAATGACATCGGTCATTTTACTCACAAATGTACAGCGAAACGGGAAAAAAATCATTGTGCGACAAAATTTAAGAAAAAACACTAGTTTGTCACTTTTGGGGGCTTCCATTTTTACACAGTACATTTTTCGGTAAAAATGACACCTTATCTTTATTCTGTAGGTTCATACAGTTAAAATGATATCCTACTTGTATACTTTTGATTTTGTTGTACTTCTGAAAAAAATCATAACTAGAAGCAGTAAAATTTATATGTTAAAAATTGTCATTTTCTGACCCCTATAACTTTTTTATTTTTATGGGTACAGGACGGTGTGAGGGCTCATTTTTTTGCACCGTGATCTGAAGTTTTCATTGGTACCATTTTTGTATTGATCGAACTTTTTGATCACTTTTTATTCATTTTTTTATGGTTTGAAATGTGACCAAAAATACGCTATTTTGGACTTTGGAATTTTTTTGCGCTTACACCATTGACCGTGTGGTTTATTTAATGATATAGTTTTTAGTTCGGAGATCTACGCATGCGGCGATACCACATATGTTTATATTTATTTACATGTTAAATTTTTTACTATGGGAAAGGGGGGTGTTTTGAACTTTTGTTCAGGAAAGGGTTAATACATATTTTTTAACTTTTTTTACACTGTTTTTTTTGCAGTGTTATAGCCCTCATAGAGGGCTATAGCACTGCACACTTTGATTCATTGCACAGATCCCTGCCATGGGTTACCATGGCAGCGATCAGTGTTATCGGCACTTGACTGCTCCTGCCTGGATCTCAGGCACGGAGCAGCCATTCAGGGATCGGATGCCGAGGAGGCAGGTAAGAGCCCTCCCGGTGTCCTGCTCGCTGTTCGGGATGCCGAGATTTCACCGCGGCGGTCCCGAACAGCCCGACTGACTAGCCGGGATAGTTTCACTTTCACTTTAGAAGCAGATTTGACCGTTGTTTCTAAAGGGTTAATACCGCACATTGCCGCGATCGGCGATGTGTGGTATTAGCCGTGGGTCCCGGCCGTTGATGAGCGCTGGGACCGACGCGGTATGATGCGGGATCACGGCGCGACCCCGCTTCATATCGCGGGAGCCGGCGCAGAACGTAAATATATGTCCTGCGTCGTTAAGGGGTTAAGCCGGGCATCACTGTTATCGGTGATGTCTGGCATTAGAGATGGGTCCTGGTGACAGCCACCAGGACCACCCAGCTATGACCCACGTTCAGCTCCTGAGCACGTGTCCTCTTTAACAAGAGGTTAAAGATTGAATTGTGGAAGGTAGAAATGATTCTCACCCCTACTGGTAGGTGGTGTAGCTTTGCGCCTAAAAAAGTACCTTTGCGCACAAAATAGCGACTTTTGACAAAAGTTGCAAAAGATAAATACGTGACCACTGCATGGTCAAAAAGAAAAAGTTCTACGGGTAGGCAAAAAGATTAAAACTGTCTATATCAAAATGTCACACAGTCAGAGGCTATATGCACAGCAGAGGTGAGTTATCATGTTAGGGTCCCATCCGATATGAGGCCACCTCCGCGTGGTGGATGGGGGGACACATTTTGATCAAAAAGTGCGCTGAGAGCCTCCATTTTTTGACCTAGAGTGCTGTTGCAACTTTCTTGTTTGTACATTTTGTATTTGCCACAGCAGCGGGCACCTGTGTATTAGGTTGTTGTGCTGGCTATTTTTCCTTTTGTTTTTACTTTGTAAATTGGGGGGTGTGGCACCCTCTTTAGCCGTGCACCCCACCCCTCTCAGACTGGAGGTGGTTTAGTCAATGGTTGATCCAACATGTCACACAGTCAGAGGCTATATGCACAGCAGAGGTGAGTTATCATGTTAGGGTCCCATCCGATATGAGGCCACCTCCGCGTGGTGGATGGGGGGACACATTTTGATCAAAAAGTGCGCTGAGAGCCTCCATTTTTTGACCTAGAGTGCTGTTGCAACTTTCTTGTTTGTACATTTTGTATTTGCCACAGCAGCGGGCACCTGTGTATTAGGTTGTTGTGCTGGCTATTTTTCCTTTTGTTTTTACTTTGTAAATTGGGGGGTGTGGCACCCTCTTTAGCCGTGCACCCCACCCCTCTCAGACTGGAGGTGGTTTAGTCAATGGTTGATCCAACATGTCACACAGTCAGAGGCTATATGCACAGCAGAGGTGAGTTATCATGTTAGGGTCCCATCCGATATGAGGCCACCTCCGCGTGGTGGATGGGGGGACACATTTTGATCAAAAAGTGCGCTGAGAGCCTCCATTTTTTGACCTAGAGTGCTGTTGCAACTTTCTTGTTTGTACATTTTGTATTTGCCACAGCAGCGGGCACCTGTGTATTAGGTTGTTGTGCTGGCTATTTTTCCTTTTGTTTTTACTTTGTAAATTGGGGGGTGTGGCACCCTCTTTAGCCGTGCACCCCACCCCTCTCAGACTGGAGGTGGTTTAGTCAATGGTTGATCCAACATGTCACACAGTCAGAGGCTATATGCACAGCAGAGGTGAGTTATCATGTTAGGGTCCCATCCGATATGAGGCCACCTCCGCGTGGTGGATGGGGGGACACATTTTGATCAAAAAGTGCGCTGAGAGCCTCCATTTTTTGACCTAGAGTGCTGTTGCAACTTTCTTGTTTGTACATTTTGTATTTGCCACAGCAGCGGGCACCTGTGTATTAGGTTGTTGTGCTGGCTATTTTTCCTTTTGTTTTTACTTTGTAAATTGGGGGGTGTGGCACCCTCTTTAGCCGTGCACCCCACCCCTCTCAGACTGGAGGTGGTTTAGTCAATGGTTGATCCAACATGTCACACAGTCAGAGGCTATATGCACAGCAGAGGTGAGTTATCATGTTAGGGTCCCATCCGATATGAGGCCACCTCCGCGTGGTGGATGGGGGGACACATTTTGATCAAAAAGTGCGCTGAGAGCCTCCATTTTTTGACCTAGAGTGCTGTTGCAACTTTCTTGTTTGTACATTTTGTATTTGCCACAGCAGCGGGCACCTGTGTATTAGGTTGTTGTGCTGGCTATTTTTCCTTTTGTTTTTACTTTGTAAATTGGGGGGTGTGGCACCCTCTTTAGCCATGCACCCCACCCCTCTCAGACTGGAGGTGGTTTAGTCAATGGTTGATCCAACATGTCACACAGTCAGAGGCTATATGCACAGCAGAGGTGAGTTATCATGTTAGGGTCCCATCCGATATGAGGCCACCTCCGCGTGGTGGATGGGGGGACACATTTTGATCAAAAAGTGCGCTGAGAGCCTCCATTTTTTGACCTAGAGTGCTGTTGCAACTTTCTTGTTTGTACATTTTGTATTTGCCACAGCAGCGGGCACCTGTGTATTAGGTTGTTGTGCTGGCTATTTTTCCTTTTGTTTTTACTTTGTAAATTGGGGGGTGTGGCACCCTCTTTAGCCGTGCACCCCACCCCTCTCAGACTGGAGGTGGTTTAGTCAATGGTTGATCCAACATGTCACACAGTCAGAGGCTATATGCACAGCAGAGGTGAGTTATCATGTTAGGGTCCCATCCGATATGAGGCCACCTCCGCGTGGTGGATGGGGGGACACATTTTGATCAAAAAGTGCGCTGAGAGCCTCCATTTTTTGACCTAGAGTGCTGTTGCAACTTTCTTGTTTGTACATTTTGTATTTGCCACAGCAGCGGGCACCTGTGTATTAGGTTGTTGTGCTGGCTATTTTTCCTTTTGTTTTTACTTTGTAAATTGGGGGGTGTGGCACCCTCTTTAGCCGTGCACCCCACCCCTCTCAGACTGGAGGTGGTTTAGTCAATGGTTGATCCAACATGTCACACAGTCAGAGGCTATATGCACAGCAGAGGTGAGTTATCATGTTAGGGTCCCATCCGATATGAGGCCACCTCCGCGTGGTGGATGGGGGGACACATTTTGATCAAAAAGTGCGCTGAGAGCCTCCATTTTTTGACCTAGAGTGCTGTTGCAACTTTCTTGTTTGTACATTTTGTATTTGCCACAGCAGCGGGCACCTGTGTATTAGGTTGTTGTGCTGGCTATTTTTCCTTTTGTTTTTACTTTGTAAATTGGGGGGTGTGGCACCCTCTTTAGCCGTGCACCCCACCCCTCTCAGACTGGAGGTGGTTTAGTCAATGGTTGATCCAACATGTCACACAGTCAGAGGCTATATGCACAGCAGAGGTGAGTTATCATGTTAGGGTCCCATCCGATATGAGGCCACCTCCGCGTGGTGGATGGGGGGACACATTTTGATCAAAAAGTGCGCTGAGAGCCTCCATTTTTTGACCTAGAGTGCTGTTGCAACTTTCTTGTTTGTACATTGTCTATATCAAAAGACGCATAAAAGTCTCACAGTATGCTGCTTGCGCCTGAACTGCGCCTGAACATAGACAAAAAAAAATGCTCTAAAAACAATGATAAATCTCCCCCCATTGTTTTTACACTTTTATTTATTTTATATTCTTTTTTTAATGCTTTGGAATACTTAGTATTCCAAAGCATTGCAGTTAGATGCTTCCTGCTAATTTTACACTGGCAGGCAGTATATCAGGACGTGCCTATGGAACGTCCTGACAGGCAATAACCGGGGCAGACCTGAAGGGTCCTTGTAAAGACCCCCCGCTGCCCAGGTAACTAGCAGCACTCCGCGATCGTTGCGAGGTGCTACAGGAGAGAGACAGAGGGAGCCCTTCCCTCTGTCAAAACTCCTTACAGCTCGCGACTGTGGCTGTAAGGGTTAAACTGCTGGGATCCAAAGTTTACTTCGGTCCTGGCAGTGTGGCAGGGTTCCGCCCGCTGGGGATCACACACAGTATCCTGTGATCGCGCTGCGGGGTGCTGCAGGGGAGACAGAGGGACCTCTTTCCCTCTGTCAAAACACTTACAGCCCACGGTCACTTCCAACCACGGCTGTAAGGGTTAAACTGCTGGAAACTAAGTTTACTTCGGTCCTGGCAGTGTGGCAGGGTCCCGGCTGTGTTACAGCCAAGTCCCTGCCGCGATCTCATTGGTGCACTGGGCAGCACCCAAGAGAACCATGGACGTGTATACTCGTCCTGGTGCGGGAACATGCATCCTGCCTGGATGTGTATACACGTCCATGGTCGTTAACGTGTTAAAGAAGAAGTTGCAGGTCTGTGAGAGCCAGAAATCTTGCTTGTTTGTAGGTGACCAAATATTTATTTTCCACCATAATTTGCAAATAAATTCTTTAAAAATCAGACAATGTGATTTTATGGATTATTTTTTCTCATTATGTGTCTCATAGTTGAGGTATACCTATGATGACAATTACAGCCTCTCTCATCTTTATAAGTAGGAGAACTTGCACAATTGGGGGCTGACTAAATACTTTCAGGAGCTGAGCGTGCGCCATAGCAGGATGGTCCTAGCTGCTCGCAACCATCAGGGTGATATCAAGCAGTAACTCCATAGATGCCATGATGAAATTTGATTGCAGTGTCTAAAATGTGAAAAATATGACCCTGGCAGCTCAGTGGAGCTGATTAGGACACCAAGATGAAATTGTGGGGTCCCGATTAGCTAAGAGGATAGCAGAAGGGCCCTTACCTTCCTCTTTGCCCTCCAATTGGCGCTCCAATGCTGCAGGAAGCCATGGCAGCCTGTAACAATGGAGAACCGATAACACTGATCAATTCTGTTCTATGGGGACAAAAAAATGTAAGCCCAAAAGTTTTAGCTCCCCCAGCCGTATGCCGTCCCGTATGGCACAAACCGTAATGTGAACCCAGCCTAAAAGAGTTATAGGGGTCAGAAGAGGACAATTTTAAGCATACTAACTATTATACAAAAAGGTATCATTTTTTAAGTGGTAAAACAAAACAAAACCTATATAAATTGCGTATTATTGTAATCGTATGGACCTACAGAATAAAGATGTGTCATTTTTACCGAAAAGTGCACTGCATAGAAACTGAAGCCCCCATTTTTTCCAATTTACCCCACACATATTCTTTTTTGTTTTACTATATGACACCTTCCCCAATGTGTGATCCCTTCTCAATACAGATGTCAGGCCAATGTGGAAGGAATCTAATATTTCCACCCAACAGTGTGCCTCCAGCTGTTGCAAAACTACAACTCCCAGCCGTTGGCTGTCCGGGCATGCTGGGAGTTGTAGTTTTGCAACAGCTGGAGGCACACTGTTTGGAAAACCTTACGTTAGAACATATCGAGGTATTTGAGATCGTTCTCCATTAATATGAGTGTCCGGACAGTCGCCGAGTTCAGGGACGCCAGCGGGTCACTAGGTGCAGTACCCGGGCCGGCCGCCAGGGCTCAGTACTTCATTTCTCTGACAGCCGAGGCGGCGCTTACGCTAGGAGAGCGGAGCTTCTCCTGTCCGAGTCACATATACGCCCGGGTCCGGTCTGGAACAAGGTGAGTGCGGGCTGGAGGGCAGGTGACCGGACTGTGGGCGGCCGGGGTGGACGGAGGGATCTCGGGTGTTGTCTCCCCTCCCTGGTGCTTCTGTCTCCTCATCCTCCAGTATGTGCAGGTGTATATGATGGCTGCTGGATGATGTATAGCGGGGCAGAGAGCGTCCTCCGTGTGTCCTCCGGATCTGTGCAAATATAAACACATCTATATGTCCTGTATACATCACATCTATATGTCCTGTATACTGTACATCACATCTTTAGGTCCTGTATACTCTACATCACATCTATAGGTCCTGTATACTGTACATCACATCTATATGTCCTGTATACATCACATCTATAGGTCCTGTATACTGTACATCACATCTACAAGTCCTGTGTACATCACATCTATAGGTCCTGTATACATCACATATATAGGTCCTGTATACTGTACATCACATCTTTAGGTCCTGTATACTCTACATCACATCTATAGGTCCTATATACTGTACATCACATCTATCGGTCCTGTGTACATCACATCTATATGTCCTGTATACTGTACATCACATCTACAGGTCCTGTGTACATCACATCTATAGGTCCTGTATACATCACATATATAGGTCCTGTATACTGTACATCACATCTATATGTCCTGTATACTGTACATCACATCTTTAGGTCCTGTATACTCTACATCACATCTATAGGTCCTGTATACTGTACATCACATCTATATGTCCTGTATACATCACATCTATAGGTCCTGTATACTGTACATCACATCTACAAGTCCTGTGTACATCACATCTATAGGTCCTGTATACATCACATATATAGGTCCTGTATACTGTACATCACATCTTTAGGTCCTGTATACTCTACATCACATCTATAGGTCCTATATACTGTACATCACATCTATCGGTCCTGTGTACATCACATCTATATGTCCTGTATACTGTACATCACATCTACAGGTCCTGTGTACATCACATCTATAGGTCCTGTATACATCACATATATAGGTCCTGTATACTGTACATCACATCTTTAGGTCCTGTATACTCTACATCACATCTATAGGTCCTGTATACTGTACATCACATCTATAGGTCCTGTGTACATCACATCTATATGTCCTGTATACTGTACATCACATCTATAGGTCCTGTATACATCACATCACATCTACAGGTCCTGTATACATCACATCTATAGGTCCTGTGTACATAACATCTATAGGTCCTGTATACATCACATCTATAGGTCCTGTATACATCACATCTATAGGTCCTGTATACATAACATCTATAGGTCCTGTGTACATCACATCTATAGGTCCTGTATATATCACATCTATAGGTCCTGTATACATCACATCTATAGGTCCTGTATACATCACATCTATAGGTCATGTGTACATCACATCTATAGGTCCTGTGTACATCACATCTATAGGTACTGTATACATCACATCTATAGGTCCTGTATACATCACATCTATAGGTCCTGTATACATCACATCTATATGTCCTGTATACATCACATCTATAGGTCCTGTATACATCACATCTATAGGTCCTGTATACATCACATCTATAGGTCCTGTATACATCACATGTATAGGTCCTGTGTACATCACATCTATAGGTCCTGTATACATCACATCACATCTACAGGTCCTGTGTACATCACATCTATAGGTCCTGTATACATCACATATATAGGTCCTGTATACATCACATCTATAGGTCCTGTATACATCACATCTATATGTCCTGTATACATCACATCACATATACAGGTCCTGTGTACATCACATCTATAGGTCCTGTGTACATCACATCTATAGGTCCTGTATACATCACATCTATAGGTCATGTATACATCACATCTATAGGTCATGTACACATCACATCTATAGGTCCTGTATACATCACATCTATAGTACCTGTATACATCACATCTATAGGTCCTGTGTACATCACATCTATAGGTCCTGTATACATCACATCTATATGTCCTGTATACATCACATATACAGGTCCTGTGTACATCACATCTATAGGTCCTGTGTACATCACATCTATAGGTCCTGTATACATCACATCTATAGGTCATGTATACATCACATCTATAGGTCATGTACACATCACATCTATAGGTCCTGTATACATAACATCTATAGTACCTGTATACATCACATCTATAGGTCCTGTGTACATCACATCTATAGGTCCTGTATACATACTAACTGTATACATAACATCTATAGGTCCTGTATACATCACATCTAGAGGTCCTGTATACATCACATCTAGAGGTCCTGTATACATCACATCTATAGGTCCTGTATACATAACATCTATAGGTCCTGTATACATCACATCTATAGGTCCTGTGTACATCACATCTATAGGTCCTGTAAAGTTATCTAGTGTTCATTTACCCTAATAGGAGAAGCCAATAATCTGCACTAAAAATAGTCCCCAAACTGGAGCAGTTGCTGTCACCGGATTATAAAGCACATAGAGAGCTGAATTAATGACAAAACACTGTATTTTTCTGCTTATTATACGTTTTTGCAGCAAATGCACTGGTGTGTTACACTAAATGACAAAAAGAAAATGCATTAACCCCTTAAGGACTTTTTTGCACTTTCCATGTTTCCTTCTTGCTTTCAATTTTCCATCTACAGACCCATATCAGGGTCACCAATTGTACTTTGTAATGACATCATGACATTTTACCACAAAATCTACAGTAAAACCCAAAAAGGAAAATATTTGTGGGGCAAAATGATTTTAAATAAATTCCATTTTGCAACTTTAAGGGGGTTCCGTTTCCACAAATTCCCCCAAAAAAGTAAAAATGACATGTTATCTTTATTCTGTAGGTCCATACGATTATTTTAACTTTTTGTAAGAAAATTAGTATACTTATTTAAAGTGCAACTGCTGCCAGAATTTATCCCCTAAAACAATGCTGTGAAAGAAGCTTAGTAGTGAAATGCAGTTAAACCTGTCACGTACCGGCAGGACTGGAAGTGGATCCTCTGAACCAGAGAGGCGATGACGCGGGTTGTTCCAGAGGACCGGTTCTAAGTGTCTAAGTGGTTACTGGTTTTCACCAGAGCCCGCCGGGATGGACTTGCTGCGGCGGTAACCACCAGTTCGTATCCTCCAATAGCAACTCGACCTCTCTGGTGGCTGATATGGCGTTGTGCACAGGGAGCAGGCAAGAGCGTAGTCGGACGTAGCAGAGGTCAGGGCAGGCGGCAAGGGTTCACAGGCGAGTATACGGTAGCAAAGGGTTCGGCAACTGGTTAGGTAATAACACTGTAGGGAACGCTTTCTCAGTGGCACAAGGCACAAAGATCCGGCAAGGGCAGGAAGGGGCAGGTGTCTTTTATTGGGAATTGACAAGGGAGGTGTGGCCCTTTAAATTTACTGAAGCCGGCGCGCGCCCTAGAGAGCGGGGCCGCGCGCGCCGGGAACCAGGGATGCCGCATGGGGAGCAGGTAAGCTTAACGGGGACGCGGCGCGTGAGCGGGGACCAGCTGCCACGCTAGCCGCGTCCCTGCCAGGCTGAGACCCGCACTCCCGGTCAGTGTGTTTGACCGGGAGACGCCGGGACCCCAGAAGGGGAAACACAGGCAGCGGCGCTCCGGTCCGGAGGTGGAGGCCGGAGCGCTCGCTGTGACAGTACCCCCCCCTTAGGTCTCCCTCTCTTTTTGGTATCAAGAAAGTTGAGAATGAGACTGCGGTCCAAGATGTTACTTTCAGGCTCCCAAGATCTTTCTTCAGGACCGCAGCCCTCCCAGTTGACCAAAAAGAATCTTTTCCCCCGAACAAGCTTGGAGGCTTGGATTTCTTTAACAGTAAAAACATCGGAGGTACCAGTGACAGGGGTGGGAGAAAGAAATTTGGGAGAGAAGCGATTAAAGATAGCAGGTTTGAGAAGGGAGACATGAAAAGAGTTATGAATTCTGAGGGAGGGAGGAAGATGGAGTTGGTAGGACACCGGGTTAATGCGGCTCTTAACTCTGAAGGGACCTAGGTAACGAGGGCCCAGCTTGTAACTTGGTACCTTGAATCTGATGTATTTCGAGAAGAGCCACACCTTGTCACCGGGACGGAATTCTGGAGGAGCTCTACGACCCTTGTCGGCCTGGAGCTTCATACGGGCCGAGGCCTTGAGGAGGGCTGAGTGAGTCTCTCGCCAAATAGATGAGAAGCCCAGAAGAAGATCCTCTACCGCAGGTACAGAGGAGGGAGTAGAGGTCCTAGGCAGAGGTGGCAGAAGATGGGACCATAAACCACAAAAAAGGGAGACTTGTTGGTAGCGGAAGATTGTTTGTAGTTATATGAGAACTCTGCCCAAGGGAGCAAGTCCGACCAATCATCTTGGCGGGCGGACACAAAATGGCGTAGGTAATCTACCAGAGTCTGGTTCACCCGTTCTACTTGGCCGTTGGACTGTGGGTGATACGAGGAAGAAAAGTCCAGCTTGACTCCGTGTTGACCACAGAGACCCCTCCAAAACTCAGAAACGAACTGCACCCCCCGGTCAGAGACGATGTGTCTGGGAAGGCCGTGGAGGCGGAAGATGTGAAGAAAAAATTGTTTGGCCAACTGAGGCGCAGACGGGAGACCAGGCAGGGCGACAAAGTGAGCCATCTTCGAGAATCGGTCAAATAACTGTCATACCATGGGAGATCTGTGATAAAGTCCATGGCGATGTGTGACCAAGGGGGTCTCTGGAACAGGAAGAGGCAAAAGAAGGCCGGCAGGTCTCTGACGAGGAGTCTTGCCACGGGCGCAGATCGCACAGGACTGAATGAATTCTGTGACGTCTCTCTCAAGTGAAGGCCACCAATACCTTTGAGAAATTAATTGAAGAGACTTCTTAATCCCAGGATGACCGGCCGGAAGGGAAGTGTGACCCCACTTGAGAACTTGCAGTCGGTGGCGAGGAGGAACATAGGTCTTACCCGGAGGAAGAAGCCGTAAGTCCACAGGTGCAACGGAGATGAGACATTCAGGTGAGACAATGTGTTATGTCGCCCACCACATCCGAAGAGTGAGAAAGGGCATCAGCCCTGATGTTCTTGGCAGCAGGACGAAAGTGAATCTGGAAGTTGAAGCGAGCGAAGAAGATGAACCAATGGGCTTGACGGGGATTTAATCTCTGAGCAGACTGGAGGTAGACTAGATTCTTATGGTCCGAGAAAATGGTCACCGGGTGAGGAGCACCCTCGAGAAGGTGTCTCCACTCCTCCAAGGCCAATTTGATAGCCAATAGTTCTCTGTCCCCGATGGCGTAATTCTTCTCGGCGGAAGAAAAGGTCTTAGAGAAGAAGCCACAAGTTATAGTTTTGCCCCTGGAAGACTTCTGAGTTAATGCATCCACTTCAAGGAAAAAAGGTTTGGAGGGATCTGGCCAGGAGAGAACAGGTGCCGATGCAAATGTGGTTTTCAGGGACTGAAAAGCCTCTTCAGCGTGAGGAGGCCAGGACTTTGGATTGGCACCCTTTTTAGTTAGATCCACAAGGGGAGCCACTAGGGTGGAGTAATGAGGAATAAACTGTCTGTAATAATTGGCAAAACCTAGGAACCTTTGTATGGCTCGGAGACCAGAGGGGTGTGGCCAGTCTAGAACTGCGGATAACTTGACAGGATCCATTTGCAGACCTTGGGCTGAGATGTTATACCCCAGGAATGGCAAGGAGGTACGCTCAAACAGACATTTCTCAATTTTAGCATAGAGACGGTTACTTCTGAGTCTGGTGAGAACTTGCCGGACATGGTCTCGATGTTGCTCCAGATTGGACGAAAAAATAAGAATATCATCCAGATATACTACAACACAAGTATAGAGAAGGTCCCGGAAGATGTCGTTCACAAACTCCTGGAAGACTGCGGGTGTGTTACATAGTCCAAAAGGCATCACCAAATACTCAAAATGACCGTCCCGGGTGTTAAATGCGGTCTTCTATTCGTCTCCTTTATGAATGCGGATCAAATTGTAAGCCCCGCGGAGGTCCAACTTGGTGAAGATCTTGGCTCCTCTGAGACGGTCAAAGAGCTCAGAGATTAGTGGCAGAGGGTAACGGTTTTTAATGGTGATTTTATTGAGTCCTCAATAATCAATGCAGGGACGGAGAGAACCATCCTTTTTGGATACAAAGAAAAACCCGGATCCAGCAGGAGACGAAGACTTTCTAATAAAACCTCTCTGTAAATTCTCACGTACATAGTCCGACATGGCCTGAATCTCTAGAGGTGAGAGAGGATAGACTCTGCCCCGAGGAGGAGTAAAGTCCGGTAACAGGTCAATGGGACAGTCATACGGCCTGTGAGGAGGAAAAGTCTCCGCTTGTTTTTTGCAGAAGACGTCCGCAAATTGATGGTAAGGCTTGGGGAGACCTGGTGGCGGAGGAACAGGTGGGGCCCGTTTGATCGGAGAACGCTTAAAGCACAGGTCAGAGCAGGAGGAACCCCAACGCAGAATCTCTCCGGTGGACCAATTCAAGATAGGAGAGTGGCGTTGCAACCATGGTAACCCCAGCAGGAGTTCGGATGAGCAGAATGGAAGAACAAGAAATTCCAAAGTCTCGGTATGAAATATCCCAATGTCCATCCGCAGTGTCTGGGTGCGGTATTGTACCATAGCAGAGAGTTTCTCCTTGTTGACCGTGGAGATTAGGAACGGCTTGGGTAGACGGGTAACATGAATTCGGTACTTGTCGACCAAGGAGGCGTGGATGAAGTTACCGGCTGAGCCGGAGTCCAAGAAGGCGGCAGCAGAGAAGAAGGACTTAGATGAAAGGAACAACTGCACGGATATTATGAGGCGTGGAGAGGAAGAATCCACACCTAGTAATGCCTCTCCCACATTCACTAGGTGCGAGCGTTTCCCGAACGTGGGGGACGGAGAGGACATTCCTTAAGGAAATGCTCAGTACTACACAGTACAAACACAGATTCTCGTCTCTACGACGGCTCTGTTCTTGCGGGGTCAGGCGAGACCGGTCCACCTACATGGCCTCCACAGCGGAAGACCCAGAGACAGGTAGAGGTGGACGCTGGAACACTGGAGTCAGACGAGGGCAACGTTTAGGACGAGCTTTTTCCTTTTCAAGATGGAGTTCCTCTTGTCTTTCGGAAAAACGTTTGTCAATCCTTGTAGCTAGCAGGATGAGGTCACTCAGGGTGGTAGGCAGATCACGTGCAGCAAGGACGTCCTTAATGTCAGAATTAAGTCCCTTCTTAAAGGAAGCACAAAGAGCTTCATTATTCCAGTTCAGCTCGGAAGCAAGAGTGCGGAACTGGATGGCATAGTCACCCACGGTAGAATTTCCTTGGGACAGGTTTAACAAGGCAGTCTCTGCGGAGGTAACCCGGGCCGGTTCCTCAAAAACCCAACAAAACTCCTGACAAAAACTCTGGACAGAAGCAGTGGCAGGATCAGCGCGGTCCCAAAGTGGCGTAGCCCAGGCTAGGGCCCTCCCGGAGAGTAGGCTGAGGATGAAGGCTACCTTGGCTCGCTCAGACGGAAACTGGTCAGACAGTAGCTCGAGGTGAAGAGAGCACTGAGATAGGAACCCTCGGCACAGTTTAGGATCTCCGTCGTATTTGTCAGGAAGAGACAAACGGATTCTGGCTCCAGTGGCAACCTCAGGCGGAGGTGATGCAGCAGGTGCAGGTGGAGGTGCAGGCTGTTGCTGAGCAGGCAGGAGCTGTTGCATCATGGCGGTCAACTGGGCCAGCTGCTGACCTTGCTGGGCCACAATGGCGGTGAGGTCTGCTAGACTTGGCAGAGGAACATCAGCGGTATCCATGGCCGGATCTTACTGTCACATACCGGCAGGACTGGAAGTAGATCCTCTGAACCAGAGAGGCGATGACGCGGGTTGTACCAGAGGACCGGTTCTAAGTGGTTACTGGTTTTCACCAGAGCCCACAGCAAGGCGGGATGGACTTGCTGCGGCGGTAACCACCAGGTCGTATCCTCCAATCCTCCAACCTCTCTGGTGGCTGATATGGCGTGGTACACAGGGAGCAGGCAAGAGTGTAGTCGGACGTAGCAGAGGTCAGGGCAGGCGGCAAGGGTTCACAGGTGAGTATACGGTAGCAAAGGGTTCGGCAACTGGTTAGGCAATAACACTGTAGGGAACGCTTTCTCAGAGGCACAAGGCACAAAGATCCGGCAAGGGCAGGAAGGGGCAGGTGTCTTTTATTGGGAATTGACAAGGGAGGTGTGGAACCAGCGCACCAATTATTGGCCCTTTAAATTTACTGAAGCCGGCGCGCGCGCGCCCTAGAGAGCAGGGCCGCGCGCGCCGGGAACCAGGGACGCCGCACAGGGAGCAGGTAAGCTTAACGGGGACGTGGCGCGTGAGCAGGGACCAGCCGCCACGTTAGCCGCGTCCCTGCCAGGCTAAGACCTGCGCTCCTGGTCAGTGTGTTTGACCGGGAGACGTCGGGACCCCAGAAGGGGAAACACAGGCAGCGGGCGCTCCGGTCCGGAGGTGGATGCCTGAGCGCTCGCTGTGACAATACCTTTGGCTCTTTTATAAAGATATGTCTGCGTTACACTACTAAGCTGCTTTCAAATACAGGGCACAGTTTTAGGGGGTACATTCTGGTGACAGTTGCACTTTAAAATTGTCCTCTTCTGACCTCTATAACACTTTTCTTTTTCATATACGTTGCTGTTTGAGGGCTCATTTTTGCATTGATGGGACGTTTTAATAATTTTTATAATTTTTTTTCTGGTAGATCAAAAGACCAAAAATCAGCAATTGTGGACTGTGGTATTTTATTATGTTTGCACCATTCACTGTGCGGTCTCAAAAACATTATATTTTAATAGTTGGACATTTACGCAGACAGCGATACCACATATTGTTATTTTATTTGAAAAATGGGAGGGGGCTAATTCACATTCATTAACATTTTTTTTTACATTTTATTCACTATTTTTAAGTCTGCATAATCTTTTGAATGCATACACTGAACAATGCTATGCAATAGCATATCATTCATTAGTGTTATCGGTTCTCCATTAGTACAGGCTGCTGAGGCTGCCTGCTCTGTTGGAGCACCGATCGGACAGATTCAAGATGGGTGATTGACCTCTGTCTGTCCTCTCAGCTGATCAGGACCCCACGATAGCAGTCAGGATTCCCTGAAATAGCAGCCTGGACCCGCCGGTTGACACGTGCCCAGCTCTGAAGCGAGTGCAGGCTGTAAATGTATCACCTATGTCCACTAGGGATCGGGGGACATTGTGGTCCTAAAGCCTTTTCTTTCCTTGACTGAAAAAGAAGGCAATGTACTGTAGGTTCAAGAAGTATATGGTGCTGGGAACTAAATGTGCTGCTATCTGGTACCTATACACAATGAATGGGTGAACACCAAAGGAGCATGCTAAAGGATTATTATTTTATTTTATTTTATTGGGTTAATATGACATCTGACAAAAAACATCCCTGTAAGCACTAAATTATATCTGAGAGAAGCGGAGCTCCAGATTATAGACTGCTATGAGAGCGCCTATGTATCAGCATTCTCCCTCACATCCCTCCACTGCACACAGGCTTCTTGTTATCCCCACAGACAGCTCTGTGTTTCCTGTGCTTCATCCATCTGCCTCTCTATGAATACTTCACAATGACATTTGCTGCTTTATGCTTCTGTTTGTGACTCCAGAATGTCTAGGAGAATTTCACTTATTTTGAAGCATATGAATACACACATTTGTATATGAATTACATACATGAATACAATTTATAAAGGTAACATAGTAGGACTGGTGCTGCTGGGGTCCGATAAAGGACCTTAGAGGAGATCTGCAGCTACATATAACTTATCCCCTGTCCGCAGGGTCTGATCGCGGGGAGTGCGACCGCTAGGACCCCCCCCCGCCATTTCCTGTGCGGGGCCCTGGCTGTGCCGCAGCACTCCCCGTGCAGGAGGCGTGTCAGCTGCAGCATAACCACCTCTCCCATAGAGCTGAATGGAGGGGGCGTGTCTGTCGACCTCTGTGATGTCGACCACACAAGCACTAGCTACGCAGAGCCGCAGGAGTGCTTGGTCCCGGTATGGGAGATTGCGGGGGTCCCAGCGATCAGACCTCCCCCCCCCCCCCCGCGATCAAACACTTATCAAGGATAAGTTATATACTGCTAAAGAACACTTCTCCCCTATCCTGCGTCCGACTGCTGGGATCCCCGACATGCAGAACTGTGTTGGCCGCAGCATGACACCGTGGCTGACATGCCCCACCCGTGTATCTCTATTGTAGAGGCAGGGAAGCACAAACATTAGCCGCACAGAGCTGCGGCAGTTCCGGGCCCTGTACGGGAGATCGCGAGGGTCCTACCGCTGGGACCCCCAGTGCTCAGCCACTTATTCCCTATCCTGCGGATAGGGTATAAGTGTTCTATGGCTGCAGTACTCCTTTAAGGCCATGCTCACACGGCAAAATGTCCGCAGAAAAATTCCGCTCGGGCATTCTGCATATTTTATTGCACATTATCTTCAATGGGGATTTAACTGTTCTATTCACATAGAGGAATTTTAGTATTCCGGATTCCGCTAAATTTTAAAACATGGATTAAAATTTTGCGCCATTCCATTCAGAGTCTCATTGGGAAGATAATGGGGATATTTGTGGGTAATTTGTCATAGACGCCATATCTAATACTATTAGAATCTTTATTGATACAGGTCATTGTGATGCATGCTGTTATGGAAGGTCTCAAAACTTTAGACATATTGGCCGACATTTATCATTGTCTTTAAACTGTTTTTTTGTGTCTAGAAAAGGTGCAAAAAAGGCACAAGCAGGGTTTATTTGCGCCTTTTGGTTTACACATTTCTGCTGATTTTGAGTTGAAATCCACTGATTTTGGCAATACACATGATATGGAAGGGATTTATGAACCAAAAAAGGTGCAAAGCCACTGAAAAGTCTCGAAAACTACACCAGCCCAGACTTAGCTTAGCTTTTTGGTGTATGTGAAGAGAGAAATTTCAGAAAATGTGACCTGCACAAAATGTATCAAATGTTCTGCGACCATTTCCTAAATTTGGTGCTCCTGCACATTACCAGCACACAAAAAAAAAGGTGTAGAAAAATGCTTCACTTACACTACAATGATGAATGCCGACCATTGGCCCTGATTTACTATTGTAAACCCGACATGTTTTGTTGGGTTGTGCACCAGAATTTGGTGCATTGCGTCACAAATTGTGAGAAGTTGCGCAATACAATGTAAAAACCCAACCAACTCTCCATTTTACTCAGAAAACCTGAAAAATGGGTGTGGCCGCAGGGGAAAGGGGACGTGGTCGCCGAAAAGGGACAAGTCCCTGAAACTTTTGAAAAATCCCAACATATTTACTAAGGGTTTCGCAGAATATGTGGAGGTTTTGAGTTTTTGAGTTCTGGAAAACCCCACAGATTAGAGAAGTTGTTAAAGGGGTACTCCGGCCCTAAGACATCTTATCCTTTGGAGAAGATAAGATGCCTGATCGCGGGTGTCCTGCCGCTGGGGGACCCCGCAATATTTCATACAGCACCCCACCACACAGCCGTCACACCCCCTCCCATAGGCTTGCATTGAGGGGGCAGAGCGTGACATCACACGGGGGTGGAGCCGTGGCGTCACGATACTCCGGCCCCTTGATCATGATTCATCAGACCCGGAGTGCTGTTCTCTCTGGATGCTGATGATAGTGGGGTGCTGCATGAAAGATTGAGGGGGTCCCCAGCGGCGGGACCCCGCGATCAGGCATCTTATCCCCTATCCTTTGGATAGGCGATAAGATGTCTTAGGGCCGGAGTACCCCTTTAAAAAGCAAAATGTAGGGAAACCTTAGTAAATACCATGGAAAAATACTTGCAGGGAATTAAAACCCACTAAGGCAACTACACTCCACTCTTAGTACAGTGGTCCCTCAACATACGATGGTAATTCGTTCCAAACGACCCATCGTTTGTCGAATCCATCGTATGTTGAGGGATCCGTGCAATGTAAAGTATAGGTAGCTGTACTCACCTGTCCCCGTCGCTCCGGACCAGGTCCTCACCGCTCCCGATGCTGTCCCAGGGGCTCCCGATGCTGTCCCGCTGCTCCGGTGTCTTCTTCGCGATCCTCCGGCTTCTTCCGCAACTTCTGCAGGGTCCGGGCCTCGCTTTCTGGTGACGTTATTACGTTGCTGCGCCGGCGCGGCGTGCGTAGTGACGTAATAACGATGCCGGAAAGCGAGGCCCGGACCCTGGAGAAGATGCGCAAGACACCGGAGGATCGCGAAGTGGACCCGGAGCAGCGGGAATAGGTAAGCGAACCTGCCAGGGATGCTTAAACTGCTATCCGACAGCAGCTTAAGCATTTTGCGCTGTCGGATAGCAGTTAATGCGATGGCCCCGACATATAAAAGCATCATATGTCGATGCTGACATCAACATGCGATAGCCTCTGAGAGGCCATCGTATGTCGATTTCATCATATGTCGGGGCCATCGCATGTCGGGGGGGTTACTGTAAATCAGGGCCAATATTTCATAAACATCACACATACACATCTACATTAGATATCTACTAGAGTTCTTGTTTTTTTGCCCTTATCATAGGATGAGTTGTTCACCCCCAAGCTACTGCTTTGTTGCCCTGCCATCTCGAACTTCAAATGGTCATATCTTGTTTGCGAAGAACTCCGCACGCCCACGAGATGAGGTTCAAGAGGTGCTACATGTACCATCTAAAAGTCATGAGGCTGGAAGCAAAGTTCAAGTAAGGTTAAGACTGGATTTACATCTTAGGAAACTATGTATTATTTTTTATCTACCATCTCAGTATTAAAGGGGTACTCCGCCCCTACACATCTTATCCCGGAGATCCTACCACTAGGGACCCCCACGATCTCCCTGCTGCACCCAACATTCGTTTAGAGCGTTGGTTGAAGTGCCGGAGGCTCCTGACATCATGGTCATGCCCGCTTGTGACGTCATGGCCACGTCCCCTCAATGCATTCCCCTCAATGAATTCCTTTGGAGAGGGGATAAGATGTCTAGGGGTGGAGTATCCCTTTAAGTAACACAAGACACTACAGCACCATTACGGCTGAGCTCACAACATTTGTACCCCATAGAATTGAGTAAGGACAAGTACAGTGGTCCCTCAAGTTACAATATTAATTGGTTCCGGGATGACCATTGTATGTTGAAACCATTGTATGTTGAGACCATAACTCTATGGAAACCTGGTAATTGGTTCTGAAGCCACCAAAATGTCATCCAAAAATAGGAAAAGGTGAGGATTAAAGATAAATAAGTAGATAACTAATATAGATAAAGCAAGTCCTTACATATAAAAGTAATAAAGATCTGCTGGTGCTGTAAATCACTGTCTATGTCAGTGTTTCCCAACCAGGGTGCCTCCAGCTGTTGCAAAACTACAACTTCCAGCATGCCCGGACAGCCAAAGGCTGTCCGGGCATGATGGGAGTTGTAGTTTTGCAACAGCTGGAGGCACCCTGGTTGGGATACAATGGTTTATGTAGAGGACAGGAGCTTCTTCAGGGTCCTATACAGTACACACAGTGTCCCACATGGAGCCGCCCTTACTTGGTGTCCAAAGGAGCAGCTAACCCTGGCACAGGTAAGGAGTAGTACAGAACTTGTAGTTCCTCCCTGTACTGTAGGGGGCGCTGCCAGACACCAGTCAGTGCTTGTACTTCAGTAATAGAGGTGATTTGCCAGTAAAATGCCCATTCTGATTGGTCAGTTCCTACAGTTGTGACACATTTCACAGATCTGGACTGTCTGTAGCATTGTATGTTGAGTCTGGTTTCAAGTTACGATGGTCCAGAAAAGACCATTGTATGTTGAAACTATTGTATGTTGAGGCCATTGTAAGTTGAGGGATCACTGGACACAGAATCAGCAGGGAGGTAAATGTCCAGGACAGCCTGCTGCTTGCAGTAGTAATGGATTACCACTTTGCCCATTTTAATTTTGATATTTTGTCATATGTTTCGGGCAAGTGAATGTATCGTAAACACGCCTGCCAGAGGGTTTTTAGGGTATAAAAATAAGGGCATGGCTGTATAGGGCTTTTGGCCATGAATCCATACATACTTCTCATTTGTTAAAAAGGTACTCCGAAGGAAAGGAAATGTTTTCAAATCAACTGGTGCCAGAAAATGATACAGATCTGTAAATTACTTCTATTTAAACATCTTAATCCTTCCAGTACTCATCAGCTGCTGTATGCTCCAGAGGAAGTTGTGTAGCTCTTCCAGTCTGATCGCAGTGTTCTCTGCTGACACCTCTGTCCATGTCAGGAACTGTCTGGATTGGGAGAAAATCCCACAGCAAACCTTCCTGCTATGTATAACTTTCTGGCATCAGTTGATTTAAAAAAATGTTCCCTCAAAAAGACCCCTTTCCAGCCCCGAGATATCAGACTTTAAAATTATATAAAAATGAGGCTTGAGAGTCCACTGGGCATTCCGCCCCCAGCGCACATAGAGGAGAGATTAACTGGTCAATGGGCCAAACTGAGCTGAGGGGAACTCCCTAATGTGCATATAGTAGATTGGTGGCAGAAAAAGACCACCTGGTCCAGCTAGTTTGCCCTTATATTATTTCCTTATTATTTTTGTCTTGGATATATATATATATATTCATACAAGGCATGTTTAAAGGGGTAGTCCAATGGAATAAAATGTTTTTAAATCAACTGGTGCCAGAAAGTTAAACAGATTTGTAAATTATTTCATTTTTAAAACCTTAATTCTTCCCGTACTTATCAGTTGCTGTATGCTCCAGAGGAAGTTGTGTTGTGTAGAAGGTTTGCTATGGGGATTTGCATCTACTCTGGGCAGTTCCTTACATGGACAGAGATATCAGCAGAGAGCACTGTGGTCAAACTGAAAAGAACTACTCTACTTTCTCTGTAGTATACAGCAGCTGATAAGTCCCCTTTTATATTCAGTTACTGTTGATTTACCAACCTCATCTGGTGAAAAGCTGTATACAGCCATGTCATTACTTTATACCTCAAAAGTCTGCTGTCATTTTTATTTTAAAACTTCACAACTGTCACACAGAAAATGAAAAGACAAGGGGGGATACAGCGCTCCGTGGTGTAATAAGATTAAAACCTGTGTGGTATATTGTATGCTATATTTAGCCGCTCACCTGAGCTGGTTGTGTACCCAAATACACAACAATGGTGAGCACATATACGTATTGGGGTCCGCAGCCAACCGGCCCAATTTAAAAGGAATGGAGAGGATAGCTTCAGCGGGAATGCCGGTTTCACATGGCGCAGGACACAGGATGCCAACAGGTAAGTAAAAGCAAGTAGTGATTTATTCTTCCAGCATGCAACGGGTTTCCCTGCCTAAGCAGCTTCATCAGGCTTCTTGCCTGATGAAGCTGCTTAGGCAGTGAAATGCGTTGCATGCTGGAAGAATAAATCACTACTTGCTTTTACTTACCTGTTGGCATCCTGTGCCATGTGAAACTGGCATTCCTGCTGAAGCTATCCTCTCCATACACAGAAAATGAGGCAGGTTCTGGTAATGAGTAAACCCCCGTTTTCCCCAGAGCATCTCAGGCCCCTCAATCTGCTGATAATGGCCTATCCTCAGTATAAGGCTGTGTATATTCAAGTCCTGGGAATGCCTTATAAATTGATCCAGACATTGCTTTATAAAGTATCTACTAGATAGTACAGGCTGATACTTCATCATCATTATAGAAAAGTATACAATGTTATCTGACATTTATATCACTTTCTAGTGTACATATCTTACCATTGACCAAGCTGCCAAGACTCATTCTCTGATACTTAGTAAACCAACCTGGATGTGGGGAGCTGAGATGGGAGCCAATGAGTATGGACTGTGCATCGGTAATGTGGATGTCATTACAAAGCAAGCTACAGGTGACACCGCCTTATTACTAGGGGCAGATCTTGTCAGGTAAGTGATCTGATCCATATTTGTTCTTGCTTGAGGAAAACATTTTGGAGCCTTTATTTTTTTAGTAATATCAAAGGGGTTGTCCCATCCCACTGTTTTAGTTTTCTGGCCAACTCCTGCCTGCCTACGGCCGCAGGAAGTCATTGTAAAACCTGGAAGTAAGCGAATTGAGGAAGTAACAGTGACACAAACGGCGTAGCTCCATGAGCTGAAATGTTTACTTAACCCCTTAAGGACTCAGCCCATTTTGCCCTTAAGGACTCAGACAATTTAATTTTTACGTTTTCATTTTTTCCTCCTCGCCTTCTAAAAATCATAACTCTTTTATATTTTCATCCACAGACTAGTATGAGGGCTTGTTTTTTGCGCGACCAGTTGTCCTTTGTAATGACATCACTCATTATATCATAAAATGTATGGCGCAACCAAAAAACACTATTTTTGTGGGGAAATTAAAACGAAAAACGCAATTTTGCTAATTTTGGAAGGTTTTGTTTTCACGCCGTACAATTTCTGGTAAAAATGACATGTGTTCTTTATTCTGAGGGTCAATACGATTAAAATGATACCCATTATTATATACTTTTATATTATTGTTGCGCTTAAAAAAAATCACAAACTTTTTAACCAAATTAGTACGTTTATAATCCCTTTATTTTGATGACCTATAACTTTTTTATTTTTCCGTATAAGCGGCGGTATGGGGGCTCATTTTTTGCGCCATGATCTGTACTTTTTTTGATACCACATTTGCATATAAAAAACTTTTAATAAATTTTTTATAATTTTTTTTTAAATAAAATGTATTAAAAAAGTAGGAATTTTGGACTTTTTTAATTTTTTTTCGTTCACGCCGTTCACCGTACGGGATCATTAACATTTTATTTTAATAGTTCGGACATTTACGCACGCGGCGATACCAAATATATCTATAAAAAATGTTTTTTACGCTTTTTGGGGGTAAAATAGGAAAAAACGGACGTTTTACTTTTTTATTGGGGGAGGGGATTTTTCACTTTTTTTTTACTTTTACTTTTACATTTTTTTACATTTTTTTTTACACTTGAATAGTCCCCATAGGGGACTATTCATAGCAATACCATGATTGCTAATACTGATCTGTTCTATGTATAGGACATAGAACAGATCAGTGTTATCGGCTATCTTCTGCTCTGGTCTGCTCGATCACAGACCAGAGCAGGAGACGCCGGGAGCCGCACGGAGGAAGGTGAGGGGACCTCCGTGCGGCGTTATGAATGATCGGATCCCCGCAGCAGCGCTGCGGGCGATCCGATCGTTCATTTTAATCGCGAACTGCTGCAGATGCCGGGATCTGTATTGATCCCGGCACCTGAGGGGTTAATGGCGGACGCCCGCGAGATCACGGGCGTCGGCCATTGCCGGCGGGTCCCTGGCTGCGATCAGCAGCCGGGATCAGCCGCGCATGACACGGGCATCGCTCCGATGCCCGCGGTTATGCACAGGACGTAAATGTACGTCCTGGTGCGTTAAGTACCACCTCACCAGGACGTACATTTACGTCCTGCGTCCTTAAGGGGTTAAAGGGGTTATCCAGGAAAAAACTTTTTTTTATATGTATATCAACTGGCTCCAGAAAGTTAAACAGATTTGTAAATTACTTCTATTAAAAAATCTTAATCCTTTCAGTACTTATGAGCTTCTGAAGTTGAGTTGTTCTTTTCTATCTAAGTGCTCTCTGATGACATGTGTCTCAGGAACCACCCAGTTTAGAAGAGGTTTGCTATGGGGATTTTCTTCTAAACTGGGCGGTTCCCGAGACACGTGTCATCAGAGAGCAATTAGACAGAAAAGAACGACTCAACTTCAGAAGCTCATAAGTACTGAAAGGATTCAGATTTTTTAATAGAAGTCATTTACAAATCTGTTTAACTTTCTGGAGCCAGTTGATATATAAAAAAAAGTTTTTTCCTGGATAACCCCTTTAAGTCAAGTTGCATGAGCTGCGTAGTTGACAACTCCAGACTGGTTGCGCATCCCTGCCTTGGCTATTTCCAGTTTATCCGACTACTCCCTGCGGGAGCAGACAGGCTAGAGCGAGACGGAAAACTGAAACTGCAAGATGGGACAATGTCTTTAACATAAATGGACACTCTTATTAAAACGAATTTTTGCTATTGCACTCCTTATAGTAAAAAAAAAAAAAAGATGTTTTCTATGTTTTATTTGTGCTTAAAAAAGCTCAAGAGCACATTTTCCCCATCTCATACACAGATTTTGGACCGAAGCCCAAACACAGGAAGTGCAGCCTGGAGTGCTAAGGGGTGTGTGTCCAACCAACAGCATATGGCAGTTAAGTGTGAGAGGAGCTATGATTGGATGAGGCTGGACACCCCCCCCCCTCAGCACTCCAGGCTGCACTTCCTGTGCTTGGGCTTCGGTCCAAAGTCTGTGTATAAGATGGGGGAAAATGTGCTCTTGAGCTTTTTTAAGCACAAATAAAACATAGAAAACTTAATTAAACTAAGTATATTAGAAATATATTTTATTTACCATAAGGAGTGCAATAGCAATAACTAGTTTTAATGAGAGTTACCATTTAAGAAAAAATCATAAATATTTTACTACTTCCTACTTAAAGGGGTACTCCAGAGGAATAACATTTTTCAAATCAACTGGTGCCTTGAAGGCTTAGGATTTTTAAATAGACATACCGTATTTATCGGGGTATACCACGCACCAGCCTATAACACGCACCCTCATTTTACCAAGGATATTTGGGTAAAAAAAGTTTTTTACCCAAATATCCTTGGTAAAATGAGGGTGCGTGTGTGTGCATGTGTATACCCCGATACACTGTTTCTGACCCCGCAGAAGCCCCCAGGAAAGGCAGAGGGAGAGAGGCCGTCCCTGCCCGCTTCTCTTTCCCTGCCTTTCGGGTCCGCGCTGCTTCTGGGTCCGGTGTGGCGTATATGCGTCGTTGCGAGGTGCAATGACGAGTGGCGCGAAGTCACTCGTCATTACGTAGTGCAGTGCATAGCAACGACGCATAGACGACACACCGGAGCCAGAAGCAGCGCGGACCCGACCCCGGCAACAGGTAATCATAAAACCGGGGATGGGGGAGGCAATGGGGCAGCGGTGCCAATAGCCAGGGGGAGAGAAGCGGTGGCAGCAGGGCTCTAGACCCCAGGAAAGGCAGGGGGAGAGAAGCGGGCAGCGACGGCCTCTCTTTCCCTGCCTTTCCTGGGGGCTTCTGCGGGGTCAGAAAAGAAAAACCGGGGGGGGGGGTGGGGGGTGGGATGGGGGAGGTAATGGGGCAGTGGCTCGGGCAGTCTCTGGACCCAAGGATAGGCAGGGGCAGAGAATTGGGCAGCGACGGCAGGTCTCTGCACCTGCAAAAGCCGCTGCAGTTCATTGATTTAAGCGCCCGCTTTAAATCATTGAACTGCAGCGGCTTATCGGCGTATAACACGCAGATAGACTTTAGGCTAAAAATTTTAGGCTAAAAATTTTTAGCCTAAAAAACGATCCACGTCTGTCTCCAGGTTAGGTGTGGTTCTGCAGCTCAGTTCCATTGAAATGAATGGAACAAAGTTGTAAAACCACACCCAATCTGGAGACAGACAAGAAGCTGTTTTGGAACGAAATTTGCTGTTTTTTTCTATTCCTGGATAACCCCTTTAACACACTAGTTTTCTGTGTTGATTATAACAAATGCCATAGCAATGTAGGACCATGACCAATTTAAGGCTGGTTTCACACTTAGCAGTTGGTGAAATTTTTTAGCTGAAAACCAGGAGTGGATCTGATGTAGAGATAAACTATGGTGGAAGAATTTGCTATTTTTTCTGTGTTTGGAGTATAATCTGATAGTTTTGTAGAGCTTTTCATTTACATCGGCCTTTGCTTTTTCAGACTTGGTCTTGAGCGGGGAACAAGTGCTAAAGAAGCCCTTAATGTCATCACCTCGTTATTAGAAGAGTATGGGCAGACAGACAGTCAGGGCTACCACAGTGCCTTCCTCATGGTGGATAGAGAGGAGGCATGGGTCCTGGAGACGGTAGGCAAATTCTGGGCAGCTGAAAAAATCACAGGTAAGTGATCAGGCTAACAAATGTTGCCAGGCAGGTTGCTGAAATGCCACATTAACTTACCTATACAATCTCTATTAAAGGGGTATTCCAGCTTTAGACATTTTATCCCCTATCCAAAGGATAGGGGATAAGATGTCTGATAAGATGTCTGACCTCTATCACTTTAAGCATTAATAACTCTGGGATGCTTTTACTTATAAATTTGATTCCGAGACAATTTTTTTCGTGACATATTCTACTTTCTGTTGGTGGTAAATTTTCGTCGATACTTGCATCATTTCTTGGTGAAAAATGTGAAAATTTCAGGAAAAATTTGAATTTTTTTTTTTAACTATGAAGCTCTCTGCTTGTAAGAAAAGGGGACATGTCAAATAAATTGCATATTGATTCACATATGCAATATATTAACTTTATGTTGACATCATAAAGTTGACATGTTTTTACTTATTGAAGACATTAGAGGGCTTCAAAGTATAGCAGCAATTTTCCAATTTTTCACGAAAATTTCAAAATCTGAATTTTTCAGGGACCAGTTCAGTTTTGAAGTGAATATGAGGGTCTTTATATTGGAAATCCCTTATAATGGACCCCATTATGTTGGGAATCCCTTATAATGGACCCCATTATGAAACTCCACCCCTCAAAATGACATTCAGAAAGTTTGTTAACCCTTTATGTGTTTCACAGGAATAGCAGCAAAATGGAAAAGAAAAATCAAAATCTAAATTTTTTTCACTAACATGGTATTGTAGCCCCATTTTTTTCATTTTTACAAAGGGTAAAAGATAAAAAGGCCCCCCAAAACTTGTAATTAATTTTCTCTCAAGTAAGGAAATACCTCATATGTGGATGTAAAGTGCTCTGTGGGTGCAGTAAAGAGAAGGAGCGACAATGGGATTTTGGAGAGCAAATTTTGCTGAAATGGTTTTTGGGGGGCATGTCACATTTAGGAAGCCCCCATGATGCCAGAACAGTAAAAAAAAAAAACACAAGGCATACAATTTTTGAAACTAAACCCCTCAAGGAACCTAACAAGGAGTAAATTGAGTCTTTACACCCCACAGGTGATTGACGAACTTTCGCTAAAGTGGGACGTGAAAATGAAAAATTTTATTTTTAACACTAAAATGCTGATCTTACCACAAACTTTTCATTTTCACAAGGGGTAATAGGAGAAAATGCCCCCCAAAATTTGTAACCTTATTTCTCTCGAGTAAGGAAATACCTCATGTGTATGTAAAGTGCTCTGTGGGTGCACTACAATGCTCAGAAGGGAAGGAGTGACATTGGGCTTTTGGACAGCGAATTTTGCTGAAATGGTTTTTGGGGGGCATGTCACATTTAGGAAGCCCCATGATGCCAGAACAGTAAAAAAAAAAAAAAAACACATGGCACACTATTTTGGAAACTACACACCTCAAGTACACTAACAAGGGGTAAAGTGAGCCTTAACACCCCACAGGATATTTACGAACTTTCGTGAAAGTAGGACGTAAAAAAAAAAAAAAAAAAAAAAAGCCTAATTCTCTCTCCAAAAGCCCAATGTGCCTCTTTCTCTTCTGAGCATTGTAGTTCACCCGCAGAGCACTTTACACCCACACATGGGACATTTCCACACTCAGAAGAAATAGGGTTACAAATTTTGGGTGTTTTCTTCCTATTACTCCTTGTGAAAATGAAAAATTTGGGGTAACACCAGCATTCCAGGAAACATTTTTTTTTTACATTTTCAAATCCAACCTTTAACTGTTGCAAAACTACAACTCCTAGAATGCACTGACAGACCGTACATGCTGGGAGTTGTAGTTTTGCAACAGCTGTAGGCACACTGGAGAGGAACTACCCGTGTGCCTCAAGCTGTTGCGAAACTACAATTCCCAGCATGTACGGTCTGTCAGTGCATTCTGGGAGTTGTAGTTTTGCAACTGCTGGAGGCACACTGGTTGCAATCACTGAGTTAGGAAACAGACTCTAGCTCAGTGTTTCCCTACCAGTGTGCCTACAGCTGTTGCAAAACTACAACTCCCAGCATGCACTAACAGACGAAAAGCATGCTAGGAGTTATAGTTATGCAACAACTGGGGAAGAACAGTTTGGAGACCGCTAAGTAGTGGTCTCCAAACTGTAGACCTCCAGATGTTGCAAAACTACAAATCCAAGCATGCTCAGACTGTCCTGGCATGCTGGGAGTTGTAGTTCGGCAACATCTGAAGGGCCAGATGTTGCAGCACTACAACGCCCAGCATGCTTGACTGTCTGGGCATGCTGAAAATTGTAGTTTTACATCATCTGGATGTGTACAGTTTGGAAACCACTGTATAGTGGTCTCCAAACTGCGCCCCTCCAGATGTTGCAAAACTACAACTCGCAGCATGCCAAGACTGTCGAGGCATACTGGGAGTTGTCGCTCTGCAACTTCTGACGGGCCAGATGTTACAGAACTACAACTCCCAGCATGCCTGGACTCTCTGGGCATGCTGAGAGTTTTAGTTTTGCACATCTGTAAACCACAGTTCGGAGACCACTGCACAGTGGGCTCTGGCATGCTGGGAGTTGTAGTTTTGTAACTTCTAGCAGGCCACAGTGAAGATCACTCACCAAAGAGGATCTTCACTGTCACCCGCAGTCTCCTCCGCCGCCGCCGCTGCCCCAGCTTTCCAGCACCCCCCCCCCCACTGCTCTGCCCGGACTTCTATTGGTGGGAAGAGCGGGGAATCTAAACTTTAGCCCCCAACCCCCCCTCCTGCCGTTGGTCAGTCAGTCAGTCCCTGACTGACAAATGGTAGGGGATAGGAGGAGGTAGCATTGCTGTCAGCTCGCTCCTATGCTTTAGGATTATCAGGGCTGTCTCTGACAGCTCCGATCATCCCTATTTTCCTGGCTATCCGGTCATCAGAGACCCGATCAGCCCGGAATCGCCGATCTGAATTGATCGGCGATTTGCGGCGATTGCCGACATGGGGGGGTCTCAGGACCACCCCTAGGCGATGTCAGCAGTCACCCTAGTCCGATCACCGCCCGGCGAGCGGCGGTGATCGGAAATGCGGAGGGCGTACAGGTACGCCCTCCGTCCTTAAGTACCAGGACGCGAGGGAGTATCAATACGCCCTCCATCCCCAACAGGTTAACCCCTTAACGACGCAGGACGTATATTTACGTCCTGCGCCGGCTCCCGCGATATGAAGCGGGATCGCGCCGCGATCCCGCATCATATCGCGTTGGTCCCGGCGCTCATCAACGGCCGGGACCCGCGGCTAATACCACACATCGTCGATCGCGGCGATGTGCGGTATTAACCCTTTAGAAGCGGCGGTCAAAGCTGACCGCCGCTTCTAAAGCGAAAGTGAAAATGACCCGGCTGCTCAGTCGGGCTGTTCGGGACCGCCGCGGTGAAAGGGGTTACAGTGAAATTTTTTTTTTTCATCAACTGGTGCTAGAGAGTTAAACATATTTGTAAATTACTTCTTTTTAAAAATCATAATTCTTCCAGTTGTTAATTCTTCCAGTTGTATACTACAGAGGAAGTTCTTTTCACATTTTTTTTTGTGTGACCACAGTGCTTTCTGCTGACACCTCTGTCCGTGTCAGAACTGTCCAGAATAGGAGTAAATCCCCATAGTAAACCTGTTTGCAACTGTCAGGAGCGGAGTTTTCCACCGGAGTACCCCTTTAATAGGCTTAGTGGCCAGAATAAGTATTTCAGGATTTTAGGATTATTGTAAAGTATTGGTATTAAAATGGACAATTAATAAAAGATACATGATCCAGCCAGGCCTCCTTAGACAGCAGATGGTGATGCATAGTCTTGGAAGAGAGGAAGAAGCTGGAGACACTTTGAAAATGAAAGAACTACTCAACTTCCTGTCAGGGTTGAATAAAGCAAAAGCTGAGACTAGTACAATGTGTTGTAAAACTATTTTAGAAAGTTGTAAATCTTGAGGATGTCTTATTTTAAATCAATTTTCTGAAACTGGAATACCCCTTTAATTTCTCCTAATATAGATGGTGTAAGATGTATCTGCAATCATTTCTCACTAAAGACACATATAGATCTGGAGCATCCAGAGCTTCGGAGTCATGCCCGAGGCCAGGGTTGGTGGAGTGGAGAAGAAGAGTTTAACTTTGCAGAAGTTTTTTCAGAACATACAGATGGAGATGATTGTTTGGGGAAAGAGACTGTAGAAAATGAGGGAGGTAAGAAATCCTCATACCCTGTGCAGTTGCATCATCCATTTTAAACTGAAATGTGTATGTATATAATAGGGGAGAACCTCTTGCAATTCACTAAAATATGTAAAATATGCTGACTATAATAAAATATATATATATATATTTAAAATGTACTATGCATTGAAAGGCATTACTCATACAGAGAATAAATATGACTGTTTTATAACAAAATAAAGGTCAGCCTTGTAGCTGCATTATTGCACAAGAAATCCATAATCTACATCTCTTCATCCACCCACAACTTGAACTTCCATAAAGTGTTCTAAAGTGAACAAGGAACATTAACCTAGAATTGAATCATAAAAGTTAATGGGAAATAAAGTTGCCCACAGTGTTTGTCAGTCTGCTGGACAGTAGCAAACAGTTGTGTAGAAATCTTGCTGAGAATACAGATTTACATTTCTTCCATTGTCAGCAGGCATAAGTTTAAGGGGGGAGGGGGTTAAAGTTTAGGGCTGTATTACACAGTCTGCTCTACTAGATTGGCACTCGTTTACTAAGCCTATGATATTGCTCTGTATTGGATTTCCAGGGCCACAAATATCATCGCTGGATCATTCATGCAGCCTTTAACTTCTCTTATTCATTGGCCCCCACATGCCCTATTACACAGGGCAATATGCAGCTGACAAAATGATTTTTAAACCTGTCAAAACCCTATGATCAGCTGACCAATGAGAGTTTGCTTATTTGTCGACTGACCACTGGGCCAATTACAAAGGAGAGTATTGACCTGTTCAACTCCACATTATGGGGCCTTTAAGCAGGTGTGGCTTAGCATTCTTTGTCTCCCACTGCAAACAAACTTGTGGGGGGAGGCTCCTTCTGCAGCCAGTTTTACTATTGTGAAAAAAAGAGGAAGGATGATCTCCTGTAACTCATACAGAATTCTTTATGTATTTCATTTCATTTTCAGTAGCAAAAGACAAAATAGGATTGAAGGGGTATTCCGGCTTTATACATCTTAATCCCAATCCAATAAGATGTATGATCGCAGGGGTCCCGTCACTGAGGAACCCCGCGATCTCAGTGCACTCAGCTGTGGGATCCCTGCAACATACATCTTATCCCCTATCCTTTGGATTAGGAATAAGATGTATAAAGCCGGAATACCCCTTTAAAGCAAAGGAAGATACAAAGTTACTGGAATTTTTTCCTGTGTTTTCTCTGTTTAGGGTTTCATTTAGTAATTACTTTTGTATATTATTAATAGTTCTGTCCCATCATTTATATACAGCTAAGACAGATTTAAAGCTTCACAGATGAAAGAATAAAACTGAAGGCCATTATGTCTTTTTGTCTGCTATTTGGAAGCCCTGTGATAAATGTCCGCATCTAAATGGTTGTGATCTCAAATGCATCTTTGTATGAAACAAAAACTTTTGTACAGGATTCAGATTACAGGTGCATTGACTCTAACCAAGCCTCTTTCTTGAGGTTGAATCCACAGAAGAATATGGACTGGATAATATTGGAACTATTTCAGTAACTATGAGCCATGATTTCTTTATCAGAACTGATGACCGTGGAATCAATGATAAATCTTCTTCGTAATAAAAGTAGTGGAATCTGTGTGGACACGGACACCTTCCTAACTACAGCAAGTGCAGTATCGGTAATACCCAGGGATGATAAATGGCCCTGCATTCACTTTCTCACTGGCACACCAGATCCATCAAGGTCAGTCATGTTCACTATTTAATATAGTACCATAATCTGATATGAGATCCCTACTGCAAGTCATTATTGTATCTGAAAAAATACAAAATTAGACATGAGAATATGAATGGAAATAATTAAAACAACACAAATGGTTAAAGATACCAAAATGTAACGCTAAATAACAGTATTAGCACCCCCATAATACTACCATATAGGTTCTCCATTACAACAAAGCTATGCAGGGTAAAACCATGCTGATGCCATGACAAGTTTACATGTGGTGGGAGTTGGGATGGTGGAGGATCTAGGCCACTTGCCCCTTTTTGTCTATGCTATAATCCATCATTGCTTCTGCTTGTTTTATTTTTAAGGTCTATATTTAAACCTTTTATCTTTGTGGAAGATGTGAAAACCGTCCTTAAGGTGCAGGCTTCTTGTGTAGGAGATAATCTAAGTGATTATGATCATTCACAAGGAAAACATGAACTCTATGAAGCCCATCAACGTGCACTATCTTTAATGGATGAAGATAAGGTAAGTGACATAATAAATGCACATTATATTTAGGACAGCTTTTTGTACGGGTCTTTATTCATCTCCTATCTTTTATTGTTAAATATAACTCAAAAAAATGAAATTATTAAGGTACCCTGTGGGACAGAGCATTTAAACAAGGAGTCTTGGTAGGACTCTGTAGAAAAGACATGACTCCATCTAATACTGGCCATACTTTTGAGGTAGTTGTGGGCGGAATGCTTGTCTAATCGTCTTCTGTCTCTTCCAACATCCTCATACACGTGAACACTTGGCTAATATGCATGTTTTCTCAGTGGATAATGAAGAATTAGCCACTACCAGACACCTCCTCTCCCTTAAAAACAAAGGAATTAGACATATTGAAATCCAACTGCTTGATCCTTTTCCCCTTCTTGACATTTGCCATCAGGGGAGAGTCAGGAGGACAACATATGCAACAAATGGTGAGCAGGTTATGCCAAAAGTGGTAGATTGGTAGATTTGGCCAAAGTTAATCTTATGTTTGGCCAGGTTAACACATGCATTAATAATATCAGTAAAATATTTTTTTTTTTTTTTACTACGTTCCCAAGGGCAAAGTGGCATCTATAATTCTTAAATAGAAGAAGTTTGGAACAACCAGGACCCTTACTAGAACTGATCACCCTACCAAACTATGTAATCGAGGGAGGAGGGCCTTGGTAAGAGAGGTCACCAAGAAACCAATGGTCACTCTGGTTGAGCTCCACAGATTCTGTGTACAGATGGGAGAAACTTCCAGAAGGTCAACGCTCATTTCAGCACTCCACCAATCTGGAGTGGCTAGAAAGAAGCTGTTACGCCTAGCGCTCCGGGTCCCCGCTCCTCCCCGGAGCGCTCACGGCGTCTCTCTCCCTGCAGCGCCCCGGTCAGTCCCGCTGTCCGGGAGCGCTGCACTGTCATGGCCGTCGGGGATGCGATTCGCACAGCGGGACGCGCCCGCTCGCGAATCGCATCCCAGGTCACTTACCCGTCCCGGTCCCCTGCTGTCATGCGCTGGCGCGCGCGGCTCCGCTCTCTAGGGCGCGCGCGCGCCAGCTCTCTGAGACTTAAAGGGCCAGTGCACCAATGATTGGTGCCTGGCCCAATTAGCTTAATTGGCTTCCACCTGCTCCCAGACTATATCTGCTCACTGCCCCTGCACTCCCTTGCCGGATCTTGTTGCCTTGTGCCAGTGAAAGCGTTTAGTGTGTCCAAAGCCTGTGTTACCTGAACTTCTGCTATCCATCTTGACTACGAACCTTGCCGCCTGCCCCGACCTTCTGCTACGTCTGACCTTGCCTCTGCCTAGTCCTTCTGTCCCACGCCTTCTCAGCAGTCAGCGAGGTTGAGCCGTTGCTAGTGGATACGACCTGGTTGCTACTGCCGCAGCAAGACCATCCCGCTTTGCGGCGGGCTCTGGTGAACACCAGTAGCCTCTTAGAACCGGTCCACTAGCACGGTCCACGCCAATCCCTCGCTGACACAGAGGATCCACTACCTGTAAGCCGAATCGTGACAGAAGCATTTAGAAGAGTCACATGAAAGCCCACCTGCAGTTTCCAAAAAGCACCTGAAGGAGTGTGAGAAATAAGATTCTCTGGTCTGATGACATTTTTTACCTCTTTTTATAAGCGTCATGTCTGGAGGAAACCAGGCATTGCTTAATCACCTGCTTAATACCATCCATACAGTGAAGTGGTGGGAGCATTATGCTATGGGGGTGTTTTTTTTTTAATAACTTGGACAGAGAGACCAGTCAACTAATTCAGTAAAGGGTCTGAATACTTATGTCAATGCAGTATTTTAGTTTTTTAATTTAAAAAATTAGCCAAGATTTCTAACATTCTGTTTGCACTTGTGGGAACAATGGGGGAAAACTAGAAAAAATTTAAAGGGTCTGAAGACTTTCCAAATGAATTATACGCAAATACATTAGGACAAATACATGTTAGATATAATGTGCTGACAAGGCCAATAAACTTCTGGGGCTGCAGATCACATACTCACTAACTGGACACTTATATGTATGGGGGCCTTCCAACTCGTTTATGACAGAAGAGGGAAAAGAAGGATCAAGGATCAGGAATGCTGGATTTTAATTGAACGATTCTTTTATTCTTTGAGGGCAGAGTCTAGCAGCAGCTTACCCCTTTTTTCTCCATTCACAACACATAAATGGCAGATAGCTGTTAGCCAAATGATGATATGGGTAACTTTTGACCTGCATGTTTGGAAAGAACTATATTACTTATTGTAAAAGTGACAGGTCATCAGGGGTTTGTAGCTACCTATAATCAAGATTTAGAAACTGGATAATTCACTCATTAAAAGCAAATTAGGGATGGTTTGGGGATGTTCAAATGTGGTATAGGTTAGTGTATGGTAAGTGTAACTTCATATAACTTCTGGAGTATTTCTTTAACAAGACGGAGATTTCTTTCTTTACTTTTTCCCTTTAGGAGGAAGGTGATCAACTTCTTAATATAATGTTAGATCTGGAGAAACAAGGCTTGGATGCCATTGAAGATTTACTCAGTAGTTCCAATCCAATAGACAGTGCTGAAGTAGCAGACCTTTTCTATGACTGTGTTGATACAGAAATAAAATTCTACAAGTGAGGTAATTTTTTAAAAATTTTGAGATGAAACCGGAGTACTCCGGGAAAACCCACGCAAACACGGAGAGAACATACAAACTCTTTGCAGTGCTAACCACTGAGCCACTGTACTGCCCACATATATGTGACAGTTAATGAACTGCTTGCTATGAGAAAAATTTAACCACTTTGTGCAATTGTTGCTAAAAAAAACATAAAAGTACGGCCCCTTAAACTTCTGCAAAGTTTAATGGTACCAATATCTGCCAAAACTGTCAGGTGTGCAATGCACAAAAATTATATTCATGACAAAGATGCAATGGAAATGTGACATAGTCGGATAAGACCAGTTTGACAGTTTTTTCCACCTCTGGTTGTGTGTATGTCTGGAGATCACCAATGAAGCTTACAATGTTGACGGTTTAAGCCCACTGTTAAGCATGGTGGGGGCTATTGTATGGTTTGGTGTGCTATAGTCATCCTCAAAGAAAAAGTTAAAAGAATATTCTAAGTGACATATTCCTTCCCATGGTCCAGACTGTCTTTCCAAATGGTGATGCAATCTTCCAGGATGGCAATGCTCCTATCCACGCTGCTCTGTGCATTGGATCTTGGTTTGGATAACATAAAATGAAACACAATTGACATAAATGTTCATGATTTATATTTGTCTTCTGACATATTTCAGCTAACCCCTGTATTTGTAGAGTACAAATAAGGAAAAGGGTAGATTCTATGTGGAAGATTTATCAAAACCTGTGCAGAGGAAGAGTGGAGTAGTTGACCATAGCAAGTGGTCAGATTGCCTGCTTAGTTTTTAAAAAGGCCTCTGAAAAATAAAAACTGGAATCTCATTGGTTGCAATGGGCAACAGCTTTACACAAGGTTTGCTAAATCTGCCTTTGTGTGTTAAATAAGTTATAGCTCCTGATTACTTTACCTGTAATGGAGAGTAGATTTAGGTCCCTAACCTTTAATTCCGTTCTTATGTATTTTTTTTTAGGTACCATGACAAGAATACTGCCCTCAGGAAATAAGAGCACGTGGCTGTCAACTCTTCTCCATGTGGCACCATGGCCAACGTTGCTGTGCTCTGTTTAGCTCTGTGTTTCGCTGTGATGTGTGTATGTTCAGGGAACAGAGTCATCCTCACATTCTCTATGCCTGTAGATTAACAGAACTCACCATGTTCTAACATACATTGTACTACATGTGAGGATCATAGCTGTAAAGGTGCTGTAACTAGAACATTTACACTTCTAGAGGGTTCACTATTACGAACTGAGTAAAATATTGCAAGACCTTTGTAGAGTACTGTATTAGTAATAAAATGAGAGTATGGAATGGAATTAGATTGTGTAATAAACTGAACATTTGATTAAAAAGGATTTAACAATAAATGTTTTATGAGTGTGTAAGGCCAACCAAATATTTTTTAAGGCCGACCATATATCTTAGAAAATGGACAAGCACAACAATTTATAGCTGGACAATTGTCCATAGATCCATGATATCCTGAGTTATCTTCTTTACCCCCATGGTTTTTATTAGGAAGATACTTATTCCCCTTTATATTGTAGCAAAGCATCAAATTAACGATTGGGTCACTTTGGGGGGGATTTATCAAAGTTGTCTATTTCCCGCATCAATATGGACCAAACT
The DNA here is from genome assembly GCF_029499605.1 of Hyla sarda. NCBI lineage: Eukaryota > Metazoa > Chordata > Amphibia > Anura > Hylidae > Hyla > Hyla sarda. The sequence continues at coordinate 89,393,063 of NC_079193.1, read as the reverse complement.
ACAGAGGGTTAGGCTGATCTATTGTGCGCCTAATTTATCAAAAGTCACACGGCTCTAGATAAATTCTGTGCACAGACTTCAGGATCTATGCTTTAGACTGTATATAAACCTGCTCCAGCATGGTCTGACATTTCAGCGTACTTTAGGCCAATGCGACTTGTCGCTGAAAAGTCGCTTTTGATAAATTCAGCACCAATGCATTTCTGTCTAAAATAGACTAGAATGCATCATCTTCTAAAAATCCTCTAAAGCAAAAGTCGCAAAAAAGTCACACATATTTAGACTGCGACTTTCTGTGCGACAAATTTCGACTGGAAAAAACAGTGTAAATCCTTTGATAAATCTCCCTCTTTGTCCTGCATTTTGCAAAGCCACAACTGAGAATCAGTTGCTAAGACATTAAAAAAGGTGTTTTTCAATCTTTTAAAAACTGTCAGGGAGATTTATCAAAACCAGGGCAGAGGAAAGGTTGACTAGTTGCCTATGGCAACCAATCAGATTGCTCCTTTCATTTTTCAGAGGACTCTTAATAAATGAAAGAAGCAATCTGATTGGTTGCTATGGGCAACTGGTCAACTTTTTCTTTGCACAAGTTTTGATAAATCCCCCCCCCCCCATGTGTGCTTAAGAGAAGTAGAGTAAACCCCAAGTATCTTCTCACTCCCCTCTACAGGACTTAAAGTGCACCTGCCACTGTATCTATAGCTGTTAAACTGGCCACACAGTGCGGTATGGGGTTATCAAGTTAATGCCAGGATTACCTTTTGTTTCCAATAAATAAAACATGTTTTATCCCGTCCTAGAGTGTCAGAGGGGAGGGCCCAGGGTCCACTATGTGCCAGGGCCACAACACCTTTCTTCTGATGACTGACACACGTGACTTGCCTGCCTGTAGCGGCCCCGTGTAGTTTACCCCTGCATGCACCATGAATGTGTATTATAGTGTAATACTATTATACTCAACATGTGTCGTAATACTCATTGACGGTGTATGTGAGGGCAAACTGCACAGGGCTGCTGCGGGCAGGCAAGCCCTGTGTGTCAGTCACCAGGAGGAACGGTCGTGATGTTAGCAGAGAGAGATTGTGGCCGTGGGGCATTGTGAACCTTTTTTTGTGTAACCCCTTCATTGCTTCTTGCATGTTCAGTGCATTAGTAACCCCTCTCTCTCTCCACATGCCATCTATAGTGTACAGACTTTTACTAGCACTATTTCATGGCATAGGAGAGAGGAGTATGTGATGAGCTCCGATTGGCAGGAAAAGAAGCAACTGTGTAAAAATGGAGTGCCAGGAAGCTAGAAGAGGTAATGCCTTCCCTCCAGCACCTTTAACCCCTTCATGACCCAGCCCATTTTCACCTTCATGGCCTGGGCATTTTTTGAAAATCTGACCACTGTCACTTTAAACATTAATAACTCTGGAATGCTTTTACTTATCATTGTTTTTCCGTGACATATTCTACTTTATGTTATTGGTAAAATTTCACTGATATTTGTATCCTTTCTTGGTAAAAAATCTAAAAATTTCATGAAAATTTTGAAAATTTAGCATTTTTCTAATTTTGAAAGTCTCTGCTTGAAAGGAAAATGGATATTCCAAATAAATTACATATTGATTCACATATACAATATGTCTACTTTATGTTTGCATAAAAAAATTTACAAGTTTTTACTTTTGGAGGACACCAGAGGGCTTCAAAGTTCCGCAGCAATTTTCCAATTTTTCTCAAGATTTTCAAAATCGTAATTTTTGGGGCCCAGTTCAGGTTGGAAGTGGATTTTAAGGGTCTTCATATTAGAAATACCCCATAAATGACCCCATTATAAAAACTGCACCCCCCAAAGTATTCAAAATGACATTCAGTAAGTGTTTTAACCCTTTAGGTGTTTCACAGGAATAGCAGCAAAGTGAAGGAGAAAATTCTAAATCTTCATTTTTTACACTCACATTTTCTTGTAGACCCAATTTTTTAATTTTTACAAGGGGTAAAAGGAGAGAAATCACCCTAAAATTTGTAACCCAATTTCTCTCGAGTAAGGAAATACCTCATATGCGTATGTAAAGTGTTCGGCGGGCGCAGTAGAGGGCTCAGAAGGGAAGGAGCGACAATGGGATTTTGGAGAGTGAGTTTTTCTGAAAGGGTTTTTGGGGGGCATGTCCCATTTAGGAAGCCCCTATGGTGCCAGAACAATGGACCCCCCCACATGTGACCCCATTTTGGAAACTACACCCCTCATGGAATTTAATAAGGGGTGCAGTGAGCATTTACACCCCACTGGCGTTTGACAGGTATTTGAAACAGTGGACTGTGCAAATCAAAAATTTTATTTTTCATTTTCACAGACCACTGTTCCAAAAATCTGTCATACACCAGTGGGGTGTAAATGCTCACTGCACCCCTTATTACATTCCGTGAGGGGTGTAGTTTCCAAAATGGGGTCACATATGGATATTTATTGTTTTGCGTTTGTCAGAACTGCTGTAACAATCAGCCACCCCTGTGCAAATCGCCTCAAATGTTCATGGTGCACTCTCCCTTCTGGGCCTTGTTGTGCGCCCCCAGAGCACTTTGCGCCCACATATGGGGTATCTCCGTACTCGGGAGAAATTGCATTACAAATTTAGAGGGTCTTTTTTCCCTTTTACCTCTTGTGAAAATGAAAAGTATAGGGCAACACCAGCATGTCAGTGTAAAAAATTTATTTTTTTACACTAACATGCTGGTGTAGACCCCAACTTCACCTTTTCATAAGGGGTTAAAGAAGAAAAAGCCCCCCAAAATTTGTAAGGCAATTTCTCCCAAGTACGGCGATACCCCATATGTGTCCCAAAAGTGTTGCCCTGAAATACGACAGGGCTCCAAAGTGAGAGAGCGCCATGCGCATTTGAGGCCTGAATTAGGGATTTGCATAGGGGTGGACATAGGGGTATTCTATGCCAATGATTCCCAAACAGGGTGCCTCCAGCTGTTGCAAAACTTCCAGCATGCCTGGACAGTCAATGGCTGTCCGGCAATACTGGGAGTTATTATTTTGCAACAGCTGGAGGCTCCGTTTTGGAAACAGTAGCGTACCAGACGTTTTTCATTTTTTTGGGGAGGGGGGGGGCTGTGTAGGGGTATGTGTATATGTAGTGTTTTTTACTTTTTATTTTAGGTTAGTGTTAGTGTAGTGTAGTGTTTTTAGGGTACAGTCACATGGGCGGGGGTTTACAGCAAGTTTGCCGCTGGAAGTTTGAGCTGCAGCGCAAAATTTGCGCCATCTCAAACTTGCAGCACTCACTGTAAACCTCCGCCCATGTGAGTGTACCCTGTACATTCACATTGGGGGGAGGGGGCAAACATCCAGCTGTTGCAAACTCCGAGCATGCCCTTTGGCTGTCCGTGCATGCTGGGAGTTGTAGTTTTGCAACAGTTGGAGGAACACTGGTTTGGAAACACTAAGTTAAGTAATAAACTTTCAAGTGTTTTGCAACCAAACTTAGTGTTTCCAAACCAGTGTGCCTCCAGCTGTTGCAAAACTACAACTCCCAGCATGCATGGTCTGTCAGTGCATGCTGGGAGTTATAGTTTTGCAACAATTGCAACAGCTGGAGGCACTGAGGTAGGAAACGGACAATGTTTCCCAACTAGTGTGCCTCCAGTTGTTGCAAAACTACAACTCCCAGCATGCCCAGACTGCCCAGGCATGCTGGAAGTTGTAGTTCGGCAATATCTGAAGGATCATATGTTGCCGAACTACAACTTCCAGCATGCTTGGGCAGTCTGGGCATGCTGGGAGTTGTAGTTTTGCAACATCTGGAGGTCCACAGTTTGGAGACCACTGTATAATGGTCTCCAATCTGTGCTCTTCCAGATGTTAGAGAACTACAACTCCCAGCATGCCTGGACAGACTGAGCATGCTGAGATTTGTAGTTTTGCAACATCTGGAAGAGCACAGATTGGAGACCATTATACAGTGGTCTCCAAACTGAGGACCTCCAGATGTTGCAAAACTACAACTCCCAGCATGCCCAGAAAGCCAAAGGCTGTCTGGGCATGCTGGGAGTTGCAGTTTTGAAACTCCCAAAGGCAGCAGTGAGATCGCTTTACGGCGATCTCACTGCTGCCAATGAAGATGCCGCACTGCTGCTGGAAACTCACCTCCGGGACGCAGCGCCGCCGGGACCGCCGGGAGGACGCCGGGACCGCTCGGGACACCGCTCGGACGGGTAAGTGACGCCGGGGGACGGGTCAGGGACACTTAGCAGAGTGGTGTGTGTCCCGATCCCCGTGATCGGGACTCACACACCGTGCTACTAAGTTTTTTCATAGCGAAACGCTGCTATCAGCTAGTCAGATTTGACTAGCTGATAGCAGCGATCGCTGGGGGTGGGGGTGGGGGGGGGGGGTGTATGGGAGATGAAACCCCCTGTGGTCGCATGGTAAGATGACTGGCTATCAGTGATAGCCACCATCTTTCCGGGCGCTGCGGGGTGCCGCGAGTAGCGGCAAAAATGTTCATGACGTACCTGTATGTCATGGGTCGGGAACACCTTGCCACCCATGACGTACAGGTATGTCATAGGTCGGGAAGGGGTTAAAGGGGTACTTCGGTAAAAAACTTTTTTTTTTTTTTTTTTTAAATCAACTGGTGCCAGAAAGTTAAACAGATTTGTAAATTACTTCTATTAAAAAATCTTTATCCTTCCAGTACTTATTAGCAGCTGTATGCTACAGAGGAAATTCTTTGCTTTTTGAATTTCTCTTTTGTCTTGTCCACAGTGCTCTCTGCTGACACCTCTGTCCTTGTCAGGAACTGTCCAGAGTAGCATAGGTTACAATGTGTCATAAGTTATAGTGTCCCGAAGTTATCACAACATGAAATGGGACATGATTTGCAAATTACTTATATAAAAAAAATCTTAATCCTTCCAGTACTTATCAGCTGCTGTATGCTCCAGAGGAAATTCAAAAAGAAAAGAACTTCCTTTGTAGTATACAGCAGCTGATAAGTTCTGGAAGGATTATGATTTTTAAATAGAAGTAATTTACAAATCTGTTTAACTTTCTGGCACCAGTTGATGCGAAAAATGTTTTTCCCACAGGAGCAAACCTTTAACATATTACTTATTTTTAACTAACTATTTCTGACTTTTGGTGGCATAGTCTGAAGTTCTTTTCTATATTTTTTAAAGGAGTAGTCCGGCGTGCACTTTTCTAATTTTATCCGGTCCAAAATAAAAGAAAACAAACTTTCTCTTACCTGCCAACGAGCCCCCGGAGCTCCGGTACAGGTGTTTGGTCCCCGGGCTGTATTCTTCTTAATTCCTGTTAGCCCGGCACGTCACACGGAGCTTCAGCCTATCACCAGCCGAGGCGGGACATTGCTGCGGCCGGTGATAGGCTGAAGCTCCGTGTGACGTGCCGGACTACTCCTCTAATTTACTTGGGAAACGGGGAGTCTGACCACTGGGACCCCCCCTCCGTGATCACCTACCCATGACACTGGCTCTCTTTATGCATGGAGTGACTCCTCTCCATGCGCGGATTACTGTTGACCACGGCACAGAGTGATGGCTGACATTTTCTTCCATATATTTCTATGGGAAAGCCAACAAATTCATGAACGCTGTATCTCCGTCTCTCCCATACAGATACATGAAGGAGCGTGCCAGCCACTGCTTCATGCTTTGGTTGACAGTACAAAATGGTCGACCCTTTACTAATGGGGTTTTTACATGGGATGATTATCGGTAGAATGAGAGTTAATAGCTCGCTCCTAATCATTGGCCCATATAAAGGGACCAGGGATCAGCTGACAAATGAGAAAATACTTGCTAAGGTAGGCTAAGGTGTTTTTGTTTTAGGTCATCACAAATCAAGTGAAAAATAAAATCATGAGGGCAGCTATCCTCAATTGAGTGAGTGAGCAGCTATCTCACAGATATCTCACTCTCAGGAGTACAGTTATACTGCGAGTCTCAGTGTACGTAGTTTTAAAACACTTCTGCCACATTGTAGTTATATGAGCACTGACAAATTATACATTTTAACTATAGTGGGAATAAAAGCTAAGTTTTATTTTTGTATAGGGGAGTCTCTAGTTTAGGGTGGTCACTTAGAGGCATGTTCCTAAAGATGTATTGATCACGTGTGGATATGGCATACAGGGTCACTATAGCTGATTGGGGGTAGATATACAGGCTAATCCACTTACGTGTGCAACACGACAATCGTATATAAGATCTGCTCACATACATCCATTGGAAGAGAAATGAAACTTGGAACACTAACCTTGGAATCTTGCTATGAAGATTAATTGACAGTCCATGAACATGAACCACGTACCCCCCGTGACACGAGCAGAGCTGGGATGGCAGGAGCATGCACTCAGACAAAAAAAACACTTGAAAGGCTCAGTAAATGAGCGCTGATCACCAAGATTGATGCTCCAATTAGACATTTTTAGTAAATCTGGGTCACTGTATATACATTCAATGCCGGCAAAGCAGGCAGAAGCCACCAAGGTCCACCCCAATGTGTATAATGGCAGGTTAACCAAAAGAATGGTGTTAGTATTAGAGCCCCTAATGTTATACAGCAAACTGACAACAACTTGCAAGGAAAATCACCTTGAGGGTCAAAGTGCGCTACATTATTAGATGTTTTTGTACTAGAAAATATAATCTGTGAAACGGCAGTCCCACAGGAACTGCGAAGCGATCTCCCGGCTGTGGCCAGGTACCTCTGTGTATCTACTAGAAGTAGCAGATTTCCCATTGTAGAAATCTGCCACTACAAGCGGACATACAGAGCTACCTGCTGCAGCCGGGAGCTTGCTTTGCATCTTTAGAGTGAAAAACGCTGCAGATGCACCCCATGTGACCCTGCCCTAAGACTGTGTTTGGCTGCAGTGGAAGTTTTCAAGAAAAAAGCTATGAAAAACTGCCATGTGGACATGCAGTCTAAAGATAAGGATCAATAATCTTTTAATTTACAAAGAAATGAAATATTAAGTAAAATGTAATTTCTCCCCTTAAAGGGGTATTCCAGGAATTTGACTATGCTACAGGGGTTGTAAAGTTAGTGTAGTTAATATAGTGTCTGTACCTGTGTGTGACGGTTTTCTCACAATTCTTATGTGATTTTCACCCCAATATTTATTTTTACCAGCATACAAAATGACTGTTGTCTCGGATTTTTCCCAGGTTGCATTGCGGCCGAGACCTGACTCACTAGTCAGCAGATGACAGGGAGCCTGTCTGCTTCAATGGGTGGAGGGATCGCTTGGTGGGAGATATAGATCAATCTGCAACTAATGCAACAGCTGTAGGCACCCTGATTTAAAACCACAGGTATTTTGAATTGATGCAGCTCATTTATGTTTCAATGGGTGGGGTGGCTGATGTGTGGGAGGAAAATGGAATTATGGGATTTGTAGGCAAAGAAGATAACTCAAAAAGGAAATACAAGTTCACAAAAAGCTAGCCACAGTGTTATGGTAATCTCATAGCCATTTAGCCCCAAGACAAGCGCAGATCCTTCCTAATCATGTCCATTACTGTCTGCCAGGTACGTACTAAAGTCACCTTATGGTGGAGAACCCCTTTAAGAGTACGTTCACATGTACAGGATCCTACGCAGATTTGATGCGCAGGATTTGTAACTGCAGATTAGAAGCTGTGCTCAGTCATTTCGTTTATATTGAGATCTGCGGCAGAAAGTCCTGTGCATCAAATCTGCGCAGGATACTGTATATGTGAACGCACCCTAAATGTGACTTAATAAAGCTTTATTCACACCACTCATAAACTCTCAACAGCTGTTTCTAAATGAGCTTCTTCCAAGCAGAGTCTGTAAGTTCAAACAATATAAGCACTCTCATTTATTTATGTACTTACTATAAAACATCTTTTACCAGTTTATTTACGTAAGTGACCACAGAGACATCAAGAGGTTAATCTGAAAATTACTATTAGGGTAGGGTCACACGTGCCGTATTTTTCTGCCTATTTGCTTCTGCATATTTTACTACCCATTAGGGGTGTGAATCGCCAATAATTTGGCGATTCGATTCGAGATACCATGGTGGCGATTCAATATATCGCGATATTGTCATGATGGCGATATATCGCGATATTCCCTATTAAAAGCTTGGGAAAACTTATTCTACACATCAATACTACATTCACACAAAGATGTACTGTATTAAATATACATTTATTTTTTCTTAAGAACAATGAGGACTTACAAAGTCATGTTGATGCAGCGTTCACTCTGCAGCAGCTACCGCGAGACTACAGACTCAGACCAAACAGGAAGGAGAACATACGCACTCACAGGACAACTCTCGCGGGATCTTGTTCTTTCTCAGCTGCGACTCGCAGCTGAGAAAGAACAAGATCCCGCGAGAGTTGTCCTGTGAGTGCGTAGACTGCGTACGTTCTCCTTCCTGTTTGTTCTGAGTCTGTAGTCTCGCGGTAGCAGCCTGCGAGTGGGACAGAGCTGATAACAGGTACACTGCCAACTAGTGGTCAGGAGTTTAAGTGTTATAAAAGAAAAATAAGAGACAAATAGGACTGTGACTCAGTGAGTGAAATACAGTAAATGTTAATTATAATAATTTATAAAAAAAATCGATTCTCAGAATTTAAAAATCGATTCAGTATCGCGGAACAAAAAATCGCGATAATCGCGCAAATCGATTTTTTCTTACATCCCTACTACCCATTGAGGTCAATGTGTAGAAAAATCAGCTGCCTATTTTGCTACCCATTGACTTCAATGGGCAGGACAATAAGCAGCTGCAAAATAAGGCATGTGTGATACTGTACTACCCTAAGTGATTGCCACATGGATGATAAACACTACAAACCCCCCAAAAAATATTTCATAGTACATATTTCTATTAAACCATGTGATAAGCATATGAAGGCATAGCACGTACATGATAACTGTGCATTACAGTATTTTACTTTGTAATATTATAGATACCACACAGGGTAATATCATTTATTATTAATAACAATGATAATTACGTACAGGCTGATCACAATGGAGATTGAGCTATTTAGAACAGAATTGACAAAAACATACATATCGCTGGGGGCAAGTTCCAAATTTTATTATTATACCTGATAGATTCATTTCTTTGCAAACAACAGATTTGAAATTTTCAACAAAAAAGTCCCGTTGTTTGAATGATACAACTTTTCTTCTGGGAAAACATTAATAACCAATAATAAAGGTTAACAGTGTTTGCAGAAGTATTACCTTTTACCTATAATCACATTCTACAGGGTAAACATGGACACAAACAAGTTTATATATGTCCCCGGAATCATCTACTTCATAGCCTCTTCTTTACAGTCCTGGTGCATGTAAAAGAATACATTTGAGAAGCAGAATTTAGATTCCACTGAGGGTCTATTCACACAGTGGAATTTCCGCCTGAAATGAAAGCCCAATACACTTCTATGGGATTCCACACTCCCATTGACACTTTGGAAATCCTGCTTGCGGAATAGCGGGATTTCCTAAGTGTCAACCGGAGTGCGGAATCCCATAGAAGTGTATTGGGCTTTCATTTCAGCCGCAAATTCCGCTGTGTGAATAGACCCTAAACCCCCCCCCCAGATGCAGACGCCTGACTGATTCAGTAACTTGCAGACTATTGTGTTGCCTTGTTTTTCCCTTATAACTTTATTCAGTGTTCCTAAAGCTGGCCATAATTTTCTGACAGCTGTGGCCAAACTCTCATTCAAATGACAGCTACCCCCCTATACAGTTGTACACTCAGCTGAGTCAAGCATGTGCTCAGAAAGAGGGGAGTAAGCAGCTGCCAGACACCACTAGCGGCGACTTATCTCCCCTGAGAACAAAACATTTTACACATGTTGAAACTGAACTGCCTTATCCTTCTTTCTTAGGGTCCGTCCACACGGGCGGATTACCTGCGGAGTTTCCGCAGCAGACTTTGCTACCATTGACTTCAATGGGTCCGAACGAAAATCTGCAAATCTACCTCGACTGCGGCTTTTCTGCTGACCCATTGAAGTTAATGGTAGCAAATACACTGAGGAAATTCCGCAGGTAATCCACCCGTGTGAGCTGACCTTTATACAAAAGCTGACCACTGCTCCTTGTCTGAATATATGTTTATTTACACAACAGCATTGACATATAGGTATCCCCAATACTGAACACATGGTTAACCATGCAGTAGCTTTGCACAGACAATTTCAGTAATCCTGCCCACAAGTATAATTCAACTCAAAGAAATATTTAAAATATAAGATATGGTAAATTTTTCATGTGACTGATGATAAAAAATAATAATTACATAGTCATTCCAACAGGGAAATCCAAGAAATTATTTGTAATGCTTTTTGCTACAATTATCAAAATATTTCATATGATCATAGACACAAATCTGTAGAAATAAATAACAAACATTTCTGTTAAATTTATGTGAGCAAATCCCCACAAACTAAAAAACAACTTAAAGATTCAATTCAAAGAAGGTGCCCTGGTTAATGTCACCCTATTAAAGGGGTTGTCTATGATGGAGAGATGAAACTGGGATAAGCTGCAATACAAGATATGCTGGGGGTTGTTTACTATTCACCTATTCCAAATGAGCCAGACTTGTGGCTTTATTCATATTAAAAAATAAATAAATAACTGGCGTGCATGTCTTGCACCTCTTTTACAGTGTTCTAGTCACTTTTTTCCTAAGGAGGCATGGCCTCCAAAATGACACGCTGCAGGGCAGGCAAACCTGTGTATATAATAGCAATACATGGAATTCAAACAGTAATTCACATGATGCTAAATTCTGCCTCATTTTTACGCACGGAATTCCGCCTAAATGTATTGTCCATTCACTTTAAAGGGATTTTGCAAGGTCATTCACACAGCAGAATTTTTGATGTGTAAATCCAGCATTCCGCGCTCCGGAAAAATATGTCTGGTCTTATATTTTTCCAGACTTTGGCTGCAGAATCCCATTGAAGTCAATGGGGCTTGAATTTCTGCGCAAAATGCGGAATTGGTGCAGAAATAGTGCGGAATGCATGTGGAATACATGTGGAATTCATGCGGAATAAAAATGTAGCTTTAAAGGGGTATTTTGGGCTTAACTAACTTTTAACTATCCTGCCCATTATGAATAATTATGCTAGTTTTATATTTACTTGCTATACTGCTCTGCCGTGGATCGTCTTCTTTTTCTTCATTATATGGTCCCCCCAGGTCTAACGTTTCCATTTAGGTCCTGATGATGTTCGTCTCACAATCCTTTGCAGCTAGAGGCGACAGCTGGTATCGGGGCTTGGCTATTTCTTGTATTTCCTCACAAGCCAGCCCCCTGATGAAGTTTGCGGTCCATCTGTACATCCTGACGTGCCGGCGTCCTGTGATCTCAGCAATCTGCAGAATGCGGGAACGCCGGCACATCAGGACGTACAGAAGGATCGCAAACTTCATCAGGAGGCTGGCTTGTGAGGAAATACAAGAAATAGCTAAGCCTCGATACCAGCTGCCACCTCTAGCCACAAAGGATAGTGAGACAAACATCATCCATAACTAAACAGAAACACTAGACCTAGGGGGACCATATAATGAAGAAAAAGAAGACGATCCACGGCAGAGCGGTATAGCAAGTAAATGTAAATCTAGCATAATTATTGGTAATGGGCAGGATAGTTAAAAGTTAGTTAAGCCCGGAATACCCCTTTAACAAAGGCCACCTTTTTAACTGTGCTGCTGAATCATGCAGAAAGCATCCGGAAATTCTGCATAAATTCAGATCAATTCTGCAAATGTGGGAAATGCTAACATGCATTCTTCCTTGTGATCGTGGGTGGCCTTAGGCTACGTATTAGTTTTAGTAAATCGATCCTAATGTCCATTAACAGATACAGCGCTCTTTACACATGATAAAAGCACACCCTTTTTCTAATTGTTTAAATCTTTCTAAACTATGGAAGGTATGCATTATTCTGGTTGGCAACAGTTGCAACATTTTTGCACAAAACTCATTTTGCACAAAACTTTTGTGGGGACCATAGAAACATTTAATACCAGTCTCATAGGGATGAATAGAGAAAGAGACATTTGGTTTACACAATAAAGGCTATTGGATTTGGCAAGCCGGATTGGTAGTCACACCCAGCAGAACTGCAAAGGATCTTGAAAAGAAAATTTCCCCAAAGGAAATGAACTGCGTGACTATTTAGAACGGACGGCACCCACCATCTGCTCCAATAACGCTTTATTGCGTGACTGTGGCAGGTACAAACAACAGGTGCGATAAGCAACAATTGTTTCGCGCTGGCACGCACTTCTCCTCAGCTTACACTGAAATCATCCTGCACTTTAAATCCACCGCCTCCAGATGACGTAACAAGTCAGCCGACCAACACAAAGTCTTGCGGCTACTCCCCGTGTCTGCAGGTGAGGGAGTGAACAGAGAGCAAGCTCCTCCTCTCCTAAATAACTCAACCTTAGCAGAACTACACAAGGGCAGGGGGAGAGCCACAATATGTGAATGGTAGCTGACAAACGAGAAACGCAAATAGAGCTGTGGTTTAAAGTATATTTACTAAATTATACATATAATACAAAGGCACATAATAACTGTGCCCTATACAGCCATTATATGTACGAGCAATGTGATACCAACATTAACGTGATAATAAAACCAAAAGGACAAGTTACAAAAATACACTCATGTAATTTTTATCATTGAGGCCACAAGGACCTAAGGCGTCTGTTCTTAAAACCTCGCTTCTCGCTGTAATAAGAGTCTATGACGACCCCCCCCATTTTGGGGTACCAATTGATGTTCCAGTCCTGCGAATCGTAGGGTCACCATGGTGAACTTCTTTTACATGTTCTATGAGCCGAGGGCACCCCATTCCCATAGCTACTAATTTAAAGTGCTCACGTATACGTACATATAGGTGGCGAATGGTTTTTCCTATGTAGTATCGTCCACAAGGACATAAAAGTACATAAACTACAAATTTGGATTTACAAGTAATACAGTAACCCCCCGACCTACGATGGCCCCGACATATGATAAAATCGACATAAGATGGCCTCTCAGAGGCCATCGCATGTCGATGTCAGCATCGACATACGATGCTTTTATATGTCGGGGCCATCGCATTAACTGCTATCCGACAGCGCAAAATGCTTAAGCTGCTGTCGGATAGCAGTGTAATGTGCCCCAGCAGGTTCACTTACCTATCCCCGCTGCTCCGGGTCCACTTCGCGATCCTCCGGTGTCTTGCGCATCTTCTCCAGGGTCCGGGCCTTGCTTTCCGGCGTCGTTATTACGTCACTACGCACGCCGCGCCGGCGCAGCAGCGTAATAACGTCAGCGGAAAGCATGGCCCGGACCCTGCAGAAGATGCGCAAGACACCGGAGGATCGCGAAGAAGACACCGGAGCAGCGGGACAGCATCGGGAGCCCCTGGAACAGCAGCGGGAGCGGTGAGGACCTGGTCCGGAGCGACGGGGACAGGAGAGTACAGCTTCCTATACTTTACATTGCACGGATCCCTCAACATACGATGGATTCGACAAACGATGGGTCGTTTGGAACGAATTACCATCGTATGTTGAGGGACCACTGTAAAATGTTTGACATACCATTCCACCCATGTGTACGTATTTCGCCTCCATGTCAAAACTACAATGTGAGCATTGCTTACAACGAAAGTTCCCAGAAGGTAAACATTGGTCCAACAAGTTTTTATTCGTAGATTTAAATTGGTTGGATACTAGCCTTCTTTCTTTAGTGCGATTTTTTTTCAGTAGGAAGGTTTTTTAATACAACTTCTCTTAATCAGGATCTCCCTCCACTATATGCCAGTAGTGGTGGATCGGTGATTGGATCACATTATCAGCAGGGGAATGCGCAAATGAAAAAGTGAATTGCCTATTGTCCTGCTTCAGCCTTTTATTTTTCAAAAGGGACACCCAATCCATTTTACTAGCTTTCTCAAAGGCTTTATGAACTTGTTTAGATGGATATCCCCTGGCCACTAGGTGACTCACTAGATCAATTGCTTGCTCGTTGAAAATGTCATTACTACAGATACGCCTAATTCTGATGAATGGGGAGTAGGGGATGGCTTTCCTGACGTGAGGGGGATGGAAGCTGTCATAATGCAACAATGCGTTCGTAGCGGTAGGTTTCCTATGGCTAGCTGTTTTTAATCTTCTTCCACCTTCACATCCAGGAACTTCATCTCACCTCCTCCGAATACTGCTGTAAAGTGCATATTCATGTTATTATGGTTCAGGTAGGTGACAAACTGATTAAACTGAACCTCTGACCCGGACCAGACTATACAGATGTCATGCATATATCTTAGAAATGTTTTCACATATGTAGTGAAGGGGTTATATTTGGAAAAAAACAAACACTTTTTCATAGGCGGCCAAAAATAAATTTGCAAAGGAACAGGCTACGGGAGTGCCCATGGCAACTCCCGTCTATACAGGTGTTATTGAACCGGAATGCGTTCTGGGTTAGAATAAATGTGAGGGATTCGCAAATTAATTCCACCAATCCCCTTCAATGCCTATATCGACGAGGAGATCCCCCAACACCCGGACCCCCAACTCTTGGGGGATCCGGGTATAGAGGCCAACTAGAAATCCTCTTGCCAATGCACTTCCTGTATAGCCTGCAAAAATTCTCCTCTATCCTTGAGATATGTCGGGAATTGGCCAAAATCGGCCTAATTAGCCAATGTACTTCAACAATCCCCCGTCACCGAGCCGATTGCCGAGAAGATGGGACGTCCTGGGGGTCGGCTCGGGGACTTGTGAATTTTAGGTATATAGTACCAATATGGTTTATGTGGATAATTAGGGAACAACTTTTCGTCATTTTTCTCTGAAATAATTCCTTGTTCAACATACTTTTGTAATAGGGATTGTAGGAGACTTTAATATTTCCCGGTGGGGCCTGACGAAGCGCGCAAGCGCGATAACGGACCGTCGCCCATTCCTTTCCCCCACCTACTACACCTGCCCGCTCTCCCTCGCACCTACTACATTGCTGTAAGCTACACATGAAATCAAAGAAGCTGGCGATTTACCTCTTCACCTGGTGAGTGCTTCATTTCTACGTTTCTATGTTTGGTATACATAATATAGTAGTGTTGGTGACCTGATAGGTATGCCACCGTGGATATTTATTCACATTAACCAGGGCAGCCTCAGCTCTCCACCTGTATTTCTCATGGTGCAGTAACATAACAATCATACAAAGAAGACAAACTATTCAATAAAAAACATTACAAAGGCACTTTACTCCGCATTGTCCCTCGCTGAACAGATAAAGCTCTACAAAAAGTTACATTCAGGGTAATGTTCTTACATAGGCAGCATCACAGAGGTGTTGTTGATGTCCCATTCATCCATACTGCTAAATAGCTACGTAAATACAGTGATAAATATCTTTTACTCTGTGCTTTATGTACATTTATATTCAGGAACTCTTCTATACAGGTCAACTTAGGTAGGTATACAGCAGAGTCACATACTGTCACCAGATCTGAACTCATTCATACCAAAGAAGCTTGATTCTTCAGCAGTCTCCTTGGACTCATATTGTAATGAAGATTTTTTTCATCTTATCTGTGGCCGTTGGGGTGGGGGTCCTGGAGGTGCTGAGAGGATATAAAAGACAATATTAACAATTGATCATTTCTGAAAGCAGTTCTATAAGGCTAGAAAACATAGTTGGTTTCTTCCAGAAACAGTGTTATTTGGCTGGGTTAACACATTGGGGCAGATTTATCATGACCTCTTTTTCAAGTCCTGGTTTTAGTCCTGGTTTGGCTTTAGTCGCACCTTTTTTTTAATTGTCCTTGCATCATATTTCTGAAAATTCCCATGGTGTATGATAAATTTCTTTTTTTTTTTTTTTATTCCAAAATTTCTTATTTTTATAATCTTTCAAAACAGACACCAGGCGGATGTATGATACATTTTATGCACATACACTATTGCCTCCACTAGAGCACACTTTCTTTTTTATAACAGTTTTTTTTATTAAAGAATTTTTCTTTAAAACAAGATATTTGAGAATAAGAAAATAAAAGTACATAGAATAATAAACAGTTTCTAAAGTAAAAAAGTGCAATGACCTGCCCTCAACTTCCGTAGCTACAATTATATTAAACCAGTGGTCACCAAACTGTGGCCCTCCAGATGTTGCAAAACTACAATTCCCAGCATGCCTGGACAGCCGTTGGCTGTCCAGGCATGCTGGGAGTTGTAGTTTTGCAACATCTGGAGGGCCACAGTTTGGGGACCACTGTATTAAACTAAATTGAGCAAGGAGACATGTCAGTGTTTAAAGACAGCAGCTGTTGGTTTACCAAAGAGAGACAGACAAGGGAACATTTTACGAATCAGGAGATTGAGGTTCTAGTTGTATTTTCATTTCAACTTATATTGAAGACATAACTGTAACAGAAGCTAGTCAAATTTGTTTTATTTCAAGCTGGGTTTTAACCCCTTTTTGAACTATGACATACAGGTACATCATGGGATGAGCGAGGAAGTATGGGGTCGGCTGAAGAGTCGGGGCGACATAACCGGCAGATGCCCGGTGCTATCAGCAGCTCACATCTGCCGGTAATAACACACGTAGGTGATGGTGGTGATATCCATTATTTAAGTGTTTACATGCCACAATCAATAGCAATTTACACAGTAAATCCCGCTGATTCCTGGTAGTTTTGTAGTTGCTCCATGGCCCATGGTGCAGATGTGTTGCTGGGGCAGGCCGAGGCCTTACCTTGCCCTGGGCCTCTTTTGTGCCTTATGGATTGTTAAAAACTGCCTTTGGATATACAGTTCCAATCACATAAAGCATATTAATATTACAATACTATAATGTTACATTAATTGTTGATTGATTGCTTAGAATAGGCCGCTAGGGGGGTAAAAAGTGTAACCCTAAAATCCCATTGACCTCCCCCCACCACCTTTTCACATTTTATTACTATGACACTGTTAAAACTTTGAGGGATTTTGTTGCTTTTGGAACTGTCTAAACTATTACATTATCACATTCCACGGTGATATATAGCAAAAAGGGCACAACTTTATGAGTCACATTAAACCTCAGAAAATAAAAGATATGTTGGAGTTAAACTAATAAAAATATCAAGTTGAAAAATTATAAAGGTGATGTAAATGGCAAGACCACTGCAATCTCCTTAAGCAGGCCCCACCTCTGTTACCACTGTACAACTTAAAGGGGTACTCTGGCGGAAAACTTTTTTTTTTTTAATCAACTGGTGCCAGAAAGTTAAACAGATTTGTAAATTACTTATATTAAAAAAATCTTAATCCTCCCAGTACTTGTCAGCTGCTGAATACTACAAAGGAAATTCTTTTTAGGAACACAGTGCTCTCTGCTGATATCAGGAGCAAAGTGCTCTCTGCTGACATCTCTGTCCATTTTAGGAACTGTCCAGAGCAGCATATGTTTGCTATGGGGATTTTCTCCTACTCTGGACAGTTACTAAAATGGACAGAGATGTCAGCAGAGAGCACTGTGCGAGTGAACGCAGCAGAGAGCTCTGATCAGCATTATCAGTCATCTTCTGCTCTGGTCTGTGGGAAGGCAGATCAGAGCAGAAGACGCCGGGAAGGCAGCGGAGCCAGGTGAGGGGAGCTCCGTCTGCCGTGCTGGATGATTGGATCGCCGCGTCAGCGCTGCGGGCGATCCGATCATTTATTTTAATGACCGCGATTATGCAGATGCCTTGATCTGTATTGATCACGGCATCTGAGGGGTTAATGGCGGACATCCGCGGGATCTGCGGCATCTGAGGGGTTAATGGCGGACATCCGCGGGATCGCGGATGTCCGCCATTACGGGAGGGTCCCTGGCTGCGATCAGCAGCCGGGACCTGCCGTGCATGATCCGGGCATCGCTCCGATGCTCGCGGTTATGCTTAGGACGTAAATGTATGTCCTGGTGCGTTAAGTACCACCTTACCAGGACGTACATTTACGTCCTGTGTCGTTAAGGGGTTAAACTACAAAGTTGTCTACCAACACTACTTGTCAAAATATGAGTGTAGTTGTGAAAAAGATGCCACTAAATGAGACTAGAAGTTAAAAGAAAACCAATTATTAATCATAGTATTTTGGTAAATATTTGTTTACTAATTTTTAGTGGAACTGACAAAGAGAAAACCTTTTTGTGTTTTTAACCCATGCCCAATTTTGGGTAAAAATACTCATAATAAAATTTCATTAAGATATGTTTACACAGCGTACAAAATACAGGTGTATTTATTTACAGCCAGATTATCGGATGTATATTGAAATGTGTCCTTTTTTTTCCAATTATGCCCAAAAAACTTCTGAATATACGACCATAATTAAAATACGGGCATATTTTTTATGCATTGTGAACATACCCTTATATTGTGTTTAAAGTGGCTTGAAATACTGTGAATTATAAACACTACACCCTGTGTTTAAAAAGTAATCCCACATGTACCATTAATAATAGCTCCACATGCACATGTGATGTATTGTAAGGGTTAAGTCCCATGTTTCAGTTACTGCATGTGGATAAAACCACATGCAGTGTCCAATGGCTGCACGGGTAAGAAGGCAAATTCACTGACAAAACTGAGCAGCCATCAGACATGGATTGATCTGCAAATAGCTGCAGTGGGGACTGTACCATTCAGACCCTTCAGTACTGTTAAAATAGAAGGCATAGTAAACTGCATTCTGATTACCATAAGACTAGAATGTAAATGTACACAATGTTCTTAAAGGACAACTGCGGCACAATATACACTTATCCCCTATCTACAAGATAGGGGATAAGTGTTTGATTGCGGGGGGTCCGACCGCTGGGACCCTCCTTGATCTCCCTAACGGGCTGCTGCCATTAGCGCTCATAGTGAGCGCTGAAGGCGCGTAGCATCGACCTAGAGGTCGACGGTGACGCCCCGTCTCCTCCCCGTCCCAATACAGTTCTATGGGGGAGACGGGGAGGCAGGAACACTGCCTCCCGCCTCTTCCATAGAGATGTATGGAGGAGGCGTGCTGGCCGCAACGTCATGCTGCGGCTGGCACGCCCCCTGCATGGGAGAACCACGGCACAGCCGCGGCCCCGTACAGGAGATCACAGGGGATCCCAGCGGTCTGACCCCCCGCGATCAAACACTTATCCCCTATCCTGTGGATAGGGGATAAGTGTTAATTACGCTGCAGATGTCCTTTAAGTAGAAAAATAAATACAGAAATTATTGTCCGGAATATAATATATATCTATCTAAAACAGTGAGGAACATACCGGTATGGCATTTGCTGGGGTAGACCCTTTCAAATGGTTCATACACTTCTGGCGGTGGCAAGTCCTCCAATGAATGAAAGGTGAATTTAGACTCAAAGTCATCTGTAAAAGAGATATTATTAGTCAGATATTGTGTCAAACCAATGTCCACATTTAGGGTCTATTCACACGTACAGTATTCTGCGCAGATTTGATGCACAGGATTTGAAGCGGTGTTCAGTTATTTAGTTTACATTGAAATCTGCAGCAGAAAATCCTGCGCATCAAATCTGTACAGAATACTGTACATGTGAATAGACCCTAAAGGCAAAATGTATTGATATTTTATTTTCAGGATAGGTCATCATTTTATATCAGTGGTAGATGATAAAATATGGGGATTTAGTGACAACCCAGTGGTGGCTTTTGATATTGATTTGAGGCAGTGTTTTCCAACCAGGGTGCCTCCAGCTGTTGCAAAACTATAACTCCCAGCATGCCCTGACACACTGGTTGGGAAACACTGTCCTAAGGATAGGCCATCAATGTTAAATCCTGAAAAACCTGTTTAGGGTGGATCCAAACACAATGTTTGTTGGAAAAACACAACTGCAGTATATGATGCAGTTTTTGAGCCAAAGCCAGGAGTGAATTCAAAAGGCATTGAAAATATAAAGGAAGGACTTATACTTCTCACTGGATCCACTCACTGCAGGGGTGTTATTCCAAAATACACTGGGGTAGATATTGAAAAACTACTGTAATTTCAGTTCCAGCGATATTATTCACACCTTATTTTTTCCTCCTCACATTTTCAAAGGTCTCTTTTGTTGCTTTAAAAATATGAAAGTTTGTAAGAGGGCATTCTCGCGCCACTTTGTTTTTTTTTCCTGCCAAAATGCATATTTTGCCGTCCCCAAATTTTTTTTGTTGCCATCTTTCATTTATTTTTTTTGTGCCAGAATTCTTTTTACTGCTATAGTGACAATATATAGCAGATTTGGAAAATGAACACATGCTGCTTCTCATGAAATCTTTAGTCTTTTGGGTCTGCCTTTGTGTTTTAGTAACAAATAAAAACCCAGGGAGATGTACAGAGAGAAGTTTTGTATATGGCAGTAATATTTTAGATATATAAATAGTAAAGGTCAAATTAACATTACCTAAGTGATGGATATTTCCAGGACTAGGAGGACGATATCCTTGCTGTGCTAGATTTCTGTTAGGAGGTTGGTGACCCTGCTGTCTGCTGGAAAGCTCTGTAGATGGTGATCGTGCAGGAGGTGGTGGTGGAGGAGCCAATCGCCCTCCACTGTTTGCTAATGAAAAGAATCATACAATAAACTTTTTGAATAAATTCTTATTAAGATTCCATGCATTATACAGTTATCTAATTCAAAAAATTTTATTGACAAAATACTCCAATGCATAGGTCCTCAACTGGTAGAACACACCATATTTCTAGGGGGTACAAACAATATCCCCTTGCTGTAATTTATTACTATAAAATGTGCAGCTTTAGGGGTACTTTAATGTCATTTATTTTCATTCATGGTTCTGGGCTTAATACACTGAGAACCACTGCATTAACCCCTTAAGGACCAGGCCATTTTATACCTTAAGGACCGGAGCGTTTTTTGCAATTCTGACCACTGTCACTTTAAACATTAATAACTCTGGAATGCTTTTAGTTATCATTCTGATTCCGAGATTGTTTTTTCGTGACATATTCTACTTTAACTTAGTGGTAAAATTTTGTGGTAACTTGCATCCTTTATTGGTGAAAAATCCCAAAATTTGATGAAAAAAATGAAAATTTAGCATTTTTCTAACTTTGAAGCTCTCTGCTTGTAAGGAAAATGGATATTCAAAATATATTTTTTTGGGGTTCACATATACAATATGTCTACTTTATGTTTGCATCATAAAATTTATGAGTTTTTACTTTTGGAAGACACCAGAGGGCTTCAAAGTTCAGCAGCAATTTTGAAATTTTTCACTAAATTTTCAAACTCACTATTTTTCAGGGACCAGTTCAGTTTTGAAGTGGATTTGAAGGGTCTTCATATTAGAAATACCCCATAAGAGACCCCATTATAAAAACTACACCCCCTAAAGTATTCAAAAAAACATTCAGTAAGTGTATTAACCCTTTAGGTGTTTCACAGGAATAGCAGCAAAGTGAAGGAGAAAATTCAAAATCTTCATTTTTTACACTCGCATGTTCTTGTAGACCCAATTTTTGAATTTTTGCAAGGGGTAAAAAGGAGAAATTTTTTACTTGTATTTGAAACCCAATTTCTCTCGAGTAAGCACATACCTCATATGTCTATGTTAATTGTTCGGCGGGCGCAGTAGAGGGCTCAGAAGGGAAGGAGCGACAAATGGTTTTTGGGGGGCATGCCGCATTTAGGAAGCCCCTATGGTGCCAGGACAGCAAAAAAAAAACACATGGCATACCATTTTGGAAACTAGACCCCTCAGGGAACGTAACAAGGGGTAAAGTGAACCTTAATACCCTACAGGTGATTCACGACTTTTGCATATGTAAAAAAAATATATATTTTTTTTACCTAAAATGCTTGGTTTCCCAAAAATTTTACATTTTTAAAAAGGGTAATAGCAGAAAATACCCCCCAAAATTTGAAGCCCAATTTCTCCCGATACAGAAAACACCTCGCATGGGGGTGAAAAGTGCTCTGCTGGCGCACTACAGGTCTCAGAAGAGAAGGAGTCACATTTGGCTTTTTGAAAGCAAATTTTGCTCTGGGGGTATGCCGCATTTAGGAAGCCCCTATGGTGCCAGAACAGCAAAAAAAAAACACATGGCATACCATTTTGGAAACTAGACCCCTCGGGGAACGTAACAAGGGGTAACGTGAACCTTAATGCCCTACAGGTGTTTCACGACTTTTGCATATGTAAAAAAAAAAATTAAAATTTTTTTTTTTTTACCTAAAATGCTTGTTTTCCCAAAATGTTTACATTTTTAAAAAGGGTAATAGCAGAAAATACCCCCCAAAATTTGAAGCCCAATTTCTCCCGATTCAGAAAACACCCCATCTGGGGGTGAAAAGTGCTCTGCTGGCGCACTACAGGTCTCAGAAGAGAAGGAGTAACATTTGGCTTTTTGAAAGCAAATTTTGCTCTGGGGGCATGCCGCATTTAGGAAGCCCCTATGGTGCCAGAACAGCAAAAAAAAACCACATGGCATACCATTTTGGAAACTAGACCCCTCGGGGAACGTAACAAGGGGTAATTTGAACCTTAATACCCTACAGGTGTTTCACGACTTTTGCATATGTAAAAAAATATATATTTTTTTTACCTAAAATGCTTGTTTTCCCAAAAATTTTACATTTTTTAAAAGGGTAATAGCAGAAAATACCCCCCAAAATTTGAAGCCCAATTTCTCCCGAGTACGGCAATACCCCATATGTGGCCCTAAACTGTTGCCTTGAAATACGACAGGGCTCCAAAGTGAGAGCGCCATGCGCATTTGAGGCCTAAATTAGGGACTTGCATAGGGGTCGTCATAGGGGTATTCTACGCCAGTGATTCCCAAACAGGGTGCCTCCAGCTGTTGTAAAACTCCCAGCATGCCTGGACAGTCAACGGCTATCTGGCAATACTGGGAGTAGTTGTTTTGCAACAGCTGGAGGCTCCGTTTTGGAAACAGTGGCGTACCAGACGTTTTTCATTTTTATTGGGGAGGGGGGTTGTATAGGGGTATGTGTATATGTAGTGTTTTTTACTTTTTATTTTATTTTGTGTTAGTGTAGTGTAGTGTTTTTAGGGTACAGTCGCACGGGCGGGGGTTCACAGTAGTTTCTCGCTGGCAGTTTGAGCTACGGCAGAAAATTTGACGCAGCTCAAACTTGCAGCCGGATACTTACTGTAATCCTCCGCCCATGTGAGTGTACCCTGTACGTTCACATTGGGGGGGGGGGGGGGGGGAATCCAGCTGTTGCAAAACTACAACTCCCAGCATGTACGGTCTATCAGTGCATGCTGGGTGTTGGAGTTTTGCAACCGCTGGAGGCTCCGTTTTGGAAACAGTGGCGTACCAGACGTTTTTCATTTTTATTGGGGAGGGGACGGGGGCTGTGTAGGGGTATGTGTATACGTAGTGTTTTTTACTTTTTATTTTATTGTGTGTTAGTGTAGTGTTTTTAGGGTACAGTCACACGGGCGGGGGGTTCACAGTAGTTTCTCGCTGGCAGTTTGAGCTGCGGCAGAAATTTTGCCGCACCTCAAACTTGCAGCCGGATACTTACTGTAATCCTCCGCCCATGTGAGTGTACCCTGTACGTTCACATTGGGGGGGGGGAACATCCAGCTGTTGCAAAACTACAACTCCCAGCATGTACGGTCTATCAGTGCATGCTGGGAGTTGTAGTTTTGCAACAGCTGGAGGCACTCTGGTTGTGAAACACCGAGTTTGGTAACAAACTCAGTGTTTTGCAAACAGTGTGCCTTCAGCTGTTGCAAAAGCTACAACCCCCAGCATGTACGGACAGCGGAAGGGCATGCTGGGTGTTGTAGTTATGCAACAGCTGGAGGCATACTGCTTTGGCTGGGGATGCTGGGGATTGTAGTTATGCAACAGCTGGAGACACACTGGTTTGCTACTTAACTCAGTGTGCCTTCAGCTGTTGCAAAACTACAACTCTCAGCAGTCCACCGACAGCCAACGGGCATGCTGGGAGTTGTAGTTATGCAACCACCAGATGCACCACTACAACTCCCAGCATGTACTTTAGCTGATTGTGCAAGCTGGGAGTTGTAGTTACACAACAGCTGAAGGTACACTTTTCCATAGAAAGAATGTGCCTCCAGCTGTTGCAAAAGTACAAGTCCCAGCATGCCCATAAGGGCATGCTGGGAGTTGTGGTGGTCTGCCTCCTGCTGTTTCATAACTACAGCTCCCAGCATGCCCTTTTTGCATGCTGGAAGCTGTTGCTAAGCAACAGCAGGAGGCTGTCACTCACCTCCAACGATCCTCGCTGCACCAGGTCAGTCCCTCGTCGTCTCCGCCGCCGCCGCTGCTCCTGGGGCCCCGATCCCAACAGGGGCGCCGGGGATCGGGGTCCCCAGCACCCGGGGTGCACGTCCCGCACCCACTCACGTCCTCCGGAAGAGGGGCGGAGCGGGTTGCGGGAGTGACACCCGCAGCAGGCGCCCTGATTGGTCGGCCGGTAATCCGGCCGACGAATCAGGGCGATCGTGAGGTGGCACCAGTGCCACCTCACCCCTGCTGGCTATGGCTGTTCGGGGCCGTCTCTGACGGCCCCGATCAGCCAATAATTCCGGGTCACCGGGTCACTGGAGACCCGATTGACCCGGAATCCGCCGCAGATCGCTGGACTGAATTGTCCTGCGATCTGCGGCCATCGCCGACATGGGGGGTCATAATGACCCCCCTGGGCGATATGCCCCGATGCCTGCTGAACGATTTCAGCAGGCATCGGGCACCGGCTCCGCTCCAGATGGTTGCGGGGGGGCGGTAAAACACATGACGTTCTCATACGTCATGCGTCCTTAAGGACTCGGAAATGGAGACGTATGAGAACGTCATGTGTCCTTAAGGGGTTAATGGACATCGAATAAATACACAATAGAACATTTTTCTAAACAAAAGAAAAAATATATGGCTCATTTTTATCATCTTAAAAACCATGTTGGCTGATGTTACACAGAGCAGTTTCATCCCTCAGATAATTTAGTGTAAAAATGTCAATGCATCATTTATGAGTAATCCATGGATTTGTAACAGATATCCTAAACACCTGTGGAAAAAAGATAAGTGTTAGCGGCTAGAATACAACTTTAACTCACAAATCAGGTCTTACCAGCAAGCTTTGGAGGCCTCCCATGTCCAGGTACAGGTGGAACAGAAGGCCTTCCAGGAGGCCCCTTTGGTGGCCGAGGTGGGACATTACTGTGCTCACTGACAAAAAAAGGTGGAGGCGGCAAAGGCTCAGATAATCTTCGCTTGGCAGACATTGACATTGGATGAAGCGGAGGTGGTGGAGGTGGAGGAAGATCCCTGATTTCAGGTAGTGGTGGGATGTGGTCTTCTAACCGAGGGTCTGGAGGTCCTGAATGATCTCTGGCATCAGCTAATGAAGGGGAAGGGCTTCTCCTACCAGGATAGCCTGGTGGTAGTGGAGGTGGAGGATGAGGTGGAAGTGGTGGTGGAGTAGATGGAAAAAAATTAGAAAGAGGTCTTTGAAGTTTTGTCTTGTCTTGAGAATTTAATGGTGAAGGTGGAACACTTGATTCTACTGTTGGTTTTGCAGATCTCTCTTTAAAAGTTGGGGGAACTGGAGAAGATGGCATCAGATGAGGTTTGCTGCTTGATGGTGGTATTGGAGGAGGCACTGGTGCTGACTGGCCAAGGATAGTAGGACGTGGTGGAGGAGGTCTAGCAGCTATTGTGTGTGGAACAGGCTTTGATAGGTCAATTTTAATGGGCATTTGATCTAGTTGTTTAGGAACACTTCCTTTCATTCCTGGAAGCTGTGGAGCATTCTTGTTTCCTGTAATTACAATAAATACAATATACAATGTAAAGAACTGAATTCTTTTAGTCAATAGAGAACACATGGCTGCTGTTATCAGATTTCATAAGAGTGCAAAACAAGTCACAATCTTAATTTAAAGAGTCCTTTTCACTTTCAAAAACTTCTGACATGTCACAGAGACATGTCAAAAGTATTGAACGTTTTGGGTGTTTAGACCCCACTGATTGCAAGAATGAGTGATTGGCTGCTCGCAGTATAAGGCTCCATAGACTTCGGCTACTTGCTGTATAAGGCTCCATAGACTTCGGCTGCTCATTGTATAAGGCTCCATAGACTTCGGCTGATCGCAGTATAAGGCTCCATAGACTTCGGCTGCTCGCTGTATAAGGCTCCATAGACTTCGGCTGCTTGCTGTATAAGGCTCCATAGACTTTGACTGCTCGCTGTATAAGGCTTCATAAACTTCGGCTGTTCGCAGTATAAGGCTCCATAGACTTCAGCTGCTTGCTGTATAAGGCTCCATAGACTTCGGCTGCTCGCTGTATAAGGCACCATAGACTTCGGCTGCTCCCTGTATGATGCTCTATAGACTTCGGCTGCTCCCTGTATGAGGCTCTATAGACTTTGGCTTCTCGCTGTATAAGGCTCAAAAGACTTCGGCTGCTCCCTGTATAAGGCTCCACAGACTTTGGCTGCTCGCTGTATAAGGCTCCACAGACTTCGGCTGCTTGCTGTAAAAGGCTCCATAGACTTTGGCTTCTCGCTGTATAAGGCTTAAAAGACTTCGGCTGCTCGCTGTATAAGGCTCCATAGACTTCGGCTGCTCGCTTTATAAGGCTCCATAGACTTTGGCTGCTCGATGTATAAGGCTCCATAGACTTCGGCTGCTCGCTGTATAAGGCTCCATAGACTTCGGCTGCTCGCTGTATAAGGCTCCATAGACTTCAGCTGCTCGCTGTATAAAGCTCCATAGACTTCGGCTGCTCGCTGTATAAGGCTCCATAGACTTCGGCTGCTCGCTGTATAAGGCTCCATAGACTTCGGCTGCTCGCTGTATAAGGCTCCATAGACTTCGGCTGCTCACTGTATAAGGCTCCATAGACTTCGGCTGCTCGCTGTATAAGGCTCCATAGACTTCGGCTGCTCGCTTTATAAGGCTCCATAGACTTTGGCTGCTCGATGTATAAGGCTCCATAGACTTCGGCTGCTCGCTGTATAAGGCTCCATAGACTTCGGCTGCTCGCTGTATAAGGCTCCATAGACTTCAGCTGCTCGCTGTATAAAGCTCTATAGACTTCGGCTGCTCGCTGTATAAGGCTCCATAGACTTCGGCTGCTCGCTGTATAAGGCTCCATAGACTTCGGCTGCTCGCTGTATAAGGCTCCATAGACTTCGGCTGCTCACTGTATAAGGCTCCATAGACTTCGGCTGCTCGCTGTATAAGGCTCCATAGACTTCGGCTGCTCGCTGTATAAGGCTCCATAGACTTTGGCTTCTCGCTGTATATGGCTCCATAGACTTTAGTTGCTCGCTGTATAAGGCTCCATAGACTTTCTAGAGAGTCTGTCTTATGCCAACTCATTCTATCAATCAGTGGGGGTCTGAACAGCCAGAACTTGACTGAACCAATGCTTTTGACAAGCCAAAAGTTTTTCTAAGTGACAGGGACACTTTAATTTTCTAATCTGCACAGAAAATTCCACTTTAGAGTCATGTTTTACAACATTACAGTTTAAATCTGCATAAAAATTGAGAGTTTTGGCAAATACTTATCTCATATTTTAAAGGGGTACTCCGATGGAAGGACAGTGGTAAAATAAAGTTAATGTGGAGAGAAGCAGGAGGAAGGGTAGGGGTATAGCATGCAACCTTGTTCCTGACACAAATAGCAGGAGTTAGCAGTGAGCTTGTGTTGGAACCACTGCACTACTAAGCTTCTGGCAGGGCTTGAGAAGCTCCATATGTAGATAAAACATTCAAATTATATAACAAAAGTATATTGCAGATTTAGGGTACGTTCACACGTGCGGATTTTCTGCTGCAGATTTGAGTCAGCAGATTTTTGTGCCCATTGAAGTCAATGGGCAGCAAAATCTGCAGAAGCAAATCTGCAGCAGATCTGCAGCAAAAATACGCACGTGTGAACGTACCCTTATATAACTTTTGGGCAGCTATACTCTGGGTTATGTTTTTATTTCTCCTGAATACCCCTTTAACAGCACACATGGATCACAGCAGCCACATGGATCATAGGAACCAGTAGTCTGCAGATGACCTACTGACTTTTGTGTAAGAGTGTTGTATGTCAGCTTAAAATGAGGCTCAGTGACCAGAGTGAGAAGTGCAAGATTTTAAGGTTTATGTTTAAATGCAGATAGTAAAATAGGAAATGTAATATGCATAACAAATATGTAATTAACAATATGTTTAACCCCTTGGGGACAAAGCCCATTTTGACCCTAAGGATGAGAGCATTTTTTTGCAAATCTGACCACTGGTCACGTTAAGCATTAATAACTCTGGAATGCTTTTACTTATGAATTTGATTCCGAGATCATTTTCTCGTGACATATTCTACTTTATGTTAGTGGTAAATTTTTAACACTTGCAATTTATTGCTAACACTTAATTTCTTGGTGAAAAATTCCACAATTTCATGAAAAATTAGAAAATTTTGCATTTTTTTTAACTTTGAAACTCTCTGCTTGTAAGGAAAATGGACATGCCAAATACATTTTATATTGATTCACATATACAATATGGTATCATAAAGTTGACATGTTTTTACTTTTGGAAGACATCAGAGGGCTTCAAAGTTTAGCAGCAATTTTCCAATTTTTCACAAAAATTTCAAAATCTGAATTTTTCAGGGACCAGTTCAGTTTTGTAAAAATTTGTAACCCAATTTCTCTCGAGTAAGGAAATACCTCATACGTGGATGTAAAGTGTGTGGGTGCACTACAGGGCTCAGAAGGGAAGGAGAGAGGGGATTTTGCTGTCATGGTTTTGGGGGGGCATGTTGCATTTAGGAAGCCCCCATGGTGCCAGAACAGCAAAAAAAAAATAAAAAATACATGGCATACTATTTTGAAAACTTGTGATTGACGAACTTTTATTAAAGTGGGGCGTGAAAATTTCAATTTTGATTTTTTTTTCACTAAAATGCTGGTGTTATCCCAATTTTTTCATTTTCACAAGGGGTAATAGGAAAAAATGTCCCCCAACATTTGTAACCCCATTTCTCTCGAGTAAGGGAATACCTCATATGTGTATGTAAAGTGCTCTGTGGGTGCACTAGAGGGCTCAGAAGGGAAGGAGCGACATTGGGCTTTTGGAGAGCACATTTTGCTGAAATGGTTTTAGGGGGGCATGTCTCATTTAGGAAGCCCCCATGGTGCCAGAACAGCAAAGAAAACCACACATGGCATACTATTTTGGAAGCTACACCCCTCAAGGAACATAACAAGGGGTACAGTGAACCTTTACACCCGACAGGTGATTAACTTTCGTTAAAGGGGTACTCCCGTGGAAAACTTTTTTTTTTAAATCAACTGGTGCCAGAAAGTTAAACAGATTTGTAAATTACTTCTATTAAAAAATCTTAATCTTTCCAGTACTTTTTAGGGTCTGTATACTACAGAGGAAATGGTTTTCTTTTTGGAACACAGCTCTCTGCTGACATCATGAACACAGTGCTCTCAGCTGACATCATGACCACAGTGCTCTCTGCTGACATCTCTGACCATTTTAGGAACTGTTCAGAAAAACATATGTTTTCTATGGGGATTTTCTTCTACTCTGGACAGTTCTTAAAATGAACAGAGATGTCAGCAGAGAGCACTGTGGTCATGATGTCAGCAGAGAGCTCTGTGTTCCAAAAAGAAAACCATTTCCTCTGTAGTATTCAGCAGCTGATAAGTACTGGAAGGATTAAGATTTTTAAATATAAGTCATTTACAAATCTGTTTAACTTTCTGGCAACAGTTGATTTAAAAAAAAAAAAAGTTTTCCACGGGAGTACCCTTTTAAAGTAGAAAGTGCAAATGAAAAAGTTTTTTTTTTCACAAAACTGCTGGTGTCACCCCAAATTTTTAATTTTTACAAGGTAATAGGAGTATGGAAATACCCCATATGTGGACATTAAGTGCCCTACGGGCACATTACAGGGCTCAGAAGGTAAGGACCACCATTGGGCTTTTGGAGAGAGAATTTGGTTGAAATGGAAGTCAGGGGCCATGTGTGTTTACAAAGCCCCCATGGCGCCAGGACAGTGGACCGCCCGACATGTGACCCCAATTCAGAAACTACAACTCTCATGGAATGTAATAAGGGGTGCAGTGACCATTTACACCACTGGTGTTTGACAGATCTTTGTAACACTGGGCTGGGTAAATGAAAAATAAAATTTTACATTTTCATGGACCACTGTTAAAAAAATCTGTCAGACACCTGTGGGGTGTAAATGCTTACTGCACCCCTTATTACATTCCGTGAGGGATGTAGTTTCCAAAATGTAAATGCACATGGCCTTCAATTCCAGCCAAATTCTCTCCAGCCAAATTTTGCTCTTCTGAGCATTGTAGTGTGCCCACAGAGTACTTTACATCCACATATGGGGTGTTTCCATAATTAGAAGAAATGGTGTTAAAATTTTGGGGGGGTTTTCTCCTATTACCATTTGTGAACATGAAAAATTTGGGGTAACACCAGCATTGTAGTGAAAAAAATATAAAAATTTTCTTTTTCATGTCCAACTTTAACGAAAAATTTGTCAAACACCTGTGGGGTGTTATGGCTTACTGCACCCCTTGTTACGTTCCTTAAGAGGCGTAGTTTCCAAATGGCTGCCTGGGCATGCTGGGAGTTGTAGTATTACAAGATTTGGAAAGCCACAGTTTAGAGAACACTGCACAGTGATCTCCAAACTGTGGCCCTCCAGATCTTGCTAAACTACAAACCCAGCATGCCCGGACAGCTTACGGCTCTCTGGTCATGCTGGGTGTTGTAGCTTAGCAAGATCTTGGGGGGGGGGGGGGGGGGGGGGGGAGTAACAGTTTGGGGATCACTGTACTATGATCTCCAAACTGTGACCCTTCACAGACACTGACCTGATCGCCTCTGCACTATAACTGCCTTCGCCGCCCTGCATCTGCAGGGCGCTGCCACAGCCACCACGGATTGTTCCCCCCTTCTGCCCAGAATTGGAGGGGCGGGCAGAGCAGGGGATCTGACCCTTGAACCTCCCGCCCCCATATGCTATTGGTTGGTCAGTCCTGACCAACCAATGGCAGGGGATAGGAGGAGGTGGCACCCCTGCCAGCTCACTCCTATCCTTTAGGGTGATTGCTGCTGTCTTGGACAGCACCGATCACCCTTATTTTCTGGACGATTGGGTCACCAGAGACCTGATCAGCCCGGAAAAGCTGTTATGGAACGGTCAGAATTGACCGTCCAATCACTGTGATCGCTGTTACGGGGGGGTGGGGGGTGGGGGGGGGGGGGTGATGTCACGGGATGCCTGCTGAATGATTTCAGCAGGTATCCCGTTCTGATCACCACCCGGCGAGCGGCGGTGATCGGAAATCCTTAAGTACTGGGATACAAGGGCGGACCTGTACACCCTCCGACCCCAACAGATTAAAGGGGTACTCTGGCAAGATTATTATTATTTATTTTCCCATTATGCCTGGCTGCATTTATAATAATTAACATTGACTAGTTGGTTTGCCCCTTTAATATAAAAACTAGATTTAGTCAGCAGGACATTTTTTAAGACAGAAGAGAAGGAGTTTGCTTTTGGAAAGCAAATTTTGCTGAAATGGTTTTTGGGGGGAATGTCACATATAGGAAGCCCCCATGGTGCCAAAACAGCAAATAACACCCCACATGGCATACTATTTTGGAAAATACACCCCTCAAGGAACGTAACAAGGGGTACACTGAGCCTTAACACCTCACAGGTGTTTGACAAATTTTTGTCAAAGTTGGATGTGTAAATGAAAAATATTTATTTTTCACAAAAATGCAGTTTTTTCCCCAAATTAGACATTTTTACAAGAGATAATAGGAGAAAATGACTCCCAAAATTTGTAACCCTATTTCTTCTGAGTATGGAAATAACCCATGGCCCACATTTATCATTGTAGTGTAAGTGAAGCATTTTTTTACACCTTTTTTTGTGTGCTGGTAATGTGCAGGAGCACCAAATTTATTAAATGGTCAAAGAGCATTTCATAAATTTTGTGCAGGTCACACTTTCTGAAATTTCTCTCTTCACATACACCAAAAAGCTACACCATGTCTGGGCTGGTGTAGTTTTAGAGACTTTTCAGTGGCTTTGCGCCATTTTTGCTCCTTTTCACAAAAAAGCTCAGTTGATAAAACCCTTCCATATCATGTGTATTGCCAGAATCAGTAGATTGCAACTCAAAATCAGCAGAAATGTGTAAACAAAAAGGGGCCAAAAAAGGCGCAAAAAACCCTGCTTGCTCCTTTTTTGCTCCTTTTTTAGACACAAAAAACAGTCTAAAGACAATGATAAATGTGGGCCCATGTGTGGACGTCAAGTGCTCTGCTGGCGCACTACAATGCTCAGGAGAGGAGGAGCGCCATTGAGCTTTTGGAGAGAGCATTTGTTTGGAATGGAAGTCAGTCAGTCTTACTTAGAAGAAATGGGGTTACGAATTTTGGGGGGCTGTTTTCCTATTTTCCCTTGTGAAAATGAAAAATTTAGGGTAAAACCAGCATTTTTGTGAAAAAAATGTTTTTTTTTCATTTTCCCATCCAAATTTTATGAAAATTCGTCAAACACCTGTGGGGTGTTAAAGTGGTATTCCAGGCAAAAACTTTTTTTTATATATCAACTGGCTCCGGAAAGTTAAACAGATTTGTAAATTATTATTGAATTGGCAAGCGCAAATCAGACACATGTCTATTAAAGCTAGGTGGGATGGACTAACCTGATGATGCTGTAGAAGGAGGGAGAGATCCTGATGATATAGATGGAACTGTGAGTGGTGTGAGGGAGTGCTCACCTGGTGACCAAAAATGAAAACACAGTGACTGGATTATGTAAAGATATGCATGTCGATTTATTTGAGCTCTGTCTATATAGCGTGGTCTACCTTTAAATGATCGGTCGTGCTGGTGCGAGCGATGGAGGTTTGAATGGCTGGTGTGGTAAGCTGAAAGGGTGATATTCCTATAGTATAGAATGGGTTAAACAATCTGGTTATAGTGAGAAGAGTGATGAATACTTTCAGCAGTGTCGTTCCTATTAATACCTGTTCAAGAGCTGTATTACTGATTCCGTATAGGTATTATAGAGGAGAATGCTTGATGCTGTGGGCTCTCCCTGAGGGAAAAAATGCGAGTGAAGTCCCTTTCTACAGTTCCACTCTGTATAATTTGTAATAGTAATATAATCACAGCAGAGTATTGTAAGCTAATGGAATGTCCGCAAAACATAGGAATATTTTCATAGGTAGATATTTACTATTAAAGTGCTTAGTGGCGTACCTGATAAGGCTCCCGATGGTACCTGCTGCGCGGTCAGCACTATTACGGGCCCTCAATGGGGGTATTCCTGGATTGATAAACAGGTGTGGAGTTGGAGTTCTGTCCGGGAAATAGTTGATTGTAATCCGGTTAGTTGAAGGGAGCGTTTGACGGATTACAATCAACTATTTCCCGGACAGAACTCCAACTCCACACCTGTTTATCAATCCAGGAATACCCCCATTGAGGGCCCGTAATAGTGCTGACCGCGCAGCAGGTACCATCGGGAGCCTTATCAGGTACGCCACTAAGCACTTTAATAGTAAATATCTACCTATGAAAATATTCCTATGTTTTGCGGACATTCCATTAGCTTACAATACTCTGCTGTGATTATATTACTATTACAAATTATACAGAGTGGAACTGTAGAAAGGGACTTCACTCGCATTTTTTCCCTCAGGGAGAGCCCACAGCATCAAGCATTCTCCTCTATAATACCTATACAGAATCAGTAATACAGCTCTTGAACAGGTATTAATAGGAACGACTCTGCTGAAAGTATTCATCACTCTTCTCACTATAACCAGATTGTTTAACCCATTCTATACTATAGGAATATCACCCTTTCAGCTTACCACACCAGCCATTCAAACCTCCATCGCTCGCACCAGCGCGACCGATCATTTAAAGGTAGACCACGCTATATAGACAGAGCTCAAATAAATCGACATGCATATCTTTACATAATTGTTACGCCGAGCGCTCCGGGTCCCCGCTCCTCCCCGGAGCGCTCGCTACACTTCCCTCACTGCAGCGCCCCGGTCGGTTCCACGGACCCGGGGCGCTGCGTTACCACCTCCGGCCGGGATGCGATTCGCGATGCGGGTAGCGCCCGCTCGCGATGCGCACCCCGGCTCCCGTACCTTACTCGCTCCCCGTCAGTTCTGTCCCGGCGCGCGCGGCCCCGCTCCCTAGGGCGCGCGCGCGCCGGGTCTTTGCGATTTAAAGGGCCACTGCACCGCTGATTGGTGCAGTGGTTCCAATTAGTGTTACACCTGTGCACTTCCCTATATCACCTCACTTCCCCTTCACTCCCTCGCCGGATCTTGTTGCCCTAGTGCCAGTGAAAGCGTTCCTTGTGTGTTCCTTGCCTGTGATTCCAGACCTTCTGCCGTTGCCCCTGACTACGATCCTTGCTGCCTGCCCCGACCTTCTGCTACGTCCGACCTTGCTTCTGTCTACTCCCTTGTACCGCGCCTATCTTCAGCAGCCAGAGAGGTTGAGCCGTTGCTAGGGGATACGACCTGGTCACTACCGCCGCAGCAAGACCATCCCGCTTTGCGGCGGGCTCTGGTGAAAACCAGTAGTGACTTAGAACCGATCCTCTAGCACGGTCCACGCCAATCCCTCTCTGGCACAGAGGATCCACTACCTGCCAGCCGGCATCGTGACAGTAGATCCGGCCATGGATCCCGCTGAAGTTCCTCTGCCAGTTGTCGCTGACCTCACCACGGTGGTCGCCCAGCAGTCACAACAGATTGCGCAACAAGGCCAACAGCTGTCTCAACTGACTGTTATGCTACAACAGTTACTACCACAGCTCCAGCAATCATCTCCTCCGCCAGCTCCTGTACCTCCTCCGCAGCGAGTGGCCGCTTCTGGAATACGACTATCCTTGCCGGATAAATTTGATGGGGACTCTAAGTTTTGCCGTGGCTTTCTTTCCCAATGTTCATTACACTTGGAGATGATGTCGGACCAGTTCCCCACTGAAAGGTCTAAGGTGGCTTTCGTAGTCAGCCTGCTGTCTGGAAAAGCCCTGGCTTGGGCCACACCGCTTTGGGACCGCAATGACCCCGTCACTGCCTCTGTACACTCCTTCCTCTCGGAAATTCGAAGTGTCTTTGAGGAACCTGCCCGAGCCTCTTCTGCTTAGACTGCCCTGTTGAACCTGGTCCAGGGTAATTCTTCCGTTGGCGAGTATGCCGTACAGTTCCGTACCCTTGCTTCAGAATTATCCTGGAATAATGAGGCACTCTGCGCGACCTTTAAAAAAGGCCTATCCAGCAACATTAAAGATGTTCTGGCCGCACGAGAAATCCCTGCTAACCTACATGAACTCATCCATCTTGCCACTCGCATTGACATGCGTTTTTCCGAACGGCGTCAGGAGCTCCGCCAGGATATGGACTCTGTTCGCACGAGGCGTTTCTTCTCCCCGGCTCCTCTCTCCTCTGGTCCCCTGCAATCTGTTCCTGTGCCTCCCGCCGTGGAGGCTATGCAGGTCGACCGGTCTCGCCTGACACCCCAAGAGAGGACACGACGCCGCATGGAGAATCTCTGCCTGTACTGTGCTAGTACCGAACACTTCCTGAAGGATTGTCCTATCCGTCCTCCCCGCCTGGAAAGACGTCCGCTGACTCCGCACAAAGGTGAGACAGTCCTTGATGTCTACTCTGCTTCTCCACGTCTTACTGTGCCTGTGCGGATGTCTGCCTCTGCCTTCTCCTTCTCTGCTGTGGCCTTCTTGGACTCTGGATCTGCAGGAAATTTCATCTTAGCCTCCCTCGTCAACAGGTTCAACATCCCGGTGACCAGTCTCGCCAGACCCCTCTACATCAATTGTGTAAACAATGAAAGATTGGACTGTACTATACGTTTCCGCACGGAGCCCCTTCTAATGTGCATCGGATCTCATCACGAGAGGATTGAACTGTTGGTCCTCCCCAATTGCACTTCTGAAATCCTTCTTGGACTTCCCTGGCTTCAACTCCATTCCCCAATCCTGGATTGGTCCACTGGGGAGATCAAGAGTTGGGGGCCCTCTTGTTCCAAGGACTGCTTAAAACCGGTTCCCAGTAAACCTTGCCGTGTCCCTGTGCTTCCTCATGTAACTGGTCTCCCTAAGGCCTATATGGACTTTGCGGACGTTTTTTGCAAAAAACAAGCTGAGACTCTACCTCCTCACAGGCCTTATGATTGTCCCATTGACCTCCTCCCGGGCACTACTCCACCCCGGGGCAGAATCTATCCTCTGTCCGTCCCAGAGACTCTTGCCATGTCTGAATACGTCCAAGAAAATTTAAAAAAGGGCTTTATCCGTAAATCCTCCTCTCCTGCCGGAGCCGGATTTTTCTTTGTGTCCAAAAAAGATGGCTCTCTACGTCCTTGCATTGACTACCGCGGTCTTAATAAAATCACGGTTAAGAACCGCTACCCCCTACCCCTCATCTCTGAACTCTTTGATCGTCTCCAAGGTGCCCATATTTTTACCAAACTGGACTTAAGAGGTGCTTATAATCTCATCCGCATCAGAGAGGGGGATGAATGGAAAACGGCATTTAACACCAGAGATGGACACTTTGAGTATCTGGTCATGCCCTTTGGTCTATGCAACGCCCCTGCCGTCTTCCAAGACTTTGTTAATGAAATTTTTCGTGATCTACTATACTCCTGTGTTGTTGTATATCTGGACGATATCCTGATTTTTTCTGCCAATCTTGAAGAACACCGCCAGCATGTCCGTATGGTTCTTCAGAGACTTCGTGATAATCAACTCTATGCCAAAATAGAGAAATGTCTGTTTGAATGCCAATCTCTTCCTTTTCTAGGATACTTGGTCTCTGGCCAGGGACTACAAATGGACCCAGATAAACTCTCTGCCGTCTTAGATTGGCCACGCCCCTCCGGACTCCGTGCCATCCAACGTTTTTTGGGGTTCGCCAATTATTACAGGCAATTTATTCCACATTTTTCTACCATTGTGGCTCCTATTGTGGCTTTAACAAAAAAAAATGCCGATCCCAAGTCTTGGCCTCCTCAAGCGGAAGACGCCTTTAAACGACTCAAGTCTGCCTTTTCTTCGGCTCCCGTGCTCTCCAGACCTGACCCATCTAAACCCTTCCTATTGGAGGTTGATGCCTCCTCAGTGGGAGCTGGAGCTGTCCTTCTACAAAAAAACTCTTCCGGGCATGCTGTTACTTGTGGTTTTTTTTCCAGGACCTTCTCTCCGGCGGAGAGGAACTACTCCATCGGGGATCGAGAGCTTCTAGCCATTAAATTAGCACTTGAGGAATGGAGGCATCTGCTGGAGGGATCAAGATTTCCAGTTATTATTTACACCGATCACAAGAACCTCTCCTACCTCCAGTCTGCCCAACGGCTGAATCCTCGTCAGGCCAGGTGGTCTCTGTTCTTTGCCCGATTTAATTTTGAAATTCACTTTCGGCCTGCTGATAAAAACATTAGGGCCGATGCTCTCTCTCGTTCCTCAGATGCCTCTGAAATTGAACTCTCTCCTCAACACATCATTCCTCCTGACTGCCTGATTTCCACTTCTCCAGCCTCCATCAGGCAAACTCCTCCAGGAAAGACCTTTGTTTCTCCACGTCAACGCCTTGGGATCCTCAAATGGGGTCACTCCTCCCATCTCGCAGGTCATGCGGGCATCAAGAAATCTGTGCAACTCATCTCTCGCTTCTATTGGTGGCCGACTCTAGAGACTGATGTGGTGGACTTTGTGCGAGCCTGCACTATCTGTGCCCGGGATAAGACTCCTCGCCAGAAGCCCGCTGCTTTTCTTCATCCTCTACCTGTCCCCGAACAACCTTGGTCTCTGATTGGTATGGATTTTATTACTGACTTACCCCCATCCCATGGCAACACTGTTATTTGGGTGGTCGTTGATCGATTCTCCAAAATGGCACATTTCATCCCTCTTCCTGGTCTTCCTTCAGCGCCTCAGTTGGCTAAACAATTTTTTGTACACATTTTTCGTCTTCACGGGTTGCCTACACAGATCGTCTCGGATAGAGGCGTCCAATTTGTGTCTAAATTCTGGAGGGCTCTCTGTAAACAACTCAAGATTAAATTAAATTTTTCTTCTGCATACCATCCTCAATCCAATGGACAAGTAGAGAGAATTAACCAGATCTTGGGTGACTATTTACGACATTTTGTTTCCTCCCGCCAGGATGACTGGGCAGATCTTCTACCTTGGGCCGAATTCTCGTATAATTTCAGAATCTCTGAATCTTCCTCCAAATCTCCGTTTTTCGTGGTGTACGGCCGTCACCCTCTTCCCCCCCTCCCTACCCCCTTGCCCTCTGGTCTGCCCGCTGTGGATGAAATTTCTCGTGATCTTTCCACCATATGGAAAGAGACCCAAAATTCTCTCTTACAGGCTTCTTCTCGCATGAAGAGATTCGCAGATAAGAAAAGAAGAGCTCCTCCCATTTTTTTCCCTGGAGACAAGGTATGGCTCTCCGCTAAATATGTCCGTTTCCGTGTCCCGAGCTATAAGTTGGGACCACGCTATCTTGGTCCTTTTAAAGTTTTGTGTCAAATTAATCCTGTCTCTTACAAACTTCTTCTTCCTCCTTCTC
Source organism: Hyla sarda (assembly GCF_029499605.1). NCBI lineage: Eukaryota > Metazoa > Chordata > Amphibia > Anura > Hylidae > Hyla > Hyla sarda. Next base: position 89,354,330 of record NC_079193.1, on the reverse strand, counting down.
TTCGTATCCCTAATGCCTTTCACGTCTCTCTTCTTAAACCTCTCATCCTCAACCGTTTTTCTCCTAAATCTGTTCCTCCCACTCCTGTTTCCGGCTCCTCGGACATCTTCTCTGTCAAAGAGATTTTGGCCTCTAAAAAGGTCAGGGGAAGAACTTTTTTTTTAGTGGATTGGGAGGGTTGTGGTCCAGAAGAGAGGTCCTGGGAACCTGAGGACAATATCCTGGACAAAAGTCTGATCCTCAGGTTCTCAGGCCCCAAGAAGAGGGGGAGACCCAAGGGGGGGGGTACTGTTACGCCGAGCGCTCCGGGTCCCCGCTCCTCCCCGGAGCGCTCGCTACACTTCCCTCACTGCAGCGCCCCGGTCGGTTCCACGGACCCGGGGCGCTGCGTTACCACCTCCGGCCGGGATGCGATTCGCGATGCGGGTAGCGCCCGCTCGCGATGCGCACCCCGGCTCCCGTACCTTACTCGCTCCCCGTCAGTTCTGTCCCGGCGCGCGCGGCCCCGCTCCCTAGGGCGCGCGCGCGCCGGGTCTTTGCGATTTAAAGGGCCACTGCACCGCTGATTGGTGCAGTGGTTCCAATTAGTGTTACACCTGTGCACTTCCCTATATCACCTCACTTCCCCTTCACTCCCTCGCCGGATCTTGTTGCCCTAGTGCCAGTGAAAGCGTTCCTTGTGTGTTCCTTGCCTGTGATTCCAGACCTTCTGCCGTTGCCCCTGACTACGATCCTTGCTGCCTGCCCCGACCTTCTGCTACGTCCGACCTTGCTTCTGTCTACTCCCTTGTACCGCGCCTATCTTCAGCAGCCAGAGAGGTTGAGCCGTTGCTAGGGGATACGACCTGGTCACTACCGCCGCAGCAAGACCATCCCGCTTTGCGGCGGGCTCTGGTGAAAACCAGTAGTGACTTAGAACCGATCCTCTAGCACGGTCCACGCCAATCCCTCTCTGGCACAGAGGATCCACTACCTGCCAGCCGGCATCGTGACAATAATCCAGTCACTGTGTTTTAATTTTTGGTCACCAGGTGAGCACTCCCTCACACCACTCACAGTTCCATCTATATCATCAGGATCTCTCCCTCCTTCTACAGCATCATCAGGTTAGTCCCTACCACCTAGCTTTAATAGACATGTGTCTGATTCAGCGCTTGCCAATTCAATAATACTTTTTGCTATATCCACTATATATTGGTGTGCATTATCAGGGGAGCACATCTATTGGCCAAGCAGCAGTCCAGCCACTGATCACATCCAAATTCATCCAGCGCTAGTGAATTTTCCTAATCAGATTTGTAAATTACTTCTATTAAAAAATCTTAATCCTTCCAATAGTTATTAGCTTCTGAAGTTTTCTGTCTAACTGCTCAATGATGATGTCACGTCCCGGGAGCTGTGCATGATGGGAAAATATCCCCATAGGAGCTGCATAGCTCCTGGGACGAGAGTCATCAGAAAGCAGTTAGACAGAAAACAGCAACTTAACTTCAGAAGCTAATGACTATTGAAAGGATTAAGATTTTTTAATAGAAGTAATTTACAAATCTGTTTAACTTTCCGGAGCCAGTTGATATATATAAAAAAAAGTTTTTGCCTGGAATACCCCTTTAAGGCTCACTTGTTATGGTCCATGAGGGGTGTAGTTTTCAAAATGGGGTCACACGTGGGTATTTATTTTTTTGTGTTTATGTCAGAATCACTGTAAAATCAGCCACCCCTGTGCAAATCACCAATTTAGGCCTCAAATGTACATGGTGCGCTCTCACTCTTGAGCCTTGTTGTGCATCCGCAGAGCATTTTACACCCACATATGGGGTATTTCTGTACACAGGAGAAATTGCATTACAAATTATAATTTTTTTTCCTTTTACCGCTTGTAAAAATAAAAAGTATGGGGTAACACCAGCATGTTAGTGTAAATGTTTTAATTTTTTTACACTAACAGGCTGATGTAGACCCCAACTTTCCTTTTCATAAGGGGTAAAAGGAGAAAAAGCCCCCCAAAATTTGTAGTGCAATTTCACCGGAGTACGGAAATTCCACATATGTGGCCCTAAACTGTTTCCTTGAAATACGACAGGGCTCCGAAGTGAGAGAGCGCCATGCGCATTTGAGGCCTAAATTAGGGATTGCATAGGGGTGGACATAGGGGTATTCTACACCAGTGATTCCCAAACAGGGTGCCTCCAGCTGTTGCTAAACTCCCAGCATGCCTGGACAGTCAGTGGCTGTCCGGAATGCTGGGAGTTGTTGTTTTGCAACAGCTGGAGGCTCTGTTTTGGAAACATTACGATAAGTTTTTCATTTTTATGGGGGGGGGGGGGACAGTGTAAGGGGTGTATATGTAGTGTTTTACCCTTTATTATGTGTTAGTGTAGTGTAGTGTTTTTAGGGTACATTCACACTGGCGGGGGGTTACGGTGAGTTTACCGCTAGGAGTTTGCGCTGCGGCGAAAAATTTGTTGCAGCTCAAACTTGAATCAGGAAACTCACTGTAAGCCCGCCCATGTGAATGTACCCTGTACATTCACATAGGGGGGGAGCAAACCTACAGCTGTTTCAAAACTACAACTTCCAGCATGCACTGACAGAACGTGCATGATGGGAGTTGTACTTTTGCAAAAGCTGGAGGCACACTAGTTGGAAAACCTTCAGTTAGGTTCTGTTACCCAACTCAGTATTTTCCAACCCGTGTGCCTCAAGCAAAACTACAACTCCCAGCATGTACTGATCGCCGAAGGGCATGCTGGGAGATGTAGGTATGCAACAGCTGGAGGTAAGCTCCCACCAAGCCGAGACAGCTGTTTGCTGTTTGGGCATGCTGGGATTTTCAGTTTTGGTTTTGCAACATCTGGAGGGCTACAGTTTAGAGACCACTGTACAGTGATCTCTAAACTGTAGCCCTCCAGATGTTGCAAAACTACAAATCCCAGCATGCCCAAACAGCTGTCTGGGCATGCTGGGAGCTGTAGTTTTGAAACATCTGGAGAGCTACAGTTTAGAGACCACTGTATAGTGGTCTCAGACTGTAGCCCTCCAGATGTTGCTAGGCAACTCACGGCTTCTGTAGGATCCAGGAAGCCGCATCGCCGTCCTCTGCTGCCGCCGATCGCCACCACCGATGGGTAAGTGGACCTTCGGAACCGGTCCATTTCAGTTCCACCATTCTGCCCGGTCAACAGTGGGAGGGTAGAGCGGGGGAACCGAACGTTAAACCCCCTGCCCCCGATCTGCAATTGGTCGTCGCTTTTGAAGGACCAACAGCAGGGATAGAAGGGGTGGCACCCCTGCCACCTCACTCCTATCCCTTCGGGGGATTCGTCGGTGTCTTGGACAACCCCGATCCCCCTTATTTTCTAGGTCACCGGGTCATTGGAGACCAGTATGACCCGGAATCGCCGCAAATTGCTGGTGTGAATTCACCAGCGATTTGCGGCGATTGCCGACATGGGGGGGTCTCAGGACCCCCCTGGGCATTTGCACAAGGTGCCTGCTGATAGATATCAGAAGTTACCCCCTTGGTCCTTAAAGGGGTTCCCCCGTGGAATTTTATTTTTTTTAAATCAATTGGTGCCAGAAAGTTAAACAGATTTGTAAATTACTTCTATTAAAAAATCTTAATCTTTCCAGTACTTTTTAGGGTCTGTATACTACAGAGGAAATGGTTTTCTTTTTGGAACACAGAGCTCTCTGCTGACATCATGACCACAGTGCTCTCTGCTGACATCTCTGTCCATTTTAGGAACTGTCCAGAGCAGCATATGTTTGCTAAGGGGATTGTCTCCTACTCAGTTCTTAAAATGGACAGATATGTCAGCAGAGAGCACTGTGGTCATGATGTAAGCAGAGAGCTCTGTGTTCCAAAAAGAAAACCATTTCCTCTCTAGTATTCAACAGCTAATAAGTACTGGAAGGATTAAGATTTTTTAATAGAAGTAATTTACAAATCTGTTTAACTTTATGGCACCAGTTGCCATAAAAGTTTTCCACAAGAGTACCTCTTTAAGTACCAGGGAGCCAAGGCGTACCTGTACGCCCTTGGTCCCTAAGTGGTTAAAGGGGTACTCCGCCCCTAGAAATTTTATCCCCTATCCAGGGGGTTGGAGTACAACCTGCTCCCCCTCCCAACTGCTATCTCTAAAGGTGCCCAAACATCTGAAACTAAAGTCGACTGAACCTGCCAAAAGATGATGTCTGTGGAGACAAGGGTTGGGCGTGTTAGATTTTTAACACCCAACCCTATTTTTCTGGGAAAGATAAGCTGGCACCAGCTGTCTGGCAGTGGCTTAACCCTCCCTATAGAGAACACATGAATGTTTGGCCATGCTGTACCTTTATGTGTATATAAAAGTCAGGAGCAATAGCACATAGTTATTGAAAATATATGACCACATTAACACTGGCAGAAGGAAGAGGAAGAGAACAGAGAATTGACACAGCAGCTTTGTGCTTTCTATGTTGAAAACATCAGGACAACTAGCTGGGTGAAGGAATTACACACTCTACAGCACATTTTTTTACAGTGACTATTCACAAAAATGTTTATTTTTGCATTTAGAAAATAAATTATAAATATTTTAGTGAAAATGTGTTCATAGCCTTTAATAAGGTGACAATTGATCAAAGAGGACAAGCTCTTTAAAGTAAATCTATTTTCCTATTGTTACCTGCTGTTGCCTCCCTTTGGCCTGAAGGCTTAAGCACTGGAAATCCTGCAGCAAAAAGTCCACCAGCAGGTGGAGCAATTGCACTCCTACCATTTCCTGTGCCACCATTTTTCTTGGCACCTGTCCAAAAAAGTAATATAGAAAACACAATTAAACATTTATATCTAAATGTGATTTTCAATGTTTCCAAGCAAGTAATATTGCTCTCACGCAGATTTTTATAGTTCCCCAAGCCACGTTTAATAGCAAATGTAAATTCAGAAGTACATTATGTCTATAAAGAGATAGTCCTTTCCTGTATATTGCGGTTGACATTATTACCATTTATTCATAAACAATTAACATTCTGTATTACACAGGTTGTGTCTTGTTTAGAAAACTCATTATCCGTGCATTCTGATGTAATAGAAACGAGTTTCTCATTGAGAACTTTCATCAATTTGCTGAAGTCTATAATACACAGACTGGCCATTGATTTCAATAGTCAGCATATAATGCTTCATTTCCTTTGTGATGGCGCTGCAGGTGAACTCAACGTGCTCAAGTTTTCCCAACCATTACAACAATGACGAGAACTTGAGGACTTCACTGTTATACGATCCTCTGGCAGGTGTTTAACTTGGCCAATAAATGAGTCAATACTCATAAAAAATGCAACTACGATGGATCTTCAAGATTAACTCCTCTCCAAAAGACAGTATGCGATCAGCTTATCATAACAGAACCTAAACATTCAGCTGATATCACCAAGGGAAGCTGTGGTTAGTCAGTCGGCTCTAAAATAGGGCATTCTAATAAGAAGACAAACCTATAGGAAGAGGTTGTCTTGGTTGAATTCTTTTTTTCAATGAATAGCAATTTCCACTACTAGGTTGAACATATCCTGCTCTTGCTTTTGTCTCCTACCTCTACATGTAAACAGTTATTTTCCCATCATAATAAAGTAAACAAGACTATTTGCTTTGCCATGCTATAAACTCTGCCCTTTGGAGCTGGAATCCAGATTTTCAAGTAAGGCAGCTTTTAGCAAAGCGTATTAGCTGACTGTGGCCAGATAAGTGGCATATTGAGTTGATCAGAAAGATAGTACACTAGAGAACAATAAAATCTGTAGTCTTCTGCCTCTTCCATTACTGAGTTGGCTGAACACACTCACCGTCAATTACTGGAGCACTCCGATCATTGACCTCTACTTTCCTTAAGCGTGCCCCTTTATGAATGTCTGACAGCAATGCAGTTCTCCCTCCTCCTCCTGTCTCCTGCTTCAGTTTCGGAGGTGCTGATCGGCCCTGTAAAGAAATATTTTTTATTTTAAATAGTTCTCTATTATAGGTATATAGTAGTGTACATATAAATATTACAATAAAAAATTTTCATTTCTATTACATATCATATAAAATTAAGTTTATGTACAATTACATACGTGATCTTTCCATACAATCCAAAATTTCATTTGGAGCAAACATTTCATTGAAATATAGATCACCTAAACAAATATTATCAAAGATACAGTTTTTGTTATAACTCCCCCCCCCCCTTATAAAGATATGTAAATTACAAATATAAACAAGGATTTCAGTAATACTTATCAAATATTACATTGTTTAGTAGTTTTACAACAACAAATATAAAAGAACACCATATTATTCTTTACCTTGATTCTGTCCCTAAACCATATAGTCCACTTTCCCCTTAAAGGGTTACTCCGTTGCTCAGCGTTTGGAACAAATTGTTCCAAACGCTGGAGTCGGGAGCTTGTGATGTCATAGCCCCGCCCCCTCATGACATCACACCCCGCCCCCTCAATGCAAGTCTATGGGGGGGCACGACAGCCGTCATGCCCCCTCTCATAGACTTGCATTGAGGTGGCGGGGCGTGACATCATGAGGGGGCGGGGCTATGACATCACAAGCTCCCGACTCCAGCATTCAGAACAGTTTGTTCCATTTCAACATTGATGTCATAGCCACAGGATATGCAATAAATATTTCATAGATACAGGTCCCACCTCAGGGACCCGCAAATATCTTAAGAACAAGGGCACCCCAGCTTCACCAGAGGTGATTGGGAAGCAAAAAACAACCAAGTCAGATTTTAATACAGTTTGTGTAACTCCTATTGAAATTAGTCCCCTGTCCACAACACCCAATAAAGTAACTGGGAAGTGCATAAATTACGTAATACAGCTGGCTCGGTGGTTTAACTTCCTGGCACCTCTGTTGGCCACTAACAGGCTGACACAAGCCAGGGGCAAATTCATCTGGAATCACTGTAGGTGCCCTGCATGACCGTTTGTCACTGAGTGACACTGCAGGCCTAGCCAATATGGAGGTGTGAGTGCCGGGCCAATTAGCTGTGGCGTTGGCACTCCCACCTTCCAGCGATCGGATTTTTAAACTGCACTGTATCTGACTTTATCTGATGGGACCTGACCATGCCTTGGCCTGCTGACTGCGTACTACACAACCCTCCTAGATTGATCTTTACTTGTTCTGACTCTGATCATGGTTTTGACCCTGGTTGTGTCCCTGGTTCACCCTTCATTTGCTGAGTCTGTACCTATTTCTGCCCGTGTGTTGCTGACCTGTCCTGTCTGACTTCCCTGACACCCCGTGCACTTAGCATCCAGTTGGAGGCCGCTGTTTAGGGCGGATTGCCTAAGTAAGTAGGGACAGTGGTTTGGGGCAAGCTCATGTGTGCACTGATCCCTACCCCAGAACATGACGATGTGTGTGCCAAAAGGTGAGACCCATATCTATCAGATATTTGTGGCTTATATGTGGATATGCCATTAATGTCCAGGTGGCAATGCCCCTTTAAGCATGTTTTTAAATGCAATGTACATGGTCTCTTTTTCCAATTTGGCCAGTTATTACTTGACAAAACACTGACAAAGTTCTCCTGTGAATTGCTGGTGATTGTTTTATAATACCTTTTTTTTTTTTTTTTGCCCACATAGCCTCCGGTTTCATCTACAGAAACCACAACATTTATTCTGCTAGAAGTAAGCTTCTCATTTCAAGTAAAACATAATGCTCTACTTGACTTCAATGGGATTGTCTGGGCACACACAAAAGCTTATATGTGAGATGACATGGCGAGCTGAGGGCTCACAGGCTGAGGTTGTGGTCAGCTAATCACCTGCAGTGGCCAATACAGGGAAAAGTGTGGTATTACATATGACTATTCTAATGAATGGCCCAAGTCTGCCGCAGCATGAGATATCAATACAGCAGCTAATAAGAATCATTGTTAACTATTAGGCAGGGTTCACACTAGGAAATATGGGATTCCGCTGCACACTGCAGAGTTTTCGAGGCAGACTTTGCACCCGGAAAATCCCCTCGGAACATTCTGCCAGAACATTGTACCTCACTCTGCTGGTCTGGCTGCCACCGAATTCTACCTAAAAAGTAGGAGTGTTCACTTAGTCGCACACAATCAATTTATTTTGTCATTACTTTTGTTTATCCTAACGCACAATTTCTTCATTTTTAATAACAGGATCTACCACCAACTTAGGGGCATGGCAATGGGGTCCCCAGTGACCCCCACCTATGCCAATATGCTCCTGGGTTGGTGGGAGGAGACTATTGTCTTTGGGGACCACCACTCCCAATACCATAGTTTTTTGAGCATGCTATATTGATGATATAGCTATTATTTGGTCTGGAACATCAGAATCATTTAAAGAATTTGTAATGGCACTTAATAATAACAACATAGGCCTTAAATTTACCCCCAAAATAAATAGGAATACTCTCAATTTTTTGGATGTAGTTTGCGAATGTAATGAGAGTGGTGGACTTAATACAAGAGTCTTTAGGAAACCCACAGCAGGGAACAACCTGCTAAGATGGGAGAGCCATCATCCCACGCCTCTAAAAAGAGGCATACCCAAGGGCCAATATTACCGTATTCGAAGAAATTGCTCCTCAGAATCCACTTTTAAAACTGAAGCTAAAAAAATTGAGATCTCGATTTAAAGACAGGGGATACCCTGATAGGATTCTTAGAAACGCCTACCAAAGTGCACAACAAAAGGAGAGAGTAGACCTCCTATGACCTAGGGAAAGAAACGACATTACCACCACTTTACCACGCATCATCGCCACGTTCGATGCAGCAACAAATTATTAATCAGTTTTGGTCCATTCTAAAAGCTGACCCGTTGGTGGGCGAGTTCAGTGAAGATAGGACTATCATTACATACAGAAGGGCAAGGAATCTTAAAGGGGTACTCCAGTGAAAACCTTTTTTCTTTTAAATCAACTGGTGGCAGAAAGTTAAACTTATTTGTAAATTACTTCTATTAAAAAAATCTTAATCCTTCCTGTACTTATTAGCTACTGAATACTACAGAGGAAATTCTTTTATTTTTGGAATGCTCTCTGATGACATCACGAGCACACTTCTCTCTGCTGACGTTATTATAATAATAATAATAATAACGCTTTATTTATTGTAATCCTTAGTGGGATTTGAACCCAAGTCCCCAGCACTGTAAGGCAGCAGTGCTAACCACTGAGCCACCATGCTGCCCTTATAGCATACATCTGCTATGCATGGTTGCTAAAATGGACAGAGATGTCAGCAGAGAGCACTGTGCTCGCGATGTCATCAGTGTTCCAAAAAGAAAGGAATTTCCTCTGTAGCATTCAGCAGCTAATAAGTACTGGAAGGATTAAGATTTTTTAATAGAAGTAATTTACAAATATGTTTAACTTTCTGCCACCAGTTGATTTAAAAGAAAAAAGGTTTTCACCGGAGTACCCCTTTAATGATCTGTTAGTCCACAGCCATTTTGCACCCCCAATGAAATCCACTTGGCTAGACCACAATATAAAAGGCACTTTTAGATGCGGTAGCTGCTAGGCTTGTGAATACATCAAATTCTCTAAGGCCTTTAGAAGATATACTGACAATCAGGACTTTAAGATCTTTAACTATGCCAACTGTAAAATGGCAGGGGTAGTTTACTTGGCATCCTGCCCCTGCCCAAAAGATTACGTGGGCAAGACACATAGACAATTTCGACGCCGCATCCTTGAACATATAGGAGACATTAAAAATAGAAGGGACAAAACCCTCTCTAATCATATGCACCTTCATCATGCCGCCTCCCCCCTTGACGTCTCATTCCAGGCCATTGAGACATTGAAAACTGATGGCAGGAGTGGTGATTTTGACAAAAGACTTCTTCAAATGGAGGCCAGATGGATATACCGTCTTTGGATGGTGACCCCTCTTGTCCTCAATGATGCACTTTCATTTACGTCATTTATTTGACTAGAAATTAATCTCTTCGCCTCCTCTCCTCCAAAATACCCTTTCCCCTATAGAGTCCAGTTACATCCACTATAGCTGCCATTATCCTTATCATCATTACTACCTTGGGGTATTCCCATATTCTTTATCATGATCATCTATTGTGCAGTGCAGGTTGGCTGGTGTCTAGCCTAATATCTCTTTGAATATACTATATCTAATGGTCCAGCCTATGACTACTATCTTTTAGTCTAGGCTATCTACTTTATTCATCAGCATCATATGCTTATGTATACTCTCCTATATATACTTACCGTCTCATTTTCCTAGTTTTCCTAATTATGAGTCCATATTACTAATGCAGAATTACCATTATACACAAACCTTACTTTTATAGTTACTAACAAGCTATTAGGCATGTTTCTATTTTATACCCATAATTTCATTATGATTTTATCATTTCTACTTCCTTTAAATTTATCTATTTCCGAGATAGACCGCATCATGCGTCCCATTGCGGATAGAAGGCCTGTTTGCATTCCACAATACAGGATGTGACGTCATGCGGCTCACATCCAGCGGCGTCCTCGGTCCCATTGGCAGCGTATACATGTGAATTCTGGCACCAGGTCTGTACACTGTGTTTTTCTATCACACTAGTTACTTTCATTGATATTCTATCAGCCATGTTCTTACTACTATGTTAATTTCAGCTCCTTGTATCTGTCTCACCTGGCGGCTGCTCACTTGTCTGGCTACCTACCATTCCTATGTGATCATCCATCATAAGGTCAGTGAGTCTGCGGTCTGTATTTCAGGCTTTAAAGGGGTTATCCAGGAAAAAACTTTTTTTTAAATATATCAACTGGCTCCAGAAAGTTAAACAGATTTGTAAATTACTTCTATTAAAAAATCTTAATCCTTTCAGTACTTATGAGCTTCTGAAGTTAAGGTTGTTCTTTTCTGTCTAAGTGCTCTCTGATGACACGTGTCTCGGGAACCGCCCAGTTTAGAAGAGGTTTGCTATGGGGATTTGCTTCTAAACTGGGTGGTTCCCGAGACACGTGTCATCAGAGAGCGCTTAGACAAAAAAGAACAACCTTAACTTCAGAAGCTCATAAGTACTGAAAGGATTAAGTTTTTTTTAATAGAAGTAATTTACAAATCTGTTTAACTTTCTGGAGCCAGTTGATATATAAAAATAGTTTTTTCCTGGATAAACCCTTTAATTCAATGCCATGACTAAGGTCATTTTCTGGTGTACTGATGGGAGGTTTCTTTATCCTCTACAGTTTAGCTAATAAACATGTATTCTCGCATCTTTTGCCCTGCCCTCCCGATCCCCTCTTTGGTGTTTTTCCAGAAATGGACACTATGGAGAGTATATATGTTTTTCGTGATCTATTTTCTGTGTTTCTTATTATGTGTATATGCATCATTTTAGGTCACTGTTCTCAACTATATGGTCCCTACCTGGATCTTGTAGCTGTCAGCCTATTTATAACTCAAGGAAGCAATATGAGCTGCTGTATCTGTAATAATTTACCATAATTGGTAAGCGAGTTACCCTCTGACAGCTTGCATTTTGTCATATATCTTTATAGGGGTACTCCGGTGGAAAACATTTTTTTTTAGGCCTTTATAAGTCAACTGGTGCCAGAAAGTTAAACAGATTTGTAAATTACTTCTATTAAAAAATCTTTACCCTTTAGCAGCTGTATGCTACAGAGGAAATTTGGTTCTTTTTGAATTTCTTTTTTGTCTTGTCCACAGTGCTCTTTGCTGACACCTGATGCCCATATCAGGAACTGTCCAGAGCAGTATAGGTTTACTATGGGGATTTTCTCCTGCTCTGGACAGTTACTGATACGGGCATCAGGTGTCAGCAGAGAGCACTGAGGACAAGACAAAAAAGAAATTCAAAAAGAACATAATTTCCTCGGTAGCATACAGCTGCTAAAAAGTACAGGAAGGATAAAGATTTTTTAATAGAAATAATTTACAAATCTAAAAAAAAAGCAAAAAAAGCCAGTAAGTAGAAGTAAAACGTCCGTCTTTATTCAGGGTTCTTCTTTAAAAGGCTTCACGGTGGCAGACAAACAGTGAACATATCAAAAATGTTAAATATTGCACAAAAAGAGAGGGGTCCCAAGCATGGCTGGGCCATGCTTGGGACCCCTCTCTTTTTGTGCAATATTTTACATTTTTGATATGTTCACTGTTTGTGAACTGGGCCATGCTTGGGACCCCTCTCTTTTTGTGCAATATTTTACATTTTTGATATGTTCACTGTTTGTGAACTGGGACATGCTTGGGACCCCTCTCTTTTTGTGCAATATTTTACATTTTTTATATGTTCACTGTTTGTCTGTCACCGTGAAGGCTTTTAAAGAAGAACCCTGAATAAAGACGGACGTTTTTTTTGCTTTTTTTCTACTTGTCTGGAGGTATCCGCGCAAGTCCCAGGTGAGCGGATATCCCCCATATATATTTTTTCTAATTTACAAATCTGTTTAACTTTCTGGCACCAGTTCATAAAAAAAAAAAAAAAAAAAATTCTACCGGAGTACCCCTTTAACCTTAGGAGTTCATGCATTGGGATTTCCTTCTTTGTTTACTTTTCCAACAGTAGACATGAACACATTTCAGGAGTCCAATTGAGATGATTGTACAACTGTCTGCATTAATCTATGGAATGTTGTTTTTGATACAACTTTTTTTCCCCTACCTATATCTATTGGTTACCAATTTAAACAATACACTGACTGTGACCTAAGTCTACACCTTAGGAGACTGTCTGACAACTACTAACTGACGCTGCACTAACATCTTTAACACTACTACCCTGTATGTGCTATTATTCATTATTTCTATATCTCTTAAAGGGGTTGTGCGCTGCCCTGGCTTTCGGAGTTCCACACGTAGCGTCCGGAAGTTCATTACTCCGAACGCTGTGTGCGGGCTTCCGTGTTCGCGGCCGCCGGGCGTAACGTCACACCCGGCCCCTCTACCAAAGTCTATGGGAAGGGGGTGTGACAGCGGTCATACCCCCTTCCCATAGACTTTCATTGAGGGGGCGGGCGTGACGTCACGAGGGGGCCAGGCGTGACGTCACGCCCGATGGCCGCGAACACGGAAGCACGCACACAGCGTTCGGAGTAATGAACTTCCGGACACTGCGTGCGGAGCTCCGAAAGCCAGGGCAGCTGTCAGGATTCGGCAGGCTGGTGGTGGATCCTCTGTGTCAGTGAGGGATTGGCGTGGACCGGACCGGTGGACCGGTTCTAAGTTGCTACTGGTATTCGCCAGAGCCCGCCGCAAAGCGGGATGGTCTTGCTGCGGCGGTAGCAACCAGGTCGTGTCCACCGGTAGCGGCTCAACCTCACTGACTGCTGAGACTGGCGCGGTACAGAAGGACAAGGCAAGAGCAAGGTCGGACGTAGCAGAAGGTCAGGGCAGGCAGCAAGGGTTGTAGTCAGGGGCAACAGCAGAAGGTCTGGAACACAGGCTAGGAACATACACAAAACGCTTTCACTGGCACAAGGCAACAAGATCCGGCCAGGACAGGAAGGGGAAGTAGGTTAAAATAAGCCTGGACACAGGTGCAGGTACTGATTGGGCCAGGCGCCAATCAATGGCGCACTGGCCCTTTAAATCTCAGAGAGCCGGCGCGCGCGCACCCTAGGGAGCGGGGCCGCGCGCGCCGGGACTGAGCAGACGGAGGACAGGACAGGTGAGGAGACTGGGATGCGAGCCGCAGGCAGGCGCGTGCCGCTACGTGGGTCGCATCCCCGCCGGAGACAGTAGTGCAGCGCTCCCGGTCAGCGGGTCTGACCGGGGCGCTGCACGGAGGTGAACGCCGCAAGCGCTCCGGGGAGGAACAGGGACCCGGAGCGCTCGGCGTAACAGCAGCGCACAACCCCTTTAATGTCTTGTATCCCACTCACTCCCTCATGAGCCCTTACCATCGTTGGGCGAAATGCGTTGGCAAGAGAGGTTCTACTCACTAATTGTATGTATTGTTAATATCTATTTCCCCTAACCCTATCCACACTTGGCACCAGGAGACCCCTCCCTAGATAGGCAGGGCCTTCAGTGTAGATAGTCACCTGTACCCCACTTCCCCATCCCAGCACATACAATTTTTTTGGATACTATTGTGTATTAATCTAAATTCTGGTAAAATTGAGTTTTATTATCTTAAGCCTAATTGGTGAATTTCTAAGAGTATATATTTAAGTTGTCTCACCAAGGGACTCATCTATCTAACTGATGTTGGGTGCCAGGCATCATATACCCATACTGTGTGTTTTAGAACATTGTACCCGTCTATGTCTATGACGGTAATGTCTGAGCGGTCCTAGCGCAGACTAATTCAGTCAACACTGCCCACACTCGGACTCTGCGGACGGATTTTGTCCGTCAGGAGATTACGCAGTGAGAAGCCGGCCTAATAATGGCTTAAGTTGTAACCTATTCACCAATCGAGCTCTCCTCCCCAAAGCTCAACGTGAGAAATTCCTTTTCTATATCCTCTAACACTCATAAGGGAAAAAACTGCTTGACAAAAGGAGGTAAAACATGGGACCTATAACAAATAAATGTGACAGTGGTTAAAGGGGTATTCCAGGATTTTTTTTTATTTGACTATGCTACAGGGGCTGTAAAGTTAGTGTAGTTCATAATATAGTGTCTGTACCTGTGTGTGACGGTTTTCTCACACTTCTTCTGAGATTTATACCCCACTATTTATTTTTAACAGCATACAAAATGACTGTTGTCTCAGATTTTTCCCAGCTTGCAATGCGGCCGAGACCTGACTCACTAGTCAGCTGATGACAGGGAGCCTGTCTGCTTCAATGGGTGGAGGGATCACTTGGTAGGAGAGAGATCAATCTGCAACTAATGCAACAGCTGTAGGCACCCTGATTGAAAACCAGTGTCTTTTGTTTCAATGGGTGGGGTGGCTGATGTGTGGGAGGGAGGAAGATGGAATTGTGGTATTTATAGTCAAAAAAAGAAAAGTCAAACAGGAAATACAAGTTCACAAAAAGCTAGCCACAGTGTTATGGTGATCTCATGACATAGCCATTTAGCCCCAAGACAAGCGCAGATCCTTCCTAATCCATTACTGCCTGCCAGGTACGTACTAAAGTCACCTTGTGGTGGATAACCCCTTTAATGCTCAAACTTCTGGAGATATACTCCATTACAAAAAGTGTACATAAAAAGTCTACATGTGCTCACATGTTCAAGGTGTTAGTCTACATTCCCACCAATGTTTTGGGACCTTTTTGAGGCTACAAAAACATCTAAAACTTTCAGTGGGGCTTTTTCTGCCTTTTGTAACATTTTTGGTTAGGCAATTTTGTTTAGACATTTAAAAAAAAAATTTTTTAAGAATTTGTCATTTGTAAATTACTTCTATTTAAAAATTAATCCTTCCAGTACTTATCAGCTGCTGTATACTACATAGGAAGTTCTTTTCTTTTTTAATTTCTTTTTTGTCTGTCCACGATGCTCTCTGCTGACACTTCTGTCAATTTAAGGAACTGTCCAGAGCAAGAACAATTCCCCATAGCAAACCTCTCCTTCTCTAGACAGTTCCTGACATGAATAGAGGTGTCAGCAGAGGGCACTGTGGTCAGACAGAAAGGAAATTAAAAAAGAAAAGAACTTCCTCTGTATCATACAGTAGCTGATAAGTACTTGAAAGATTAAGATTTTTTATAGAAGTAATTTTAAAGTCTGTTCAACTTTCTGGCACCAGTTGATTAAAAAAAATATTTTACACCGGAGTACCTTTTAACATCCCATAACAATTCCTAAAATACGTGCTTAAATACAGATTTATTTTTGTAAAAACGGCCTTAAAGAATTCCCTTGCACCTAAATGTATTAGTTTTACATCTGTAACAATTTTACAAGTAAAATTAAACTGAGTGTGAACTAAGTGATGTTTTCCAACAGAATTCAATAAAGGAAAAAGGCCATCTTTTGCAGAGCATTTTCTTAAAAAAATAAAAATCTCAAAATAAAGAGAAAGCACATAGACAACCTTACTTGTGCTGATTCAGACAGTAGGATTACAGGTGTTCCTGGACATGGAGAACATCCCAAGATGATGCCCACTGACATGGAACCTAGAATGGTTACAAATGGATGTGGCTTATGAAAGCACATAAAACCTTAGGCCTGAGATCTCTTCATTGGGAAACAATACATAGGGTAGTGAGAGCACAAAGCAGCCCACTTCATTCCTCATATTTATCATTTAACAATAAGAAGAATCCTACACTCATATTGCCTTTTGTAGGCTCCCTACTTTTGCAGCAGCTTTGAAGCCAAAAGCAAGTGTGGATTATAAAGAATAAGATAATATAAAGAACAGATGCTACGTTTACTCTTTCTGGTGTTCCTGAATCATTACACACCAGGAGTGAATTAAAAAAAGAGTAGTCTGTCAGCAGCACAATTATGGGGGGGGGGGGGGGGGGGAATCTCCGCCCCTGTGAGCTGCAGGACCTAGGAAATTTGAATAGTAAACTCAAAACACATGCCCCACGGGGCATAAAACAGCCCTCAGAGACAGGCACTATGAGTTATATATAGCAAGAAAAATTATTATTACATAAAAAGGGTAGGAACCTTATGCTGCTGACAGACTAAGGGAAAACAAATTAACTACTTTAATTTTAAATTCCCTGTCGTCTGCTCAGCAGCACAATGATGGGGATTTACATCGCATAATAAAGGGTGGGATTACATGTTAGCAGAATCAATAACAGATCTGACAAAAGAAAAATTATCAGAGGATACATTATCCATTTTATAATGCATAAAAAAAGTTAAAGGAGTGCTCCAAGAGGAACTCTGGCAAATGTGATCTAAAGATACTGAGCCTCCCTTAGCTCTAAGGGTAGATAAGGCTCTAGTTGAGTGTGCCGTAAACTCAGAAGGCACCAGATTGGCCACATAGTAAGCATCCTGGATGCAATCACATATCCATCTATAGTAGGCTTGGAAGATTTCTTACCCCTTTTTGAGCCATGGTACAGAATGAACAGATTTTCATCTTTCCTAAAGGAACTGGTTCTGTCGATATAGATCTGGAGAGCTCTAACTAGATCTAGATTATTTAGATGCTTTCTTCCCCAGCCGAAGAATCCGGGACATACTTAGGTAAACAGATTAACTGATTATAGTTAGAAAAGGAAGGAACCTTTGGAGAAAAATTAGGTAAGTATCTTAATAATAGTTTATCTGGCAAAAAAAAACAGTATAAGGCTCAGAAGAAGAAAAAGCCTGGAGCTCTCCAACACTTTTTGCTGTTGTAATCGCCAGAAGAAAAGACATTTTCATGGAAAGACATTTTAAGTCTACTTCCTGCAGAGGCTCAACTTTAGGGCGTAGCCTGGTGATGGCTTTAACAAAATTCTTGACTTCAGGAATCTGGAACGATCCCTGTCCCAGGAAGGCAGACATTGCAGCAATCTGTACTTTAATTCTGTACTAGGAGATAGTCCTTTATCAAAGCCATCCTGCAAAAATTCTCAAATTTGAGCAGTTGTAGGAGCAGAAGCATCGACCTGCTTGGTAGCACAGCAAACGAAGAAGATATTTCTGATTCTGGCATGTGACTTATTGGTAGCTTCACTCCTAGAGTGAGAACGTTTATCCAATATGCGGTCAGAAAAGCCCTTGGCTTTCAAAATGGACCTATCAACCTCCAAGCCGTCAGGTTGAGAGATGCCAGGTAGTGGCAAAGCTGAGTGCCCTGGGCCACCAGGTCCTGCCTCAGAGGGAGTTTCCTCAGAAAGCACAGACTTAATCTGCAAGGCAAACCCCACAGCTTCAGGCTCAGAAGATACAGAGTGGAGAAAAAGCCGTCCTTAAATAAGGAGGCCTAGCCCCACCCCCAGGAAGTTACAGAAAACTTCTAGGGAAAAAAATAAAACAGATAATAAAAAGTATGTCCACCAGACTAAGTTGAAGATAAGTCTTAAGGGCATCAAAGAGTAGAAAAAATATTCATATTAAATGTATTTTGGGAACTGCGATCACATTATTGCAAGCCCCGCCCCCTAAGCAGGAGAGACGCGCGCGCTAGACAAAGCAACATTCAAACTGAAAGCAAGACGCACGAGAGGCAGGGCAGCCGAACGCCGCCTCACTGCGAACGCATAGTAATATGCACCCAGAGCGCTGCCGACCCCGCACTAGTAAGGAGACGGCAGGCACTCGCATAACTCCTATGGAACGCCGCACAAGCTGGTACATGCACCCAAGGACGCCACAGACCAACAAACAGGTAATAATAAATAAAGTGAGAAAGGAGGGGAAAAAAGAAGCCCTCCAGCACCCAGGTCCTGCTCACAGGACAGAAAAAACTCATAGTACCTCTCTCTGAGGGGTGTTTTATGCCCTGTGGGGCATGTGATTTGAGTTTACTATAAACATTTCCTAGGTCCTGCAGCTCACAGGGGCGTAGATTCACCCCCATCATTGTGCTGCTGAGCAGACGACAGGGAATCTTCTGTTCTTCAAATTGTGTAACCATGATCCACATCTGTTTTGCCTGCAAAAACTGCAACTAAACTGCACAGAGTACGTGCACACATGGGTATTTTTGCTGCCATTGACTTCAATGGACAGCAAAATCTGCTAAAGCAAATCTGCAGCAGATCTGCCGCAGAAAATACACACGTGTGAACACAGGCGGATTGCCTGCGGAATTTCTGCAGCGTATTTGCTGCAGAAAATCTGCAGAAGATTTTGCTACCATTGACCTCTCATTGAAGTCAATGGTAGTGAAATCTGCTGCGGATTTTCCGCAGCAAATACTCTGTGAAAATTTTGCAGATAATCCGCTCGTGTGAACGTACCCTTAGGGTACGTTCACACGAGCGGATTTACAGCGTATTTTATGCTGCAAATCCGCTGGTGAAGGCCCGCTCTATGCTGGCTTTACATGTGCCTGCTTGTAGTGGCAATACGCCGCTACCAGCAGACACACTGCGATGTGCGAGTCGCAGTATCCTCGCACATCGCGGGAGCTCTCTGCCTAGCTCAGAGCAGGGAGAGCGGCCGCGATGTGTGAGTACGCTACACACATCGCAGCAGTCTGTCTGCTCGTAGTGGCGTATTGCCACTACCAGCAGGCACATATAAAGCCAGCATACAGAGGGGCCTTCACCAGCAGATCCGCAGCTAAATACGCTGCAAAAATCCGCGTGTGTGAACGTACCCTTAGGCTATGTTCACAGCAGAATTTACTGCGGATTTCTGCATTGGGGATTCTGCTGCGCTTTCGCAGAATTTCTGTGCCGGAAACATCTTGTGTGGAAATTTCAATTCCGGTGACCACAAAAAGAATAGGCATTCTTTCTGCAGGCAATGCATGGAATGCATTGCTGTCTATGAGATGGCGCCTTCCCAAGCAGTCCTAGTGCTGGCATGTTATGCCGGAGCTCCGCATTGAAGAGATTTTCTGTGTTATGCCGGAGCTCCGCAATGAAGAGATTTTTCATGCAGACATTGATGTATGAACATTGCCAAAGAGCAGCTGAATATTAGGATTCTTGATAAGAATTTCATACCATCTAGTAATGTTCAAACGGCGGAATTCTGGAATTCTCTAAACACAGAATTCTGCCAAAATACAAGCCCCTTTGAGTTTAATGGGTTTCCGCCTGCAATTCTACAAAGTTTAAAGATATTTCTTTATATTTTGTGGAATGTGGAATTTTGGCCGCTGTGGAATCCCTTGAAGTAAATGGGCAGTAAATTTCAGCAGAATTTCCTGCAGAATTTTTCCACGGAAATTCCGCTGTGTAACCATGGCCTTAGGGTATGTTCACATGTACAGGATCTGCTGCATCTTTTATGTTGCTAATTTTGCTACCCATTAACTTTAAAATTAGAAAATATAATATGCAGAAGATCTTGTACGTGTGAGCATACCCTTAGGGATAGACCCTGCTGCAGGAAGATTTCATGGCCGAATGTATGTGTTTGAGGGATGATACCAGCAAATATCTGCGGACAGAGTGGGAGCATGACAAGGAATGTCAATTGAGAAGGGTGGGAGGAAAGAGAAGTACAGTCCAATTACACAGCTCATGTTTAGTGCAAGGAATCAGATCCACGTGTAAATAATACATGTTGCCTGTTAACTGACTTCTTATATGTACAGCATTGTACACAGATGTGACTAATATACTCTACTTGTGCTTTAAGTAACCTGCAGCAGGGAGTAAAGGTGAGCACCGCAGCTGATGATTCACATGGGTGGGGGTAGATAATCACAATAAGAAACACTTTAAGGATTTGCCCTGTCTTTAATTCCTTGTATTGGCCAAAAGTGGCTCTGCTAAAACAGATAAATGAACTTAAATTCTGCAGCTTTTGTGATCTTCAGGTCCAGTCCGTAAGTAAACAATGCAGGACCAAACCAGGGGGCGACAGAGGCAGCATAATGTTTAATTAAAAGAAATTAAGTTAATTTAAGATGTGTTTTAATTTTTTTTTTAAATGGCATAAGTAGCGAACATATCTATAAGGGCCCCATGCACCTGACGTATTCCATCAGATTGTTCCTTTGCCATACACCAGGCCATTCAGCATACTTTACTATATAGGAAAGTGTCATCTGCTGCACACAGATAACAATATAAAACAGCTGCATACATCCCAACTCTACGCCAGAGGTATACACTGGAGCATACTTCTGATGTATATTTTTAATGGAATGAAAAATCGAGATATGAACATAGCCTAACTTGTATAACATGACTAACCTTAAAGGGGTACTCCGGCACTAAGACATCTTATCCTGTCGCGCGAGTTCCGCCACTGGGGACCCCCGTGATTTTTCACGCAGCACCCGTTACCATCAGCCCCGGGAGCATGTTCACTCCGCGTCTGATGACTGGCGATCACGGGGCCGGAGTATTGTGACGTCACGGCTCCGCCCCCTCTTCGTGCTCCGCCCCCTCAATGCAAGCCTATGGGAGGGGGCGTGACGGCTTTGGATAGGGGATAAGATGTCTTAGCGCTGGAGTACAACTTTAAATTCAATTTTATTGAAGTCCAATTGTCCAACTGCTATCTTCATTGACTCTTACGTAAACATTTAAGCTCAGATCACCCGAAAGTGCATGTTTATTTTAAAAGGGAGGGGGGACTAGCCACTGCAAGAAACTAATTCAATATGTCACACCTTTTTTCCCCTGACAGCCATAAAATTTTATTGTTGGCTGAAATCGGACAGAAGTGACAAGTTCTTTGTTCTCTTAGGATGTACCTAGGTTTGTACACATAAACATTTGTGGTGGCCCAGTACAGGAGTTGCCCTCCTGTACCCTTTTCCGTCCTGTGTGGAGGACTCTAATTCAGTGCCCCCTGGGTCCACCTCCATTCCACAAATCCTAAATGGTTAACAATGCCTTATGATATTTATTATTTTGTCTTTCTGATGTTAATGTACCTTTAAATGTTGTTACCAAGTCCTATGTAACCAGGTAAGGTGTTAGTGACCAGGTGACTTGTGTGGTGACCTATGGGAGCCCTCCAAATCATTCCCTTATATAGGAGGGAGAAGCTAGTTAGTTTCAGTTTAGACCTTGCTGAGCTACAGTACTGTCAAGACCTGAGAGTGTCTGGTGTCCTAAAGGAGACCTAGGCCTAACCACGCAGCCACGCTTCTACCAACCGTGAACCCCTTCAGGTGAAAGTCAAAACCTGGTAAGTAACCACAGCGGAGAAGTCTAGCCAGTCATAGTCAAGTCTGCTAAAGTCAGCGTGGGATTGCATTATTCAGTCCAAGTCCACTACAAGTCCCAGCTAGCACGTCTCCTAAAGTCACTAGTCATCTCCTTGGGCCTAGCTGAGGTGTAAATACTATAACACCTGTCTGCCTCAGTAAAGCTGCCGTTGTTCTGTAACCTTGCATCGGAGTGATTATATGCCCTGCACCTGGCCCATCAACCAGCAGCCATACCTTGGGTCGTGTAAAGGATAACCATACCCTGGCATCACGAACACAAGGGGTTAATGCCATCTGCCCCTAGGGTAATAACATCTGCCTTTTCATCGCACCCTCTTCACACATATAACCCCCACCCCTGACAAAAAGATGGGTTTTATTACATAATCAGAGGCTAAACTTTGATCCTGTATTGTTATACTACGTAGAAAAGATAAGTTAAAAGAACAGGAAAAAATGACTGCTTTCGACCTTTTCAAACTTTGGACTTCTCTGCAGTCCCTCCTTTGTGAGCTCCCTGCTCAGTAGAAGATTACATTACAGTATTGTACTATAAGACGATCTCTCTTCCTCTTCCCTTGCTGTTCCCGGACAGATAAGCTCTGCATGGCTATCATGGGACAAAACCTGTGCCAAGAGCTCTTGTCCTTATGCAGTCTCCCAAAAATAGTACTGTTGTTGTCATTGTAAAGCAAATGCAATTCCAGCTACAAACAAAATAAATCAAGGCCTGTTACTGATAAGTGAGTGAAAGTAATAAAGAAGGTGATATATGACGTCTATAAGTGGCCTCTACTGCTATACAAGGATTACTAGATCACCATCTAACCTGAAAAAATATTAATGCAAACTAAGTAAAAAAAATTGGATAGGCTCGATTGATCTACAATTGTCATGTCTAATGTAAATAGCAGCAAATTATTATTTATTCCCCTTTGGATATCCAAATAGTTGTGACTAGAATCAATAATGGAAAAAAAAATGGACAGCATGAAAAAAAATGTAATTGTCTGACAACAGTGAAAAAATGACTATGAAGAATTATTATTGTTTGTGCTCCTCTTTGTTGTACTATAAATGCTGCAGACTTTTAATGACAAATACGCGACATATAGACATGGACCTTTAAAGAAAGACAAAACTGCCTAAAGGCCAGATCTTCCAATCTCTGCAGCAGGACATCCATTGTGGTTTGTAACTGCATCAAGTCAGTTCCCAATAGTAAACAATAGAAGAATTTCTTTGTATTGGAAACTGCAACACAAGCTGATCAAGGCTGAATTGGCCATCGGGCATACTGAGCATTTGCCTAACGGGCCGGGCTGTCCGGAGGTCCGCCTGCCTTCCCCGACACAATTTTTTTTTTTTAAAGTTTGTGGCTCCGGCCGCTCTGCCCCTGAGTGGCCCCCTTCTTTGATATTAAGCAGGAGGAGAGACCTGTGGATTTTACTGCCACCTCTGAAGGTAATAAGACTCCCTGACTGGCACAATGAGAGGCCCCGGGGCAGAGGAGACAATAGAAAGAGGCACCTGGAGCAGGATTTAATGGGTCTAGGAAAGGGGAGCAGAGCTTTGGGGTCTGGAGGGACAGACAAGTCTGGAGGAGGACTGAGGGTCTGGGGGGAGCCTGAGAAGTCTAAAGGAGAACTTAGGTTCTGGGGTGGACAGAAGACTCTAGAGAAGGACTTAGGGGGTCTGGTGGTAGACTTAGGGGTCTGGGGGTGGTGGGGGGGCAGGGCAGAGGAGCCTGGTGGAGGACATTTGGGTTGGAGGGGAGGGGGGTGTAACAGAGGAACCTGGAGAAAGACTTAGAAGTCTGAATCAGAAGAAGAAGAAAAGAAAAGACAACAGAGACAACTTCACCTGTGAATCCCTCATTGTGTATTTTATCTGACTGTGCGCCATCACTGCTGTAGTCACTTGTGAATTCTGCAGTGATGATGGGTAAAACTGTACCCCAATCTGTGGCTCTTCGGCTGTTGCAAAGCTACAACTTTCATAATGCCTGAGGCTCTCCAGACATGATGAGAGTTGTAGCTTTGCAAAGCTTGAGAGCCACTAGAACTGAGATGATCGGTCAGGGTCCAAGCAAGGAAATTCCATGTGGATTCTGTTTGTAGCAGCCTCCCATTGCTTTCAAAGGAACTTCTGATGAGGAACTGGATTCCAGGAGAAGACTGAACATGTTCAATCTTCCAGTGAAATTGGCTAAAAAAAAGTAGTAGCTGTCAGTGGGTGAGTACTTATGTCCGTGGCCATCTGCCATTTGGACATTGGGTGCTGATTTCAGACAGTGCAGATTTCCTCAGTGTGAACAGAACTTAATGGTCTATTCACACGTACAGTAAATGACTGAGCACAGCTTCTAATTGGTGCATCAAATCTGCGCAGGATCCTGTATGTGTGAATAGAACCTACAGGAGTATTAAACGAAATAGCCAAAGTGATTATGCCAGTTTCTCATCAAGAAACTGCTGTGGTTAGTTACAACATGTTATCATTACAGCAATGTGACTAAAAATGGAGCATCGGGGGTTTAAAGAGTATGTGCATATTTGCTATTGCATACCATTAACAAATATTAAGACTAGTATCCTTTTTACCTCGTAAAATCCTATAATATACCATTCTTTCTGGACAATAATAGCACTGGTCCAAGGGTGCACTCACATCACGTTTTTTTACATATGGTTGTCGTATACGGTTTGCAATATGAAAACCGTATGCAACCATATGTAAAATTACAAAACTGTACACAACTAGATGTATCCGGTTGTGTATGATTTTGACCTTGTATGGTTTTTTTTCTATGCACAAAACCGTGATCTACTACAGTTTTGGGCATTAGACTGTCAGGTTTTGGGATCTTTCTTAATGTTATAAAAACTGTATACAGTTTTTATAACATTGCACTCAATGCAAAATGCATTGAGCATTAAAGGGGTACTCCGGTGGGAAAAAAATGTATGTTTTAATTAACTGATGCCAGAAAGTTAAACAGATTTGTAAATTACTTCTATTTTAAAATTGTAATCCTTCCAGTACTTAAAAGCTGCTGTATGCTCTACAGAAAGTTGTATAGTTCTTTTCTGTCTGACGACAGTGCTCTCTGCTGACACCTCTGTCCATGTCAGGAACTGTCCAGAGCAGGAGCAAATAACAAAATGCCCATAGCAAACCTATCATGCTATTGACAGTTCCTGACATGGACAGAGGTGTCAGCAGAGAGCACTGTAGTCAGACAGAAAAGAAATTCAAAAAGAAAAAAAACATCATGTGGAGCATACAGCAGCTGATAAGTACTGGAAGGATTAAAATTTTTAAACAGAAGTAATTTACAAATCTGTTTAACTTTATGACACCAGTTCATTTAAAAAAATGTTTTCCATTGGAGTACTCCTTTAAATACATACAGTGCTGTTAGTTTATTGTTTCCCATTTAGGGAAGCAAAAAACTGATATGGCAACCGTATGCCATAAACGTGATGTGAATGTAGCCTTAGTTCCATGGTATTTCAGTAGGAAACATGCAACGTTTGCATTACATATAATTCAGAGGATAAGACAATTTTTTTTTTTTTGCCTAGACTTACATTCTATAACTATGTAAAATTTACCCAGATTTAACTTTATTACAAATCCAAATACATATTACAATGAAGAATATTCAGGTGCAGATGGATACAAATAGAGGCCTGAAATGCAACTATGGAGTAAGAGTACCACCAAATGGGACAAATGCTAGTCTCTCTCCTTTACTATACATTACATCAAATTCTAAAAGTATTTGTATAGTCTAAATCAGTTTGCCATTTGTTGTAAGGGACAGCTGTGTATTGTGTGCTACAGCCTCTAATACTGCCCCTACGCTACAGCAATAGAAAGGGAAGCTGCTGTGTGGTTATCCACGACTCAAGACAGCTGGAGGAGCAGCAAACGGAGGCAGCTGTCACATTCCTCTGTTACAAGAGAAGAGGAATGATAGTCAGAAAACACACTGTGCTAAAGCCATTGTTATTACTATGCAACAACTGCCTGCAACAGAAAGAATATACCTTCCGCTGTCATTTCTAAGTGTTCTTCTAAGGCTAAAAAAAGGAATTGCATTTCTGTTTATAACAATAATAGGAGTCACCGAGAAGTCATTCTCATGATCGGTACATCTATATCTATAACAATAATAGAATAAAATTATTAAAAATTATTTGACAATACATTACCTGAGAATGGCCAACAGGTTTGATAAATACTTTGTTATTAACTATTTCTTCCCATTTCTGTAATAGACTCCAAAGGGACCAGCATTCAAGATGGTGGTGTCACTGAGACATCTCACCATGTACTGTCAAGTTTGTCATAGATAAAAGTCAGTCACAACTCTACCAATTTTGGCCATTTTGTCTATTCGCCATAAGTAAAAGTTATGCAAAAAAAAAAAACCTGAAGTGAAAAATCATAGTGTGTCCCTGTACATTTACATGTCAAAAGCCTCCAGGTTTAAATGGAGGCCGGCACAGACCCTACTAGGATATATGGACATCAGCGCCGGCTGATTTCACTAGCTGGGGGTCACTGTCGTCTAAAGGGATCTTATAACCATCCCTGGAGGTCTAGTGGGGGAGATCCACTGTAGAGGTAGCCGGAGGGCTTACCTCTGCGTCCATTGCTGCCTCGTGGATCTGCATTTGATTGAGCCTGCCTTGAGCAGGCTCAATCTAATGAGCACAGATCAATGGAGTTCAATAAAACTGCATTGATCTGTATGAGGAAAAAAACATTTATTGTAACACCATTTCTTATTTACTACAAATATACTACACTGCTCAAAAAAATAAAGGGAACACTAAGATAACACATCCTAACAACCTAACTGAAGGTTTTCAAACCAGTGTGCCTCCAGCTGTTGCAAAAGTACAACTCCCAGTGCAGGCTGGGAGTTGTAGTTTTGCAACAGCTTGAGGTTTGCCCCCCCCCCCCCCCCATGTGAATGTACAGGGTACATTCACACGGGCGGGTTTACAGTGAGTTTCCTGCTTCAAGTTTGAGGGGAATTTAAAAATTAAAGTAAAAGTACACTGTACATTGCTGGAGAATGGAGCATGCCGCCCGCTCCCCTGCTTAATAAATTCTGATTGGATTGGGTCTCAGAAGTGAGACCCAGTACAATAAATCCCTCAGCCCCTGTACTACTGCCCCCAACATGGAACATGATGGGGGTAGGATTCACTCGGTTCTGAGTAATTTCCCTACAGCTCGGAGCTGTCGGGTTTTGTTCAAGCTAAATTAATACGTTTTCCTGTGAGTTTTTCATCATACTCAGAGTGTTTTTTCTTTTTTGTCGGGAACACGCCCATTTTGACGGGTTTAAAAAACAATGAGTGATGGTATTTTGTGTCAGAAATTGTGTCGCACAAAGTGTCGTATGGGCTATGTGACACAAATTATCTCGCACAACCCGAGAAAAAGAGTCGTGTTGACAGTAGTAAATCAGGGCCCATGTGTGAAAAACAACCACTTTCCCATACTTCGCTCCATGCATGATGACGGGCAATACAGGGGCCGGAGTATCGTGACATCACGATTGGAATTCAGCAAGTAGATTCCACAGCAGAGTCCTGTTGTATTGAATGGGATTCTGCTGCGCTGTGCACACGGCAGAATTTCTGTGCCAGATGTTTCCGGCACGATTTCCTGTCTGCAGAAAGAATGAACCTGTCCATACTTTCTGGGGACTCTGCACATAATGCATAGCTGATAACACATTGCGCTGGAATGCGCTGTCTAAACATAGCCTAATAGTGGAGGTAGGAGCATTTTTATACCTCCAAAGGCTCTCTCACCCTACTTGTGTCAGTGGCAGCTCAGGCAGGCAGCGGTCAGCAGAACTCACTGGAACGGCACAGAGAACAAAAGTGTAGTGTATGTACACAGTGACTCCTCCAGCAGAATAGTGAATACAGCTCTGGGGTATAACTCAGGATCAGTACAGGATAAGTAATGCAATGTATGTACACAGTGACCCCACCAGCAGAATAGTGAGTACAGCTCTGGAGTATAATAAAGGATATAACTCAGGATCAGTACAGGATAAGTAATGTATGTACACAGTGACCTCACCAGCAGAATATTGAGTACAGCTCTGGAGTATACTACAGGATGTAACTTTGGATCAAAATAGGATAAGTAATGTAATGTGTGTACATAGTGACCCCACCAGCAGGAGAACAGAGGAGTCAGGGATGTACAGAGTTATCTGGTGGAGTACAGAGGGGTCAGGGATGGACAGAGGGATCTGGTGGAGTACAGAGGGGTCAGGGATGGACAGAGGGGTCTAGTGGAATACAGAGGGGTCAGGGATGGACAGAGGGGTCTGGTGGAGTACAGAGCGGTCAGGGATGGACAGAGGGATCTGGTGGAGTACAGAGGGGTCAGGGATGGCCAGAGGGGTCTGGTGGAATACAGAGGGGTCTTGTGGAGTAAAGAGTGGTCTGGTGGAATACAGAGGGGTCTGGTGGAATCAGTAAAGGAAAATAGCAGATTATCCAACAATTCCTTGAAAAAAAACTTCAATCTTTATTCCAAATGATTAAAACTTGTGAAGCACATACAAACATCACTTCATCTAGTCGGCAACACACCCGCAATGGACGCGTTTCGAACACATGCGTGTTCTTGATCACCACAACACCTATGCACTTCTCCACCTCTAAGTACAAATCCCAGAGGGAGGAGTTAGAATACATGTAAATATAAAAACACATATTATACATAAAAAAATCACTTGACAGGTTTCAAACAAGCACTCTAACATGAAGGCTTACAAACACTGCGTACGTCATGTATTAAATTGCAACACTTTCGTGCACAAATTTTCGATATATGGAACCGTGGCTTCTGTAACTCATAGCATCAACTGACAACATTCATGGAGACAAAACAAGAATTTTTTTAAACAAATCTCACCATAGGATTCAACAAGTGTTACTACATCATGGATCAAAAAGATACACAAACATGATTACATCTGTAACACTTGTCCACACTAATAAAATATTCAATAATGAAACATGAATTCCTTCTTTTCATTCAAGCCAAATGGGGCTCTGGTTTGTAGTGTGAATTGCCAATATGCCTCCCCACTAAGTAATTTTCGCTGTAGGTCTCCTCCTCGTGGGTTTTTTGACTATCTGTACTACTAGCATCATAAAGATGTTCTCTAATCCTTGCTTTCAGGTGCCTCGAGGTACATCCCACATATTTCAGATTACAAGTTATGCACTCTATAATGTACACTATATGTGTAGAATTACAATTAATGTAGTGTTTTATGTTATAAGTGTGGCAATTAGTGGTATCTGGGAAATTCTTGAATGTTTTCACCACCCCACAGGTTTTCCACCAGGTGGCTCCGCATTTGAAAAAGCCAGCATTCCGTAGCCAAGTATTCACACTCGGCGTTTCAGACACAATTAGGCTGGGAGATAGGCTGTCTCTTAATGTGCTTGCTCTTTTTGGAACTACCGCCACTCCTCGTGCTAATATGTGTGCTAGCTTATCATCCTCTTTTAACAAATGTAAATGTTTGTTGATGACATTACGAATGCTTTTGAAATGGGGATTATATGTTATGGCCAAAACCAGCTTGTTGAATGTATATTTGTCCTGTACCTGGACTCTACGTTTACCGCTGGGTGTAAGTAATTCTTCTCTATCCTTTCATTGCACAATATCTCTGGCTCTTTTTAGTTGACTATGACTATAGCCCCTTTTATGTAAGCGATCTTGCAGAGCTTGGGCTTCTTCCAGATAAACTGATTGTCTGGTGCAATTGTGTTTGAGCCTAGTGAGTTCCCCCCCACTGGTATCGCTCTAATAATTTGTATGGGATGATTGCTGTCTGCCCGCAAAATTGTGTTGCCTAAGATTGGTGTTCTATACGTGGATGTTTGTATGTTCTGACCAGGGATCCCTGTAAGTTTTTAGTCCAGGAAGTTGACAGTGTTAAGATCAGCATGATGAGTACATTTTAGGTTAAATGTATTGGAAATTAAATGATCCAGGAACAGTAGTATGGAAGACATATCCCCCCTCTAAATATGGAGGAGTGTTAGGATTCGGCTAGCTGGATGTGGATCCTCTGTGTCAGCGAGGGATTGGCGTGGACCGTGTCGGTGGACCGGTTCTAGGTTGCTACTGGTTTTCACCAGAGCCCGCCGCAAAACGGGATGGTCTTGCTGCGGCGGTAGCAACCAGGTCATATCCACCGGCAACGGCTCAACCTCGCTGACTGCTGAGAAGGCGTGGGACAGAAGGACTAGGCAGAGGCAAGGTCAGACGTAGCAGAAGGTCGGGGCAGGCGGCAAGGTTCGTAGTCAATAGCAATAGCAGAAGGTCTGGAAACACAGGCTTTGGACAACACTAAACGCTTTCTCTGGCACAAGGCAACAAGATCCGGCAAGGAAGTGCAGGGGAAGTGAGGTATATATGGACAGGGAGCAGGTGGAAGCTAATTAGACTGATTGGGCCAGGCACCAATCACTGGTGCACTGGCCCTTTAAATCTCAGAGAGCTGGCGCGCGCGCGCCCTAGAGAGCGGAGCCGCGCGCGCCGGAACATGACAGCCGGGGACCGGGACGGGTAAGTGGCTTGGGATGCGATTCGTGAGCGGGCGTGTCCCGCTATGCGAATCGCATCCCCATCGTGAATGTCAGTGCAGCGCTCCCGGTCAGCGGGTCTGACCGGGGCGCTGCAGAGCAAGAACGCCGTGAGCGCTCCGGGGAGGAGCAGGGACCCGGAGTGCTCGGCGTAACAAGGAGATCATCTATGAATCTTCCATACCACTGCACATGATCTGAAAATGGGTTATTAGCCGAAAAAATGACATGTTCCTCCCAATATGATATTGTGAGGTTTGTCAATGAGGGGGAGTGTCTTGCCCCCATTGACACTCCACTCCACTGTATAAAGAATTTTTTATCAAAACAGAAATAATTATGTGACATGAGGAACCATGTGACTTGTTTAATAAATTCACATAAATCTTTGGTGTACTTGTTGTGGTGATCCAAGTGGTATCCTAGGGCTTCTAATGCTATGGACCATGGTATGCAAGAATAAAACGATACAACGTTGCATGCTCGTGGTTATGTATAGGACGTAAATGTACGTCCTGCGTTGTTAAGGGGTTAATCAACATCATAATTAGACATGAGAATGCCAAACTGGAAAATCTCAAAAATGATATAGAAAAAAACCACAGAGGAGATCTGCCAGATTATAACAGTTTTCTTGAGAAAATAAATGACCGTGTAGAAAAACTTGAAAATTATATCATGGAAACAACAAAAAAGTAAAGTACAAACGAGACACCAAGGATTACACTCTGAATCAGGTTTATGATTGGATAGGGGTCTGACGTGCTGCATTTGGGTATGTGTAATGTGACTAGGACACTGCTCCATTGTTGTGCTGTGGCAAATTCCTACTTGTTACCTCCAGGTAGACCTATGTCTGGATATGGTTGCACATCTCCTTCCATACCCATAGGTCTCTATACTGCCCAGTTTATAAGTGGACCAAGTATGCATAGGATCCTCCTACTTTTTCTATTTTAATCTGTGTCACCGTGGGTTATGTGCAATATATTCTGGCAATTGCCATAGTATTGAAGTGTTTACATTGCTTATATTCATTGCATGCTGCACTTTTGGTAGCCTTATAGATAGCATAAGTCACTTTAATTTAATATAATTGCACCCCTTTTTGCTTGCTTCCACATACCATGAAAATGCAGCAGTCAGAATTTTTCTGTTTGCTGCTGTCCCTTTTAAATGTTTTTATTCGTGTATTCTCAATAAAGTACCAATATTTTTGACTATATTTATTGTCCTGGTGTGTCTATGGGTATTCCTAGGTTTATGATTGGGTAAAATGGGAACGTAATGCGAACATTCCAAAGTCCATTTTGAAAAAGAATGGATATACACGTAAGCCCAAAAACCAACCTAAGGTGACCTTTAGTTTCACTGAAGCCGAAACGGACGACAATGAAAGTACCTGTTCAGACAGATCAACATCGCATGAAACAAAAAACGCATTGTCACAATACAAATCAAAAAACTGGAAGGGCAAGAAAGGGAAAAAACCCGGATGGCTGGATGCAAACACAGAAACAGAAAACATGGAGAAAACGCTGCAGACCCGCAGCAAAGCGATAAAAAAAAAAAACTGCTTCCTAAACTTACCATCAAAAACCCTAAGTGCTAACCATGTGAATGTATTGTCGCACGGCTTGAATTTAGCGCCAACAAATGAATTATATGTTTTTCACACATTAGTCGAAATTAATAAATTCATTCGTCATTTAAGGGTTAAACGTCACTTTAATGACACACAAGATGAGAACCAAAGTGTCTTGAAAATATAAATATCAGCAATCAATTTTCATCCCTTATGTCTAATGGCCCTGGAGGACCTTAACACTGAGAACATGTCTTCAACAAGGGACATAGAAAGAAATATAAATCATAGGATTAGAAATCTATTTTTCTATCAGATTCAGTCACGCACAGAAGGGATGGACAAATTGCAAGAAGTTATAGAACAGGAACTTGCAATTCTATATAATAAAACTAAATCTAAAAAGTTCAACAACTTAGATGCTGCACAACGTACAGTATTAAAGGGGTTATCCAGCATAAGGTGATTTTAGTATGTACCTGGCAGACAGTAATGGACATGCTTAGGAAGGATCTGCACTTGTCTTGAGGCTAAAGGGCTATGTTGTGAGATTACCATAACACTGTGGCTAGCTGTTTGTGAACCTGTTTGGCTTTTCTTTTTTTGACTACAAATCCCACAATTCCATCTTCCTCCCACCCACACATCAGCCACCCCACCCATTGAAACATAAATGAGCTGCATCCATTCAAATCAGTGTGGTTTTCAATCAGGGTGCCTACAGCTGTTGCATATTGATCTCTCTCCCACCAAGCGATCCCTCCACCCATTGAAGCAGACAGGCTCCCTATCATCAGCTGACTAGTGAGTCAGGTTTCGGCGGCATTGCAACTTGGGAAAAATCCGAGACAACAGTAATTTTGTATGCTGATAAAAATAAATATTGGAGTGGAAATCACAGAAGAATTGTGAGAAAACCGTCACACACAGGTACAGACACTATATTATGAACTACACTAACTTTACAGCCCCTGTAGCATAGTCAAATTTAAAAAAAATCCTGGAATACCCCTTTAAGGGAATTGCAAGAGGATGTTATGATCTGTATGTCTGACAAAGGAGGTTTAGTAACTGTCATGGACAAATGTGATTATATAGCCCAGATATGGGAGTTACTATCAGATGAAAATGTGTATGGTAAATTATCGGCAGATCCTACTCTAAAATTCACTAGTGAATTAGAAATTCTTCTTAAGGAAGATGAGGCGTTAAATGTATTAATCAGTAAAGCACACAAAGGGGTTAACCTACCTCCCATGCGACCCATAGTAACCAGCCATGGGTCCCTTCTAGAAAGCTTATCCCTTTGGCTGGATCAGATGTTACAACCCCTTGTGCAGCGGGTCCCGGGTTACCTACAGGACTCCCGGGATGTTTTGGAGAGTCTGGGTGCTGTTGTGTGGAGATCAGAGTGGTGTTGGTTAACTTGCGATGTTGTATCGGTGTATACTATGGTCCATAGCATTAGAAGCCCTAGGATACCACTTGGATCACCACAACAAGTACACCAAAGATTTATGTGAATTTATTAAACAAGTCACATGGTTCCTTGTCACGATTCGGCTGGCAGGAGGTGGATCCTCTGTGCCAGAGAGGGATTGGCGTGGACCGTGCTAGTGGACCGGTTCTAAGCTGCTACTGGTTTTCACCAGAGCCCGCCGCAAAGTGGGATGGTCTTGCAGCGGCGGTAGCAACCAGGTCGTATCCACTAGCAACGGCTCAACCTCTCTGACTGCTGAAGATAGGCGCGGTACAAGGGAGTAGACAGGAGCAAGGTCGGACGTAGCAGAAGGTCGGGGCAGGCAGCAAGGATCGTAGTCAATATGGCAATAGCAGGAGGTCAAGTACACAGTATGGACAAACACAGTAAACACTTTCTCTAGGCACAAAGGCAACAAGATCCGGCAGGGGAGTGCAGGGGCAGTGATCAGAAATAGCCAAGGAGCAGGTGGAAGCCAATTAAGCTAATTGGGCCAGGCACCAATCATTGGTGCACTGGCCCTTTAAGTCTCAGAGAGCTGGCGCGCGCGCGCCCTAGAGAGCGGAGCCGCGCGCGCCAGCACATGACAGCAGGGGACCGGGACGGGTAAGTGACTTGGGATGCGATTCGCGAGCGGGCGCGTCCCGCTGTGCGAATCGCATCCCCGACGGCCATGTCAGAGCAGCGATCCCGGTCAGCGGGACTGACCGGGGCGCTGCAGGGAGAGAGACGCCGTGAGCGCTCCGGGGAGGAGCGGGGACCCGGAGCGCTCGGCGTAACATTCCTCATGTCACATAATTATTTCTGTTTTGATTAAAAAAAAATATTTATACAGCGGAGTGGAGTGTCAATGGGGGCAAGACACTCCCCCTCATTGGCAAACCTTACGATGTCATATTGGGAGGAACATGTCATTTTTTAGCTAATAACCCATTTTCAGATCATTTGCAGTGGTATGGAAGATTCATAGATGATTTCCTCCATATTTTGAGGGGGGATTTGTCTTCCATACTACTGTTCCTGGATCATTTAATTTCCAATACCTTCAACCTAAAATTGACTCTTCATGCTGATCTTAACACTGTCAACTTCCTGGACTTAAAACTTACAGGGATCCCTGGTCAGAACATACAAACATCCACGTATAGAAAACCAATCTCAGGCAACACAATTGCAATCATCCCATATAAACTATTAGAGCGATACCAGTGGGGGGGAACTCACTAGGCTCAAACACAATTGCACCAGACAATCAGTTTATCTGGAAGAAGCCCAAGCTCTGGAAGATCGCTTACATAAAACAGGCTATAATCATAGTCAACTAAAAAGTTTTGTGCAATGAAAGGATAGAGAAGAATTACTTACACCCAGCGGTAAACGTAGAGTCCAGGTACAGGACAAATATACATTCAACAAGCTGGTTTTGGCCATAACATATAATCCCCATTTCAAAAGCATTCGTAATGTCATCAACAAACATTTACATTTGTTAAAAGAGGATGATAAGCTAGCACACATATTAGCACGAGGAGTGGCGGTAGTTCCAAAAGGAGCAAGCACATTAAGAGACAGCCTATCTCCCAGCCTAATTGTGTCTGAAACGCCGAGTGTGAATACTTGGCTACGGAATGCTGGCTTTTTCAAATGCGGAGCCACCTGGTGGAAAACCTGTGGGGTGGTGAAAACATTCAAGAATTTCCCAGATACCACTAATTGCCACACTTATAACATAAAACACTACATTAATTGTAATTCTACACATATATAGGCCCTCATTTACTAAGAGTGGAGTGTAGGTTTCTTTGTGGGGTTTAATTCCCTACAAATTATTTTCCATGGTATTTACTAAGGTTTCCCTACATTTTCCCCTTTCCCTACACTTTGCCTTTTTGTACACATGCTCTGATCTGTCGGGTTTACCTCAGTTCAAATCCACCACATTTTATGTGGAAACCTTAGTAAATATGTTGGGTTTTTGTAAAAATATAGGGAACACGCCCCTTTCAGAGACAACGCCCCCTTTTCCTGCGTCCACGCCCCTTTTTCTGGTTTTCTTACCAAAATGGAGAGTTAGTCAGGGTTTTTTCAATTCTGGCACAAATTCTGGCGCAGACAGAATGTCTGGCGCAATGCAACAGAATCTGGCGCACAACCTGACAAAACCTGTCGGGTTTGCAATAGTAAATGAGGGCCATAGTGTACATTATAGAGTGCATAGCTTGTAATCTGAAATATGTGGGAAAGCAAGGGTTAGAGAACATCTTTATGAAGCTAGTAGTACAAATAGTACCAGAAACAAGTCAGGAGCATTCCTACATTTTTCAGAAGTGCATGGTGGCAACATAGAGTGTTTTAGAGTACTATATGGAATTGAGAAAGTCAAAAAAGCCACATGAGGAGGAGACCTACAGCGAAAATTACTTAGTGGGGAGGCATATTGGCAATTCACACTACAAACCAGAGCCCCAATTGGCTTCAATGAAAGGAAGGAATTCATGTTTCATTATTTAATATTTTATTAGGTGTGGCCAAGTGTTACAGATGTAATCATGTATATGTATCTTTTTGATCCATGATGTAGTAACACTTGTTGAATTCTATGGTGAGATTTGTAAAAAAAATTCTTGTTTTGTCTCCATGAATGTTGTCAGTCGTTGCTATGAGTGACGGAAGCCACGGTTGTTTATATCGAAAACGTGTTGCAATTTAATACAGGACGTACGCAGTGTTTGTGAACCTTCATGTTAGAGTGCTTGTTTTAAACCTGTCAAGTGATTTTTTTATGTATAATATGTGTTTTTATATTCATATGTATTCTAACTCCTCCCTCTGGGACTCGTACTTAGAGGTGGAGAAGTTGCCAACTAGGTGAAGTGTTGTTTGTATGTACTTCACAAGTTTTAATCGTTTTGGAATAAAAAGATTGAAGTTATTTACATGGAATTGCTGGATCATCTGCTATTTTCCTTTACTCGTCGTACAAAGTGTCGTACAAAGTGTGGTCAAGTTTGGATCTGGGCAAGACCAAAAGGGAGATGAGCTGAAAATATTTTACATTTTTGCTTGTCTGGTGGAATACAGAGGGGTCTGGTGGAGTACAGAGGAATACATGGCTTCGGGAGGTTAAAAAAATGGTTTGGAATGGACAGACTTCCTGCCATATAAATAATACAGTAAGTTTCACCCCTCTCTGGCTGCCCTAGTCATGCTATGTAAGGGTTAAACCAGTTGAAACAAACCTTCTAGATAAGAACACAGGAGAAGCAAAGGAGATCCAGGCCCTGGGCTGATGATGGTGAATTTACCTCACAGCCTCCAGGGAGGATTACAAGAAGACTTCCTCCATGAAGAAAGATTAGATAACTCTCACAATGTTCATCCCTGCTGCTTCCTCAGCGGTGGGCTCCCTCAGCTCTGTGCTCACAGACAAGGGGCCGGCCTCCTCCTTCACTGTGCAGTGCGGCCCACAGCTCTTGGGCTAAGTTTCCACTTGGTTTTTTGTCTGGCAGTTTTTGGAATACTGCCACTGCCGTTTTCGAGCCAAAGTCAGAAGTGCATCCATAAGGGAGGAGAAGTATAAGTCCTTCCTTTATATGTCCTATTCCTTTTGAATACACTTCTGGCTTTGGCTCAAAAACTGCAGTGGCAGATATCCAAAAACTGCCCGAAAAAAAAACAAGTGGAAACTTAGCCTAAGAGCGGCAGTCACAGTTCTAAAAGCTGTGACTGCAAGTTGCGGCTCCTGAGTATTCAGTGCAAGCAGGGAGGTGGCCGGCCCACCGGAAATTTGCCAGGTGTGCCCGATGGCCAGTCCGGCCCTGGTTATGGCTATTATAGGGCGAGGAGGAAAAAATGAAAGTGCCAAAACTAATAAAGACCATATTTACTGTACGTACTATTTTAATTGAAATTATTTTGTGTACCAGGACAAGTGGATTTTCATGAGGGACAAGTAGATTGTGTTCTGTTTTAGTCCCTTGGACAAGTAGTTTTTTTTTTTTCCACATCCCTGATGTATCTACCTGTAGTATATAAACACTGACTTGTATGGTCCCAGAAAGATTTAGATGGCAGATTGTCTAGTCTAGTAAAAAAAGGTGACCTAATACCTAAAATTATTTCAATCATTTATATTTTTTTATTTACACACAGATAATACTATGATTACTCAGGAATGTGAATACAAAGATAAAATACAAGACCTGGGAAGCAAGAGGTGGTGGAGGGGGTGCAGGTGGCCCAGGTGGTGGGGGAGCTGGAGGTGGTGGAGGGACTGGCATAGTTCAGGTTTCTGCTTGTCACACCTATAAGAAAAAAAAACATTTATTGTAACACTATTTCTTATTTGCTACAAACATACTATAAACCTTAATGTTCTTCTGTGTTTTCCTTCCCTACCTTTTTGCACAAGTTGTGTTCATACAGTACGTTTATCTTTCTTTATGAAGGTGCAATGTGTGGGACTGTCTGGGACTGAGGGAACTGTGACTTTTAAAGTGATAAGAGAATTCCATTTTAGGAAAACTACTAGTATTTTTAACAGATATCTGTCATAGAAAAAATGCAGTAAAGCAGAAAATTGTAAAACATGTTCCTTTTATGGTGAAGGTTATTAGTATTTTCTGAGGATCACCCCATGTGATGCATTGATGATGGTCAAAAGATCTCAAGCAACATTTCACCTGTGATCAATTTTGATAATAGCTAAAGGGGTAGTCCAGTGGTGAAAAACGTATCCCCTATCCTAAGGATAGGGGATAAGTTTTAGATCGAGGGGGGTCCGACCACTGGGGCGCCCGCGATCTCCTGTACGGAGCCACCGGCTTGCTGGCCAGATAGCGGGTGTCGACCACCGCAAGAAGCTGCGGCCAACGCGCCCCCTCAATACAGCGCTATGGCAGAGCCGGAGATTGCCGAAGGCACCGCTCCGGCTCTGCCATAGAGTTTTATTGAGGGGGCGTGTTGGCCGCCGCTTTGTGCAGTGGTCAACATGCCCCTTTCCCGTGGGCTGCCGGGGCCCCATACAGGAGATCGCGGGGGGCCTCAGCAGCCGGATCCCCCACGATCTGAAACTTATCCCCTATCCTTAGGATAGGGGATATGTTTTTCAGCACTGATATCCCCTTTAATACCTGGAATGTAAACATTGATGCTGCCATGACAACCAGAAACAGACTCTTATTTTTCCAACTCCATTGTTATTTGCACTTCCGTGTTCACTATTATTGCACTCTATTTCCTTCCCAGTGTTAGTGCTTCATATGTAATTTGTTGTTGTTACCTTCCCACACCCATCTGTCACATGAACTGTGTTACTTTGTTTCCAATGGACTGTGAAATGTATGCATTAGATAAAGCACAATCTCCTTGCAGAAGGTCTGCTGTTTCAAAGGGCAAGTAACACAATAAAGTGGGGTAGAGACAATACAAAACAGAAACAGACAGCACTTATCATGAAGCCAATGGTCCTATGCCAACAAACCAGAAACGGGAAAATGTATGTGGTGAC
The DNA here is from genome assembly GCF_029499605.1 of Hyla sarda. Classification (NCBI taxonomy): domain Eukaryota; kingdom Metazoa; phylum Chordata; class Amphibia; order Anura; family Hylidae; genus Hyla; species Hyla sarda. The sequence goes on along the minus strand of NC_079193.1, from coordinate 89,315,397 downwards.
CCAGTACAGAATATAGCATACTGCCCACCTTAGATAGTGTGGTAGGAGTTCAGAGTTCAGTTCAGGAGAGGAGGTCAGTCTTATGCTGAGGTACAGTTTGGAGAAGTCTGGAGTGAGTCTATGAGGTGTTCTGAGGAGGCCTCAAGTCTAATCCTGCAACCACACATCTGCTAAAGAATAACCCATGCACCCAGGTGAATGTCAAGCCTAGCAGTAAGAACTAAAATCTGGGGGATTCAATTCAAGTCAAGTCAGTCCAGTCAGTCATAGAAGTCACTAAAGTCAAGCGTGGGTTGCCATTCAGCAAGTCAATTCTACACAGAACAATCAACTACAAGTCCCAGCAAGCCGATAAGCTTCCAAGGTTCACCCTGCACCTCTCTTTATACCAATCTGAGCTGTAACAGATTTCATCATCTATTCTGCCTCAGTAAAGTAACTTTTTCCATAACCTTGCGTCAGGGTACTTATTGCCCAGTGCCTGGCGCAGGAGAAGCTGGCTCAACCACAGGTGGTGTATAGGCTAACCATGCCCTGGCATCACGAAAAGGGTAATTTGCACATTACCCTCACCCGACACCATATATATATATATATATGTGCACCTATTTTCACCAAATGCATTTCAAGGTCATGCTGCTCAAGTGGACATTCGGATGACTAGTCCAAGAGGTGTAATAAATGGGAACAGACTAAAGCTATGCAAACACATTAGATTAGTGTTGGGCAAAACCACTGATTCCATCAGGACTGTCTGGCATCTAATGTGTATGAGGGCTCCTGATGGGCCTTCTGATAGAAGATAGTAGGAGAGCAAAGGATTGAGCAGGTAGATTCCATCATGCCTAGTCCTTTTGTTCTGAAGAAAGATAAGTTGGGTTTGGCAGCAGCTTACTCCATTCTCTCCTTTCAGAATACCGGGACTCTAACTCGAGCATGTAGGAGTATGTGGGGGTAAGGAGAGATAGCCTTTGGTCAAACTCTTTCACAGTTATACACATGTGACATACTTTAGTATATGTGGCATGGGCAAGGGGCCTAGCGAATATACGTATGTATGATGAGGTAAGTATGATGAGTATAATGAGAAATTAACTATGTTTAACAGATATGTTCATAAATAAGGGTTGGGTTTACTACACAATGATTTATACTAATGGATTCCACCAGACCTCTAATTTAACATTAAAACTCATGCCACATGCCAGCTGCAGGTGATGTCAGGACACGTCTATCGTAAATTACAGCGATGTTTCTAGCAATTATATTAAAATTACATGTTGCCCCCAATTGCAGTCACTTATGTATTCTGCAAGTTTTGATAGGCTTCTTTAAAAGGCAAAAATATTTTGTTTATTAAAAATGCATACATTGCCTGTATATTTTATATTTGTATGACAAAAGTGACTAAGTAACCTATGTGTTCCAATGGCTTATTGTTCAGAGGGTGATATTATTCAATCATTGCAATATTAGGCCTCATGCACATGGCTCTATTATGGCTTTGCTTTATAGTTGTGAGAAAACAATGTAGGATGTTCATTACACACAACAGTGCTTTGTTGTTGTTGTTGTTTTTTTTTTTTGGGGGGGGGGGGGATTTTACTGATGATTATGAGCCACATCATACAATCAGAAAAGGGTCTGGCACTGCTGCACCTTTACTACATAACTCAATGTCCTTCTATAACACACAAGCTCTGATCTCAGCTTTTTCATGCTGGGGTGCTCTACATATAGAGTGCACATATAAAAAATTGAAAGGTAGAAAGAAACAGTAGCACTCACCTGTCTGTGAATTATTTCTAATTTTTTTTAGGTGCAGTTCAACATATGCAGTGGGAGGTCATTACAAAAGACAGTGGGGGCGAGACACTTCTACAGCCGTTTCATGCATTAACATGCACTTCTTCAGGAGGATGATTGTCTACCTAAAGAAGTGTGTGTTGACGAATGAAATGGGCCATTAGGGCATTTCTTCAAATTGAAACTCACCACTAAAATTATAAATTCTGATCCAGAATCTACGGACATTTTTCACCAAATATGAATCATTGTTCCTCTATTCATGTACATGCTCTGATAATCTCCTGGCCAACATGCAAATCTCTGCAATCTCTACAGGGGTACAATGACATACATTGTTTATGTGTCCTGTCACATGGAGCAGCTGAATATACAGAATAGCAGCATAACACACCTGTCACAGGCAGCTGGTAAAAACGTAAATGTGAAAAACAAATCACTGCTTCCACTGTCATTTGACTCTTACATTACCTTCCCTTTCATGCAGATAAGTGTATTCGGAACACAGCTATGCAGTCCCAGTATCCATTAGTAATTTACCATATCCTCAGCATTTCAAAAAGGAAACATTAAAACCATTGAGAGGTGAAGTAAACAGCACCGATATTTTGACAATGTCCTCTGTGAAGGGGGCAAAGAAAGGCAATAAATGAAGTAAATTCTTGAAGTAGGATAAGCTTTTGAGTGGCTTTGACAAGGGCCGAATGATGGCTTCACGACTGGGTCAGAACAAAATGTCAGGTCTTGTGAGGTGTTGGCAGGTCTTGTGAGGTGTTTCAGTATACAATGGTTAGTACCTACCAAAAATGGTCAAAGGAAGAACAACAAGTGAATTGGTGACAGGGTCATGGGTGCCTACGGCTCTTTGATGCATGTGGCCAGTAAAAGTTAGCCCATCTGGTCCATTCCTACAGAAGAGCTATAGTAGCACAAACTACCGAAAAAGTTAATGGTGGCGATGAAAGAAAGGTGTCAGTGCAAACAATGCTTCACAGCTGTTACGCCTAGCGCTCCGGGTCCCCGCTCCTCCCCGGAGCGCTCACGGCGTCTTTCTCCCTGCAGCGCCCCGGTCAGTCCCGCTGACCAGGAGCGCTGCACTGTGTTGGCCGTTGGGGATGCGATTCGCACAGCGGGACGCGCCCGCTCGCGAATCGCATCCCAGGTCACTTACCCGTCCCGGTCCCCTGCTGTCATGTGCTGGCGCGCGCGGCTCCGCTCTCTAGGGCGCGCGCGCGCCAGCTCTCTGAGACTTAAAGGGCCAGTGCACCAATGATTGGTGCCTGGCCCAATTAGCTTAATTGGCTCCCACCTGCTCCCTGCCTTTATCTAGTCTCCTCCCTTGCACTCCCTTGCCGGATCTTGTTGCCTTGTGCCAGTGAAAGCGTTTAGTGTGTCCAAAGCCTGTGTACCTGAACTTCTGCTACCCATCCTGACTACGAACCTTGCCGCCTGCCCCCGACCTTCTGCTACGTCTGACCTTGCTTCTGCCTACTCCCTTGTACCGCGCCTATCTTCAGCAGCCAGAGAGGTGAGCCGTTGCTAGTGGATACGACCTGGTCACTACCGCCGCAGCAAGACCATCCCGCTTTGCGGCGGGCTCTGGTGAAAACCAGTAGTGGCTTAGAACCGGTCCACTAGCACGGTCCACGCCAATCCCTCTCTGGCACAGAGGATCCACTACCTGGAAGCCGAATCGTGACAGTAGATCCGGCCATGGATCCCGCTGAGGTGCCGCTGCCAAGTCTCGCTGATCTTCCCACGGTGGTCGCTCAGCAATCGCAGCAGATTGCCCAACAGGGACAGCAGCTGTCGCAGTTGACCGCCATGTTACAGCAAATTCTGCCTCTGCTACAGCAGCAACCATCTCCTCCGCCAGCTCCTGCACCTCCTCCGCAGCGAGTGGCCGCTCCTAACCTCCGCTTGTCCCTGCCGGACAAATTTGATGGGGACTCCAGACTCTGCCGTGGATTTTTGTCTCAGTGTTCCCTGCATATGGAGATGTTGTCAGACTTGTTTCCTACTGAACGGTCTAAGGTGGCATTCGTAGTAAGTCTTCTTTCAGGAAAGGCCTTGTCTTGGGCCACACCGCTCTGGGACCGCAATGATCCTGCCACAGCCACAGTCCAGTCCTTCTTTGCTGAAGTCCGAAGTGTCTTTGAGGAACCTGCCCGAGCCTCTTCTGCTGAGACTGCCTTGCTGAACCTGGTCCAGGGTAATTCTTCCGTTGGCGAGTACGCCATACAATTCCGTACTTTTGCTTCTGAACTATCCTGGAATAATGAGGCTCTCTGCGCGACCTTTAAAAAAGGCCTATCCAGTCGCATCAAGGATGTGCTGGCCGCACGAGAGATTCCTGCCAACCTCCAAGAACTCATCCATTTGGCTACCCGCATTGACATGCGTTTTTCTGAGCGACACCAAGAGCTCCGCCAGGAAAAAGACTTAGATCTCTGGGCACCTCTCCCACAGCATCCTTTGCAGTCTTCGCCTGGGCCTCCCGCCGAGGAGGCCATGCAAGTGGATCGGTCTCGCCTGACCCAGGAAGAGAGGAATCGCCGTAGAGAAGAAAATCTCTGTCTGTACTGTGCCAGTACTGAGCATTTCTTGGTGGATTGCCCTATCCGTCCTCCACGCCTGGGAAACGCACGCACGCACCCAGCTCACGTGGGTGTGGCATCTTTTGCTTCTAAGTCTTCTTCTCCACGTCTCACGGTGCCCGTGCGGATTTCCTCTACAGCCAACTCCTCCATCTCAGCCGTGGCCTGCTTGGACTCTGGTGCCTCCGGGAATTTTTTGTTGGAGTCCTTTGTTAATAGATTCAGCATCCCGGTGACCCGTCTCGTCAAACCGCTCTACATTTCCGCGGTCAACGGAGCCAGATTGGACTGCACCGTGCGTTACCGCACAGAACCCCTCCTGATGTCTATCGGACCCCACCACGAAAGGATTGAGTTCTTCATTCTCCCCAACTGTACTTCTGAGGTCCTCCTCGGTCTGCCTTGGCTCCGGCTTCATTCCCCCACCATTGATTGGACCACCGGGGAGATCAGGAACTGGGACTCTGCCTGCCACAGGAAGTGCCTCTCCCCCCCTCCCAGTCCCATCAGGCAAGCCTCTGTGCCTCCCCATGGCCCCCGTCCTGGTGTCACACTGCCCCGTGCCAGGCCTCGCCCTCTGCCCTCCCTCCCCATTCCCACTCCTGCTGTACTGCCTGCCGTTGAGGAAACCCTCCATTCTTTCCCGGTGTCCTCATCCCAGGGGAGGCAGTTACCGGACAAAGAGAAGGGGAGACCTAAGGGGGGGGGTACTGTTACGCCTAGCGCTCCGGGTCCCCGCTCCTCCCCGGAGCGCTCACGGCGTCTTTCTCCCTGCAGCGCCCCGGTCAGTCCCGCTGACCAGGAGCGCTGCACTGTGTTGGCCGTTGGGGATGCGATTCGCACAGCGGGACGCGCCCGCTCGCGAATCGCATCCCAGGTCACTTACCCGTCCCGGTCCCCTGCTGTCATGTGCTGGCGCGCGCGGCTCCGCTCTCTAGGGCGCGCGCGCGCCAGCTCTCTGAGACTTAAAGGGCCAGTGCACCAATGATTGGTGCCTGGCCCAATTAGCTTAATTGGCTCCCACCTGCTCCCTGCCTTTATCTAGTCTCCTCCCTTGCACTCCCTTGCCGGATCTTGTTGCCTTGTGCCAGTGAAAGCGTTTAGTGTGTCCAAAGCCTGTGTACCTGAACTTCTGCTACCCATCCTGACTACGAACCTTGCCGCCTGCCCCCGACCTTCTGCTACGTCTGACCTTGCTTCTGCCTACTCCCTTGTACCGCGCCTATCTTCAGCAGCCAGAGAGGTGAGCCGTTGCTAGTGGATACGACCTGGTCACTACCGCCGCAGCAAGACCATCCCGCTTTGCGGCGGGCTCTGGTGAAAACCAGTAGTGGCTTAGAACCGGTCCACTAGCACGGTCCACGCCAATCCCTCTCTGGCACAGAGGATCCACTACCTGGAAGCCGAATCGTGACAACAGCTCGCTGTTTATGGGGCTGCATAGCTGCAGACCAGTCAGAGTGCCCATGTACAATGCCAAAGGTGGCTACAGTGGGCATCATTGCATGGCACAGCAATGTAAGAACAGAGCCTGGACTGAATATTCACATTTTCCTTAGTATCATTTGGACATACATTTGCATTTGTGTCACATACTAGAGAGAGAAGAGATGGCACCAGGGTACATTATGTAAAAGAAAACTGGCAGTATTAGAATGTATCATTGGGTAATGTACTGCTAGGATATTTTGGGTCTTGGCATTCATATGGATGTTTTTTTTTTGCCATGTACCAACTACCAACATTGTTGCAGACCAAGTGCTCCCTTTCATGGCACCAGTATTGCCTAATTGCAGTAGTCTCTTTCAGCAGGATAATGCACACGCCGTTCTGAACTATCGATGGGACGTGCTGGTAAAACAAACGGGACCCATGAATGCTGCAAGTCACAAATTACTGGACTGATAGGATTTGCTGATAACATCTTGGTACCAGATACCACAGAACTGTATTGGCATCTTAAGGGGCACATACACAATAGATCATTGGTGGTTTATTTCTATAGCGGATCAGTATCTTAGCGCTGCACGATTTGGGGAAAATGTCATATTGAGATTATGGGGGTAAATATTGTGATTTCAATATGCGACTGTGATATAATAAACAAATGTTGAATCCCCCCCACAGGGGTGTGGAAATTTAATAAAAAACTACTTGTCCACGGGACTAAAACGGAGCAAAATCAACTTTTGACGATCCACTTGTCCGGGCCAATTTTCGCTTTTACACTCTCGTTTTTTCCTCCTCGCCCTATAATAGCCATAACTACCTACTATAATGATACCTTTTACTTTTTCAATAACATATGCTCCGGGGAAAAAAAAAAAAAAAAATTATATATATATATATATATATATATATATATATATATATTTATATAATCGGTGAAGTGAAATTGAAATAGTAAAAGATAATTTTGCAGATTTGGTGGTTTTCTTTTCTACACCATTTACCTTGTGGTTGAGCTAACATGTTGTTTTGATACTTTAGGCTGGCCTGATTACAGCAATGCCAGATTTGTATAGTTTCTGTCATGTTTTACAAATTTAAAAAAATTCAGAACTTTTTCAAAATTTTTTAATTGCCATTTTTTGACCCCAGTAGCCTTTAACGCCTTAAGGACCAAGGGCGTACAGGTACGCCCTTGGTCCTGCTCTCCTGATATAACGTGGGGTTACACAGTAACTCCGCGTCATATCACGGCGGGCCCGGCGTCATGGTGAAGACGGGACCCGCCTCTAATAGCGCGCAGCGCCGATCGCGGCGCCACGTGCTATTAACCCTTTAGCCGCGCGCTCAGAGCTGAGCCGCGCGGCTAAAAGCGAAACCGAAAGTGGCCGGCTAGCTCAGTCGGGCTGTTCGGGATAGCCGCGGCTAATCGCGGCATCCTGAACAGCTGACAGGACAGCGGGAGGGCCCCTACCGTCCTCCTCGCTGTCCGATCGCTGAATGACTGCTCAGTGCCTGAGATCCAGGCATGAGCAGTCATGCGGCAGAATCGTTGATCACTGGTTTCTTATGAGAAACCAGTGATCAATGATGAAGATCAGTGTGTGCAGTGTTATAGGTCCCTATGGGACCTATAACACTGCAAAAAAAAAGTGAAAAAAAAAAGTGAATAAAGATCATTTAACTCCTCCCCTATTAAAAGTTTGAATCACCCCCCTTTTCCAATGGAAAAAAACACAGTGTAAATAAAAATAAACATATATGGTATCACCGTGTGCGGAAATGTCCTAATTATAGAAATATATCATTAATTAAACCGCTCGGTCAATGGCGTGCGCGCCAAAAAATTCCAAAGTCCAAAATAGTGCATTTTTGGTCACTTTTTATATCATTTAAAAATGATCAATAAGTCCTATCAATGCAAAAATGGTACCGTTAAAAACTTCAGATCACGGCGCAAAAAATGAGCCCTCATACCGCCCCATACACGGAAAAATAAAAAAGTTATAGGGGTCAGAAGATGACAATTTTAAACGTATAAATTTTCCTGCATGTAGTTATGATTTTTTCCAGAAGTCCGACAAAATCAAACCTATATAAGTAGGGTATCATTTTAAGCGTATGGACCTACAGAATAAAGATAAGGTGTCATTTTTACCGAAAAATTTACTACGTAGAAACGGAAGCCCCCAAAAGTTACAAAATGGCGTTTTTTTTTTTCAATTTTGTTGCACAATGATTTTTTTTCCGTTTCACCGTAGATTTTTGGGCAAAATGACTGAAGTCATTACAAAGTAGAATTGGTGGCGCAAAAAATAAGCCATCATATGGATTTTTAGGTGCAAAATTGAAAGAGTTATGATTTTTTAAAGGCAAGGAGCAAAAAACGAAAATGCAAAAACGGAAAAAACCCCGGTCCTTAAGGGGTTAAAAAAAAATTTTTTTTTTGCATTCCAGGCTGTATGAGGGTTTTCTTTTGGCACCATAATCTGTTTTTTGTATCGGTACCATTTTGGTATTGATCTGACTTTTTCATCGCTTTTTAACCTTTTTTCTGGGATATTATGGGATAATGTAAGCAAATCCCCAGGACCGGATGGACTACACCCAAGAGTTCTTAGAGAGGTAAGTTCAGTAATATCTGTACCCCTGTTCATGATATTTAGAGATTCTCTGGTGTCTGGTATTGTGCCAAGGGACTGGCGCAAGGCGAATGTGGTGCCAATCTTCAAAAAGGGCTCTAGGTCTTCCCCAGGAAACTATAGACCGGTAAGTTTAACGTGCATTGTGGGTAAATTGTTTGAAGGACTTATAAGGGATTACATACTGGAATACATAGGGGATAATTGTATTATAAGTGATAGCCAGCATGGGTTTACTAAGGATAGAAGTTGTCAAACCAATCTAATTTGCTTTTATGAAGATGTGAGTAGAAGCCTTGACAGAGGAATGGCTGTGGATATAGTGTTTCTGGATTTTGCTAAAGCATTTGATACTGTCCCTCATAGACGTCTGACAGGTAAGTTAAGGTCTTTGGGTTTGGAAATTTTAGTTTGTAACTGGATTGAACACTGGCTCATGGATCGTACCCAGAGAGTGGTGGTCAATGATTCGTACTCTGATTGGTCCCCGGTTATTAGTGGTGTACCCCAAGGTTCTGTACTGGGCCCGCTGTTGTTTAATTTATTTATTAATGATATAGAGGATGGTATTAACAGCTCTGTTTCTATCTTTGCAGATGACACCAAGCTTTGTAGCACAGTACAGTCTATAGAGGATGTGCATAAGTTACAAGATGACTTGGATAGACTAAGTGTCTGGGCATCCACTTGGCAAATGAGGTTCAATGTGGATAAATGTAAAGTTATGCATCTGGGTACTAATAACCTGCATGCATCGTATGTCTTAGGGGGGATTAAACTGGCAGAGTCACTGGTAGAGAAGGATCTGGGTGTACTTGTAGATCAAAGACTACAGAATAGCATGCAATGTCAGGCTGCTGCTTCCAAAGCCGGCAGGATATTGTCATGTATCAAAAGAGGCATGGACTCAAGGGACAGGGACATAATACTCCCCCTTTATAAATCATTGGTACGGCCTTACCTGGAATATGCTGTTCAGTTTTGGGCACCTGTCCATAAAAGGGACACTGCGGAGTTGGAAAGGGTGCAGAGACGCGCGACTAAACTAATATGGGGAATGGAACATCTTAGCTATGAGGAGCGATTAAAGGAGTTACAATTGTTTAGTCTTGAGAAGAGACGTTTAAGGGGGGATATGATAAACGTATATAAGTATATTAATGGCCCATACAAAAAATATGGAGAAAAACTGTTCCAGGTTAAACCCCCCCAAAGGACGAGGGGGCACTCCCTCCGTCTGGAGAAGAAAAAGTTTAGTCTCAAGGGGCGACACGCCTTCTTTACCATGAGAACTGTGAACTTATGGAACAGTCTACCTCAGGAACTGGTCACAGCAGGAACAATTAACAGCTTTAAAACAGGATTAGATACATTCCTGGAACAAAATAAGATTAATGCTTATGAAGAAATATAAAATCTCATCCCTTCCCCAATATCGCGCCACACCCCTACCCCTTAATTCCCTGGTTGAACTTGATGGACATATGTCTTTTTTCGACCGTACTAACTATGTAACTATGTAACTATGTAACTATTATAAAAATTGCAATTCTGTGGTTTGGTATTTTTTTTTACATTTACGTCATTTACCGTATGGGATACATAATGTTATATTTTAAGAATTTGTACAATTACGCACGCAGCGATACTAAATATGTTTATTATTATGTTTACATATTTTTATATAGGAAAAGGGGGTGATTTGAACTTTTAACATGGAAGGGGTTGATGTGTGTCTTTTAAACTTTTATAAAAAAAAAATATTTTATTTTTTTACACTCATTAGATTCCTCATACAGATGAATAGAGTTCTATTGAACTCCATTAATCTGTGTGCTCTGCGATCCATTGATAGAGCCTAGTCCAGCCAGGCTCTATCAATGACAGAGCCACAGGACAGCAGGGAACAGAGGTAAGCCCTCCGGCTACCTCTATAGTGGATCGCCCCCTCGCGATTGCGCTGCGGAGGGGTGATCCACCCCACTAGCCCATCAGGGAGCATTCACATGTCCCTTTAGACGCCACTGTCAGCTTTGACAGTGGAGATCTAACAGCCGGGGGCTGCAGAGTATGGAGCGGGCAGGAGTCGGGAACCCACTCCATACAGACTGCTGAGCGCTGCCGCACTTGTTAGGTCCGGCGCTTCTTGCCCAAAGCAGGGCTAAGGGCTGGAAAATTACCCTGCCCGGCACTCGGAACTGCATGTCCCGGGTGTCGGGCTATAGAAATTCCACATCCCTGCCCCCCATTTCAGTCCCCACATTTCATGTACAATCTCTCCATTTCATACAATTTCCCCCATTTCATATCTATCCACCCCATTTCATGACCCCCCCCCCCTTTAATGTCACTAACTGTGCTTAAACTACAACCCAGGGCATGTCTACAACCCCCATATATACTTGAACTGCAAGAACCAGCATGCTCTAGAAAGGACATGTGACAGCCTAGTATAGCCTGCTTTAAATGGGCACTTTCAGATATAAAAAGGTTTTATATGTTGTACATCTTCACAAAGCATACGTTTTTCCAATATACTTCTTTACAAAATGTTCACATTTTATTAAAGAAATCTGCCTTCGAAAATCCCACCACTGATGAGACCCACAGCAGCATGAGGGTGTCCAGGGGTCATGTACACCAGATGGCTGAAGTAACAAAGCTTGCAGCAACACAGCTGTAACACAGAATTTTAACAAAAATGTGCCTCCAGCTGTTGCAAAACTACAACTCCAAGCATGCCTGGACAGTGACAAGGATGTCTGGGCATGCTGGGAGTTGTAGTTTTGCAAAAGCTGTAGGCTGACATCGCAAAAGGCAACACTGCTGCAAAAAAGTGTTATCCCAACAGTGTGCCTCCAACTATTCCAAAACTACAAGTCCCAGCGTTAGAGGACTGCCTAAGGATGACACACATGAATGACATAGGAAGATGTTAGTCATACACTCACCATATTGTCTTTGGTGGTAGAGTACAGGCAATCTCCAATAATCATTGTGTGTGTGTCTGTGTGTGTGGGTGTACAGCATAAAACCAGAGAGGAAAGGGTTACAGAGCAGGGATGCAAGGCTCCCGAGAGCAGTGAGTCAGCAGAGTGAGGGAGGGGGAGAAGTCATCACAGTGCAGCAAGAGAAGGACACGCCCCCTCCCTTTGACAAGATTGAAAAGACAGTGAGCAGTGTTAATATGCATTTTTTTGTGTGAAATATAGGTGATAGATACATAAAAATTACATGTACATGATCAGGATGAGGTAATGAGTAACATATCACAGTTTTGTTTTGTGGGATCTGACAGGTATGCTTTAAGGTACAATTACTTCTAACATGAAGAGAATTCCTTATTTAGGTATTGTATGTAATACAACCGTCAGCATGCTCTTGCAAGGATCTGTGATAGCGTAAGGCAGTGTTCTCAAAACTTTGAACCACCAGCTGTTTTAAAACTACAACTTTCAGCAAGTGTGAGAAGCTGTTTAAACCGATCCCCTATAGGGCTTGTCACACATAGATCAGCTGTGAGGACTGGGATCAGAGAAGTTAATATGGTGTTATATCTTTTTTTTATTTTTTTTTTGTTTAAGCTCAATTCGCTTATGGTAAAATCCCCAAATCATTTACCCTCGTATGTATATTTATATATGCATTGTTTTCCTTTTGGGCGGAAGGAAGCAGAGATAAGATTATCAGTGTCCTCCTGACATTTTTCTTTAGGTTAATCACACATAAAAGTATTCTGCTGGCCATTACATCACTATTGCCCGGACTCTACACACAGAGGAATGTTGGGAGGACATTGATCAGACCTTCCTAACATCCCATGTGGAAGACTGACAATGTTTTCTTGGCCACAGCCCAAATGAGGAGGTTTCTTTTTGCGCAAAGCATTCATGTTACATAAACAATAGATGTCAGAAATATGGGGCCATGATTTCAGAATAAATATAAAAGTGACAAGCATTACCCAGCTTCAGTGTTTACCAATTACCATTCTACTTTATTTCATGACTATGCAGAAAGAAAGGCAATAACACTGACGATTTAAAACAAATCCCAGATGCCCACACAACTGGGCCACACTGAGGATCAATGGGAGAAAAGTGCACCAAACCTGTTCTAAGAATTCACATACTGTGGATAGGGAATAAAATCCTCTTCGCATACACTATATAGACAAAAGAATTCTAGGACATCTCAGTCTAAACCCATAGACATTAATATGAAGCGGGTCTCCCGTTTGCAGGCAAAACAGTTTCTACTCTTCTGGTAAGGCTCCTTTTGCACTATATGTTGCTCCATTTGAAAGACCCCTTATAATGTCCCATTAAGAAAACCCTTAAAAACATCCATTAAAAAATCCTATTCAAGTCTATGGGATTTTTTTGATTATCTGTTATCACCTGTTATAGCCCGTTATGAATAATGGACGTTATTTGTGACGGGAGAAAAAACGTTACATGCACTAATTTTTCTCCTGTCGCAAATAACGTCCGTTATTCATAACGGACTATAACGGGTGGTAACTGATAATCAAAAAATCCCATAGACTTGAATAGGATTTTTTTAACGGCCGTTTAATGCCCATTTTTAAGGGTTTTCTTAACGGGACATTATAACGGGTCACATATAGTGTGAAAGGAGACTAAGAGATTTTGGAGAGTGTCTATGGGGATTTGTGCTCATTTGTCCAGAAAAACATTTCTGATGTTGTGAGACAGGGCCCAACTTGCATTCTCAGTTCTAGTTCATCCAAAAAGCGTTCAATAGGGTTAAATCACTTTTTTCATGCCAGTCAAGTTATTTCACACCAGACTTGCCCAACTATGCCTTTATGGACCTTGCTTTCTTTTTAAAGCTGTTTAAAAAGAAGTTGAAGGCGTACAATTGTCCAACATTTTTGGTATGCTAAAGCCCTAATATTAGCCTTTACTGGAACTAAGGGGCCTATGCCATCCAGTAACAAAAAAAAAACATAGCATTATCTCTCCTTCAATGCTGACAGGCAGGTAACTTTCTCCTGGCATTCGCTAAAACACAGACTCATCCATCAGACTGTCATATAGAGAAAATGTACCACTTATTCTGCAGAACATGTTTCCAGTGACGGCTTGTTTTACATCACTCCATGCAAAGCTTGACATTGCGCTTGGTGAACTACCTAGGGCACAGTTTTTGTATTGATGTTGATGCCAGCAAAATGTTGCCAACCTTTCTAAGCTATGCACCTCAGCACTCAGTGACTCTGCACTGTAATTTTACATGGTCTCCACTTCATGGCTGACATGCTCTGGTTCCTAAATGCTTAATTTTTTTAATAATATTACTCACAGCTGATCATGAAAGATATGGGAGGGAAGAAACCTCACGAACAGTCTTGTTGCAGTGGAGTCCTCCTATCACATTACCGCTCTGGAATTCAGCGAGCTCTTTCGAATTACTTATTCTATCACAAATGTTAGGGGGGGGGGAGTGTCTAATCGGACCTCCGAGATCTCCAGAAAAGTCCATAGTCTTTTCCTGAGCTTAAAGCGTTGTGTCAGCACGCACTCCATGGATTTTAAAGTAGTGAAGTTTCTGGAGGAAAGCAGATGTTTTTCTAATTTTGGATTATGCTTATAATACATCTACCCTGTTGTGTGAATAAAGATTAAAAGCAAAATACCTCACAAAAACCTGTAAGAACAATTTATAATTTATGTGTACTTGCAGGGCTTTTTTATTATAACCTTTTTTTATTAGTATTAAAGGGGTTATCCACCATAAGGCGATTTCAGTACATACCTGCCAGGCTATCTGGGTATTTCCTGTTGGAGTTTGGTCTCTTAAACTACACATCCCATAGTTCCATGCTTGTAAGTGTGAAGTTCCATTCCTCCCTCCCACACATCAGCCACCAAACCCATTGCAGCACAAATATATGCAGACACCCATTGCAGACACTATATTATGAACTACACTACCTTTACAGCCCCTTTAGCATAGTCAAATAAAAAAAATCCTGGAATACCCCTTTAAATATCAGACAGGTTTTCCATCTCATTGACCAGAAAGGAATTCAATTAGAATGGAAACAGCAAGATATTAAACAAAGATTAAAGGGGTACATAATCCATAGTAGAAAAGAAAGAATGGAGCACCAGGTCATCCTTTATTTCATGGTAGCTTGACGGTGTTCAAACATGTGTGAGAGAGCGGACGGAAGCAGAGGGGTGGGGGAGAGGGTTGGGCGACGGTCCGTATCGCGCAATCAGCGCTTCGTCAGGCCCCTCTATTGTATAGATTAAAGGGGTATTCCAGGAAATTTTTTATTTGACTATGCTACAGGGGCTGTAAACTTGGTGTAGTTCATAATATAGTGTCTGTACCTGTGTGTGACGATGGTCTTGCAATTCTTATGTGATTTTCGCCCAAAAATTTATTTTATACAGCATATAAAATTACTCATGTCTCGGGATTTCCCAGGTTGCAGTGCATTGAGACCTGACATCACTAATCAGTTGTGCAAAGGAAGCTAGTCCTGATTCAATGAGTGGAGCGACAGAGAAATCATTTTGCACCAGCTGTAGGCACCCTGATTAGAAAACACGGATCATTTGAGCTTATTTGTGCTGCAATGGGTTTGGTGGCTGATGTGTGGGAGGGAGGAATGTAACTTCACACTTACAAGCATGGAACTATGGGATGTGTAGTTTAAGAGACCAAACTGTAACAGGTAATACCCAGATAGCCTGGCAGGTATGTACTGAAATCACCTTTTGGTGGATAACCTCTTTAAGAAGACACATGAAGAGAGTTAAAAGGAACTGTGTCAGAAGTAGGGAAAATGTCATCCTGTAAGGCTGCATTCACACCACGTTTTGTACATACGGTTTGTACTACGGTTTTAGGTCTGGTCACAAAACCGCATACGGGTCAAAACTGAGCCGACCGTAGTCACCGATTGACTCCGGTCGGCTCATTAAAGTAAATGGAGTCACGGGCTGATCCGGCTGGGGTATGGGAGTGCCCGGTTTGCCCCTCCCCCTGCCGGATTCGGCACCCGTATGTACAAAACATGGTGTGAATGCAGCCTAACCTTGCCTTTCAGAATTCAGAATGTGTGACTGACAGCCAATGTCTCAGCTGTAATGCCAGCCAGACTAGGTGTCACCCAGCTAAAGTCAAAAGAAGTGTGAAAGAAATATATTTAACAGAAAACAAAAATATACTCACTTAGAAAATGCCCCTATTCATGTTGTTAACAATTTTTGCTTGACCTGCAGCCAACCATGGGACAGCCTGTCCAGATAAAAAAAACCAACAGCCCCCATTATAGTTAAGAGTCATTGGCCGACATTTATCATTGTCTTTAGACTGTTTTTTGTGTCTACAAAAGGCACAAAAAAGGCACAAGCAGGGTTTATTTGCGCCTTTTGGTTTACACATTTCTGCTGATTTGCAATCCACTGATATGGGAGGGATTTATGAACTGCGCCTTTTTGTGAAAAGGTGCAAAAAAGGCGCAAAGCCACTGAAAAGTCTCTAAAACGACACCAGCCCCGACTTAGCTTAGCTTTTTGGTGTATGTGAAGAGAGAAATTTCAGAAAATGTGACCTTCACAAAATTTATCAAATGCTCTGCGACCATTTAATAAATTTGGTGCTCCCACACATTACCAGCACACAAAAAAAGTGTAGAAAAATGCTTCACTTACACCTACAATGATAAATGCCGGCCTTTGTGCCTGTCATGAAGATCCAGCTCTGCATGGTCATTTAGCGAAGATATGAAGTTCTGGTCCAACTGTAGGTCTAATGATCCAAAGTGGCAAAATCATAGCCAAAAGTATGAGCTCAGTATGGGCCATCAGCATCAGACCCGTCGTCAGACTCGTCTGAATGTGGCCTAAGTGTTTGACATTATCTGGAAGGACTTCTTTTTTGACTGGTCTGAGATATCTTTTCTATGTTTTCTGCCACTTATATGACCTTCAGGAATCAGGACATCACACAGCATGGAATACATTTAGGAAAATGCTGTTCTTACATTTGCTCTAGGTCAGTGTTTTTCCACTCTGTGGCTCTGCAGTTGCTGCAGCAAAACTACATCTCCTATCTTGCATGATGGATGTTGTAGTTTAGCAAAAATTGAAAACACTGCTATAGGTAAATCATTTAAAGGTATTTGTATGGCACATGCAATAAACATCTAGCAGCGTGTTCCAAACAGTGCCTCAAATACACTGTTCAGGCATGCTAGGAGTTGTAGTTTTGCAACAGCTGGAGACACACTTTTTGGATCAGGAGCCAAAATCTCTTTATGTTCCCTTTCTATGCCTATGTGGATCAGAGCACAGGCCTACTTGCACTCCACCAGTGGCAGCCTACATGTCTACAGCTAGCAATACTTTTTGGGGTGTCTATCAATTCCAAAGGAGAAAACAGCTAGTGGTCTCAAACCTGTGGACCTCCAGCTGTTAGAAAACGACAACACCCAGCATGCCCGGACAGCCGTTGGCTGTCCGGGCTTGCTCGGAGTTGTAGTTTTGCAACATCTGGAGGTCCTCAGGTTGGAGACCACTGGCGTACAGTGAGTTCCAGCGCCAGCAGCCCCCAACAAAGAGGAGGAGGGCAGTGCTTGATATATGTGAGTAGTACCCCGCTGGGCTGATAATTAGGGGGGGGGAGCAGAACAGCGCTGGAGGGTCACATATGATTAGTTCCCCGATGTGGGGACAGCGCTGCACTGGGCTGATTCATTCATTCCCGAGGCGGAGGGTCCCAACCGGTATTGCGGTATGGGAAAAATTTATATCGTGCAGCCCCAAAATTTCGGTATTCGGTATGAACCGGTATACCGCCCAGCCCTAACGTGGAGACCTAGTGAATGACCTGCAGAGAGCTAGGACGAAAGTAACAAAGGTTACCATCAGTAACACACTACGCCGCCAGGGACTCAAGTCATGCAGTGCCAGACGTGTCCCCCTGCTAAAGCCAGTACATGTCTGGGCCCGTCTGAAGTTTGAGAGAACATTTGGATGATCCAGAAGTATTGGGAGAATGTCATAAGGTCAGATGAAACAAAAGTAGAACTTTTAGGTAAAAACTCAACGCGTTGTGTTTGAAGGAGAAAGAATGCTGAGTTGCGTCCAAAGAACACCATACCTACTGTGAAGCAGGGACTTGGACAAATGATCCATGTAAAGCAAAGAATGAATGGGGCCATGTATCCTGAGATTTTGAGTGAAAACCTCCTTCGATCAGCAAGGGCATTGAAGATAAAACATGGCTGGGTCTTACAGTATGACAATGATCCCAAACACACCGCCCGAGCACCAAAGGAGTGGCTTTGTAAGAAGCCTAGCCAGTCTCCAGATCTCAACCTCATAGAAAACCTTTGGAGGGAGTTGAAAGTCCGTGTTGCCCAGCGAAAGCCCCAAAACATCACTGCTCTAGAGGAGATCTGCATGGAGGAATGGGCCAAAATACCAGCAACAGTGTGTGAAAACCTTGTGAAGACTTACAGAAAACGTTTGACCTCTGTCATTGCCAACAAAGGTATATAACAAAGTATTGAGATGAACTTTTGTTATTGACCAAATACTTATTTTTAGATCCACTTTGTCTCCTCAGTGAGACCTAGCCCCCTCCCTTCAAGACAACACTACCTGATTACTGTCTGATTTCTGTTTGGTCTAAATCCCTGGATGTACAGCAACACCTCCCCTCCCCCCTCCCCTCCCTGTGTGAGAGCTTGTGAGCTTTGAGAGGAGATCAGTGAAGATTTTCAGTCACAACTGAGAACATAGCTGCTGTTTTTATGCTGAATATTTAATCACTGACTTCTGCTATTCAGAGCCCACAGCATGATTTATTGCTGGGTGAAGGATAGTCTGAAATAAAAGACATGTACAGTGTGTGAATTGCAGTGTTAACATGCACACAGATAGTGAAAGCAGTTGGCTGTCAGCCTTTACACAGAGCTGCACTGACTTCTGGGAGTTGTAGTCTCTGCTGCAAAGAAGGAAAAAGTATTTAGGAGACATCGGGGGCCAAAGGAGCTGCAAAAACAAAATGAATAACTACAGGGGATGCAGATCAGGTATTGTGGTGGCTTTGGGGCATTTTCATGTTTCTTAACTTCCCTGGAGTACACCTTTAAGGGTAGGGTGACACGGCGTATTTCGCTGCAGAAAACTGAACTGCAAAATGCGGCACATGTGACCCTACCCTAAATGGGTATTCTCTTTAACCTCTTGGGGACGCAGGGCATACCTGTATGCCCTGCGCCTGCTTCCGCGATATAACACGGGGTCAAGCGGTAACCCCGCATCATATTGGGTTGATCCCAGCGACTAAATGTAGCCGGGACAGTGGCTAATACCGGACATCACTGATTGCGGAGATATCCGTTATTAACCCTTTAGACGCGGCGATCAAAGTTGATCGCTGCGTCTAAAGTAAAAAAAAAAATGCATATCCGGAAGCTCAGTTGGGCTGACCGAGACCACTGCGGTGAAACCGCAGTGTCCCGATCAGCTGAGGACACACAAGGAGGGTCCCTACCTTCCTCCTATGGCATAGCATTGATCAGTGCCTGCAATCAATGTACTTCATGTTATAGTCCCCTATGGGGGCTATAATATTGCAAAAAAAAAAAAAAGTGAACAAAAAAAGTGAAAAATAAAATAAAAAGTTAATAAAGATGATTTAACCCCTTTCCAAATAAAAGTTACCCCCCTTTTCCCATTTAAAAAAACAAACTGTGTAAATAAAAATAAACATATGTGGTATCGCTGCGTGCGTTAATGTCCAAACTATAAAAAATACATAATTAATTAAACTGCAAGGTCAATGGCGTAAAAAAATTCCAAAGTCCAAAATAGCGTATTTAGGGTCACTATTTATAC
Source organism: Hyla sarda (assembly GCF_029499605.1). NCBI lineage: Eukaryota > Metazoa > Chordata > Amphibia > Anura > Hylidae > Hyla > Hyla sarda. The sequence goes on along the minus strand of NC_079193.1, from coordinate 89,296,014 downwards.
TTTTTAAAATTAATAAAAAGCGATCAAAAAGTCTGATCAAAACAAAAATGGTCAGAAGAGGACATTTTTAAACGTATTAATTTTTCTGTAGTTATGAATTTTTCCAGAAGTACGACAAAATCAAACCTATATAAGTAGGGTATAATTTAAATTGTATGGACCTACAGAATAAAGAGAAGGTGTAATTTTGACCGAAAAATTTTCTGTGTATAAACGGAAGCCCCCAAAATTTACAAAATGGCGTTTTTTCTTCAAATTTGTCGCACAATGATTTTTTTTGTTTTGCCATAGATTTTTGGGTAAAAGACTGATGTCATTACAAAGTAAAATTGATGGCGCAAAAAAAAAAACCCTGTAGGTGCAAAATTGAAAGGGTTATGATTTTTAAAAGGTGTGGAGGGAAAAACGAAAGTGCAAAAACGGAAAAACCCTGAGTCCCCAAGGGGTTAAATTTAGTTACCTGCTATCTGCAGAATAGGGAATCATTTGGTGGTCTGTTGGGGTTTAAAACAACCTGCTGATCCCCAGAACTCTGCAACATTAGAGCCCACAATGAGCAGTGTGGGTCGTGCATGCAAAACTACCTCTCCATTCATTTTCTATGGGCCTTCCAAACATTGCTCTATTTAGCGGAACTCAAAAGCAGAGCAGACTATGATTTAGAGTCCCACAAAGTAAACATATATGTGCAGAAAATAGCCCAAATATAGTCAGTAGGTGACTACATTTAAGCCATTAAATTGAAGCGGGCCACTGTTTGTACGCTGCAAAAAACGTCTAAATCAATGAAGTGATGCACTGGAGCAACAATACAAAACAATTATATTATAGCTTATAAGAAACAAACCTAAAACACCCAGGGGAAGATTTATCAAAACCTGTGTAGAGGAAGAGTGGTGCAGTTGCCCATAGCAACCAATCAGATTGCTTCTTTCATTTTTGACAGGCCTTTTTGAAAATGAAAGAAGCAATCTGATAGGTTGTTATGGGAAACTGCACCACTTTTCCTCTACACAGGTTTTGGTAAATCTCCCCCCCCCAATGATTAGCGTGAGGAGCAGTTCCTGTTGAACGAAAAATCGCAGATGAGGACCACAGAGGGGACTAGGCCACATTGCAGTGGCAGAGGTGGAGGAGAGGAGCAGGTAAGTATAGTTGCTTTTTTATTTATGACGCTTAATCTATGATGCATTTTCTTTCTGGACATCAGACACACTGTCGAGCTGAGACATGTAGATGTAATAAACACAGAAATGCAGCCATTTTACACTCACAAGAAACTGGCATTTTTCTCTATGGGGGAGAATTATCAAAACCCATCTAGAGGAAAAGTTGCTGAGTTGCCCATAGCAACCAATCAGATTGCTTCTTTCATTTTTGAAAAGGCCTCTGAGAAATGAAAGAAGCGATCTGATTGGTTGCTATGGGCAACTCAGCAACTTTTCCTCTGGACAGGTTTTGATAAATCTCCCCTATAAGTAAACCATTTCCTGCACTTCAGAAAAAATATATATATATCACTGAAGAGTAGCTAGCTGAGGTTTCTATGTAAGCTAATACAATGAACTGCTTAGAACAGTGTGTGACAGAAAGCTCCTTCTATCAGTACGCAGCATACTAAGTGATTATAACAATACCTCAGAACATAATAAAGCTTTTGATATGACTTTCAATCTATTCTGTACCTGTGCACTAAGAGAATTCCCTGCCGTGAAGCTGAAGCAGAAGTGATTATACAGAGAGCAATGACTGAAGGCACCAGCAGAGTCCATAATACTATTTCATTGCATGTTACGGTGTCTGATATGCCATCGTCTATTACAGTGGTTTCCAACCTGCGGACCTCCAGATGTTGCAAAACTACAACTCCCAGCATGCCCGGACAGCCGAAGGCTGTCCGGGCATGCTGGGAGTTGTAGGTTTGCAACAGCTGGAGGCTCCCTGCTTGGGAAACACTGACATAAACAGTGATTTACAGCTCCCAGCAGATCTTTCTTACTGTCCGGGTATGCTGGGAGTTGTAGTTTTGCAACATCTGGATGTCCGCAGGTTGTAGACCACTGGTCTATTATCTCATATTCATCAGGATACTTGTACAACTCGTATTATATTTTCTATAATTTCATAGAATGAGTATTAAAGGAGTACTCCGATGCTAGTTTTTTTTTATGGTAAACTAACCTGTGAAGCATCGTTCAATTAGTTCTGAAGCATTTTGCTGAATATGAGTAGATAATATTGCCTGAAACACTTCAGAATTCATCCTGCTGCTTTTGTCAGCAGTCACATCATCAATAAATACAAGAGAAGCAGTTCCATTGGCAGCCATACATGCCCACTATGCCATGACACTACCAACACCATGCTTCCCTGATGAGGTGGTGTGCTTAGGATCATGTTCCTTTCCTTCTCCATACTCTTCTCTTCCCATCACTCTGGTACAAGTTGATCTTGGTCTCATCTGTCCATAGGATGTTGTTCCAGAACTGTGAAGGCTTTTTTTAGATGTCGTTTGGCAAACTTTAATCTGGCCTTCCTGTTTTTGAGGCTCACCAATGGTTTCCATCTTGTGGTGAACTCTCTGTATTCCCTCTGGTGAAGTCTTCTCTTGATTGTTGACTCTGACACACATACGCCTACCTCCTGGAGAGTGTTCTTCATCTGGCCAACAGTTGTGAAGGGGGTTTTCTTCACCAGGGAAAGAATTCTTCGGTCATCCTCCACAGTTGTTTTCCTTGGTCTTCCGGGTCTTTTGGTGTTCCTTTTTAACCCCTGAAGGACTCAGACCATTTGGGCCTTAACCCCTTAAGGACCAAGCCCATTTTGACCTTAAGGACCAGGACAATTTTATTTTAGCATTTTTCTGTATTGATCACGGCATCTGAGGGGTTAATGGCGGACATCCACGCGATCGCGAACATCCGCCATTACCGGTGGGTTCCTGGCTGCTGATAGCAGCCGGGACCTGCTGCGCATGATTCGAGTCGTGACGGTGAGTAAATGTACGTCATGGTGCATTAAGTACCACGGCACCATGACGTAAATTTACGTCCATTGTCATTAAGGGGTTAAGGACAATTTTATTTTTATGTTTTTGTTTTTTCCTCCTCACCTTCTAAAAATCATAACTCTTTTATACTTTCATCCACAGATTAGTATGAGGCCGTGATGAAGTTGTCCTTTGTAATGACATTACTCATTTTACATTAAGATGTATGGCGCAACCAAAAAAATACTATTTGTGTGGGGAAACGCCCCCGAAACGTTGGGTCAGACTGAAAGGAGCACGGAGCATGTTATCACCTATGCTGCTATGAAATACCGCTGCTAATCCTTATGTCCTGCGAGACAACGTACCTGAAATTACTTGAATAAACGTGAAAGTCTTTCTGCTAAACCGTGAGTCCATTTCCAGCGCCCACAGCTGCCAGGAAGAGAAGGAGAGCAGCGCCTGTGGGTAACATGATAGCGGCTGATCATTCTGTGGGGGAGAGGAAAAGCAGTGCAGCGCCCGCGGGTCATATATGATTAGTTCCCCAGTGCACTGCGGCTGATAATTCATTCGAGGGGGGGCCCGACAGCCACTGACTGCCCAGGCATGCTGGGAGTTTAGCAACAGCTGGAGGCACAAGAGGTAAAAGGAAAAAAAGCCCCCCAAAATATGTTACGCAATTTCTCCTGAGTACGAAAATACCCCATATGTGGATGTAAAATGATTTGCGGACACACGACTAGGCTCAGGAGTGTACATTTGAGGCCTAAATTGGTGATTTGCACAGGGGTGGCTGATTTTACAGCGGTTCTGACATAAACCCAAAAAAATAAATACCCACATGTGACCCCATTTTGGAAACTACACCCCTCACGGAACATAAAATGGGGTATAGTGAGCCTTAACACCCCACAGGTGTTTGACGATTTTTCATTAAAGTTGGATGGGAAAATGAAAAATACATTTTTTTAACTAAAATGCTGGTGTTACCCCCCAAAATTTGTAACCCCATTTCTTCTGAGTAAGAACATACCCCATATGTGGATGTTAAGTGCTCTGCTGGCGCACTACAATGCTCAGAAGAGAAGGAGCGTCATTGGTCTTTTGTAGACAAAATTTGTCCAGAATTGAAGGCCACGTGTGTTTACAAAGCCCCCATAGTGCCAGAACAATGGACCCCCCACATGTGACCCCATTTTGGAAACTACACCCCTCACGTAATGTAATAAGGGGTACAGTGAGCATTTACGCCCCACAGGTGTCTGACAGATTTTTGATACAGTGGTCCGTGAAAATGAAAAATTTAATTTTTCATTTGCACAGCCCACTGTTCCAAAGATCTGTCAAATGCAAGTGGGGTGTAAATGATCACTGCCCCCCTTATTAAATTCTGTGAGGGGTATAGTTTCCAAAATGGGGTCACATGTGGGGGGGGGGGGGTCCACTATTCTGGCACCACGGGGGGCTTTGTAAAAGCACATGGCCCCCCGACTGCTATTCCAACCAAATTCTCTCTCCAAAAGCTCAATGGCGCTCCTTCTCTTCTGAACATTGTAGTGCGCCAGCAGAGCACTCAATGTCCACACATGGGGTATTTCCATACTTAGGAGAAATGGGGTTACAAAGTTTGTGGAGAATTTTCTCCTATTACCCCTTGTAAAAATGTAAAATTTGGGGAAAAAACTGCATTTTAGTGCATTTAAAAAATGTTTTTCATTTACACATCCGACTTTAACGAAAAGTCATCAAACACCTGTGGTGTGTTAAGACTCGCTGTACCCCAGGGTTAACATACTTTCTGAATGTCATTTTGAATACTTTGAGGGGTGCAGTTTTTATAATGGGGGTCATTTGTGGCGTATTTCTAATATTAAGGCCCTTAAAATCCACTTCAAAACTGAACTGATCCCTGAAAATTTCCGATTTAGAAATTTTGGTGAAAAATTGGAAAATTGCTGCTGAACTTTGAAGCCCTCTGATGTTTTCCAAAAGTAAAAACATGTCAACTTTATGATGCAAACATAAAGTAGACATATTGTATATGTGAATCAATATATCATTTATTTGGGATGTCCATTTTCCTTATAAGCAGAGAGTTTCAAAGTTAACAAAATGCAACATTTTCAAATTTTTCATTCAATTTCGGAAGTTTATACCAAGAAATGATGCAAGCATAGACGGAAATTTACCACTACCATAAAATAGAATATGTCACGAAAAAACAATCTTGGAATCAGAATGAAAAGTAAAAGCATCCCAGAGTTATTAATGCTTAAAGTGACAGTGGTCAGATGTGCAAAATATGCTCGGGTCTTTAACCCCTTACATCCTTTGTATGACTGCAAGCATCTGGCAATAGGTGTTGCCGTGATCTGTACTGATCATGGCATCTAAGGGGTTAATGGCGGCTGCTATATTTAGCCTGGGGAAGCGCAGGTCCGCACCCTTCACTCCCTAGCTCGCTGTTTATGGAGCTGGTATCCTGCAGTGAGTTTGGTCCAGCATTGAGACGAGGAATGAAGCACACAGCCGCACAGTTCTGACAATAGGTGTTTTATATATATATATATATATATATATATATTTATATATATATATATATATAGTGTGCTATTTTGCTATTTATTTATTTTAGGGATCTATGATGCTTTCAGTCATTTGAGCCCTTATCAAGCTTCAGCATATTGATCTGAAACTGGCCTTATGCCAATCCATTGAGTAACCCACTGATATCTAATGGGTCTGTCAAGTGTCCAATATTTTATTAAATTTTTTTTTTTGTAAAAAACAGATGCAGAAGACTACACTATTCAAGGCGGCAAACAGCAGCAGCAGAAACCTGACAGAATATGCAGAGCAGAGCCTGACTTAGCAAAATAATTTACTTTAGGCTAAGTTCACACGGAGACAAAAAACTCATGTTGATTTGACTTTCGGTTTTACCCTGCAGCATATTACAGCATATTGAAGATCTTATATCCACTGTTCATACTTCAATCTGTGATATTTTTTTTTTTTTTTTTTTACAGTCTGCAAATAGGGCTTGACTTGGATCACCAGGAAACTTTACTTCAACCATGTGTCCATGAAGCCCTAGCCTCAACTATATATATATATATATATATACATACAGTGATCCCTCAACTTACAATGGCCTCAACATACAATAGTTTCAACATACAATGGTCTTTTCTGGACCATTGTAAGTTGAAACCAGACTCAACATGCAATGTACAGACAGTCTAGATCTGTGAAACTTGTCAATGGCCAGAAGATGTGACCAATCAGAATGGGCAATTTACTGGAAAACACCTGAAGTGCATGCACTGACTGATGTCTGGTAGCGCCCCCTACAGTACAGAGAGGTATTACATGTTCTGTACACTTTACCTGTACCAGGATTACCTCCTCCTCTGGACACCAGCTAAGGGCGACTCCATGTTACTTTTTTAGGACATTGCATGTATTGTACAGGACCCTGAAGAATCTCCTGTCCTCTACATAGACCAGTGTTTCCCAAGCAGAGTGCCCCCAGCTGTTGCAAAACTACAACTCCCAGCATGCCCGGACAGCCGAAGGCTGTCCGGGCATGCTGGGAGTTGTAGGTTTGCAACAGCTGGAGGCTCCCTGCTTGGGAAACACTGACATAAACAGTAATTTACAGCTCCCAGCAGATCTTTCTTACTTTTATATGTAAGGATTTGCTTTATCTATATTAGTTATCTACTTATTTTTCTTTAATTCTCACTTTTTCCTATTTCTGAATGACATTTTGGATCTTCAGAACCAATTACCAGGTTTCCATAGAGTTATGGTCTCAACATACAATGGTTTCAACGTACAATGGTCGTCCCAGAACCAATTAATATTGTAACTTGAGGGACCACTGTGTATGTATGTATGTATATATATATATATATATATATATACAGTACACACACACACACACACATATATATATATATATATATATATATATATATCAGGAGTCACACCATTATAATATGGGCTTGTGGAAGGCCTGTATTATGGCCACAATTCCAGGCCCAACTGCAGTTTTAATGATCCAAAATAACAGCATCATAGAGATCTATGAAGTAGGGACAGGACTTGCAGCCGTAGCACAGGAATAAAAATGCACCCACGTTATGCTGATGTATCTGGCCTAAATGTATTTTGAGCTAACATTGTAGTAACACCCCCACGATCTTACTGGTTCTAGGTAAATTTGCACAGATTATTAATGTCACAGTATTTGCTTTAACCTCTGAGTATTAGTCAGATCATCTAAACTATAAAACATAGGTCAATACACAACGATTCGTAGAGCAGATTCCACACTGCAAATCCACAGTATTTTACAGTACAAGACGTGATGGGGTTGTCAAAAACCTCTCTGTGTACGGGATCATTTCCGTTTGGGAATCAGAGCTTCATGGAACACTGATCATTCTGGTGCAGAAATGCTATGGATTGTTACTGCAGATTTCACCCCTTCCATGTATAGGACAAGTATCTGTAGTAAAGCAACAAAAAAACGAAATCCACAAGTAACACAGATGTTTCTGTCTAATCTTCACCTTGTATCATGTTATATGAAATGAAATAAATGCAGTGAACACCTTTAACCTGTTCAGGACACCGGGCGTATGCATACGCCTTGCATCCCGAGTCCTTAAGGACGTGGGGCATATGCATACACCAGTGGGAATTCCGGTCCCCGCAGCTAGCCGGTTAGGGACCGGACCGAAATGCCTGCTGAAATCATTCAGCAGGCATCCCGGCACATCGCCGGGATGCCCCCCCCCCCCCCCCCCCTATATCGGCGATCGCAGAAAATCTTCTTCAAATTTTCTGCTATTCCTGGCTGATCGGGTCTCTGGTGACCCGATCACCCGGAAAATAGCGATGATCAGGGACAGCCCCGATCATCCTGAGGGCTAGGAGTGAGGTCGCAGTGCTGCGATCTCCTCCTATCCCCTGTCATTGGTCAGAACTGATTCTGACCAATGGCAGAGCAGGACAGTGGGTTGCCATGGCAACCCCCTGTTCTGCCCACCCCTGGATGTCGAGGGGAACATGGACAGAAGATGGAGGCTGGTACCTGGAGGAGAAGATGCCTGGGGACCCCCCGATCTTCGCTGTAGACTGCTGGATCCTGGCTCAGGTAGGGAAACTACAGTGGGGGGGGGGGGGGGGGAATTGAAAGTGAAAGTAAAGTGATCTTTACTGTGGCAACCACTAGGAAGGCCAAACTGCAACTCCCAGCATGCCCTGTTGTAGTTTTGCAACATCTGGAGGGTCACAATTTGGAGACCACTGTTACAGTGGTGCCCAAGCGGTAGCCCTCCAGATGTTGCCAAACTACAACTCTCAGCATGCCTAGACTGCCTAGGCATGCTGGGAGTTGTAGTTCTGTAACATCTGTCCCTTCAGATTTAGCAATTTTCATGACATTTTTGAAAATTGCTGCTCTACTTTGAATCTCAAATTTTTTCAAAAAGCAAAAATATGTCCATTTTATGATGCCAACATAAAGTGGACATATTGTATTTGTAAATAAAAATAAAATTTATTGGGAATATCCATTTTCCTTACAAGTAGAGAGCTTCAAAGTTAGAAAAATGCAAAATTTTCAACATTTTCATGAAATTTTGTGATTTTATACCAAAAAAGGATGCAAGTAACACTGAAAATTTACCACAAAAATAAAGTAGAATATGTAACGAAAAAACAATCTCAGAATCAGAATATTCGGTAAAAGCATTTTCGCGTTATTAATTCGTGAAGCGACGGTGGTCAGAATTGCGAAAAAGGGCTCAGTCATTAGGGTACGTTCCCACACGGCGTATTTGCTGCGTATTTTATTTTCCCTGTTGAAGTCAATGGGTTGGAAAATATGCAGCACCAAATACGCAGCAAATACGCAGCAAAATACGCCACGTGGTAATGCACCCTTAAGGTGAAAAATGGCTGCGTCCTTAAGGGGTTAATCCATTGAAATAGATGAAAAGGCAACAAGCACAAAGTATCTCATCGATTCTACTGTACTATCTTGAATAATGACGTAGACCATGAATCGAATGCCATAAATACATGTCTGTACCAATAAAAGGCCAATACATGCTTAAAGCTATATAAAGTCTAGAAACAGATAGACACCATAACCCACTATGAAAACAAAGTCCTGAAACACTTGAAGAAATTAGGGAGGGGGGGCTTTAAAAACACTGCAGCTAAATGAAGCCTACAGTAAAGTATGTGAATGCTTATATACATAGCATATTGGATTTTGCAGTGTTTGGGGTTGGAGGCGCTGTTATCATTACAGCATGCTCTAGGTTTGGCTTTTTTCTCCCTCTCCACTGAACTTCAAAAACTCCATTAAAAATGTAAGTTCTTGTGTGATGTTACTTGTGAATGAAAGGCAGAATAGTAGTATGTAAACAAAGAATAAAGAAACATACACATTGCGGTAGTTGTTGTCTGGCTGGCTATTATTTTGTTCCCAATCCTTCCATTCACATTGCCCCAGGGCCTAAAGGTGCCCATTATCCTTAACAACTGTCCACCCCATTACATATAGACTTCTGTGTTCTGAAGAACTTTGTTTAGACCAGGATTCGTGGCGCCGATCAGGACACAGGACTCACAGGATCAGGATAACATCCAACAGACTTTAATACCAATAATACGACGCGTTTCGCTCACTGGATCAGGATAACATCCAACAGATCAGGATAACATCCAACAGACTTTAATACCAATAATACGACGCGTTTCGCTCACTGGATCAGGATAACATCCAACAGATCAGGATAACATCCAACAGACTTTAATACCAATAATGCGACGCGTTTCGCTCACTGGATCAGGATAACATCCAACAGATGAGGATAACATCCAACAGACTTTAATACCAATAATGCAACGTGTTTCGCTGCGCATGCGCAGCAAAACGTGTTGCATTATTGGTAATAAAGTCTGATGGATGTTATCCTGATCCTGTTAGTCCTGTGTCCTGATCAGCGCCACGAATCCTGGTCTAAACGAAGCTTTTTTTCACATTACCTTACTCTTATCCAGGAAGGCTGCAGATGGACCCTATATAACTACACACCTCTAACATTGTTGTGTATGTTGCTACACAACCCTATCTGGTAAGCAGTATTGAATTCCCCTATCTTCTTACCATTACCACCTACGTTACTCCACAAGGAGCGCCTTTGCTGTTTTCGTGTTCTGAAAGGGGACGGGGGTGGTAAGCTACTGGCAGACCACTTATCTCCCTGAAAACAAATCTGACCTTCTCTGACATCTGTTATGGAAAAGTTAGGAGACCCCCAGGCATAAGATAGCTGGCTGGTTCTACTGAACGTGAGTTCAGAAAACTTTTTTTTCTTAAAGGGCCTTAAAGGGGTACTCCGGGAGAAAACTTTTTTTTTCTTTTCAACTGGTGCCAGAAAGTAAAACAGATTTGTAAATTACTTCTATTAAAAAATCTTAGTCCTCCCAGTACTTATTAGCTGCAGAATACTACAGAGGAAATTCTTTTATTTTTGGAACACAGAGCTCTCTGCTGACATCATGACCACAGTGCTCTCTGTCCATTTTAGGAACTGTCCAGAGCAGCATATGATTTCTATTGATATTTTCTCCTACTCTGGACGGTTCTTAAAATGGAGAGAGATGTCAGCAGAGAGCACTGTGGTCATGATGTCAGCAGAGAGCTCTGTGTTCCAAAAAGAAAAGCATTTCCTCTGTAGTATTCAGCAGCTAATAAGTACTGGAAGGATTAAGATTTTTGAATAGAAGTAATTTACAAATCTGTTCAACTTTCTGGCACCAGTTGATAAAAAATAAATTTTAAAAAAAGTTTTCGACCAGAGTACCCCTTTAAGAACTGACCTTCACATTAGTTGTTATATCTTTGTTTTGCCCTGGAGATTTTCCTCTAGGGCAGGGGTCTTCAACCTGCAGACCTCCAGGTGTTGCAAAACTACAACTCCCAGCATGCCCAGACAGCCGTTGGCTGTCCGGGCATGCTGGGAGTTGTAGTTTTGCAACATCTGGAGTCCGCAGGTTGAAGACCACTGCTCTAGGGAGTCTGATGTTTACACATGGCTTTGAACAGTAATTTGATACAAAACAAAACTTAAAGGGGGTTTCCCAGAATGCAGCATTTTGATGTAATCTATAAAACAGTTAAAGTGGTGGTGTGGTCATTTATTTTACTATACTGTTCACTGATTTTGGTGCTATCTGGGGAAATGTGTACAGAGAGTCAGCTATGCTATGTATACTTGTCTGCCTCATCACGTGTATTTGGATGTGAGCAATTCTACGTTTTTTTTGGCCCTTTTATTTGTATTATGTTATTGTGTTTTATATGGCTAATAATTAATTTTTCTCTAATATTCTTTTGGGTGTGCACTATTATGCACTCTGACTCCCAGCACAGGGAAAATATCAAAGAGTCTATACTCCCCTCCCCCAGCTCCCCTGCTATTGCTGATGTCAAGTCTCCTGGTCTCCACTGGGGTTCTTATCTTCCTCCTTCTGATAACATTTCATTCTCCCTCAGCCAATCACTTGCCGTTCCTGAAGCATGAAACATCATCAGAAGAAGAGGACAACAGCGGGGACTGGAAGACTTGACAGTGGTGTAGAGCAAGGCAGGTGAGTATAGCCTCTTTGTTGTTGTCACTGTGCCATGAGTAGAGTACAAATGCTGCAGCCCAGAAAACCAATTTAACATAACAGCCCCTCTTTATAACAGGATCTTCAGCTAAGCTATTAGGGGGTAACAATCTTGATGACTGTTTCCCATGGCAACCAGCAGAATTGTGAATACATCTCTAGGATCACACATAGGCTGCATCTCATAATAAAACTGTAAACATAAACTGTAAACAAACATACCAGGCTGGGTTGGCGTTATTGTTTCTTACAGTAGAATCATTTGTTATCAATATATATATATATATATATATATATATATATATATATATATATAGTTAATACTAAAATGACTATTTGGTCACATGACTCCCAATAAAACCTTATGGCCACGAAAATGCATCCCACTTTTGCCCCCTATAGGCTACGCGCTTCTAACATATATTTTTAAGGGTATTCTTTTATTTCTTTTATTAGTGATCTTATTAAGAAGAGACATGGGGGGAGATTTATCAATACCTGTCCAGAGGAATAGTTGCTGAGTTGCCCATGGCAACCAATCAAATTGCTTCTTTAATTTTTTTAAAAGGCCTCTGAAAAATGAAAGAAGCAATCTGATTGGTTGCTATGGACAACTCAGCAACTTTTCCTCTGGACAAGGTTTTGATAAATCTTCCCCATGGAAGTTCACCAATCACTGGTCACAGGGGTCTTCACCAGTGTGCCCATGGATTGGCTGGCACCATCATTTGAATGGACGACATGTCATCACCGCAGCCGTGTAAACAAAGTCTGGCAAAGATAAGGGCACTGGTGGCACTGGGATAACAGTCAGTATATCATTTTTTCTAAGCCTGAAAATCCCACTGATGTGAATGTGAGTTCTGCCACTTCGATAATACAGATCTTGGGTAAGGCCACCAGTGGGATGCAGGAATGACGTAAAGAAACTCATCCACAACCTTGTCCTGTGCCAGCTGTGCCCTCCTACTATGTGTGGTGAGGAATTTATGTCCTCCCCTGCCCTGTACTTGTTGTAAGTGATGTGTGGTGCCCAGCTGTGGAGTGTAAATCATGTGTGGTGCCCAGCTGTGGACTGTAGATCATGTGTGGTGCCCAGCTGTGGAGTGTAGATCATGTGTGGTGCCCGGCTGGAGACTATAAGTAATGTGTGATGCCCAGCTGTGGAGTGTAGATCATGTGTGGTGCCCAGCTGTGGACTGTAGATCATGTGTGGTGCCCAGCTGTGGAGTGTAGATCATGTGTGGTGCCCAGCTGTGGACTGTAGATCATGTGTGGTGCCCAGCTGTGGAGTGTAGATCATGTGTGGTGCCCAGCTGTGGACTGTAGATCATGTGTGGTGCCCAGCTGTGGAATGTAGATCATGTGTGGTGCCCAGCTGTGGAGTGTAGATCATGTGTGGTGCCCAGCTGTGGACTGTAGATCATGTGTGGTGCCCAGCTGTGGAGTGTAGATCATGTGTTGTGCCCAGCTGTGGACTGTAGATCATGTGTGGTGCCCAGCTGTGGACTGTAGATCATGTGTGGTGCCCAGCTGTGGACTGTAGATCATCTGTGGTGCCCAGCTGTGGATTGTAGATCATGTGTGGTGCCCAGCTGTGGACTGTAGATCATGTGTGGTGCCCAGCTGTGGACTGTAGATCATGTGTGGTGCCCAGCTGTGGACTGTAGATCATGTGTGGTGCCCAGCTGTCGAGTGTAAAAAATGTGTGGTGCCCTGCTGGAGACTATAAGTAATGTGTGATGCCCAGCTGTGGACTGTAGATCATGTGGTGCCCGGTGTGGAGTCATGTGTTGCGCCCGTGTGGTGCCCGTCTGTGGATAATATGTGGTGTCCGGTGTGGTACCCAGCTCTGGAGTATAAGTCTTGTGTTGTGCCCGACTGTGGAGTATAAGTCATATGTGGTGCCAGGCTGCAGAGTATAAGTCTTGTGTGGTGCCCGGCTGTGGAGTATAAGTCTTGTGTGGTGCCCTGTGTGGTGCCCGGCTGTGGAGTGTAAGTCTTGTGTGGTGCCCGGCTGTGGAGTGTAAGTCTTGTGTGGTGCCCGGCTGTGGAGTGTAAGTCTTGTGTGGTGCCCTGTGTGGTCCCCGGCTGTGGAGTGTAAGTCTTGTGTGGTGCCCTGTGTGGTGCCCGGCTGTGGAGTGTAAGTCTTATGTGGTGCCCGGCTGTGGAGTGTAAGTCTTGTGTGGTGCCCGGCTGTGGAGTGTAAGTCTTGTGTGGTGGTGCCCTGTGTGGTGCCTGGCTGTGCAGTGTAAGTCTTATGTGGTGCCCGGCTGTGGAGTGTAAGTCTTGTGTGGTGCCCTGTGTGGTGCCCGGCTGTGGAGTGTAGTCTTATGTGGCGCCCTGTGTGGTGCCCGGCTGTGGAGTGTAAGTCTTGTGTGGTGCCCTGTGTGGTGCCCGGCTGTGGAGTGTAAGTCTTATGTGGTGCCCGGCTGTGGAGTGTAAGTCTTGTGTGGTGCCCTGTGTGGTGCCCGGCTGTGGAGTGTAAGTCTTGTGTGGTGCCCTGTGTGGTGCCCGGCTGTGGAGTGTAGTCTTGTGTGGTGCCCTGTGTGGTGCCCGGCTGTGGAGTGTAAGTCTTGTGTGGTGCCCTGTGTGGTGCCCGGCTGTGGAGTGTAAGTCTTATGTGGTGCCCGGCTGTGGAGTGTAAGTCTTGTGTGGTGCCCAGCTGTGGAGTATAAGTCTTGTGTGGTGCCCTGTGTGGTGCCCGGCTGTGGAGTGTAGTCTTATGTGGTGCCCTGTGTGGTGCCCGGCTGTGGAGTGTAAGTCTTATGTGGTGCCCTGTGTGGTGCCCGGCTGTGGAGTGTAAGTCTTATGTGGTGCCCTGTGTGGTGCCCGGCTGTGGAGTGTAAGTCTTATGTGGTGCCCTGTGTGGTGCCCGGCTGTGGAGTGTAAGTCTTATGTGGTGCCCTGTGTGGTGCCCGGCTGTGGAGTGTAAGTCTTATGTGGTGCCCTGTGTGGTGCCCGGCTGTGGAGTGTAAGTCTTATGTGGTGCCCTGTGTGGTGCCCGGCTGTGGAGTGTAGTCTTATGTGGTGCCCTGTGTGGTGCCCGGCTGTGGAGTGTAAGTCTTATGTGGTGCCCTGTGTGGTGCCCGGCTGTGGAGTGTAAGTCTTATGTGGTGCCCTGTGTGGTGCCCGGCTGTGGAGTGTAAGTCTTATGTGGTGCCCTGTGTGGTGCCCGGCTGTGGAGTGTAAGTCTTATGTGGTGCCCTGTGTGGTGCCCGGCTGTGGAGTGTAAGTCTTATGTGGTGCCCTGTGTGGTGCCCGGCTGTGGAGTGTAAGTCTTATGTGGTGCCCGGCTGCGGACTATACAGTACATAACAACCTTTGCACCTGCAGCAATGTGCACAGAACTCACCGGCTATCCTGCGGCTTCACCCTCTTCTCTGATCCGGCTGTCTCACTCCTTTGCCCGGCGACCTGCGTGACTGAAGGATTCGGAACTCCGGGGCGGCGCTGGGTCTGAGCTCCGGGATGGGGCGGAGGTTACACGGAGGCCGCTCTTATTTCCAGGGGAGGGGACGGGGTGCGGGACACCTGCTGGATGGTGGTGGCGGCGTCACTCCCAGCCCGGTGTGGGGACAGAGTGACACAACAGCTGCACCGCCCTCCCTCCCCGACCTGAATGTCTACTCTACTGATAACAAGGCAGGAGGACTGTATGTACATACAGGTACACAGGGGAGCAGTGTATTGGGATATTCACGGCACAGTATGACAGTTATATTCAAGGGGCACCGTGTACGGCAGTATTCTAGGGGCACAGTGTGGTGCAGTATCATATTCCGGGGGCAGTGTGTGTAGTAGGGTTATATTCAACAGCAGCATTGTGTGGCAGTATTATATATACAGGGAGGGCACTGTATGGCAGTATTATACTCAGATGGCACCTTGTCACAGTATAATATTCAGGATGCACAGTGTGTGGCAGTATTATATTCAGAGGGCAACATGTATAGCAGTATTATATTTATAGAGGGCTCTTTGTGGCAGTATTATATTCACTGGGGGCACTGTGTGGCAGTTTTATATTCACCAGAGGCACTGTGTGGCAGTATTATATTCACAGGTGGCACTGTGTGGCAGTATTATATTGGAGGTGCACTGTGTGGCAGTATTATACTTATAAGGCACAGTGTGTGGCAGCTAATATATTCAGTAGTACAGAGTGTGGCAGTAATATATTTAGAGGGCACCATGTGTGGCAGTATTATATTCAGGGGCACCATGTGTGACAGAATTATATTCAAGGAGCACCATGTGTGCCACTATTATATTCATGGGGCACCATGTGGTGCAGTATTATATTCACACTGTGTGTGGCAGGGTTAAATTCACAGGCAGCACTATATGGCAGTATTATGTTCAGGGGGTACCATGTCTAGCAGTATTATGTTTATAGGCGTAACTGTGTGGCAGTATTATATTCACAGGGGGCACTGTGTGGCAGTATTATATTCAGGAGGCAATGTGTCACAGTATAATATTCGGAGGTACAGAGTGTGCCAGTATTATATTCAGGGACACCATGTGTGGCAGGGTTATATTCACAGGCAGCATTGTATGGCAGTATTATATTCAGGGAGAACTATGTTTAACGGTATTATATTCACAGGGGACACCATGTGGCAGTATTATGTTCACAGGGGGGGCACTGTGTGGCAGTACTATATTCAAAAGGCACTGTGTTGCAGTATAATAATTAGGAGTACTGAGTGTGGCAGTATTATATTGTGGGGGCACAATGTGTGGCATTATTATATTCAGGGGGCACTGTATGTGGCAGTGTTATATTCGGGAGACACAACGTGTGGCAGCTATATTCAGGGGTTACTGTGTGTGACAGTATTACATTCAAGGGGCACCATGTATAGCAGAAATTTTATTCAGGAGGCACCATGGTTGGCAGTATTATATTTAGGGGGGGCACCATTTGTGGCAGTATTATATTCAAAAGGTGCATTGTGTGTGGCAGTGCTATGTTCAGAGGGTACAGTGTATGTAGCAGTAGTATATTCAGAGAGTACAGGGTATGTAGCAGTAGCATATTCAGAGGGTACAGTGTATGTAGCATTATTATACTGCTAAAGTGTATGTAGCAGTAGTATATTCAGAGGGAACAGTGTGTGGCAGTATTATATTCAATGTGAACAGTGTATGTAGCAATACTATAAATATGAATAGTGTATATAGCAGTATTATTATCAGAGTGAACAGTATTGCATTAGTAGTAATTAACCTAAAGCACCTGCTTTTTAACATCATGTTCCTTGTAATAACCCTGGTTAGACTGGGTTCACACCTGGCAGCCACAACGCCAGGCTACGGCCACACGAGCATGCAAGTCAGTGCAGTTTTCATTTAAGCTGCTGAAGAAAGGATTGCCATCCTGAAACGCGTCTAGCTAAAGTGTGAATACAAATCTATAGTTTTTTTTTAAAAGTTCCCCGAAACCAGTGATTTACAGGTCTAACTCTCGCCTGGAAACCATAAGGCAATGACCTTTACAGCGGAGAATCTCAAAGATAGAGAGCAGGGAGATTACCTGATACCCTGCCGCTTCTCTAATTCAACTAAAACCCCAGTCCCAAACATACAGTCTTCTGATCATTACAGAGCATCACAACCCTGTTACGCCGAGCGCTCCGGGTCCCCGCTCCTCCCCGGAGCGCTCGCTTCTCTCTCGCTACCACAGCGCTCCGGGCAGCTCCACTGACCCGGTGCGCTGCGATACCGTCTCCAGCCGGGATGCGATTCGCGATGCGGGTAGCGCCCGCTCGCGATGCGCATCCCGGCTCCCGTACCTGACTCGCTCTCCGTCTGTCCTGTCCCGGCGCGCGCGGCCCCGCTCCCTAGGGCGCGCGCGCGCCGGGTCTCTGCGATTTAAAGGGCCACTGCGCCGCTGATTGGCGCAGTGGTTCCAATTAGTGTGTTCACCTGTGCACTCCCTATTTATACCTCACTTCCCCTTCACTCCCTCGCCGGATCTTGTTGCCATTGTGCCAGTGAAAGCGTTTCCTTGTGTGTTCCTAGCCTGTGTTCCAGACCTCCTGCCGTTGCCCCCGACTACGATCCTTGCTGCCTGCCCCGACCTTCTGCTACGTCCGACCTTGCTTCTGTCTACTCCCTTGTACCGCGCCTATCTTCAGCAGTCAGAGAGGTTGAGCCGTTGCTAGTGGATACGACCTGGTCACTACCGCCGCAGCAAGACCATCCCGCTTTGCGGCGGGCTCTGGTGAAAACCAGTAGTGACTTAGAACCGATCCACTAGCACGGTCCACGCCAATCCCTCTCTGGCACAGAGGATCCACTACCTGCCAGCCGGCATCGTGACAGTAGATCCGGCCATGGATCCCGCTGAAGTTCCTCTGCCAGTTGTCGCCGACCTCACCACGGTGGTCGCCCAGCAGTCACAACAGATAGCGCAACAAGGCCAACAGCTGTCTCAACTGACCGTGATGCTACAGCAGCTACTACCACAGCTTCAGCAATCATCTCCTCCGCCAGCTCCTGCACCTCCTCCGCAGCGAGTGGCCGCTTCTGGTCTACGACTATCCTTGCCGGATAAATTTGATGGGGACTCTAAATTCTGCCGTGGCTTTCTTTCCCAATGTTCCCTGCACTTGGAGATGATGTCGGACCAGTTTCCTACTGAAAGGTCTAAGGTGGCTTTCGTAGTCAGCCTTCTGTCTGGAAAAGCTCTGTCATGGGCCACACCGCTCTGGGACCGCAATGACCCCGTCACTGCCTCTATACACTCCTTCTTCTCGGAAATTCGAAGTGTCTTTGAGGAACCTGCCCGAGCCTCTTCTGCTGAGACTGCCCTGTTGAACCTGGTCCAGGGTAATTCTTCCGTTGGCGAGTACGCCGTACAATTCCGTACTCTTGCTTCAGAATTATCCTGGAATAATGAGGCCCTCTGCGCGACCTTTAAAAAAGGCCTATCCAGCAACATTAAAGATGTTCTGGCCGCACGAGAAATCCCTGCTAACCTACATGAACTCATCCATCTTGCCACTCGCATTGACATGCGTTTTTCCGAAAGGCGTCAGGAGCTCCGCCAGGATATGGACTTTGTTCGCACAAGGCGTTTTTTCTCCCCGGCTCCTCTCTCCTCTGGTCCCCTGCAATCCGTTCCTGTGCCTCCCGCCGTGGAGGCTATGCAGGTCGACCGGTCTCGCCTGACACCTCAAGAGAGGACACGACGCCGCATGGAGAATCTCTGCCTGTACTGTGCCAGTACCGAACACTTCCTGAAGGATTGTCCTATCCGTCCTCCCCGCCTGGAAAGACGTACGCTGACTCCGCACAAAGGTGAGACAGTCCTTGATGTCTACTCTGCTTCTCCACGTCTTACTGTGCCTGTGCGGATATCTGCCTCTGCCTTCTCCTTCTCTACTATGGCCTTCTTGGATTCCGGATCTGCAGGAAATTTTATTTTGGCCTCTCTCGTCAACAGGTTCAACATCCCAGTGACCAGTCTCGCCAGACCCCTCTACATCAATTGTGTAAACAATGAAAGATTGGACTGTACCATACGTTTCCGCACGGAGCCCCTTCTAATGTGCATCGGACCTCATCACGAGAAGATTGAATTCTTGGTCCTCCCCAATTGCACTTCCGAAATCCTCCTTGGACTACCCTGGCTTCAACTCCATTCCCCAACCCTGGATTGGTCCACTGGGGAGATCAAGAGTTGGGGGCCCTCTTGTTTCAAGGACTGCCTAAAACCGGTTCCCAGTACCCCTTGCCGTGGCTCTGTGGTTCCCCCTGTAACCGGTCTTCCTAAGGCCTATATGGACTTTGCGGATGTTTTTTGCAAAAAACAAGCTGAGACTCTACCTCCTCACAGGCCTTATGATTGTCCTATTGACCTCCTCCCGGGCACTACTCCACCCCGGGGCAGAATCTATCCTCTGTCCGCCCCAGAGACTCTTGCTATGTCGGAGTACATCCAGGAAAATTTAAAAAAAAGGCTTTATCCGTAAATCCTCCTCTCCTGCCGGAGCCGGATTTTTCTTTGTGTCCAAAAAAGATGGCTCTCTACGTCCTTGCATTGACTACCGCGGTCTTAATAAAATCACGGTAAAGAACCGCTACCCCCTACCCCTCATCTCTGAACTCTTTGATCGCCTCCAAGGTGCCCACATCTTTACCAAACTGGACTTAAGAGGTGCTTAGAATCTCATCCGCATCAGAGAGGGGGATGAATGGAAAACGGCATTTAACACTAGAGATGGACACTTTGAGTATCTGGTCATGCCCTTTGGCCTGTGCAACGCCCCTGCCGTCTTCCAAGACTTTGTTAATGAAATTTTTCGTGATCTCTTATACTCCTGTGTTGTTGTATATCTGGACGATATCCTGATTTTTTCTGCCAATCTAGAAGAACACCGCCAGCATGTCCGTATGGTTCTTCAGAGACTTCGTGACAATCAACTTTATGCCAAGATAGAGAAATGTCTGTTTGAATGCCAATCTCTTCCTTTCCTAGGATACTTGGTCTCTGGCCAGGGACTACAAATGGATCCAGACAAACTCTCTGCCGTCTTAGATTGGCCACGCCCCTCCGGACTCCGTGCTATCCAACGTTTTTTGGGGTTCGCCAATTATTACAGGCAATTTATTCCACATTTTTCTACCGTTGTGGCCCCTATCGTGGCTTTAACCAAAAAAAATGCCAATCCCAAGTCTTGGCCTCCTCAAGCGGAAGACGCCTTTAAACGGCTCAAGTCTGCCTTTTCTTCGGCTCCCGTGCTCTCCAGACCTGACCCATCTAAACCCTTCCTATTGGAGGTTGATGCCTCCTCTGTAGGAGCTGGAGCGGTCCTTCTACAAAAAAATTCTTCCGGGCATGCTGTTACTTGTGGTTTTTTTTCTAGGACCTTCTCTCCGGCGGAGAGGAACTACTCCATCGGGGATCGAGAGCTTCTAGCCATTAAATTAGCACTTGAGGAATGGAGGCATCTGCTGGAGGGATCAAGATTTCCAGTTATTATTTACACCGATCACAAGAACCTCTCCTATCTCCAGTCTGCCCAACGGCTGAATCCTCGCCAGGCCAGGTGGTCTCTGTTCTTTGCCCGATTTAATTTTGAAATTCACTTTCGGCCTGCCGATAAGAACATTAGGGCCGATGCTCTCTCTCGTTCCTCGGATGCCTCGGAAGTTGAACTCTCTCCGCAACACATCATTCCTCCTGACTGCCTGATTTCCACTTCTCCAGCCTCCATCAGGCAAACTCCTCCAGGAAAGACCTTCGTCTCTCCACGCCAACGCCTCGGAATCCTCAAATGGGGTCACTCCTCCCATCTCGCAGGTCATGCAGGCATCAAGAAATCTGTGCAACTCATCTCTCGCTTCTATTGGTGGCCGACTCTGGAGACGGATGTCGTGGACTTTGTGCGAGCCTGCACTGTCTGTGCCCGGGATAAGACTCCTCGCCAGAAGCCCGCTGGTTTTCTTCATCCTCTGCCTGTCCCCGAACAGCCTTGGTCTCTGATTGGTATGGATTTTATTACAGACCTACCCCCATCCCGTGGCAACACTGTTGTTTGGGTGGTCGTTGATCGATTCTCCAAGATGGCACATTTCATCCCTCTTCCTGGTCTTCCTTCAGCGCCTCAGTTGGCTAAACAATTTTTTGTACACATTTTTCGTCTTCACGGGTTGCCCACACAGATAGTCTCGGATAGAGGCGTCCAATTCGTGTCAAAATTCTGGAGAGCTCTCTGTAAACAACTCAAGATTAAATTAAACTTTTCTTCTGCATATCATCCTCAATCCAATGGACAAGTAGAAAGAATTAACCAGGTCTTGGGTGATTATTTACGACATTTTGTTTCCTCCCGCCAGGATGATTGGGCAGATCTTCTACCATGGGCCGAATTCTCGTATAACTTTAGAGTCTCTGAATCTTCCTCCAAATCCCCATTTTTCGTGGTGTACGGCCGTCACCCTCTTCCCCCCCTCCCTACTCCCTTGCCCTCTGGTTTGCCCGCTGTAGATGAAGTGACTCGTGATCTTTCCACCATATGGAAAGAGACCCAAGATTCTCTTTTACAGGCTTCATCTCGCATGAAAAAGTTTGCCGATAAGAAAAGAAGAGCTCCCCCCATTTTTGCTCCCGGAGACAAGGTATGGCTCTCCGCTAAATATGTCCGCTTTCGTGTCCCCAGTTACAAACTGGGTCCACGCTATCTTGGTCCTTTCAAAGTCTTGTGCCAAATTAATCCTGTCTCTTACAAACTTCTTCTTCCTCCTTCTCTCCGTATTCCTAATGCCTTTCATGTCTCTCTTCTTAAACCACTCATCATCAACCGTTTCTCTCCCAAATTAGTTTCTCCCACTCCTGTCTCCGGTTCTTCTGACGTCTTCTCAGTGAAAGAGATACTGGCCTCCAAGACGGTCAGAGGAAAAAGGTTCTTTTTGGTGGATTGGGAGGGCTGTGGACCTGAAGAGAGATCCTGGGAACCTGAGGACAACATCCTAGACAAAAGTCTGCTCCTCAGGTTCTCAGGCTCTAAGAAGAGGGGGAGACCCAAGGGGGGGGGGGTACTGTTACGCCGAGCGCTCCGGGTCCCCGCTCCTCCCCGGAGCGCTCGCTTCTCTCTCGCTACCACAGCGCTCCGGGCAGCTCCACTGACCCGGTGCGCTGCGATACCGTCTCCAGCCGGGATGCGATTCGCGATGCGGGTAGCGCCCGCTCGCGATGCGCATTCCGGCTCCCGTACCTGACTCGCTCTCCGTCTGTCCTGTCCCGGCGCGCGCGGCCCCGCTCCCTAGGGCGCGCGCGCGCCGGGTCTCTGCGATTTAAAGGGCCACTGCGCCGCTGATTGGCGCAGTGGTTCCAATTAGTGTGTTCACCTGT
The DNA here is from genome assembly GCF_029499605.1 of Hyla sarda. Taxonomy (NCBI): domain Eukaryota; kingdom Metazoa; phylum Chordata; class Amphibia; order Anura; family Hylidae; genus Hyla; species Hyla sarda. The sequence continues at coordinate 89,273,455 of NC_079193.1, read as the reverse complement.
GCACTCCCTATTTATACCTCACTTCCCCTTCACTCCCTCGCCGGATCTTGTTGCCATTGTGCCAGTGAAAGCGTTTCCTTGTGTGTTCCTAGCCTGTGTTCCAGACCTCCTGCCGTTGCCCCCGACTACGATCCTTGCTGCCTGCCCCGACCTTCTGCTACGTCCGACCTTGCTTCTGTCTACTCCCTTGTACCGCGCCTATCTTCAGCAGTCAGAGAGGTTGAGCCGTTGCTAGTGGATACGACCTGGTCACTACCGCCGCAGCAAGACCATCCCGCTTTGCGGCGGGCTCTGGTGAAAACCAGTAGTGACTTAGAACCGATCCACTAGCACGGTCCACGCCAATCCCTCTCTGGCACAGAGGATCCACTACCTGCCAGCCGGCATCGTGACAAACCCCTTCCCTGTACATCGCGCCCTGTGGGCTTGAAGTACCTGCAACACATCGCTAACCTGTCGAGCTTAACTCGTTAACCCCTTAAAGCGTACCTGTCAGAGCCAACAAAAATTTTTTTTTTTTACATACATCACTCAGTACCTAATCCTGACCATGTACATCTAATGCCGCCGCTACGCCCACCCCCACGCCCACCCCCACGCTTACGCAGTATGTCAGCGCTTGGACCACTGGGTGATTGACACACAGGTCCCAGCGCATGCTCCCTTCAGCTAATCTAACGTCCGCACGGCTGTGTGTCATCCAGCAAGCGCTCGCTCCCCAAGCGAGTGCTCTCTCCTGAAGCCGTCTTCCTCCTCAGTGCACCTGCGCAGTGCTAGGTGCAGAGAGCGCGCTTCCTCTCTGCACCTAGTATCGAGAACTAACCTGATTGCGCGCTGATCTGCGCAGGCGCACTGAGGAGGAAGACGGCGGTAGGAGCGAGCGAGCACTCTCTGGGGGAGCGAGCGCTTGCTGGATGACACACAGCGGTGCGCACATTAGGTTAGCTGAAGGGCACATGTGCTGGGACCAGGGTCGGATCCAGAGTCTAGTCTCGGGAGGGGCACTATTAGAGTATCATGCGCTGGTCGACACGCCCCCTCCCATAGACTTGCATTGAGGAGGTGTCGTGTGACATCACAAGGGGCGTGGCTATGAAATCACTACCCCCGCAGCCTGCACCCAGGGTTTGGAACGAAATGTTCAGAACACTGGGGCAGTGGAGTACCCCTTTAAGTATGCAGCATAGTGCCCCCACACTAGGTAGGCCGCATAGTTCCCAGTTCCCCCACACTAGGTTGTAGTTCCCCCACATTAGGTTGGCAGTATGTTCCCCCACATTACGTAGTAGTCCCCCTCCCATTAGGTTGGCAGTATAGTTACCCCACATTAGGTTGTAGTTCCCCCACATTAGGTTGTAGTTTCCCCACATTAGGTTGGCAGTATAGTTCCCCCACATTAAGTTGTAGTTCTCCCCCCCCCAATTAGGTTGACAGTATAGTTCCCCCACATTAGGTTGTAGTCCCCCCCCCATTAGGTTGGCAGTATAGTTCCCCCACATTAGGTTGTAGTCCCCCCCATTAGGTTGGCAGTGTAGTTCCCCCATATTAGGTTGTAGTTCCCCCACTTTTAGTTGGCAGTATAGTTTCCCCACATTAGGTTGTAGTCCCCCCCCCCCCATTAGGTTGGCAGTATAGTTCCCCCACATTAGGTTGTAGTTCCCCCACATTTAGTTGGCAGTATAGTTTCCCCACATTAGGTTGTAGTTCCCCCACTTTTAGTTGGCAGTATAGTTCCCCCACATTAGGTTGTAGTCCCCCCCCCCCCCCCATTAGGTTGGCAGTATAGTTCCCCCACATTAGGTTGTAGTTCCTCCACATTAGGTTGGCAGTATAGTTGTAATGCCCGCAGTGTAGCACGCTGCAGAAAATTATTTCCAGTATAATAATCAAATATGCCAATTGTCACAGAATGGGAAAGTGCTAAAGAAGTTTTTACCATTTAAAACTACAGCTCCCAGTATGACCTAAGCAGTGGTAAGGTTATGCTGGGAGTTGTTGTTTCACCCATCATTACTGCAAAACTTACAAGTGACTACAGCTCTGATGGGACATAGTGAGGCGAATACACAGTGATATCAGTGACTACAGGTGACAGCTTCGATGGTACGTACCGCTGTGACTTTGTCAGCGAAATCTTCTCTCTGCAGAAAATGACACCCAGATGGCTCCTTAATTTGTCAGCGGATTCTGATCCTCTATATGAAAACAATAATTATTATAATACTGCTAAACACCGTATCCTCTGAATATCCCACACTGCACCCTCTGAATATAATACTACCACACACTGCACCCTCTGAATATAATACTACCACACACCGCACTCTCTGAATATAATACTACCACACACTGCGCTCTCTGAATATAATACTACCACACACTGCGCTCTCTGAATATAATAATACCACACACTGCGCTCTATGAATATAATACTACCACACACTGCGCTCTATTAATATAATACTACCACACACTGTGCTCTCTGAATATAATACTACCACACACTGCGCTCTCTGAATATAATACTACCACACACTGTACCATCTGAATATAATACTACCACACACCGCACTCTCTGAATGTAATGCTACCACACACTGCGCTCTCTGAATATAAAACCACCACACACTGCACTCTCTGAATATAATACTACCACACACTGCGCTCTCTGAATATAATACTACCACACACCGCGCTCTCTGAATATAATACTACCACACACTGCGCTCTCTGAATATAATACTACCACACACTGCGCTCTCTGAATATAATACTACCACACACCGCGCTCTCTGAATATAAAACTACCACTCACTGCGCTCTCTGAATATAATACTACCACACACTGTACCATCTGAATATAACCTTGCCGTGCAGTGCACCCTCTCAATACAATACTGTAATATAATGTGGCCCATAAAAATCGTAACCCTCCTGAAATGTCTTTATAATATACACCATACCTCTAAAATGCAAAACACTCTGTGCCTTCACATATAGTAATAATGCCCCATCCTGTGCCCCCACATATAATAATTATGACCCTTCCTGCACCCCTCACATAATAATAATGTCTGTCCTGTTGTTCCCCCACATAATAAAAATGCCCTCTGTCCTGTGCCCCTAACATATAATGCCCCCTATGCTGTGCCATTCACATATAATGCCCCCTGTGCTGGGCCCCTTAGATATAATGCCCCAATCATGCTCCCCTAACATTTAATTCCCCCTGTGCTGTGTCCCTCAAAAATGCTCTCATCATGTGCCCCTCACATATAGTGCCCCCTGTGCTGTGCCCCTTACATATAATACCCCTGTCATGCTCCCCTAACATTTAATGCCCCCTGTGCTGTGTCCCTCATATAATGCTCTCATCATGTGCCCCTCACATATACTGTCCTGTGTCCCTAACATATAATGCCCCCTGTGACATGCCCCTCACATATAATGCCCCCTGTCCTGCCCCACAGGGGGCATCATATGTGAGGGGCACATGACAGGAGCATTATATCTGAAGGGCACATGATAATGATGGGGACATTATATGTAAGGGGCACAGCACAGGGGGCGTTATATGTGAGTGGTACATGACAGGGGACACCCTGTCATGTGCTCTTCACTATAATGCCCCCTTGTCGTGGGCTCCTCAGTTTAAATGTTTCCTTTTTTTTGCCCCCTACGTTTTTACATTGCTCCCTGAACCCAATGCCATACAGTTAAAACAAACTGACTTATGTTATGTTCCCCCGCTGAGCAGCTCTCTTCTTCTTGCGTGCACAGTGCAGTGTGCCGACAGGTCAGCAGCGAGCCGCGGTGACAGGATCTTCAGGCGCCGGCGCGATAATATGACGTCATCGTGCCGGCCTGCCATTGATCGGCGACGTCCTAGCGGCGACTCTCGAGAAAGGTAAACAAATGAGTGAATGGTGGATCGGGAGGGAGGCAGAAATCTCGGGGGGGGGGGGGCAATTGCCCCGTTCCTCCCCCCCCCCCTGGATCCGCCACTGGCTGGGACCTGTGTGTCAATCACACCGGTCCCAGCGCTGAACTATGGTGGGGCGTGGCGGCGGCGGCGGAACATCGCGTACCTTGCGCCACACCTCTCTGACGTCAGTGGCTTTGATTGAAAGCATTTTTTGGCATCATGAAAGCCTGCAAATATCAGGTAAAAACAATTCTATACCCACCACCTGCACACAGTACAACGGCTGTGTGCAGGTTATTGCACCAAGATTTCATGAAAGTTGCAGATAATTTTATTTTTGCGTTTTTGTTTTTTCCTCCTCACCTCCTAAAATTCATAACTCTTTTATATTTTCATTTCCAGACCCATATGAGGGCTTGTTTTTTGCGTGACCAGTTGTACTTTGTAATGACATCACTCATTGTACCCTAAAATGTATGGTAAACCCCCCAAAAAATTTTTGTGTAAGGGAATTTAAACGAAAATCATAATTTAGAAAATTAGGGGGGGCTTCGTTTTCACGCTGTATACTTTACGGTAAAAAAATATATGTTTTCTTTATTTTCTGGGTCAATGCGATTAAAATGATACCCATGGTTACATACATTTCTGTTATTGTACTGCTTTAAAAAAAAATCTCAAACTTTTTTTTACAAAATCAGTATGTTTAAAATTGCCCTATTTTGACCACCTCTAACTTTCTTATTTTTCCATATTCAGGGATTTGTGAGGGCTCATTTTTTGCGCCATGATCTGTAGTTTGTTTTGGTACCAGATTTGCATATACCGTATGTGACTTTTTGATCGCTTTTTATAAAAAAAATTTGCAGTTTGATGTGACAAAAAAGCTGAAATATTTTACTTTTTTTTTTTTACGTTTATGCCGTTCGCCATAGGGGATCATTAACATTATATTTTTATAGTTCGGACATTTACGCTTTTATGTATTAATATGAGAGAAAGGGTGATTAAAAGCTTTATTGGGGAGGGGATTTTTCAAATTTTTTTTACTTTTTTTTAAACTTTTTTTTTACATTTATTTTACACTTTTTTAGTCCCCATAGGGGACTATTTATAGCAATCATTAGATTGCTAATACTGTTCAGTGTTATTATCGGTGATCTTCTGCTCTGGTCTGCTGGAAGGCAGAGCAGTGCAGAAGACCCCGGGAGACGGACGGAGACAGGTGAGGGGACCTCCGTCCGCCATCTTGGCTGATCTGATCCCCGCGGCAGTGCCATTATAAGTGCCGCAGAAGCCGTGATCTGTCTTGATCACGGCACCTGAGGGGTTAATGGCAGACATCAGCACTATTGCTGATGTCCGCCATTACTGGCGGGTCCGCAGCTGCTGACAGCCGCCGGAACCCGCGGGGAATGAAGCGAGCGCATCTCCTGCGCTGGTATCACAGCCGCGCCGTAAATGTACGGCTCAGTGCGCTAAGAGGTGCTATGCAGTGCCGTACATTTACGGCGGATGTCCTTAAGGTGTTAAGGACCCAGGGCGTATAGGTACGCCCTGACGTCCTGGGATGTAAGGACCCAGGACATACCTGTACGCCTGTGGGAATTCCGGTCCCCGCTGGATGCCTGCTGTAATCATTTGGCTGAAATTTAGATCGGCGATTTGCGGAAATTCCAGGTTAATCTGATCCCTGGTGACCTGGAAAAAAAGTGTGATACGGCACGACACAGCACCTATCACCCTTTAGCAGCAGGAGTGAGGTGGCACTGTAGACGACAAATTAGGACACCTGCTGTGGGGGTGTCCCTAACAACACCCGCTCCGCCCCTACTCCCTACTTACAAACAGTCTCCAAAAGTCCAATGGCGCTCCTTCTTTTCTGAGCATTGTAGTTCACCCGTAGAGCACTTTACATCCATGGGGTATTTCCATACTCAGAAGAAATGGGGTTAAAAATGTTGGGAGGCTTTTTCTCCTATTAACCCTTGTGAAAATGAAAAATTTGGGATAAGATCAGCATTGTAGTCCAACTTTAGCAGAAATTTGTCAAACACCTGTGGGGTGTTAAGGCTCACTGTACCCCTTGTTACGGTCCTTGAGGGTTGTTGTTTCCCAATTGTGTGAAAAAATTGCTGCTAAACTTTGAAGCCCTCTGATGTTTTCAAAAAGTAAAAACATGTCAACTTTATGATGCAAACATAAAGTAGACATATTGCATATGTGAATCAATATATCATTTATCTGTGATGTCCATTTTCCTTATAAGCAGAGAGCTTCAATGTTAAAAAATGAAACATTTTCAAATTTTTTATCAAATTTTGGAATTTTTCACCAAGAAATGATGCAAGTATCGACGAAAATTTACCACTAACATAAAGTAGAATATGTCACGAAAAAACATTCTCGGAATCAAAATGAAAAGTAAGAGCATCCCAGAGTTATTATTGCTTATGAAAGGGGTACTCCGTTCATTTTTGTTTTTTTGGTCCCCTACTCTGTTTCAAAATTGCGGGCATCGGAGCGATGCCCGTGTCATGCGCGGCTGATCCCGGCTGCTGATCGCAGCCAGGGACCCGCCGGCAATGGCCGACGCCCACGATCTCGCGGGCGTCCGCCATTAACCCCTCAGGTGCCGGGATCAATACAGATCCCGGCATCTGCGGCAGTTCGCGATTTAAATGAACGATCGGATCGCCTCTCCTTTCTCCGTGCGGCTCCCGGCGTCTCCTGCTCTGGTCTGTGATAGAGCAGACCAGAGCAGAAGATCACCGAAAACACTGATCTGTTCTATGTCCTATACATAGAACAGATCAGTATTAGCAATCATGGTATTGCTATGAATAGTCCCCTATGGGGACTATTCAAGTGTAAAAAAAAATGTAAAAAAATGTAAAAGTAAAAGTAAAAAAAAAGTGAAAAATCCCCTCCCCCAATAAAAAAGTAAAACGTCCGTTTTTTCCTATTTTACCCCCAAAAAGCGTAAAAAACATTTTTTATAGACATATTTGGTATCGCCGCGTGCGTAAATGTCCGAACTATTAAAATAAAATGTTAATGATCCCGTACGTCATGCGCGGCTGATCCCGGCTGCTGATCGCAGCCAGGGACCCGCCGGCAATGGCCGACGCCCACGATCTCGCGGGCGTCCGCCATTAACCCCTCAGGTGCCGGGATCAATACAGATCCCGGCATCTGCGGCAGTTCGCGATTTAAATGAACGATCGGATCGCCTCTCCTTTCTCCGTGCGGCTCCCGGCGTCTCCTGCTCTGGTCTGTGATAGAGCAGACCAGAGCAGAAGATCACCGAAAACACTGATCTGTTCTATGTCCTATACATAGAACAGATCAGTATTAGCAATCATGGTATTGCTATGAATAGTCCCCTATGGGGACTATTCAAGTGTAAAAAAAAATGTAAAAAAATGTAAAAGTAAAAGTAAAAAAAAGTGAAAAATCCCCTCCCCCAATAAAAAAGTAAAACGTCCGTTTTTTCCTATTTTACCCCCAAAAAGCGTAAAAAACATTTTTTATAGACATATTTGGTATCGCCGCGTGCGTAAATGTCCGAACTATTAAAATAAAATGTTAATGATCCCGTACGGTGAACGGCGTGAACGAAAAAAAAAATTAAAAAGTCCAAAATTCCTACTTTTTTAATACATTTTATTTAAAAAAAATTTATAAAAAATGTATTAAAAGTTTTTTATATGCAAATGTGGTATCAAAAAAAGTACAGATCATGGCGCAAAAAATGAGCCCCCATACCGCCACTTATACGGAAAAATAAAAAAGTTAGAGGTCATCAAAATAAAGGGATTATAAACGTACTAATTTGGTTAAAAAGTTTGTGATTTTTTTTAAGCGCAACAATAATATAAAAGTATATAATAATGGGTATCATTTTAATCGTATTGACCCTCAGAATAAAGAACACATGTAATTTTTTCCATAAATTGTACGGCGTGAAAACAAAACCTTCCAAAATTAGCAAAATTGCGTTTTTCGTTTTAATTTCCCCACAAAAATAGTGTTTTTGGTTGCGCCATACATTTTATGATATAATGAGTGATGTCATTACAAAGGACAACTGGTCGCGCAAAAAACAAGCCCTCATACTAGTCTGTGGATGAAAATATAAAAGAGTTATGATTTTTAGAAGGCGAGGAGGAAAAAATGAAAACGTAAAAATTAAATTGTCTGAGTCCTTAAGGCCAAAATGGGCTGAGTCCTTAAGGGGTTAAAGGGGTATTCCGGGCCAAAACTTTTTTTTATATATCAACTGGCTCCGGAAAGTTTAACAGATTTGTAAATTACTTCTATTAAAAAATCTTAATCCTTCCAACAGTTATTAGCTTCTGAAGTTGAGTTGTTGTTTTCTGTCTAACTGCTCTCTGATGACTCACGTCCCGGGAGCTGTGCAGTTCCTATGGGGATATTCTCCCATCATGCACAGCTCCCAGGACGTGACATCATCATTGAGCAGTTAGACAGAAAACTTCAGAAGCTAATAACTATTGGAAGGATTAAGATTTTTTAATAGAAGTAATTTACAAATCTGCTAAATAGTAAGAAATATTGAGGCTCAAGGTTTATGGATAATGAACACACTTATTTATTAAACGATAAATGTCACCCTGATATTCCTGGGATCACAGGGCACTTGTGAATCCACAGAATCAGAGTGATTAAATAGTTAAGATAATATAAAATGATAAAAGATATTAGATCATTAAAATATAAATGACAATATATATAACAAGACCACTGTAGACAAATAAATAGATAGATTAAATAGATAGATAAGCAGCTTCTAATCAACGTTGTTTTATAGTTCTATTACGGCAGCTGTTCACTATTAAAGCTGCCAATGCATTTTCATTGGCTTTTTCATTTTCATTGGCAGCTTTAATAGTGAACAGCGGCCGTAATAGAACTATAAACCAACGTTGATTAGAAGCTGCTTATCTATCTATTTAATCTATTTATTTATTTATTTGTCTACAGTGGTCTTGTTATATATATTGTCAGTTATATTTTAATGATCTAATATCTTTTATCATTTTATATTATCTTAACTATTTAATCACTCTGATTCTGTGGATTCACAAGGGCCCTGTGATCCCAGGAATATCAGGGTGACATTTATCGTTTAATAATTAAGTGTGTTCATTATCCATAGACCTTGAGCCTCAATATTTCTTATTATTTAGCAGTCTTTTTCCGACACCTTAGGAACAGGTGCCAGATTGGGTAGCCCGGGTCATTCTTACAAAACTTCCCACAGGAGCCTCTCCATTTCTATAATATTTAATTTACAAATCTGTTTAACTTTCCAGAGCCAGTTGATATATATAAAAAAAGGTTTTGCCTGGAATACCCCTTTAACTTTGTTTCTGTGCTGTACCTGCAGCGAGCTTGCTCATCCATTCATTTTACCTTGTTTGTTTAGTCCGGCCTGACTTTCTGTGTTCGTGCTTAGTGTGTACTACATTTCATCAAAATCGGCCCTTTTTTTTTAACACTTAGTCCTCCTCTTTTTAGTTTGTCTCATTTACCTAATCATGCCTCCTCAGCTCAGTAGTTGTCTGCTCCCCCCCCCCCTTTTTTTGACAGACAGTTGTGGCTTGCGGCTGCTGTGTGGCAGCGTAACATGCTGGGAGTGACGTATGCGCACCGTTGGCCAATCGGGGCTCCCTGGGTGGGTTTTAAAATGAACAATGTATATTTAAAGTGTTGTGGGGGCCAAGATATATAAAGCTATATATTTAGCCCCCAGCGCAGATGTAACCCCCGCAAGTGAAAAAATCAATTCCCGCACAGTATATATATGTGAACCCCCGGCTGCCTGTGCATTAATAATATAACCCCCGCAGGCGCATTTATAATTATAAACCTACCGTCGGCGATATAATCAATATATTCCCCCCCCTGCCGGTTATATTATCAATATGTACCCCTGCCGACACATTGATCAATATGTACCCCCGCCGACACATTTATCAATATGTACCCCCGCCGGGTCATTTATCAATATGTACCCCCGGCGCGCATTTAGATCATCTCCCGCCGGCGCATTTATGTCACCCCCCGGCGCATTTATGTTACCCCCCGCTGGCGCATTTGTCATTAATGCAGCCATATTTGTGAAAAGTATTTTACCCGCAGAGCATCGCACCAGCCGCAGCCGGCACGATGCTGTTGATAGAATACTATTCACACATACCGCTGCAGGGGCATATTATAGAGATGTGATGTGGTGGCCAGATATATAAGTATTATATGGCCCCCACAGCACTTCTGTATAATATGACCCTGCAGTGGTATGTGTGAATAGTATTCTATCAACAGCATCGTGCGGTGGCGGCTGGTGCAATGCTCTGCGGGTAAAATACTTTTCACAAATATCGCTGCATTAATGACAAATGCACCAGCGGGGGGTGACATAAATGCGCCGGGGGCTACATATTCATAATTGCGTTGGCGTGGGGTATATAATAATTCTTGCGCCTGCGGAGGGTAAATTAATAATGCACCGGCAGGGGGTTACATAGAAATATACTGCAGGGGTATATATTTTAGCGCGGGCGGGGATTATATCTGCGCTGGGGGGCTAGATATATAGCTTTACATATCTTGCCCCCCACAGCTCTTTTAATATACATAGTCAATTTTAAAAGCACCGTCGGAAGCCCTGATTGGCTCCTCAGTATCGGCCATTTAGGGCTAGCGGCGGTGAATTTAAAATGAAACTAAAAAATGCATTGTGTACATCGCAGGGTTGCGGAGCATGCCGCCTGCTTCCCTGCTTAATAACTTTTGATCGGATCGGGTCTCAGAAGTGAGACCCGGTGTGATCAATCCCTCAGCCCCTGTACTACTATCCCCATTATGGAACAGAGTCTGTTCCATTATGGGGGTAGTAGTACAAGCACTTATGTAGCCTCCCCAGCCCCCGGCAGACTACTGCGGCCAGAAACTACTACTCGCATCCTGGAAACAAGTCTGTTCCATGATGGGAGTAGTAGTAGTAGTCCTGGCAGCGGCAGTCTGTAGGTGGCTGAAAGGATTAAAATTAATAAGTAAAAAAATTCATAAGAGGATTTTGTAACATAATAAAAATAAAATAAAACCGATATACCATAAAATCTCCATGCAAAAAAGAACAGTGAAAAATGTCGCAAACAAATAGGTAAAAACAAAAACGTACCCAAAAGAATAAGGCAAAAGAGAAATATGCATCAAGGAGCAAGCTGAACAGCATACAAATGAATAACGAGACTCAGCCCACAGACACAGGCAAACCTTTTATTTCTTTAAATAAGCAAAACAAATGATAACAGGTGAGTATAACTGTAAACTTGAAACACCGGCGAAAAAACATTTGCATACAACTAATTAACCCGAGCTGACCAACAGCTTTATTGACAAGTAAAGAAAGCCGACTTATACTGTACACGGAGCTTAGAGAGCAGTTTGCCGCATGCGCATAACAAACAGATCTAAGCCGGCAACCTAACTACATTGCCCACCCACCCCCCCCAAAAAAAAGCTGGCGACGCGCAGCTACTTTACAGAAGGAGCGTGATTGGATCAGAGCCATCCAATTAGAAAACGTAAACAAAACAACGCAACACCCAGAAAGGAGGACTGAATGTGCAAAACGAATTCATATTCAACAAGGGGGTTGGATTGAAAAAACACGCAGGTGGCCGGCTCAGACTACATCAGAAAGAGGAATAGACACGTTCCGACCGCAACATGGAGGCGAAAATGAAAAATAAAATGTGGTCGACAGCAAAGAGGGCACACAGAAACTACACAGCATCCGGACGGAATACAAAGGTAAAATAAAAGCCAAAACATCCAGAATGACACAAGCGAACACATAACACAATAAAAAAGGGGCATATATAAAAAAAACAACAAAAAAAAAAAACTGCGGAGTACCCCTTTAAAGTGACAGTGGTCCGATGTGCAAAAAATGCTCTCGTCCTTAAGGGGGTATTCCAGAATTTTTTTTTATTTGACTATGCTACAGGGGCTGTAAAGTTAATGTAGTTCATAATATAGTGTCTGTACCTGTGTGTGACGGTTTTCTCACAATTCTTCTGTGATTTTCACCCCACTATTTATTTTTACCAGCATACAAAATTACTGTTGTCTCAGATTTTTCACAGCTTGCAATGCGGCCAAGACCTGACTCACTAGTCAGCTGATGACAGGGAGCCTTTCTGCTTCAATGGGTGGAGGGATCAATCTGCAACTAATGCAACAGCTGGAGGCACCCTGATTGAAAACCACAGGTCTTTTGTTTTAATGGGTGGGGTGGCTGATGTGTGAGAGGGAGGAAAATGGCATTGTGGGATTTGTAGTAAAAAAAACAAGTCAAACTGGAAATACAAGTTCACAAAAAGCTGGCCACAGCGTTATGGTAATCTCACAACATAGCCATTTAGCCCCAAGACAAGCACAGATCCTTCCTAAGCATGTCCATTACTGCCTGCCAGGTACGTACTAAAATCACCTTGTGATGGATAACCCCTTTAAATGGGTTATCCACCATAAGGTGATTTTAGTGTGTACCTGGCAGACCGTAATGGACATGCTTAGGAAGGATCTGCGCTTCCCCAATAAAAGTTTTTTTCCCATTTTAAATAAACAAATATGTAAACAAAAATAAACATGTGGTATCGCCGCGTGTGTAACTATCTTAACTATAAAAATATATGTTAATTAAACCGCACAGTCAATGGTGTATACGTAAAAAATACCAAAAGTCCAGAGTTGCTTAGTTTTGGTCACTTAGTGTACCCTAAAAATATGTATAAAAAGCAATAAAAAATTAGCAGGAGTCTGCATAAGAGTTTCCTCCTAACATTCTCCCAGCCCTCTGGCAGGGAGCACATGGTTGATTTCACACTGGTGTGGTGCTCTGTGGCGGCCATTGTTTCTGTGCTTTGTGGGGTGGTGTGGCCCAGAGCCAGGGGCTTGGTCAGGCAGCAATGGGGCTGCTTTGTCACTGGGCCATCCCCCATGGGCTTAGTGTCTCGGAAGCAGTGGTCGCCGCCCGGCACTATGCCAGTGTGAGGTTTGGGACCCACTCTGACTAGGTGGCCTTGACGTGGCGTGTGGGCTTGTGCTTTTTATCAAAATGTATACTAACAACCTGTTAGTTTTTGAAATTATGCTGAGAAGCAAGTAGATCAAAATACAAATGGTGGATGTGACTATGCCAATCAAAAAGTCCCATCAAAACAAAAATGGTACTGAAAAAACTACAGATCACGACTAACAAAAAACAGCTTTCACAAATCCCCATACATATAAAAATAAAAAAGTTATAGGAGTCGGAAGAACATTACAAAACCTATATAAGTTGGGTATCATTTTAATTGTATGGATTTACAGAATAAGGATAATGTGTCATTTTTACCAAAAATAGCTCTCTCTAGAATTGAAAGCCCCCCAAACTTACAAAATGGTGTTTTTTTTGTTTTGTTTTTTCAATTTTGCCTCACAAATATTTATTTTTGGTTTCGCCATACATTTTGTGGTGAAATTATAGATGTCATTACAAATTAAAATTGTTTGCGCAAAAAACAAGCCCTCATATGGGTCTGTAGGTAGAAAATTGAAAGTTATGATTTTTAGAAGGTAAGGTTGAAAAAATGAAAGTGCAAAGATGAAAAAAACCTGATGTCCTGAAGGGGTTAATAAATCTCCCCTAGTAAACTTAATGAGGAGATTTATCAATATGTGTTTATCTACACACGCAGGAGGATACACATGGCACACATGCTCATGTGTGGTATTTTTGTTGTAGTAAGTAAGCTTTGTAAGTGATCAGGTTGCTGGTATTGATTTGCATCATTTGGAGCCCTTTGCAACAAAATTTGCAAAAATTTTTTTTAGAAAAGTTGCACATCATAAATTCACAACTACTGCAAAATTAAAGTGCAAAATCGTTCAAGGAAGTACGTTTGTCAAAAATCACTTCAGCGCAAAAAGTTGCAAAAACCATTGATGTGCCTAATTTACCCCTTTTTAAAACAAGAAAACATGTTTAAAAAGCTTGATAAATCTCCACCAATGTTTGTAAACCCACAAGTGCAACGGCAATACATGTATGTATTCTCCCCCTCCACATGCTCTGTAGTTTGCATACAAATACATTATGTATACAGTGGGGATCAAAAGTTTTGGCACCCCAGGTAAAAATTTGTATTACGGTAATGTGCATAAAGAAGCCAAGGAAAGATGGAAAAATCTCCAAAAGGCATCAAATTACAGTTTAGACATTCTTATAATATATCAACAAAAGTTAGATTTTATTTCCATCATTTACACTTTCAAAATAACAGAAAACAAAAAAATGGCATCTGCAAAAGTTTGGGCACCCTGCTGAATTTATAGCATGCACTGCAGTTGTCTAGAAATCTGAAACTGAAAATAGATGACGCTCACAAAGCTGGAGAAGGCTATAAGAAGATAGCAAAACGTTTTCAGATATCAGTTTTCAGATATCAGATTTCAGTTGTCAATATCCTCTGTTCGGAATGTAATTAAGAAATGGCAGTCATCAGGAACAGTGGAAGTTAAAGCAAGATCTGGAAGACCAAGAAACATATCAGACAGAACAGCTCGCAGACCCACGTTTGACTTCACAATCCCTACAGAAAGATCTGGCAGACACTCGAGTTGTGGTACACTATTCCACTATAAAGAGATACTTGTACAAATATGGTCTTCATGGAAGAGTTATCAGAAGAAAACCTCTTCCATGTCCTCACCACAAAAATCAGCATTGGAACTTTGCAAATGAACATATAGACAAGCCTGATGCATTTTGGAAACAAGTTCTGTGGACTGTGGATTGATGGATCAATCATGCTTTGGGGTTGTATTGCCGCCAGTGGATGCTAACTTGATGCCATCTGTGAAAAAGCTGAAGTTAAAGAGAGGATGGCTTCTACAAATGGATAATGATCCTAAACACACATTGAAATCCACGCGGGATTACATCAAGAGGCATAAACTGAAGGTTTTGCCATGGCCTTCACAATCTCCTGACCTCAACATAATTGAAAATCTATGGATAGACCTTTAAAGAGCAGTGCGTGACAGACAGCCCAGAAATCTCAAAGAACTGGAAGACTTTTGTAAGGAAGAATGGGCAAAGATACCTCAAACAAGAATTGAAAGACTCTTGGCTGGCTACAAAAAGCATTTACAAGCTGTGATACTTGCCAAAGGGGGCAGTACAAGATATTAACTCTGCAGGGTGCCCAAACTTTTGCAGATGCCATTTTTTTGTTTTGTTATTATAAAAGTGTAAATGATGGAAATAAAATCTAACTTTTGTTGACATATTATAAGAATGTCTAATCTGTAATTTGATGCCTTTTGGAGATTTTTCCATCTTTCCTTGGCTTCTTTATGCACATTAATACAAATTATCACCTGGGGTGCCCAAACTTTTGATCCCCACTGTATTTATGTAATGGCACTGCTGCTTTAACCCGCTAGATGCCCCCGCATTAGTGACTGTGTCATCTAGTTGGTTAGAAGCCGAGCACAAGTTAATTCTGAGTTACCATCAGCTCCCCCGTTAGACAATAACAGGGTACTGAATGGTTATCATAGCAGCCATGGGGATTCTGAAATTCTCCGTGGCTTCCATGATAGGAGTCCTGTCATGTACTTTAAGTTTTCCCATCTTGTAGTTAAACAGATTTGTAAATTACTTCTATTAAAAAATCTTAATCCTTCCAGTACTTATCAGCTTCTGTATACTACAGAGGAAGTTGAGTAGTTCTTTTCAGTCTGACCACAGTGCTCTCTGCTGACACCTCTGTTCATGTCAGGAACTGTCCAAAGCAGGAGAAGTTTGCTATGGGAATTTTTTCCTACTTTGGAGCACTGTGGACAGACAAAAAAGAACAACTCAACTTCCTCTGGAGCATACAGCAGCTGATAAGTACTGGAAGAATTAATAAGTAATGTACAAATCTGTTTAACTTTCTGGCACCAACTGATTTGAAAAAAATTGTTTTCCACCGACTTACCCATTTAAACTTCAAGACATGACTACCATGACTACCAAACACTGAAGGAGATTTTTTTTTTTTTTTTTTTATACATTTGTCACAATCTTTGAGGCATTGCATGTTTTGCATGTTTCTTTGTAACTGATTATTTTTCCTTCATTTTGTTCTTTTTTACTAGGTAGGTGTATTTCCATGATGAGGGATGCAGTGGTCACGTATTTAACGTGTGACTTTTACTATTTTCCGCTAAATAATGTGCAACATCTTTAAAAAAAAAAAACAACAACATGTAGACCAGCACCTAGCAGGTCTACAAAAGAGGGCTAGCCACTCCAACGTGAGATATAAATATAGCTCTATGGGAGAGCCAAAGATTGCCGAATGGCTCTCCCATGGAGCTATATGGAGCTACACTTCGGGCAGGGTCATGATGCACCGCTGTGAAGGAGAGCTGACCCTCCAAACAGGAGATCGGGGGGGCCAGCGCTCAGACCCCCGAGATCTAAAACTTGCGTGGGTCCCCAGCAGCGGAACACCCGTGATCAGACATCTTATCCCCTATCCTTTGAATAGGGAATAAGATGTCTAGTGCGGAGAAACCCTTTTAAGGAGAAGTATCCTTGAAGAAAACGTATCTTAAAGGGGTATTTCAGGAAAAAACTTCTTTTTATATATCAACTGGCTCCAGAAAGTTAAACAGATTTGTAAATTAATTCTATTCAAAAATCTTAAACCTTTCAATAATTATCAGCTGCTGAAGTTGAGTTGTTTTCTGTCTGGCAACAGTGCTCTCTGCTGACATCTCTGCTTGTCTTGGGAAGACACAAGCAGAGAGGTTTGCTATGGGGATTTGCTTCTAAACTGGGCGGCTCCCGAGACACATGTCATCAGAGAGCACTTAGACAGAAAATAACAACTCAACTTAATCAGCTCATAAGTACTGAAGATTTTTTAATAGAAGTAATTTACAAATCTGTTTAACTTTCCAAAGGATAGGGGATAAGATGTCTGATTACAGGTGTTCCACTGCTGAGGACCCACGCAATCTCTCCTGCAGCCCCCCGAGTTATCACTGCATGGAGCTAAGTTTGCTTCGTAATGACTCACGAGCCGATGGGAGGGGGAGTGACGGCTGTCACGCCCAGTGGCGGGACCCCCACAATCTTCCTGTTGCACCCGACATTCATTTAGAGCAGCTGGTGGAGCGCTGGAAGCTTGTAACATCACGGCCGCACCCAGCTCGTGACATCATGGCCATGCCCCCTCAATACAAGTCTATAGGAGGGGTGTGAGCCGTCACGCCCCCTCCCATAGACTTGCATTGAGGGGCATGGCTGTGACGTCATGAGGGGTGTGTGACTGTGACGTCACCATCCTCCGCTCCTCCACGTGGCACCTCCATGCACCGGATGTCTGGGGTGCCGCAGTCGAGATGGGAGCCCCTTTGGATAGGGGATAAGATGCCTAGAGGCGGAGTACCCCTTTAACCCCTTGGGGACAGAGCCCATTTTGACTCTAAGGACAGGAGCAGTTTTTGCAATTCTGACCACTGTCACTTTAAGAATTAATAACTCTGGGATGCTTTTACTTTTGAATCCAAGATTGTTTTTTCGTGACACATTCTACTTTATGTTAGGGGTAAATTTTCGGCATTACTTGTATCATTTCTTGGTGAAAAATCAAAAATTTCATGAGCATTTTTCTAACTTTGGAACTCTCTGCTTGTAAGGAAAATAGACATTCCAAATAAATTATATCTTGATTCACATATACAATATGTCTACTTTATGTCGGCATCAGAAAGTTGAAATGTTTTTACTTTTTGAAGACATTAGAGGGCTTCAAAGTAAAACAGCAATTTTCCAAATTTTCATGAAAAATTCAAAATATGATTTTTTCAGGGACCAGTTAAGTTTGAAGTTGATTTGAGGGGCCTTTCTATAAGAAACCCCCCATTATGAAAAGTGCACCCCTTAAAGTATTCAAAATGGCATTCAGAAACTTTGTTAACCCTTTAGGTGTTTCACAGGAATAGCAGCAAAGTGGAGGAAAAAAATCAAAATCTCATTTTTTTTACACTAACATTTTCTTGTAGCCCCATTTTTATACTTTTTACAAGGGGTAAAAGGATAAAAAGACTCCTAAAATTTGTAGCCCAATTTCTCTCGAGTATAGCAATACCTCATATGTGAATGTGAAGTGCTCTGCGCATGCAAAACATAGCTCAGAAGGGAAGGAGCAGCTTTGCGATTTTGGAGAGAGAATTTTGCTGGAATGGTTTTTGTGGGGCATGTTGCATTTAGAAAGCCCCCATGGTGCCAGAACAGCGGAAACCCACATCTGACACCATTTTGGAAACTACCCCCCTCAAGGAACGTAATAAGCATTACAGTGAGAACTTATACCTCACAGGTTTATTGAACAGTGGGTTGTAAAAGTTAAAAATGTAACTAAAATTCTTGTGTTACCCCAAATTTTTTATTTTAACAAGCTGTAACTGAACAAAAAAATACCAACATTTGTAGCCAAATTTCTCATGAAGAGAAGGAGCGCTGTTTGGCTGTAGGAGAGAGAATTAGGCTGTAATTACAGTTGGGGGCAATGTGCATTTACAAAGCCCCCATGGTGCCAGAACAGAAGAAACCCCCCACATGTGACACCATTTTGGAAACTACACCCCTCAAGGAATGGAATAAGCATTACAGTAAAAACTTATACCTCGCAGATTTATTGAACAGTGGGTTGTAAAAGTGAAAAATTTGGAATTGAACAAAAATGTAAAAGTGAAAAGGTGTAATTGAACAAAAATCCCCCCAAAATGTGTAGCCAAATTTCTCATGAATAAGTAAATACCTTATATGTTGACGTAAATTGCTCGGCGAGCGCACTACAGGTCACAGAAGAGAAGGAGCGCTGTTTTGGCTGAAATTGTAGTTGGGGGCCATGTGCCTTTTCAAAGCCCCCATAGTGGCATAACAGAGGATCCCCCCCAATTGCGCCTTCTTTTTGGAAACTACACCCTTCAAGGTATGTAACAAGGGGTACAGTGGGTATTTATAACTCACAAGTTTTTTGGACAGTGTGCCGTAATAATTAAAAACCAGATTTTTAACAATGAATTGCTACTGTTACGCAGAATTTTTCATTTTTAACTGGGATTATAGGAGAAAAAGCCTCCCTAAGTTTGGAGCCCAATTTGTCCTGAGTAAGGAAATACCACATATGTAGATCTAACGTGCTGTGCGGGTGCACAACAGGGCTAATGAGTGAGAGAGCACCGAGCACCTTTGAGGCCTAAGGTTGGGATTTGCCCTGCAATGGCAGATTTTCTGACCTAAAATAAAAAAATAAATAAAAACAGCAAGTGACGTGAATTTTGAAATGACACCCCTCAAGGAATGTAACAAGTGGTACAGTGAGTATTTACACCTCATAGGTTTTTTGATCAGTGGGCTGTAAAACCGAAAAGTGTGTTATTTTTCACAAAAATTCTGTTGTTTTCAAAAATGTTGCTAATTTACAAGGGTTAATCGGAGAAAAATCCCCAAAAAGTTTTTTACGCAATTTCTCCTGAGTAAAAAAATACCCCATATGTGGACTTAACATGCTGTGCAGGCACATAACATGGCTCAAGACTCATAGAGCAATGTTTGCATTTGAGGCCTATAGCATATCAGTACCTGACAGTTACATACATTCAGAGGAAAATAAAAGAAAGGAACATCCACATGTGACACCATTACAGAAAGTAATGGGACACCATTTTGAATGGACGGGCGTTTCCTAGATTTATTTTACAGGAATGCATGAAGGGTTGTTATTTGAAAAGTTAAAATTGCAATTTTCATATAATTTGAAAATTGGGTACCCAGAATGATGCCCCAGAGTATAGCCAAAAGTAAAAATAATGTCCTCCCCAAACCCTATACTCTTATTCATCATTCTGGGAATGTGATGTTGGTGCCCGTCCCTATTCTGTTACCTCAAATGCGGACTCCGCTCAGGTGTAGAGAGAGCGCTGCACATTTGAGGCAACCTGAAACCCCCCGATGCAAATGACTCTTATACATGACCCAATATAACACTAAACCATGTAGCTAATATTTGTAAATGTATTAATTCCTCAATAAAAAAACACCCAAATACAATAGTATAGAGAAAATATATATAACCACACAAAAAAAGAAGTTCTCCTATGATGAACAATTGTATATTCCAACGCGTTTCCCCATGTATCTTATGGTATACAACGGTTCATCAGGGTATGACAACAACAGTATAAAAATATACATAAAGAGCACAGAGATATAGAGAGAAATTGTTTAGATAGTGTACGAGTAATGGACAATGGCACAACTTAATAGTACAAAAAAGAATTCAGACTATAAGCATTTGTAGCACATTAGAGCAAACATGTATACAGTACAAAGCACATAAATGCAGACAAATGATGAAACAGCTTGTTTGTGGCTTCATTTGAATGTCCTCAGGCTGATGGCGAAATTGTATAACCTGTAGCAATAAGCAAAAACAAGGGAGGAAAAAGCGACATACCACATATGAAACAAAACATAACATTAGCTTTGGCAGAAAATCAGGCTTGTGCCGCAGTACCTCACACAGGGACAGGGGTGCTGCAATTCCCATGAATTGTGGTTAGCATAAGGACATCCCTCTTGTCCTTATACCTGACCAGCAACAGGTTTTCATGGGAAAAGGCACGGGACTGGTGCCTGGAGGGGATAGGTCAGGAGGATTATCTGATTTTTTCCGCACAGTCCCACAAGCGGATGTAGATCTGGCAGTGAGGGATTTGAACAGAGGGATACTAGTGTAAAAGTTATCCACATAAAGGTGGTAACCCTTATCTAGTAGTGGGTGCAAAAGGTCCCACACAAGTTTCCCGCTGACACCCAGAATGGGGGGACATTCTGGGGGTTCAATATGGGAATCTCGACCCTCATATATTCTAAACTTGTAAGTGCACCCGGAGGTACTCTCACAGAGTTTATTCAGCTTCATGCTATATCTCGCTCGCTTGGATGGGATGTATTGGTGGAACATGAGTCTCCCCTTAAAACTGATAAGAGACTCATCAATTGAGACCTCCCTTTGAGGAACGTAGGCCTCCAAAAATTTGGCCCCAAAGTGATTTATGATCGGCCATATCTTGTACAGCCGCTCATAGGCACAATCACCTTGGGGGGGGGGGGGGGGGGACATGCTGCATTGTCATTGAAAAGCAGGCATTTCCTTATGGCCTCAAAACGTTCCTGTGCCCTGGCCATACTGTAGAGCGAGATCTGACACTTTTTTATTTTTTTTTACCAGGCCCATATGCAGCACGAGGCCCCAAAAGGTCCTCATTTCGGCTGCATCGACTGGGGACCAGCCATTGGGCCTAGCCAAAATTGAGCCCGGGTGACAAACTGTTGGGCATACAGGTTTGTCTGTGTCACCATCATGTTGACAAAGTCGTCACTGAAATAATTACTAAAAAAGTCTATTTCCGTGAACCCGGCGATGTCAATTTGGATTCCTGGGTTGCCAACAAACCCAGAAATCACGGGCTCAAAGTTCTCTGGGGTAGTCTAAACAGGTTCACCGGTAGAGGTACTTTCTCGCCCTCACTGGTGCTTTCAGAGTCGGAGGAAAATAAGGCATATGCCTCCTCCGCTATACCTAATCAGTTATGTGCGCCACAGTTGTATACCTAATCAGTTGTAGGGCTGTGTGGCGGCAGTGGGGCGCAGAAGACACCAAAAGGGGGGGGAATAAAAAAACACCTTCCTGAACCCTAAAAAAACTGCTGATCAGCGGTCAGGGCAGGAGCACACAGGGGTACGGTCTGTCCACACAGCGCGGACCTGCTGCTGGTGGCATGGACTGCAAATCCCCAAAAAAGGTGGGTGATTTGCTAACAGTGGCCGGATGCTCTTTATAGGGAAGAGTGTCCAGCCAAATTTAGCAAATAAGGGGGAGGGGGAAAGCTTACACCCAAGAAAAAATATATGGGGGTAAACCGCAGCACCCCTGTAAAGGCTGGGGCCTGCAAAAAGAAAACTCCTGCAGATGGAGGACTCTGCAAAAAAAAAAGTTTTTTAACTTTTTTTTTTTTTACTTATAGGAAGCTGTCCCTGCTTAACACCACTATCCCTCACCGGACAAGGGGACAGGGGGCCTTCTAGGGCACAGTATGGATTTTACAAAATCACCTTACAGTCTCTGTTCTGCTTACCAACTACAAGCTTTTGGTGGGCAGAGCAGGACTTTGAGGTGATTTGGGGGCATCTAGAGGGCAACAGGAGGATGCTCCCGTCCCGCCAATATATTTGATTGGACGGTCGTACCGACCATACAATCAAAGGGCTGTAGGAGGATCATCACTGATTCCTCTCACAGCTAACTTTGAAGCGAGCTAGGTCACATGTGCTATGCCACACGGGACCCTTTACATCCGGGTCATTGGGTCTCTTGAGACCCTGAATGCCTGGAAACGCCGCAAATCGCCAGTCTGTATTGACCGGCGATTTGCAGCAATCGCCGATATGTGGTGGGGGGGCCGTTATGCCTGCTGAATGATTTCAGCAGGCATCCGGTTCCGATCACTGCCTGGCAAGCGGCGGCGATCGGAGTCGCTGCAAATCGCCGGTTTGAATTGACCGGCGATTTGCAGCGATCGACGATATGGGGTGGTCAGGACCCCCCTGGGTGATGTCACGGGATGCCTGCTGAAGGATTTTAGGTGAATGACTACAGGTATGCCCTGTGTCCTTAAGTACCGGGACGCGAAGGTGTGTACCTGTACGCCCTCCATCTCCAACAGGTTAAGGATGAGTTTCTATAAGGCCAGCAATCTTC
Organism: Hyla sarda; assembly: GCF_029499605.1. Taxonomy (NCBI): domain Eukaryota; kingdom Metazoa; phylum Chordata; class Amphibia; order Anura; family Hylidae; genus Hyla; species Hyla sarda. The sequence continues at coordinate 89,250,619 of NC_079193.1, read as the reverse complement.
TATTGTTGCCATTCAGAGTGCAGGTGCCGGATCAGCATGCAGCATTTATTTGATTTGGCAAAACCACACTGGGGGGGCAACTATGCCAGATGGTTGCTTTGCTGGATGGGATGCTGAATGTATCTGATCTAGTTTGTTGTATCCAGAGTTCCTAAACTGAATAGCTGTAGATTGCTGTGTGTCAACCCAGAGGGAATGCAGATGTCACAGCAATGAAGACATTTTTGGGATGGATGGGACCTGTAGTCCTCTTTCGGTCATGGTTAATGTGTGTCTGGTCGCAATGTGCTTTTCACAGAAGTCTGTCATGCTTTAGGGGATGATACAGTGAAGAAGCTGCACTGTAAATGTTGGTAATTTTAGTTCTCATGGGGTGCATGTATAATGCCTGTCCTGTTGGTGTTTGGGGTGCCTGTGATGGTGTAGTGCAGAAAGATGGCCAGAGGCAGCTTTTACCGTAGGCAGACAAATTCTTCTATAAATGGGATCACAGTTAAACAGTATTGGCAAATAGAATTTGGGCTTCTTTAAGTTGTAATCTCTGCACTAGCCCATGTGCTTGGTCATCAGTGCTTATGTGTCTCTTTCCTTAGGTGAATCCCAGTTGGTTTGCCCACAGTTTTACCTAAACTTTTGTACTCAAGCTGAAACTGTGATTTCTAACTGTGGGGTGCAGATTTCTTGAGGTTCCAAAGCTTTCCTCCTTGGTACAAGGCACGGCCTGAAACCCAAAGTTTTAGGGTAATACTATGGGTAGATCTAGGCAGGACCTGTAAAAGCAGCATAGGGGGGCAATACATCAAGTCCCAACTTAAAACAACCCCCTCCCAAATTAAAAGCCCCACAATTGATTATAGCTGGAATAGCCAGGCACTAGTATGTTCGAACTTGGCTATCAGACAAACTGACTGGCCAACAGTGTAAAACAGTTCTCAGTCCTCACACAGGCCTTGAACCTTGGGAGGCCATCTAGCTTGCATGGCTTTTTAGTTTTCCTAAAATCCTGGGGAACACCCTAAAAAGACCAATAGGTGCTAAAGGAAGGCATACAATTAGCATGCTCAGTGTGGTCAGTAGCTTCTTCAGAAGCGCTGTTTGTGTAGCGCGAAATGGCTATAACCATGTTGCTTGTTTGATCCGACTTGGCGTCCCGCTAATGGAACTAATACACCCCGAATAAAGAAATCTGCATTGCTACAGAAAAGTGAGTGCCTTCCGTCATTTCTCTCTTTGAAATACTATGGTTAAGCCCTGCCCTTGCAATCACAGAAATTGATGTGATCCAAGGTTGATACAAGGTGCCCAACCCCAAGTGCAGTTGTGCACCTACGTTGGAGTGGAGGACCCGCACCTATGGATCACATTGTGGTTTCACTGCTGTGGTTAATGTAAACAATGACATTAGCTATACCTCAAAACTGATGTAAAATTGAGACATTAGCCAGTATATCCTTATATGAAGGACACACTTGAGCCCGCATACCACGCCAAGGTTTCTCAAGTGATGCGGGTCCTATCAACTAACCTACCTGGCCAGATAAATAAAACCAGGAACCGATATACGGCAGCCATAGGCCTGACTTGCAGATTGCTCCTCAGTCACCTCCAGTATGAATCCAAGCACACATACAATGGGAGGGAGTAGACAAACTACAAGCTCCACCCCTGGTTGGTTCATTTGTAGCAGGCCTCACAGGTGAAACCCTAATGCTACCCAGCAAGATAAAAGGGTGCATTAGTATAAGCCTTAAGCAAAGACATGTCGGCTTATATTTGCATGAACATGGTTATAGCATGAAAACTCAACCCCAAGTGCAGTTGTGCACCTTTGCTGGGGCGGAGGTCCTGCTCTTGTGAACCGTTGCTAAGGGCGATCCCCAGCATAAATTTGCATACAATGGAGGATGCCTGCAAACGGTCACAAGTACCACAATAGCATCCTGACACCAGGTAAATGTGTATGTGGATGTATTAAATATGACTAAACAATCACAGAAATTGTAAGCCCTGCCCTTGGCCTAACAATCAACTCAACTAAAATCCCTGAGGATAATTCAAGTTAAACTATACAATTATACTAGGGATCCACATTTAGCTAAAGGAGTCACGTGGAGAAGTCCCACGTTGTTCAGGAGTACGGGACTGGGTGTTCTGTCTTCTCTGCGGAGTGACCTTCGTCCAGACTGGTGGAGGAGAGGGAGGAGGAGGCTGAAGTTCCCAATTGCTCAATTGTGGAGTAGATATGCCTAAAGTTCTGCAAAAAGACGGACGGTCTTGGGATGTCTTCAGTGTGGCGGTTTTCCCATTTTTCTTGGCGGTAAGGCTGAAGGGGAAGCCCCAGCGATATACAATGTATTTTTATTGAAGAGATTGCAGCAGAGGTCTTAACCACATAGGGACCCAGGGCGTACAGGTACACCTTCGGTCCCTGGTACTTAAGGACCCAGGGCGTACCTGTACGTCTGTGGGAATTTCGGTCCCCGCCGCACGCCGGGTGGGGCCTGGACCGGGGTGACTGCAGATATCGATATGCCCAGGGGGTCATCAGACCCCCCCCCCATGTCGGCGATCGCGGCCAATCGAAAGTGAATTCACACTTTCGATTTCCTGTGACCCGCTGACCCAGAGATACACCCCCTATCACCCACTGTATCTATGGGGAGGTGGCAATTTTGCTACCCCCCCCAGGATCGCTGCTATTCGTCTGGCCAATAGTAGCCGGCAGGTGAGGGGTAAATGGCATCTTCCCTGCAGCTCCTGCGGCTGACTGAGTTCAGTCAGCGGTCAGTGCTGCTGGAGGAAGCCATGGACCCCCCCTCTGCAAGATCGGATCCCCCTCAGGACCAAAGATCCCCCTTAGAGCAGGGAGAGCTAACACAACAGGGAAAGGTAGGAGTTAAAAAACAAATAAAGTTGTAAAAAGTAAAAAAAAAAATGTCCCTCCCCCCCCTGACACCCTTATAGGTCTCCAAGGGTCCTCTGCAGTTTTTTCAGTGTGACCCGGGCCCTATTAGGGATTCAGGGCACTGCGATTTGGCCCCATTTTTTTGGGGCCGCAGCGCTTTTTTTTTTTACCCCATATATAATACAGTCACACCAAGCACACACTACATACTCCCCCCCCCACACACACACTCTCTCTCCACCTGAGCAGGGTGCGCATTTTGAGGCAACAGGTTAGGGACGGCCACACACATCACAGAATGATGATTCAGAGCATAGGGTTTGGGGCGGGCCTTTTTTTTTTTTTTTTTGTTTTGGCTATGCTCTGGGTCACCATTCTGGGAACATAACCTGTTTTATAATGTTATGTCCCACTGTACCCCATTTTAGTTATTTAGTGTACCCCAGTTATTTACCCAATGCAATGCCCCTTGAGGGGGGGGCCCACTGTTCCTGCTCCATAGGCAGCAATGCAAAAGCTCAAGACCCTGACTGTGCTCCTGCTCCTAAGAGTACAATGTGCACCCGCAGAGCTGTGAACATCCAGACATGAGGTATGTCCTTACTCCCAACAAATGTATTTACAAATTTACGGAGACATTTTATTCTATTACCACTTGTGAAAATGAAAAATTTGGGGTAACCCCAAATTTTTCCTTTTCACATCCCACTTAATGAACATTTATCAAACACCTGTGGGGTGTTAAGGCTCACTGTACCCCTTGTTACGTGCCTTGAGGGGTGTAGTTTCCAAAGTGGGGTCACATGTGGGTGTTTTTTTGGCTGTTCTGGCACCATAGAGGCTTCCTAAATGTGACATGCCCCCCATTTCAGCAAAATTTGCAAATTTGACTCCCCCTTTTCTGAGCATTGTAGTGCGCCAGCAGAGCAATTGACGTTCACACATGGGGTATTTCCATACTAAGAAGAGATGGGGGTTACACATTTTGCAGGCATTTTCTCCTATTACCCCTTGTAAAAATGTAAAATTTGGGGAAAAAATAGCATTTTAGGAAAAAAAAAAAACATTTACACATCCAAAGTCGTCAAACACCTGTGAGGTGTTAAGGCTCACTGTACCCCTTGTTACATTCCTTGAGGGGTGTAGTTTCCAAAGTGGGGTCACATGTGGGTGTTTTTTTTGCTGTTCTGGCACCATAGGGGCTTCCTAAATGTGATATGCCCCCCCCCCCCATTTCAGCAAAATTTGCAAATGTGACTTAAAAAAATTAGGAGAAAACCAGCATTTTAGTGAAAAAAAAATCATTTACACATACAATTTTAACAAAAAGTCGTCAAACACCTGTGGGGTGTTAAAGCTCACTGTACCCCTTGTTACGTTCCTTGAGGGGTGTAGTTTCCAAAATAGTAGCTATGTGTTTTTTTTTTTTGCTATCCTGACATACCTCCCTGTGACTCCTTCTCTTCTGAGCATTGTAGTGCACAGCAGAGCACTTGATGTCCACACATTGGGTATTTCCATACTCAGAAGAGATGGGGTTACAAATTTTGGGGGGCATTTTCTCCTATTACCCCTTGTAAAAATGTAAAATTTGGGGGGAATCCAGCATTTTAGTGAAAAAAATAATAATTTACACATCCAACTTTAACGAAAGTCATCAAACACCTGTGGGGTGTTAAGGTTCACTGTGCCACTTGGTATGTTCCTTGAGTGGTGTAGTTTCCAAAATAGTATGCCATGTGTTTTTTTTTTTTTTTCCTGGCACCATAGGGGCTTCCTAAATGGGACATGCCTCCCAAAAACCATTTCAGCCAAATGTGACTCCTTCTCTTCTGAGCATTGTAGTGCACCAGCAGAGCACTTGACATCCACACTTGGGGTATTTCCATACTCAGAAGAGATGGGGTTACAAATTTTGGGGGGGCATTTCTCCTATTAACCCTTGAAAAAAAAATAATTTGGGGGAAAACTAGCATTTTAGTGAAAAAAAATAATTTACACATCCAAATTTAACAAAAAGTTGTCAAACACCTGTGGGGTGTTAAGGCTCACTGGACCCCTTGTCACATTCCTTAAGGGGTGTAGTTTCCTAAATAGTATGCCATGTGGGTTTTTTCTTGCTGTTCTGGCACCATAGGGGCTTCTTAAATGTGACATGCCCCCCAAAAACCAATTCAGAAAAACTCACTCTCCAAAAGGTAAAAGCATCCCAGAGTTATTAATGCTTAAAGTGACAGTGGTCCGATGTTCAAAAAATGGCCGGGTCCTTAAGGTATAAATGGGCTGGGTCCTTAAGGGGTTAATTGTCTTCTTTTTTGGAGTGTCAGCCAAGATAAGTCTGGTAACAGCTGAATAGTAGCACCGTCGAAATCAATATTACGTAGGGTTCTAGCCTTGTTCATAATTTCTTCTTTCACATTATAGTCTGTGATACAACAAATAACATCCCTCGGCAAAGGTGAAGAGCCTTTGGGTTTAAGGGCCCTATGGGCTCTGTCCATTTGAATTTTATGTTCTGACGGTATTTTCAGGATCATGTTAAATATTGCCTCCAGTGTGACTTTTAACTCTTCTTCCTGAGTAGTTTCAGGTAAGCCCCTCACTCTAATATTATGGTGAAGGCCTCTATTGTCAAGATCTTCTAAATGTCTCTGATAATCGCAGAATGTATCATGTTGAGCTGACGCTGTCGTTTGCAGTGAGGATATGTATTTGCGGGTGTCATCATGGTAATTTTCAAGATTATCCACTGAACTGAACATATATCTTGCCTCAAATTTGCAATCTCAACTTTGAGGGTCTGCTTCATCTCTGATAGAAAACCTTTAAAGTTGTCTTTCGTGTTCATTTGGCTTAAAGGAGTACTCCATTGGAAAACCTTTTTTTTTTTTTTTTTTAAATCAACTGCTGCCAGAAAGTTAAACAGATTTGAAAATTACTTCTATTAAAAAATCTTAATCCTTCCCGTACAGATAAGCTGCTGTTATGATCCACAGGAAGTTATTTTCTTTTTTAATTTCCTTTCTGTCTGACCACAGTCCTCTCTGCTAGCACCTCTGTCCATTTTAGGAACTGTCCAGAGCAGGTGAGGTTTGCTATGGGGATTTGCTCCTACTCTGGACAGTTCCTAAAATGGATAGAGGTGTCAGCAGAGAGCACTGTGGTCAGGCAGAAAGGAAATTCTAAAAGAAATAAAACTTCCTGTGGATAATCACAGCAGCTGATAAGTACTGGAAGGATTAAGATTTTTTAATTGAAGTAATTTACAAATCTGTTTAACTTTCTGCCACCGGTTGATAAAAAAAAATAATGTTTTCCAGTGGAGTACCCCTTTAAGTAATCCCTCCAATTTCCTTCTTCATTGTCAAGTGGATTGTCTATCTGTCAGATATGTGCGTGGATCAAGAGGCTTGGTCCGATTTCTTTTGCAGAGGTGAGGCAGAAGATACAGTAGGTTCAGTATCCCAGGTTGTCGTGGTAGACAGGGCCCACTTAGCATTAGATTGGGAATGTTTAGGTTTCCTCTGTTCTTTAGGTCCTATATCCAGGGATCGGGCAGAAGAGAGGGTGGCATTGGTAATGCTACCATTATCTGAATTAGCTTCTTGTAGAGAGGACAGAGTTCGAGGGGTTTCCAAATTTTCCTTTAGGCTCTCTTTGTCAATTGATGAACGGTTGTCTGAATAAGCCATTATTTCCAGGTTTTTATGAGCTTTTGACATAACTGAAATGTTATCAGGATTATCCTGGATCGGGTTAAATCTATTAGATAACCTCAGGGAGCGGCAACTCGCTGGTGAGGATGGAGCACTGTAAATCCGTGGAGTATCTCCGCCTTGCGGGCAGCTATCAGGACAATTCTTATGGGGTATGGAGATAGATCTGGAATGTAGGAATCTTTGTTGAGGTGATGGATTGTTTTGCTTCTTTCTTTTTGTATGCCTTCCCATGGGAAGTCGAGGAGGAAAAGCACAACTTAAGGGGGTTATCCAGGAAAAAACTTTTTTTTATATATATATCAACTGGCTCAAGAAACTTAAAGAGATTTGTAAATTACTTCTATTAAAAAATCTTAATCCTTTCAGTACTTATGAGCTTCTGAAGTTAAGGTTGTTCTTTTCTGTCTAAGTGCTCTCTGATGACACATGTCTCGGGAACCACCCAGTTTAGAAGAGGTTTGCTATATGGATTTGCTTCTAAACTGGGCGGTTCCCGAGACATGTGTCATCAGAGAGCACTTAGACAGAAAAGAACAACCTTAACTTCAGAAGCTCATAAGTACTGAAGGGATTAAGATTTTTTAATAGAAGTAATTTACAAATCTGTTTAACTTTCTGGAGCCAGTTGATATATAAAAAAAAGTTTTTTCCTGGATAACCCCTTTAAAGAGGTACTCCAGTGGAAAACTTTTTTCTTTAAATCAACTGGTTCCAGAAAGTTAAACAGATTTGTAAATGACTTCTATTAAAAAATCTTTACCCATCCAGTACTTTTTAGCAGCTGTATGCTACAGAGGAAATTATTTTCTTTTTGAGTTTCTTTTTTGTCTTGTCCACAGTGCTCTCTGCTGACACCTCTGTCCGTGTAAGGAACTGTTCGGAGCAGCATAGGATTGCAATGGGGATTTTCCTGCTCTGGACAGTTCCTGATATGGGCATCAGGTGTCAGCAGAGAGCACTGTGGACAAGACAAAAAAAGAAATTCAAAAAGAAAATAATTTCCTGGAAGGTTAAAGATTTCTTAATAGAAGTAATTTACAAATCTGTTTAACTTTCTGGCACCAGTTGATTTAAAAAAGATGTTTTCCACAGGAGTACCCCTTTAACTGAGTCCAGTACTAAGAGGAGGAAAATCACAGTAAGAGATGCAGAACAAACATGAATGCTGCAATTTTGGTTATAAATTATCAGCTCCCGATATGGATTGTACAGGACATTTATAAATGCAAGTCCCGTTGATGCCTGTAGATGGCAGGAGGTGTATAATCCAGCAGTACGTTGTGCATTTTAGGACATCGTCATTCGTCAGACATAACTCCGTCCTCCTTCAGGTGAAACGGCGTCCCGCCTCTTCCCCCTGACCAATCGCTGTCAGTCGTCAGCCGCAACTCCGTCCTCCCTTCAGATGAAACGGCGTCCTGCCTGCTTCCTTGGACCAATCGCCATCAGTCGTCAGCCGCAACTCCGTCCTCCGTCAGGCAAAACAGCGTCCCACCTCCTCCCTCGGACCAATCGCCGTCAGTTGTCAGCCGCAACTCTGTCCTCCGTCAGGCAAAACAGCGTCCCGCCTCCTCCCTCGGACCAATCGCCGTCAGTCGTCAGCCGCGACTCCGTCCTCCATCAGGCTAAACGGTGTTCCGCCTCCTCCCTCACACCAATCACTGTCATCCTTCAGCCACAACTCCCTCATCTGAAAGTCCCTCATCCAAAACGCTGTCATGCCTCAGACGATTCTTCCTCAGATGCAAAGCAGAGCTGACGCTGCACAGCACTGTATAGCAGAGCTAACATTGAATAGCATGTACAGCGGAACCCGTATAGCAGAGAGCCGACACTGACTCGGCTCTGCTACACGGCAGGAAGGTTTTTCGTCTGAGGGATGACAGAGTTCTGGATGAGAGACTTTAGGATGACAAAGGAGGGATAAGGGAGATGCGGCTGACGCCTGATGGAGATTGGTCCAAGGGTGGAGGTGGGATGCTGTTTTGCCTGACGGAGGACGGAGCTACGGCTGATGACTGACGATGTCCTAAAATGGACATTGTACAGCAGATAACTGTTCTGGAGATGCAGTTCAAATTATAGAGCAATTTGTAGTTTCACCACTAGGTGGTAGTAGATCCCAGGCAAAAAGTATATGTAGAAATGCTGTATAGGAAAGTATGAATTATTTGACTTCTGCTTTATCAAAAATAGGATGTATCACTGGAACAACGAATGTAGAAGCATAGAATTCACTTATTAAAGTCTGTATAGGTAAATAGAATAGACTACAAAGCAGCAGCACTGCATGCAGATTGAGAGTTAGAACAGAGAGAGTCCTTATCAGCAGTAAGTAGCTAGTTAGTACTCTGTTAGGACTGTACCCAAGAATCAAGGCACTAACTGCTTTTTTGTATGTTGATAGGGTATGACAGAGCTTAGGTCCAGATTAAGGTATTATATGATGGCTTATATGATGTAGCTTCCATAATTATATTCACAGATGCAGCAATGTCAGCTAATTTCCAGTCCTGATATCTCTCTGTCTGGGTCAGGCTTAGAACAACAGGTATCAGATGAATTCTTCCCTCTGTGGTGCCTGGAGAGTAACGGTGACTGGGGTGTTGCAGTGGTAGTGTAGGGTCTTGTGGTATTAACCCTTGAATGTTGTGACGCCAGGATGAGGTTTCCTCAATAGTAATGTTCCTACCGCCAACCGTCCCACAAACGGCAGGGAAAAATAACGGAATGTCCACAGCAGATTTTAGGAATAAACTAAAGAAACTTTACTTGCAGAATTTATGAAACAGTCTTTAACATAACAGTCTTTTCAAGAGTGAACCGGGATACAGGTTCCTCACAAGTTTGCTGGGACTTGGAAGCAATGAGCTTCTATGCAGACCACTGTGCTACTAATTTAGGAGATTTGAGCTGGTAGTAGTCACACAGGATTTTGATAGATGGAGCTTTGAGTAACTCATGTTTAGTGGCTGCAGGTTCTTTCAGGCTTTGGCCTAGATGAATTGATATTTCTGCTGAGATGATTGTGCTTGCTTGTGCAGGAACAAGAGCAGGACCTAAGAGAGAGAATTGATTGACTACAGCCCTTTATATAATAAAGGGCTGGACTAAGCTCATTGGTCAGCAAACCTGTAAGTTATGAACCCAGTGAACTCTGGGTACATCACATGACCTCTAAGGTCCTTGAACATTTTATACATCACAACTGTACATCATGTAACCACTAAGGTCCTGTACATATATTTTCTATACATTAAATAAATATGAACACACTTTACATGAGGCGACCAAGGGCAAGCCCTGCAGGAGAGCCCTATATGAATGGAGGGACTCTAGCTGAGGGGACTTTAGACAAGGGACAGGACAAGGTCCTGTACCGGGACACCACACCTCCACCTATTATGCATTTGAGGGTACAGTGGGAAAGACCTGAATGCAGGTGCAGTGGTGGCCCCGGAGTCCCTTTGGATGTTACCCCTTTTCAGTAGGACTTACTGTGAGATTGCAGGGGTCCAATAACGAATGCCAGGCTCAGGAGAGGTTGCTTAGGAGCGTCTGTGCCTCACCCGGACCTCCGTGGTTGTGAAGTGAGGTGTCACAGAGATGGCGCACAGCGCACGCTTCAGTGTGGAGGTGGCAAGTGAAGGCACCGGACTCAGTCCCCTGCTCTCAGCGAGGATTGGGCAGTGGTCTCAGGGAGAAGGTATGAGGGCTTTCACCTTTCCACCATCTGGTGTAGAACTCCTGCGCTGAGTTTAGTGGTGGAGAGGTAGTCACCAGTCTCAGCCCTCCACATGTCTCTGTGCAATGGCGGCGGGTGGTAGCAGCAGCCGGGTCCATCCTCCTCACAATCAGCGGTATAGCTGGCCAGATTCACTCCCAAACGGACTCTAAAGCTTGCCGAAGCACCCCAGGGTAAAGGAAATAGATTGTAGTCGGGTTCTAGCCAGGTGAGGCAGGGCAGAAAACACAATTTGTATAGCTAGAGAGAGGAGCTAAGTGATCCTGCTTCCTACGCTATTGATTTCCTGCTATGCCCCCCACGTGTAAGCTTTCTAAGTTCCAGCTTAATAAAATACAAGTTTTAAGCATTAAACTATTTTTTTTCTACTGTCCATATCACCACATTTGTGCTGGGATCCATCTGGGGAATGGGCTAATCCAGGGCTGCTGACCTGTATATACCACTGTGACACACCTTCATAGATGTTGTGCTCTTAGCACAACATCTCTTGGTAAGCACAGTTACCATAGTTTTTTCCCCTTTGTACACCTCGGTAATATACTAGGAGCATGCCTTTTTTTTTATTTATCTATAGTAATTCTCAAACTAGGCACTATAATCCAGCCTATTGTATTCTATGGACAGATTCCAACAGTGTTATAGTCAGATAGTGTACACTACTGACAGCACACATTCAGTGCCCTGGACCAGGGGGCGGGATGACGTCACCCATGATCCACACTCCTGCCAATTTAGAATTTCTTTTCTTATATATATATGGTGTTAGTGTACATTATGTAAAGGACCTGATGAAGAAGGATGTACCTTTGAAACGTGTTGTCCTACCTGAACTACCTGTTTTATGACTCAAAGACAGCAATTGTTCACTATCTTCGGGTGTGCTCATCATAGCCAACATTGGACTTTTCTGCCTGAGTACTGTGGAAATCTTGCCAGGTTTTTTCAGCACCAGCTGTCTTCTCCTGTATCTTCACCGTTGGCACAGCGGGACCGATGGCCGGCAGGCTCCCGACACTGAAACCTACTATATGCGATCATCAGTGTTGTGCCTGCTTGCACAACACCTACAGGTGAGCAATACTCTTATTGCGGGCACACTCTTCAGCCTCACAAACTGAGATTAACTGCACTATATAGCGCCAGCTCTACCTTTTTTTTTCCTTCTCCTTGTATATCCTTCTCCTTGTATATTTAAATTGAGGCTACCATATACATTGAAGGTTTTTAACCCCTACAGGACCCATGACGTAACGGTACGTCCCGACACCCTGGGTCTTAAGGACCAGGGACGTACATTTACGTCATGGGCAGTTTTAGTCCCCGCCGTGCGCCGGGCGGGGATCGGAGCGGGATGCCTGCTGAAATCATTCAGCAGGCATCCCGTGCAAATGCCCAGGGGGGTCATCAGACCCCCCCATGTCGGCGATCGCGGCAAATCGCAAGTGAATTCACACTTGCGATTTGCGCGATTCCGGGTCATTACGGGTCTATAGTGACCCGGTGACCCGGAATGTAAGGGGGATTGCGGGTGTCTAAGACACCCACGATCCCCCTGAAGCGATAGGAGTGAGGTGGCATGGGTGCCACCCCTCCTATCCCTGCTATTGGTGGTCTAGACGCGACCACCAATAGCAGATCGGGGGCGGGGGGTTTACTTTCGTTTTCCCCGTCCTGCCCTCCCACAATAGGCGGGGCAGGACGGGGAAACGACGGGGACCGGCGCCGAAGATCCACTTACCCATCCGGGCGGGCGTCGGAGGCTGCAGGCGACGGAGATCGGCGGGCGGCGATGACGTGCGGCTGGATCCGACGGAAGCCGGTGAGTTGCCTAGCAACATCTGGAGGGTGCAGTTTGAGACCATTATACAGTGGTCTCTAACTGTAGCCCTCCAGATGTTGCAAAACTACAACTCCCAGCATGCCCAGACAGCTGTTTGGGCATGCTGGAATATGTAGTTTTGCAACAGCTGGAGGGCTACAGTTTGAGACCACTATATAGTGGTCCCTAAACTGTAGCCCTCCAGATCTTGCAAAACTACAACTCCTAGCATGCTCAAACAACTGTTTGCTGTCAGGGCATGCTGGGAATTGTAGTTTTGCAACAGCTGGAGGACTACTGTTTGGAGATCACTTTGCAGTGTTCTCTAAAACTGTAGTCCTCCAGATGCAAAACTGCAAATCCCAGCATGCCCTGACAGCAATCAGCTGCCTCGGCATGCTGGGAGTTGTAGTTGTGTACCTCCAGCTATTGCATAACTACATCTCCCAGCATGCCCTTCGGCGATCAGTACATGCTGGGAGTTGTAGTTTTGCAACAGCTGGAGGCACACTGGTTAGAAAATACTGAGTTAGGTAACAGAACCTAACTGAAGGTTTTCCAACCAGTGTGCCTCCAGCTGTTGCAAAAGTACAACTCCCAGCATGCACGGTCTGTCAGTACATGCTGGGAGTTGTAGTTTTGAAACAGCTGGAGGTTTGCCCCCCCCCCCCATGTGAACGTACAGGGTACATTCACACGGGCAGGCTTACAGTAAGTTTCCTGCTTCAAGTTTGGGCTGCTGCAAATTTTTCGCCGCAGCTCAAACTTCTAGCGAGAAACTCACCGTAACCCGCCAGTGCGAATGTACCCTAAAAACACTACACTACACTAACACATAATAAAGGGTAAAACACTACATATACACCCCCTTACACTGTCCCCCCAATAAAAATGAAAAACGTATTGTATGGCAGTGTTTCCAAAACGGAGCCTCCAGCTGTTGCAAAACAACAACTCCCAGCATTTCTGGACAGCCACTGACTGTCCAGGCATGCTGGGAATTTAGCAACAGCTGGAGGCACCCTGTTTGGGAATCACTGGCATAGAATACCCCTATGTCCACCCTTGTGCAATCCCTAATTTAGTCCTCAAATGCGCATGGTGCTCTCTCACTTTGGAGCCCTGTCGTATTTCAAGGCAACAGTTTAGGGCCATATATGGGGTATTTCCGTACTCGGGAGAAATTGCACTACTAATTTTGGGGGGCTTTTTCTCCTTTTACCCCTTATGAAAAGGAAAAGTTGGGGCTACACCAGCTTGTTAGTGTAAAAAAATAAAAAAAATTTACACTAACATGCCGGTGTTGCCCTTTACTTTTTATTTTCACAAGCGTTAAAAGGAAAAAAAAGACCCCCAAAATTTGTAACGCAATTTCTCCTGAGTACAGAAATACACCATATTTGGGCGTAAAATGATCTGCGAACGCACAACAAGGCTCAGGAGTGAGAGCGCACTATGTACATTTGAGGTCTAAATTGGTGATTAGCACAGGGGTGGCTGATTTTACAGCGGTTCTGACATAAACCCCCCCCAAAAAAATACCCACATGTGACCCCATTTTGGAAACTACACCCCTCAGGGAATGTAATAAGGGGTACAGTGAGCATTTACGCCCCACAGGTGTCTGACAGATTTTTGGAACAGTGGTCCGTGAAAATGAAAAATTTTATTTTTTATTTGCACAGCCCACTGTTCCAAAGATCTGTCAAACGCCAGTGGGGTGTAAATACTCACTGCACCCCTTATTAAATTCTGTGAGGGGTGTAGTTTCCAAAATAGGGTCACATGTGGGGGGTTCCACTGTTCTGGCACCACGGGGGGCTTTGTAAACGCACATGGCCCCTGACTTCCATTCCAAACAATTTTTTCCCAAAAGCTCAATGGCGCTCCTTCTCTTCTGAGCATTGTAGTGCGCCAGCAGAGCACTTGACGTCCACACATGGGGTATTTCCATACTCAGAAGAGATGGGGTTACAAATTTTGGGGGGTCTTTTCTGCTATTAACCCTTGCAAAAATGTGAAATTTGGGGGGAAACACATTTTAGTGACATTTTTTTTTTTTTTTTTACATATGCAAAAGTCGTCAAACCCCTGTGGGGTATTAAGGCTCACTTTATTCCTTGTTACGTTCCTCAAGGGGTCTAGTTTCCAAAATGGTATGCCATGTGTTTTTTTTTGCTGTTCTGGCACCATAGGGGCTTCCTAAATGCGACATGCCCCCCGAGCAAAATTTGCTCTCAAAAAGCCAAATATGACTCCTTCTCTTCTGAGCATTGTAGTTCACCCGTAGTGCACTTCAGGTCAACTTATGGGGTACCTCAATACTCAGAAGAGATGGGGTTACAAATTTTGGGGGGTCTTTTCTGCTATTAACCCTTGCAAAAATTTGAAATTTGGGGGGAAACACACATTTTAGTGGAAAAAAAAATTTTTTTTTACATATGCAAAAGTCGTGAAACACCTGTGGGGTATTAAGGCTCACTTAATTCCTTGTTACGTTCCTCAAGGGGTCTAGTTTCCAAAATGGCATGGCATGTGTTTTTTTTTTGCTGTTCTGGCACCATAGGGGCTTCCTAAATGCAACATGCCCCCCAAAAACCATTTCAGAAAAACGTACTCTCCAAAATCCCCTTGTCGCTCCTTCGCTTCTGAGCCCTCTACTGCGCCCGCCGAACACTTTAAATAGACATATGAGGTATGTCCTTACTCGAGAGAAATAGGGCTACAAATACAAGTATACATTTTCTCCTTTTACCCCTTGTAAAAATAAAAAAAATTGGGTCTACAAGAACATGCGAGTGTAAAAAATGAAGATTGTGAATTTTCTCCTTCACTTTGCTGCTATTCCTGTGAAACACCTAAAGGGTTAAAACGCTGACTGAATGTCATTTTGAATACTTTGGGGGGTGTAGTTTTTATAATGGGGTCATTTATGGGGTATTTCTAATATGAAGACCCTTCAAATCCACTTCAAACCTGAACTGGTCCCTGAAAAATAGTGAGTTTGAAAATTTTGTGAAAAATTGGAAAATTGCTGCTGAACTTTGAAGCCCTCTGGTGTCTTCCAAAAGTAAAAACTCATAAATGTTATGATGCAAACATAAAGTAGACATATTGTATATGTGAATCAATTTTTTTTTTATTTGGAATATCCATTTTCCTTACAAGCAGAGAGCTTCAAAGTTAGAAAAATGCAAATTTTTCATCAAATTTTGGGATTTTTCACCAAGAAATGATGCAAGTTACCATAAATTTTTACCGCTATGTTAAAGTAGAATATGTCACGAAAAAACAATCTCGGAATCAGAATGATAACTAAAAGCATTCCAGAGTTATTAATGTTTAAAGTGACAGTGGTCAGATGTGCAAAAAACGCTCTGGTCCTGAGGTGTAAAATGGCCTGGTCCTTAAGGGGTTAAATGAAAGGCTAACCTTTCTGGAGGTTACTGTAAAGGGGCATTTAACAGAGAAGAAAACCCCCTAAATCTACATCTTTTTGAGGGATGATACAATATCATGCAAAACAAAACTCTTGTGACATTTAAAAAACAATATACAAAGTTATAGCTGTTAGGAAACTTTGTAGCTATCACATCACTTTTCGCTCCTATTTTTGCAGACTTGAAGGTAATCTGTCAGCTGCAATCCATGTTCCAAACTGCTGACACTGTAGGATAGGGCAATGAGACATGTGGTACCTTTCATCTGTCTGTGCTTCCTTAACATCGAAAAATGCTTTTATTCTCTGTTGCTAAAAGCCAAAGAGGGTTCCAAAGCCCCTGAAGTTCTGAGGTCTGGAATGCCTCCTTGCATCCTATCTTATCATTGTGCCTACTTGATTGACAGTCAGCTAGAAGCCAAGCCCTGTTTCATATCTTGCACAGCACAGTGCAGTTAACCCCTTAAGGACCAAGCGTTTTTTCTGTTTTTGCACTTTTGTTTTTTCCTCCTTACATTTTAAAAATCATAACCTTTTCAATTTTGCACCTAAAAATCCATGAGGGCTTATTTTTTGCACCACCAATTGTACTTTGTAATGACATCAGTAATTTTACCCAAAAATCGGCAAAACAGGAAAAAAATCATTGTGCGACAAAATTGAACAAAAAACACCATTTTGTAAATTATGGGGGCTTCAGTTTCATTTAGTTAAAAGTGACAAGTTATCTTTATTCTGTAGGTCCATACGATTAAAATGATACCCTACTTATATAGGTTTGATTTTGTCATACTTTTGGAAAAAATCATAACTACATGCACGAAAATTAATACATTTAAAATTTTAAAATTGTCCTTTTCTGACCCCTATAACTTTTAAATTTTTCCACAGACTGGGTGGTATGAGGGCTAATTTTTTGCACCGTGATGTGAAGTTTTAATCGGTAGCATTTTTGTTTTGATCAGACTTTTTGATTGCTTTTTATTCCTTTTTTATGGTATAAAAAGTGATCAAAAATACGCTATTTTGGACTTTTTTTTTGCGCGTATGCCATTGACCATGTGGTTTAATTTACTATATATTTTTATAGTTCGGACATTTATGCACGCGGTGATACTACATATGTTTATTTTTATTATGTTTATATATTTTTTATATGGAATTTGGGAAAAGGGGGGTGATTTAAACTTTTAATAAACTTTAGTCCCCTTAGGGGACTTTCTGGAGGAATCATTCGATTCCTCATACAGATCAATGGGGTTCCATAGAATCCCATTGATCTGTGTGCTCTGCGCTCGATTGATAAAGCCTGGTCTTGCCAGACTTTATCATTCTGAGCACCGGAGCCAGCATGAAAGGAGAGGTAAGCGCTCAGGCTACCTCCACAGTGGATCGCCCCCCCCCCCCCCCCCCCGCAGCGCGATCCACCCCACTTGACCACCAGGGACAGGATAGAGGCATTTTTAGACACCGCTGTCAACTTTGACAGTGGCGATCTAAAGGGTTAATAGCCGCCTGCGGCGATTGCCTCATGTTGGCTACTAAGCCCTTAAGGACCAGGCACGTATGAGTACGTCCCTGCGCCCTGGGTCTTAAGGACCAGGCACGTACTCATACGTCTTCGCGAATTTCGTATCCTGTCGGGCGGATTGCGAAACCGGACGCCTGCTGAAATCGTTCAGTAGGTGTCCGAGGCAAACGCCGAGGGGGTCCCGGGACCCCCACATGTCGGCGATCGCCGCAGATCGTCTGCGAAATCGCGCGGGCGATCTGCGGTGATTCCGGTCATTCGGGTCAGTGGTGACCCGATGATCCGGAACTAGATGGTGATCGGCGGTGTTTGATACACCGCCAATCACCTGCCGTTGCTGGAGAGAGGTGACAATACTGTCACCTCACCAGCAACGCTAATATTAGCTGGCGATCATCCAGCCAATAGCAGTGCGGCAGAGGAGGGGTTAACGGTCCCTTCCCGCTGCTGCACCCACTCTCTGTGTTCAGTCAGCGGGTGCAGCAGTGAGGAGAAGACTGTGGATCCCCCCTTGGAGCTCTGGAGCCCCCTCAGCAGCCTTAGAATAGGGACAGCGGATTGCAGGGACAGGTAGGAGTTAATAAAGTTAAAAAAGTTTTTTAAAAAGTTTTTTAAAAAAGTCCCCACCGACCCCCTAATAAGTCCCCAAGGGTCCTATTTGGGTCTGATCCCTGACCCCGGGTCCTATTAGGGGTTCAGGGAGCTGCGTTCGCCATCCATTTTTTTTTTGGCCGCAGCTTTTTTTTTTTCCTGAGCCCCAAATAGGTCCCCCAGGGTCCTCTTAGGGTCTGATCCCTTACCCCGGGTCCTATTAGGGGTTTAGGGAGCTGCATGCGCCACCCCTTTTTTTTTTTTTTTTTGGGCCGCAGCTTTTTTTTTTCTATTACTGTTGTACACTTTTTACAAGCGCCAAGCACCACACCCCCCCCCCCCCCCCCGCATAGTTTTGGCTATGCTCTGGGTCATCATTCTGGGAATACAATCCTTTTTTATTATAATTTATAATTTTCTGGCCCACTGTACCCCATATTACGGGCCTCTGTACCCCACCTGTATACCCCAGTTATGGCCCGTTGTCCCCCATAATGTTCCCCTATTTTAGGGCTCAGTGCTCCCCCCATTAACGCTCCTTGAGGGGGGGTCCCACATCCTCTGCTATGAAAAGCTCAAGGCCCCTGACTGACCTCATGCCTATACCAAGACCTGGTGTGCACCAGCAGAGCCAAAATCATCCAAAAATCAGGTATGTCCTTACTCCAAAGAAATGTATTTACAAATTGTGGGGTGTCTTTTCTGCTATTAACCCTTGTAAAAATGTAACATTTTGGGGAAAACCCACATTTTAGTGAAATTTTTTTTTTTTTACATATGCAAAAGTCGTGAAACCCTTGTGAGGTATTAAGGCTTACTTTACCCCTTGTTACGTTTCTCAAGGGGTCTAGTTTCCAAAATGGTATGCCATGTGTTTTTTTTTTTTTGCTGTCCTGGCACCATAGGGGCTTCCTAAATGAGACATGTCCCCCCCATTTCAGCAAAATTTGCAAATGTGACTCCTTCTCTTCTGAGCATTGTAGCGCTCCCGTAGTGCATTTGACGTCCACTTATGGGGTACTTCCATACTCAGAAGAGATGGGGTTACAAATTTTGGGGGGTATTTTCTGCTATTTACCCTTGCAAAATGTGAAATTTGGGGGGAAACACACATTTTAGTGGAAAAAAAATATTTTTTTTACATATGCAAAAGTCGTGAAACCCCTGTGGGGTATTAAGGCTCACTTTATTCCTTGTTACATTCCTCAAGGGGTCTAGTTTCCAAAATGGTATGCCATGTGTTTTTTTTTGCTGTCCTGGCACCATAGGGGCTTCCTATATGCAACATGCCCCCCAAGCAAAATTTGCTCTCAAAAAGCAAAATATGACTCCTTCTCTTCTGAGCATTATAGTTCGCCAGCAGTGAACTTTAGGTCCACTTATGGGGTACCTCCATACTCAGAAGAGATGGGGTTACACATTTTGGGGGGTATTTTCTGCTATTAATCCTTGCAAAAATGTGAAATTTGGGGGGAAACACACATTTTAGTAGAAACATCTTTTTTTTACATATGCAAAAGTCGTGAAACCCCTGTAGGGTATTAAGGCTCACTGTATTCCTTGATACGTTCCTCAAGGGGTCTAGTTTCCAAAATGGTATGCCATGTGTTTTTTTTTTTTTTTGCTGTCCTGGCACCATAGGGGCTTCCTAAATACAATATGCCCCCCGAGCAAAATTTGCTCTCAAAAAGCCAAATATGACTCCTTCTCTTCTGAGCATTGTAATTCGCCAGCAGTGCACTTTAGGTCCACTTATGGGGAACCTCCATACTCAGAAGAGATGGGGTTACAAATGTTTGGGGGTATTTTCTGCTATTAACCCTTGCAAAAAAATTATTTTTTTTACATATGCAAAAGTCATGAAACCCCTGTGGAGTATTAAGGCTCACTTAATTCCTTGTTACGTTCCTCAAGGGGTCTAGTTTCCAAAATTGTATGCCATGTGTTTTTTTTTGTTGTTCTGGCACCATAGGGGCTTCCTAAATGCGACATGCCCCCCAAAACCATTTCAGAAAAATGTACTCTCCAAAATCCCCTTGTCGCTCCTTCGCTTCTGAGCCCTCTACTGCGCCCGCCGAAGACTTTACATAGACATATGAGGTATGTCCTTACTCGAGAGAAATTGGGTTACAAATACAATTATACATTTTCTCCTTTTACCCCTTGTAAAAATTTTTAAATTGGGTCTACAAGAACATGCAAGTTGGGAACTTTCTCCTTCACTTTGCTGCTATTCCTGTGAAACACCTAAAGGGTTAAAACGCTGACTGAATGTAATTTTTTATACTTGGGGGGGAGGGGTGCAGTTTTTATAATGGGGTCTTTTATGGTGTATTTCTAATATGAAGACCCTTCAAATCCACTTCAAACCTGAACTGGTCCCTGAAAAATAGTGAGTTTGAAAATGTTGTGAAAAATTGGAAAATTGCTGCTGAACTTTGAAGCCCTCTGGTGTCTTCCAAAAGTAAAAACTTGTCAATTTTATGATGCAAACATAAAGTAGGCATATTGTATATGTGAATAAAAAAAATTTCATTTGGAATATCCATTTTCCTTACAAGCAGAGAGCTTCAAAGTTAGAAAAATGCTAAATGTTCAATTTTTTCATAAAATTTTGGGATTTTTCACCAAGAAAGGATGCAAGTTACCACAAAAATTTACCACCATGTTAAAGTAGAATATGTCACGAAAAGACTGTCTCGGAATCAGAATGATAACTAAAAGCATTCCAGAGTTATTAATGTTTAAAGTGACAGTGGTCAGATGTTCAAAAAACGCTCTGGTCCTAAGGTGTAAAATGGCCTAAGCCTTAAGGGGTTAAAGCCAGCCCCCAGCTACAGGAATCAGCTGGGGGGCCGGCCGGTATGATACGGGCTCGTGTCGGGAGCCTGCATCATACCCTATTAATGGCACATGGATAGACGCATAGACGTCCATGGTCGTTAACGGGTTAATGTAGTTTTCTACTTCCATACTCAAATATCTAACTTAGGCTAGGTCCAAGTCTGCATTGAAACACATCAAAACACATTCAGATTCAGTGCAACAATCAGCCAGGAATCTAATAGGACACTTACATGACAGCGCGCCCGAACATCAAACATTTGACAGATTGTCCAGACACACCAGTCTGAACACGTAACATCAGCACACTCTCCCCAAGAAAAGAATATACTATTATGCTTTAACTCTCATATTGTACCTTCATATGCTTTGTGTATGTATTTCCGGGAAAAAAAGAAAACAATCACTGCATTAATGTGCGTCCCTTGCCAACCATACCAATCATTGCAGCTACCTCACTTCCGTCACAAGAATGACGTCAGTAAGGCTGGGTTCACACCACGTTTTCTTAAATACGGTTCCCGTATACGGTTTGGAGGAGGGGGGAGGGGCTTAATCGTGGCGCCCGCACTCAGCCGTATTCGGGAACCGTATTTAATGCAAATCTATGAGCCGACCGGAGTGAACCGCAGCCTCCGGTCGGCTTCGTTTTCGGCCGTATGCCGTTTCCCGACCGCAGGCAAAAACGTGGTCGACCACGTTTTTGCCTGCGGTCGGGAAACCGCATACGGCCGAAAACGAAGCCGACCGGAGGCTGCGGTTCACTCCGTTCGGCTCATAGACTTGCATTAAATACGGTTCCTGAATACGGCTGAGTGCGGGCGCCGCGATTAAGCCCCGCCCCCCTCCTCCAAACCGTATACGGGAACCGTATTTAAGAAAACGTGGTGTGAACCCAGCCTAACACAGTTAACCCGCGAATTTCAAACAAACTGTCTCGATATACATTGGAAACATTCAGTCAGACTACACTAGCCTGACGATGTGGGGTCACCCTGCGAAACGCGTTTCTATAATCTTTTATTTATTTTATCCTTTTCATTTTTACCTGGTATTCCATATATTTGATGTAATGTATGGTCTGCCAGCTTTTATGCAATAAACAAGTAAGCCCCAATACCAGGATGCTTGTTTGATTACGCCACTGAGATCATTCGCATTTTTGTCTCCCTGGAAACTGCTGAAGCAGCTTCCTTCTGGGACCACCGTTTCTCCTACACACCTGCTGTTCGGGTTCGGATGTCAGGCTGCCAGAGGACTACTGGAGAGTTGCCACACTCTTCCTATGCACAAAACAGTGTTGTGCCTGCAGTGCAACACTAATAGGTGAGTGAGATACCGTTTACCTATCTGTACTGCTTTTATATGAAGCATAAAGGTGTATAAATATACATGTGATTGCTACACTGCTCAAACGAGAGATCCCATCTCCACATACATAGAAGTGGGATTCTTACATTCTTTACATCCTTGACCTTTGTATCTCAACCACCATTTACGGCACTTAGATAGCGCCATCTTGTCTTTTGTTCCTATTTTTTTCATATATATTCTGTAACTTAGGCTTGGTTCACATCTACAATGTAGGCTCAGTCACAGATTTAACTCAGTGGCGGAAAATGGAGCCAACCAGTGTGCTGTATCACGGACACCAACGGAGCCCAATGGACTCCCATTGACATTAACGGGATCCCTCGGGTCTCTGTCTGGTGTCTGTCATTTTACTGGATTCTTACCAGTCAAAAAATACAGCATTTTTTTGTCCAGTTATTTAAACCTATTCTGTGATGAAGGCCCTGAATGGAGCCTCTGACACCAATAGGAACAAAGCTTTTCCGTATGCAGTCAGAAGACTTCTGTATGATGATCTACAATGATAAATCTAAGTTGATGTGTAATACTCTCTTTTAGCCTGCAGATGTCGTTCTTACTCTCTATTAAAAGATTCAAACAAAGGTCAACAAGCTGGAAACCTTGTTATTTGTACTAAGTTACATGCAATATATGTTTGACCATCCTTATAACCACTGATATAGAGCAATAGCAAGATGATTTTGTCAGGCAGCAATAATTTATTCCAAATGTAAAACCCTGAATTTATATCTCTGGACTTCAATGGCAAAAACTGCAGCATTAAAAAAATAAATCTGCCTAACTGTAACACCATACTATGACTATGGGCTTCATCTGGTATTGCACTTTAGCTTTATTCAAGTTGTAATACCAGGTCAGACCATGGGCAAAGAGGTCCTGGAAAAAGAAGCACCCCTCTTTTTTTGCAACAACATGCAACTACCGTATTTATCGGGGTATACCACGCACCGGCCTATAACACGCACCCTCATTTTACCAAGGATATTTGGGTAAAAAAAGTTTTTTACCCAAATATCCATGGTAAAATGAGAGTGCGTGTGTGCGCGTGTATACCCCGATACATCCCCAGGAAAGGCAGGGGGAGAGAGGCCGTCGCTGCCCGCTTCTCTCCCCCTGCCTTTCCTGGGGTCTAGAGCCGTGCTGCCGGCCCTTCTCTCCCCCTGGCTATCGGCGCCGCTGCCCGTTCTGTCCCCCTGACTATCGGTACCGGTGCCCCATTGCCGGCGCCGATAGCCAGGGGGAGAGAAGCGGCGCCGACAGCCAGGGGGAGAGAAGGGGCAGCGGCACCCATTGCCGGCGCCGCTGCCCCGTTGCCTCCCCCCATCCCCGGTGGCATAATTAACTGGGTCGGGTCCGCGCTGCTGCAGGCCTCCGGCGTGCGTCCCCTGCGTCGTTGCTATGCACGGCGCGGCGCAATGACATCATGCGCCGCGCCGTGCAGCGCATAGCAACGACGAAGGGGACGCACGCCGGAGGCCTGCAGCAGCGCGGACCCGACCCAGGTAATTATGCCACCGGGGATGGGGGGAGGCAACGGGGCAGTGGCGCCGGCAATGGGTGCCGCTGCCCCTTCTCTCCCCCTGGTTATCGGCGCCGGTACCGATAGTCAGGGGGACAGAACGGGCAGCGGCGCCGATAGCCAGGGCGTGAGAAGGGCCGGCAGCAGGGCTCTAGACCCCAGGGAAGGCAGGGGGAGAGAAGCGGGCAGCGACGGCCTCTCTCCCCCTGCCTTTCCTGGGGCGGTATCGGCGTATAACACGCACATAGACTTTAGGCTAAAAATTATAGCCTAAAAAGTGTGCGTTATACGCCAATAAATACGGTAATTTAAAATGGACCTGAGATCATTCATAGTGAATTTACCTCTTTGCATTATGTAGTCGGAAAGCAGGAATATCTTTTCAAAAAGAGGTGTGAATACTAGGCTAAGGGGATGCAGCTATGAGGTTTAGGGGGCATAAAGCTGGAATACACACCCTGGGGGAGATTTATCAAAACCTGTCCAGAGGAAAGGTTGCTGAGGTACCCATAGAAACCAATCAGATCGCTTCTTTAATTTTTTAGAGGCCCTTTCATGCCTAGCGTTTACACCTTTTTATTGAAATGAGACCCCCCCCCCCCCCTTTTCTGGCTAATGAACGAAAAGTTCTGGTAATCAACCAAATAGTAAAATTGAGATATCTGAGGAATCGATAAAGTAGTGGGCATAACAATAACTAAATAAATAAATCAATAAGTAAAAGCAACATTAAAATCTTGACACTTGAAGCTACAAAATAATATAAAAACTAGATTTTTTTTTAAAATTCTGACCACAGGCCCTCTTTAACCCCTTAAGGACACAGCCCATTTTGACCTTAAGGACGCAGCCATTTTTTGCAAATCTGACCTCTGTCATTTTAAGCATTCATAACTCTTGGATGCTTTAACTTATGAATTTGATTCCAAGATAGTTTTTTTCGTGACATATTCTACTTTCTGATAGTGGTAAATTTTCGATACTTGCATAATTACTTGGTGAAAAAATTCCAAAGTTTCATGAAAAATGTAAAAAAAAATTTAACTTTGAAACTCTCTGCTTGTAAGGAAAATGGACATAACAAATAAATTATATATTGATTCACATACACAATGGCCCAGATTTATCCAACTGTGTGAGAGAAAATATTGAGAGATTTTCCCACAGCAACCAATCACAGCTCAGTTAACGAGATGAGGTAAAGTGAAAGCTGATCTGTGATTGGCTGCTGTGGGAAAATCTCTCTATTTTTTCTCTCACATAGTTTGATAAATCTGGACCTATATGTCTACTTTATGTTGGCATCATAAAGTTGAATTTTTTTTACTTTTTGAAGACATTAAAGGGCTTCAAAGTTTAGCAGCAATTTTCAGTTTTCAAAATTAGAATTTTTCAGAAACCAGTTTAGTTTGAAGTGGATTTGAGAGACCTTTCTGTGAGAAATACCCCATAGATGACAGCATTATATAAACTATACCCTCAAAGTATTCAAAATGATATTCAGAAAGGTTGTTAACCATTTAGGTGTTTCACAGGAATAGCAGCAAAGTGAAGGAGAAAATTCAAAATCTTCAAATTTTACACTAACATGTTCTTGTAGACCCATTTTTTGAATTTGTACACGGGGTAAAAGGAGAAAAAGCTCCTCAAAATTTGTAACCCAATTTCTCTCGAGTAAGGAAATACCTCATATATGGATGTAAGGTGTTCTGTGGGTGCACTAGAGGGCTCAGAAAGGAAGGAGCGACAATGGGATTGTGGAGAGCAAATTTTGCTGAAATGGCTTTTGAGGGGTATGTTGCATTTAGGAAACCCCCATGGTGCCAGAACAGCAAAACAAAAAACAAAAAAAATGGCGTACTGTTTTGGAATCTACACCCCTCAAGGAACGTAACAAGGGGTACAGTGAGCCTTAACACCCCACAGGTGTTTGACAGATCGTTGGAACAGTGGGCTGTGCAAATGAAAATGAAAATTTTTCATTTTCACGGACCACTGTTGCAAAAATCTGTCAGACACCTGTGGGTGTAAATGCTCACTGCACCCCTTGTTACATTCCGTGAGGGGTGTAGTTTCCAAAATGGGGTCACATGTGGGGGAGTCCACTGTTCTGGCACCATGGGGGGCTTTGTAAACGAACATGGCCTTCAATTCCAGCCAAATTCTCTCTCCAAAAGCCCAATGGCGCTCATTCTCTTCTGAGCCCTGTAGTTCACCCGCACAGAACTTTACATCCACATTTGGGGTATTTCCTTACTCAGAAGAAATGGGGTTACACATTTTGATGGGCTTTTCTTACTATTAACCCTTGTAAAAATGAAAACTTTGGGGTAACACCAGCATTTCAGTGAAATTTTTTTTTTCATTTTCATGTCCAACTTTAATGAAAATTTGTCAAACTCCTGTGGAGAGCTAAGGTTCACTATACCCCTTGTTACATTCCATGAGGGGTGTAGTTTCCAATATGGGGTCACATGTGGGTGTTTTTTTTTGGGGGGTTATGTCAGAACCGGTGTAAAATCAGCCACCCCTGTGTAAATCACCAATTTAGGCCTCAAATGTACATGGCGCTCTCACTCCTGAGCCATGTGGTGCACCAGCAGATCCCTTTATGTCCACAAATGGGGTATTTATGTCCACAAATGGGGTATTTCTGTAATTGCGTTACAAATTTTGGGGGTCTTGTTTTCCTTTTTCCTATTGTAAAAATGAAAAGTATGGGGCAACACCAGCATGTTAGTGTAAAAAATTAAATTTTTTACACTAACTTGCTGGTGTAGAGCCCAATTTTTTATTTTCATAAAGGGTAAAAAGAGGAAAGCCCCACAAAATTTGTAACACAATTACTGCCGAGTATGGAAATACCTCATATGTGGCCCTAAACTGTTGCCGTGAAATATGACAGGGCTCCGAGGTGCCATGCCCATTTGAGGCCTAAGTTAGGGATTTGCATAGGGGCGGACATGGATGCAAGGAATACTCTTGCCTCTGCCACCAAAAATACCCTGCGGCAGTGTTTCCCAAACAAGGTGCCTCCAGCTGTTGTTAAACTGCCAGCATTCTTGGACAGTCAATGGCTGTCGGGCAATGCCGGGAGTTGTTGTTTTGCAACAGCTGGAGGCTCTGTTTTGGAAACGCATTTTATATTGGGGGGGGGGGGGGGTAATTATGTAAGGGTGTATGTGTTGTGTTTTACTTTTTATTTTGTGGTAGTATAGTGTAGTTAGTGTTTTTAGGGTACATTCACACAGGCGGGGGTTTACAGTGAGTTTCCTGCTCTGAGTTTGATTTGCGGTGGAAAGTTTGCCACAGCTCGAACTTGCATTGGGAAACTCACTGTAAAGCCCCGCCTGTGTGAATGTACCCTGTACATTCACATTGTGGGGAGGAGGTGGTGTTTACGGGTGCAAACCTCCAGCTGTTGCAAAACTACAACTCTAAACATGAATTGACAGACTGTGCATGTTGGGAGTTGTAGTTTTTCTACAGCTGGAGGCACACTGGTGGGAAAACACTGAATTAGGTAACAGACTAACTCAGTGTTTACCCACCAGTGTGCCTCCAGCTGTTGCAAAACTACAACTCCCAGCATGTACTGACAGCTGCTTGTTGCCGGGCATGCTGGTAGTTTTGCAAGATCTGGAGGGCCACAGTTTTGACGCCGCCTATATACGGCAGAATGCGCGAAGGTATTGGGTAAAATTGCATATTCCTAGCTATACTAATGAGCCAAAACATACTTGCCACAGGTTATTGTATATCACCAACCTCCAACCATAATGTGACGTGAGTCATAATGCCTGACTGGATGTGTCAAGACAAGTCACTGGTAGCACGCAGATTTGCCATCTCATCCCATACATTCCACACGTTTTGAGGTTGGCTGTGTTCAGATATTATTATACCTGGAATTAATTAGCTACTAACCATGTGCAATAATTTAAGGGACGAGTCATTGACTATAAATATAAATGTGGGACACAGCAAATTAGGAAAATAAATAATAATATATTCCATTATAAATTTCACCAAGGAATTGTTTTGCACATTTTAAGGGGAATAACATAAAGATTAAAAAGAAAAACAATAAACAATGTTAAGTATCATAAAAAATTAAAGAGTGCCACCAAAAATTATTCAATATACGTTTATAATACAAACTTTTCTGGGTGGACACGTCCGTAGTGTGAACATGCCCTTTCACTGAGGACCAATACTGGCAAGCTCTCATGAACAATCAGGTGCCCCCACTGATCTTAGTATTTGGACATGCCTCACGTGCATCCTTTTTTTATTGGAAAATATGTAAAAATAATTTAAACTATAATAATATATATATTCATCAAAAGTCTTTATTTTAAATGACCTACCATTTTAGAAATATAGCTGCTATGTCTTCCTGGATACTCTTTGCAGTTCGATCCAGCAATCATCCCCTTTATTTTCTGAAGGTATTCTAGGTGTTCTAATGGATAGATAAGAGGGTATGCAGGAAAATACTGAATATGGTTTGTTTGTAGTCTTTAACCTGAGTTTTAAACCCAAAATGGTGGGACCTTTTACTATTTGCAACATTGTTTCTGTTATGTCATACTTAATTATTGTTGATAAT
Source organism: Hyla sarda (assembly GCF_029499605.1). Lineage (NCBI taxonomy): Eukaryota > Metazoa > Chordata > Amphibia > Anura > Hylidae > Hyla > Hyla sarda. The sequence goes on along the minus strand of NC_079193.1, from coordinate 89,222,518 downwards.
TAATATGATTCAACAGCATTGGTTTATGTCTTTTACTGGTCAAAACAAAATGGAGACTGAACAAGGAATCAAATTGTTTTTTACATGTGTGACAAACAAAAGAAACATAACTAATTGCTATACTGTTACACTCTGCGCTCCAGCCACAAGCTCTGCCCGTGAGCGCAGTGTCCCTGTGTCTCCGTCTGGTGGCAGGGCTGGGATTCGCATCGGGGGACGCGCTTGCATGCGAATCCCCTACCGTCACTCACCATGCTCCGCTGCCGCCTCCTCCTCTTGTGTTTCACCTCCTGCGCGTGCGTCCCTGTCTCCTAGGGCGCACGTGTGCCCGAGCTCTGAAACTTAAAGGGCCGCATTGGCCCATAATTAGTTGTTGCACCTTACACTACATTATAAAGTCCCTGCACCTCCCACACTTCCCTGCCGGATCTTCAATGCCCCATAGCCTAAGATTAAGCATTCCATATTGCCTGTTTGCCTTACCCGTCTATCCAGACCTTCCCACTACGTTATTTAACTTCACACCTTTGCCGCCTGCCTTGACCTTCTGCTACATTTGACTACGCTACTGCGTACCTCGCCTTGCCCAGCTACCTGTGTGGATAAGCCGTGTTCCGGGGTAGTGAACTGGGTGTCGCCTGCCGCAGCAAGCCCATCCTGCCTTGTGGAGGGCTCTGGTGAAGACCAGCGGCACCTTAGACTCCACTCCCCGATACGTCCGAGTCATCAGCCACACAGGTTAGAGGATCCACATCCAGCTCTGTAACAGCAAGATCCGGCCATGGATCCTGCTGGGGTTCCTCTGCCAGATTATCCAGATCTCGCTTCTATCGTGGCACTCCAGTCACAGCAGTTGGCCCAGCAAGCACAGCAGTTGAGCCAGTTATCCGCCATGATGCAGCAGTTGTTAATTGCTTGGCAGCAACCGCCACAACCACAGCCTTCTCCTGATCCTGTGTTGCCTCCCACTGCTGCAGTCTCCCCTGGAATGAAACTCCGCTTTTCTCTTCCTGAGAAATATGAGGGGGATCCCAAGTCCTGTCGTGGTTTTGTGATGCACATTGAACTCATGGCGGAACAGTTTCCTATGGAACAAGCAAAGGTGGCCTTTGTTATCAGTCTCTTAACTGGAAGGGCTTTGGCCTGGGCAACTCCGCTTTGGGATCGCAGTGATGCTCTCACAACCAATCTCCAAGCTTTCCTGATGGAATTTCTGAGTGTTTTTGAGGAACCAGCCCGAGCCTCCTCCACTGAGACGGCATTGCTGAGTCTTTCGCAGGGCAACTCCTCTGTGGGCGAGTATGCTATTCAGGTTTGTACCCTGGCATCGGAGTTATCATGGAACAATGAAGCTCTTTGCGCCACCTTCAAGAAAGGACTATCTAGTCATATCAAGGATGCCCTTGCTGCCCGGGAATTGCCATCTAACTTGAATGAACTTATACACATGGAATCCCAGATTGATATTCGTTTCTCTGAGCGACGTGAAGAAAGGGAATCTGCGCTTTCCTCGTCTGCCACCTGTCTTCCAGCAACCACTGCAATCTTCTACATTGCCTCCTGCAGTGGAGGCTATGCAAGTGGATCGGTCTCGCCTGACCCTGCAGGAAAAAACTCGTAGACGAACTGAGAATCTATGCCTATACTGCGCCAGTGCGGATCATTTCCTAAAAGATTGTCTTCTACGTCCACAGCCACAGTGAAACGCTCGCACCTAGGGTTTGTGGGAGAGGCCTCCATAGGTGTGAATACCACCTCTCCACGCTTAAATTTGATGGTCCAGCCTTTTCTACCCTCCAAAAAAATTGTCTCTGTTCTTGCCTTCTTGGACTCTGGTTCCGCAGAAAATTTTATTGATGCCTCCCTAGTACATAGGTATCATCTTCCTGTATGTTGCCTGTTAAAACCCTTGTACATCTCTACATTCAAAGGAGAAAGACTGGACTGTGCTATACCGCACTGAACGGTTGTCTATGCAGGTCAGAGCTCCCAAGGTGCAAGTAAAATAAAACTTAATGTTTACTTCATCCAATTAAAAATAAAATTCAGTGGTGGAAGTGAGTGGTGACATGTCACTTTAAAATCGAAGTGAAATGCTGACGCGTTTCAAGCATAAGCTCTTAGTCATGGCTATTCCTGCATCCGTGCTTCCATAATATCATTCATCTGTGTCTGGAGTCTCCAAGCAGTAAGCAGATCTATTTCCCTTCTGTACTCCCTCATTGTACTTCTCCTTTCCTGCTTGGCCTACCGTGGTTGCAACTCCATGCCCCGCAGTTGGATTGGAAAACCGGAAACGTTCTTCATTGGGGACCGCATTGCATCAACCACTGTATTCAAATACTTTTGGCTAAGTTGGAATCATCTTCTTGCCCGTTCCAGGACTTTGCTGATTTGAAAAACAAGCTGAAGTCCTACCACCACATCGGCCCTATGACTGTCCTATTGATTTACTGCCCGGCTCCACACCTCCTCGGAGCAGAATCTACCCTTTGTCGGTCCCTGAAACTCAGGCTATGTCTAATTACATTCAGGAGAATTAGATCTTCAGAAGGGATTTAGCAGGAAGTTCTCTTCCCCTGCTGGAGCCGGGTTCTTCTTCGTGGAAAAGAAAGACGGGTCTTTGCGACCTTGCATCGACTACCGAGGCTTGAATAAAATTACAATAAAGAACCGCTACCCACTTCCTTTAATCTCTGAATTATTTGATCGTCTGCGGGGTGCCAGGATTTTCTCTGAACTAGACCTTCGTGGGGCCTATAATTTGATTCGTATACGAGAAGGGGATGAGTGGAAGACTGCGTTTAATATTTGTGATGGACATTTCGAGTATCTGGTGATGCCATTTTGACTCTGTAATGCTCCATCAGTCTTCCAGGAGTTTGTCAATGACATTTTTCGTGACCTCCTTTACTCCTGTGTTGTTGTGTTGACATTCTCATCTACTTGCCCAATCTCCACACTCATCGTTCTCCTCTCCGCCAAGTTTTACAGCACCTCCGAGACAATAATCACATTGCAAAACTTGAAAAGTGTACTTGTGAAAAGACCAGCCTTCTGTTTCTGGGGCATATTGTTAGCAGTCAAGGTCTACAAATGGATCCTAACAAGTTGTCCTCTGTACTGGATTGGCCTCGACCTTCTGGCTTGAAAACGATTCAGCGCTTCCTCGTCTTTGCCAATTATTATCAGCAATTTATTCCACACTACTCCACCTTGGTTGCCCCCATTGTCTCTCTTACCAAGAAAACTGCTAATCCGAAGGTCTGGACTCCTGAGGCTGAAGAAGGGTTCAAACAGTTAAAATCCACCTGTGCTTCTGCTCCTGTGTTGTCAAGACCAGATCCAGGCAAGCCATTTCTTTTGCAAGTGGATGCTTCTTCAGTTGGTGCAGGTGCAGTTTTGACACAAAATCATCCAAAGAAAGAACTGTAACCTGCGGTTTCTTCTCTAAGACTTTCTCTCCTGCGGAGAGAAATGATACAATTGGAGATCGCGAGCTCTTGGCTATTAAGTTGGCCTTGGAAGAATGGCGTCATCTCTTGGAGGGCTCTGTACATCCGCTTACTATTTATACCAACCACAAGAACCTGCTATATCTACAGACTGCCCATCGCCTGAACCCTCGACAGGCTGGCTGGTCTCTGTTCTTCTCCAGATTTGACTTTTTTTTATTCATTTCCGTCCAGCAGAAAAGAATCTTCAGGCTGATGCACTATCTAGATCTTCTGAAGTATAAGACCAAGAATCTCACCCTCAACATATTGTTCCTCCTGATCGTCTCATTTCTGCAGCACCGGCAAGTCTTCAGCACCTGCCTCCTGGAAAGACCTGCATTACCCCCCGCCTAAGACTCTGAGTCTTGAAATGGGGTCATTCCCCACTGTTGGCCGGTCATGCCGGTATTCATAAGTCCTTTCAACTCATCTCCCGACAGTATTGGTGGCCAACTCTAAAACAAGATGTCATTGACTTTGTTCGTTCCTGTTCAGTCTGTGCCCGGGACAAGACCCCTCGTGCCAAGCCTGCTGGTCTACTACATCCTTTTCCAGTTCCTGAGCTGCCCTGGACCGACATAGCAATGGACTTTATTACTGACCTTCCTTCTTCTGGCGGCAATACAGTCATCTGGGTTGTTGTGGACCGATTTTCTAAAATGGCTCATTTTGTGCCCTTGCCAGGTTTACCATCTGCACCGCAGCTTGCCAAGCTATTCCTTGGTCATATCTTCCGTCTACATGGATTGCTCATATTGTCTCCAACCGGGGAGTCTAGTTTGTCTTCAATTTCTGGAGGGCCCTCTGCTCGCCTCCAAGTTAGATTGGACTTAGATTGACACCCTCAATCCAATGGTAAAGTCGAGAGGGTGAACCAAGTCCTGGGGGACTATCTTCACCATTTTGTCTCTGCTCGCCAAGACAACTGGGCCGATTTACTACCCTGGGCCGAATTTTCTTACAACCATAGGGATTCAGAATCCACTGGGACTTCACCCTTCCTTTTGGTCCATGGACTTCATCCTCGTTCTCCTCTTCCCTTGTCTTCTTCTTCTTCCGGAGTACCTATGGCTGACGAACTGGTGCGGAATTTCGCCTCCATCTGGCAGAAGACTCGTCACTCCCTTCTTCATGCCACGACCCGTATGAAGTCGCAAGCAAAACAGGAAAAGACGCCCTTCTCCCGAGTTCTCTCCTGGAGACAAAGTGTGGTTATCCTCCAAATATATCAGCTTTAAGGTACCCTCTTATAAACTGGGTCCACGCTTTTTGGGTCCCTATAAAGTAAAAAAAACAACTTAATCCTGTGGCTTATTTCCTCCATCTGCCTTCCTCTCCCGAATTCCTTCCATGTCTCCCTCTTGAAGCCTATCATCCACAATCGTTTTTCTCAAAAGGACATCTCGCCTTCTTCCATCTCTGGTACCTCTGATGTTTTAGCTGTTAAGGAAATCTTAGACTCCAAGCTGGTCAGAGGAAAACGCTTCTTTCTTGTTGATTGGGAAGGATTCGGTCCGGAGGAGAGGTCTTGGGAACCACAGGACAATATTTTGGACCAGGACCTTCTCAAAAAATTTCTGAACCACAAGAGGAGGGGGAGACCAATGGGGGGTACTGTTACACTCGGCGCTCCGGCCGTAACTCTGGCCGTGAGAGCAGTGTCCCTGTGTCCCCGTCTGCCGGCGGGGCTGGGATTCGTATCGCTCCGCTGCCGCCTCCTCCTCTGTGTCTCAGGAGATGGGGATGTGCGTGCCAGAGCTCTGAAATTTAAAGGGCCAATGCGCCCACAATTAGTTGTTGCACCTGACACTACATGATAAAGTCTCTGCACCTCCCTCACTTCCCTGCCAGATCTTCAGTGCCCCTAGCCTGAGATTAAGCATTCCATATTGCCTGTTTGCCTTACCCTTGTATCCAGACCTTCCCGCTACGTTATTTTACTTTGCACCTTTGCTGCCTGCCTTGACCTTCAGCTACGTTTGACTACGCTACTGCATCATCCTTCAGTACCTCGCCTTGCCCAGCTACCTGTGTGGTTGAGCCGTGTTGGGGGTAGCGACCTGGGTAGTGTCAGGGGTAGCAACAAGCCCATCCTGCCTTGTGGCGGGCTCTGGTTAAGACCAGCGGCACCTTGGACTCCGCTCCCCGATACGGTCCGAGTCATCAGCCACACAGGTTAGAGGATCCACATCCAACTCCGTAACATATACTATTTTAGAACCTCCCTGCTATAGAGCCATTTAGTGGCACTAGACATACAAAGCAGACAATACACAACATACAATACCTAACAGTTTCATTTGTTAATTGTAGGTGCCTTTGGGCAACACAGATTTGTGGCAACGGTGTGCAAAACGTTAAGTACTTCTAAATAACCTTTTGCATTAACACTGTTAAAGGTGAAGGGACATTTTAGAGACCATTATACAAGGAAATTTCATACTAAAAGTCCCTCCCTTTAACCTGTAATTAATATAAAGGAAAAGAAAGGAATTCTCCTATTTGGCAAAGGCGTTTGCCCCTTCCTTTTCCATGGAACCATTACTGCCCTTAGGAAAAACAAACAAACAATGTGCAAGAAATACATAGTTTAAGGGCCATTGGTAGTATAGTTCACCCTCTCCAGCTTGAAAAGAGAACACTAGACTTTCACCTTTATAATGCTTAATGATGCAAATACTCTACAACAAAACCATAAATGTTCTTTAATAGATCAGTTTTATGGCTTAGAGGTCCCTGAGACTAAAGACGTACTAGACTCTGCACTTGATATATTGCTCTGATATCTCTCTTTATCTGTATTTGGGTGGCTACTCCCTTTCCTTAAAGGTATATAACTAGTCACCATGGTATGACTCTGATCAGTGGTAGTGAACATGTGACTATGGTGATATATAGCAGTATACAGTATATATATATATATATGACCATTTATTACCATCAGTATTGAGGATATGAGATAAACTAGTCTCTCATGAAGAGTATATGGTAATACATGGTAATACTTTCTACAATGAGCTGTAGCACAAAGACAGGCAGGTTTAGAAAAACAACATGCAATGTTCAAGGTTACCTGTTCAAAGGATGTCATTGATGCAAGATGTTCATAAACAGGTGTTCACATACGTATTGCACATGTTTAGTGTTACAAACAGTATTCAGCTCAACCAAATGCACTTCATCCAGTACAATAGACATTAAGTGGTTATTTATCATTGCAATTATTTTAAAAACAAGCAAAAACAGCAAATATTTGCCTTTTTTCACTAGTGTTTGCCAAATGGACATGGCTCAGAGACAGCGGAGATTTGACCATGGATGCTAGCATAACACTGATCAGTGCACTTGGCGATCTACTTGTATATTCTGCCAGATCACCAAATCAACTGTGGAGCAGTTAAGCAAAACTATGGCCACCATCTTGACTTATTGGTCACCCACAATCTTTTCTGAAGGTGGTCCGATGAGTCTTAGATAGACATGACTGTTTTAGGTTTGCTGCATCCCCAATAGCATCTTACAACCAACAGAAACCAATTCTATGAAAATATGAAGTAATATGGTTACACTACATGGCTAATTATATACTTACAATTAGAGTTATATTAGAAGTTGAAACCCCATTATACATTGCAGGTGGATTTGACCTGTCTGCTCAGTATCATTCATACCACTCTAAACTCTGAATAGATTAATATGTAATACAGGGACTTAGTAAAAGTCAAGGAGTCTAGGGGTGACGATCACCCCACAACAAGTAAATGGCACAGCAAGTGTAGAGAGTCAGGGTCAATTATGGTGCAGTACAGGTGAGAGTTGAAGTTCTTTATCTGATATGTCATGTGGCAGGGTGGTGTAGCTAACCTGATGTTCCAACTATATGTGGTGACACGAGGGTTCAAGGAATACCTGATCACTTTGTGACACCAGGGCACCGTTAGCCTATTCACGGTCCAAGGTTGGAGACAGCTTCTCCTGGGACAGACACGGAGAGAACACCGGAAACACACCAATGTCGGGTTACAGATAACTGCCTTTTACTGAGCAGGGTGCAGATGTTTTTACACACAGACAGTATAGAGCAGAGTAGAGGGGATGCAGTATAACCCTGTTGCCTTTCTGGGACTTATGGTGCTTTTCACCCAATTGATTAATACTGACTTGATATGAGACTGAAGATTCCCCAGGCCGGTTAGGCCGGATTCTGACAAGGTCCTCTTACATTCTCTGCCAGGGCTTGAATTTCTGCTGTACGGGGGATCACTTGCAGAATGGCTGGATAGGATTGAGAAGAGATTTGTTCTTGGGCCTCCTTCAGGATTTCTCCACACACCACTTCACTTCTTTACCTCACTGTACTCAGCTCTCAACTGGGTAGAACTCCTTCCCCACTACACTATATACTACAGAATTTAGGGGTTCCCATTGGGCAGGCAGGGTCACATGGCTTACACTGCTCCTCTCCTCTTAAAGCTATGACACACATAAATAACATATTTTACAGTGCATATAAGAAACATTATAAACATATGATAAAGTGCTCAAACATATTTTTCCTGGTTTGGAAGAATTAGCATTTTAAAAATGAACCTCTTACCTAGGCTGTTATATCTGCTACAAACCGTACCCATTCATCTCCCCTCCTCCTACTGGCGTGCTCTCCAACGCTGCTTCGGTTTGTTCGTCTGGTCATCGGCTAGACCCCGCTTGAACCGTCTCCTCCTTTCCAGGCCTAAACTGTCGGGTGGAGCGGGCCTGCCGGATTGCCGTTTTATATTTCTTAGCCTGTGTACATGCACGGGTCCTTGACTGGACGCATAACACCGAATCCAAGCAATGGGTGCGCATGGCCCAGGACCTATGCACCAAGGCCTTATCCAAACTCCCCTGGACCTGGTCACCTGCTTCTCTGACTGCCTTCCCTACATCCTACTCCACTCGCCACACTCTGGCCTCCCTACACTCTGTGCGTGGGAACAGTAGCTTGGTTGACCGCATGGGCCCCCTCCTCCCAATCACTGACCATCCTGACTTCCCACCTGGAGCCTCCTCTGCTGGCCCCTTTTTGGGGGCTACTCGGTCTGCCCCCTTGCGCTTTAGACACGTCCTAGCAGCGCGCCACCTGAAACCCTTGGAAGTTTTGTTGGAGGAATACCCTTCCTCTACCAGGGCCTCCTTTGCCTATCTGCAGTTACGCCATTTTTATTCCTCCATCCCCGCCCATTTTGACTTACATAGGGACCCGCAGCCCTTTGAGCGCCTGTGCCTGGCCTCGTCGTACCCCCGCCACTCCATCTCCGTTCTTTATGAACTTTTGCTGTCCCAGCGCTCGCATGCTGTGCCTGCTTACTGCACGGCTTGGGAGGCTGAACTGGGAGTGACGTTCTCTCCTGAAGCCTGGGCCAAATGCTTCTTTTTGACCCATAAAGCGGTGGTGGCCACCAAAGCCCAGGAGACGATGCTTCACCGCTGGTATCCCTCGGTCCCCAGTGTGTGTTGGAGATGCGGTGTGGAGGAGGGTACCATGACGCACATCTAGTGGAGCTGCTCCAAACTCATCCCCTTCTGGCAATCGGTCCTCCGGGTTGTTAAAGAGGTCACTGGGATTTGTGTCCCCCCCACTCCTGCTGCAGCCCTACTGTTTATGTTCTCCATGGCGCAGGCTAAATACAAGAAGTCTCTGGCGAGGCACCTCCTTCAGGCCGCGAAAGCAGTGATACCTCGAAAGTGGCGGTCTGTTGACCCCCCTACGTTGGACGAATGGATGGCGGAAGTTGCCAACTCACGTCAGATGGAGGAATTGATGTCGGTTCATCCTGATGACGCTGTGCGTGTTGAGACCACTTGGTTCCCATGGGTACAGTTTTGTTCCTCCCAGAGATGCAGATCCCTGTGATTTCCCTCTCATTGGGTTCCCGTATCAATCCTACTTCCTGCATCCGTGCTGCTGTGACACCCGCTGGTTCCTGGCTCCTTTTCTCCCCCCCCCCCCCCCCCCGTTCCCTCCCCCCCTCCCTCTTTTTTCTTCTTCTTAGTCCCTCTCCTTTTCTTGCCAACCCTTGTCTGTATGTCCCTCTTTTACTGTTCAGAACCTGACTCCTTACCTTTTCCTCCTTCCATGACCCTCTCCCCTTTTCTGTTGTCTCTTATTGTTTCCCACACGACACCGTTTACATCTGTTCGCTTTCTCTTTGGTACTTCCACTGGCGCACCTATTGTTGATTTCAGATTCCTCATTAGGACTCGTACCCGACCTATCTGGGTAACCCTGGCCCTTGTGCCTGGGGCATTATATGTTGCTCCTGATTGACTGTTTGTTGCACTACTTATTGTGGAATTTACCACTTGCTGTTCTTTTTTGATATATGACATGTCATATGATTATGTATTGTTTAGCTGCTGTCCATTGGGCCTACCCTGGCCACCGGACTCCTTTCTCTCTTACAAGTTTGTTTATCCTGTTACTCACCTATTGCTTGTAATGCCTCTTTTACCACTTTCAATAAAACCCTTTTTTGAATTTGAAAAAAAAAAAAAAAAAAAAGTGCTCAAACATATTAAATAGAACGGACAGTCACTAAGTGGACCCAACACCTGTGCCGCAGGTCTGGCCGAGGAGATCCGCAGCCCACAGGACAGCCTTTGGTGCTGGGACACCAGACAATTTTTTTTTTTATCTATGAAGATGTTCCCATATGCAAAATACAGGAATAAGACCTCTGGACACTGTGTCACAATTTTAGCAACTTTACTTAAACTTCTTTGCAGTTTCAATAAAATGCAGTTGCTTTAGGGCAGCTTGGAATGTTTCAGCTTTTTAGCCAGAAGAATGGATGTTTGGTCACTGTTCCTTTAAATTATTTTTTTTTTTTAGAACTCTTACTGAATTTTGAAATCTTGAGGTGCTTCTTAGCATGTCTATGTGTAATGACTAATGCAGATGTCACTAAGTTCACAGATAAATATGTCCTCAGTTAAGTTAAAGGGGTATTCAAAAACATCTTATCCCCTATCGAAAAGATAGGGGATAAGATGTCTGATAGCGGGGGGCCCACCGCTGGGACCCCCCACGATCTCCCTGCAGCAGCCCGCATTCTATGCGTAGCTGCGTCCGAAGTTTCGAAAACCGCCAGGCTTCCGAGACAGGGACGTCACGCCACGCCCCCTCCATTAATTTCTATGGGAGGGGGCGTAGCGCCGCAACGCCCCCTCCCATAGACATGAATGGAGGGGACGTGGCGTGACGTCACATCCCTGTCTCGGAAGCCCGGAGGTTTCCAAAACTTCAGATGCATAGAATGCGGGCTGCTGCAGGGAGATCGCGGGGGGTCCCAGTGGCGGGCCCCCTGCGATTAGACATCTTATCCCCTATCTTTTCGATAGGGGATAAGATGTTTTTGCCAGGAATACCCCTTTAATGAAACTACTGATGTGGATCTTCACAGGCTTACTGTCTTGCAATATATAGACTTTTCTTTACTTCACAACTCTGGTTTTGCGACACGGTAAATGGAAGGACATGACAGGGAAAATCATTATGATGTGGTATACAAGCAGCATTAACTCTGACCGGAGGCCACCAAAGAGATAAGTTGTATTGCAGAGATTTCATTTTTCCGCCCTCTTCTCTCTGACATAGATGATACACTTCCTCTTGAAGATGAAGAACATAAGCAAGTTATCCTCACAGCATGGTGAGAAACAGGACCAATGACTTGATTGTAGACAGGATTGTTCCTAGGTAAGAGACATGTGGTGTAGGGGTAGGTATACCAAGCAACTAGAGACTTCTGCAACTATTAGTTAGGAGGATCATGTGACAAAGCATCATTCTTCTGTCTACAATAATGCAATAATATTAACCCTTTACACTTGTAATACCTCAGGGTATGCAATCAACATGTCGCAATGCACATAAATGTATTTGCATTAACTCCCCAGTACCTTATATATTGACTCTTAGCCACACAAAAACTTTCTTTGGATACTACCTGGACCACTGATACTTTGACACTTCACAAGGAGGCACACAGGGTCTAGTATAACTGACTCCAACTTTAGATGGCTTTATTTCACAGAGGCCCTCAATGCACAGGAGGTTGATGGAGACACAGTTCCTTATTACAGCAGTTGAACAGATTGGTGGTTTCCATTGCAGTTCTTAAGTATATTAAGTATAATTTATATTCACAGCCTTTTTCTCTTTCTAGGTCTTGATGCCTTTCGTGCGTTTCTTAGTTTGTTACTTGTCACATGGGAAGACTCCTGTCCACCCACTCACAGGTCAAAGATGTCAGATGTGGTCACAACACTTCATTTAGTAAACCCCCTAAGCAACCGGTCAGTAGGCAGAAAACCTGCTTGTTTTTGTAGTCTCCCCAACTCCTCTGCAAAAATGATGGAACAAATGGATCACTTTCCACTAACAGTTTTCTAAAGAGCTTCCTTTGCCGAACCTTCGGTCTTCAACTTTACATTGCAGGGTGTAAAGTCTCCGCAACAAGGTCATGAGCCACATGTAAACCCTTCTGGGTTGCCCTTCTTAGTGACTGACAGCTTTTTCTATATATACTCTTACACCTAGATAGCTGTCCATCACTGAATGGACCGCCCACATGACTACTAACCCAGAATGAACAGAGATTTACATGAATTACGGTAACAACAAGTTACTAAGAACTTTCCCCACTAAACTGTATGTCAATCTGCTAAACTGCTCCTGCTCTTTGACATGATGCCTGCAGAATGGACTGCATTTGCAATGTTACAGGTTGCCTTTAATCAGGATTAAATGCCCTAATGCAATGATACTATTTATGCTAAGCGACTAGGCGATGGCAGGACTCCCATCAATGTACTCATCAATGTCGATTATCCCACACAGTTAGTTTCAGGCTCTTACCTAGCTATAAAACAAACATATCCACATCAACACCAAATGAGAGTATGACATTTGGCAAAAAGGAAAACAGCAACATATATATATATATATATATATATATATATATACACACACACATTGGTCCCTCAACATACGATGGTAATCCGTGCCAAATGGACCATCGTTTGTTGAAACCATCGTATGTTGAGGGATCCGTGCAATGTAAAGTATAGGACAGTGGTCTACAACCTGCGGACCTCCAGATGTTGCAAAACTGCAACACCCAGCATGCCTGGACAGCCAACGGCTGTCCGGGCATGCTGGGTGTTGTAGTTTTGCAACATCTGGAGGTCCGCAGGTTGAAGACCACTGTTAGAGAAAGTTGTACTCACATGTCCCCGCCACTCCGGACCGTCACCGCTTGTCACCGCTGCCCGGGATGTCGCCGTCCATCGCTGTCGCCGCGTCCCCGTGGTGTCCCCGACGCTCCGGCAAGGCCTCTGCTTCCCCGGCATCCTCGCTCTCTGTCGCCGCCATCACGTCTCTACGCACGCCACTCCTATTGGATGACGGGACGGCGTGCGCAGCGACGTGATGACGTCGATGGAGAACGCTGATGATGCAGGGGATCCCGAAGAGGACGCGCCGGAGCCCCGAGGACAGGTAAGTGATCGTCACTGGACCACACGGGCGCCGTAAACGGCTATCTGGTGGCAGCTGAAGCAGTGTGCGCTGCCGGATAGCCATTTATGCGATGGCCCCGACATACAAAAGCATCGTATGTTGATGCTGCCTTCAACATGCGATGGCCTCTGAGAAGCCATCGCATGTTGCAATTAACTTATGTCGGGGCCATCGTAGGTCGAGAGGGTCACTGTATATACATATATATATATATATATATATATATATATACATTCACACAACTTTGCATCATGTCCTCATTAGGGATCGACCGATATAGTTTTTTTTAGGGCCGATACCGATAATCGGTGGAGGTTAGGGCCGATAGCCGATAACTTATACTGATATTCCGGTATAAGTTATCGGCTATTTATTCCCCCACGACACCACTGCAGATCATTGATTTAAAGCGGGCGCTTATCGGCAAGGTAATTGCCGATACCGATAATGCCCAAAATCGTGATTATCGGCCGATAATATCGGCTATACCGATAATCTGTCAATCCTTAGTCCCCATTACCCCAGGCATACGTTACAAATAGATTTTAGAGTATTTTCTACAGAGGTTAATAGCATGTTACTTATCTTCTGTTACTGCTATACATTACTAAACAATCCAGCAAGCCTGCCTGAAGTGGCATATAAATAGCTTCAGATACAGTATCTGTTATATACAAGACTCATTTTGTTCCTGACAATAAGTGATCTTTTAGCCTATTTAGTTGTTGTTAGGTTTGCAACCCTCTTACTCAGCAATCTCTGATTAAACATTCATGACTTGGTTTGTGTTCAGTGAACCTGGCAAGCGTAAGATGACTGTAATGTGACACTGCCAATGTTTTCAAGAGTTGGCATAGTAATTATGAAGGAATTATTGCCATTTACATCTGTGAGAGGCCATTCCTACCTTTAATTTCTAGTTTAGTTTCCTCCCTTTTAATTTCAATGCTTCGTTTTTACATTCGGCATGTATGAAATGTAAGCTGTGGACATCAACAGGAACCATAAAGAAATGATTTGACCATATTAAACCATGCTTGCAAACTTTTGAGAAGGGATATCAGCTAATTAAATTTGTGGAATTTATATAAGCTATGCCCCCAGGCTCTGCTGCAGACAATGGGGGACATTTATCATTTTTTTGCGACTTTTAAATAGACATTAGATGTTTACTTGCAGGACACCATTTATCCTATTCACTATGCAGTGGTAATGTATTTTTTTTCAAAAAGTTGCACATTTTTGTGCAAACACTTCCAAACGTCGCAAAAATACACCAGCCCAAACCTGGCTTACTTTTTGGGTATCAGAGATACCTGAGTACAGCAATTGGGTATCTCCAGTGCTTACATAGACTGTGCATGGATTGTCAGACAACGCTTGTCGACGCCACTGCTTTATACAGCCAGGCCCTGTTCTGGAGAATGCAGGCGGGTCTCAGCAGTCAAACCTCCTGTTATCAGATGCTCATCTCCTGTTTTTGGCTGGATAACCCCTTTAAATATTCTAAATGTTTACTGTAATCAACTGTTATATATTGCTTTTAAAGGGGTTATCCAGGAAATGTATATATATATATATATATATATATATATCAACTGGCTCCAGAGAGTTAAACAGATTTGTAAATTACTTCTATTAAAAAATCTTAATCCTTTTAGTACTTATGAGCTTCTGAAGTTAAGGTTGTTCTTTTCTGTCTAAGTGCTCTCTGATGACATGTGTCTCAGGAACCGCCCAGATTAGAAGCAAATCCCCATAGCAAACCTCTTCTAAACTGGGCGGTTCCCAAGACACGTGTCATCAGAGAGCACTTAGACAGAAAAGAACAACCTTATCTTCAGAAGCTCATAAGTACTGAAAGGATTAAGATTTTTTAATAGAAGTAATTTACAAATCTGTTTCATTTTCTTTAGCCAGTTGATATATCTAAAAAAGTTTTATCCTGGATAACCCCTTTAATGTTTGCTTTTTAGTTAAAAGTTCACATAGGCACTCACCTGTTAAAACATAACTTTTATTGCATCATCCTCAAGAAGCCGGGAAACAGAAAAAATGCTGCAGCCGGAGCTGCGCGGGTGGTGGGCGGCAACAAGCTTGTTTCGCGGTCCGCGAAACGAGCTTGTTGCTGCCCACCACCCGCGCAGCTTCGTCTGCTGCATTCTCTTCTATTGTTCTATTGGTTTTAAGATGAATTTCTTTATTCTTGCATCGTTCATCCCTGTTTCCTGGTACTACTACTCCCACTAGTGACCGTTTACTAGTGCTAGTGCTTTCAGATGTGCCCAGGGACCTCTGCCCAGTTCTGAGCTGTTGTCCTACTTATTTTGATGAGGTTCATTATGACAAAAATCAGTTTGCCCTTTTCTATTATCTTAATGTGTTGTTTAATATAGAAAGGAAATACAATGTACTGTACTTCTCTCTGTTCTTCAAGAAGCCCTGCAAGTATTTAATGATTACACAGGGACAAATCACTTCATAGTAGCTTCTTGATAACGCTGTCCACCCATAAATCTGAAGAATCTTTTTACTTAGAATCACAGTCTGCATTGAAAACCATCTTACCACTTCAAAAGAGAAGGCACTGTAGTTAAATCTCTAACAGAAACTTGGCACACAAGAGCCATTGAGTCTGAAACGTCAATATATTATTTAAACAGAACAATGACAGAAGTAAATACCCATGTCTTCAAGCAGGGTGTTCTAGGATGAACAGTATAGAACGTTACACAATGTTTCTGAAGTGTACTTTGTACCATTTCCATTGTGCTTACAGCAGATTAATGGTGGTAAACATTGGGTCACATTATGTCTTCTGAGAAAGTCATATGTTTCGTGCACAAAGAAACATTATACAATATACTTCTCCAAACATGAAGTTCTTTTTAATTTATATGACAAAACACAATTATCCAGTCTTGACATAGGATGTGGTTTTATTTGCTGTTGACAAATTTATCATAAGTTATTAGATCATAAACTTCTTAAAATTAGTATCAAGTAATTACCGTATATACTCGAGTATAAGCCAAATTTTTCAGCACGATTTTTCGTGCTGAAAACGCCCCCTCGGCTTATACTCAAGTGAACTCTCCGCCTGTCAATCCCTTCTCAGTGGTCTTCAACCTGCGTACCTCCAGATGTTGCAAAACTCTACCCCCCCCCCTTTTGTTTTGTACTCACCTCCCCTCGGCGGGAAGTTAGGGTGAGCTGTTCCGGGCCATCTATGCTGCAGGGACCGTCCAGTGGGGATGGTTAGTCGTTGAGGGCTGTCCATTTTCACCGGGGGGGGGGGGCCTCTTCTCCGCGCTTTGGGCCCGGCCCCGGACTAGTGACGTTGCCTTGACAACGCACAGGGACGTTCTCACCTATAATTACTATAAAATTGCACAGATCACTTTTTTTGGGTGTCCCTATGTGTGTTAAGAAATTCCCTGACAATAATAAATGTGTGTGTGTGGGGGGGGGGGGTAGCTATACGCCTACAGTGTGCCAGCTGTTTAATGTGTCGTGCACCATGTTGGCTCACAGCCTATTAATTACACCCATACTTTTTACTTTTCAAGTAGGTGGGTTGCCCAGCACTCTCTGTGTGCACCACAGAGAGTGCTTGTACCCCTGGCTTCCCTAGCATAACAAGGCAAGACTGCATCCTAAAAATGGTAGATATGATAAAAATGAGGTATCAGTTGATATTTTGCCCAAAATAACCACAGTAAGTGTGGGCACCCCTTGGCTTCCCCAGAATTACAAGGAAAGACTGCATCCTATAACCAAAATGTTGATAATCTTTCTGGGTACTGTAGTCCTTCCATTCCATGTATAACTCTGGTTGTCCGTCTTTGAACCCTCTCCAGCTCCACTATATCTTTCCTGTACACTGGTGCACAATAATGTACACAGTATTCCATATGTGGTCTGACTAGTGATTTGTACAGTGGTAGAAATACCGTATTTATCGGCATATAACACGCACTTTTTAGGCAAAATTTTTTAGCCTAAAGTCTACCTGCGTGTTATACGCCGATAAGCCACTGCGGTTCAATGATTTAAAGCGGGCGCTTTAAATCAATGAACTGCAGCAGCTTTGCAGGTGCAGAGACCGCCACCGCTGCCGGCTTCTCTGTCCTGGGGTCTAGAGCCCTGCTTCCGGCCCTTCTCTCCCACTGGCTATCGGTGCCGCTGCCCGTTCTCTCCCCCTGACTATCAGTGCCGGGGTCGGGTCCGCGCTGCTTCAGGCCTCCGGTGTGTGTCCCCTGCGTCATTGCTATGCGCTGCGAGACGCAATGACGTCACTCGTCATTGCGCTGCGCCGTGCTGTGCATAGCAACGACGCATGGGACGCACACCGGAGGCCTGAAGCAGCGCGGACCCGACCCCGGCAACAGGTAATTATACAACCAGGGATGGGGGAGGCAACGGGGCAGCGGCGCCGGCAATGGGTGCAGCTGCCCCTTCTCTCCCCCTGGCTATCGCAGATAGCCAGCGGGAGAGAAGCGGCGGCAGCAGGGCTCTAGACCCCAGGAAAGGCAGGGGGAGAGAAGCGGGCAGCCACGGCCCCTCTCCCCCTGCCTTTCCTGGGGGTGTATCGGGGTATACGCATGCACACACACACCCTCATTTTACCAAGGATATTTGGGAAAAAAACTTTTTTTTACCCAAATATCCTTGGTAAAATGAGGGTGCCTATTATAGGCCGGTGCGTGGTATACCCCGATAAATACGGTATTTCTTTCTCGAGTACATCTTTCTGGGAAATCCTGAAATCAGATAAAGCAATTGTGAATTTGATTCTGACTTCTTCATCCAAATGCCAAGACGGAAACATGGTTGGCAAGAAAAACTATGGGTACATACCCATGTGGCCACTGTACCATCTGCTCATATGTGGTGGTGAGCAAGATCTTTAGAAGTGAGAGTACGGGCAATGATTATCTTATGAGACACTTTGCTAACTGCAACACTTTAGGGGTAATGTACCTACTTAAATGCTCATGCCCAAAAAACTATGTTGGGAAGACATTTCGTCCCTTCAAAAAAAGATTGCAGGAACATATAAGTGATATTGTGCATGAACGCAACACCCGGTAGCCAACCACTTGAAACAACACCACCACAGCAGATGTACAGATCTAAAAGCACAAGTCACTGAAGTGGTCAAACCCCCGCAGAGAGGGGGAAAATGGGATCGCCTCTTGTTACAAAGGGAAGCGGAATGTACCTACCGATTACAATCGGTGAGACCACAGGGGGTAAATGATTTAATTTCTTATGCATGTTTTCTATAAATAGTTCTCCATAATATTTTTATAATTTCTGGTTAAAGATAGCCTATTCAAGGTAATCCACACAATTTATGAGCATTGTATATCACAGATATATATTACTTAATGTATATAACAGAATATAGAGGGGCTAAATAAGTGTCTCAAATACAATGAGGTATATCAATGTATACAGTGTTTATGAACTGTGGCCATAATGAATTCACTATAGGATATAGTAGATAACCAAACCAATCACTCTACTCCTCCCCATGTCTTTATTTGCTGAAACGCAAACTATCATCTTGCCTGGCGACTAGCAATTCAAATCGAGGTCTGGATAAAAAGAGTCCTCCCCTCCGCAGCCTATAGATTACGTATGCGTATGTGAGAGCCCTGACAGGTAGGGATATGACGTATAGCAGGAGGGTGGGATCCACTGACGTTAAATGCCTGACCGTCACTTAGCTCAAGCATACGGCCGCCATCAGTGCTGTATCGGCATCACGCTACAAAGGAGCCGAAAGAAGTTAAGCATGAATAAAATTAGCTGTACCTACAAGATTCCTGATGATCATTACAGCGAGAAACACGTTGAATCCCAAAGAGCACCTTACTGCAACGGTTTGGGGGAAGTAAAGTATATGGAGGGTCTGAGCCAAAGACGCAGCATCTGAATGATCGCATAACCAGCAGATGTTGATATCTGCAGTGGACTTAAACACAGCACGCTGAAGCAAGTTCAGGATCTCAGGTTTATTCTTCCCACTTATACAACAATGTGTGATAATGAGTAGTACCGATATTCTGTGCGGGACTGTTTTACTGGCTAACAGTGTATGGACAATTTAACAGTGTTTATAAAACAAGTGCAAGTTCATGCTGGACCTCTGCACGACTTGTGGGATCAACCCAGTACCTCATAGGAACTGAATTATCTGTGGACTGGGGAATATATCCTGAACATTTTGTATAAACCTGTTATCTGCAAATGCCATTTATCTACTAATGGAGCCTTCTAATGTTTAATACACCATCTGTATACTCCATCAGGCACAGCCCTCTACAGGACATTAAGTATAATTCCTACCCAATATGCACTTTATATATATAGCACTTTATATGGTGGACAATTTTTTTGTTTGAAGTTTTATATGCAATAAATAAAAAGCTAAAAAATAAGTATTTGATATGTCTCACAATTATCAGTGCAATATACATCTATGTGCTTCATTATATTTGCCTTGGCAGCAGCTGCTTGACACTGTTTGCTTTGGATACATTTACTGTCAACAAAAACTCCTTTTCCACGTCAGTCGTCCCCAGTATTTTCCCATTTTATACATACTCCCAGCCTGGATTTTTCCTACCCATGTGCATAACCTTACATTTAACTTCCTAGCCCAAAACTCAAACCAATCAAGATCCATTTTTAACAGTGCACTGTCCTCTATTGTGCTAACCACTTTCAGAGCTTAGTATCATCTGCAAAGATTAACACTTTACTGTACAATCCCTGTACAATGGTCATATATAAAAGGAATAGGGCCCACAACTGACCCCTGTGGTACCCCACTAGTCACAGTCTCCCAATCCCAGTATGTACCATTTATAACCACATATCCAGTTAATTATCCACTTACACACATTTTCCTCCAGCCCAAGAATTCTCATTTTACGTGACACAGTTTCAAATGCTTTGGAGAAATAAATATATACAACATCCAGTGTTTCACTCAGGTCCAGTCTAGAGCTCACCATCTCATAAAAGCTGATCAGTTTAGTTTAACAGGACCGATCCCTCATAAACTCATACTGATATGGAGTCATACATTTATTTTCATTGAGATACTGCAATATAGCATCTTTTAGAAAACACTCCAACAGTTTACATAAAATGGAGGTGAAGCTAACAGGCCTATAATTCCTAGGGTTACTTTGTGACCCCTTCTTTAATATTGGCACATTTGCTATGCACCAGTCCTGGAGAATAGACCCTGTACATCGTGACAACAATTTCATTGTATCCTAGATGTTTTTATGCCTTGTGATGCTACCATCATTTTAATTATAGTCCCCTTAATATAAAGAGTACTTATATTTTAAAAGGAATCTGACACCAGCGTGACCCAGTTTCTGGAGCTGTTTACCATGCTGATATGTGGGTCCTTGTGTACAATGGAGGCGGCTGCTGTAGTATGAGCAAAGATTTCTCTCTTCTCCATTGGACAGAACAGGGAATTTGCATTGGCGGGGAGACCTATGACCACATGGTGAGCAGCGGTAGAAACCGGGTGACCTGCACTATCTACCTATAAATTCAAGTTAGTCCAGGTGACTCTGCTGTAAGATTGCCTTTAATAGTAGGTAGTATCCCCCTGCAGACATTAGCAGCAGCCCCCTGGCAGTCATTAGTAGCAGCCCCCCTGTAGACAGCTGCCCCCCTTGTAGACAGCAGCCCCCCTGAAGACATAAGTAGCAGCCCCCCTGTAGACCACAGCCCCCCTTTAGACAGTGGGCCCCCATTTAAACAGCAGCAGGGCCCCCCCTTTAGACAGCAGCAGCCCCCCCTTTAGACAGCAGCAGGGCCCCCCTTTTAGACAGCAGCAGGGCCCCCCATTTAGACAGCAGCAAGCCCCCCCCCCCCCTTTAGACAGCAGCAGGGCCCCCCCTTTAGACAGCAGCAGGGCCCCCCCATTAGACAGCAGAAGGCCCCCCCTTTAGACAGCAGAAGGGCCCCCCCGTTTAGACAGCAGCAGGGCCCCCCCTTTAGACAGCAACAGGACCCACTTTAGACAGCAGCAGCCCCCCCTTTAGACAGCAGCAGGGTCCCCCCCTTTAGACAGCAGCAGGGCCCCCCCTTTAGACAGCAGCAGGGCCCCCCCCCTTAGACAGCAGCAGGGCCCCCGTTTAGACAGCAGCAGGCCCCCCCTTTAGACAGCAGCAGGGCCCCCCTTTAGACAGCAGCAGGCCCCCCTTTAGACAGCAGCAGGGCCCCCCCTTTAGACAGCAGCAGGGCCCCCCCATTTAGACAGCAGCAGGGCCACCCCCTTTAGACAGCAGCAGGCTCCCCCCCCCCGTTTAGACAGCAGCAGGCCCCCCCTTTAGACAGCAGCAGGGCCACCCCCATTTAGACAGCAGCAGGCCCCCCCCTTTAGACAGCAGCAGGGCTCCCCCAGTTTAGACAGCAGCAGGGCCCCCCTGCTTAGACATTAGTAGCAGCCCCCTCCTTGCAGGCAGCTCACCTCCTTGGGTCGGGTGCTGCCGCTCTGCTGCCCCGTTCTCCCGTCCTCCGGTCCGCATCGTGTCGTCCTATGGAGGAGCATGTGACATATACGTCACTCTGCTTCCTGCGTAGCGTTACACTAGGCGCAGGGCAGGAGGGCGGAGTGACGTGTGTGTCACATTCTCCTCCATGGAACACTATGATGCGGACGGGAGGATGGAAGAACGGGGCAGCAGAGCGGCACCAGGTATCGGGCATGGTATCGGGGACATTAAACGAGTCCCCGATACCATACCTATTTATATATGCATATATTTTTGCCTGAATTGTTTTTAACAGCATTTGGTCATATGTTTTACCAATGGACCATAGAAAACAATGGACAGGACATGTCCCATTCAGATGAATTGGAAACACTACTGGGCACATTTTCAGAGATCATTCTACAGGAAGTGGGGATGCTGAGCTCTTTTGTAAATGGTGGTGGATCCAGTGTTATCTATCTATTGGTGTACACATTTCACTGTAATCCTGTTTGTGATGAGCAGGAAAGCATTACTGAGAAATTATCTGTACAGAGCAGGAATTTTCAGCTTAGTTTTAACCCCTTAAGGACATGTGACGTCACACGGGGGTCCTGACTAGTGTTGAGCGGCATAGGCCATATTCGAATTCGCAAATATTCGCGAATATATGGACGAATATTCGTCATATATTCGCATATTCGTTATATTCTCGTTTTATTTTCGCATATGCGAAAATACGTGTATGTGAAAATTAGCATATGTGAAAATTCGCATATGCGAAAATTACATATGCACATTTTCGCACGCCAGTCTCATACAGTGGTATTACAGCCTTCTTTACACCACACAAGCTGGAAGCAGAGAGGGGTGATCACTGTGATGTGTACTGTGAAGAAAAAAGAAAAAAAAAAAACGAATATTCGTAATTACGAATATATAGCGCTATATTCGCGAAATTCGCGAATTCGCGAATATGCGATATTCGCGAATAATATTCGCATTGCGAATATTCGCGAGCAACACTAGTCCTGACGTGACGGACTTCCGTTGCCGGGCGTGACGTCACACGGGGGTCCTGACGTGACGGACTTCCGTTTCTGTAGTCGCGACTCAGACCCTCCATCGCTTCCGCACAAAAAACAGGTGGTTGCCGCATGTAATATTGCGGGGGTCCCCAGCGGCGTTACCCCCTAGATCAGACATCTTATCCCCTATCTGCCTACCTTTGGATAGGGGATTAGATGTCTAGGGTGGGAGTACCACTTTAAGGACTAAGACAATTTTATTTTTAAGTTTTCGTTTTTTTTCCTCCTCTCCTTCAAAAAAATCATAACTCTTTTATATTTTCATCCACAGACTAGTATGAGGGCTTGCTTTTTGCACGACCAGTTGTCCGTTGTAATGCCATCACTCACTTTACCATAAAATGTATGGTGCAACCAAAAAAATACTATTTGTGTGGGGAAATTAAAAAGAAAACCGCAATTCAGCAGAAAAATAAAAATAAAAAATTGCTAACTGTTTAACGAAATTACTACGTTTAAAATCCCCCTATTTTGAAGACCTATAACTTTTTAATTTTTCCGTATAAGTGGCGTTATGAGGACTAATTTTTTGCGCCGTGATCTGTACTTTTTATTGATACCATAATTGCTTATATAAAACTTTTAATACTTTTTTTTTATAAATTTCTTTTGGAATAAAATGCAGCTATTTTGGACTTTTTTTTTTTTTTTTTACGTTCACGCTATTCACCATACGGTATCATTAACATTGGGAAAATGGGACAATTTATGTTTTTATTGGGGGAGGGGTTTTTTCACATTTCTTTAACTTTTTTTTTTTTACTTTTATTTTTGCACTTTAATAGTCCCCATAGGGGACTATTTATAGCAATCATTTGATTGCTAATACTATTCAGTGCTATGCATAGGACATAGCACTGATCATTATTATCGGTCATCTTCTGCTCTGGTCTGCTCGATCGCAAGGAAGGCAGTGGAGGCAGGTGAGGGGACCTCTGGCTGCCATGCCGGATGATCGGATCGCCGTGGCAGCGCTGCGAGCGATCCGATCATCCATTGAAAATACCTCACTGCTGCAGATGCCGTGATCTGTATTGATCATATCATCTGAGGGGTTAATGGCGGACATCTGCGTGATCGCGGATGTCCGCCATTACGGGCAGGTCCCTGGCTGCTATCAGCAACCGGGACCTGCCGCGCATGATGCTCGCGGTTATGCATAGGACGTAAATGTACGTCCTGGTGCGTTAAGTACCAGCTCACCAGGACGTACATTTACGTCCTGCATCGTTAAGGGGTTGAACATAGTTGCCAGGATGAAAACTGCAAGATTTATGATTATTTTAAAGAGTACAAACCATCGAACCATATTTTCTAAACTAACTCAGATTATATTCCCAAACTACTTCTAACACCCCTCTGTAAAAAAAAACAAAAAAACAACACAATATGTAAATATTTTGACCTTAGTGTTCCTTTTTTGTACTTGATTGTAGTTAACTCCTGTCATGAAGGCCTGTATTCTCGTGTTTTTATCTAACAGAACACACTTTTTAGGGTAGGGTACCATACTTTGCTACATATTTCCAGCAGCTGATTTTGCTATCATTGAATTCAATGGGTAAGAAAATACGCAACAGCAAATACACAGCAAAAAACGACACGTGTGACCCTGCTTTGTATCATACCTTTCCCCTTGCTCACATTGTATGAGCTCCCGTCAGGAGAAAGTGGGTGTTCCCCAGCAGGCGCGATGTCAATGAAGCCTGTGAGAACTGTGCCTCGCCATGCCCCGCACACACTTCTTGAGTTTGGTCTCCTGCCAGGCTGGGAGGAGACCAAACTACCTGTTTGACTTGCGCAGGGAACAGAACAGAGCCACCTAGTGGACGTTTTTTCAATTACATTAAAAACATATAAAGGTTGAGAATTTTAACAGCAAGTAAATAGCATTGTGTATTATAATTACATAAGGAACAATATATTAAAAGTTTAGTTTGGTGACAGGAACTCTTTAAAATATAGATAGTAAAATGGAAAATTTTAAAAAACATCACCAAAAATTCTAAAATATGTTTACCATAACAACTTGATTTAAAAATAGGTCTTTTTTATGACACATTCCCTTTTGGTTAAAATATACATTATTACCTCCTGCCAAGTATAACACCTTTCAGTATCTGTGCTTTCTTTCTCTCGTAGGTTCTTCAGTTTATGCTCCTGGCCTTTTCTGTCTTTCTGTCGGCCGTTTTAGCACCAATGGAAATTGTTTTCTTACCTAGTCAATCATAGGCCTCCTCCTGCTTTCAATATAAATGTAATACAGCTGAAGTTTTATAGTTCACTATGAGTCACACACCCAAAATAAAGTATTCTCTAGAAATTTAGAAAAATAATAAAGTGATATAGTAAATAACAAGAAAGCAGTACATTTTTATGAATACATTTGCAGACATTAGTTTAAAGGGGTACTCTGGTGAAATTATTATTATTTTTTAAATCACCTGGGGCCAGAACATTAAGCAGGTTTGTAAATTTCCGTATTTTTCGTCATATAAGAAGCACTTCGTGCATCTTATACGGCAAATACACACCTATCGCGGCGGTCCCTGCGGCCATCAACGGCCGGGACCCACGGCTAGTACAGGTCATCACCGTTCGCGGTTATGCCCTGTATTAACCCTTCAGATGCGGCGATCAAAGCTGACCGCCGCGTCTGAATCAAAAGTGACACTAACTCAGTCGGGCTGTTTGGGACCGCAGCGGTGAAATGGTGGCTTCCCGAACAGCTTACAGGACACCGGGAGGGACCTTACCTGCCTCCTCGGTGTCCGCTCCGTGCCGGGATCCCCTGAATGGCCGACGTCATCCTGTCATCGTGCACGCCGTCCCAATAGGAGCAGCATGCGTAGCGACGTGATGATAGCGAAGTGATGACGGCGACGGAGAGCGTGGATCCCGGGGAAGAAAACGTCCGGAGCGTCGGGGACACCACAGGGACGCGGCGACATTGATGAAGCGACATCCAGGGCAGCGGTGACAAGTGGTGACGGGTCCGGAGCGGCGGGGACATGTGAGTATTACCTCCTACACCAGTGGTCTTCAACCTGCGGACCTCCAGATGTTGCAAAACTACAACTCCCAGCATGCATGGACAGCCGTTGGCTGTCCGGGCATGCTGGGAGTTGTAGTTTTGCAACATCTGGAGGTCCGCAGGTTGAAGATCACTGTTGGGTTCAGATTTTTTTTTTTCTAGATTTGCACCTTTAAAATTGGGTGCGTCTTATATGCTGGTGCGTCCTATAGGGCGAAAAATATGGTACTTCTATTTAAAAATCTTCAATTTATTTTCTGTCTGACCACAGTGCTCTCTGCTGCCACCTCTGTCTGTCTCAGGAGCTGTTAAGAGAAAGAGAGGTTTGCTACGGGGATTTGCTCCTGCTCTTGACAGTTTCTGAGACAGACAGAGGTGTCAGCAGAGAGCACTGTGGTCTGACAGAAAAGAAATTTAAAAAGAAAAGAACTTCCTGTGGAGCATACAGCAGATGATAAGTACTGGAAGGAATACAATTTTTATTTAGAAGTAATTTACAAATCTGTTTAACGTTCTGGCACCAATTGATAAACATTTTTTTTTAAAAAAAAGCATTTTTCACCGAAGTACCCATTTGAGTTATATGCATGCTTACACATAGCGGGTCTAACCAAGCCTTTTTCACAGCTTGGAATGCATAGAATACGTGCATAGACCCCATATCTGAAAAGGTTTTAATGGTTCCTCATAAATTGATGAATTCTATTGTCCAAGGTGCTGGATTTCATCTTTGAAACAATAAAATGATATAATACAATAAAATAAATGTATTCTCTGAAAATTGCTTAATCTTACTGTAAAATCAAATGTTTTCCATAGATATGGATGCAAAATAATCAATAAGTAGTTCTCTTTCTAGTCATATACTGTGTATACTTGTTCTGATGTCTACTGTAATAAGCACAACACTCTTGTTACATTTCTCAGGAACATGCCGTCTTGGCAACTAGAAGCAAATATTAAACATGAGCAAAGGTTGGCACCACGCCCTTGCCCTTCAATTGTCTGGTCCCATGCTTAGCCAGTTTTGCTAGATATAATCAGACAGTAATTCATCCTCATGTTATTTCTTAGGTGCAGCCAAGATTTTAATGTTAACATAAGTCCAGAGGACATTTTCAAATCACTATATATATATATATATATATATATATGTATATATATAGATTTATGTATGAATATATTCTACCCATAGTACATTATACAATCCAATGTAGTAATATGAGGAAATTGTCACGATGCCGGCTGGCAGGTAGTGGATCCTCTGTGCCAGAGAGGGATTGGCGTGGACCGTGCTAGTGGACCGGTTCTAAGCCACTACTGGTTTTCACCAGAGCCCGCCGCAAAGCGGGATGGTCTTGCTGCGGCGGTAGTGACCAGGTCGTATCCACTAGCAACGGCTCACCTCTCTGGCTGCTGAAGATAGGCGCGGTACAAGGGAGTAGGCAGAAGCAAGGTCGGACGTAGCAGAAGGTCGGGGCAGGCAGCAAGGATCGTAGTCAGGGGCAACGGCAGAAGGTCTGGAACACAGGCTAGGAACACACAAGGAACGCTTTCACTGGCACAATGGCAACAAGATCCGGCAAGGGAGTGCAGGGGAAGTGAGGTGATATAGGGAAGTGCACAGGTGAACACACTAATTGGAACCACTGCGCCAATCAGCGGCGCAGTGGCCCTTTAAATCGCAGAGACCCGGCGCGCGCGCGCCCTAGGGAGCGGGGCCGCGCGCGCCGGGACAGAACAGACGGAGAGCGAGTCAGGTAGGGGAGCCGGGGTGCGCATCGCGAGCGGGCGCTACCCGCATCGCGAATCGCATCCCGGCTGGCAGCGGAATCGCAGCGCCCCGGGTCAGAGGACGTGACCGGAGCGCTGCAGCGGGGGGAGTGAAGCGAGCGCTCCGGGGAGGAGCGGGGACCCGGAGCGCTCGGCGTAACAGTACCCCCCCCCCCTTGGGTCTCCCCCTCTTCTTAGAGCCTGAGAACCTGAGGAGCAGACTTTTGTCTAGGATGTTGTCCTCAGGTTCCCAGGATCTCTCTTCAGGACCACAACCCTCCCAGTCCACTAAAAAAAATTTTTTCCCTCTGACCTTTTTGGCAGCTAAGATTTCTTTGACCGAGAAGATGTCCGAGGAGCCGGAAACAGGAGTGGGAGGAACAGATTTGGGAGAAAAACGGTTGAGGATGAGTGGTTTGAGAAGAGAGACGTGAAAGGCATTAGGGATACGAAGAGAAGGAGGAAGAAGAAGTTTATAAGAGACAGGATTAATTTGACACAAAATTTTGAAAGGACCAAGATAGCGTGGTCCCAACTTGTAGCTAGGGACACGGAAGCGGACATATTTAGCGGAGAGCCATACCTTGTCTCCAGGGGAAAAAACGGGAGGGGCTCTTCTTTTCTTATCCGCGAACTTCTTCATGCGTGATGAAGCCTGTAAGAGAGAATTTTGGGTCTCTCTCCATATGATGGAAAGGTCACGAGAAATTTCATCCACAGCGGGCAGACCAGAGGGCAAGGGAGTAGGGAGGGGGGGAAGAGGGTGACGGCCGTACACCACGAAAAATGGGGATTTGGAGGAAGACTCAGAGACCCTGAAGTTATACGAGAATTCGGCCCATGGGAGGAGATCTGCCCAGTCATCCTGGCGGGAGGAAACAAAATGTCGCAAATAATCACCCAAGATCTGGTTAATTCTTTCTACTTGTCCATTGGACTGGGGATGATATGCAGAAGAAAAATTTAATTTAATCTTGAGTTGTTTACAGAGAGCCCTCCAGAATTTAGAGACGAATTGGACGCCTCTATCCGAGACAATCTGCGTAGGCAACCCGTGAAGACGAAAAAATGTGTACAAAAAATTGTTTAGCCAACTGAGGCGCAGAAGGAAGACCAGGAAGAGGGATGAAATGTGCCATTTTGGAGAATCGATCAACGACCACCCAAATAACAGTGTTGCCACGGGAAGGGGGTAAATCAGTAATAAAATCCATACCAATCAGAGACCAAGGCTGTTCGGGGACAGGCAGAGGATGAAGAAAACCAGCGGGCTTCTGGCGAGGAGTCTTATCCCGGGCACAGATAGTGCAGGCTCGCACAAAGTCCACAACATCCGTCTCCAGAGTCGGCCACCAATAGAAGCGGGAGATGAGTTGCACAAATTTCTTGATACCCGCATGACCTGCGAGATGGGAGGAGTGACCCCATTTGAGGATTCCGAGGCGTTGGCGAGGAGAAACAAAGGTCTTTCCTGGAGGAGTCTGCCTGATGGAGGCAGGAGAAGTGGAGATCAGGCAGTCAGGTGGAATGATGTGTTGCGGAGAGAGTTCAACTTCTGAGGCATCCGAGGAACGAGAGAGAGCATCGGCCCTAATGTTCTTATCGGCAGGACGAAAGTGAATCTCAAAATTAAATCGGGCAAAGAACAGAGACCACCGGGCCTGGCGAGGATTCAGCCGTTGGGCAGACTGGAGGTAGGAGAGGTTCTTGTGGTCGGTGTAGATAATAACAGGAGAACTTGATCCCTCCAACAGATGCCTCCATTCCTCAAGTGCTAATTTAATGGCTAGAAGCTCTCGATCCCCGATGGAGTAGTTCCTCTCCGCTGGAGAGAAGGTCCTAGAGAAAAAACCACAAGTGACAGCATGCCCGGAAGAATTTTTTTGTAGAAGAACAGCTCCAGCTCCCACTGAGGAGGCATCAACCTCCAATAGGAAGGGTTTGGAAGGGTCAGGTCTGGAGAGGACGGGAGCCGAAGAAAAGGCAGACTTGAGTCGTTTAAAGGCGTCTTCTGCTTGAGGAGGCCAGGACTTGGGATCAGCATTTTTTTTGGTTAAAGCCACGATAGGAGCCACAATGGTAGAAAAATGTGGAATAAATTGCCTGTAATAATTGGCGAACCCCAAAAAGCGTTGGATAGCACGGAGTCCGGAGGGGCGTGGCCAATCTAAGACGGCAGAAAGTTTGTCTGGATCCATCTGTAGTCCCTGGCCAGAGACCAAATATCCTAGAAAAGGAAGAGATTGGCATTCAAACAGACATTTCTCAATTTTGGCATAGAGTTGGTTGTCACGAAGTCTCTGAAGAACCATACGGACATGCTGGCGGTGTTCTTCTAGATTGGCAGAAAAAATTAGGATATCGTCCAGATATACAACAACACAAGAGTATAACAGATCACGAAAAATTTCATTGACAAAGTCTTGGAAGACGGCAGGGGCGTTGCACAGGCCAAAGGGCATGACCAGATACTCAAAGTGTCCATCTCTGGTGTTAAATGCCGTTTTCCACTCGTCCCCCTCTCTGATGCGGATGAGGTTATAGGCGCCTCTTAAGTCCAATTTAGTAAAGATGTGGGCACCTTGGAGGCGATCAAAGAGTTCAGAGATGAGGGGTAAGGGGTAGCGGTTCTTAACCGTGATTTTATTAAGACCGCGGTAGTCAATGCAAGGACGTAGGGAGCCATCTTTTTTGGACACAAAGAAAAATCCGGCTCCGGCAGGAGAGGAGGATTTACGGATAAAGCCCTTTTTAAGATTCTCCTGGACGTATTCGGACATGGCAAGAGTCTCTGGGGCAGAGAGAGGATAAATTCTGCCCCGGGGTGGAGTAGTGCCCGGGAGGAGGTCGATAGGGCAATCATAAGGCCTGTGAGGAGGTAGAATCTCAGCTTGTTTTTTGCAGAAAACATCCGCGAAGTCCATATAGGCCTTAGGGAGACCGGTTACTGGAGGAACCACAGAGTTACGGCAAGGGTTACTGGGAACCGGTTTTAGACAGTTCTTGGAACAAGAGGACCCCCAACTCTTGATCTCCCCAGTGGACCAATCCAGGGTTGGGGAATGAAGTTGAAGCCAGGGAAGTCCAAGGAGAATTTCCGAGGTGCAATTGGGGAGGACCAAAAGTTCAATCCTCTCATGATGAGATCCGATGCTCATAAGAAGGGGCTCCGTGCGGAAACGTATGGTACAGTCCAATCTTTCATTATTTACACAATTGATGTAGAGGGGTCTGGCGAGACTGGTCACGGGGATGTTGAACCTGTTGACGAGAGAGGCCAAAATAAAATTTCCTGCAGATCCAGAGTCCAAGAAGGCCACTGTAGAGAAGGAGAAGGCAGAGGCAGACATCCGCACAGGCACAGTAAGACGTGGAGAAGCAGAGTAGACATCAAGGACTGTCTCACCTTTGTGCGGAGTCAGCGTACGTCTTTCCAGGCGGGGAGGACGGATAGGACAATCCCTCAGGAAGTGTTCGGTACTAGCACAGTACAGGCAGAGGTTCTCCATACGGCGTCGTGTCCTCTCTTGAGGTGTCAGGCGAGACCGGTCGACCTGCATAGCCTCCACGGCGGGAGGCACAGGAACAGATTGCAGGGGACCAGAGGAGAGAGGAGCCGAGGAGAAGAAACGCCTCGTGCGAACAGAGTCCATATCTTGGCGGAGTTCCTGACGCCTTTCGGAAAAACGCATGTCAATGCGAGTGGCTAGGTGAATAAGTTCATGTAGATTAGCAGGAATTTCTCGTGCGGCCAGAACATCTTTAATGTTGCTGGATAGGCCTTTTTTGAAGGTCGCGCAGAGGGCCTCATTATTCCAGGACAATTCTGAAGCAAGAGTACGGAATTGTACGGCATACTCGCCAACGGAAGAATTACCCTGGACCAGGTTCAACAGGGCAGTCTCAGCAGAAGAGGCTCGGGCAGGTTCCTCAAAGACACTTCGGATTTCCGAGAAGAAGGAGTGTACAGAGGCAGTGACGGGGTCATTGCGGTCCCAGAGCGGTGTGGCCCATGACAGGGCTTTTCCGGACAGAAGGCTGACTACGAAAGCCACCTTAGACCTTTCAGTGGGAAACAGGTCCGACATCATCTCCAGATGCAGGGAACATTGGGAGAGAAAGCCACGGCAAAACTTAGAGTCCCCATCAAATTTATCCGGCAAGGATAAGCGTATCCCAGGAGCGGCCACTCGCTGCGGAGGAGGTGCAGGAGCTGGCGGAGGAGATGACTGCTGAAGCTGTGGTAGTAACTGTTGTAGCATAACGGTCAGTTGAGACAGCTGTTGGCCTTGTTGCGCTATCTGTTGTGACTGCTGGGCGACCACCGTGGTGAGGTCAGCGACAACTGGCAGAGGAACTTCAGCGGGATCCATGGCCGGATCTACTGTCACGATGCCGGCTGGCAGGTAGTGGATCCTCTGTGCCAGAGAGGGATTGGCGTGGACCGTGCTAGTGGACCGGTTCTAAGCCACTACTGGTTTTCACCAGAGCCCGCCGCAAAGCGGGATGGTCTTGCTGCGGCGGTAGTGACCAGGTCGTATCCACTAGCAACGGCTCACCTCTCTGGCTGCTGAAGATAGGCGCGGTACAAGGGAGTAGGCAGAAGCAAGGTCGGACGTAGCAGAAGGTCGGGGCAGGCAGCAAGGATCGTAGTCAGGGGCAACGGCAGAAGGTCTGGAACACAGGCTAGGAACACACAAGGAACGCTTTCACTGGCACAATGGCAACAAGATCCGGCAAGGGAGTGCAGGGGAAGTGAGGTGATATAGGGAAGTGCACAGGTGAACACACTAATTGGAACCACTGCGCCAATCAGCGGCGCAGTGGCCCTTTAAATCGCAGAGACCCGGCGCGCGCGCGCCCTAGGGAGCGGGGCCGCGCGCGCCGGGACAGAACAGACGGAGAGCGAGTCAGGTAGGGGAGCCGGGGTGCGCATCGCGAGCGGGCGCTACCCGCATCGCGAATCGCATCCCGGCTGGCAGCGGAATCGCAGCGCCCCGGGTCAGAGGACGTGACCGGAGCGCTGCAGCGGGGGGAGTGAAGCGAGCGCTCCGGGGAGGAGCGGGGACCCGGAGCGCTCGGCGTAACAGAAATGAAAGGTTCTTGTTAGAATATGCCCTTGGGAACTTCTAGGATATTTAAGAAGCTTAGATATGAAGACTTCCTCATATACATACCATATCTACAGCTATAAATGTTTCCCTATCTTGCATGTTATAGTCGTGATTACACAAACACAAGAGACTTTCCAAATTTACATTTCTGTCTGGTATCTTGCTGCAGTATTTCATTCCACTTTGAGCTTCCTGCTGTAGATCATCTTTCTTTATACTTTAATTATGATGTTTGTTACCTTACACATTCTTCTTAAAGTGTTTTTCCGTTTTTGACTTACCCTATTTGTTTTGTTTCATTTCTATTCTTGTTGTTTAGACGACTCTATTTCCGTTCTTTGTTGTCTTTTTATCCCCCACTTTGTTTTCCTATCTTTGCTTCTATTTCCTGTTTCTTGCTGTGCTGAAAACTACAAATCCCAGCATGCCAAATGCCTTGCTGGTTTGGCGCGGCTCCTTTTTTTTTTTGTTTGTTCGTTCCGCCCTTTACCCATCCTACTATTTTCCCGGGTCAGCCCTCATATACACAGCAGACTAATATAATCAGCCCTGGTTGGGATACGCTGGCATACACACACAAAAGGGACTACAACTCCCAGCATGTGTCATTCAGGAGTCTTCAGTCTGTGGTATAACACCAGCATGCTGCCTCTGTAGTCTCCTGGGGGTTGTAGTTCACCACACCTCTGTATAAATCTCCCCCTATATGTGAAGGGGGAGGGGGGGACTCCTGAATGACACATGCTGGGAGTTGTAGTCCCTGTTGTGTGTGTGTGTATGCTAGTGTTTACAAACCAGTGTGCCTCCAGCTGTTGCAAAACTACAACTCCCAACATGCCCTGACAGACTTTGGGCATGCTGGGAGTTGTAGATTTGCAACAGCTGGAGGCACACTAGTTGGGAAACACTGGTGTAACATGATGTGTATGCTGAATAGGCTAGAACAGTGTTTCCCAACCAGTGTGCCTCCAACTGTTGCAAATCTACAACTCCCAGCAGGCCCAAAGTCTGTCAGGGCATGTTGGGAGTTGTAGTTTTGCAACAGCTGGAGGCACACTGGTTTGTAAGCACTAGCATACACACACACACAACATGGACTACAACTCCCAGCATGTGTCATTCAGGAGTCCCCCCTTCCCCCTTCACATATAGGGGGAGATTTATCAAAACCCGTGCAGAGGAAAACTTGCCCAGTTGCCCATAGCAACCAATCAGATTGCTTCTTTCATTTTTATGAAGGCCTGTGAAAAATGAAAGAAGCAATCTGATTGGTTGCTATGGGCAACTGGGCAAGTTTTCCTCTGCACGGGTTTTGATAAATCTCCCCCATAGAGATCATTCCCAGTATGAGAATTATTCCCCTGCAGTCCATACATCCCCAGCCCGTGCACCTTCTCATCCTCCCCTTCAGATAACTCTTATCTTCTCTGTGTTCCTTCTCCTGTGCAGACCTGTGTCCTTAGAAAACAGAGCAGGGGGGAGGGGAGGTTAGGAGCTGTGTACTCAGCTGGATGAGATGAGGGGGCGTGGCTTATTTCTCTCATGCAGAAAGAGAAGAAAAAAAAAGCTATGACATCTTGTCCACAACAGACAACAGTAAACAACAGTAAAAGAAAACCCTCTGAACTACAGAACTTCCTGCCCAACAAACAGGTAAGAAAAACACATACATTGTTACGCCGAGCGCTCCGGGTCCCTGCTCCTCCCCGGAGCGCTCGCGGCGTTCTCCTCTATGCAGCGCCCCGGTCGGGCCCGCTGACCGGGAGCGCTGCACTGACATTCATGATGGGGATGCGATTCGCATAGCGGGACGCGCCCGCTCGCGAATCGCATCCCAAGCCACTTACCTGTCCCGGTCCCCGGCTATCATGTTCTGGCACGCGCGGCTCCGCTCTCTAGGGCGCGCGCGCGCCAGCTCTCTGAGATTTAAAGGGCCAGTGCACCAATGATTGGTGCCTGGCCCAATCAGCCTAATTAGCTTCCACCTGCTCCCTGTCCATATAACCTCACTTGCCCTGCACTTCCTTGCCGGATCTTGTTGCCTTAGTGCCTAGAGAAAGCTTCTACTGTGTTTACCATTACTGTGTTCCTGACCTCCTGCTATTACTATTGACTACGAACCTTGCCGCCTGCCCCGACCTTCTGCTACGTCTGACCTTGTTTCTGCCTAGTCCTTCTGTCCTACGCCTTCTCAGCAGTCAGCGAGGTTGAGCTGTTGCCGGTGGATACGACCTGGTTGCTACCGCCGCAACAAGACCATCCCGCTTTGCGGCGGGCTCTGGTGAAAACCAGTAGCAACCCTAGAACCGGTCCACCGACACGGTCCACGCCAATCCCTCGCTGACACAGAGGATCCACATCCAGCTAGCCGAATCATAACATACATGCTGCCAAAACATATAACACATGTATATTGCAAAAAAACTAAACTTACAAAGAAGATGCCATATAGTCAAAAAATTTTTACCACCGGAGTACCCCTTTAACCCGTTAAGGACCGGGTTTTTTTCCATTTTTGCATTTTCGTTTTTTGCTCCTTGCCTTTAAAAAATCATAACTCTTTCAATTTTGCACCTAAAAATCCATATGATTGCTTATTTTTTGCGCCACCAATTCTACTTTGTAATGACGTCAGTCATTTTGCCCAAAAATCTACGGTGAAATGGAAAAATAAATCATTGTGCGACAAAATTTGAAAAAAAAGCAGTTTTGTAACTTTTGGGGGCTTCCGTTTCTACGTAGTACATTTTTCGGTAAAAATGACACCTTATCTTTATTCTGTAGGTCCATACGATTAAAATGATACCCCACTTATATAGGTTTGATTTTGTCGTACTTCTGGAAAAAATCATAACTACATGCAGGAAAATGAATACGTTTAAAATTGTCATCTTCTGACCCCTATAACTTTTTTACTTTTCCGTGTATGGGGCGGTATGAGGGCTCATTTTTAGCGCCGTGATCAGAAATTTTTAAGGGTACCATATTTGCATTGATAGGACTTATTGATCGCTTTTTATTCATTTTTAAATGATGTAAAAAGTGACCAAAAATGCACTATTTTGGACTTTGGAATTTTTTTGCGCGTACGCCATTGACCGAGCGGTTTAATTAACGATATATTTTTATAATTCGGACATTTCCGCACGCGGTGATACCATATATGTTTATTTTTATTTACACTGTGTTTTTTTTTTATGGGAAAAGGGGGGTGATTCAAACTTTTAATAGGGGAGGGGTTAAATGATCTTTATTCACTTTTTTTTTCACTTTTTTTTTGCAGTATTATAGCTCCCATAGGGACCTATAACACTGCACACACTGATCTTTATCATTGATCACTGGTTTCTCATAGGAAACCAGTGATCGATGATTCTGCCGCTTGACTGCTCATGCCTGGATCTCAGGCACTGAGCTGTCATTCGGCGATCGGACAGCGAGGAGGCAGGTAGGGGCCCTCCCGCTGTCCTGTAAGCTGTTCGGGATGCCGCGATTTCGCCGCGGCTATCCCGAACATCCCACTGAGTTAACCGGCAGTTTTTACTTTCAATTTTAGCCGCGTGGCTCAGCTCTGAGCGCGCGGCTAAAGGGTCAATAGCGCGCTGCGCCACGATCGGCGCTGCGCGCTATTAGCGGCGGGTCTCGGCTTCACTATGATGCCGGGCCCGCCGTGATATGATGCGGGGTTACCGTGTAACCCCGCGTTATATCACGGGAGCAGGACCAAGGACGTACCTGTACGTCCTTGGTCCTTAAGGGGTTAAGGAATGCTATAGAATAGATTTATTATTGCTGTGGTAGTTCTTGTATAAGTAATATCCTTTCTGGTTGCAATATTGAATCAACAATATTTTTTTTAGTAAATACAATTTAGTACATACAATTAGGTTCTTGATCTAGTTCCCTTGTTCCTTAGTACTACTATTACTACTACTACAAATAATCAAAATAATAAATAATAATAATAATAATCTGTTTTTATTCAGCACCATCATATTTAGCAGCACTTTACAATAAAAAGAACAGATGAGACCATACATTACATAATATCAAACTAATTTTAGAGGACCTGTAGTCAGTAAAAAAAAAAAAAAAAATTAGGTTTTCATATCATTTTAAAGCTTTGGGTGCCTGATTCCAACAGTGGGCCTCCCATTGATTGATCATCTCTGAGATGTTTCTTCACCTTGATTGGAGTCAAATGTGGTAAATTCAAATGACTGGACAGGATTTGGAAAGACACGTCATCTATATAAGGTCTCACAGCTGACAATGTATTTCAGATACAATGTATATCACCGGACCAATGTTCGCATCATGCGCGGTAGGTCCTGGCGATCGCGCGGATGTCCGCCATTAGCACCTCAGATGCCGTGATCAATACAGATCACATTATCTGCGGCAGTGCAGTACTTAACCCCTTAAGGACGGAGCCCATTTTCACCTCTGGGACGAAGCCCTTTCTTGCAAATCTGACCACTTTAAACATTAATAACTCTGGAATGCTTTTACTTATCAATCTGATTCTGAGATAGTTTTTTTTGTCTTTAACATAGTTGTACATTTTTGTGGTAATTGCATCCTTTCTTGGTTAAAAATCCCCAAATTTGATGAAAAAATAAAAAATTTAGCATTTTTCTAACTTTGAAGCTCTCTGCTTGTAAGGAAAATGGATATTCCCCAAAAATTTTTTTGGGGATTCACATATACAATATGTCTACTTTATGACTGCATCATAAAATAGACGAGTTTTTACTTTTGGAAGACACCAGAGGGCTTCAAAGTTCAGCAGCAATTTTCCAGTTTTTCAAAAAATTTTCAAACTCACAATTTTTCAGGGACCAGTTCAGGTTTGAAATGGATTTGAAGCGTCTTCATATTAGAAATACCCCATAAATGACCCCATTATAAAAACTGCACCCCCAAAGTATTCAAAATGACATTCAGTAAATGTTTTAACCCTTTAGGTGTTTCACAGGAAAAGCAGCAAAGTGAAGGAGAAAATTCAAAATCTTCATTTTTTACACTCGCATGTTCTTGTAGACCCAATTTTTGAATTTTTACAAGGAGTAAAAGGAGAAAATGTATACTTGTTTGTGTAACCCAATTTCTCTCGAGTAAGCACATACCTCATATGCCTATGTAAAGTGTTCGGCGGGCGCAGTAGAGGGCTCAGAAGCGAAGAAGCGACAAGGGAATTTTAGAGAGTACGTTTTTCTGAAATGGTTTTTGAGGGGCATGTCACATTTAGGAAGCCCCTATGGTGCCAGAACAGCAAAAAAAAAAAAACACATGACATACCCTTTTGGAAACTAGACCCCTTGAAGAACGTAACAAGGAATTAAGTGAGCCTTAATACCCCACAGGTGTTTCATGACTTTTGCATATGTAAAAAAAAAAATTTTTTTTTCACAAAAATGTTGGTTTTCCCCCAAATTTCAAATTTTTAAAGGGTTAATAGCATAAAAGACCCCCCAAAATTTGTAACCCCATCTCTTTTGAGTATGGAGGTACCCCATAAGTGGACCTGAAGTGCACTGCGGACGAACTACAATGCTCAGAAGAGAAGGAGTCATATTTGGCTTTTTGAGAGCAAATATTGCTCGGGGGCATGTTGCATTTAGGAAGCCCCTATGGTGCCAGGACAGCAAAAAAAAAACACATGGCATACCATTTTGGAAACTAGACCCCTTGAGGAACGTAACAAGGGATAAAGTGAGCCTTAATACCCCACAGGTGTTTCATGACTTTTGCATATGTAAAAAAATATATATTTTTTTTCACTAAAATGTGGGTTTCCCCCAAATTTCACATTTTTGCAAGGGTTAATGGCAGAAAAGACCCCCCCAAAATTTGTAGACCCATCTCTTCTGAGTATGGAGGTACCCCATAAGTGGACCTGAAGTGCATTGCGGGCGAACTACAATGCTCAGAAGAGAAGGCGTCATATTTGGCTTTTTGAGAGCAAATTTTGCTCCGGGGGCATCCCGCATTTAGGCAGCCCCTATGGTGCCAGGACAGCAAAAAAAAAAAAAAAAAAAAACACATGGCATACCATTTTGGAAACTAGACCCCTCACAGAATGTAATGAGGGGTACAGTGAGCATTTACCCCCCACTGGTGTCTGACAGATCTTTGGAACAGTGGGCTGTGCAACATTTTTCATTTTGACGGACCACTGTTCCAAAAATCCGTCAGACACCTGTGGGGTGTAAATTCCCACTGCACCCCTTATTACATTCCGTGAGGGGTGTAGTTTCCAAAATGGGGTCACATGTGGGTGTGTTTTTTTTTTGCGTTTGTCAGAACCGCTGTAACAATCAGTCACCCCTGTGCAAATCACCTCAAATGTACATGGCGCACTCTCCCTTCTGGGCCTTGTTGTGCGCCCCCAGAGCACTTTGCGCCCACATATGGGGTATCTCCGTACTCGGGAGAAATTGCGTTACAAATTTAGGGGGGCGTTTTTCCCTTTTACCTCTTGTGAAAATGAAAAGTATAGGGCAACACCAGCACGTTAGTGTAAAAATGTTTATTTTTTTACACTAACATGCTGGTGTAGACCCCAACTGTTCCTTTTCATAAGGGGTAAAAGGAGAAAAAGCACCCCAAAATTTGTTAGGCAATTTCTCCCGAGTACGGCGATACCCCATATGTGACCCTATTCTGTTGCCTTGAAATACGACAGAGCTCCAAAGTGAGAGCGCCATGCGCATTTGAGGCCTGAATTAGGGACTTGCATAGGGGTGGACATAGGGGTATTCTATGCCAGTGATTCCCAAACAAGGTGCCTCCAGCTGTTGTAAAACTCCCAGCATGCTTGGACAGTCAATTTTAAAAACACTGCCGTACAATACGTTTTTCATTTTTATTGGGGAAGGGGGGTGGTAGGGGGGGGGGGGGCACTGTACGTGTGTATATGTACTGTTTTGCTCTTTATTTTATGTTAGTGCAGTGTAGTGTTTTAGGCTACATTCACACTGGAGGCAGATTACACTGAGTCTCCCGCTAGGAGTTTGAGCTGCGGTGGAAAATTTGCCGCAGCTCAAATTTGAAGCGGGGAACTCACTGTAATCTGCCACCAGTGTGAATGTAGCCTGTACATTCACATGGGAGAGGGATCAAAACTACAACTCCCAGCATGCACTGACAGACCATGCATGCTGGGAGTTGTAGTTTTGAAACAGCTGGAGGCACACTGGTTGGAAAACCTTGAGTTAGGTTCTATGACCTAACTCAGTATTTTCCAACCAGTGTGCCTCCAGCTGTTGCAAAACTACAACTCCCAGCATGTACTGATTGCGGAAGGGCATGCTGGGAGATGTAGTTATGCAATGGCTGGAGGCACGCAAGTACAACTCCCAGCATGCCAAGGCAGCCTTATGCTGTTCCTGAATGCTGGGAGTTGTAGTTTTGCAAGATTTAGAGGGGTTCAGGTTGTAAATCACTGTCCAGTGGTCTCAAAACTGTGGCCCTCCAGATGTTGCAAAACTGCAACTCTCAGCATGCCCAGACAGCAAACAGCTGTCTGGGCATGCTGAGAGTTGTAGTTTTGCAACATCTGGAGGGATACAGTTTGAGACCACTGTAAACTGTGGAGGTATTGCTGCCGCCGCCGCCGCACATGGGGGAGGATCGCGCTCGGGGATCCGGGATCCAGGTAAGGGACCTTCGGCGCCGACCTTCCCTGGACAGTTCCCCCGTTTTGCCTGGACACTGATAGGTGGGCAAAGCGGGGGAACCGAACTTTAACCCCGCCTCCCCCGGTCTGCTATCGGTCGGTCGCTCAGCCGACCAATAGCAGGGATAGGAGGGGTGGCACCCCTGCCACCAAACTCCTATCCCTTCAGGGGGATCGAGGGTCCCTCTTATTTTCCGGGTCACCGGGTCACCAGTGACCCGTATGACCCGGAATCGTGCAGATCGTAGGTCTGAATTGACCTGCGATTTGCGCCCATCGCGGTCATGGGGGGTCTCAGGACCACCCTTGGCGATGTGCCGGGATGCCTGCTGTTAGATAACAGCAGTCATCCCGGCCCGATCACCGCTACCAGTGACGCGGCGCTCTCGGAACCCCACGACGTACATGCACGTCGCCACGCGCCAAGTGACACTTCGCGGCGCCATACATGTACGTCGCTCGTCGTGAAGGGGTTAAAATGGATGATCGGATGTACCGCAGCTCTGCCAAGGAGATCCGATCATCCCTAATGGCGGACGGAGGTCCCCTTACCTGCCTCCGTCTGTCTCCAGGGGTCTTCTGCTCTGGTCTGAGATCGAGCAGACCAGAGTAGAAGATCACCGATAACACTGATCAGTGCTATGCCCTATGCATAACACTGAACAGTATTTGCAATCAAATGATTGCTATAAATAGTCCCCTATGGGGACTATTAAAGTGTAAAAATATGTAAAAAAAAAATTTTAAAAGAATAAAAAGTTTAAAAATTTGAAAAATTCCCTCCCCCAATAAAAACATAAATCATCAGTTTTTCCCAAAAAAGCATAAAAAATAAATTAATAAACATATTTGGTATCCCCGTGTGCGTAAAAGTCTGAACTATAAAAATATATTGTTAATTATTCCGTATGGTGAACGGCGTAAACATAAGCAAAATTAATCCAATCCAAAATTGCTTCATTTTTGTCACATTTTATTCCCAAAAACTATAAAACTATTTTTTTTTAATTAAAACCTAAGGAAAAGTGGTACCAATAAAAACTACAGATCATGGTGCAAAAAATTAGCCATCATACCGCCTCGTATACGGAAAAATTAGAAAGTTATAGGTGGTCAAAATAGGGCAATTTTAAATATACTAATTTTGTTAAAATGGTTTGAGTTTATTTTAAGCGGTACAATAGAAGAGCATATAACATGGTTATCATTCTAATCATATTGTCATTTTTACCATAAAAT
Organism: Hyla sarda; assembly: GCF_029499605.1. Taxonomy (NCBI): domain Eukaryota; kingdom Metazoa; phylum Chordata; class Amphibia; order Anura; family Hylidae; genus Hyla; species Hyla sarda. The sequence goes on along the minus strand of NC_079193.1, from coordinate 89,181,011 downwards.
GTACAGAGTGAAAACAAAACCTTCCAAAATTTGCTAAATTGCGGTTTTCTTTTCAATGTTCTTATATACATAATATTTGTTGGGTTGCGCCATACATTTTATGGTAAAATAAGTGATGTCATTCAGGGGCGTACCTAGAGCATTTGGCACCCGGGGCGGACCCTTTGTTTGGCACCCCCCCCCACACACATACACGCACCCCCCCCCCTTAATTACACCCCCTCCCCCCAGGGGCGGACTGACAACACTCGGGGCCCCCGGACCAAAAAAAAGGCAAGGGCCCCTGCTAGGCTCTGCAGCTCATCAGTCTTCTGCCACTCTCCTATTCCACCCAAATCCCACACAGAATAAATTTAAATTTATATACCGTATTTATCGGTGTATAACACGCACTGGCGTATAACAGGCACCCCCATTTTAACAGGGAAATTTAAGTAAAAGAAATGAAATGTATTTAAAATGTAAAATAAATGACTTGGACTAAATGCCACATCATCCCCCCAACATCATTTTCTTCTGCACCTGTTTGGTCCCGTCCCCTCCAGTGCCACATCATTCCTTCCCTTTTATCAGTCCCTGTGCCCCATTTACCCCTCTCATCGCCACCCCCCATGTCTCATCATCCCCCCCTTGACTCATAATTTCCCCCTGCCATAGACCACCACTAGCCATACAGACATTAAGTATTTAGTGCCTCCCCCACCATCATTTCCCCTGTCTCATCATGTCCCCCATCATTCCCCCCTCATCACCCCCCCACCCTATCTCATCGTCCCCCACCCTGTCTCATCATGTCCCCCATCATTCCCCCCTCATCATCATCCCCCCCCTGTCTCATCGTCCCCCACCCTGTCTCATCCTGTCCCTCATCATTCCCCCTCATCATCCCCCCACCCTGTCTCATCATCCCCCCAGCCTGTCTCATTATGTCCCTCATCATTCCCCCCTCATCATCCCCCCACCCTGTCTCATCATGTCCCCTATCATTCCCCATCACCATCCCCCCACCCTGTCTCATCATCCCCCACCCTGTCTCATCATGTCCCTCATCATTCCCCCCTCATCATCCCCCCACCCTGCCTCATCATCCCCCCTCATCATTTCCCCCTGTCTCATCCCCCCATCCTCCCCCCTCATCATTTCCCCCTGTCTCATCCCCCCATCCTCCCCCCCTCATCATTTCCCCGTCTCATCATCCCCCCATCATTCCCCCCCTCATCATTTCCCCGTCTCATCATCCCCCCATAATGTTCCTCCTATGGCATCCAGTGGTCTTCAACCTGCGGACCTCCAGATGTTGCAAAACTACAACTCCCAGCATGCCCGGACAGCCAACTGCAGGGATTTGTAGTTTTGCAACATCTGGAGGTCTGCAGGTTGAAGACCACTCTTCCCCTTTCCTTACTTGTCTGCGCTTCGGCTGTCTTGCGGGGTCAGTGAGTTATGTCCTCTCCCGGCTTCTCTGTGCGGCATCAGGGATGTCACTTTTCGGCGGCGGCTACAGGAAATGAAAAGTGACGTCAGTGATGCCGCACAGAGAACCCGGAAGAGGACGTAACTCATCTGCGTCACTGACCCCACAAGACCCTCCGCCTGACCTGCCGATGCGCAGACAGATAAGGAAAATAAACAAAACTATAAAAAGCAGGAAAAGGGGGAATGATGAGGGAGGGGGGAGGTTCTCCCGCACTATACACAGGTACTGGTGGATAGTGCGGGAGACGCTGATTAAAAGGTAGGGCAGATCCGGACAAGGTAGGGCTCATTTTAATCAGCGTCTCCCGCACTATCCACCACACCAGAACCTGTGGATAGAGCGGGAGAAAACAAGTGACAGAGCGGGGAGGAGACGCCGCTGGTCACTGATTTAAAGTGGCCGCGGCCGTGCTGTTAATACTTAACAAGCAGACGCTGCTGCGGCCACTTTAAATCAGTGACCAGAAGACTTACCGGCGTATAACACGCAGGCAGACTTTTTGCCTTAAATTTAAGTTTTAAAAGTGCGTGTTATATGCAGATAAATACGGTATGTAAGAAACACTTTAAGGGTGCATTCCCACGTGGCGTATTTTGCTGTGTATTTGTTGCGTATTTGGTGCTGCGTATTTTCCTACCCATTGACTTCAACAGGGAAAATAAAATACGCAGCAGCAATTACGCAGCAAATACGCCGTGTGGGAATGTACCCTAAAGTAGGTACATTTCAATGACCAATAATACTGGTATACAAGGAGTAAATATATACCACCACACAATAACTGAATAATATCGCCATACTGTACTGAACAAAACCACTATATACAGACCAGTATACTATAAAGAATCTGTATTCAATATAAGTGATTATATACAGGACCATATGGCGGTAGATATCAGCTGAACACAGGATGTGTATACCATATAAGCAATTACAGTTACATTTTGGGACTCACAATTACGTCTTTTCTGATCAGCGGCGTCCTCTTTCCTTTTCTTCTCCGTCCGGATAAGACCGCCATGTGGATCTCTTAACATCTGCAGGGAAAACATGTCAGACTCTGCATATTTTCAGTGCCCTCCCCTCCTCTACACAATCTTTCCATCTATAGGCCCACAAACTGTAATAATGCCCTCCTTGGTGTCCTGCACAGTAAAAGAGCAGGTAGGTAGGTAGCCAGGTAACCCCCTCTTTCTCATAGGTATATGCAGAGTTACACCCACCCTCTTTCCCATAGGTATATGGAGAGTTACATCCCCCTCTCTTTCCCATAGGTATGTGCAGAGCTACACTACACCCCCCCTCTTTCCCATAGGTATATGCAGAGTTACACCCCCCTCTTTCCCATGGGTATATTCAGAGCTACACCCCCTCCTTCCCTGTAGGTATATGCAGAGCTACACCCCCCTCTCCCTCCCTTTCCCATAGGTATATGCAGAGCACCCCCCCTCTCCCTCCCTTTCCCATAGGTATATACAGAGCACCCCCTCTCTCCCTCCCATTCCCATAGGTATATACAGAGCACCCCCCTCTCCCTCCCTTTCCCATAGGTATATACAGAGCACCCCCACTCCCTCCCTTTTCCATAGGTATATACAGAGCACCCCCTCTCCCTCCCTTTCCCATAGGTATATACAGAGCACCTCCCTCTCCCTCCCTTTCCCATAGGTATATACAGAGCACCCCCCTCTCCCTCCCTTTCCCATAGGTATATACAGAGCACCCCCCTCCCTCCCTTTCCCATAGGTATATGCAGAGCACCCCCCCCCTTCCCCATAGGTATATACAGAGCACCCCTTCCCCTTAGGTATAGGCAGGGTTAATAAAATTAAAAAAGGATGTACGCAGCGATCTCCTCAGCTGCAGGGCCCGCGTCTTCTCCCCACCACAGTACAGGTGCCGGATGAGTGACGTCACCGGCGCCTGTACTGCGTGCTGCGTGGGGGAGGAGGTCACGTCTTCTCTGTGTGAGCTTCAGATGCGGCTCACACAGAGGGGACACCTTCTCCTGTATGTGCGGGTATCGCGCATACAGGAGAATGTAGCGCTGTCTGCTGGGGATCTGGGACGAGTGTCCCAGATCCTCAGTAGTTGCGGCGATGGCGGATCAGTCCTCCCCTGGCACCCACCTTGAGAGTGGCACCCGGGGCAGGCCGCCCCCCCCCCCTTGGTACGCCACTGATGTCATTACAAAGTAACATTGGTGATGCAAAAAACAAGCCCTCATATGGGTCTGTGGATGGAAATATAAAAGAGTTATGATTTTTAGAAGGCGAGGAGGAAAAAATGAAAATGCAAAAATAAAATGGTCTGGTCCTTAAGGGGTTAAAGAGGTCTGGTTGCTATAGGCAACTGCTCCACTCTTCCTCTGTACAGGTTTTGTTTAATCTTCCCAAGTGACCCTAAGCACACAGCCAAGACAACACAGGACAGGCTTCCAAATAACTTTGTGAATGTCTTAAGCTCTGATTTAAAGGGGTACTCTGCCCCTAGACATCTTATGCCCTATCCAAAGGATAAGGGATAAGATATCTGATCGTGGAAGTCCCGCTGCTGAGGACCCCTGCGATCCCTCCTGCAGCACCCCCATATATCAGCAGCATGGACCTATGTTTGCTCTGTGGCTGATGACGGGCGATACAGGGGTCGGGGTATCGTGACATCATGGCCCCGCCCCATCGTGACATCACGTCCTGCTCCCTCAATGCAAGCCTATGGGAGGGGGTGTGACAGGTGCCACGCCCCCCATAGGCTTGCATTGAGGGGACGGAGCCATGACATCACAAGGGGGTTGGGCCATGATGTCACGATACCCTGGCCCCTGTATCGCCCCGTTATCAGCCAAGAAGCAAACATAGCTCCATGCTGCTGATATACGGGGGTGCTGCAGGAGGGATCGCGGGGGGGGGGGGGGGGGGCCAGCAGCGGGACCCCCACAATCAGACATCTTATCCCCTATCCTTTGGATAGGGGATAAGATGTCTAGGGGCGGAGTACCTCTTTAAACCCAACCAAACATCTCTGGAGAGACCTAAAAATGGCTGAACATTCCCATCCAACCTGACAGAGCTTGAGAGGATCTGAAGAGAAGAATGTGTAGAAATCCCCAGATCCAGGTGTGTAGACCTTGTGGGATCATCCCCAAGAAGACTGGAGGCTATAATACCTGCCAAAGGGGCTTTAACTAAGTAGCGAGTAAAGGGTCTCAATACTTCGATCAATGCAAAATTTTATTTTTACCCTTTCAATAAATCTTTAACATTCTGTTTTCCCTTTGTCATAGTGAGCACACACACACACACACACACACACACATATATATATATATATATATATATATATATATATATACTCCCTACATATTGAACTCAATGGACTCCTGTCTTTTTTCAACCCTACAAAAAGGTACTCTTTGATCTAAGCCCTAAGTCCTTAATGTTGTCATGGTACACGTGGCTCTCTCTGGTGCTGCTCTGGTGTATGTAAGTCACTGTGGCACTTGTAGAATACTCCTGTGGCACTATTGCTTCCGTATTCTGTCTGGTGATATATCACTATTCCCTGGGCTCTCCTTTGTGTCACGTTGGCTCTCTTGCTTTCTCTCTACCGCCTGAAAACTACTGATTTCCTTTATACCTGCATGTGCTCTAGACCCAATAACTTGGCATCTACCATCTTGCCTAATATTAAGCTGAGACTTATGCATAGATAATTTTCCAGCAATGTCCTCCTTAGAATTACAGTCAGGATTACAGTGAAAGGTGACACCAGCATATAGATGAGATAGGATCTTCATAATAGCTGAAGCTCAAAGGTCAGGCTGTCCTTCCTGTTAAATTACCTTTTCACAGGTCACAGAGCATACCTAGACTATTATGTCTATGGGTTCAGCTGTGAAACATTATCTTTAAAGGTTACACAATTAAATGCTTGGAAACCACTTATTTACAAAGTAGATTGTATTATTTTTGTTATTTTTAATAATATTATTATAACTATTATTATTATTATTATTATTATTATTAACAAGCAAATGGAAATATTGTGCTGTATTTGAATGGTTGTCCTCCAACACTGAAAATTAGTAAAGTCCATACAACAATAATATGGAAGAAATTTTAGAGAGACATCAAAATCTACTCTTTCTGAATAAAATATAGAACATTTAAATAAGAAAGTCCTCATTCATCAATATAATCTATGGTTTGCCATGGGATATTTTTACGTCCTCATGAGATCAATATTGAACATTCTAAACTCACAGTTACAGGTAAAAACATCACCTGAAACTAAGAGTTTGGAAAGTTCAAGGCATACAATTGGAGGGTAAAAAATCCCATTATACTGGACCAGAGCACAATGAAAAATTCACAGGGGAGTGGTTTAAGGTGAAAGAATTGCCTAGATTTTAACTGAACAGAACTTTAGAGATATGCTTTACAAGGTTTATTAGGTGGCTGTACAAAAAATTTGTACGACAAAATTGGTAAGAATTTCTCGCTTTGAAGGGGTTCTCCGGTGCTTAAACATCTTATTCCCTATCCTAAGATGCCTGATCACGGGAGTCCCGCCGCTGGGGACCCCCGGGATCATGCTCGCGGCACCCCATTTGTAATCAGTCCCTGGAGCGTGTTCGCTGCTGGACTGATTACCGGCGACTACAGGGCGGGCGGCGTGTGATGTCACGCCTACGCCGGCGTGTGACGTCACGCTCCGCCCCTCAATGCAAGCCTACGGGAGGGGGCGTGATAGCCCCCTCCCGTAGGCTTGCATTGCGGGGCGGCGCGTGACGTCACACGACGGCGCAGGCATGACGTCACACGCCGCCCGCCCTGTAGTCGCCCGTAATCAGACCCGGAGTGAACATGCTCCAGGGACTGATTACAAGCGGGGTGCCGCGTGCATGATCCCGGGGGTCCCCCGCGGCGGGACTCCCGTGATCAGGCATCTTATCCCCAATCCTTTGGATAGGGGATAAGATGCTTAAGCACCGGAGAACCCCTTTAATGTGGTTAACAATGAGTTCTTTGTCTGCTGACCCTAATTCCTGGGGGCATAAGTAATGTATTTGCCTATGGGAGAAGTCTGCATTGCGTCTGCCAGTGATATACAAAATGTGTATATAAATGTGTATTTTATTGATGTGCTCCACAAATGGTCCTGAAACATAAACGGGTTTCCTGCGCCTCAAATAATTGAGAAATGTATTACACTGAGTTGTCACTGTAAAATAGGGAGGTTGTAAGAAGACAATGCACTATGTATTTAGGATATGTCAGATTTAGAAAATTGTTACACTCCACATTCTGACCGCAAGTACCGGCCGTGAGAGCAATGTCCCTCTGTCTCCGTCTGCCGGCAGGGCTGGGATTTGCATCGCGTGAGGACGCGCCCGCATGCGAATCCCAGCCCGTCACTCACCATACTCCGCTGCCGCCTCCTCCCCTGTGTCTCAGCTCCGGCGCGTGTGTCCGCGTCTCCTAGGGCGCACGTGCGCCGGAGCTCTGAAATTTAAAGGACCAGTATGCCCATAATTACTGTCGCACCTGTCTCTACATTATAAACTTCCTGCACCTCCCCCACTACCCTGCCGGATCTTCAGTGCCCCTAACCAGAGATTAAGCGTTACTTATTGCCTGTTTTACCTTATCCGTGTATCCAGACCTTCCGCTACGTTATTAGACTCCGCACCTTTGCTGCCTGCCTTGACCTTCTGCTATGATTGACTACGCTACTGCTTTATCCTTCGGTACCTCGCCTTGCCCAGCTACTTGTGTGGTCGAGCCATGTCGGAGGTAGCGACCTAGGTGTCGCCTGCCGCAGCAAGCCCATCCTGCCTTGCCGCGGGCTCTGGGGAAGACCAGCGGCACCTTAGACTCCGCTCCCCGATACGGTCCGAGTCATCAGCCACACAGGTTAGAGGATCCACATCCAGCTTCGTTACAAAAATATATATTTATATATTTCATAATAATAGTTAACATATTACAGGGTATAACCACCAACTGCTCCCAAATTGGATGGTTTGGTCTGATTCTGGTTCCATGTCCCTTTCCCTTCAATACTGTTAATTTCCATAACATAAAGGGGTTATCCGATGAGTTATATAAAAACTAAAAATGCTACGCAGGCTGTGGATTCCATTTACCAGTGTGCTTATGTGTAGCTCAGTGCAAATAAAATGTTGTAGGTGACCTCCCATAATTATTTCCATAGCAGCAAATGCTGCTTACTTCCTGTGGAGCAGTGATGCTGTATACTATAGTTCTCAATAGTCTTTGCTTCTCCCAACCGACCCACCCTGCCCATTTCCCAACCACTACAACCTGCTGGCTGCTGACTGGTGTTGTTGGAGCTGTCAGTCACAGCTCTTTGCTATTATATGGGTCAGTCTGACCAATATAAGACCCAGATATAGAGGAACCCAGCTTCTTTCTATGTACTTTGTGATCAAATTCTGAAGTTTCCTAGTGCCTTATCATATCAAAATATATTTGAGTCATATTAACGTGTAACTAACATTTCATTGACCGCACCCCTTAACCCCACAATCTCACCTATCTATCTATCTGTAGGTAATACGAGTTTACTTGCCAGTAGATATGTTATCAATATTCTGATTACAGTTCTCCATAATAGTAAATCAACAAAAGTCTGCACGCACTTACTTTGTAGGCCAACCAAGTATATTTTGACACTTTCTAATAATATGTGAATACAGAAAACTCCTCTAGTAAGAGATAATGTTCCCATCTTGAACAGTATCCATGGATATAATGTTTAGTATTGGGTTAGGATAAGATTATATGCTGTCTTTTAATTATACGAGTTTTATTAGTACATCCTTTATTGTTATGAAATATTATAATTTAAACAATGGCATACAGTATAACACTGTTTTTATTCATTTGCTTTCGTTTGGGAGGGGCAGAGACTGAGAAGGTGTTTCACCTAAACCATTGATACTTCCTAAGAAGCACTAAAATGGAAACTTTTAGTTACAGTATGAGAAGGTCCAACTTAAGCACAGTAAAATATATTGTTTTCTTAAAGGGGTTGTCCATTTAATTCTTCTCCCCATAATGCTGGCATTAAAACAATAAACCTTGACCTACCTTCCACCGCTTCCCCCTTGTTGCTGGAATAACTGTCCCATCCTCAACCCCCAGTCTTCTTATAGTGTGAGCTCCACGGGGTTTATGTCACTATAAAGAGATTTCTCAATTTGGTGAGGACATGTCGTTCACACAAGCCTGGAAGAATCTTTATGCCGAACATGCTCTAAAATTAACTCACCTGGTGATGACATGTACGGAACAGGAATATGCCTCAGTAGCAGATGGACTATTAAGAGCAAAAATGGAATTAAAAACCCGGTTGACACAGATACAGTATCAGAATTTCCAAAAACGGCTGGATAAGCATATCATACCTATCCAAGAAGAAATTAAGGAAAATAAAAAGGAGAAATTTATAAGGGACAAAAGGCCGGGAAAATATTCCAATGGGGATGCACGAACCCTAAACAACGCCGCACGAGACCCAGAAAGAAACAACCGCAAAGGAAGAACGATTACTGGACCACGGATTCCGGGTCCGACTCCGACACGGATTTATCTGGACCTTCAACAGCAAAGGGGACCCCGGCAAGCTAAGTGGCAAAGCAGGGGAAATACCCTTTAGGTGGCGCACCAGAAGGGGCCGTAAAAGACACAACAAACACGCAATTGGGTGTGAAGCACAAACAGGTCTCCTGGCAGAAGAAGGGGAAGTTGCTGCGCTGGACACTACAGGTATTTCCACTTCTATTATCAATTTGACCGATATTGCACTTTCTAAAGAATGCATATCTATACTGTCTAAGGGTCTAAATTTCTGTGTATCACAAAAGTTTGATTTCACTGAATTTCAGTTGGATTTAAACAGGGCCATCCGCAAGATTAGCCTGTTTAAATATTTTGCTGTTCGCAATAGTACTATAACCACTCCCACCAGCTCCAAGTATACAAGGGAAATACCCGTTAGATCAGATGTACTAGGATATAGTTTCTATATTGCTATCATCAAGAACAGGAGGTAATGCGTGACTTGCTAGACTTACCATCAGAGGAAGCCCTAGTTACCTTACCCTCTACAGAAATTTTCTCAGGAGAGGTACCTTTTCAATTTAATCCCCCCTTGCCCGCTGGTTCATCTATTTAGCAATTTCGGGATCGGGTTTTAGATGATGTCAGAGCACTGATATACCCGAATCCATCTGATAATATCTCACCGGGCGAAAAAGCCGCCCTTGGAGAATTGAGTTCACGCTTAGATATAATAGTGAAGCCGGTGGACAAGGGGGCCAACAAAGTCCTTATGACCAAGGAATACTATTTACAGGAAGCTGAACGACAGCTAGGGGACTTAGAGACTTATGCCCCCCTTAGCTCCGATCCCACTAGGAAATACCAGGATGGTCTGCAGAATATTCTAAGGCAGGGATCTCAAACTCAAATTATCCGGGGGCCACTGGAGGTAGCAGCTGGGTGAGGCTGGGCTGCATGTGCCCCTTACATAAAATGCCCCCATCATGCGCCCCTCACGTATAATGCTCCCATCATGAGCCCCCCATCATCCACCAGCAACCCCCCCCCCCATTCCCCCTACCCCGTGTGGAAATAGCATGAGCTGATGGATGATGGGGGTGCTACTTCTGGGGGTTCCCCACATGAGGTAGTAGCAGGTTCCCCACATTAGGTAGTAGTAGGTTCTCCACATTAGGTAGTAGTAGGTTCCCCACATTAGGTAGTAGCAGGCCCCCCACATTAGGTAGTAGCAGGTCCCCCACATAAGGTGGTAGCAGGTCCCCCACATAAGGTAGTAGCAGGTCCCCCACATTAGGTAGTAGCAGGCTCCCCACATTAGGTAGCATTGTCATTTCCCCCCTTGCCGACTCTCTCTCACACACACACACACACACATGCTCACACAGACAGACACCCACACATGCACACACAAAGACAACCTTGCCTGTCCTCGGCTGTGCTTCCCCGGCGGCAGCCTGAAGAGTGACGTTACTGACGTCCTCCTGTGCGGGTCTGAGGAGGGACGTCACACAAACGAAGTCCCTCATCAGACTCGGGCCGGTGCCAGCCAACCGGAGATGCGGAGGAGGGCGGGGTAAGTGAAGCCTTCTGGTCTAATGTTCTTCACTACACCGGCCGTCGTGCAATACAAATTACATATACCTGATGTGGGTCACAAACTTTCAAACGGGAGTTTGAGACCCCTGTTCTAAGGGAAGGGGTTGAGAGAGGTTTTTTCTCTCCCCACTTCGCTGAGAAATTGATTTGGAATTCCCTAAATAACTTTACTGGTATTTTCTCCTTAAGACACATAAGAGTATCACCAGCCCGCCAGGAAGACCCATAGTGGCGGGCAGGGGCTCAGTTTCTGAGCCCCTGTCACGCTACTTGGATTGGTTGCTACGTCCTCTCCTCCATACCCTACCGTCCTATATTAAGGACACAGGTGATTTTTTTGGGCCACTTAGACCAAATGGTGTGGCAAGAGGACTTCAAGCTCGCCATGTTGGATGTGGAAAGCTTGTACACCCGCATCCCCCAGGATGCGGGTGTGCAGGCAGTAAAACATCAGTTGCGATATACGCAGTTGAGCAATGATTTTGCTGAATATATCTGCAAAGCATTATTTTTTGTCCTCAGTCATAATGCCTTCCAGTTCGGACAGAAGTGGTATTGGCAGTGGTCGGGGACCACGATGGAGACCCCGGCCGCACCAACTTTTGCAAATATTTTTTTGGGTGATTTGGAGGAGGGAATGATTTTCTCCCTTAGCAACCAGTTCTTATGCCATAATCATCTAATTTTTAGATATATAGATGACATTTTTCTGGTCTGGTCGGGGTCGGAGGAAGAATTTTCTTCCTTTGTCACATATTTGAATAGTAATTCCTACAATATGACTTTCACCAGTAATTTTGGCAACAAAAAGGATACCTTTCTGGATGTAGATGTTACACTATTAGGTACAGAGATCCATACTACTGTTCACACTAAACCCACTGCCTCCAATACACTTTTACACCATGATAGTTATCACCCTTCCTATATCAAAGAGTCTCTACCATACGGACAATTTGTCTGGTTATGTCGTATTAATAATGATGATACATCTTTCAATCAACAGGCTAATATCCTCAGTAAGAAATTAGAAGAGCGGGGGTATCCCACCCCAGTGATTAAGAAGGCTTGGGAGAAATCTAAATACCATAACAGACAACATTTAATCTACAGAACAGACAATAGACAGAAGACTGACAGTTTTTCTTTCATCTTTAAGCATAGTATGATGAATGACTGTATTAGGTCTGCTATAAGAAAGAACTGGCATTTAGTTAGAGATGAACCAATGTTGAAAGCCAAGACGCAATTTAAACCTCCGGTATCTTTCAAACGGTGCAGAAACATCAGGGATACGTTGATAAAAGGGAGGTTGGATACAACTCCTCCCAAAGGCTGGCTGCGGGACGCAATCCCCAAGGGCAACCACAGATGTAGAAGCTGCCGGTGTTGCAGCAGCTTTCTGGGGGATCAAGTTATCCGACTAGGGCAATCCAAAATATGGATAAGGGACTTTATAACGTGCCGCAACCCCTAAGTTGTATATGCTATAGTATGTGATTGCCGATTTTTTTATATCGGCAAGACTATTCGGCCACTGTTCAAACGCTTCAACGAACATTTAGGTCTTTACGTACCAAGATGGGTTCACCCAGACTTATCAAGCATATGTGTGATGTTCATAACGCAGACCCCAAATGTATGAGATTTCGTTTGCAACGTGTTGAAGCCCCGCAGCAAGGAGGCAATCGCCACCAAGAACTATTGCAACGTGAGACTGCTCTAATACTAAAAATGGGGGCTTTAGGTCCCCTTGGTTTAATTAGAGACAGGATATCAATGTATTTTCCTAAAAGCAGTTGCAATACTTCTTTGTTGGTCTAATTTGTAGTAATTGTCACGATTCGGCTGGCAGGTGGTGGATCCTCTGTGCCAGAGAGGGATTGGCGTGGACCGTGCTGGTGGACCGGTTCTAAGTTGCTACTGGTATTCACCAGAGCCCGCCGCAAAGCGGGATGGTCTTGCAGCGGCGGTAGCAACCAGGTCGTATCCACCAGCAACGGCTCAACCTCTCTGACTGCTGAAGATAGGCGCGGTACAAGGGAGTAGACAAGAGCAAGGTCGGACGTAGCAGAAGGTCGGGGCAGGCAGCAAGGATCGTAGTCAGGGGCAACGGCAGGAGGTCTGGAACACAGGCTAGGAACACACAAGGAAACGCTTTCACTGGCACGATGGCAACAAGATCCGGCGAGGGAGTGCAGGGGAAGTGAGGTATAAATAGGGAGTGCACAGGTGAACACACTAATTAGGCTAACTGCGCCAATCAGTGGCGCAGTGGCCCTTTAAATTGCAGAGATCCGGCGCGCGCGCGCCCTAGGGAGCGGGGCCGCGCGCGCCGGGACAAGACTGACGGAGAGCGAGTCAGGTACGGGAGCCGGGATGCGCATCGCTAGCGGGCGCCTCCCGCATCGCGAATCGCATCCCGGCTGGGAGAGGTATCGCAGCGCACCCGGTCAGCGGGTCTGACCGGGGCGCTGCAATTGCGAGGATGTAGCGAGCGCTCCGGGGAGGAGCGGGGACCCGGAGCGCTCGGCGTAACAGTAATTTACTGTGTTTTTATCTTTTTCTACTCTTTTTTTTTGTGTGCTCTCTGCTGACACCTCTGTCCATGTCAGGAACTGTCCAAATTAGAAGCAAATCCCCATAGAAATCCTATCCTATCCTGCTCTGGACAGTTCCTGACACGGACAAAGGTGTCAGCAGAGAGCACTGTTGTCAGGCTGGAAAGAACTTCACAAATTTCTCTGTAGTATATTTGTAGTATACAGCAGCTGACAAGTACAAGTAGGGTTAAGATTTTTAAAAAGATTTACAAATCTGTTTAACTTTCTTGCACCAGTTGTTTTGAAAACATTTTTTTTCCCACCAGAGTTCCCCTTTAAGACAACAAAATGGGCTTGGTCCTTCAGGCCAAAATGGGTTTGGTCTTTCTGGTGGGTCCTGACTTTTAAGCTAGGGACCCCCCTAATGAAATTACTATATTTTATTCCATCCTCGTTAAAATCAGAAACCCAAATGAAAAGTGCAGTGTAAAGTAATATGATAAAACCACAATGTGAGGAGAAGGAGGTTATTTCACAGTGATTCTACACTACTAATGTAAAGAGGTTAACAGCTATTGTTTTTTAACAAGATGTTTCACACCCGAAGGTGTTTAAACCGTAGGGCATTTCATATCCTATCATTGGATGTAGTGTATTACAACCCTTATTTAGCCTTACTATTCACACTATGCAGGTTAAAATCCTGACAATAGACCTTCCCGATGTTTCGTTAGCTATACCAGCTTTGTCAAGAGGAAATAATTAAATACAGGAATTTTAATAGGAAAGAGGGTCCCTAGCTTAAAGGGGAATTTTCCCTGAGGGGCATTTAGCCCTGAAGGGATGTGATTTATATATCATTAGACCCTGGGAGCCACCCGGGGAATTTTGTGTTTCTTTCTGACTTGCAACCTTATATTAATCTCAAAGGAGTAATGGCTGCCATTACCCACTGTCTGTCCTGTTTCTTACTTTGGTGGACGCTCTCATTTGACAGGTTCATTGGAGAGCTATTTGACTTTTATATTTTGCACATTTAAGTTTTTCTTTATCTTACTTTACTCTTTTACCTTTTTTTTTTTTGTGTGGCAGCCACAGAGAATTAGACAGACTGTGGTACGTAATTGGGGGAGGTTAGATGTATCACTACGTTACGCCAGGGCACCATTAACCTACACGGTTCGAGGATCAGACAACTTCTCCTGGGATAATAAATACACCAATGCCAGGTTAGGGATAACTATCTTTACAGAGGCTGTGTTGTTGTTACAATCCTCACAGTGCAGATTAGAGTAGAGGAAATGCAGAGTGACCCTTGGGAGCCCTGTAGACTTGCTGGGACTTGCTGTGTTTTACACCCACTTGACTTTACTTGTTGCAGACTTGGGACTTTGGACTTAGTTTTGAGGCCTCCCACACTGACTGGGGTTCTAATAGTGTACAATTAATGCTACACCGCCAGGGCATGAACTAGCCCTTTGGATCACTCTGCCGGAGGCTTTCTACTGTATCTATTTCAGACTAGCAATGTGTGGCCTGTTGACACACCGGCTGCAGTGTCCACAGCAAGAAATTTCCGATTCCTCCTAGGCAGGTAACACTAGCAGAATGGCATGGTCTCTTGCTTGAAGATTTTTGCCAGCTATACCAGCTTGAATCATCTCACACTCCTGCTGACTCCTCTCCTCACTGCAGCTCACACTGAGCTCTGCACTCCCCCCACTCTAACACTCTCCAATTAAATAGCTCCTCCACCCTACACAATATATGGCCTAGCTAGGTGGCCTCCTATTGGGCAATCAGGGTCACATGGGCACTCTACTGCATACCTCCTAACAGATATCCTGTATATTTCTTAACCCCTTGGGGACCCTGGGTTTTCTATTTTTGCACCTTCATTTTTTTCTCCTGACCTTTTAAAAATCATAACCCTGTCAATTTTGCACCTACAGACCCAAATGATGGCTTATTTTTTGCACCACCAATTCTACTTTGTAATGACATCAGTCATTATACCCCAAAGTCTATGGCGAAACAAAAAAAAAAAAAGTAATTGTGCGACGAAATTGAAGAAAAAACCCAATTTTGTAACTTTTGGGGGCTTCAGTTTCTACGCAGTACATTTTTTGGTAAAAATGACACCTTATCTTTATTCTGTAGGTATTAATTAAAATGATTCCCTACTTATATAGGTTTGATTTTTGTATTACTTTGGAAAAAAACATAACTATATAAGGATATATAGATCAGTGCAGCTCACAATTAAAGCATACCCGTCAGATCCAACAAAAAAACGTTTTTTTTAAATATATCACTCAGTACCTAATCCTGACCATGTACATCAAATTTTTATGTGTCTAGCACCTTTATTTTTTTTTTTTATTACACTTTTAATTTAGCTCACTAGTCTGAATTCCTCTCAAAGGGAGGGGGTGGGGCCTTACTGTGCAGGTCTCCACCCCCTCCCTCAGTATGCTGTCTGCTCACATCTCCCATAGCATTAGCAAAACTACAACTCCCAGCTTGTCCTCACTGACAGTAGCGGGACACAAGCTGACAGTGGGAGGATTTTTCCTCTAGCTGTGAGTCCTGCGCTCACAGCTGTCAATCAAGGAAGTGTGTCCATGACGTAGGTGATGAGGCATGGACACAGCATGACTAGTAGGTGTCCAAGCAGGCAGGGGGGCAGTTCTTTGACTGGCTTTTTCATTATTAAATACTGCAAATTTTCTAATGAAAGCAATTGCAAAACCTATTGGTTTTGCATGCTTTACAACATATCAAAAGTTTTTGTATCTTACAGTGCCCATTTAATTAACCGAGGTATACTATGGTTAAACACCTACACCTCAGGTGTCAAGCAGGAAGAGAAAACCAACCATAAACCTCTAGGCAAACATCAGAATTCACTGATACATGATGGAGATATGAGGCCGTGCTTCAAATGTGTGAAATATTTATTAAAATTCTTATATAAAATAATAAAACTTTACTAAACCTCCTCTCACTGGGCCCTTGTGGGGAGGTGGATATTATACAACAAATGTTACAAAATAAAATACATGATACAATGTTTAGAACCACACCACTGCAAAGGAATCATTCTTAGTTTATTAATCCTGCATTCAATACTTCAGAATGTGAGTAATGATTTGGCAGTCTGCAATATAGCAGCCTGGGCATTACATACCCAAGTCTATTGAAGATCAATGTTGTTACAAGTCTACCACCTAAAAAGATGAATTTATATTTACCAGCCACACCGTGGTTGAGGTGTTTGCTCTGTTCTTAATTGCTCCAATGGAGTATAGGTGCCGGTAGGCACTTGTTCAAACCGAGGTCTGTGGCGTTGTAAGATGAGCACTGGTGAGTGCTGATGCGGCTTCTCTGCCTTCCACAGATCTGATGAATGCTGTGTGATGTTCTATGGAGACAGATTAAAGATCCCCGATGTTCTTACCTCGTGGAGTTTGGCGTCTGACGTCAGGAGCGGTGGGCTGGATAGGCGGAGGCTGCTGTTGTTGTAAGTGGATTCCGGACTGCTGGTTCGCATAGGTGAGTATGGCATGCGGCAGTGGTGCGTTTCTAAACATTTTATCTTATTTTGTTATTTTATAACATCTGTTGTATATTATTCACCTCCCCACAAGGGCCCTGTGAGAGGAGGTTTAGTAAAGTTTCATTATTTTATATACGAATGTTAATAAATATTTCACATATTTGATTAATTGAAGAACGGTGTCATATCTCCATCATGTATGAGTGAATTCTGATGTTTGCCTATTTGTTTATGGTTGGTTTTCCTTTTCTGCTAAAAATCATAATCACATGCAGGAAAATTTATACGTTGAACATTGTCCTCTTCTGACCCCTATAACTTTAAATTCTTCTGCGTACGGGGCGGTATCAGGGCTAATTTCTTGCGCCGTGATCTGAAGTTTTTATCGGTACCACTTTTGTTTTGATCTGACTTTTTGATCGCTTTTTATTCATTTTTTATGATATAAAAATGGACCAAAAATATGCTATTTTGGACTTTGGAATTTTTTTGTGCGTACGCCATTGACCGTGCGGTATAATTAATTATATATTTTTATAATTCAGACGTTTACGCACGCAGCGATACCACATATGTTTTTTTTTATAGGAAAAGGGGAGTGATTTGAACTTTTTTTAGGGAAGGGAGTAAATCACATGTATTTTTTTTTTTACACTTTTTCTTAGCAATGTTATAGCCCCCATAGGGCCCCCATGCAGTACATTGATTCCCAGCACTGTTCAATGCAAAGCCATAGCACTGCATTGATCAGTGTTTTCGGTGGTCGATTGTTCAAGCCTGGATCTCAGGCTTTGAGCAATCAATCACCGATTGGATGCACTGGAGGCAGATAATGGACCCTCCGCTCGCATCCTAGCTGATCGGGACACCGTGGTTTCACTGCAGTGGTTCCGATCAGCCCGACTGAGCTGCCGGGAATGCTTTTTTTACAGTTTAGACGCGGCGATCAACTTTGAAAGCCGCGTCTAAATGGTTAATAGCGCGTCTCACTGTGATCGGTGATGGACGCTATTAGCCCCGAGTCCTGCCTACCGTTAGACAGCGGGACCAACCCGATATGACGCGGGGTCACCGTGTGACCCTGCGTTATATCACGGGAGCAGGACCAGGACGGACAGGTACGCCCTGAGTCCCCAAGAGGTTAAAGTTACAGTGCAAAACATTACAAATCAATAAACAAAGACTATAATGAATATTAAGGCATCACCTGAGCAGCAGGGCCCAGCGCAGGCACGTGAAGCAATGTTTACCTGACAGGACACACTCTGATACTGGAAATCTGGATGAGAAAAAAACAGCACAGAGCTTCCCATAGAGTAGTAAAGTTGGATAATGAAACATATCAGATGAACATATAGTTATATACTGCTCACCTGGGGTTGATATGTTGGAAGACACTACAACTTATAGTAGCGTGGATAGATTTCCACAGTGGTGGTGCAGCCACCCCAGAGTCGGAAATTCAGGAACAAGCTGTACTGATGAATGTAGTAAATGTACATACAGGAAAAGTCTGGGGAAATTTTCAGGCGCAATCCAGCCAGTGTAACATTATGTAGAGAAAAGATGTAGGGGGAGATTTATCAATACCTGTCCAGAGGAAAAGTTGCTGAGTAGCCCATTGCAACCAATGTTTCTTTCATTTTTTAACAAGGCCTCTGCAAAATGATAGAAGCGATCGGATTGGTTGCTATGGGCAACTCAGCAACTTTTCCTTTGGACAGGTTTTGATAAATCTCCCCC
Source organism: Hyla sarda (assembly GCF_029499605.1). Lineage (NCBI taxonomy): Eukaryota > Metazoa > Chordata > Amphibia > Anura > Hylidae > Hyla > Hyla sarda. The sequence continues at coordinate 89,162,504 of NC_079193.1, read as the reverse complement.
ATAGGGTTTTCATTAAGCCAACACTGTGTTGGGTTAATAAAAACCCTATATATCTTTACTCCACGTATTGTTATGTGTTACATTGGCTGGATTGCGCCTGAAAATTTCCCCAGACTTTTTATGTTTGCTTAACATTCACTCCAGTGCTGGGACACCACATTTTTGCTCTCCAATCCCCTTGTATCACTTGATAGTTTTGTATTTGCAGCCTGACACCAATCTGGGAGAAGCAACAAGGCCCAACCCTTCCTTGCTGTTTGTTGAAGGGTAGGCACAGGAGATTTTGTGTTACTTCTTAGGCTGCTTTCACACTATAAAGTTCTTCCATTTTAAAGAGCTGTTATAATGTTCCGTTATGAAAACCCTTAAAAACGGCCGTTATAAAATCCCATACGGCCGTTACAAAATCCCATACGGTCGTTACAAAATCCCATTAAAGTCTATGGGATTTTTATATTATCCGTTTAAACCCTTCATAGCCCGTTATTAATAACGGGAGAAAAAACGGTACATGCACTATTTTTCTCCCATCACAAAATAATGTCTGTTATTAATAACGGGCTATGACAGGTTGAAACAGATAATGTAAAAATCCCATAGACTTTAATGGGATTTTGTAACGGCCGTATGGGCTTTTGTAACGGTTTTCATAACGGAACATTATAACGACTCTTTAAAACGGAAGAACTTTATAGTGTGAAAGCAGCCTTAGCAGTTCAGTTTACTTATTCTCTTTATTCTGATCACTAACTTTTTCACACATTTTTATTCACATCAGGCCTTTTTTCTTAACCCAGAATGGGTTAAAGCACCCAGAAACTGTTTGATACTACTCGATTTCCTCTGACAGAAATGCCCACGTGTGCTCATCATACAGAAGACCTTTTTGTATTTCAAAGCAGCCACAAGGCTGTCCAATTGTAGGTTTCCTGATGCTTTCAATATCTACTGTACACCGGAATGGGGACTGGTATACTCATATTTGCACAACAAAAATAGAGAAACAATAGATCTAAATACTAATTGTGGCTGTGTGGCTGTGTTTCTTTTTCTCTATTTTTGTTTTACAGTTGTAGTCTGTCCCCTCTTTCATAGCCTGCCCTCTGCTCCACCCATTTGGCCCAGGCGTTTTTATTTAGCAGGAGACTGTGTAAGGGTTTCCTCCTACCATTCTACCAGCCCTCTGGCAGGGAACGCTTGGTAGGTATTCACATTGGTGTGGTTGCACTGCAGCGGTCTATTGTGATGCTTTGTCTGTGGGGTGGTATGGCCCGGACCCAGGGGCTTGGTCAGGCAGCAGTGGGGCTGCCTGGCCACTGGGTCGCTCCCCCTGTGGGCATGGTGTTGTGGTGGTGGTGGCTGCCGCCCGGCGCTACGACACTGTTGGGTTAGGGTCCCACTCTAAATAGGGGGCCTTGATGTGGCGAGTGGGCTTGTACTTTTTGATCAATATGTATACTAACCAGTAGATCAAAATACAAATTGTGGATGTGCGGCTGTGTTTCTTTTTCTCTGTTTTTGTTATACTCATATATGCATTTACTTTATGAATTCATTTCAACTATAAAGGTTTTCAGTCAAGAATAACTAGGGAATAGGGAGTTTTTCATAGCTTTCATTGGTAACCTTCCTTGCTGTTTATTTTAACTATATATTAACTAATATCAGTAAATACCACATGGGCATTTCAGAGGAATTTAGAGAGTGTGTTGTCAATGTCCATGAGAAATAACATCCATAATGGATTTGTGCAGATTCCCATATAGCAATGTATTTATTTATGCAATGTCACATGTGCACCAGAAAAATAACCACTATATTTAACAAGAAAAAGGCAAATATTTGGAATTTTTGTGGTGTGCAGAATTTTCACTATCAGCTTTTTCATAACTTTGTCAGTTGACACATATATTACCGTGTCCTGCTTAAGGTAGATCTACATTTAGATGGGAATTTGGGTCAAAATTAATGATTCCTTATGGCAGCTCTACCCGCTGTTGGCAATACAATACAGTTAGAATTAATGTTGTGCCACTGGGATTCCAATGGGTGATAGGAATTGAAAGGGGTACTCCCATGGAAATCAACTAGTTCCACAAAGTTAAGCAGATTTGTAATTTACTTATTATCAGCTGCTGTATGCTCCAGAGGAAGTTCTTTTTTTTTTTCTGTCTGACCACAGTGCTCTCTGCTGACACCTCTGTCCGTAGCAGGAACTGTGCAGAGCAGGAGAGGTTAGCTATGGGGATTTTCTTCTACTGTGAAAAGTTCTTGACATCGACAGAGGTTTCAGCAGAGAGCACTGTGGTCAGACAGAAAATAAATTTAAGAAAGAAATACAACTTCCTGTGGAGCATCCAGCAGTTGATAAGTACTGGAAGGATTAAGATTTTTAAATAGAAGTAATTTACAAATTCTATGTAAATAGAATGTCAGTTCTCTTCACAAGGCCCTTGTGAAGAGAATAGTTAGATGAAAATACATATAAAACTGTTGTATTTACACATAACTATTCTCTTCACAAATGCCCTGTGTTGAGATAGTATTTTTCATATTTTAATATTTTAATAAAATCATCTATATTTGAAGCATGGTCTCCTTACCATATATTTATTATTGGGTTCATCATGTACAAGATATTTTAGGTCTGGTTATGTCCTTGAGGTCTGGATCATGTTATACAACTGTATTGTATAATTCATAGTCTTATTGTGTAATTTGCAAATCTGCTTAGCTTTCTGGCACCAGTTGATTTTTAACCTGTTGAGGACAGAGGGTGTACCTGTACGCCCTTCGCCCACTCTCGATCTATAACGCGGGGCCACAGCGTGACAGCGGGTCGGGCCTGGCCTCTAACAATGGCTGGGACCCGTGGCTAATAGCGCACGGCACTGATCGCGGTGCCGCACGCTATTAACCCTTTAGGCGCAGCGTTCAAAGTTGAACGCCACGTCTAAAGTAAAAGTAAATTAATGCCGGTTAGCTCAGTGGGCGGTTTGGGATTGCCACGGCGAAATCACGGCATGCCGAACAGCTGTAAGACTGCAGGAGGGTCCCCTACCTTCCTTCTCGCTGTCCGATCCCCGAATGACTGCTCAGTGCCTGAGATCCAGGCATGAGCAGTCAAGCGGTAGAATCATTGATCAATGGTTTCCTATGAGAAACCATTGATCAATGTAAAAGATCAGTGTGTGCAGTGTTATAGGGATGGGAGCTATTACATTGCAAAAAAAAAAAAGTGGAAAGAAAAAGTGAATAAAGATCATTTAACCCCTTCCCTAATAAAAGTTTGAATCACCCCCCTTTTCCCATTAAAAAACCGAAACAGTGTAAATAAAAATAAACGTGGTATTGCCACGTGCGGAAATGTCCGAATTATAAAAATATATCATTAATTAAACCGCACGGTCAATGGCGTACGCGCAATAAGATTCAAAATTCCAAAATAGCGTATTTTTTGGCACTTTTTGTATCATGAAAAAATGAATAAAAAGTGATCAAAAAGTCCGATCAATACAAAAAATGGTACCGCTAAAAACTTCAGATGTTGCTGTATCCATGCCAAAGTGGAACTGTGAAGATCTGCCCCTTGTTACCGGGGGAGTGGAGGTCACCGCTGCACCGCTGACGCACTTCTGGCCAGTGGCCATTTTCCCGAAACCCTGCATAAAAGGAGCAGCGCTGCCAGATCCTCCCAGTTTGTCGGAGGTAAGTCAGAGAAGCAACATGGCGGAACTGGCAAGCACATGTGCAGAAATTTCCAAGATGGCGCTAGAGGCCTGGAAAGTTGCCGCAGCACAAATGTTTCAGGAGCTGGCAGATTGTTTACAGCGCATCTCCCTCGGGGCCGAAGAGGCCTGCTACCAAGTCCCACTGCCCGAGGATGATGGAGACTGGCCCCCAACCCTGGAGGAGGGAACGCTGGCATCTTCTTGTGCATCATCGTCGGTGAGGCTGTCCCCTCACCATCGGATCTGGGGGTCCTGGGCTGAAATTCCCACCGAGGAGTCAGAAGTGAGTACCCTGGCTGAGGCCACTTTCTCTACTCCTCCTTCTACCCCTAGCCCAGAGCAAAACCCCCAGGTCCAGAAGTCTGCTGTACACCCTCAGTCACCACCATTGCCCTGTACATCAGAAAGTTGGAGCATCCCCGAGAGGGAGAGCCACCCCTGGAATGCTGCCACGCTATGGTGGTGAAGTTTGACAAGGTGCAGGGGTTTTGCACCCTCATGGACTGTGGTCATGGTGGGACCATCTTGGTCAATCATCGGTCAGTACAGAGAGAATATCTCCCCCCACCACTGCATTCTCTAGAGAGCGGGAAGATCGTGGAGTATACTCCTGTACAGAGCTTGAGAGGAGTGTGGGTGACTGCGGTGACCCGTCCGAAGAATCCAACCCAGATTCCATTTGCCTACTTCCCATCAGACAACTGGGATGCCGATCCCTTTGGGTTGCTGCCGCCTAAAGTCAGAGGTACCATCCAGGAGGAGGAGGTTTACATGCACAAGGTGCCTGTTACGGCACCGAAGTACCTACCAAAGTCGTCTGTGACTGTGCCCAGGCCTACTCCTGTGGTCGAGGAGGTTTGGCCTAACCAGCGGGCACCAACTGAAGTGCCTCGGCCTACTACCGCAGAGGAGGTTTGGCCGGGCCAACAGGCACCAACTGCTGTTCCACCAGCGGCGCAAGCTGCTGCAGGGAAAGTGGTGGTCACCATGAGCTCCACCATTACAGAGTCCACGTTATCCTGGGTGAACTGGAACACCCAAGTGAGTCAATTGGAGGGGGCACAGTCCCGTGGACCCCGTTACATCTCCCAGCATTGGAAGCAGTCCAACCGGCGAGGCTGGAATGGCAAGTTCCCAAATTAAAGGAGTCTACCCGTGATAATTCTACTGTATATCACTAACTTTCCTTGTGAAGTACTTTTGTTCTCCACAGGTTATGCAACGCTTAAGAAGAAGTTTTTGACGAACTTGTCAAGAAGTTTATTTGTAACCATTGGGATAAGTGTATGTGCTGGCTTTTAGCTGTTATTCCTTACTTAGAACTCCCAAAGTATACCAGGAATGTGGAGCGGTACAATGAAAATATGTATATACCGTTAGAGTAATATATTTTTGCTACTTCTCTTTGCACAAGTAAATACTTATGTTGGTGTGCTATAATGGTTATTGTGTATCGTAATAAAATGTATATAATGTGTTTGTACAAAATGTCAAGGTGTTCATGGCAGTTTATATAGGAGGTATCCTGACTCGGTCAGGAAAAGCGTAGCCACTACCTCAACACAAAGACAAATTCCCGCAAGGTACAAAGATTAGCTCACAATATAATATATACGGTTATGTACTGCACATAGTCAGTTCATATGTAAACACTTAAGTTAGGACTGTAACATTGCTTGTTGTCCCAGTCCACAAATGTTTAATGTGTATATAACATTTTGCTGTCCTCGTGTACAGGGTACTCTACTGGCCAGAGGGTTCCCCTGAAACGAAAAGTAAGACACGTGTTGAGGCAGAGTACATTATGCAGAGGTAAAATGGTTATATATTATCACACTACTTGTTGAGTTCTGGGGAGAAGTGTTAAGAACCAAAGGGGCCCCAGAAGCCAAAGCATTGGGTAGACAGCCTCTGGCAGCCCAATCTGCAAACTTATGCGTATTATGGTATAAAATGTGTTCCCAGAGCAGTTACAAAGCTTGTCAATCCCACATGTTTACCAAACCAAAGAGCATGTACGGACATTTACAGTGCTACATGGACTCGTTTCTACCTTGTTCTCTAACCAGACCTGTGAAAGACATTTTGCATAATGCCCCAGGAACTCTCACTAGGCCCCAGTGGCCACTTCTGTCCTCTGCCCTTCAGGACTGGGCACCGAGGATGACTGTATTTAAGAGGGGGAGTTTGTGGTGGCCCAGTATGGGAGATGTTGTCCGTGCCCTTTCTGCCCTGTCAGCCAGCGTCCTTCAGTGTCCCCAGGGCCCCTTGTACCTGTTTCCCCCTGTACATATGTTCTGCATTGTATTATAAAATGTGTTGTATCTTTAAGAGTTATGTCACGTGATTGTCTGTCACCCAGGAGGTACCAGTGACCAGGTGATCCCAAGAGTGACCTATGGGATCCCTGCTAGTCTCTCCCTTAAAAGCCCTGGGTGGAGCTAGCTCGCTCTCTTGGAGCTCTTAGCTCTTGCTTCCTGCTGAGGTCCAGTGCAGTCGTGCCTAGTGTGTGTGTCCAGAGTGTTGGAGGCCTCAAAGTCAAGTCCTGCAGCCACCATTAATTCAAGTACACTAAGTCACAGCTTTATGAGTCCAGTCAAGTCTGTCACTGTCATCTCGACAAAAAATATGGGACATCTCTGAGAGGGGTGCTATCCGGCTTACAAATACATGAAAACAAGAAAACAATCAGACTGAAATGCCATTAAGGATGCACACCCAAAACCATGTAATGAAAAAATGATAAAGCTTTATTATAACACATATCAAAAAATGACGAGGGAAGACACAGTTTAAAAACACTTAAAAAGGCTCCAAAGAGCCGCATTACAACAGTGGGGCCAATGGTGGCCACCACAGGACATGAGTGGATGTAAGGGTCCCTCCTTGCACTCACAACAAAATAATAACAGAATCAATAACAATGTGGAAAGTCAAATCATGAATAGTAGAATACAATCACTGAAAGTGCAGACCACAAACGGAGGAAGGAGGAAGCATGGGCTGACTGAGTTATGCTTCCTCCTTTTGTGGTCTGCACTTTCAGTGATTGTATTCTACTATTCATGATTTGACTATGTTTCTTATGTCCCCCTCAGTGCCCGTCTGTTGTATTGTCTATTATCTATAACTGGCTTTAGGGGTGATCATACTAACTTGGTCTTCTTTCCACATTGTTATTGATTCTGTTACAGTTATTATTTTGTTGTGAGTGCAAGGAGGGACCCTTACATCCACTCATGTCCTGTGGTGGCCACCCTTGGCCCCACTGTTGTAATGCGGCTCTTTGGAGCCTTTTGAAGTGTTTTTAAACTGTGTCTTCCCTCGTAATTTTTTTGATATGTGTGTCATCTGTCAAGTCAGTGTGGTCTGCATTCAATTGTCCAGTCCTACTAGAAGTCCCAGCAAGCCCTTAAGGTCTCTGCGTCACTGGTCACCTCCATGGGCCCTGGCTGAACTGTATAGACTTTACAAACTGTCTACCCTCAGTAAAGCTACTGTTGTCCGTAACTTGGCATCGGAGTCTTTATTGCCACCGTGTCTAGCCCAGGATCCAGCGGTACACCTTCGAGTGGTTTTAGGCTAAACCACGCCCTGGCATCACAAATACAAGAGGTTAATGCCATCTGCCCCTAGGGTAACAACATCTGCCCTCATCACACCCTGCTACCACACATTGCATACCAAATGTTCATGTGTATGGAGAGGTTTTGGAAAATAGCATTCAGCTGTCAACTATTGAAAATGTATTGACACCTTTAACCCCTTAAGGACCAAGGACGTACCGGTACGTCCTTGGTCCTGCTCTTCTGATGTCATAGTGAAGCCGGGACCCAGCCTCTAATAGCGCGCAGCGCCGATCGCGACGCCGCACGCTATTAACCCTTTAGCCGCGCGCTCAGAGCTGAGCCGCGCGGCTAAAAGTGAAAGTGAAAGTTGCCGGCTAGCTCAGTCGGGCTGTTCGGGATAGCCGCGGCTAATCGCGGCATCCCGAACAGCTGACAGGACAGCGGGAGGGCCCCTTCCTGCCTCCTCGCTGTCCGATCGCCGAATGACTGCTCAGTGCCTGAGATCCAGGCATGAGCAGTCATGCGGCAGAATCGTTGATCACTGGTTTCTTATGAGAAACCAGTGATCAGCATAGGAGATCAGTGTGTGCAGTGTTATAGGTCCCTATGGGACCTATAACACTGCAAAAAAAAAGTGAAAAAAAAAAGTGAATAAAGATCATTTAACTCCTCCCCTATTAAAAGTTTGAATCACCCCCCTTTTCCAATAAAAAAAAAAAAACACAGTGTAAATAAAAATAAACATATATGGTATCACCGCGTGCGGAAATGTCCGAATTATAAAAATATATAATTAATTAAACCACTCGGTCAATGGCGTGAGCGCAAAAAAATTCCAAAGTCCAAAATAGTGCATTTTTGGTCACTTTTTATATCATTTAAAAATGAATAAGTCCTATCAATGCAAAAATGGTACCGTTAAAAACTTGAGATCACGGCGCAAAAAGTGAGCCCTCACACCGCCCCATACATGGAAAAATAAAAAAGTTATAGGGGTCAGAAGATGACAATTTTAAACGTATTAATTTTCCTGCATGTAGTTATGATTTTTTCCAGAAGTCCGACAAAATCAAACCTATATAAGTAGGGTATGATTTTAATCGTATGGACCTACAGAATAAAGATAAGGTGTCATTTTTACCCAAAAATGTACTACGTAGAAACGGAAGCCCCCAAAAGTTACAAAGCAGCGTTTTTTTTTTCAATTTTGTCGCACAATGATTTATATTTCCGTTTCACCGTAGATTTTTGGGCAAAATGACTGACATCATTACAAAGAAGAATTGGTGGTGCAAAAAATAAGCCATCATATGGATTTTTAGGTGCAAAATTGAAAGAGTTATGATTTTTTAAAGGCAAGGAGCAAAAAACGAAAATGCAAAAACGGAAAACCCCCGGTCCTTAACCCCTTAAGGACCAAGGGCGTACAGGTACGCCTTTGCTCCCTGGTACTTAAGGACCAAGGGCGTACCTGTACGCCCGTGGGAATTTCGGTCCCCGTCGCGCGCCGGGCGGGGATCGCGCCGGGGTGACTGCTTATATCTATCAGCAGGCACCCCGCGCAAATGCCCAGGGGGGTCATTAGACCCCCCCATGTCAGCGATCGGCGCAAATCGCAAGTGAATTCACACTTGCGATTTGCGCCGATTCCGGGTCATACGGGTCTATGGTGACCCGGTGACCCGGAATAGAAGGGGGATCGCGGGTGTCCTAGACACCCACGATCCCCCTGTAGCGATAGGAGTGAGGTGGCAGAGTTGCCACCCCTCCTATCTCTGCTATTGGTGGTCTAGACGCGACCACCAATAGCAGATCGGGGGCGGAGGGGTTTACTTTCGGTTTCCCCGTCCTGCCCTCCCACAATAGGCGGGGCAGGACGGGGAAACCGACAGGGACCGGCGCCGAAGATCCACTTACCCATCGGCGACGGCAGCGGCGACGATCAGCGGCGGCAGCGGGCGACGAACGGCGGAAGAAGAGGACCGCGACGCGGCTCCCTGGATCCAACGGAAGCCGGTGAGTTACTTAGCAACATCTGGAGGGCTACAGTCTGAGACCACTATAGTGGTCTCTAAACTGTAACCCTCCAGATGTTGCAAAACTACAACTCCCAGCATGCCCAGAGAGCTGTTTAGGCTTGCTGGGAGTTGCAGTTTTGCAACAGCTGGAGGTCTACAGTTTGAGACCACTGCAAAGTGATCTCTATACTGTGCACCTCCAGATCTTGCAAAACTACAACTCCCAGCATGCCCAGACAGCAGTTTGCTGTCTGGGCATGCTGGGAGTTGTAGTTTTGCAACATCTGGAGGTCCACAGTTTGGAGACCACTATGCAGTGGTCTCTAAACTATAGTTCTAAAGATGTTGCAAAACTGCACCTCCCAGCAAGCCTAAACAGCTCTCTGGGCATGCTGGGAGTTGTAGTTGCGATCCCTCCAGCTGTTGCATTACTACATCTCCCAGCATGCCTTTAGGCGATCAGTACATACTGGGAGTTGAAGTTTTGAACAGCTGGAGGCACACTGGTTGGAAAATACTGAGTTAGGTAACAGAACCTAACTGAAGGTTTTCCAACCAGTGTGCCTCCAGCTGTTGCAAAAGTACAACTCCCAGCATGCACGGTCTGTCAGTACATGCTGGGAGTTGTAGTTTTGAAACAGCTGGAGGTTTGCCACCCCATGTGAACGTACAGGGTACATTCACACTGGCGGGTTTACAGTAAGTTTTCTGCTTCAAGTTTGGGCTGTGGCAAATTTTTCACCGCAGCGCAAACTCCTAGCGGTAAATTCACTGTAAACCCGCCAGTGTGAACGTACCCTAAAAACACTACACTTACACATAATAAAGAGTAAAACACAACATATACACCCCTTACACTGTCCCCCTAATAAAAAATAAAAAACGTATTGTACGGCAGTGTTTCCAAAACAGAGCCTCCAGCTGCTGCAAAACAACAACTCCCAGCATTTCCGGACAGCCACTGACTGTCCAGGCATGCTGGGAGTTTAGCAACAGCTGGAGGCACCCTGTTTGGGAATCACTGGCGTAGAATACCCCTATGTCCACCCCTGTGCAATCCCAAATTTAGTCCTCAAATGCGCATGGCGCTCTCTCACTTCGGAGCCCTGTCGTATTTCAAGGAAACAGTTTAGTGCCACATATGGGGTATTTCCGTACTCGGGAGAAATTGCGTTACTAATTTTGGGGGCTTTTTTTCCTTTTACCCCTTATGAAAAAGAAAAGTTGGGTCTACACCAGCCTGTTAGTGTAAAAAAAATTTTTTTTTTACATTAACATGCTGGCGTTGTCCTTTACTTTTTATTTTCACGGGAGGTAAAAGGAAAAAAAGACCCCCAAAATTTGTAACGCAATTTCTCCTGAGTACGGAGATACCCCATATGTGGGCGTAAAATGCTCTGCGGACGCACAACAAGGCTCAGGAGTGAGAGCGCACCATGTACATTTGAGGCCTAAATTGGTGATTTGCACAGGGGTGGCTGATTTTACAGCAGTTCTGACATAAGCGCAAAACAATAAATACAGACATGTGACCCCATTTTGGAAACGACACCCCTCACGGAACGTAACAAGGGGTATAGTGAGCCTGAACACCCCACAGGTGTTTGACAAATTTTCATTAAAGTTGGATGGGAAAATGAAAAAAAAAAATTTTTTCACTAAAATGCTGGTGTCACCCTAAATTTTTCATTTTCACAAGGGAAAATAAAAAAAGCCCCCCAAAATTTGTAACCCAATTTCTTCTGAGTAAGAGCATACCCCATATGTGGATGTAAAGTGCTCTATGGGTGCACTACAATGCTCAGAAGAGAGGGAGCGCCATTGGGATTTTGAAGATAAAATTTGTCCGGAATTGAAGGCCACTTGTGTTTACAAAGCCCCCATGGTACCAGAACAATGGACCCCCCCCCATATGTGACCCCATTTTGGAAACTACACCCCTCATGTAATGTAATAAGGGGCGCAGTGAGCATTTACGCCCCACAGGTGTCTGACAGATTTTTGGAACAGTGCTCCGTGAAAATGAAAAATTTAAGTTTCCATTTGCACAGCCCACTGTCCCAAAGATCTGTCAAACGCCAGTGGGGTGTAAATGCTCACTGCACCACTTATTAAATTCTGTGAGGGGTGTAGTTTCCAAAATGGGGTCACATGTGGGGGGGTCCACTGTTCTGGCACCACGGGGGGCTTTGTAAATGCACATGGCCCCTGACTACCATTCCAAACGAATTCTCTTTCCAAAAGCTCAATGGTGCTCCTCCTCTTCTGAGCATTGTAGTTCGCCCGTAGTGCACTTCAGGTCCACTTATGGGGTACCTCCATACTCAGAAGAGATGGGGTTACAAATTTTGGGGGGTATTTTCTGCTATTAACCCTTGCAAAAATTAGAAATTTGGGGGGAAACACACATCTTAGTGAAAAAAATATATATATTTTTTTACATATGCAAAAGTCGTGAAACCTGTGTGGGGTATTAAGGCTCACTTTATTCCTTGTTACGCTCCTCAAGGGGTCTAGTTGCCAAAATTGTATGCCATGTGTTTTTTTTTTGCTGTTCTGGCACCATAGGGGCTTCCTAAATGCGACATGCCCCCCGAGCAAAATTTGCTCTCAAAAAGTCAAATATCACTCCTTCTCTTCGGAGCATTGTAGTTCGCCCGTAATGCACTTCATGCCAACTTATGGGGTGCCTCCATACTCAGAAGAGATGGGGTTACAAATTTTGGGGGGTATTTTCTGCTATTAACCCTTGCAAAAATGCGAAATTTGGGGGGAAACACACATTTTAGTGGAAAAAAAAATTATTTTTTTTACATATGCAAAAGTCGTGAAACACCTGTGGGGTATTAAGGCTCACTTTAATCCTTGTTACGTTCCCCAAGGGGTCTAGTTTCCAAAATGGTATGCCATGTGGGTTATTTTTGCTGTTCTGGCACCATAGGGGCTTCCTAAATGCAACATGCCCCCCAAAAACCATTTCTGAAAAACGTACTCTCCAAAATCCCCTTGTCGCTCCTTCGCTTCTGAGCCCTCTACTGCGCCCGCCGAACACTTTACATAGACATATGAGGTATGTGCTTACTCGAGAGAAATTGGGCTACAAATACAAGTATACATTTTCTCCTTTTACCCCTTGTAAAAATTCAAAAATTGGGTTTACAAGAACATGCGAGTGTAAAAAATAAAGATTGTGAATTTTCTCCTTCACTTTGCTGCTATTCCTGTGAAACACCTAAAGGGTTAAAACACTTACTGATTGTAATTTTGAATACTTTGGGGGGTGTAGTTTTTATAATGGGGTCATTTGTGGGGTATTTCTAATGGGAAGACCCTTTAAATCCACTTCAAACCTGAACTGGTCTCTGAAAAAAAGCGAGGTTCAAAATTATGTGAAAAATTGGAAAAGTGCTGCTGAACTTTGAAGCCCTCTGGTGTCTTCCAAAAGTAAAAACTCGTCAATTTTATGATGCAAACATAAAGTAGACATATTGGAAATGTGAATAAAATAAAAAAATATTTTGAATATCCATTTTCCTTACAAGCAGAGAGCTTCAAAATTTTAAAATTTTTCATCAAATTTTGGGATTTTTCACCAAGAAAGGATGCAAGTTACCACAAAATTTTACCACTATGTTAAAGTAGAATATGTCACGAAAAAACAATCTCGGAATCAGATTGATAACTAAAAGCATTCCAGAGTTATTAATGTTTAAAGTGACAATGGTCAGATGTGCAAAAAACGCTCTGGTCCTAAGGTGTAAAATGGCCTGGTCCTTAAGGGGTTAAGGGGTTAAAGGGGTACTCCGGTGGAAAACTTTTTTTTTTTTAATTAACTGGTGCCAGAAAGTTAAATAGATTTGTAAATCACTTCTATTAAAAAACCTTAATCCTTACAGTACTTATTAGCTGATGAATACTACAGAGGAAATTATTTTCTTTTTGGAACACAGAGCTCCCTGCTGACATCATGACCACAGTGCTCTCTGCTGACATCTCTCTCCATTTTAAGAACTGACCAGAGTAGGAGAATATCCTCATAGAAAACATATGCTGCTCTGGACAGTTCCTAAAATGGACAGAGATGTCAGAAGAGAGCACTGTGGTCATGATGTCAGCAGTGAGCACTGTGTTCCAAAAAGAAAATAATTTCTTCTGTAGTATTCAGCAGCTAATAAGTACTGGAAGGATTAAGATTTTTTTTTTATAGAAAGTGTGCATGTGGTCTCAACCAGTTCTAAACCATGTAAACCTTTGATTATATGTGATAAAAGTACAATATGTGTTATATGTAAATTCTAAGAATACTTTCCTGGAGAACCATCCCAAGCTAGTATGACAACTAGAGATGAGCGAACTTACAGTAAATTCGATTCATCACGAACTTCTCGGCTCGGCAGTTAATGACTTTTCCTGCAAAAATTAGTTCAGCTTTCCGGTGCTCCGGTGGGCTGGAAAAGGTGGATACAGTCCTAGGAGACTCTTTCCTAGGAATGTATCCACCTTTTCCAGCCCACCGGAGCACCTGAAAGCTGAACTAATTTACGCAGGATAAGTCATCAACTGCCGAGCCGAGAAGTTTGTGACGAATCGAATTTACTGTAAGTTCGCTCATCTCTAATGACAACTGATCACAGCGATTTCATTTATATACACTGAAAATAATTTCCCGCTTCCTAGGATGACAACCTAGGTTCATGCAGTTTAACATTTATAACTTAGTTGTCTACTCTGAGTTATAAAATCAACCGTAATTATGTGTAGTATTTGACAGCACAATATAATTATTCAGGGCAATGTGTCTATAACATAGACTCTCCTGTAAAACATTAAACACAAAAGAAATTGCCATAAATGTTCTTTCTGCTATGTCTAAGGTACTAGAAGTGGCTCGTGTTCTGATAAAAGAGCTCTGCAAGAGCAAGGAGTTGCGCAAACTGCGCCTGTGGCGGTCAAGGTGCCTTTTAAAAGTTAGAAGCATTGTAAAAATGAAACCTAGTTTCTGCTTTGTTATGACAAATATCTGCACTGGCTACGAAGCCTCTTAAAGCAATATTCTTAAAATTATTATTAAAGTGCTTGCCAAAAGTAAAAGTGTATATGACCAGTTATTACTGTTTGATTGAAAATAACTTTTTTTCTTTAGCAATCGTCAAACATACTTTGTTAGCAATCATCCTCCATACATACAATGTACTGCAACGTAGTGCAGGCTAGGAGGCAGCACACAATAAATTATTACAATTACTGTATATAGGACAACAGTATAATGTACAGCATGGGTCCCTCTACCCTATACATTATACCACATGCTACACTAACATTCCTGCACACTGTAAGAGGTGTATCTGTTTGAGCTCCCCCGGTTGTTTGCAGAGCCTGTGGTTGCTGTGGTTATACCCTAGCCTATCCTGTCTTCTGTTTCTTTGGCCAATTAGGTGCCTTGTGTGACCACACCCGGCTAGCTCTACCTATTTAAAGGGGTACTCCAGTGGAAAACAGTTTTTTTTTTTTTTTTTTTATCAACTGGTGCCAGAAAGTTAAACAGATTTGTAAATTACTTCTTTAAAAAAAATCTTGATTCTTCCAGTACTTATCAGGTGCTGTATGCTCCACAGGAAGTTGAGTCGTTCTTTTAAGACTGACCACAGTGCTCTCTGCTGACGCCTCTGTCCGTGTCAGGAACTGTCCAGAGCAGGAGCAAATCCCCATAGCAAACCTTTCCTGCTCTGGACGGTTCCTGACATGGACTGAGGTGTCAGCAGAGAGCACTGTAGTCAGACAGAAAGGAATTATACAACTTCTGGATCATACAGCAGCTGATAAGTACTGGAAGGGTTAAAAAAAATTATAGAAGTAATTTACAAATCTGTTTAACTTTATGGCACCAGTTGATTTGAAAAAATATTTTTTTTCCACCAGAATACCCCTTTAAGCATGCAGTGTTCTATCAGATCTTGCTTGTGAAAGTAGTTCTATTCTTTAGCTAGCTTACTCCTAAATTTGATTCTGTATTCTTGTTCTGTGACTTCTTGTTAACCCTTCGCTCTCAATTCGGTACTTTTGCTGTCCTTCTGGTTTTCTGATCCGGCTTGCTGACAATCTTATCTGTTTGTCTCACTGTTAGTATTGTATCCTGTGCGTGTTAACCCATTGTGTCCAGACTGTTTCTCCCTGACCCTTACTGTATATCTGTAGTTTGTTGTTTTGACCTTTGACAGTGGTTCTGGGTGAGAGCTAAAGTGCTCTGTTTCCTTGCCTATATGTGACACACACTTTATAAAACAATGTTCAACAACAGAGCGTTGTAGACAGTGATAGAGAATGGGGTTTGTGAAAGAAGGTAGTAGAAGGTGGGGGGATCAGTTTTAAAACTAAATTAACCCCTTTATAACCCAGCGATTTCTTTTATTTATTTTTGGCTCATGTTTTTTCGCTTATCCACAGTCCTAACTATTGGTGTTACTTGTGTTCCAGTGTTCATAGTACCGTTTTGGTGTGTAGACTGTACCAAGGGCTACGTACACATGTGTATGGTATATTCTCCACATACTTTATATGGCTGCCTGTGGTGAGAGAGCGGAGGACTGCGGGATCCTGCAAAAATTTACCGTATTTATCGGCGTATAATTTTTAGCCTAAAGTCTATGTGCGTGTTATACGCCGATACACCCCCAGGAAAGGCAGGGGGAGAGAGTCCGTCGCTGCCCGCTTCTCTCCCCCTGCCTTTCCTGGGGTCTAAAGCCCTGCTGCCGGCCCTTCTCTCCCCCTGGCTATCGGCGCCACTGCCCGATCTGTCCCCCTGACTATCGGATCCGGCGCCCCCATTGCCGGCGCCGATAGCCAGGGGGAGAGAAGCGGCGCCGACAGACAGGGGGAGAGAAGGGGCAGCGGCACCCATTGCCGGCGCCGCTGCCCCGTTGCCTCCCCCCATCCCCGGTGGCATAATTACCTGTTGCCGGGGTCGGGTCCGCACTGCTTCAGGCCTCCGGCGTTCGTCCCCTGCGTCGTTGCTATGCGCTGCACAGTGCGGCGAATGACGTCAGTGCGCCGTGCAGTGCATAGCAACGACGCAGGGGACGCATGCCGGAGGCCTGAAGCAGCGCGGAACCGACCCCAGCAACAGGTAATTATGCCACCGGGGATGGGGGGGGGGGCAGCGGCGCCGGCAATGGGTGCCGCTGCCCCTTCTCTCCCCATGGCTGTCGGCACCGCTTCTCTCCCCCTGGCTAGTCAGGGGGACAGAACGGGCAGCGCCGCCGATAGCCAGGGCGAGAGAAGGGCCGGCAGCAGACCTAAAGCAGCGCAGACCCGACCCCGGCAACAGGTAATTATGCCACCGGGGATGGGGGGAGGCAACGGGGCAGCGGCGCCGGCAATGGGTGCCGCTGCCCCTTCTCTCGCCCTGGCTGTCGGCGCCGCTTCTCTCCCCCTGGCTATCGGCGCCGGCAATGGGGCGCCGGCACCGATAGTCAGGGGGACAGAACGGGCAGCGGCGCCGATAGCCAGGGGGAGAGAAGGGCCGGCAGCAGGGCTCTAGACCCCAGGAAAGGCAGGGGGAGAGAAGCCGGCAGTGACGGCCTCTCTCCCCCTGCCTTTCCTGGGGGTGTATCGGGGTATACACGCGCACACACGCACCCTCATTTTGCCATGGATATTTGGGTAAAAAACTTTTTTTACCCAAATATCCTTGGTAAAATTAGGGTGCGTGTTATAGGCCGGTGCGTGGTATACCCCAATAAATACGGTACTTGCTGATGGACTACTTCAGGTATAGTAAAGTTATTAGTTATCTGTTCATTTAATTAATGGTAAATCTTATAGATTTTTCCAACACATTCCGGATGTGCTTATACAATATCCGATGGATCTTATTCATATATTAGAAGTGTATCTAAACTGAGTGATCATTTCTAAAGAATTTGTATGATTCTGTTCTATTTATTTCTGTATTGTTCTTTTGGCCGTGTTTGTTATCTATTGGCCAATTCTGTTTTGTGAAAACATTTTCTGGAAAAATTCAATAAAAATTATTTGAACCTCACATTCTAAGACCTATAACTTTTTTTTAATTTTACTACTGACAAAGTTGTATTAAGGTTTCTTATTTGTGGGACAAGTTGTACTTTTCATTGGCATACTTTATTTTATCATATAATGTATTGCGGGGCTAGAACAAAAATATATGTAGGGCAAAATTGAAAAAACATAGGGAATTGTGCAATTTTGTGGGACAATAATTTTTTCCGGGTTCACAATATGGTAAATCTGACATGCTATCTTTATTCTATGGATTAGCACAATTTCAATGATACCAAACTTGGGTCATTTTTTTCTCGATTTAAGGTTAAAAAAATCGAAAACTAAAAAAAAAAAAAAAAAAAGTTTATTTAATGCCATGTTTTGACCCCTATAACTGTTTATTATTTTTCCACCTACGGAGCTATTAGCTGTAGTTTTTAACTGTTCCACTTTTGCATATATATGACTTTTTGATCACTTATTATGTTCATTCTGGGACGTGATGTGACCAAAAATCAATTAATCAATTGTGGCATTTACATATTTTTTTTTGCATTTACGGCGTTCACAGTGTATGATCAGGAACACCATCATTTAATAGTTTGGAAAATTATGCACATGGCTATACCAAATATGTGTATTATTATTATTATTTTTACAGTGTTTTATTTGAAAAATGAGGAAAAGGGGTTGTTTTGAACTTTTATTAGGGGGGAGGATTTTTTAATAACTTTATTTTAACTTTTTTTTTTTTTACACATTCCCCCCCCCCTCCAAGTGTCGATCATAAGCCATTATTAGATGGCTTACATAGATCAATGTCTTGCTATTGTATTTCATTGATCTTTCATTCATCTAAGTTTTCGGCGCACGATTTCTAAGGGCTGCCAAAGCAATCGCCAATCCATGGAGCATTGGGAAGGATGAGTAAATCCCCGTTCTTTCCCGGCAACCCATCTGCAGGCCGCGATTACATCACGGAGCTACAGATGGGTCCACTAGACCCCAGGGAATACTGGCATTAAATGTTTAAATGCTGTGATCGCTATTGATCACGGAATTTAACCATTTCAATGATGGACATGGGAGCCAGCTCCGATGCCTGTCATTACCGGCAGATGTCTGCTGCTCATAGCAACGGGGATCTGCCGGTTAGGCCGAGGACCCGACCCACAGGCCCGCTTCATGTTCCCCTCACCCATACTGGTACGTCACAGGTCGGGAAGTGGTTAATAAACAAAACACAAGAGGGGAGAGACAAAAGGAGATGGTTGAGAATCCTTTCTTGACTACAAGATATTACATGGAATTTCCATTAAAACGTTCCTTTAATATAGTTAATCTGCCTGATGTGACCTTGGTTGTGAAACCACAGGGGCAATGCTACTTCTTGAGGAGAGCGATATGTGAAGGTATGTGAATACTTGTAGGCATTCATGCTCCACTGAGCATTCTGGGAAAAAGGATATGCAAATCAGCTCTCTGATACCACCTTTTGTTGGTAGCTTACACTTTAAATCAGTGTTTTACTGGGGATACAGTGCAATTGGAAAGTCTTCAGACTCTTTCGCTGTTTTCACATTTTGTCATGTTTGTGCTTTTTACCATCAGTTTCCACTCAATTATGGACATTTATCAACGGGTTTAGTCAGGTTTTCTTTACTATAATTGTCGCAAAATTGTCGCAACTGCGACTACACGATTTTTCGTGCGACATTTTGACTGGAAAGCGAGAAAAGCAAGTTTTCCTAAAATTTACTATGTAGTAATAATTTTAAAATGGACTACGGGTAGTCAGGTATTTATTAACTGCGACAGTCGCAACTGCGCAAAAAAAAGTCGCAACAGCGTTAAAAATTGACTAAATTTACTCCAGCTCAAACATGGAGCAGAAAAAGCTACTACCAAAGTAAAAAAGGAAAAATTGCTTACGTGAAAGAAAATTATCAACAGGCTGAAACCAGTTGATAAATACGTCGCACATAAGCAAAAAAAAAGTAAGGAAAAAATTACTAAAAAAAAGAATACATAAGCAAACATTGATAAATGTCCCTCAATATCCAAAAATGACAAAGTTAAATAAAAATCTTTGCTTATCTTTGCATGTCCAGTCTTCTTGGGTATGATGCCACAAGGTTTGCTCACTTAGATTTAATGGGTTTCTGACATTCTACCCTGCAGATCATTTAAAGCTCTGTCAAATCGTTTTGGAATTGTTGGTAGTCAGCCATTTTCAGGTCTCTCCAGAGATGATCTAGTGGGTTCAAGTCAGGTTCTGGCTGGGTCACTCAGTGACATTCACAGAGTTGTCGCTAAACTAAATGTTTAAAATTCTGTTTTACTTGTTCATTATGGGGTGCCAAGTGAAAAATAATGTGGGACTGATAATGATGTGGTCAGTGTTTGGGTGCAGTGGTCATATGTCATATGTATTAAGAGGAACCAGAAAGCAATGGAATGTGATTGTTGGGGGTAAGTAAGGCGAGTATTTCTTCTTTTATTATTTGATACCATTCTGAGCCATTTAAAAGAAAAACATGTCAGTGACAGGTGATTCATTTTACAAATATCTCCTTTGGGGAAACATTTCATGACAGACATTTGGAAGATTTAAACTGTACAGTATGAAGCAGGTATGTTGTATTTTACTATGTTTACACAGTGGAATGTCGGTGCAGAATTTCGCCGGAATATTCCGCACAGACATTCCGCTGCAGCTTTGATTTCAATGGGATTTCAATGGGATTCAATCCTGATTCTGCCGTCAGCAGACAGAATATACTTGTCTATTCATTCTGCGAATTCCGCTCTGAAGTGCCCATTTTGGGCCGTGTGAACCCGGCCTAATACAACATAACCTTGGCTCTAAGCCGAGGGCGTACTCACCATATTGACACATTGGAGAGAGAGGGGACCCCGTCCTAGTTGGTTTCTTTTTTTATTGATATGACAATGTGCAGACCTCCTCTCTCCAAGGAACTGCATTGTCAGCAAATTAATGGAGGGGGCATTGATCAATTGTTCGTGGAAATAAGAAGGGAATAAGCGCCAGACTTTTCTGTCCTGGAGGCAAAATCATATGCCATAACAAGAGGCCCATTTGAATATTTGCCTCTGGGCCCCCTTTCTTCTGTGTGTACCACTAGTCTAAGCTAATGAGGATTTACAAGCATGCTGTCACGATTCGGCTCACAGGTAGTGGATCCTCTGTGTCAGCGAGGGATTGGCGTGGACCGTGCTGGTGGACCGGTTCTAAGAGGCTACTGGTTTTCACCAGAGCCCACCGCAAAGCGGGATGGTCTTGCTGCGGCAGTAGCAACCAGGTCGTATCCACTAGCAACGGCTCAACCTCGCTGACTGCTGAGAAGGCGTGGGACAGAAGGACTAGGCAGAGGCAAGGTCAGACGTAGCAGAAGGTCGGGGGCAGGCGGCAAGGTTCGTAGTCAAGATGGATAGCAAGGGTTCAGGTAACACAGGCTTTGGACACACTAAACGCTTTCACTGGCACAAGGCAACAAGATCCGGCGAGGGAGTGCAGGGGAAGTGATCAGATATAGTCTGGGAGCAGGTGGGAGCCAATTAAGCTAATTGGGCCAGGCACCAATCATTGGTGCACTGGCCCTTTAAGTCTCAGAGAGCTGGCGCGCGCGCGCCCTAGAGAGCGGAGCCGCGCGCGCCAGCACATGACAGCAGGGGACCGGGACGGGTAAGTGACCTGGGATGCGATTCGCGAGCGGGCGCGTCCCGCTGTGCGAATCGCATCCCCGACGGCCATGACAGTGCAGCGCTCCCGGTCAGCGGGACTGACCGGGGCGCTGCGGGGAGAGAGACGCCGTGAGCGCTCCGGGGAGGAGCGGGGACCCGGAGCGCTAGGCGTAACAGTACCCCCCCCTTAGGTCTCCCCTTTTCTTTGTCCGGTAACTGCCTCCCCTGGGATGAGGACACCGGGAAAGAATGGAGGGTTTCCTCAACGGCAGGCAGTACAGCAGGAGTGGGAATGGGGACGGAGGGCAGAGGGCGAAGCCTGGCACGGGGCAGTGTGACACCAGGACGGGGGCCATGAGGAGGCACTGAGGCTTGCCTGACGGGACTGGGAGGGGGGGAGAGGCACTTCCTATGGCAGGCAGAGTCCCAGTTCTTGATCTCCCCGGTGGTCCAATCAAGGGTGGGAGAATGAAGCCGGAGCCATGGCAGACCGAGGAGGACCTCAGAGGTACAGTTGGGAAGGACGAATAACTCAATCCTTTCGTGGTGGGGTCCAATACACATCAGGAGGGGTTCTGTGCGGTAACGCACGGTGCAATCCAATCTGACTCCGTTGACCGCGGAAATGTAGAGCGGCTTGACGAGACGGGTCACCGAGATGCGGAATTTATTCACAAAAGACTCCAGAATAAAATTCCCAGAGGCACCAGAGTCCAAGCAGGCCACGGCTGAGAGGGAGGAGTTGGCTGAAGGAGAAATCCGCACGGGCACCGTGAGACGTGGAGAAGCAGACTTAGAACCAAGAGACGCCACACCCACGTGAGCTGGGTGCGTGCGTGCGTTTCCCAGACGTGGAGGACGGATAGGGCAATCCACCAAGAAATGCTCGGTACTGGCACAGTACAGACAGAGATTTTCTTCCCTACGGCGATTCCTCTCTTCCTGGGTCAGGCGAGACCGATCCACTTGCATGGCCTCCTCGGCGGGAGGCCCAGGCGTAGACTGCAAAGGATGCTGTGGGAGAGGTGCCCAGAGTCTTTTTCCTGGCGGAGCTCTTGGTGTCGCTCAGAAAAACGCATGTCAATGCGGGTAGCCAAATGGATGAGTTCTTGCAGGTTGGCAGGAATCTCTCGTGCGGCCAGCACATCCTTGATGCGACTGGATAGGCCTTTTTTAAAGGTCGCGCAGAGAGCCTCGTTATTCCATGATAACTCGGAAGCAAGAGTACGAAATTGGATGGCGTACTCGCCCACTGAAGAATTACCCTGGACCAGGTTCAACAGGGCAGTCTCGGCAGAAGAAGCTCGGGCTGGCTCCTCGAAGACACTCCGGACTTCAGCGAAGAAGGACTGGACTGTGGCTGTGGCAGGATCATTGCGGTCCCAGAGCGGTGTGGCCCAAGACAAGGCCTTTCCTGAAAGGGGGAGGAGCGGGGACCCGGAGCGCTAGGCGTAACACATGCTTTATAGACTAATGCCCTAAATTTGTACTTCCATCATACTGCCTTGAATACTTTTCTTTCCCATAGAAAAGCTGCATAGATTACAAGTTAAAAAGTATTTGAGATGCATCAATTTGGACAAATGTGGCATTACAATCTATCACATTAAAACATGACCTTGATATTCAGAAGAAGAAAAGAACATGCCCGTCCGATTGAACATATTGTAATGCCTTTGCCCAATCTGGATAAATCATGCATATGTGAATTTATTAGGCTTTCTTTGTTTAAATCTTATTTAATACGTATCAACAATTATAGACTCTCATTTGTTAAATACAGGAATGAGCCGGAATTCTTTGGAAACCATAACAAAAAACAGGTTGGACAACAATAAGTGATGACTTACATTTTTTTTATTAACTAATAAATGACTAATAATAACCTTAGCAACACATATGTTATACACTCGATAACAACCCGGAAGGCCAGCATGCACGGCTGAGTGACAGATACAGTATTTTATGGCGGTATTTCATCGAATCAATATTTCAAAACTTCTGCTGTCAAGTGTTGTCGACAAGAAAATTGACAGGGTGGAGCAGTGATTGTTCTTCAGAACTGGAGTGGAATTTACCTTTGTGGAGATGACTAAATCACAGTACATTGTACATTGACTGACAGGAACAAGGGAGTCTGAGGGTCCATTCACATTACGGATTTTCCAAGAGGAATCCTGCTCCGGAATTAAAGGGGTTATCCAGGAAAAAAAAAAATTTTTATATATCAACTGGCTCCAGAAAGTTAAACAGATTTGTAAATTACTTCTATTAAAACACCTTAATAATTTCAGTACTTATGAGCTGATGAAGTTGAGTTGTTCTTTTCTGTCTAAGTGCTCTCTGATGACACCTGTCTTGGAAACCGCCCAGTTTAGAAGCAAATCCCCATAGCAAACCTCTTCTACTCTGTGCAGTTCCTGAGACAAGCAGAGATGTCAGCAGAGAACACTGTTGCCAGACAGAAAACAACAACTCAACTTCAGCAGCTGATAATTATTGAAAGGATTAAGATTTTTTAATAGAAGTAATTTACAAATCTGTTTAACTTTCTGGAGACAGTTGATATAAAAAAAAAAAGTTTTTTCTTGAAATACCCCTTTAAGCTTGGAAAATATGGTGCAGCAGCCTTCCATTGTTCTCAATAGAACTCTGCTGCACCATACACATTCACAATAGATGTTCCTCTGTGGAAATTCTGAACCCCAGACTGGCATATGAGCACTCTTTCCTGATGTTCATACTCTGGCAGGCAAAATTAGCACTCCCTTGAGATGTTTTAAGAAAATTCACATATTTTATTTGCATGTGGCCCATATACAATAAATAAAAGTTGATTGATATTTAAACAACTGATGAACAAATGTCTGATGAATTCCATCCATTGTGTGAGACAGTGACAGGAATGGTAGCCGGGGATTGCCATATTTCCCCAAGTTACTTATCATATGTAAATACTAGTTTTCAGGAGGAACATATGTCATCCAAGGAAAGCTGGGTGAGATATTGTAAATCCAGAAATTGTTATATCCCTGGTGAGTCTTAGCTTGCTAGGTACTTTATTTGGGTCTGAATTTTTATGAGATGAAAAGCAAGGTTTTTATTGGGGCCTTTCATGCCATCACTTGGGCCACTCCAGGTATCAGAATAGCTCAGATCAGCACAGGTGCTGAAGACAACTCATCACTGGGCTTTTAAACTAGATAAGAGTCAGTCTGCAGGGGAGGCTGTGAGAAACCTGCAGCACTGATAATAGTTTCAATCTGGAGGTTTGCACCTCTCAGGGGACTTTGTAATATGTGTAAGTAACACATTTGTAAGCCACGTGTATAGACAAAGAAGAGATCTGTATAGTTAATAGTGTTGAGCGGCACAGGCCATATTCGAATTCGCAAATATTCGTGAATATATGGTTGAATATTCGTCATATATTCGCTAAATTCGCATATTCGTAATATTCTCGTTTTATTTTCGCATATGCGAAAATTCGCGTATGCAAAAAATAACATATGCGAAAATTAGCATAGACAAAAATTAGCATAAGTGAAAATTCGCATATGCACGCCAGTCTCACACAGTAGTATTAGAGCCTTCTTTACACCACACAAGCTGGAAGCAGAAAGGGATGATCACTGTGATGTGTACTGTGAAAAAAATTAAAATAAATAAACGAATATTCGTAATTACGAATATATAGTGCTATATTCATGAATATTCGAGAATTCGCGAATATAAGATATTCGCGAATAAAATTCGCATTGCGAATATTCACGAGCAACACTAATAGTTAATCCTGAAAAAGCAAGATTTATTTTTGTGTTTATTCCTGAGCATCAAGACTGTATTTGTTTTGTTACTGGGAAAAAAATCAAGAAAAGAGAAGCCTTTTTGAAATCTTACTTAGGTGTCCCAGTCTATGACTTCTATTTGGTCGCTATTTGACTGGTTTTATGAAGCTAATCTTCCACAGTACACAAAGGTGTGGTTAAAACTAAACTTTCTGTAATGGAGACAGTAAAATACAGAAAACACAGTGTGACTCTAGCCTAAGGTGTATGGGCACATTTATCTCCTCATATGGTAGCTGTTTTTTTTTTTATTTACTGCCCTCAAAGGAGTTATGTGGTGCAGGACAACTTATCCCCTATCCAAAGGATAGGGGATAAGTGTCTGATCATGCTGGGACCCCCACAATCTCCTGCATGGTGCCCCGGTTCATTGCAGGGGAGGAGCTGTGTCGGCCATGGCAGGAGGCGGTGGCTAACATACCCCCTCCATGCATCTCTATAGGAGATACGGTGTTCCTTCCTGTGGGGGACATCAGTTTCCTTGCACAGAGCGAAAATCTTTCCATGCACAAGGAGAGCGGGGTGCAATGCAGGAGATCGCTGGAGGTCCCATCGGTCATACCCCCCCGCGATAAGACACTTATCCCCTATACAAAGGAGTCCTGCACCACATTACTTCTTTAAATACAGAGTAAGGTAACTTACATATACTGTCCCTTGTGCCATTCCCATGGTGCCTGGGTCCATGCTGCCACTGTTCCTATTGGCATTATGACATGCTGGCGCAAAGAAAGATGCCTGCTCAGCCAGTCCCATTGGCTATGTGGTGACCTGCGGTGTATGGCGGGACCACGGGGTGTAGCGGTGTAGGTGGTGGGGCCAGATGGTATTAACCCCTGGGGCAAGATGTTGTTAAGCCCCAGTGTTCGTGACACCAGAATGTGGTTGTATGGTGTAGGGCACTGTCAACAACCAACCCGGCATATATTAAAAGAGAGTCCAAAGCAGGTTTTGATGCAACTGGAACTTTACTGAAGAAGGCAGAATAACGTTTCTTACAGATAGGCAACCTCCACAGAGGTGACTGGGACACAGTGAACCTCTCAGGCTTGCTTGGACTTGTTATGGTAATAATAATGATGCAGGCCACTGTGCTACTGTTATGACTTTGGTAGGGACAGTAGAGACTTGACTTGTAGACATAGAAGACTTACAGATTAGATGTGGCTGCAGACTTGTAGGCTTTGGCCTAGCTGTACTGAACTGAACTTTTACAGAACTTGTGCTTACTTTCTTGTCCAGGAATCAAGGGAAAGAGACCTAGAGTGGAGAATGCAGCCCCTTATATATTAGGGGGCTGGACTAAAGCCCATTGGTAGCTGGTTACCTGTGGTTACCTGCGCCTCTTGAACTCTGGGTATCATGTGATCACATATCACATGACTATATCACATGACCTTAGGAAGGTCCTATACAGTTTAAACATCCCAATAACCTTTGCACATAGCTTATATTCACTGTACAATACTTATAATAAATGTACATGAGTAATATACAATAATAATGACCTAGGGGAATCCTGCAGGAGAGCCCTGTGGACCTGAGGGACTCTACCTGAGGGGACTTTAGGAACTGTACTGAATCATGTTCTGTATCGGAGATACAGTATATTAATAAAAAGAAGGCGGCGCTCTAATCCCAAAATATATGAAATGAGGTGTGTGTTACTCACCCGGTGTGAGTGGGGGACACACTGGGTGTGTACTCCCCCACAAACACCCTGGGTCCTCTTCAAACGTGATATTAATCTCCCAGTCTCTGACACAAGGACATCCCTTTCAGGAGTGCGCAAGGTATTCTGGAAGACCCATAGGGAATCCGTAGCAAAAAATAAAAACAAATATAGAAAAAGACCAGCGCTCAGAGTAGGAGAAATGGCAGAATAGTTTCAGGTAGTCATAAGAAGCAGAGGAATGGTTCACTTACTTCATATGGGGGGAGTGTAAGACCAGGTCTCACATACTATCCCCCCTCCAGGAAAGCATATAGGTAATGACCAGTAGAAGTCCTCACATATCAAAAGGGTAGTAATAGCAACGCGTTTCGGAGGTCATATATATAGCCTCCTTCTTCAGGCATACATTACATATACAATAACCTTATTGAGGTTATTACATCCAGGACCGTCGTGCTCGCGTCGCCGCCCTGG
The DNA here is from genome assembly GCF_029499605.1 of Hyla sarda. Lineage (NCBI taxonomy): Eukaryota > Metazoa > Chordata > Amphibia > Anura > Hylidae > Hyla > Hyla sarda. The sequence goes on along the minus strand of NC_079193.1, from coordinate 89,135,465 downwards.
TCAGCTTGGATCAAGAGAAGGCTTTTGACCGTGTCTCCCACGTGTTCATGGGCAGGGCTTTGCGCAAGCTGGGTCTGGGGAAGATGTTTTGCTCTTTTGTTAACATCATGTACTTTGATATTTACAGCACGGTGTTGTGAATGGCTGGAAGACTAACCCCTTTCCAATTCTTTCAGGGGTTGGACAAGGCTGCCCTCTTTCACCTCTTCTTTTTGTTTGTGTTATAGAGCTCTTCACTGAGACTATCCAGCAGAATTGAGAGATCTGAGGGATCACTGCACCAGATCGCTACGAGGTCAAGTGCTCGCTCTACATGAACGACATGACCTTCTTCTGCGCTGACCAGCGTTCGGTGACTGCCCTCGTCCAGACCTGCAAGGACTTTGGCAAAGCTTCGGGGGCAAAAGTCAACTGCGGGAAGTCGGAAGCTATGCTCTTCGGAGCGTGGCACCTGACTTCTTCAGCCCCCTTCCCCTTTACTGTTAAACCAGACTTCATTCAAATCCTTGGAGTCTGGTTCAGGAAGGGAGGAGTGGCCCTTGGCAAGACCGAATGGCAAAGATGAATTCCAAGATTGGACTGTGGAGCTCCAGAAAGCTCTCTATGGAGGGCAAAACACTGGTCCTGCGGAGTGAAGTTTTGCCTGTGCTCCAATACACCGCACAGACCTGGCCTTCCCATGCCACCGTTTGCAAGGCCATCACCCGGACAGTGTTTCGTTTCATCTGGGGCAAAATGGACAGAATCAAGGGGCCTGTGATGTACAAGGAGCCCCGCAAGGGAGTACCCGATATCCCCACTCTGCTGAGGGCCTCCTTTGCATGTGTCAGCGTTCAGCAAACTCTTGTTGAAAAGACGGGCTCAGCATTCAGGTCCATGTCTCGCTTGTTCCTCATGCCCCTCTGAAGACAGCTGGGCTGGGACAGGTGGTACAGCTCCATCCCTTACAACTGGAACACTCCCTGTTTCTATTGGGATGTTGTCCAGTTTGTGAGGGAGCACCAGCTGGAGGGTCTAAAGCCTGACCTGTGGAAGGCAAAGACTATCTACAAGCTCATCTGAGCTAAAGACTTGTTGGAACTGGTTCCGGGGCTCCCCGCAGCCACTGCAGAGACAGTTTGGACTAATGTGGCCTCAAAGCGGCTTGCCAATGGACACAAGAACTTGTCATGGATGGCCAATAAGGGAGGTCTCTCTCAGGTCATTCATGCATGCCCGCGACCTGTGCAGAACCCGGTACTGCCCCCAGTGCTCCTATGTGGAGGAAACATCTTTGCACATGTTTTGGCAGTGCCCCTTTGCACAGGGTCTGTTGGATGCGCTGGAACATGAACTCAGAGACTCTGTACCTAGGAACTGCCTATCGTACCATTCGGTGCTTTACGGTCTGTTCCCTGGGACCCACGACGTGGAGGCCTGGCCCCTTATGAACTGTTTTAAGGATGCAGTGTGGCTTGCCAGGAACCGCCTCGTGATCAACAGGGAGAACTTGTCCGTCCGGGACTGCCGCAGGTTCATCCGGAGCCTGCTTAAAGACTATTCCATCTTGGAAAGCCCGGCTGTTGATGAAGAAGAAGAGTGAAGACTCCTCTCCTTCCCCCATGTCCCCCTGAAGATAAAGCCCAGTAGTTTGGCCCTGAGATCCGCCCTCTCCCTACCCCCACACAGTCTCCCACTCCCCCACACCCCCAGCCCCACCCCATTGCCCACGCCCCTACCCCGATCACAGATTGTATTGTTTTGTTCTTTGATTTCTTGTGCTTTTCTATTACAGGATTGAACGGAGTGTTAGAGTAGCATGATGTGCGATGTATAGCTTAGGGAACCTTTGCTTTGTATCATACTGTCATGCTTTGTGTGATTGTAATTTATCGTATGACTTGTAATGACTGAACGGACAATAAAGCTCTTTCAATAACGGTCACAGCTTTTAGTGAAGTATTTATCTATCACTATAAAATATTAACCACAAAAAAACCTGTATAACTCTTGCTCGTTGTGATATTGGTGGTAGGTGCAGTATGCCAACTGTCATTCCGTCAGATATCTGCCCCCCATCCTCATATCCTCCATTTCTCAATCTCCACCGCCAGCTGTGACTTGCAACAAACCTGAGGGAGAAAACAAGGACAACAACAACACCAAGAAGAAAAAACAACCCACCGGAAAGCCAAAGGCAAACCCACTGCAGAACAACCACCCTCTTCCACGTACCACTAAAAATCCCTGATACAAGGAAAACAGTAAAAGTCCAGAATTACTCTTTTTTTTTTTTAACTTTTTTTAAAGTACAAAAGTACAAACAGAAGAAAATATAAATTACAACAAAGTGCAAAAAAGCAGCATGACAGGAAAAAAGAAGAGGGAAAAAATCCTGTAGTGCAAAACAAACTAGAATGGGCAGGCGGGAAGCTTCACAGGGGTCATTGAGGAAAGAGGAAAAGGAAGGGCGGGGGAGGCAACATATAAGTTCTCCCCCGCCTCCCCCCACTCCTACCCCCTTCCATCCCCCCACACACACCAGGCCACCCCGAACCACCCACCAGGTCGGGTATTAACACCCCTGCCACCAGAAAAAAACCCTAGTTGCCCTGGCCCTGCAGTCAGCAACACCTGTGCCCATGCGGCCAGGTATTGCGCATACTCATACTGTAACTCTTATTTTGATTGAAGGGTATGTTTTGCATACATATTAAGATATTTGGTAAGTTTCCTCATTTTACATTTCTAAGCTCTTCTTCCAAGACTCATAGAATCCCAAAGGGATTCCAGCCACCATATACTTCATATACTAGTATCCCTTGGCAGGAAAAGTTGATGAACTGGCATGAACATAGTGGTTTGGCTAAACAAAATGAAATAAGATCTGTCCAACGTTTGAATTTTCTCTTCCACTTTATTTGTAATGGATTAGGACTCACAGTGGGATCATCTTTCCTGTACTCGTAGCAGGAGCTGGCTCTGTCTAAGTGCTTTGTTGCATTTTTATTGAGCATAAACTGGTATACTTCATAAGAATCTAGTCTCTCAGCTCCAGTAGGTTTAAATAGCTCTTGACTGATTGACAGCATCTAGCCCTCAAAAGAGACTTAATGGAATATATGTGTATAAATGTATGTGGACAAAGAATATTTCTATGTATAACATTCTAATTGCTATGTAACATATGGTGCTCAAGACATGTAGATTATCATTGCAGAGATCACATTGGGAACATTACATTGGGGACATTGTAATAGCTATATATTTTGGTTTTATAAATAGAACTAAAAGGAGAGATCTCATTGTTTTAGAATTATGCAGTTATGTAACACTCCATGATAGTAATATTCTGTGGGGAGGGCGGGGGAACTTATCAATAGTGGGAGGTTTACATTTTTCATGTTGTTTTGTTTCACACTGTGTAAAAACCCTTCACATTAGCTAGAATTTGGGTGCACCTCAATCTGGGGCGCATTGCACTCAAATCACTCACATACATCACAAGGTGCCTCAACTTAAACTCTGGGATAGAGGAAAGATGGAGGCTTGTGTCACTCGGTGTGGAGACTCCAGAAAGACACCCAGAGACACATTTTCCACAGGAGGATGAACCTAGGTGCTAGTGTCTCCAGCAACCAAGATGTGACTCCATTTACAAGCAAAGCCACCATATCAACAGAGGCAGCCATAGTGGCTGAGGTTAATCCATCTCAAAATTCACCTTGTGGTCCGAGTGGGCCAGACAGAGCTCTGACTTGCACCCAAACATATTTGGGAGAGGCCTGAAAATGGTCCCCATCCAACCTGACAAAACTTGAGAGGATCTGTTGAGAAGAATGGCAGAAAATTCCTAAATCCAGGTGTGTAAACCTTGTGGCATCATCCCCAAAATGACTGGAGACTGTAATCGCTGCCAAAGGAGATTCAACTAAGTACTGAATAAAGCATCTGAATACTTATGTCAATGCAATATTTTAGTTTTTCCTTTTCAGTAAATTAGCAAAGATTTTGTAACAATCACACTTTGCCAGGCTGTATATGTTGCCCACTGGTCAGATAAAAGTTACCGGCCCGGCCAATCAACTGTGTTCTTGATTTTCAGTATCACTTCAGTTTATATGTCACTCCTGGCTGTGTCTGTTCATACTTGTATCTTTGTATTAACTGTGACTTTTTAGTTGTTACTCATTTATCGAGCTTTTAGCCTTGTTTTGTTTGCCCAGTTATACTGTCTATGCTATGGTCAGTTAAGTCCTGTCTAGTTATTATGTATGTGAACCTGTATTTAGACTCATATTCAGAAATGTTTGTCTTTGTGTTTTCCTCTATGGTTAGGCCCTGATCTACAGCTTGCTGCTTTGCCCCTTGCCTGGAGTCAGTTTTTTTCCTGTACCTAGTCAGTGTAACCTGAACCTGTATATTGTAATGGCAGTGGTGAAGTGGATCCGCTGAACCTGTGTGGATGTTGGCGTGGGTCGTACCAGGGAGCGGAGTCTAAGGTGCCGCTGGTTTTCACCAGGGCCCGCTGCAAAGCTGGATGGACTTGCTGCGGCAGGCGGCACCCAGGTCGCTACCCCTGGTATGACTCGTCCACACAGGCTGCCGAGGTGATACGTGGCACAGGAAGGATAAGGCAACTCGAAGTCTGGACAGGCAAGAGGTCAGGGCAGGCGGCACAGGAGCAAAGTCAGGAACATAGCTAGGAGGTCAGAGGGCAGGCGGCACAGGAGCAAGGTCAGGTCACAGAGCAAGTGGTCAGGTACACAGTAAGGCAATACACAATGGGAATGCTTTCTCTTTGAGCACAAAGATCCGGCAAGGGGAAACAGGAAGTGCTGACACTTATAGTGTCAGCGAGCAGCAGAAACCAATTAAGGGCATACTGGCCCTTTAAATCGCAGAGAACTGGCGCAAGTGCCCTAGAGGGTGGGTACACACGCGCTGGTGACCTGGGACAGCAGAGGAAGCAGGAGGTGAGTAACGGCCCGGCATTTACATGCTGGCGTATCCCGCGATGCGAACCATGGCACCGCTGCCAGAGGAGGGCGTGGCAGGACAGCGCTTTCGGTCAGAGTGTCTGTCCAGAGCGCTAGTTGTAACACATATTGCCCCATATTCAGACCCATTTGTTGTTGCATTTATGCTTTGTGTGTGTTGGTGTTTAGTTTTATGATCCAGTACCTTTCAATCCTGATCTCGATAGTGTTCTGACTTCAGGTAACCTGTTCACTCCCCTATTTCCTGGTTAATCTTGTCTCTATTCTCCTGTTTCGTTCATATTCTCATACCTGCCGTATCCTGCTTTGGTTCTGAAGCTGTTGTCTGTTCGCTATATACCTGCTACTATGTTTCCCTGATATCTATTTGTTATTACTTTGCATTCCTTCTGTTATTTAGTACCCTGGTTCCCTTCTGTTTTTGTTATAGCTTGTTAACCTTTCGTATCCTGACCTGTCGCAAAGTTCTATTTTTTGTTTTGACTCATGTTGTCCCTGCATTTAAGTCTAGTGAAGGGACTGGCGCCCAGTGTGGAATTGTTGCAAGTGGGCAGGGAAAGGGGTTCTGTGTGAGCCCAGGGCACACTTTTCCCTGCCCTACATGACGTGACCGATTTTTAACATTTTGTTTTCACTTATGGAGTATTAAGTGCTGAATGAAGAGGGAAACCTTGTTTTTCAATATTTTGTTAAGCACAAGGCCGCAACCTAACAAAATGTCAAAAAAGTCCAAGACTTTCTGATTGCATTATATAGAAATATATACATACTGCATACCTATGCCACAATCCCGCACAGTTATTTTGCCCTTAGTAAATAGCCTCAACACCAAATATTTGCTATACATAAAAATAACATTTTGGTTATCTTTCCTTCTGGCAAATCATATCAAAGTAACCACCCAGCCCATGGTTACCAGTTTGCCTTGCACTGAGGTTGGATGTCAATGTGCACACAATGATACATTTGTGGATATAGAACATTACTATGCTGTAATCATGATAACATAAATGATGTAAGATTAGCTGTGGACTTTGTCATGTTACATCAACCTACATGGACTGCAAAAAAATATAGGACAGGGGTACTCAACTGGCAGACCGCAGCCTAAACACAATTGTCTGAACTGTCAAGAGGGGGGTTCTTATGTCCATGCATTTAATTGTATCAGTTTCTTTAAAGGGGTTATCCAGGAAACAACTTTTTTTTTTTACATATCAACTGGCTCCAGAAAGTTAAACAGATTTGTAAATTACTTCTTTAAAAAAAATCTTAATCCTTTCAGTACTTATCAGCTGCCGAAGTGGAGTTGTTCTTTTCTGTCCAAGTGCTCTCTAATGACACCTGTCTCGGGAACTGTCCAGAGTAACTATTTACTCTGTGCAGTTCCCGAGACAAGCAGAGATGTCAGCAGAGAGCACTGTTGCCAGACAGAAAAGAACAACTCAACTTCAGCAGCTGATAATTATTGGAAGGATTAATATTTTTTTTAATAAAAGTAATTTACAAATCTGTTTAACTTTCTAGAGCCAGTTGATATAATACCCCTTTAAAACACAGATACGACTGAATAGGAGGCATTGGCTGGAGCAAGGGAACCCTCTGCTCCCTGCTCGGTTACCCAGTACTTGCCCTATGATACAGACAGTGCGATAAGTGCTGTCTGGATCATTCTAATCTGCCAAGGCCTGACTAGAAGAGGCAAGTGCAGGACTGAAACATGGGAGCAGCGACAGATGAGAATTCTCAGGGGGACAGGATATTAAGAGTCACGTGCCCAAACCTGTAGAAGCATTGGGGGGGGGGGTGGGGGTGGGGGGTGGAGGAGCAGTGGCATAGTTCATCAGGGAAGCAGCGTTGCAGTTTATTAGGGGGCAGTGGAACAGTTCTTTTGGGAAACAGAGCCGAAGTTCATTATGGGAGGTGTGACACAGTTCATTAAGAGGAGCAATGGCACAGTCCATTGGAACAGGTCATTAGGGGAGCAGTAACGCAGTTTATTAGGGGCAGTAGCATCATTATCATTGTTTCAAGAAGCGCAGGTCACAGTATGTGGCAGTATTATATTCAGGGACACATTGTGTGGCAGTATTATATTCAGGTGCATAGTATGTGGCAGTAATATACTCATGAGTATAGTGTGTGGCAGTATATTCAGGGGTACAGTGTGTGGCAGTATTATATTCAGGGGCACAGTGTGGGGCATTATTATATTCAAGGACACAGGGTTTGGCAGTATATATTAAGGGACACAGGGTGTTGCAGTATTATATTCAGGGGCACAGTGTGTGGTAAAATTACTGTATATTCAGGGACACAGTATCCGGCAGTATAATATTCAGGGGCACAGTGTGTGGCAATATTATATTCAGGGGCACAGTGCGTTGCAGTATTATATCCAAGGAAACAGTGTGTGGCAGTATTATATTCAGGATCACAGTGTGCGCCAGTATGATATTCAGGGGTACAGTGTGTTCCAGTTTTAGGTCATACTGGGAAAAGTAGATTTACATCTTCCACACTTCAGTAACTGATTATTAGGGTAATATTAATGTTCTGCAACAGGAAGAGACACTTTCCTGCAATGCAGTGCAACCGCTAAGTGCAAACAAGTCCTTAACGTTCAGCTCTGACCTTTACCTGATGGCAGACCCATAGATAAGTGGACCCTTACTAAAAGTAGTTAAGTACCCTGATATAGGATTTTATGTTCCTTTTATAATGTTTCTTTGATGTTTTAAATGCAGCTGTTGGAATGTACTACATAACCATACCACAACTATATAAACATTTATCCAAGACTGTATTCGTACAGCAGACAGAAGTAAGACTGTACTAAATTGGGCTTTATGAAACGCCACTCACACAGTTTGGTTGTAAATCTTTAAAAAAAAGTATGTGTCCATTATAAGGGGTTTGGCTTCAGCAAAGCACATGGCTTAAGACTCAACAGAATTCTAGAACAAAATTCTGGCACTGTTTAAGATGACTAATAGAAGGTCTAAACGAAGACAAGACAATCTAAGAATGCAACCAATTTATCAAACAGCCTGAGAATGTGATAATGTAAGAGCGGTATCTCTTTAAAGGGGTACTCCCACCCTAGACATCTTATCCCCTATCCAAAGGATAGGGGATAAGATGTCTGATCGCGGGGCCCCACCGCTGGGGACCCCCGCATTATTGAATGCGGCACCCACCTGTGTTCTCACTGTCACACCCCCTCCCATAGACTTGCATTGAGGGGACGGGCGTGACGTCACACGGGGGCGGAGTCTTGATGTCACGGACTTCCGTTCCCGGAGTCGCGACTCAGACCCTCCAGCGGTTCCGGTGAGAACACAGATGGGTGCCGCATGCAATAATGCGGGGGTCCCCAGCGGCGGGACCCCCGCGATCAGACATCTTATCCCCTATCCTTTGGATAGGGGATAAGATGTCTAGGGTGGGAGTACCCCTTTAAATGTCTGTTTGTTTTCTGAGTTGGTTGCTGTGGCGATGCCCTAGCCATCCCCTTTTCTGTTTCTTCATCTATTCAGATCCCATCTTTTATCCAAATCCTGTTAGGCCTGGATATTAAAGTCTATCTGATCCATTCACTGGTTTCCTGTGAAAGAACTTTGTTTCTGAAGCTAGCTTCCCTATCCTGCTTTCTGCATTTCGCTGACCGGGAGCGCCGCATTGACATTGCCGGCGCGGATGCGATTCGCATAGCAGGACGCGCCCGCTCACGAATCGCATCCCAAGTCACTTACCCGTCCCGGTACCCGGCTCTTATGTTCTGGCACGTGCGGCTCCGCTCTCTAGGGCGTGCGCGCGCCAGCTCTTTAAGATTTAAAGGGCCAGTGCACCAATGATTGGTGTCTGGCCCAATCTGCCTAATTAGCTTCCACCTGCTCCCTGTCTATATTACCTCACTTCCCCTGCACTTCCTTGCCGGATCTTGTTGCCTTGTGCCAGTGAAAGCGTTTAGTGTTGTCCAAAGCCTGTGTTCCAGATCTTCTGCTATCCACATTGACTACGAACCTTGTCGCCTGCCCCGACCTTCTGCTACGTCTGACCTTGCCTCTGTCTTGTCCTTCTGTCCCACGCCTTCTCAGCAGTCAGCGAGGTTGAGCCGTTGCCGGTGGATACGACCTGGTTGCTACCGCCGCAGCAAGACCATCCCGCTTTGCGGCGGGCTCTGGTGAAAACCAGTAGCAACTTAGAACCGGTCCACCGACACGGTCCACGCCAATCCCTCGCTGACACAGAGGATCCACATCCAGCCTGCCGAATGTCCTCTTGGTTTCCGACTCGGTATGTTGATTATCCTGTGTGTTTGTTTGTCTCTTGTCTCCCCTGAGTATTGTATTGTGTATTTACCTTTTTGTATTCCTCAAATTCCCTGACCTTTTGACTGAGTTTATTGTAGTTTTTTTATTTTGACTTGAAATCCCAGCACTTGGATAGGCAGGGACCATCTTGGTGGTTGTGGATCCATCAGTTAGGGCGGATACGCAATAGGAAGGGACAGGGGTTGGGGGCAAGTGTAGGACTTCACCTAATCCCTGCCTATATGTGAGAGATAAATTATTAGACTGTCTAATCAAAGTTTACACTGTTAAAGAATTAGGCAGTTTAAGTACATCTGGACCTTTGTATTGTTCCTTAGTATTAGCTAAATGCAGTATTATGTATCATGCTAAGATCGTGCTGTATAAATCTATTATCCCATATTAGCTTATATTATGTCTATTATCTCATATTTCTATTAATGAGACCGTCTATAGTCAATGATCTGAGCAGTGGTGTAACAAGTTATATACCACTAAGGCATACCTATAGACCACATGCCAAACTAGCACACCAAAGTACCAGGGGATTTTCCGCTTGGCCCAGGTTCTGATGTAGTTATGAGCCCAAAAGCTCCAGCAGAATACAACCCCATTAGAAGTTGATTTGGAACCAATAACTCTTTATGGGTATATTCCCATATAAGCCCATATTAATCAAACTATATGAGGAGAAAAGTAGAGTGATTTTCCCACAGCAACCAATCGCAGCTCAGCTTTCACTTTACCAGAGCTCGTTAGCTGTGCTGTGATTGGTTCCAGTGGGAAAATCTCTCCACTTTTTCTCTCACACAGTTTGATAAATATGGGCCATAATGTATTACAATGTATGACATGACCTATCTGCATCATAATAATGGCAGAATTTCTAATGTCATTGCAATTTGACTTGCTCATGTTACATATAGATGAACTGTAAATTGTTTAGTCTAGTGGCTCACAGAACTGCCTTTACAATGCTGCATTGGGCATTGGAGCTAACTGCAGTACGGCCTGAACTTGCCCCCATTAGAAAACATCTCACATCTTTACCCTGTGTAATGAGAGTATAAATCCCTGAGTTTATTGCAAGTCTGCTCCGACTCTATATATTTTATTAAACAAATTAAGACATGACTAGTTGTGTTTGACAGTCTTGTACATTTGCCAATAGCTCTGTGTCTGATTTGTTTGTTACTTTCCATGGAATAATAAATAGTGATTGCAAAGGTGATTGTGAATTAAAGGGAATCTGTCAGCTACAATTCACTTTTGAACTGCTGGTACTGTTAGACAGCAGTTAGGACAAGGAGAGACATGGTACCTTTCATGTATCTGTCTGTGCTTCCATATCATAGAATAGTGCTTTCATTCTCTGGTGCCAAGAGTCATAGAGGTGTTCCAAAGCCCCTGAATGCCTACTCGCTCCCCCTCCCTGTTCCTGCTTGATTAACAGGCAGCCGGAAGCCAAGCCCTGATAGTCAATAAGTTAGATACCCAATGCAAATTAGGTTGATTTTTAATTCACAAATGCACTAATGTTTTTAATAGTGTACACCTACCAATGTGTTATTGAATTGTTCCTGCATTGGTTCTAGGTGTCTATTACTAAATTAATACATTAAGGATAGCAACACACGTGATATCCGCAACAAACCAGGTAGGCAACGGGCCACAAGTGAAGCTAAGTTCAAGGTTCAATCTCTTTTATGGGGACCAAAGTATTAACATGCACTTCACCACTGGATTCAAAGACCCATGAATATGGAAATGAAGACAGCAAAGAACTGTTCTAAAGTTGTTCCATTTCCTTTAGTGCTCTGTTTAATGCTAACTAAACAAAGCAGATTTCTGCTAGGAAATAGCATTTCATTTAACCCCTTTCTCCTGCATACCTTCTGGGCCTTAATGCCCAAGCAATTTTTTTTTCTTTTTTCCATTGTCACCTTCCAAGTGCCATAACTTTTATATTTACCTATTGACATGATCATATGAGGGCTTTGTTTTTTGGGGGATTAGTTTTTACTCCTTCCATTTTGGTGTTCATATATATTGTGATTTTTTTGTGCTTTAAATTTATGCTGTTCACTGTACAGTAAAAATAACATTATAGCATTATTCTGTGGGCCAGTATGATTATAGTGATACCAGATTTATGTAGTTTTACATCTTACTACTTTGGCACAATAGAAACATAAAAAAAATTGTGTTTCTACATTACAAGATCCAAAGCTTTTTATAACTACCATCGCACCACGATGGGGAGCCCCCACTTACCCCAACTTGCTCCTGAGCTGGTGGAAGGAAAGAGTGGTATTTGGAGAGGATCTGAGCCCATGGCAAAAATATCTGTCTATGTGGCTGAGGTACATTGATGATGTTTTTATTCTGTGGTTTAAAACAGGGGAGGAATTTTTACGGTTTGTGGGTGTTTTAAATCGAAATGATCTTAATCTACTTTTCACTTCTGAATGGGATCCTGTTAAACTACCTTTTTTGGATGTATTGGTCAAAAGGGGAGGGATGGAAATATTGAAATGCCGGTTAATGGAAACCCACTTCCACCAATCTCCTAAGGAGGGAGAGTGCTCACCCCTTGACCCTGAGAAAGGGCCTACCAAGGGGTCAGTACCTCCGCCTTAGGCCGAATCGCTCAGGAACAGGTGAGTTCCTGATACAGGCACATAACTTACAGGGACGTTTCCGGGAGAGAGGATACCAGGATAATGTTCTCTGAGATGCCTTTAATGGATCCATATCTAGGAGAAGAAGTGATCTTCTCATTCCTAAACCTGAGATTAAGGATGACGGGCAGGATGTCATTCGCATAATCGGCACATTCGATAATAGACACACAGAGGTAAGGGCCATACTACAGAAATACTGGAGCATCCACTTGGAGAATGAGGATATCAAACAAGTCCTAGGTGAAAGGCCACAAATCACCTTTAGAAAAGGACCGAGCTTGAGGGATAAGGTGGTACACAGTCACCTCACCCCAAAGAGCGCACCAGGTACCTGGTTAGACCGAAAACCAAGTGGTACATTCAAATGTGGGTCATGTGTACCATGTACTTCAGTAAAACAGAGTAAGACCTTCACCTGTTCTGGAGATGACAATACTTTCCAGATTAAAGATTTAATCAATTGTAGATCCACTGACATAATATACCTTGAACAATGCTCTTGCCCCAAAGATTATGTGGGGAAAACCCACCGGGAGACTAGTCGTGATCACTACAATGATATACTTAACAATAGGGACACATCTCTGGCCAGACGTGCACCAGATACATCAGGGGGATCCGAAAAACATTAAGTTCATGGGAATTCAGGTGATGACCAGAGGTCCCCGAGGAGCTGATTGGGACAAAAGACTGTTGCAAACCGAATGCAGATGGATCTACAAACTCAACTCCATGGCACCAGTTGGTCTAAACGAATCTCTAAGCTTTTTATGTTTTATTTAACATTGTGACATATGGTTTAGAAGCATCCAATTGGGTGATCTGCAGGTAGGTATACATCATAGTGTGAATCGTGTAACAAGGAATCATAGTATCATAGTTTTATTAGAGGATACCCTTAGGCAGGATTAATAGGTCTCATGTGAAAAATGGCATAAGGCAACAACTACATATGTTGTCAAACATTCAAACTATTGCGCTATATCTGGAGGTCTGATAATCACAACACTGTAACATCATGTATTTATGTAAATTATCAGAGAGCTTGGAGGGTCTCGCTAATGCGGTTGACTATCATGGATAGGGAACAACATCCACTGGGGCTATTTGAAAAAAATATAATACTATAACTTTAACCCGTCATATATGTATTGGGGAATATTACAAGCCGGATGTATTTATTTGCAGCATACAGAGCCTGTTTAAATAATATAGGCGTCGGTGTATGGTATATTGTGTATATTGTGACCTTTTACTCTATTGCCGACCAGGATGCCTTATCAGTTACATCTGTCGGGGCTGCATGTGTGTGTAATATGGCGCTCAGCTAATAAAGTTAAGCGCCATGACATAGCGATTTATATTGGGTTATATGATATGTAAAATATCTTTTTACCCTATTGCTGACTATACCACTCTATCAATAGATGTCTCATAATGTGCCTCTTTGTACCCCATTGCTGACTGTGCTACCCTATAAGCGGATTACCTTGATGCTGCCATCTGTGTATTCACTAACTTTGTCATCCTGCCAATATATATGGAAATCCTCCCTGTTGGTATGTTTCACAAAAGACATAGTAGAATATGCTGGGATCTAGACTAACATCTAGATAGTTGTATTCAGTATGGACATACTTGTTTTGAATTGATCTGACCCTCTGGGGTAACCTGCGGGATGCTGAACTGAATTTTATTCTCCGCCGGGGATGCGCTGATCGTCCCTATGGCAACTGACTTACACTCCCCTCTGCGTCATCCAGGCAGTGAAAGTGGGGAGGAGGCACGGCCTCCACTCTGGGGGATGTTCCTTATGACGCTGCACAACGGGATTGTAACCGGATGTGACATCACCTCCGAAAGTGAGGATTGCTGCATGTAGTATAACGCGCTGCTCTTACCCTGCTGTATTGAGAGATGACACGGAGGTATGTTTATACTATGGAAGGAGTTTGCCGCATAAAAACACCATGAGGTCTGTGTTACGTTGCCACTGCCACTTTGTCTACTCAGATGTAACCACCTTTGTATGGGTCTCCCTGACGAGCTATAAGGAAGCAAAACGCTGCATAGGAGATCAGGTTCTATGGTTGCACTTTGCTGAATTTGCACATATTTTTATTCTCTATTGCATGTTATCCTATGCACATTGCACTTTATTAAGATAACTTGGCTGTACATCTGTAACAGGGACTGTGTAGTATAGCTAACAGGTTCCTGCGGCACGGGGGTTGTCCTTCTTAGGGCGAGTGCCCCAGTTACATGCCACACAGCTAGGGTGAGGTGTGCTTAGGGATTCGGTTTGCATTACATGATATGGTGATGTAGGTAATGTGCTCACTAGCCGTCCCTTACCAAATACAAATGGCCGATATTGATTTATACAGGTTGTATTATATCCTACACTTGCCCCCATATCTGCATGTGCCATTATTGTGTACTTTCAATGAAACCAAGTTTGATAGACCTCAGGGCACAAGTTCATACAGTGCAATAAGAGACCTAATAGTGGATAATTCTTTCCACAATTGGACACTAATCCTTTGCGGAGGATATCTGTTTATGCGTCTGCAATTACATTTATTTATCTGTTGTATGTTTTGTTGGGGTTACATGTTTTTATCTATCTAACCTCTAAATAAAAATTTTATTTTATCTTTTCAGTCATACCCCACTTTTCTAAACTTTTTAAAATTTTTTATAACTTGTAGCTTTAATTTTAATTTTGGCAGACGTAAATGTGCACCACAATTATGTTGCAAAAGCTGACACTAACCTGTGGGGATGGGAATAGTAATCTGGGGCAATGTCTGTTATTGCTTTAGAACTCAGGTTTGGAAACCCATTGACTTTTATGTGTCTGCAGGAAATCTGCAAATCCTCTACTGTTACCCATTATAGTGAATGGGTTTCAAAATCTGTTGCTGATTTCATACAGCATGAAATCCACAGCATTGACAGTAATGACAGTAAGGTGTGAGCTGTACACAGTATACATAATTTAATTCCCAATATGTGAGGTGCTCTATATCTATAGTAAAGAAAAACCTCTGCACACTAAGCTAGTATACAGCACAAGCCGGATAAATATTATATATAAGGGAAACTAACTTGAATATACAAGTAGATAGTGTGAGTGATGTTGATTCAAATGCTACTTGCCGGATGACAATTGGTGCAGCCGTTTATTCATCTATGTTGCTAATATGGTTTTTACTTGACTGCACTGGGAGGAGACTGTTGCTGAATGTGCAAACCTTTTCCGCACACACTCTGGCCAATGACCACGACCCTTCTGCTGATAACCGCTCCCCTTCATAAATTTTCATCCCATCTTTTTCAACAGGCCTAAAAAGGGGGGGGGGGGATTTATCGGCTCACCTCAAGACAATGGAGGCACCAGGGGAGAGGCAAGTATATGTTTATTTTTTATATACTTGACAAAATGGGAATGTTTATAAAAAAAATAAAATAAAAACTTTCCCAGAGTACTCCTTTAAGGTTTAACAAAAACATTCATGATAAAGTGATCAATCACTGCTCATTGTCAGCATTTTTTAATATTCATTAGAACAATTGCATTTCAGCATTCTCCTCCATGAACTAATGCCAATTACAAAATATTTGATCAGAAGTTTTTCAAACATACAAAAGCAGCCCTTCCCTTATTACACGACTAGAAAACTATGAACATATTCCAGTTCAAATTGCATTCGAAGAGAGTAATTCTTATTAAAGGTTCTAAATCAGAACAAAATTAATCTGCTCAGCGACTCTTCAAAGCAGTAAATCCTTTTAGCCTTCCTCAAAAAAGGCCTACGTTTTATCATTTATTTATGCACCTTCAGAAATAAATTGTAATTTTATCAGAATGTAAAAAAATATTTGGATATAGAAATCTCCTCTTTAAAAAAATAAATAATGAATGCTTCAATCATGAAATCTCTAACAGTAAGCTGACATTTCTAAAATTTAGGCCCTGTTCACAATACATTTGCCCCTACGTTTATCGTGTAGATCAGTAAACCTCCCGAATTACATAATAAATGTGTTCATAGGGTTTCATTGTCAGAAGGCGACCAAAAGAAAGTTGGCCTCTATCTGGCTGATGGACTACGCCTTTCCACCAGCCAGATAGAGGCTCTGGGATACTTATAAAAAAAAGTGTCCATTAAATGAATACCAAATTAGCCTATAGGTAACAGATGCCAGAGTAAGGAGACTTGGGTATCTCCAGTGGCTTTACCATCCATTCATGGACACAGTCACTAGTACTTCTTGAAGGCTGTCCATTTTTATACTACCTCCAAAATGGTGGTACTACAGACAGTCATCATACAGAAATGTGCGTCTGGTGGTTGTTAACAGTACCACAGTGCTGGGTGACATTGGGAGGAAGACTTGACTTTCCTGGGTAGGCTCCGAAATAAACATCCAATATTTAGACAGTTACATATATCAATATATCAGTATATGGACATCATCAGAGCTTCCCAGAGACTCATATGTTACAGTATACCTTAAACATAACTTACGTAGCTGCCTTTATCAGAGATATAAGTCAGAAGTCCTGACAATGTATACTCCTGACAGAAGGCCAAGCTGTAATGTGAACAGGGCCTAACAATCACCTTCATTGCTGGGTTTCATGAAAAGCATAGTGCTATTAGAGCAGACATGTTAATACAGCTAAATGGTGATATGAGAGAAGAGAAAAAGCAGTGGTTTTCTACCTGGGGCTCCTTAGCTGTTGTACAACTACTACTGCCAGCATGCTGAGAGTTGCAGTTCCACATTTTAAAGAACACTGTGATCTCTGTTCATCTCAATCATCAGTAATGCAATAATAATTAATGCTAAATCTTAGCACCATATATCAAGTACAGGACTTAATTTTCATTTTCAATGAATTTCCATGAATGTCCTTGTTTTTCTAGAGTTTATCTCTTCATAGATAAATCTATTATACAATTACATTTTATAAATGCAATTAACTTTGACTGAAACAAACCTTTGGACGGAAAGGGTTTTTTGCCCTTTGTCTCTGAAATACACAATATCATCCATCTAAAAAGTCCTTGTTATATGGTGTAATGGACTAACTCACGTACCAATAATAAAGGCATTTCACCACAGTGACATAATGCCAAGTGTTGGTGCCAATGAAAACATAGAAAAGATAGCAGAATTAGCCCATCAGCAGCCCTTTGATGCAAGGTTTGATAAGTCTTTAGCTTGGAGATTCCAAAGACTTCATTGTCTCTCATCATTTGAATGTGAAGATGGGTTCTCCTGAAAGAACTTAGTGCTCTCTGGCAGAGTGGCGCGCACTTTCCTCTTCTCCTTAAATCTTCCAGAACGAGAAATCTTGAGGTTCCTCCTACCAGTGTTGGCTGACTTATCTGACTTGGCATCATTATTAAGTTCTGTTGCACCACCAGACATTGAATTTGGGTGTTGATTTTCTCTAGATCCAGGGGAGGAACTCAGAGATCCACCACCAATTCCCCATGATCTGTCCTCAGAACTTTCTGAAGTATAGACAGAAATCTCTTTAGGCTTTTTACGAACAGTCAGTGACTTCCACCAGTTGTTGGTGCTAGTCTTTCCTGTAGCACTCTCTGCCATGGCGCTTTATCCTTTGGTCCAAGTTGATAGGAAGATGTTTGATTTCTCCTAATCAACCTTCTGCCCAAAACTGCAATATAAATAACATTTGAGTTAGATACAGAGCTATGCTATACTCCACAAGTATACAGAAAACATTTTATGAAAAATGTCTTTAATGGGAATGGTCACATATCTATTAGGAAAACAAATAATAATAGGCAAAATGTTATTGTTTCACAAGGTATGTAATAAAAGTGAGAATGAACCTCAAATTTTCTTTTACATATAAAAGCTGAATTATAAAGGATAAACAAATTATAAATGTCAAAATCTCACAACTGTGGAAAATAAAGGTTATTATTTTTATAATGTACTCCCATGTTCAACATTTTATATATTTCCCAATGTTCCCAAAAAATAACCATAACCATAAAAACTTGACACTACTTAATGGTAATTGTTTGTATCTATATAGTTTATTGATTATGTTATATAGTTACATATCCTGGTTGTAAAAATAAAACATCAAAATCAGCCATGGATAAGGTGAGATGATGTGGGTGTAAAGGAAGAAGGAGATGGATTAACTTGTAATTGAAATTTACCCAATTTATACAGGTGATGTAAAAAAAAAAAAAAAAATGTATGGAGCAAGTTTACCTAAATGAATAAAAAATCCTTCCTGATCCCATTTGGCTGTTAAAAGGTTTCAACTTTCTATATACTATAGACTGGATGAATGTGTATTTCATGTTTCTATTTATAACAATATCTACATTAATAGAACCCCTATAATGCTGTATATAGTAAAAATGAAAACCTCAATAATTATCACACAAACATCAAATCATATATAATCAAATATTTTATTGTTAAACAAAATTTAAACAAAATCCCCCAACACTATCCCATAAAAAACACATAAACACAAAAAAACATATTTAAAAAACAATGATATAGATAGGTAACTGTGTATTATAAAAACTGTTAATAAATAATTGATGAAATCAATGAATCTGTTAATGTAACACTGCTCTAAATAACCAAGTAAAATGTTCACAAATTGAGATATATACGGTATAAATAGTGCTGCCTGGGATATATTGCAATCCCTAATAGATATTAAGTGCATATGGTAAAGGTCAGATTGCCATTGCAGTTTATATCTATTAGGGATTGCAATATATCCAGTGCGTGTACTATAGGGGTATATATATATATATATATATATATATATATATATCAATTTGTAAACATTGTATTTATTTATATAGTTACGGCAGTGTAACATACAGTTTCATTTATTTTATCAATTATTTATTGACAGATATTCCCTATTCCATATACTGTATATACAGTTAAGGCTACATTCACATCATGATATTGCAATACTGTTTTGTATCAGTTTTCTTTCCCCCAAAACTGGAAACAGAAAACTGACAAAGCCATATGTAAAATTTTGCATTATAAATACTGTATATGGTTTCTATATCTGAGAAACAGTCATTCGACAGCCGCCCACAGACTCCCACGGCCAGGAGTACTACCACCATCATGGAACAGGCTTGTTTCCATGATGAGAGTAGTAGTTCCCCCCAGCTGCAGGCAGCTATGGTGACTACAGTAGTGCATGTACTGCTACCCCCATTATGGAATGGAGTCCACAGCCGCCCACAGACTCCCACAGCCGGGTAAACTACAACTCCATTCATGGAAATCAGTCTGTTTCATGATGGAAGTAGTAGTAGTAGTACCACAGCACTGCAGGAGTCCTGGGCGGCTGTGGAGTAAACTGTAAAAACAGTAAACCATGCACAAAACTGGTTAACCACGGTTTTATGCACGGGAAAAAATTGCACAAAACCGTACACGTAAAAAAACATACACAACCGGATACATCTAGTTGTGTAAGTTTTTGTATGGTAGGTCAGTGTATACAGTTTTCTATACGGTTGCAAAATCGTAATGTGAATGCACCCTAACTCCTATACATTTATCTTCCATTGTGATATCTCTTGTTCTCACCACCATTGTTTTTTAATATGTCTTTTGTGTTTATGTGTTTTTATGGGATACTGTTGGGGATTTGATTTGTTTACAATAAAATATTTGATTTGATGTTTGGGAGGTTATCTAGGTATATATTCTAATTATATAGCTTTGTGTTAATGGGGTACTCCGGTGCTTACACATCTTATCCCCTATTTAAAGGATAGGGGATAAGATGCCTGACCACGGGAGTCCCGCAGCTGGGGACGCCCGGGATCATGCACGCGGCACCCCGTTTGTTGATTACGGTCGACTGCAGGGCCAGTGGCGTGTGACGTCACGCTCCGCCCCTCAATGCAAGCCTACATGAGGGGGCGTGATAGCTATCACGCCCCCTCCCGTAGGCTTGCATTGAGGGGCGGAGCGTGACATCACACGCCGCTGGCCCTGCAGTCGACCGTAATCAGACCCGGAGCGAACACGCTCCGGGCACTGATTACAAACGGGGTGCCGCGTGCATGATCCCGGGCGTCCCCAGCTGCGGGACTCCCGCGATCAGGCATCTTAACCCCTATCCTTTGGATAGGGGATAAGATGTGTAAGCACCGGAGTACCCCTTTAAACTTTTCTATACAGTGAACATCATACTTTCCTTCAGTAACAATTTGTACAAAAAAAATTTCAGTGAGTAATGGACACCATTAGGGACCAGTCCAACAAAATCTAGACAGACACTCATTGGACCAGGCTGTGCCAGAATTAATTGACTGGTGTAGGTTTTCCTTAAATTGACATTTCTTTCATAGTTTAGTCCCTAATATATTGAACACTACAAATAGTGGTCAGGCAGAAACAACACAATTTGTCTCTGACCTTTCTTATCAGACAAGCGCGTTGGGCGTGTTGTGTAAATTCTCTGAAGGAACACACGTATATAGATATAGACAGATACACAAGTTGGCTTTTGGTTTCAGCTGTATGCTTGGTTTACTTAGTTACTCGGTGCTGAACGGGCAACACCCAGCAAAGCATAACTAATTTCTCCAAGAATTGTTAGGACATCTTCTAGTGAAACTGTATATTAATATGTTTAATCTACTATATCTATTTATAGGTTCATCAAGTTCAACATATTATTTTCCAATGTTGATCCGGGGAAAGGCAAAAACTCCTCTGAAGTGGATGTCAGTTGATCCATACTAGAGAAAAAAAATCCCTCCCAAAGCACTATTTGTGAAAGAGACTAGGGCTAGGTTTCCACGCAGGGTTTTTTCCCGGCTTTTTCTTTTGTGGAAACTGCCACTGCAAAACAATGGGAAATTTTTAAAGTTAAAAAAAAAAAAGCCAGAAAAAAAAAACTGTGGAAAACTAACCCTAGTCTCTTTCACAAATAGTGCTTTTAGTCTGATTTTGGTTAGTATATGGAGGGGATCAAAAGTGTGGGCACCCCAGGTAAAAATCTTTATTAATGTGCATAAAGAAGCCAAGGAAAGATGGAAAAATCTCCAAAAGCATCAAATTACAGATTAGACATTCTTATAATATGTCAACAAAAGTTAGATTTTATTTCCATCATTTACACTTTCAAAATAACAGAAAACAAAAAAATGGCGTCTGCAAAAGTTTGGGCACCCTGCAGAGTTAATATCTTGTACTGCCCCCTTTGGCAAGTATCCCAGCTTGTAAACACTTTTTGTAGCCAGCCAAGAGTCTTTCAATTCTTGTTTGCGGTATCTTTGCCCATTCTTCCTTACAAAAGTCTTCCAGTTCTTTGAGATTTCTGGGCTGTCTGTCACGCACTGCTCTTTTAAGGTCTAGCCATAGATTTTCAATTATGTTGAGGTCAGGAGATTGTGATGGCCATGGCAAAACCTTCAGTTTACGCCTCTTGATGTAATACCCCGTGGATTTTGAGGTGTGTTTAGGATCATTATCCATTTGTAGAAGCCATCCTCTCTTTAACTTCTGCTTTTTCACAGATGGCATCAAATTAGCATCCAAAATTTGCTGAAATTTTATTGAATCCATTTTTCCTTCTACTCGTGAGATGTTCCTTGTGCCACTGGCTGCAATACAACCCCAAAGCATGATTGATCCACCCCAATGCTTAACAGTTGGACAGAGGTTCTTTTAATTAAATTCTGTTCCCCTTCTTCTCCAAATGTACCTTTGCTCATTCCGGCCAAAAAGTAAAATTTTAACCTCAGCGGCCCATAGAACTTGTTTCCAAAATGCATCAGGCTTGTCTATATGTTCATTTGCAAAGTTCATACGCTGATTTTTGTGGTGAGGACGTAGAAAAGGTTTTCTTCTGATGACTCTTCCATGAAGACCATATTTGTACAAGTATCTCTTTATAGTGGAATAGTGTACCATGACTCGAGTATCTGCCAGATCTTTCTGGAGGGATTGTGCAGTCAAAAGTGGGTTTTGGATAGTTTTTCTCACAATCCTTCAAGCTGTTCTGTCTGATATTTTTCTTGGACTTCCAGATCTTCCTTTAACTTCCACTGTTCCTGATAACTGCCATTTCTTAATTACATTCCGAACAGAGGATATTGACATCTGAAAACGTTTTGCTATCTTCTTATAGCGTTCTCCAGCTTTGTGAGCGTCAACTATTTTCAGTTTCATATTTCTAGACAACTGCTTAGAAGAACCCATGGTGCTGATTGTTGGGGCAAGGTAAGATGAGTCTGGGCATTTAAAACCTTTGAGATTGACATAACCTGGTCTTCCCAGATGATGATTGAGAACAATCCATGACACTGGCAGGTCTCAACTTTGCAAAGGGGGCAGTGCATGCTTTAAATTCTGCAGGGTGCCCAAACTTTTGCAGACGCCACTTTTTTTTTGTTTTCTGTTATCTTGAAAGTGGAAATGATGGAAATAAAATCTAACTTTTGTTGACATATTATACGAATGTCTAATCTGTAATTTGATGCCTTTTGGAGATTTTTCCATCTTTCCTTGGCTTCGTTATGCACATTAATACAAATTTTTACCTGGGGTGCCCAAACTTTTGATCCCCACTTTATGTAGCCTTGTTCTGTGTTTTGGACCCACTTCTGGTTTTGGCTACAAATACATAAGAATGAACATGTTCATTCTTTGGGTGTAATCCACTCAGAAATGCATTGCCACCTACAGAGATGGTGCATGTAGGAGGGGTCCTAGCGCCAACTTGTTCTGCTGGCACTTGCTGTCCACAGATCCTCTGCCCAGAATATCTCCAATGTTTTTTTTCCTACAGTCCTATAGCCACCTTTCTGACCAAGAAACAGAGAGAAGGACACTACCTGTCATCCTTTTTTGTCCAATCTAACTGATATATCATGAAAGTATAAAAATTGTTGTCATGTGGCAATTCCTGTGAGGATTTCATATTGAAAAATGCCAAAGGAAATGTTTTTTACCATATTGTGCCAAAAACTGTAACTGTGAATTTTGTGATAGTTATAAATGATAGTTTTTGCAATTTATAAAGTTTATTTCAAATAAACAGCCCTTCCTAATAAACTCAATGAAGATCACTGAAAACCACAAATCCTCATGTTGTCTGTTACATCAGTAATTGTATGGTTACACCTGTTTCAGTATGGTACCATATAGAGATGAGCGAATCGAATCTGATGATGTTGAATTCATTCCGAATTTCATGAAAAATTTCATTCAGACTGAATCCGAACTTCGACTCGATTCTAAATAATGAATTTCTTCATTAGCGACACCCCTGCAATCGTCCTGTATAATTCTCCTGCGCTTTCATCTCTACAATAGATAGGACGATTGCAGCAGGTGTCAGGAATGATGCCTGCTGTGATCTGTCCTTAACTGCAGGTACTACTGCTCCCAACATAGAGCACACTCTGCTCCATGCTGGGAGCTGTAGTACCTGCATTAATAGACAGATCGCAGAGCGAGTCACTTCTGACACCCAATGTAATTGTCCTGTATAATATATAGATGCGGGCGGCCGGCCGGCCGCTCTTCTCTGGTCCCACTGTAGTATTAGTATATGCCATACATATACCTATTATTCATATTTCACGTCGAGTGCTGTGAGTGGCTGGAACCATCTGGCCAATCACAGCTCTCTGCTGGAAATATGAATAATTGATGTGAATTCTATTCACATCACTGACCGGACGGAGTATAGTGCAGATATGTGAGCGCAAGAGAAAGCCGCTCAATTTCTGAAATAGATAGGACAATCTCATTGGGTGTCAGGAGTGACACCTGCTCTGATCTGTTCCATAATGGGAGTAGTAGCACCACACACACTTTATTAAACACAATATTAAAATACATTACTAATAAAAATGTAAAACATTTAGTATAAAAAATATATTATTTTTACATTTAAATGGCCCCTTTCTACATTTTCATTATTGTCGGCTACATTTTTAGGTTCCTGCCCGCCCACATAAATTGATCCCTGTTAAAAATTAACATTAAGAGCTCATTCACACGGCCCTCTGCCTCCATTAATAAATGCCAGCTCTGCAATCCATTTGATAATTTTTAAATGGGTTGCAAACGGCTGTTAAATAATCCCATTGATGTCAATGGGATTTTTTTTACAATCCTTTATCACCCGTTTGCACCCGTTTTCTTCCTGCTCCATTTTTTTTGATGGGAGAAAAGACATTGCATGCAGTATTTTTTCTCCTGTCAAAAATAACGGAATAGAAACCGATATTCTAAATTTAAAATTGAAGTCTATGGTAAACGGATGAACCTTTAATGTCATCCGTTTGCCCCGGTTTGAAATATCCGTTTCTGAACTGTTATTACTTCTGAGTATGCTCAGAAGAGGTGACATCAGCAGACTCCTGCAGTGCTGAGGGACTAATACTACTCCCATCATGGAACAGACTTGTAGTAGAGTAGAGTAGCAGTTCCCTGGCTGAGGGAGTCTGCCGGCAGCTGGGGAGGCTATGTTAGTGTTTATACTACTACCCCCATCATGAAACAGAGTCTGTTCCATGTTGTGGGTAGTAGTACAGGGGATATGGATTGATTGCACCGGGTCTCACTTCTGAGACCCCATGTGATCAGCAGTTACAAAGCAGTGGAGGGAGCGGCATGCTCCGCTACCCTGTGATGTATACACTACTGTGTAAACTTTCATTTTTAAATCCCCCGCCGGGAGCCCTGAATGGCCAGCACCGAGGGGCCATTCAGGGCTCACAGCAGGGGTTTTTAAACTACTACTTTGTCCCCCAAATGTATGCAACCATTCACAGTCACTGTTGGTTAATTTTAAATACTGTAAGTATATAAAATTCAACAACAGTGATTGTGAATACTTCTATAACCTCAGAATACTTCAGATAATATCTGAATTTTTTTTATGTTTTTTGCAATTTTTTCTTGATTTTTGACACATTATTGCTGTTTTTATACTAGCATAATAAAAGCTAAGTTTTAAGGTTCCCTGTACAGTTACTATTTTTCTATAACTTTGTCTGGGAGACCTTATTTACCTATCTAATTAGTACAGGTACTACAGCTCCCATCATGGAACAGTCTGTTCCATGCTGGATGTAGTACTACCTAAAAAATGTAAAAAAGAGAAAATAAAGTGAAACACACATACACACACACTTAATTAAACACAATATTAAAATACATTACTAATAAAAACATTTTTAATTAGTTATAAAAAATATATATTTTTTTAATTTAAATGGCCGTTTTCTACATTTTTAAAATTGTTGGCTACATTTTTAGGTCCCTGCCCGCCCACATAAATTGATCCCTGTTTAAAAATTAACATTAACAATTTTTTTTTATCTTTCAATTTTCGGGAGCGGGCAGGGACCAGAAAATAAAAAAAAATTAGGAATGCATTTCATAATTTTTTTTCTAGTTTTCATTCTAAATCATAATTATTCTATTTTCACTTTACTTTTTTAGCCCAATTTTTAACATTGAGCACAACATTTTCTGGTCCCTGCCTGCTCCCGAAAATTGAAAGACAAAAAAAAATGTTTTTAATGTTAATTTTTAAACAGGGATCAATTTATGTGGGTGAGCAGGGACCAAAAAATGTAGCTGACAATAATAAACATTTAGAAAGGGGCCATTTAAATGAAAAAATAATATATTTTTTATAATTAATTTTTTTATTAGTAATGTATTTTAATATTTATATAATTGATTTACCCCTGATAAGTGTTACTATTGAGTCTCTGCAAGACTATATGATACTTGTGACACTCCCGGCATCCGCGCTATATTTGTGATTTTTAGCATAGAGCATTGATGGATTCTATTTCTTCTCAAGGAGACTTGTGATCATTGAAAAGAGACTTTTTATCTTTGCAGCGGATATTAATGTAATTTATCTTTTGTATTTTTGTGCTATTTTTTTTATTAATATTTTAACATTTTATTGCCTTTCACCTGCCAGGGCCCTGCCAGGTGATTGGCTGTATACTATATTGTTCTACATAATAAACACAATTTTATTTTCACTAAAACAATTGGATCCACATTCTATTCACTCATTTTCTTTTTCCATACCCCTAGTGCTTTAGAGGACTGGTTTTTATATATTTTATATATATATATATTTTTTCCTATATTTTAATATTTAGTTTATGTTTATTAAAGTGTGTGTGTGTTTCACTTTTTTTTCTCAATTTTTTACAATTTTGGTACTACTACTCAAAGCATGGGACAGACTGTTCCATGATGGGAGCTGTAGTACCTGTACTAATAGACAGATCACAGCAGGTGCCACTCCTTACACCCGATGCGATTGTCCTTTCTATTGCAGAGATAGAGCGGCACTATATTGCACTATACTCCGTCCGGTCAGTGACGTGAATAGAATTCACATCAATTATTCATATTTCCCACAGAGAGCTGTGATTGGCCAATCACAGCTCTTGGCGGGAAATATGAATAATAGGTATATATATATATATATATATATATATATATATATATATACGGCATATACTCATACTACAGTGGTACCAGAGAAGAGTGGCCAGCCGCCCGCATCTATACATTATACAGCAGGGGTGTCAAACACCCGGCCCGCAGGCCGAATCCGGCCCGCCAGACCTCGTCGTGTGGCCCGCCACTGGCTGCCAGCCTTCACCTTTAATCTTGCTTTTTTTTTTTTAAAGAAAGCCGCCTCTTCACGCATGTGCGGCGATCCTCCTTTGGTCCTCCTGGTCCTCCGCCTCTATGGTTGTACGTCAGTGACGTCCCGTGCGTACAACCATAGAGATGCGGGAGGAACAGGAGGACGGCAGGATCATCGCAGGAGGACGCGCACAGGCCCTGGTAAGTGACCGGCGGCGCGTTATCTTCTTCAGCCTTCCGGTCACCGCTCGACTGGTCCTGGCACCTACTGCTATGGTCCATAGGCCCTAGCAGTAGATGTGACCCCGGGCCGGAGGAGCGGTGACCGGATCACAGTGGGGCAGCACACAGACATACAGCCTCCAGCCATACACTGTATATGGCTGGAGGCTGTATGTCTGTGGGGAGGAGGCTGTATGTCTGCCAACCTAATGTGGGGGGAACTATACTGCCAACTAATGTGGGGGAACATGCTGCCGACCTAATGTGGGGGAACTATACTGCCAACTAATGTGGGGGAACATGCTGGCAACTAATGTGGGGGAACATGCTGCCTACCCAATGTGGGGGGAACTATGCTGCCAACTAATGTGGGGGAACATGCTGCCTACCTAATGTGGGGGGAACTATACTGCCTACCTAATGTGGGGGGGACTATACTGCCTACCTAATGTGGAGGGAACTATACTGCCTACCTAATGTGGGGGAACTATACTGCCAACCTAATGTGGGGGAACTATACTGCCAACTAATGTGGGGGAACATGCTGCCTACCTAATGTGGGGGGAACTATACTGCCAACCTAATGTGGGGGAACATGCTGCCAACCTAATGTGGGGGGAACTATACTGCCAACTAATGTGGGGGAACATGCTGGCAACTAATGTGGGGGAACATGCTGCCTACATAATGCGGGGGGAACTATACTGCCAACCTAATGTGGGGGAACATGCTGCCAACTAATGTGGGGGAATATGCTGCCTATCTAATGTGGGGGGAACTATACTGCCTACCTAATGTGGGGGAAACTATACTGCCTACCTAATGTGGGGGGAACTATACTGCCAACCTAATGTGGGGGAACATGCTGCCTACTAATGTGGGGGAACATGCTGCCTACCTAATGTCGGGGGAACTATACTGCCTACCTAATGTGGGGGGAACTATACTGCCAGCCTAATGTGGGGGGGGAACTATACTGCCAACCTAATGTGGGGGGAACTATACTGCCAACCTAATGTGGGGGAACATGCTGCCAACTAGTGTGGGGGAACATGCTGCCTACCTAATGTGGGGGAACTATACTGCCAACCTAATGTGGGGGAACATGCTGCCTACCTAATGTGGGGGAACTATACTGCCTACCTAATGTGGGGGGAACTATACTGCCAACTAATGTGGGGGGAACTATACTGCCAACCTAATGTGGGGGGAACTATACTGCCAACCTAATGTGGGGGGGAACTATACTGCCAACCTAATTTGGGGGGAACTATACTGCCAACCTAATGTGGGGGAACATGCTGCCTACCTAATGTGGGGGGAACTATACTGCCTACCTAATGTGGGGGGAACTATACTGACAACCTAATGTGGGGGAACATGCTGCCAACCTAATGTGGGGGGAACTACAAGGTACTGTACATTGCGGTAGGCGGGGTAGTCTTATATGGCGAGTATATCCCAAACTCATTTTACATTTTAACTGTAAAAGTTGGGGGTCGTCTTATACACCCAGTCGTCTTATACGCCGGCATATACGATATGTGGGGGGGGAGGGGTCCTACAGATACAACCGGCCCTTTGAGGGTGACCAAACTGCTGATGCGGCCCCCGATGAATTTGAGCTTGACACCCCTGTTATACAGGATGATCGCATCGGGTGCCTGAAGTGACACTTGCTGCGATCTTTCTATTACTGCAGGTGCTATAGCTCCCAGCATGGAGCAGAGTGTGCTCCATGTTGGGAGCAGTAGTTTCTGCAGTAAAGAACAGATCACAGCAGGTATCACTCCTGACACCCGATGCGATCGTCCTATATAGATGCGAGAAAGCCTCCCGCATCTATACATTATACAGGACAATCACAGCCAGTGTCACGAGTGATACCTGCTGTGATCTCTTCTTAACTGCAGGTACTACTGCTCCCAACATGGAGTCTGTTCCATGCTGGGAGCAGTAGTACTAGCTAAAAAAAATTTGGAAAAAAAAGTGAAACACACACACTTTATTTAACACATTATTAAAATACATTACTAATAAAAATTTGCTGAGAATTTATTCAGATCAAATCTATTTTTTATTTTTAAATTCGCCGAAGCGGCTGAATCGAATTTTTCTAAAATTCGCTCATCTCTAATACCATATGGAAATGTCCTTTACATATGCATGCTAAAATTAATAGAAGAATAGCATTGGAGTATGTCCTTGGACTAATATTTGCTTATACCCTTTCCTTTATTACTTTATTGCATTTATTTGTGTGGATTTGATCCTATCGATAAGGAACATCACTTAACATTATGTGATATATAGGAAGTAAGTGATTACAATACAATAGGTGCTTGATATGAAAAAGTGAATTATTTCATTGCACATAGGGAAGGTGGTGCATGAAAATGTTATCACACTGTAAACAGAAGTGTTTACATGGTTCTGTACAGAGCAAGTCTTTTGGGGAAGTTGTCCCTTATTTCTCTGGGTATTGTATTCAATTACTTCTTTTTATACTACTCCTTAATCATGCTATATTGCCTGGACAAAGCCATGATTCTATGTTTTGCCAAGATGTACAACATATAAAAAGTTTTTGAATCTGACAGTGCCCATTTAAGACAGAACTTGACCAGTTTATAAGGAAATGTTCCTAAAGGCATTTCTAACAAAACTAACAAAACTAAATTGCAGCCACAAATATCAAAAACAAAGCCCAGGTCACTTATATATGTGTTTTTTTCTGGTTTAGGTCATTCGGAAAAAGAACATGAAAAACTGCAGGAAACTATTAACATAGGGTGAAGTAACACATAACAAGGGTAATTCATCCACCTAGCATTCGTTTTGTCAAGTGATCTGTCTCTGAATATACCTGCACATTGCTTGCTGTGTAAACATTCTACCGTGCCAGGAACCTGGCATTAACATCGCTATTAGAGTTAAACATTTGGCAGATTATAGGCCTCAGAGCAAGAAAAACCAGCTCTGCTCTGAGAATCCTGTAGTCATGTATTTCTCAAAATAGAATGGCATTATCAAATCTCACTTGCAATATATATATCGGCGTATAACACGCACTGGTGTATAACACCCTCCCCCCCCCATTTTAATAGAGAAATTTAAGTTAAAAAAAAAAATACATATAAGATAAATGACAGACTAAATGCCATATCATCCCTCTAACTTTGATTTTGCCTGAACTTAGGTTACATAGTTGCATGGTTAGTACGGTCGAAAAAAGACATATGTCCATCAAGTTCAACCAGGGAATTGAAGGGTAGGGGTGTGGCACGATATTGGGGAAGGGATGAGATTTTATATTTCTTCATAAGCATTAATGTTATTTTGTTCCAGGAATGTATCTAATCCTGTTTTAAAGCTGTTAATTTTTCCTGCTGTGACCAGTTCCTGAGGTAGACTGTTCCATAAGTTCACAGTTCTCATGGTAAAGAAGGCGTGTCGCCCCTTGAGACTAAACTTTTTCTTCTCCAGACGGAGGGAGTGCCCCCTCGTCCTTTGGGGGGGTTTAACCTGGAACAGTTTTTCTCCATATTTTTTGTATGGGCCATTTATATACTTATATATGTTTATCATATCCCCCCTTAAACGTCTCTTCTCAAGACTAAACAATTGTAACTCCTTTAATCGCTCCTCATAGCTAAGATGTTCCATGCCCCATATTAGTTTAGTCGTGCGTCTCTGCACCCTTTCCAGCTCCACAGTGTCCCTTTTATGTACAAGCGACCAAAATTGAACAGCATATTCCAGGTGAGGCCGTACCAATGCTTTATAAAGGGGGAGTATTATGTCCCTGTCCCTTGAGTCCATGCCTCTTTTGATACATGACAATATCCTGCTGGCTTTGGAAGCAGCAGCCTGACATTGCATGCTATTCTGTAGTCTGTGATCTACAAGTACACCCAGATCCTTCTCTACCAGTGACTCTGCCAGTTTAATCCCCCCTAAGACATACGACGCATGCAGGTTATTAGTACCCAGATGCATAACTTTACATTTATCCACATTGAACCTCAGTTTGGTCCCCCCTTCCAGTGCCACATCATTCCTCCCCTTTTATCAGCCCCTGTGCCACATTTACACCCCCCCTTACCCTCTCATCATTCCCCCACTGTCTCATCATTCCCCCCTGCTCATCATGGCCCCCTGCTAATCATGGCCCCCTGCTCATCATGGCCCCCTGCTCATCATGCCCCGCTCTCATCATGTCCTCTGCTCCTCATGCCCTCCCCCCCCCCATTTTTGATATATATATATATTTTTTTTTTCCCCCCATCTTCCTTACCTAGCCACGCTCGGCAGGCCAGGTCCGGTGTCGGGTCTTGCGGGCTGCGGTCAGTGAAGCAGGATGAGTGACGCTGCACAGCGTCTGGGACGTCACTCATCATTCGCTGCAGCCGCCGCTGGTCAGTGTGGTCGCAGCAACCGCAGCCATTAGAATAGTCACAGCGGCAGCACCATTGAATGAGTGACGTCCCTGATTGCTAGCTCCGCTGCACAATCAGGAACGTCACTCATTCAATGGTGCTGCCGCTGGGACTATTCTAATGACTGCGGTTTCTGCGACCAAACTGACCAGCGGCGGCTGCAGCGAATGATGAGTGACGTCCCAGATGCTGTGCAGCCGGCAGAGGACATCACTCATCCTGCTTCTATGACCGCAGCCGGCAAGACCCAACACCGGACCAGGCCTGCCGAGCGCGGCTAGGTAAGGAAGATAAAAAAAACAAAAAACAATACAATAAAAACCAGGGGGGGGGGGAAGGGGAGGAAAATAAAAAAAAACAAAGCTGGCGCCGCACGCTGGTCACTGATTTAAAGTGGCCTCGGCCAGGCTGCTAATCCTTAACAAGCAGACGCTGCTGCGGCCACTTTAAATCAGTGACAAAAAGATTTATCGGCGTATAACATGCAGGCAGACTTTTTGCCTTGAATTGAAGTGTGTGTTATACGCCGATAAATACGGTATATATATATATATATATATATATATATATATATATATATATATATATATATATATAGTAAGCTATAGTATAGGAAATCAAAGTTCTTACTAAAATGAAGTATATGCAGTCAGTCCCATGCATTATTACTAATATTATTATTATCATCATCATCACTAGGGATGAGCGAATAGAATCTGATGAATCTAAATTCATTAAAAATTTCAGAAAAAATTTGATTCGCAATGAATGCGAATATCGCAGCGATTAGATCGCTTGAATCGCTTCATTAAACTCCATTTAGTGTGGTACAGGCTCCAGGGCATCTAAAATGGTGGATCCACATGTAAGGACATGGAGGGACATTTATCAATCTTTGCTTATGTATTCTTTTTTTTTAGTAATTTTTTCCTTACTTTTTTTTTGCTTATGTGCGACGTATTTATGAACTGGTTTCAGCCTGTTGATAATTTTCTTTCACGTAAGCAATTTTTCCTTTTTTACTTTGGTAGTAGCTTTTTCTGCTCCATGTTTGAGCTGGAGTAAATTTAGTCAATTTTTAACGCTGTTGCGACTTTTTTTTGCGCAGTTGCGACTGTCGCAGTTAATAAATACCTGACTACCCGTAGTCCATTTTAAAATTATTACTACATAGTAAATTTTAGGAAAACTTGCTTTTCTCGCTTTCCAGTCAAAATGTCGCACAAAAAATCGTGTAGTCGCAGTTGCGACAATTTTGCGACAATTTTAGTAAAGAAAACCTGACTAAACCCGTTGATAAATGTCCATAATGGTTGACATCTTTGGCTTCCACTTCTCTAATGTGTACCCATGGAGCAAGACTTGTTGTCCCAGATGTGCTCAATCAGATTCAGGTCTGGGGAACGGGCGAGCCAGTCCATAGCATCAATGCCTTCCTCTTGCAGGAACTGCTGACACACTCCAGCCACAGGAGATCTAACATTGTCTTGCATTAGAAGGAACCCTGACCCACCGCCAAACCGGTCAAGCTGGAGGATGTTGCAGGCAGCAGAAGATTCTCCACGGCATCTCCAGACTCTGTCACGTCTGTCACATGTGCTCAGTGTGAACCTGCTTTCATCTGTGAAGAGCACAGGGCGCCAGTGGCGAATTTGCCAATCCTGGTGTTCTCCGGCAAATGGCAAACATCCTGCACGGTGTAGGCCTGTCTCCTGGTAGCGCCTCCATGCTCTGGACACTACGCTGACAGACAAAGCAAACCTTCTTGTCACAGCTCACATTGATGTGCCATCCTGGATGAGATGCACTACCTGAGCCACTTGTGTGAGTTGTAGACTCCGTCTCATGCTACCACTAGAGTGAAAGCACCGCCAGCATTAAAAAGTCTTTGCTGAGGTGCAGTCAAGCCTAAGAGTGTGTCTAGAGTCATAGGAGTCCTCAAGTCAAGTCTGCAGCCGGAAGCTACAAGTCTACAAGTAAGTTAAAGTCACAGCTTAGTCTGTCTCCAGTCAAGTCAGCCACTGTCATCTATTGTCAAGTCAGTGTGGCCTTCACTAAATTGTCCAAAACCACTGCAAGTCCCAGCAAGCCCTCAAAGGGGTACTCCCCTGGAAAACATGTTTTGTTCAAATCAGCTGGTGCCAGAAAGTTGAACAGATTTGTAAACTACTTCCATTTAAAAATGTAAATCCTTTCAGTACTTATCAGCTGCTATATACTACAGAGGTAGTTCTTTTTGAATTTCCTTTTTTGTCTGACCACAGTACTCTCTGCTGGCACCTCTGTCCATTTTAGGAACTGTCTGGAGCAGGATAGGTTTGCTATGGGGATTTGCTTCTACTCTGGACAGTTCCTAAAATGGACAGAGGTGTCAGCAGAGAGCAATGTGGTCAGACTTAAAGGAAATTCAAAAAGAAAAGAATTTCCTCTGGAGCAAATAGCAGCTGATAAGTACTGGAAGGATTGAGATTTTTAAATAGAAGTAATTTACAAATCTGTTTAACTTTCTGGCACCAGTTGACTTTAAAAAATGTTTTCCAGGGGAGTACCCCTTTAAGGTCTCTGAAGCCAATGGTCACCTTCGTGGGCCTGGCTACACTGTATAGACTGTACCATCTGTCCCTCAGTAAAGCTACCATTGTCCATAACTTGGCGTCAGAGTCATTATAGCCCCCGTGCCTAGCCCAGAATCCAGCGGTATATCTTTGGGTGGTATTGAGGATAAACCACGCCCTAGCATCACAAATAAAAGAGGTTAATGCCATCTGCCCCTATGGTAATTCCATCTGCCCTGCATCTCACACCCCATACTACACATACTACTACTGTATGTACAAACAGTATAAATGAATGCCTCCAATTTCATATGGGGGCATATAAAGCTTGGTTCAACTTCAAGCTTGATTTCTAATGTTAATGGTACTTTCACTGCCTAGAGTGAGATTAAAGTCCCAATACACTCAATGTGAGTTACATAGTACGATTGAAAAAAAAATGTGCATCAAGTTCAACCAAGGAGGTGAAGGTAAGGGGTATGGGTGAATGAATGGGAGGGGATGCTATATTTCTGCATATGCATTAATGTTATTTTGTTCTAAGAATGTATCTAACCCTGTTTTGAAGCCCTCAACTGTTCATGCTGTGACCAGTTCCTGAGGCAGACCGTTCCATAAATTCACAGATCTTATGTAAAGAAGGGTTGTCGCCCCCTGGAGGCTAAACCTTTTTTTCTCCAGATGGGACAGAGTTCCCCATTGTCTTTTGAGGGTGTTTTACCTTGATCATTTTTTCCTCATATTTTTTGTATAGGCCATTTACATACCCAAATAAGTTGATCATATCCCCCCTTAAATCCCTCTTCTGAAAACTGAAAATGATTTCATTTACGGTATACCATTGTTTCATTAGATTTCCCACAACCCGCAGCCTCATTATCAGAATCACCCTACTTATGAACACAGTGATATTGATAGTAACTTCAGAAAAGAGAAGTTATTATAATGCAGTTTGTCATTATACTGTTTAAAAGCAGAGTTTCACTTAACATGTTAGGGTGCATTTACACCATATTTTTGCAATATGGCAGCCGGATCCAGCGGGAGAATGTTAGAACCGTCTGCTTACGTATCCCCACCAGACCCACGCCGCTAACTTATCATTTGAATGAGCCAGATGGAGACAGATAGTGACTCCAGTTGGCTCATTTTGGGACCGTATCTGGTTTTGTTGGTGGCCTGAAAACTGTGCTGTGTGAAGGTTTTTAGGCCGGCAATAAAACTTACATGGTTCAAAAATTAGCCTCTATATGACTCTATTCGGCTCATTTAAATGAATGGGGTGCAGCACAGGTCTGGAAGGGATACTCCCACCAGATCCAGCCATATTGCAAAAATGTGGTGTTAAAGGGGTACTCCCGTGGAAAACTTATTTTTTTTTAAATCAACTGGTGCAAGAAAGTTTAACAGATTTGTAAATTATTTCTATTAAAAAATCTTAATCCTTCCAGTACTTTTTAGGGTCTTTATACTACAGAGGAAATGGTTTTCTTTTTGGAGCACATAGATCTCTGCTGACATCATGACTACAGTGCTCTCTGCTGACATCTCTGTCCATTTTAGGAACTGTCCAGGGCAGAATATGTTTGCCATGGGGATTTTCTCCTACTCTGGATAGTTCCTAAAATGGACAGAGATGTCAGCAGAGAGCACTGTAGTCATGATGTCAGCAGACAGCTCTGTGTTCCAAAAAGAAAACCATTTCCTCTGTAGTATTCAGCAGCTAAGAAGTACTGGAAGGATTAAGATTTTTTTCAATAGAAGTAATTTACAAATCTGTTTAACTTTCTGGCACCAGTTGATTTGAAAAAAAAAAAAAAGTTTTCCACTGGAGTACCCCTTCAATGCACCCTAACACAGGTGGTTGTAAGCCCTTTTTCCCTGTCTGCCTTTATATATTTCACATTGACAATGGGGGAGATTTATCAAAACCTGTCCAGAGGAAAAGCTGCTGAGTTGCCCATAGCAACCAATCAGATCACTTTTTTCATTTTTGAAAAGGCCTGTGAAAAATGAAAGAAGCGATCTGATTGGTTGCTATGGGCAACTCAGCAACGTTTCCTCTAGACAGATTTTAGTAAATCTCCCCCAATGTGTGTATATGCATTTATGTTTTACCCTAATTTATAAAGACAATTGTCAAGGAGAAGGTAAAGGGCAGCACTAATCACAGGGATTACCTTCCCCGCAGTTACCAGCAGTAGCCAAGTACAGATCACCTCTTTGTCAAGGTGAATTCTCAGCTAACAAATGAGCTACAATTAAAATTCTGCAAACTACTGTTTTATTCTCATAAACAGCCAGAGGCAGATAAGTCATATCATTCTTCTAGCTGTTAAAACATATTATTAAAAGTATGAACAAGGTCCAGTTGGTTCGGTTGCAGTGTGCATTCAGGTTATTCAGCATTTTGAGAGACACAAAAGCAAATGTAACTAGTTCATTGAGACAAGTTCCTAAAATTGTACAATGATAAAAAAAAAAAGAACAAGCTAATACTTAAAGGGGTACTCCCGTGGAAAACTTTTTTTTTTTTTTAAATCAACTGGTGCCAGAAAGTTAAACAGATTTGAAAATTACTTCTATAAAAAATTCTTAATCCTTCCAGTACTTTTTAGGGGCTATACTACAGAGGAAATGCTTATCTTTTTAGATTTCTCTGATGTCATGACCACAGTGCTCTCTGCTGACCTCTGCTGTCCATTTTATACAATATACAATAGGAAACTCCTTCAGACTTGTATTTTTGGTACTGTACAAAAAAAAAGGAAAAAACCTTCCCGGAAATTAAAGGGGTACTCCCGTGGAAAACTTTTTATTTTTTTTAAATCAACTGGTTCCAGAAAGTTAAACAGATTAGGAAATTGCTTCTATATAAAAATCTTAATCTTTCCAATACTTTTTAGGGGCTATACTACAGAGGAAATGCTTATCTTTTTAGATTTCTCTGATGTCATGACCACAGTGCTCTCTGCTGACCTCTGCTGTCCATTTTAAGAACTGTCCGAAGCAGGAGGAAATCCTCATAGCAAACATATGCTGCTCTCAATAACGGAATATAACGGATTAAAACGGATATTAGAAAATCCCATAGACTATAATGGGATTTTCTAACGGACGTGTAGGATTTTGTTACTGCCGTTTTCAGCTGGTTTTCAGACGGCACTTCATACGGATGTTTAAAAACGGAGAATGTTGTAGCGTGAAAGGGGCCCTAGAACCTTTGTCACTCATATAGATGCATATTTCATATATATTTCTATTCATTGCAGTTATACATCAGACAGAGACCAGTACATATCAAAATGGTCACATTATGCGATCAATAATCAATAAACTTGTAATTTGTATTGTTTACATACAAGATACAAAGTGTGATTATTAATAACTTCAGTACTATCTTTTTTTTTAACAGATTTACTACAGTCTCACAAAATGGACCAACAAGGTGCACAGGTAGGGGTAAGCCTTATGCCTGCATCAGTTTTGCAACTGGCACGTGAACCTACATGGACTCTGTAATAGATTTAGCTTTGCGGCCCAGGATCCAACATTTTGAGTTACAATTTCTCAATTATTAAGTTGTTTGCCTGTCATCACTGGACCAGAAAAGTTTTTCTTCTATCTACAGCCTAGAAACCTGCAGACATAGGCCCAGATTTATCAAACTGTGAGAGAAAATATAGAGAGATTTTCCCACTGCAACCAATCACAGCTCAGCTAGTGAGCTGAGGTAAAGTGAAACCTGAGCTGTGATTGGCTGCTGTGGGAAAATCTCTCTATTTTTTCTCTCACACAGTTTGATAAATCTGGGCCATAATGCTTACAGCTGAAAATTGGATACAGTTGTAGTAAATTCTGTTCAAACATGGAAAAAAATACAGCATGTATTTAATTTCGGGCCGTATTTTTTTTCCCTGTGTGTGAACATAGTCCAAAAATTATTAACTCTGCTTGTTATTCAGCCTCTAGGTTTAAAAGGGTAATTCCAACAGATACAAAGGTTATCCAAACTCCCTTTACCTGCTTGTGGCTGGGATTTAATAGGAGTTAGGCTGGGTTCACACTACGTTTTGTCCCATACGGGAGCGCATACGGCAGGGGGGAGCTAAAAGCTCGCGCTCCCGTATGTGACCGTATGCGCTCCCGTATGTCATTCATTTCAATGAGCCGACCGGAGTGAAACGTTCGGTCCGGTCGGCTCATTTTTGCGCCGTATGCGCTTTTACAACCGGACCTAAAACCGTGGTCAACCACGGTTTTAGGTCCGGTTGTAAAAGCGCATACGGCGCAAAAATGAGCCGACCGGACCGAACGTTTCACTCCGGTCGGCTCATTGAAATGAATGACATACGGGAGCGCATACGGGAGCGCGAGCTTTTAGCTCCCCCCTGCCGTATGCGCTCCCGTATGGGACAAAACGTAGTGTGAACCCAGCCTTAGGCAAATTGTGTAAAACAGCTTTCTCTGCTTTTTTCGACTTCCTGACTACCTTCACCAGCCACAAGCAGGTCATAGAGGACCCTTGATCTCAAGATAGGAGCGAGTCCCAGAAATGAGATCCACATCTAGGGGACATTTTGGCACATCCTGTGGAAAACCCCTTTTTAAACAAGAATATTTCCATTCACTGACCGCAAACAAATGGGGATCTTGAAAAAAGTGAGTAATTGAGACCCATAGGCCGACATTTATCATTGTCTTTTAGACTTTTTTTTGTCTAAAAAAGGCACAAGCAGGGTTTATTTGCGCCTTTTGATTTAAACATTTCTGCTGATTTTGAGTTGGAATCCACTGATTTTGGCAATACACAAGATATAGAAGGGTTTTATGAACTGCAGCTTTTTGTGAAAAGGCGCAAAACAGGCGCAAAGCCACTGAAAAGTCTCTAAAACTACACCAGCCCAGACTTAGCTTTTTGGTGTATGTCAAGAGAGAAATTTCAGAAAACGTGACCTGTACAAAATTTATCAAATGCTCTGCGACCATTTAATAAATTTGGCGCTCCTACACATTACCAGCACACAAAAAAAATAGGTGTAGAAAAATGCTTCACTTACACTACAATGATAAATGCCGGCCATAGTGTATTTGATCATGACATAACATGCCATCACACAATGATTAAGCTATATTTACCAAAAACCATAAAACCACTTTAACTAAAGGTCAGGTTAATTTTTCATCTCACAGCGAAATCAAACCACCAGCTGAAAAAACAATACAAAGCGTATCCTTGGACTAAGAGAACTATGAATACATTAATATTTGCATGTTTATGTGTCCCCAGGGAAACATATGTAATCCATGTGGATGTCGTTGCACTTTCTCCACTGATTTTACGGCTGCTACGTTGCAAAAGGAAATTTGTAGTGAAAACTTTTCAGCAGAAATTGACATTATGGGGGGGATTTATCAAAGCTGTCTCTTTCCTGCATCAATATAGAACAAACTAGAGAAGGTTAGGCTGGTCTATTGTGCACCTAATGTCTCAAACGTTGCACAGCTCTTGATAAATTCTGCGCACAGACTTCGGGATCTACGGTTTAGACTGTATTTAAACCTGCTTCAGCATGATCTGACATTTCAGCGTATTTTTGCCCGATGCAAATTTTTGCCAAAAAGTCGCAATTGATAAATTCACCTATAAATGCATTTTCCATCTAAAATAGCCTGGAATGCATCATGGACTAAAAATCCTTTAAAGAAAAAGTTGCACGTATTTAAACTGTGATTTTCTGTGTGACAATTTGACACGGGAAAAAACTGTCTAAATCCTTTGATAAATCCCCCCCTATGAGTTTAAAATCCACAACACATATCTCTTTCCAGGTGGAAAGAGTTTTGGAAAATCTCATCCACATGCTGTATTCTGCAACATTTCTATCCCATGTAAATTTATCTTTAGATTACGGTAATCCTTCTATTTTCTGACACTTTATATAGACTTCTAGGAACACCAGTAAGGGTCTCAGCTTCCGAATGCGGGCTCCCTCAAATCTCAAAATCTTCTGCTGCAAGGTTATTAGATTTGTGACAATAAACACTTTGACACACCACAGACAATAAAACATCAATGATTTCAATGTCACTTTAGTACGTCAGGGTCTAAGATTTCCATCAGTGGAAACCATACAGTTGGGGTTCTAAAGGGGTGCAAGCACTCAACAAAGGGTCATGTCCCCCATGTTTCAGGAATTAGAGCTCACAGACAGCAAAAACATTTTTTCAGACAAATTCATAAGATCACTACAGCTGGATTTGTCTAGGATATATATATATATATATATATATATATATATATATATATATATAGGAATTATTTTCTAGCATGCAAAAAAATATTCTTATAGATGCCTCCTGTAGTAAGATATGTGTGTGTATGTATACAGATATATATATATATAGAGAGAGAGAGAGAGAGAGAGAGAGAGAGAGAGAGAGAGAGAGAGAGAGAGAGAGAGAGAGAGAGATGCAAAATCATAGCAGAATCTTGTAATACCTTTTTTATTGGACTAACAGTATTTTGTAAAGACAAGCTTTCGGGAGCCCTCCTGAATATTCTGCTATGTATTTGCATCCGTCTCACTGGACTAATATGGCTACTCCAAACTACTACATATATATATATATATATATATATATATATATATATATATATATGTTGGCTACATAACATCAAAAATAATAATCTGCCTTCATAAAAAAATAAACAGAAATAAGGCACATAAAGTCAGGGGACAATAACTTTGCTTATAATACAGTATAAATCCAATTTCTGGAAATCTCCTATACACCTTGACTCTGCAGATGTTTCCAGAACTGGTAAGTTTGGCTTACACGCTTGATACACAACATCTCAGCCCTCATATGCTGTAGCTCTGTGTTCCATAGCCATAGGATCTCAGGAGGCCAATGCTCACCTGTTAGCAGCACCTTTGGGGTTACTTGTGAATCCTACAGAAGCAGGAGAGGCCAGCAGCAACAAGAAGACCAGCAGGATGTCAGCTACAGGTCCCTGGTCAGGGCAGCGGTGGACTTCAGGGGTCTTTGTCATTCATAGTCCTGTATGAGATCCAGGAGGAGAGACATTCCAGCTCCAGCACTGAACAGCTAGTAGTGTGCAGGAGGCTGAAGGATTGTACAGGTAACACAGGGAGGAGGTGCATGTCACACGTCACTGCAGACAACCCTGCACCTGTTAACCTCTCTCCAGCACAGAAAACACTGAGAGGAATGTCAACTCCAGACGGATGCCTTAAACATAAGACAATGAAGATTTGTTGGAAAAAAAAATATTATATTTTTATATTATATTTTAATTATTTAAAAAGATTATATTTTAGGAGATGACAAAGCGAATATGTATAGAGAAAAGCAAGTCCCCTAAATCCGCGCATTAAATGTTTAACTCCTGCTGTAATGACTGCACTGACTCCCTCACATCTGACGTCCTCCCCAGTAGTAACTTGTAATATGTTAAGTTGTTTTCATATCACATTTTTGATGCACATTTGCCGTATTTTGCCGTATATGCTAAATGCATAAATTGACCCCTATTACCCAGAGGAGGCCAAAAAAAAAGTTTCATTTTAGCTGTTCGAGTGGTTACTGGGTCTCTGTTTATTTACAGTATTCAATGGCACC
The DNA here is from genome assembly GCF_029499605.1 of Hyla sarda. Taxonomy (NCBI): domain Eukaryota; kingdom Metazoa; phylum Chordata; class Amphibia; order Anura; family Hylidae; genus Hyla; species Hyla sarda. The sequence continues at coordinate 89,093,920 of NC_079193.1, read as the reverse complement.
GGCTGCTGCCCTATTCCACAGAGCTGTATACAGCAAAAAAGGTCAAAAAAGGTCATCTGTGTATTATATGTTTCGTAACATTAGAGTTTATATGCAGTGTCCAAAAGCACGGTTTTAACATTGCAGAAAGAAAATGATGCTAGCACTCACCCTTTGTGATGAACATTCGTGGTGTCTTTATTGAAGTTATCAGGCAGTACATTCATATTTGCAGGGAGAGGGAAAAAGTGGAGCTCAGCCGAGCTCATGCAGCTACGGTGCTGTTTCGCGTCAATATCTTCAATAAAGACACCAAGATTGTTCATCACACAGGATGAGTGCTGGCGTCATTTCTTTCTGCAATTTTTCATGGAATACATTGTTTCATTGGCATCTACACCCCCACGAACTCTAGTACAGCGCCTCCCCTTACTGATAACTAAGGTACAATTCAGCTCCGGTGCCGGGACTTGTCTGTCTCTACACCCATAGCCCAAAGCATGGTTTTGTTTCTGGGCTGCCGTCGGTTCCTGTCCACAATATTCCGTAGTGTATATGGTATAGCAGAATCCAATTGAGAACAATGAGAGGCTGCTGTACCCTGTTTTCCAAACAGAATTCTGAAGAAAAACTCTGCTTGGCCCTAAATGTTTATATGCCAAACATTTCTATGGTTGTGCACTTTTTTTTATTAACTGTCCCTGTATTACTGGCAGGCAGTGAACGGGTTACCATACACACGCATTAAACTTAGCCTTTATAAGTTATCTTCTGTGATAAGTTATCTTCTGTCATCTTCTGACGTTTTCTAGTATTGCTCACATTACATAGTAACAACCTGTTGCACCTCCGCCTTGTCTCCCTGTGTTTGTTTTACCTGCACCTACACCATCTAGGGTGCCACCAGCCAGGCACAGTACCAGGGTGAGCACCAGGGCAGAGGATTCCCCCAATACACTTTCACAGAAATACTAGCAAACAAGCGAGAGTAGAACAAGTAGGCAGGGTCAGATCAAGGTTGTGAGAACAAAGAGACTGCGTTACCGTGTCCCTTTGTTTTCTGAATTAGAGATTTGAATATCAGTCTTTGGAATTTCCCATTCTCTGGAATGGGACTGTAACTTGGGTACTCCTGGTGACAGACCTGGAAATATCATTTAGTCAGAAAATGAACAGGCACCACACACAAGTAAGCAGTGGAGCCCCTTTCCTCTAATGATCTGGGGGGGCTCAGGATGAACACCTGTAGTGGGGTCGGGAAGCAGGGTTGAGGGAAAGCTGATTGAAGGAAGTTGCAGATACAATTCTTAATGAAAATCTGATCTAGAGTGTTCTGGACCTCAGACTGGGCTGTAGAATTATCTTCCAACGAGACAATAAACCTAAGCACACTGCCAAGACAACACAGGAGTGACTCAGGGACAACTCTGTGCATTTCCTTGAGTGGCCCAACCAGAGCCCTGATTTAAACCTATTGAACATCTCTGAAGAGAATGGTCTCCATCCAACCTGACAAACCTTGAGAGGATCTGTAGAAAAGAAGGGCAGAAAATCCCCAAATCCAGGTGTGAAAACCTTGTGAGATGATACCCTAGTAGTCTGGAGGCTATAATCACTGCCACATTGGCTTTAACCCCTTAAGGACATAGGGCGTATCCATACGCCCCCGTTTCCAAGTCCTTAAGGACCGAGGGCGTATGGATACGCCCTGAGCATTTCCGGCCCCCACCGCTAGCCGGAGGGGAGCCGGAGCCGGATGCCTGCTGAAATCGTTCAGCAGGCATCCCGGCATATCGCCCAGGGGGGTCATTATGTCCCCCCATGTCGGCGGTTGCCGCAGATCGCTGGACAATTCAGTCCAGCGATCTGCGGCGGATTCCGGGTCAATCGGGTCTCCAGTGACCCGATGACCCGGAATTACTGGCTGATCGGGGCCGTCAGAGACCCCGAACAGCCATTGCCAGCAGGGGTGAGGTGGCACTGGTGCCACCTCACGATCGCCCTGATTCGTCGGCAGGATTACCGGCCGACCAATCAGGGCGCCTGCTGCGGGTGTCACTCCCGCAACCCGCTCCGCCCCTCTTCCGGAGGACGTGAGCGGGTGCGGGAAGACGACCCCCGGTGCTGGGGACCCCGATCCCCGGCATCCCTGTTGGGATCGGGGCCCCAGGAGCAGCGGCGGCGGCGGAGACGACGAGGGACTGACCTGTGCGGCTGGATCGTTGGAGGTGAGTGACAGCCTCCTGCTGTTGCTTAGCAACAGCTCCCAGCATGCAACAAGGGCATGCTGGGAGCTGTAGTTATGCAACAGCAGGAGGCAGACCACCACAACTCCCAGCATGCCCTTATGGGCATGCTGGGACTTGTAGTTTTGCAACAGCTGAAGGCACATTTTTTCTATGTAAAAGTGTACCTTCAGCTGTTGTGTAACTACAACTCCCAGCTTGCACAATCAGCTAAAGTGCATGCTGGGAGTTGTAGTGGTGCATCTGGTGGTTGCATAACTACAACTCCCAGCATGCCCGTTGGCTGTCGGTGACTGCTGAGAGTTGTAGTTTTGCAACAGCTGAAGGCACACTGAGTTAAGTAGTAAACCAGTGTGTCTCCAGCTGTTGCATAACTACAATCCCCAGCATCCCCAGCCAATGTAGTATGTCTCCGGCTGTTGCATAACTACAAGACCCAGCATGCCCTTCCGCTGTCCGTACATGCTGGGGGTTGTAGCTTTTGCAACAGCTGAAGGCACACTGGTTGCAAAACACTGAGTTTGTTACCAAACTCGGTGTTTCACAACCTGTGTGTCTCCAGCTGTTGCAAAACTACAACTCCCAGCATGCACTGATAGACCGTACATGCTTGGAGTTGTAGTTTTGCAACAGCTGGATGTCCCCCCCCCCCAATGTGAACGTACAGGGTACACTCACATGGGCGGAGGATTACAGCAAGTATCCGGCTGCAAGTTTGAGCTGCAGCAAATTTTCTGTCGCAGCTCAAACTGCCAGCGAGAAACTACTGTGAACCCCCGCCCGTGCGACTGTACCCTAAAAACACTACACTACACTAACACACAATAAAATGAAAATAAAAAACACTACATATACACATACTCCTACACAGCCCCCCTCCCCTCCCCAATAAAAATGAAAAACGTCTGGTACGTCACTGTTTCCAAAATGGAGCCTCCAGCGGTTGCAAAACTACAACTCCCAGCATGCACTGATAGACCGTACATGCTGGGAGTTGTAGTTTGGCAACAGCTGGATGTCCCCCCCCCAATGTGAACGTACAGGGTACACTCACATGGGCGGAGGATTACAGTAAGTATCCGGCTGCAAGTTTGAGCTGCGTCAAATTTTCTGCCGCAGCTCAAACTGCCAGCGAGAAACTACTGTGAACCCTCCGCCTGTGCGACTGTACCCTAAAAACACTACACTACACTACCACAAAATAAAATAAAAAGTAAAAAACACTACATATACACATACCCCTACACAGTCCCCCTCCCCAATAAAAATGAAAAACGTCTGGTACGCCACTGTTTCCAGAACGGAGCCTCCAGCTGTTGCAAAACAACTACTCCCAGTATTGCCAGATAGCCACTGACTGTCCAGGCATTCTGGGAGTTTTACAACAGCTGGAGGCCCCCTGTTTGGGAATCACTGGCGTAGAATACCCCTATGTCCACCCCTATGCAATCCCTAATTTAGGCCTCAAATGCGCATGGCACTCTCACTTTGGAGCCCTGTCGTATTTCAAGGCAACAGTTTAGGGCCACATATGGGGTATCGCCGTACTCGGGAGAAATTGGGCTTCAAATTTTGTGGGGTATTTTCTGCTATTACCCTTTTTAAAAATGTAAAATTTTTGGGAAAACAAGCATTTTAGGTAAAAAAAAAAATTTTTTTTTTACATATACAAAAGTCATGAAACACCTGTGGGGTATAAAGGTTCACTTAACCCCTTGTTACGTTCCCCGAGGGGTCTAGTTTCCAAAATGGTATGCCATGTGTTTTTTTTTGTGGCTGTCCTGGCACCATAGGGGCTTCCTAAATGCGGCATGCCCCCAGAGCAAAATTTGCTTTCAAAAAGCCAAACGTGACTCCTTCTCTTCTGAGACCTGTAGTGCGCCAGCAGAGCACTTTTCACCCCCATATGGGGTGTTTTCTGAATCGGGAGAAATTGGGCTTCAAATTTTGGGGGGGTGTTTTCTGCTATTACCCTTTTTAAAAGTGTAAAAATTTAGGGAAACCAAGCATATTAGGTAAAAAATTAAAAATAAAATTTTACATATGCAAAAGTCGTGAAACACCTGTAGGGTATTAAGGTTAACATTACCCCTTGTTACTTTCCCCGAGGGGTCTAGTTTCCAAAATGGTATGCCATGTGTTTTTTTTTTGCTGTTCTGGCACCATAGGGGCTTCCTAAATGCGGCATGTCCCCAGAGCAAAATTTGCTTTCAAAAAGCCAAATGTGACTCCTTCTCTTCTGAGACCTGTAGTGCGCCAGCAGAGCAATTTTCACCCCCATATGGGGTGTTTTCTGAATCGGGAGAAATTGGGTTTCAAATTTTGGGGGGTATTTTCTGCTATTACACTTTTTAAAAATGTAAAATTTTTGGGAAACCAAGCATTTTAGGTAAAAAAAATATATTTTTTTTTACATATGCAAAAGTCGTGAAACACCTGTAGGGTATTAAGGTTCACATTACCCCTTGTTACATTCCCTGAGGGGTCTAGTTTCCAAAATGGTATGCCATGTGTGTTTTTTTGCTGTTCTGGCACCATAAGGGCTTCCTAAAGGTGACATGCCCCCCAAAAACCATTTGACGCTCCTTCCCTTCTGAGCCCTCTACTGCGCCCACCGAACACTTTACATTGACATATGAGGTATGTCCTTACTCGAGAGAAATTGGGTTTCAAATACAAGTAAAAATTTTCTCCTTTTTACCCCTTGCAAAAATTCAAAAATTGGGTCTACAAGAACATGCGAGTGTAAAAAATGAAGATTTTGAATTTTCTCCTTCACTTTGCTGCTATTCCTGTGAAACACCTAAAGGGTTAATACACTTACTGAATGTCATTTTGAATACTTTGGGGGGTGTAGTTTTTATAATGGGGTCTTTTATGGGGCATTTCTAATATGAAGGCCCTTCAAATCCACTTCAAACGTGAACTGGTCCATGAAAAATAGCGAGTTTGAAAATTTTGTGAAAAATTTCAAAATTGCTGCTGAACTTTGAAGCCCTCTGGTGTCTTCCAAAAGTAAAAACTCATAAATTTTATGATGCAAACATAAAGTAGACATATTGTATATGTGAACCCAAAAAAAAAATATTTTGAATATCCATTTTCCTTACAAGCAGAGAGCTTCAAAGTTAGAAAAATGCAAAATTTTCATTTTTTTCATCAAATTTGGTGATTTTTCACCAAGAAAGGATGCAAGTTACCATAAAATTTTACCACTAAGTTAAAGTAGAATATGTCACGAAAAAACAATCTCGGAATCAGAATGATAACTAAAAGAATTCCAGAGTTATTAATGTTTAAAGTGACAGTGGTCAGAATTGCAAAAAACGCTCCGGTCCTTAAGGTGAAAAAGGGCTCGGTCCTTAAGGGGTTAACTAGATACTGAGTAAAGGGTCTGAATCCTTATGTCCATGCAAAATTTTAGTTTTTACTTACCTAATAAAATAGCTAAATTTTATTAGGTTGAATTTTGTTCATGTTAGCAAAAGCCCGCAACATAACAAAATATAAAGAAAAAGGGAAAGGGTCCAAAGGCTTTACGAATACTATTGTGATGTCCCAGTATGGGATATAGTCCCATACAGTACTTAGGCCCTGTCAGGCTGAGTCCCTCTGTGCTCTAGGGGCTCTCCTGCAGCATCTCCCCCATAGTGTTATATGTATTATGTATAAAGGACCTTTAATGTGCCTAACCTAGGGATAGCGGAGCTACCTTCAAGTGGTTACTTAGGAAAACCACGCCCTGGTGTCACAAACATTTAGGGGTTAATAACATCTGCCCCATACACCTCACCTTCCCACCCCAAGGCTCACCACAAAACTTTGGCGTCACGAACAGGATACTGGTGTGCCTTAGCCATAAAGCCACAAGTCCTCCCCCCTAGTCTGAGTCTTAATTGTGTCCAAGAAAAATTGAACATTTGGTCCAGAAAACTGTACGGGACTTTGTCATTGTAATGTGTTTCTGTCGTGGAGCTGATAAAGTAGAGGGGGAGGTGAAGAAAACTGTGCTGTGTATTTTTGAAAAATCTGTGAAAGCGACAATGTGCAAGATCAGAACTGAAGCCATGTTACGCGCCAAAATGTCTCCTGTTGTACCTGCAAGTGTTAAACAGTTGGTCGAGAAGCGCGTGAAAGGGTCCCGCTAAAGCCAGCGTCCTGCCCCTGGACGTGGGATCATGTTGCTGTATCGGACGAAGAGGATGCATAGCTTTATCACTTCCGGTCCCAGGCCCTGCTGATGACATCCTTCCGGCCAGCGGCCATTTTGGTGGAGACCAGTATAAGCAGTGACGCGGAGCCTGACCTCTTCAGTTCAATGGAAGTGCTGGCTGCGAGTAAGAAGATGGCCAGAATCCACGTGCACAGAGAGTCCCAAGATTGAACCGGAGGACCGCCTGATTGCCGCGGCCACGGCACGGGTGTTCAAAGAGTTATCGGATCACCTGTACAAGCTGTCCATCGGGCCCAACGATGCCCACCTGAGGGTGCCTTTGCCAGAGGACGATGGAGAGTGGGCCACAACCCCAGCGGAAGGTACGCCGGAGTTGTCAAGAGAGCCGTCGCCGGTGAGGTTCCTGGGCCAAGATACAGACAGAGGAGTCGGAAGTAAGTACCCTGGCTGAAGCTGTGTTCTCTACCCCTCCATCTACCCCAGTCCAGAGCCCGCGCCCCAGGTCCAACAGCCTCCAGTACATCACCACCGCTACCCAGATGGCTGTTTGGCAACAAGCCCCAATTGATACAATATATGAGGGAACATCTCCTTCCCCTGTCAGGGAAGCCCCTTCCCTCAGTTCCGGCCCAGTTCGAAAGGTCAAAAGAGACACTGAGGTTGCTACTATCATGGAGGAACTGAGGGCCCAGAGGTTACAAAGATATGGGCCTAAGCCACAGCCATTTGAGGTGCAACTTAAGCAGCAGCAAGACATCAAGAAGCTGGAGGCCCTATACATACGAAAGTCAGAGCACCACCGAGAGGATGAACTACCCCTGGAGTGCCGTCGCGCCACTGTAGTCAAGTTCAACAAAGTGAGGGGATTTGGTACCCTTATGGACTGCTGACATGGGGGCACCCTCCTTGTGAACAGGAGGGCCGTGCAAAGAGACTATCTCCCTGCAGCTATGCATTCTCTAGAGAGCGGGGAGATTGTGGAGTAGACGCCGATGCAGAGCCTGAGAGGAGAGTGGGCAGCTACGGTGACTTGCCCAAAGAATCCTACTCAGCATCCATTTGTTTATTTCCCCAACTGACTTCTGTGTGAAAGCACAATTTTTGTTGTTCCAGGTTCTTACAGCAACGTGTGTTTTTTTTGCAGTAACCAAGCTAGTAAGTGTTGTGCCTGGCTTCGGGACAAGAGACTCCTTATGTACAGGAGACTAACCTAAGCTCTTAGCAAATGAACTCTATAGTGTATCTGACTACTGAACGATACATGGACATTTGTGTAAATATGCCCTAGCAATATATTTTTGCTCACCGTTATGCACAAGGGAAATGTGGTCGGTCCTGCACTATAATTTCTGTAGTGTAATAAAATGTATGTCATTTGTTGTACACCAAAAAGTCATAGTGTACAATATTCTCTTATGTTTGGTAGCTTTCTTGTAGGGGTTGTCCTGAACTAATCGGGAGAAGCAACATTTCACCCCATAACCAACATCATGTACAGTTAACACTCCAAAGTGAGAGCGCCATGCCCATTTGAGGCCTAAATTAGGGATTGCATAGGGGTGGACATAGGGGTATTCTACACCAGTGATTCCCAAACAGGGTGCCTCCAGCTGTTGTAAAACTCCCAGCATGCTTGGACAGTCAACGGCTGTCCGGCAATACTGTGAGTTGTTGTTTTGCAACAGCTGGAGTCTCCATTTTGGAAACAGTGGCGTACCAGACGTTTTTCATTTTTATTGGGGAGGGGAGGGGGCTGTGTAGGGGTATGTATTTATGTAGTGTTTTTTACTTTTTATTTTATTTTGTGGTAGTGTAGTGTTTTTAGGGTACAGTCGCACGGGCGGGGGTTCACAGTAGTTTCTCGCTGGCAGTTTGAGCAGGGTGATTAAAAGGGGGGTGATTAAAACTTTTATTAGGGAAGGGGTTAAATTACCTTTATTAACTTTTTTTTTTTCACTTTTTTTTGCAGTGATATAGCTCCCATAGGGGACTATAACACTGCACACACTGATCTTTTACACTGATCCCTGCAAAGCCATAGCTTTGCATGGATCAGTGTTATAGGTGGTCGATTGCTCAAGCCTGTATCTCAGGCTTGGAGCAATCAGTCGCCGATCAGATGTGACGGAGCAAGGTAAGGGGACCTCCGCTTGCGTGCTAGCTGATCGGGACATCGATAGTCCCGATCAGCCCGACTGAGCTGCTGGGAAGCTTTCACTTTCATTTTAGATGCGGCAATCAGCTTTGATCGCCGTGTCTAAAGGGTTAATAGCACGCAGCACAACGATCGGTGCCGCACGCTATTAGCCCAGGTCCCAAATATCATTAGCCGCCGGGACCACCCCGGTATGACATGGTGTGACCCCGTTTTAAATACCAGGACCAGGCATAGGGCGTACAAATTAAGGGGTTAAGAAGGTTTTCAGGTTAAGAAGGTTTTTTTTCCTCAAAATTGGCACCTATTTGTATCTTATCCATCAATGCATACCACTGTCAGAGGTCTATTAATCCTTTACCATTGAGGCTAAGTTTCCACTTGTTTTTTTTTTTCTGGCAGTTTTTGGAATACTGCCACTGCAGTTTTTGAGCCAAAGTCAGAAATGGATCCATAAGGAAAGAGAAGTGTAAGTCCTTCCTTTATATGTCCTATTCCTTTTGAACAAATTTCTGGCTTTGGCTCAAAAAGTGCAGTGGCAGTTTTTCAAAAATTGCCAGAAAAAACCCAAGGAGAAACATAGCCAAATAGACATAGGTGTACATCGTTTTATGATGTGCATTCCTGGAAATAAATGTACAATTACATCCTGTAGATGGCATATACACAGTTTGTTTGGAGAAATTGAAACAAAAACAGCAACTTTGTCTCTTTTGGGTGGATTCGTTCTTATGGAGTGCACTATATGCTAAAAATGACATGGTATCTCTATTCTGTGGGTCAATATGATAAAAACTATTCTCTTGTTTACATAGCTATTATTGCTATTTGTTATTGCTGTATTCTGGTATTTACTCCTATATTGTGCATATGTTACTTTTTGATTGTTTTTCTTTTCAATTTTTTCTGGGATGTGATGTGACCAAGAATCAGCCAGTTTGGACTTTGTTTTTTTTTTCACGTTTACACCATTCACCGTACGGGAACATAAACATTATGTTTGAATAGTTCGGACATATCCACACATTTTTGTGGTTGGACCGCCGCTTAGGACATAATTGTACGTCCTGGTGCATTCGGTAACAGGGTGCTTGGACGTACATTTACATCTATTGTCCTTAAGGGGTTAAATATTATTAATAATACATGTAACTCAAAATGATTCTGTTAAAAAAACAGAATTTGTCCCACAAAAGTCATGCTTGCAATGTAAAAATAAAAAGGTATGTCTCATTGAGTGCTGTAAAGTCAAAAATATTTTCTTTTCCTTGAAACATGCCATTTCTGTGAAAAAGTATAAAAACACTAAGGAGATTTATCATTCTTTTCAAGCGTATGGGTTTTATATGACAATTTTTTTTACTTACTTTTGCTTACATGTGACCTATTTATCAAGTAGTCGTACAACCTTAATAAATAAATCACACATAAGCAAATCCCGGGAAACCCCCTTATAAAAACATTTTTTTAAGCAGAAAAGTTTTTCCTTATGTTAATAGCCAAAGTTCTTTATCTACCCTTTATTACCAGGTGGGCGTACTGCATCGGGTGACACCCTGACTGGCCTGTCTGGCACTAAATAGCTGCACTCCAACTATCGCGCAACAACCCATCCACCCTCCTCAGAAATTAAAAAATATAAAAAACATACTATGCCGCACCATGAATGTCCGTACTCTGGAGGCTTTTTTGTTTAATTTTGAGCCCGCATTTTGTGATCTTGGTGGGTGGAGTCTTGCGTTGCTGCGCTGAGGCCGGAGTTTACGTCAGGAAAGAAGACAGGCACATAAACAATAGTGAAGCCACAAAAAATAAAAACGGCTTTGTTACCCCCCCCCCCCCCCCCCAAAATGTGCATGAAGCTGTATTACCAAAGATGTTTATTTTTTTTGAAGGAAACATTTTTGTGCCACATATGGGTTATTAATGTAGTCTGTAAAATTTCTTACACAATTATTTTGTTCCTTATTCTATTTTAACACAACATTAGTCTGTAGTCTGTAAAAATTCTTTTGTGATCTTGGTGGGCGGAGTCTTGCGTTGCTGCGCTGAGGCCGGAGTTTACGTCAGGAAAGAAGACAGCGCAGCACCAACAGGCACATAAACAATAGTGAGGCCACAAAAAATAAAAACGGCTCGGTTACCTACCCCCAAAATGTGCATGAAGCTGTATTACTATGGATGTTTCTTTTTTTTAAGGAAAAATTTTAGTGCCACATATGGGTTATTTATGTATTCTGTAAAAAATCGTACAGAATAATTTTGTTCCTTATTCTATTTTAACACAACATTAATTAAAAAATTTAGTGGGTACGCCAGCATGTACGTGTCCTAAAATTAACAAGGTGTGCAGTGTATATTTTCAACCTTAAAATTTATAGTTATTAGTAAAATAATAATTTTTTTCTATAAATAACATTAACATTTATGTAGTAGCTTTGTTTCATGATGCAGAACAAGTTGTTAAAGTGGGTGTTAATGTCCTTTTCTGCAGACGTATGCACTTTCTGTAAGCCAGGTTGGACCTGGAATACATATGTGACTTTTAAATGGAGATGCAACTTTTTTTCTTCAAAAATAGCGACTATCGCATTTGATAAATACATGACCACTGCAAAGAAAAGAAAATTGCTACGTGAGCAGATTTCAGAAATGTGCTTTGGAATAAGCAAAAATCTAAAAGTCGCAGCATGTATAGAAAAGTCGCACGTGCGCAAGTATGTGGGATTTTTTTATGCAAAAAAATCTACTACGGAGCTTGATAGATCTCCTTCAAAATTTGTTAGTATTTGGCATTACTGAAATAGTACTTACCTAAAGAATAAAAGTAAAGAGTAACACATTATTTATGCTGCATACTAAATGATTTATAAATTATTATTATTATTATTTTTTTTTTCATCACAGCAAAACACAAGCTTCCATACAGCTATGGGATGGGAAAAAAAAAAAAAAAGCTATGGCTCTATAAATGTAGCAATGCAAAAATAAAAGAAAGTCTTCCTAAAAAAGAACTACCATGATCACACAGCATAGATTTCTTGCGACTGCGGAGTTGCCATTGCAGTGACTACCATATTCACACACCATGTAGCCCCAGCCTATTTCTTACAGCTGTAAAATTTACTGTAAGGCCCGTAATTGGTTTAAGATGCATCTAAAGTGAAAATAACCACTTTTTAAGCCATGGGTTTTGCAATAGCCCAAAAGGCTACAAAACATAAAAAATGGGCAAAAATGTACCAAAAGCTAAAATAAAGGTTAATGGACTGCAGTTTTTTATACTCAATAAAAATATCGTCAAAACACAAAATATGGCACTACACTGGCCTAGTTAAGCGACGGACTAATATCTAGATGCCCTCAAAGATAGTGGTGTCTCAGAGCAACCCAATATGACGTAGGTAAGGGAGGGTAGTGCCATATTTTGTGTTTTGACGTGGAATGTGTTACATGACTCAGCACTTTCCAGAGCTGGACTAAAGCAACTCCACGCGCACACCCACCCCCTACCATTGGTTCCTGGCGGGGCTGGGGGTGTGTGCATGTGTCACGAGACCACAAATATGCTGTCTCAAACACCGTTCCCTTCAGTGTGAGTTCGGCTACCACAGTCTCCTGATAGCCGAAGCGCTTTGGATGCAATGTTATTTGCGCTGCAGCTGTAATGTAATTGATACCCCCTATGGGAACCGTACGCCCCGCGGGTGGATCTCAGCGCTGCGGATGACATTACATTAATTCCCCGCAATGGGGGCCAGCAATTGTGGGGGTAAGATTTTACATAGTGCTGACAGCTTCTGTATATTTGTGGTCACGTGACACGCGCACCACAGCCCCACCAGGAACCAATGAGGCCGTCTTAGCACTTTCCAGTGCTGGACTGAGTCATGTGACACATTCCATGGCAAAACACAAAATATGACACTACAACGGCCCAGAGGATATCCATACCTTAGTCGTTACTTTGCAAAAGAGTCAGTTGGGTCTTTCACTGCCTCTTATCCTACCTCTTGCATTGGTATTATCCCTGTAGCAGGACACGCTAAACAGGTTGCAGATTAGTTGCCTTGTGCTGAATTGTAGCTGGAAGCAAACTCTAACTGAAGACTTGAAAGCTGCAGGGACACTTGCTTTTTGGCCAAAGTCAGACAAACACTAACATGGGATTTTAGGATCCTCCCCTGTCCCTAAGAACTAGGATGGAGACAGGACAGCCCTTAGGCCCTCAGACCAGTTCTTGTACAGAAAGCATTGACTCTTAGAAAGTGAACCCCTTACACTACATTTAGGCTCAGTGCATGCAAAATAGACTTAAAGACAGAGAAAAATCTGTTGCATAGAAATAAATTTAAAGTATGAGACAGAGCTGAGGTCTTTGATGCTACAGCTACCTGAACAGTGTTCAGAGTTGCAAAAGATGACCTCGCTCTGGGGAACCACACAAGCAAATAGTATTAAGCATAGGAGCCCGTCCTGACAAGAGCACTTTCCAGTACATATTTAAAATTTTAATACTATACACATATTATATTGTTTTGCCTATTTGTAAAATGGAGAAATGAGAATAGTAGGCCCATCTTTAAAATCCACGCTGTGCTATTGATTCAGGGCTATTGTCAGGGCTTTGTGATGGCCACTCTGTCCCATTTTGCTGTCCCATTTTGTCTTGATCTCAAAAGTAAGGTTGGGGTCATTGTCCATTTGAAACACCATTTTGCAACCAAGATTTATCTTCTTTGTAGATGTCTTAAGATGTTTCTTCAATATCTCCATGTAATATTCCTCTTGTCTCACTCCAAAAACCATAACAGGGCCTCCATCATGCGGCATTTATAAAACTAGTCATTTCTTCTGCAAAAGGTTGGCCTACTTAAGACACCAGGGTCAGGGTGCAACTGCAACCTTATAGCGGCACCCTTGTAAATTTGTACTGTTACTAAAACAGTAATGTGCTGTTACTATTTCTAGAGTACAAGTCTGTTTTAAGATTTACACATATATTAATATTTTGCATTTCACACTGTGCAAACTACATCTTTTATAGTAAGGCTTTTGTCCAAATTATTGAAGACTATTCATAATATTCTATGGACAAAACTAGTGGCTACTATTTTAAATTTTTTTTAATCAATCAAAATCAATAAAAATGCTAGTCAGTTATATTACTGCGATGAGAGATTTTCAAGCAACTCAATGCATTTTCATCGAATTGTAAGTAGAGCAACATAACATGTCTCAGTGTTTCCCTTTTCTTAATGTTTACATCTGCTTTGCTGTCCATTTATACTGTATTTTCCTTTGTTCTTTCCTGGAGCAGAGTTTTACTTCTTGCATTCTGTTAATCTATTACTAGGTCATCCATTTGCTTACTTTAGATTATACAGTAGAGGTATGTAGACATACAGTAGAAAATGATAAGGAGCTAACACTGAAGCCTCTCCACTCTGTGGATTACCCATGATTCACTGGAATACCTATCCAGAATGTCAAAATGTCTAATAGAAATCACAATAAAGACAGAGGTGTGTATAAACTACCTGTTTTTTATATGTATAAACTACACCATAAAGTGCAACATTTTGGCAGAACAAGTCTATCTTCAAGGGCAAAAGATGTCAGCCTTCTTGGAGCACAACCTGAATTTAAGCCTAAGAGACTTTTCAAGTAACAATAACAACAGTTTTTCTGTTCTACTGTATAAGACAGTTCCCACTCTATAAGGGGAGATTTATCAAAATCTGTCCAGAGGAAAAGTTGCTGGGTTGCCCATAGTAACCAATCAGATTGCTTCTTTCATTTTTGACAAGGCCTCTGCAAAATGAAAGAAGTGATCTGATTGGTTGCTATGGGCCACTGGGCAACTTTTCCTCTGCACAGGTTTTGATAAATCTCCCCCTATAGATTTATCGAAACCTTTGCAGAGGCAAAGTTGCCCAGCTGCCCATAGCAACCACTCAGATCACTTCTTTCATTTTGCACAGTGAAACGCATTGCATCTTGGTTAATAAAGAAAGTTTTACCTGAGCTATCGCACCTGGATTCTGTTGTTCCGGTCAGCACCACGAAAATCCCTACAACCCACAAAGTTGTACCTGGTTGTTCATTTTGCAGAGGCCTTGTTAAAAATGAAAGAAGCTAGCTGATTGGTTACTATGGGCAACCGGGCAACTTTTCCTTTGAGCAGGTTTTGATAAATCTCCCCTATTGAGTGGGCACTGTATAATACAGCATCATGGAAATATTAAGTTGTCACATTGCCTTCATATTGTGCAATATGGCATATGTTCATGTGTTGTCGACTGGTCACCATAGCTGCAGATGTGGTGGTCATTGATGGCACATGGAGGTGTGTCATATCTTCTGTAGGCTGAATCATTACCGTGTAACCTAATGCTGACTGTATGTTTGGGCGTGGCTTTGTACTATATGTGGGAGTGGCTTAGTAAACCCTCCCTTTTGTTAGGTATAAATAAACATAACCCACACTATTAAGGGGGATTCTTCCTGAAGCTGGAGGGAGAAACTACAATATGTTGTTTGTGCTTCTTCACTTATGGCAAATTCGCTATCCTGGCAGACAGCACTGAGCCTGAATTATTACAAGTCTGGATTCCTACAACAACAGTAGAACAGATAAACAGTTGTTATTGTTACTTGTAAAGCCTCTTAGGCCTAAATACAGGTTGTGCTCCAAGAAAGCTGACATATTTTGCCCTTGAAGATAGACTTGTCACCATTTCACCTATGTGCCACTTAGGTTAGGGCTGCACGTAGTGTATACGCTACGAATTGGATGCTGCGTATCTCAGTCCTAGCAAAGTCTATGGGTGTTAATTATTACTCCATAGACTTTGCTAGCACAGAAAAAAACAGCGTCAAATGCGTAGCGTATACACTACGTGTAACCCTACCCTTAAAGTGACTGTAACCATCTAGTGTGTTGTGCTTCTACTGGAGAAAATAAAGGTTTCCTGTTTGTACCATACTAACCCATTCCAGTGGTTTAGTACAGCACACCCTGCACAACCCCTTATACACTATCTGGCCCCTGCACACATACTTTTGCAGACTGCTTGCAGATGTGCACACATCCAGGGAAGTGTATTATATCCTAAATTTAAAACATACAGGCATCTCCAAGGACTAATAAGTGTGCAAAATTGACAGACCTGGGAGATTTCATTAGGCCTGGTTGACGTGAAAACCTATTGACACCCTGCGATCAGTTTCTGGTGGCGCGTACTTTAGCCTTTTTCTCCTGTTAACAGCATATACGATGGGGTAAAAAATGACCAAATAATCTAAGGGGTTAAGTTCCAATTCTGTCTGTTGCAGCAGACTGTAATATACTGCTTTTACACCAGCAACATTACCATGTCATAAACAGATGACACCAAGGGATTAAGACATTTAGGCAGGTACATTTTACACAATAGTATATAGTAGAGTGTGGCTCTCATGTGCGCTTAGTGACGCTGCACCCAGAGTGTGAATGTAGTAGATCTTCTGTCCCTTTCAATGCAAACAGAGGAAAAAGATTTAGGACACTGTTGTTGCTGCACTAAAAACAGCATCACCTTACATACAGCAGATTCAGGGCAAAGCGTTGTCAGCAGGAGGTGGAATCGGCACCTGGCGCAGGAGCCATAAGAGGTGAGTGCTATTTATTTTAAATTTTTTTGTTGTTAAAGAGTACTTGTCACCAAACTAAACTTTTAATATATTTTTCCTTATGTAATTATAAGACACTTTGCTATTTCTATGCTGTTAAAATTCTCAACTTTTATATGTTTTTAAAGTGATTGAAAAAACGGCCACTGTGATTGAAAAAACGGGCTCTGTTCTTTTCCCTGCTGCACAGTTAGTTTATTCTCCTCCCAGTGCATGCACGGAATGCACGAAATGGCAAGGCACAGCTCTTGCGGGCTTCAGTGACGTTCCCATAAACCTACAAAAAATATCTAGGACACTTCACTTCAATTATAAACAAATTAATACTCTCAAGTGATTGGCACGGTAATTCTATGAATATACAACCTAAAGGGACCTGACAATAATTGTAGGACACATAAATCAACTTAACAAAAATAAATCTTTGTTCACAATTAATCAAACATGTACAATACCCCCCCATAATATATATATATATATATTCACACAACACATTATTAAAATAAGAAGTGGTGGGGAACATCATCATATATAAATCGCATGGGGTGACAGCTCTAATAATCAATGAGATAACACATAAATATGAGATGGACACAATCAAATAGAGTGCCTCGTTCTAAAATATTGGTGTTGAGCTCGCTCTAATAGGAGTATATAAAATGAGCCTACAACTATACAAAATTCATATCATATATATGTCAAGGGGCTCATATGTATCACTATAACAAATGCTGTCCGACACGTTTTGCCTAGCTTTATCTAGGGGTAGTCTTACTCCTAGATAAAGCTAGGCAAAACGTGTCGGAGTGTGAGGTAGGGGAATATCGTGGGCCGCAGCTCCTCTATACATTGGTCTCTATTTCTATACCGCGTTAATTTGTGATATTTACATAGTCCTCGTACATTAACTGCATGCTACTTATTATTGTTTACCTACTACCTCATAGTGGAGGTTGGTTGAGTAACCTCAGGTGACCTAATTGTATGAATTATTGCTTTTCTCTATGCTGTAGTGTAGGTATACCACTAGAGTACTACTTAGCATTTGTTATATTGATACACATGAGCCCCTTGACATATATATTATATGAATTTTGTATAGTAGTAGGCTCAATATATATATATATATATATATATACTATTAGAGCAAGCTCAATATCAATATTTTAGCACAAGGCCCTTTATTTGATTGTGTACATCTCATATTTATGCGGCATATCATTGATTATTAGAGCTGTAACCCCATTCGATTTATATATGATGATGTTCCCCCACCACTTCTTATTGTAATCATGTCTTGTGTGTATATGTATTTTAGTTTTTTATTATTGTACCTGTTTGATTAATTGTGAATAAAGATTTATTCTTGTTAAATTGATTTATGTGTACTATAATTATGCGGGTCCCTGTAGGTTACATATTCAGTGACGTTGCGATTGGAGAGCACCCACTTTCTCCTGCCAGGAGCTCACACAATGTGAGCAGGGGCAAAGGTATGATATTGAGCTTTTTAACACCTTAAAGACTAAGGGCGTAGGGGTACCCCCTCTGTCTTTAATACTTAAGGTCCGAGGGCGTACCTGTATGCCCTGGTCCGGTTACCAGTTTTTGAAGCGTTGTCATGACCTGACCCGGTGAGTCCCAACTGCTATCAGCAGCCAGGACCCACAGTTAATGCCGAGCATTAACCCTTTAGATGCCGCAATCAACTTTGAAACTAAAATGAAAGTAAAACGATCCTGGCAGCTCAGCAGATTTGATCGGGACCATTGCGGTAAAATCACAATGTCCCGATCAGCTGATTGGATGGCAGGAGGGCCCTTACCTGCCTCCTCACCATCCGATTAATCCTCTTATACTCCAGGAAGCTTCAGCAGGCTGGAGCAGCAGAGCACTGATAACACTGATCAATGCTATGCGGTGGCATAGCATTGAATAGTATATGCAAAACAAATATCGCATGGTATAACCCCCTATGGGGACTTTAAAAAAAAAAAAAAAAAAAAAAAAGGATAAAGTGTAAAAAAAAAATATTCTGAAAAGTGAATTAACCCCATTCCTATTCAAAGTTTGAATACTGCCCTCCCCCCTTTTCCATTGTTTAAATATATACGGCCACATGCGTAAATGTCCGAACTATTAAAATATAATTTTAGTTTAACTACACGATCAAACGTACACATAAAAAAAAATACCAAAGTCCAAAATTGTGAATTTTTGGTCACTTCATATACCATCATTTTTTTTTATAAAAAGCGATCAAAAAGTCTCATAAAAAAAAAAATAGTATTGATAAAAACTACAGATCACGGCGCATAACATGAGCCCTCATATAGCCCTGTATGAGGAAAAATAAAAAAGTTATAGGGGTCAGAAAATTTTAAACACACTCATTTTGGTGCATGTGGTTATACATTTTTTTAAAGTAGCAAAATAAAATTGAACCTACATAAATTTGGTATCCGTGTAACCGTATGGACTTACAGAATAAAGGTGAGGTGTCTTTTTTGCACTGCGTGGAAACAGAAGCCCCCAAAAGTTACAAAATGAAGGGAAAAAAAAGTAATTTTACCCCACAAGCATCCATTGAGCAAGGGATTACATTTACATATTAGCAGTACCCTGTATACCCTTTATCTCTGGAAAGGCAATGCTGATCCACGTAAGTTAAACATTATTTTAATCTGGTACACCTGCACTATAAACTTGTGTATTGGGTTAAGAGCAGGTGAACTAGCTGTCTGTTTCCCTTTAAGGGTGCGTTCACATGTGCATATTTTCTGCTGCAGATCTGCTGCAAATTTGCCTCAGCAAGTCAATGGGCAGCAAAATCTGCAACAGCAGATCTGCAGCAAAAAATATGCATGTACGACATAGGGTCACACGTAATGGATCTACAGCATAATTTACTGTGCAGATTCACCGGTGACCCGACCCATAGTGTGCCTCCATCTTTTGACCCCCCCCAGCCGCAATGTCTAAGTACACTGCGCATGAACTTGGCAACTCGCAGGCCCCTGTGTGGCTGCTCGGAGCGGCGGATTGCCTCTGCAAGCATGCCAGGGGGCGGGATGAGGCGGGGCAACAGCTGAAGGTACACTATGGGTCAGGTCACCAGCAGATCTGCAGCATAAAACACTGCGGATCCGTTACATGTGACCCTACCCTAAAGGGGTATTCAAGTGGCACAAAATTGTTACTAGTTAATACCAGGTGCCATATTCACTTGCCCGGATTCCTTGTAGCTGCCATTACTACGGCTCCCAGATCCTGCTGCTCTCTGCTGCTTCCTGTTTCCTGTGACGTTATTTCCATAGGAAATGCCCATTCAGCCAATCACTGGCTGAGGTAAACTACTGCTGCAGAGAAGTGATTTGATAAGTGAGGAAATCTTTGTCACAAGATACATGGGGGGCACAGCTGCAGGGAATCGGGGCTTGTAAGTATGGTTTCTTTTTTATTTCTACAACACCTGAAGACAAATTTTAAAAATAACTTTGTGCTCCTGAAAATACACCTGTAAAGCCTCATCTTCTTTGTGGTGGAATTGTAGGCAATTTAATATCCAGCTAAGTAGATAATACCCGGCACTGCCCACCTTCACAATGGGCTGTACTGATAGTAAGTCAGCGAGGTGAAGGTAAGTAATAGTGAGTGCAAACTGGTGGTGCTACACAACAAGCACGTAAGCTGAATAAAATCTCTTGCCACAGAAGAATGAAAAGTTTGGAGCACTCACCATCATTCTCATGACTGTAACCTTTATTTCAAACAAATAAACATGCATCCAACACCTTCATGCAGAGTGCAGAACAGATACAGCAGGAGAGTGTACCTGAGCCACAGCCGCTGTTTCACGCGAGTGGGCATTTCGTCAGGCCCCTGGTGACCGGATCTGAAACAGAGGCTGACGCTTAGGTGCATGCTCCTGCTGTTTCTGTTCTTCAATGTGCATGAAGGTGTTGGACGCATGTTCATTTGTTTGGAAAAAAGACTAGTCAAGAGAATAATGGTGAGTGCTCCAACCTTTTCATTCTTTTGTGGCATGAACCAATTACACTCTCTGCTGGGTTCTTCTGCAGTATACAGATGATTTATTACCGTCCAGACAATAGAAAAATGCCATATTTTCCAGGAATACCTGGGAAGACTAAAAAGGATTGTCTAAAGTGGACATCCCCTTTCACTAAAACATCATACACAATACAAGCTATGTCCTTCTCACACCAGAACTTAAGGGCGACTGAGAAATGCCTGTGTAAAGAATGCAGGTGGTGACTCAGTCATGAAAATATGCACTTCCAAGTGTACAGCGACAGCATTTGTTACATGGGTGAGTTCAATTTGAAATTACAAAGTGACTTGTCGCTTCCCTTTCAAGTCACCAGCATCTTTATATTTCATACCTCGGTTTAAAGGTGCCAAGCCCTGAGGTGTGTTTGCTCAAACACATGATGTCTATTCAGACATGATGTACATGTATAGTAAACATTTCCTGCACCCTTTAGTGAGAATATACTCTGTGTTTTAAGATTATTTTCCTTTCTAATGATAAAAAGCTGAACTGTATGATGTCTTGAAAACCTTCCTAAAGGCAATAAAAGACTTAGACTATGTTCACATGGTAGAATGTCCACACTGAAAATATCCATGCAGACATTCGACAGACAGCTGAGCTAGGACCACTCGGAAATGCGCAGTCTCATAGACAGCAATTCATTTCCTTTGCAGAATACACAAAAACTTTGGACATGTGCAGAGTTTTTGCGGACGGCGGAATCAGAATTTCCGCCACAGAAATTCTGCTGTGTGCACAGAGCAGCAGAATCCCATTGAAATCAATAGGGCTCTGCTGCTGCAGAATGTCCGTGCGGAAGATTGATGCGCAATTCCCCACAGACATTCTGCCGTGTGAGCCCAGTGACCCTATCAAAGGAGATCATGGCAATCAAAAAGTTAAAAGAATGGCTTTGAAGATTCCTTCCTTCCCTGCAGGGCTTATTCAACAGCAACACAAAATGCAGCACTGTAGAATAAGACTATTTTAAACCCTTCACTGCCAGGACATTTTTGACACTTTTGACAATTAAAAAAACAAATGTACCTGGTAGTTTCTTGGACTCCCATCGCTGGGTTTGTGGGTTTTATGGGATATGGGTTTTCTTAATGAGTTTTGGGACGTTCTCTTATAATAATAAATTGATGTATTGTTATAAAAGCATTGTACAGTATAATTATACATGATGTTATGTTCTTGTAGTCAGGTTATATGTTAGGAAAGAGAAAAGTTGACAAAAAACAAACATGAATTTTAATGTGTTACTATTATATTCCATAGAGACATGTCAAAACTTTTGATCAGTCAGGATCTGGTCTTTCTTTTTTTTTTAAATGGTCTATGGGTATATTTCCTGCAAAAGGTGAAGGAAGGGAGACAAGCGCTAAACTGAGCAATCCTGTCACTCTTTTTAGTGATCAATAGGGTCTCAGCACCCAGACCTCGACTAATTAAAATTTTTGACATGTCCCTATGACATGTCAGTATGTTTTTTTTGTTTTGTTTTTAAATGGTCCCAAAAAAAAAAAAACAGTTATATGTTCCTTAGTACCTAATCCTGATCATGTACATATAATTTTTATGTATCTAGCACCTATATGTCTCTCACAAATACCTTCTATCTGTTGCTCACTTGGTTTGTCATTCTGTGCTTTTAAGAGGGCATGTCTTCACTCTGCATGACTTATGTTCCTCCCTGAGTCTGCTGTGCAGTGCTGGGTCTCCACAGTTAATCACTGCAGGCTCCTCTGTAACCCACTCCTCTCTGTTTTCCTGCTGCAGTCTGATAAGAGAGAGAGCACAGAGGAGTACTAGTCCCACCCTGACTTACTGGACTTTGTTCATGCCTGTGCTTCAGCTTGGACAAAGAAGAAGATGCAGCTGGACAGGATTATGTTCTGGACGGTATGGGGACCCCTAATTGTCTTTTTTTTTTTTATAAGCCATGATTTCTATAATAAGGAAAGACATTTTTTTCATGAAGTATATTAGAAAGGTTAATGTTTTGCCAAGATGTACAAAATATAAAAAGTTGAACCTGACAGTGCCCTTAAAGGTTGGTTAAATATAATTTTATAATCTTGGATTCCCTGATTCTAGTGGAGTTTTTACCCTCTTTTTTAACCCCCCCCCCCCCCCCCCCCCACCCGATCCCAAAATATAGTTGTTTTTTTTACTTGGTTGACTAGCTGTACTTTTCACTAAATGGTGACATGGGCAGAAACTTTATTGCAAAATGGGGTGTAAATTCTAGGGGGTGTGATCATGTGGCTACTAATCACACCGCTGAGCACATTCATGAAAGTGTACTTCTCAGATGGTGAATGGCAGGATTATGTTGGTAGCATAGCGTTGGGGCTATAAAACGTGTGTGAATGTGTGGCTGTGATCAAGCAGGTGGTATGAATTTCATAACTATGGACTGTGACAACAATATGACTGTGACTCTCTGGAATCTCAGCAGGGGCATTCCTGCTATGAGAATGATTAAGAAGTAAAGAAAATACAGATGTTCACTCTAAACATCTCAATAATATAGTTAAGTTTCATTTCAGCAATGATTGTCTGTCTGGAAAATGCAGCCTCCTGACCTCAGATGAGTTAATACTCAACTATAATGAGTATTAAAAATATATTAAAGTAAACATAGGAACATACCACACAAATTGTGTAAGGTCTCTTTAATTGTGGAAATAACACCAGTATGAAGAAATACTTAGTACACTATATGGTTAATGTTATTTTTGCAGAATGTCTTTGTATAGAAAAGTATAGTCCACTATAGTCCACAGAATAGTCCACTTTTCTATACATTGTAAAACCAATGTATAACTAGCAGATGGCAAAAGTACAACACTTCACTTCGCTTGCTAAGCGGAAACATTTGGATTATTTGCTGAAGACTTCCCCACGGCTACACCATAAGTAAGACTTAGGCTACGGTCCCATGTAGTGCTAATGCAGTGTATTTCACGTTGTGTAAAATGTGCTGCACAGCGGGAAATACGCTGCATATTCTGCACTGTGCATACACACAGGTCCACCCCGCAGCAGTCCTGTGTGTTCAGTGAGGTTTGGGGGTGTGGCTGCATGCCAGCAAGCATGTGACGCGCAGCCCTGCCCCAAAGCCCTGCCCCCATAGCCCTGTGTGTATGCTTAGTGCAGAATATGCAGCATATTTCCCGCTGTGCAGCACTTTTTGCGCAGCATAAAATACTCTGTGTTAACGCTATGTGGGACCGTAGCCCTAAAGAGAAATTTGTGATTATTGGCCTACTCACAGGATATAGCAATGCTCAAGTTAATGCAACCATAACACCAAATTTTGCAGAAATCCAAACATGCTGAATTTGAACCCATCATTAAAAGTAATATTTGAATGCGATATTGTGATCTTAATCTCACATGGCCAAAGTCCCTTTGTTGCCTTTGCATTATACTCCAAAACTAGTCACTAGTAAATTACAATGCAATTTTAAAACCTGGATCCTCCATAGTATCTTATTGTCCTCTGGTGGCTCAGTCCAACCCCATCCATAGCTGTAGTGTAGGCCGCAAAATGAAGGCTATTTATGTACAGTATATTGCTCCCTTCAATGGAGGCCATACTTAAAACACAAGTAAGCACTGGCTGCTCATTCACATATATGAGAACACAAAACTGCGTGATTCGCAAGCTTCACAAATCTAAAAGTATTGATCTGAAGTGAAACAATGCCAGAAGTAACAAGAACAAATTGATAAATTTCCATTAGATTACTGGACCAGGAGATGAAGGTATTAATGATGATTCAAATAGATAATAGATGAGAAATAGCGAGAAATGAAACATAAGACAACAAACAATGACAACAATGGGAGCAACTAACTTTTTCTATGTATTTCCTCTATCTTCCCCTAATCTAAACTGACAGGTATATTTGGCTAACTGTCCCCTCTAATATCTATGTACTAACCCAAGACTAAAATATGCAGAATAAACAAGCAAAAGGCAAAAGACCAAGAAAACCACAACTGAGGCAAAACACTGAACGTTGCTAGAGAAACATAATAAGCAAAGCTCAATGACCTCCAAATACCAAAATCAGGATAACATGAACAGGGAACGTAAATCAGAAAAGGAACTGAAGACAAGAACATAAAATAAACTGGAACCAACACAACCAACACACTGGAATCAGACTAAGGGTATGTTCACACTACGGAAATCCTATGGCACTTCCAATTGATGATAATGCAGTCTGTGCATAATAATTCCACCAAAGAAAGAACATGTTCATTCTTTACACCACTGTAATTCCATAGTATAAATTGCTCAATGAGAGATCCATCCATACCAATGCTAGGTTAGTGCAACAGAATTCCAATCAGATATTCCGTAGTGTGGACATACCCTTAGGGTCTTATTAGAATGAGAGCTGATCTTGTAGATTGTTGCTGGTTTGCCAAGCCTATCACACGGCTCGGAAGGTGTGCAACCCTCAGTTGACAAACAAACAAGTGTTCATCATTCATATGTGTAATAATTGGAAATGACACAGGGAAAAAGTATTGAACACACAAAGAAATGGAGGTACAAAATTTAAGATTTTGAAATTTAAGATTTTGAAATTGAAATTTTAGCTAACACTCCCAAGTTTTAGTTCCAGGGCCCAGGTGTGTGGGTGCAAAGGACCAAATCTAACAAGGAGTCACATGTCACATGGCAGCACAATGACAGAGCCTTGGGGGGTTTGGTGTTCCTCAACAAAGGAGAAAAAAAATATGTATTTTTGACACCAGGAGCTCAGACTTCTCACTGCGACTCCGGCTGCCACACACCCCTACTCTGCAGCGACCTCTGCCTGTGCCTGATGAATTTAGGCTTCTGCCACTCCACTCTACACGTCCTGACACTACTCTGCCTGACATACTTATTGTGTATATGAGGGGAGCACAACACGCTTCACTACGCTTAAAACAGTATTTGTCTAGAACAGCAGCAGGTGTGTACTATTGGCTGTCCTTTCACAGTATATAGGCCCTTGACAGATTAACAGGTACAAAATAGTATACTACTTAGATGTAGGTATGTGGTATGCACTTATGAGGACAGAAAAATGCACTACAGTACGCTTAAAAATACGTTTTTTTTACCTGTCCCAGATTACAAAATTTCTTTATAATCAGAAATTGTCAGAATACAACCTGACATTCAAAATAAAAAAATATTACATAAGTCACATGGTGCGCCATGTGACTCTTCGATCACACTTAAGTATGAAGAAGATGGACCGGAGGACTGATCAGCTGTAGTGGTGCTCCGCTGGAACCCAGGAAGGTGAGTGATGATTTATTTTCATTTTTTTTTTCAGCCCGGGCAGGACATAGCAGGAGTACTCTGCACCAGAGTACTCCTTTAAAGCCTTCTGGAACTGAGGAACTTCAAAATGGTAAATCTACCACCTGGGATAGTCAGTCAATTCCAACAGCCGGTGGTCAGTAGCCACAGTCCCCTGTTTCTGCTAGTCCTTATCAATATTCCTTTTATTACTGGTATCAAAATGGCAATAATGGTGGGAGAGTAACTCAAGGATACCCACATGTTTCCTACAATACACAGTCAACAAATCCTTATAATCAGTCTTCTGCATTTGCAGTGTCAAATTCCTATAAAACAAACCAGCCTTACTTTGATTTCAATGTGAATTCGGGTAGAAAAACAGACATGGTGCACATCTACAATCTTGTATAATGATCTGATTGCTTCTCAGCATAATATCAAAAACTAACAGGTTGTTAGTATACATTTTTGATCAAAAAGTCTGACTGGGAGAGCATGGTAAGTGAGCTATTGCACCTTGTTCACACTGGTGTGGTGCTGTGCGGTGTCCGTTGCTGCCGTGGCGCCGTGTCTGCGGGGGGGGGGGGGTGCGGCCCATAGACTGGTTTGAGTGGCATTGGGGCCGCTCTGCCAGTGGTTTGTTCCCCCCTGTGGGCATTGGTGTCACGGCGGTGGTGGTCGCCGCCCGGTGCTGCTCCATTTTATGCTAGGGACGTTAGGGACCCACTCTGGATAGGTGGCCTTGACGTGGCGAGTGGGCTTGTACTTTTTGATCAAAAATGTATACTAACAACCTGTTAGTTTTTGATATTATGCTGAGAAGCAATCAGATCATTATACAAGATTGTAGATGTGCACCATGTCTGTTTTTCTACCCAAATTCACACTGTGATTTCTATCCCCTCCTTTTTTTTTTTTGAACATGTGCTGCACTCTTCCCCACCCCCTCAGCCCAACCCTATATAAGTAGTAGTTAGCTACACATGGGCCATTTCTTTCCTAGCAGCCTCCCAGTCTGACTGGGAAAGCATGGTAAGTGAGCTATTGCACCTTGTTCACACTGGTGTGGTGCTGTGCGGTGTCCGTTGCTGCCGTGGCGCCGTGTCTGCGGGGGGGTGCAGCCCATAGACTGGTTTGAGTGGCATTGGGGCTGCTCTGCTGGTGGGTCGTTCCCCCCTGTGGGCATTGGTGTCGCGGCGGTGGTGGTCACCGCCCGGTGCTGCGCCATTTTATGCTAGGGACGTTAGGGACCCACTCTGGATAGGTGGCTTTGACGTGGCGAGTGGGCTTGTACTTTTTGATCAAAAATGTATACTAACAACCTGTTAGTTTTTGATATTATGCTGAGAAGCAATCAGATCATTATACAAGATTGTAGATGTGCAGCATGTCTGTTTTTCTACCCGAATTCACGCTGTGATTTCCATCCCCTCCTTTTTTTTTTGTTTGAACATGTGCTGCGCTCTTCCCCACCCCCTCAGCCCAACCCTATATAAGTAGTAGTTAGCTACACATGGGCCATTTCTTTCCTAGCAGCCTCCCAGTCTGACTGGGAGAGCATGGTAAGTGAGCTATTGCACCTTGTTCACACTGGTGTTGTGCTTTGCGGTGTCCGTTGCTGCCATGGCGCCGTGTCTGCGGGGGGATGCGGCCCATAGACTGGTTTGAGTGGCATTGGGGCCGCTCTGCCGGTGGGTCGTTCCCCCCTGTGGGCATTGGTGTCGCGGCGGTGGTGATCGCCGCCCGGTGCTGCGCCATTTTATGCTAGGGACGTTAGGGACCCACTCTGGATAGGTGGCCTTGACGTGGCGAGTGGGCTTGTACTTTTTGATCAAAAATGTATACTAACAACCTGTTAGTTTTTGATATTATGCTGAGAGGCAATCAGATCATTATACAAGATTGTAGATGTGCACCATGTCTGTTTTTCTACCCGAATTCTTACTTTGATTTCAATGGATAGATTGAAGCACAGATCTATTCAGTTTCCATACAATTTCCATACTATTCAATTGCCATACAATTATGCAGATCCATCCTCTTCTTCAAATCAGAATCCAGTGCCAAATCCATATAGTTCTACTGGAAATACAGGCTAGCCATGGAGTTCTTGGCAATAATAAAACACTATGAAAGATGAAACAAGATGAAAAGATGAAACAAGACAATGGTCTCTGGATTCAATATCTGAATTTTTTATTGCAAAAACTTTGCAGTTGACTACTTGCAGTAGTACTGTTTATGCCAATGACATTTGTAGTTTTTTGTATGTTTTTTGTATTTTTTTGCATTATATTATGTAAAGTTAATATGTCTCGCCAGTATTTTATTTTTATAAGCAAAATACTTATTTTTATATATTTTTCCAATTTTTATACAAGAGTTTTCCTCGGGGCACTTGCTTAAAGTGTCTTTAACTATTTTCTATATTTATTTGTTAGGAGTCCCAATATATGATTGTGTTATTTTGTAATTGTTATTTATATTTGAAAGATTTTTTGATTTAAATTATTTTTATGTGTTTGCTGTCTTGTATTAGAAAACTGAATTGACACTTTTCAGCTCTTAAGTGAAAAATTAAGTCAGCACCCTTATCATCTGTTGAGCAGCGATTAAAAAGTGAAATAGTTCAAGAAAACATGCCCTTTGAAAAAGTTTGGGGAGGGGGGGGGGTTTGGTGTTCCTCAACAAAGGGGAAATAAATAATACATATTTTTGCACAACACCAGGAGTACACAACAGTGCTGCAGCACACAGTCCCTGTGTAATAAACCCAAAATTGCACTCTGTCACAGACTATTAGGAATGGACTGATGGGTATGTATTATACCGTCTACAAACTAGTATAACCAGCAGAACATT
This sequence comes from Hyla sarda, assembly GCF_029499605.1. Lineage (NCBI taxonomy): Eukaryota > Metazoa > Chordata > Amphibia > Anura > Hylidae > Hyla > Hyla sarda. Next base: position 89,065,450 of record NC_079193.1, on the reverse strand, counting down.
TGTTGTGGAACAAAGAGGGCAGAAAAATGCACTACAGTACGCTTAAAAAACATATTGGAGTAAAACACCAGCCTGTGATTACTTTTGCCTGGACATTCACAGTATATATTCCCTTATCAGATTAACAAGTACAAAATAGTACACTACTTAGATATAGGTATATGGTATGCACTTATGAGGGCAAAAAAATGCGCTACAGTACGCTTACAAAAACGTATTTTAGTAAAACACCAGCCAGTGATTACTTTTGCCTGGACTTTCACAGTATCTAGGCCCTTGACAGATTAACAGGTACAAAATAGTACACTACTATAGTGGTTTCACACTATAAAAATTATTCCGTTACAAACGTCCGTTAGAAAAGCCATGTTAAATGGCCGTTAAACAATCCCATTCAAGTTTATGGTATTTTTTTATTATCCGTTAGCAACCGTTATAGCCCGTCATAAATAACGGCTGTTAGTTGTGAGGGAAGAAATAACGGCAAATTTTTCTTCCGTCACAAGGAACGGGTCAATTATCAGCTGTTATTTTTAACATTGAAGTCTATGGCTGATGGATGAGCCTTTATGTCATCCGTTTGCACCCGGTTTATGATATCCGTTATAACTTCTGAGCATGCTCAGAAGAGGTGACATCAGCGGATGCCCCCCCCCCCCCCCATGTCGGCGATCGCTGCAAATCGCCGGTGAATTCACACCGGCGGTTTGCGGCGATTCCGAGTCGCACGGGTCTCCGGTGACCCGGAAAATAAGGGGGATCGAGATTGTCCAAGACACCCATGATCCCCCTGAAGGGATAGAAGTGAGGTGGCAGGGGTACCACCCCTCCTATCCCTGCTATTGGTCGTTAAGAAGCAACGACCAATAGCAGATTGGGGGTGGGGGGGTTAACTTTCGGTTCCCCCATTGTGCCCACCCACAGTAGGCTGGGCAGAACGGGGAAACCAACAGGGACCGAAGTTCACTTACCCATCGGCAGTGGAGGCGGCGATCGGTGGCGGTGATCGGCGGCAGTAGAGGACGGCGATGCGGCTCCCTGGATCCTATGGAGTCGCCTAGCAAAATCTGGAGGGCTGCAGTTTGGAGACCACTATACAGTGGTCTCTAAACTGTAGCCCTCCAGATGTTGCAAAACTACAACTCCTAGCATGCCCACACACGAGTTTGTTGTCTGGGCATGCTGGGATTTGTAGTTTTGCAACATGTGGAGGGCCACAGTTTGGAAATCACTGTGCAGTGGTCTCTAAACTGTATCCCTCCAGATGTTGCAAAACTGCAAATCCCAGCATGCCCAAGCAGCAAACAGCTGTCTCGGCATGCTGGGAGTTGTAGTTGCGTACCTCCAGCTGTTGCATAACTACATCTCCCAGCATGCCCTTCGGGGAGCAGTACATGCTGGGAGTTGTACAGTATTTTTGCAACAGCTGGAGGCACACTGGTTGGAAAATACTGAGTTAGGTAACAGAACCTAACGGAAGGTTTTCCAAATAGTGTGCCTCCAGCTGTTGCAAAAGTACAACTCCCAGCATGCACGGTCCGTCAGTACATACTGGGAGTTGTAGTTTTGTAGTTTTTTACAGTAAGTTTCCTGCTTGAAGTTTGAGCTGTGGCAAATTTTTCACCACATCGCAAACTCCTAGCGGGAAACTCACCATAAACCCCCGCCAGTGCGAATGTACCCTAAAAACACTACACTACCACAAAATAAAGGGTAAAACACATCATATACACCCCCTTACACCGCCCCCCCCCCATAAAAATTAAAAACGTATCGTACGGCAGTGTTTCCAAAACAGAGCCTCCAGCTGTTGCAAAACAACAACTCCCAGCATTTCCAGACAGCAACTGACTGTCCAGGCATGCTGGGAGTTTAGCAACAGCTGGAGACACCCTGTTTGGGAATTACTGATGTAGAATACCCCTGTGTCCACCCCTATGCAATCCCTAATTTAGTCCTCAAATGCACATGGCGCTCTCTCACTTCAGAGCCCTGTGGTATTTCAAGGAAACAGTTTAGGGCCACATATGGGGTATTTCCGTACTTGGGAGAAATGGCACAAAAAAACTTTGGGGGGCTTTTTCTCCTTTTACCTCTTATGAAAAGGAAAATTTGGGGTCTTCACCAGCCTGTTAGTGTAAAAAAATAAAAAAAATTACACTAACATGCTGGTGTTGCCCCATACTTTTTATTTTCACAAGCGGTAAAAAGAAAAAAGATCCCCAAAATTTGTAACACAATTTCTCCTGAGTACAGAAATACCCCATATGTGGGCGTAAAATGCTCTGCGGGCACACAACAAGGCTCAGGAGTGAGAACGCACTTAGATGTACGTATGTGGTATGCACTTATGAGGGCAGAAAAATGCACTACAGTATGCTAAAAAAAAAATTGCCCACAACACCAGCAGTACACAAAAGTGCTGCAGACACAGTCACTGTGTACTAAACCCAAAATTGCAAAAAGACTCTCTCTCATATACTGTTAGGAATGGACTGCTGGGTATGGATTATACCATCTACAGACTAGTATAGCCAGCAGACAAGCTGTTGTGGAACTCTCTGCAGTGTAATGAATGAAATGACGAGCCGGAAAATGGCTGCCGAATATATAGGGCTGTGACATCACAGGGGTGACAGGCTGCTGATCCTGCATGTGATTTAGGGTCATCCCGCCTACCTGCCTTCCCACCTTGCCTTCCCACCTTCCCAGCATTCCTTGCCCCATGTACTGACACGTGGATCCACCATTTTAGATGCCCTGGAGCCTGGACTGCAGTAAATGGAGTTTAATTAAGTGATTCACGTGATAGAATCGCGGCGATATTCGCATTCGTTGCGAATCAAATTTTTCCTGAAATTCGTAATGAATTCGGGTTCATCAGCTTCGATTTCGTCAGCTATTCGTTATCTCTAGTTGCATACAATCACTAGTAAGTGTTGGGATACAATCACTAGTAAGTGTTGGGATACCATCACTAGTAAGTATTGGGATATAGAGGGGAATTCATTAAGCTATTTAGATGTTCTTTTTCTATCTAAAAAAGTCACATCAAAAGTCTCAGTTACTTTTCCTGCGACTTTTGTGAGACTTTTGTTAAAGATCATATTTGAAAGTGAACTACCATGTGCAGTGCTTTAGGCTAGTTTTATGCAGTGGTGATCGATTCATGTTGTGTGACTTTTCTCTGAAAATTGCACAAAAGTCGAAACAATAACACAGTAACCCACACCAATTTACTTCAGCACTGAAAAGTACTCTAAGCGGCGGCCAGGGACCCCAGAGCCCAGAGATTTGGCTCCCTCCACTCTAGCACGCCGACGGGAATTTCAGCCAGTCACCCTGCCACTGATGCAGAAAGAGATTAAATAAAGATGGTGCTTTCCATTTTCTTTATCATTCCAAACTAATGGCCATTCTTATCTGACTCGCACATTGAAGGAGGCCCAGGAAGCTTTAGCCAAGGAGAATATTAGGCCAGTTGATTTACCTTCACAACCTCAGAGGGCACCCCACCCTAACAGTATGTGGACTCCCGCAGGTCCGGCTCGTAAATCCACCAAATCCTCATGACCCACTACTGCTTCAATATGAGAATATGGCTTCGTTGTGATGTACTTACAGCCTGCTCGTTGGAGGATTTTTCCATGTACATTTCCTTTCATCCACCTGCATAACCACATGAACGCTATCCTGACCTGCCATGGCTTCTACTCATACCGGCTGGACTCCGCCCGTATATCCGTAGCAGTGGTTGTACACAGTTCAGACCAGTGCTGCCCTCATACCCCAGACCTGGGGCAAGGAAGAATGATGGGTTGTGACGCTCCCTGGCCCATCTTTCCTCATCCTCATACATTAGTATTAGTGCATTTTTTCTGAGGTATATTCCTGAATTATCCGGTGCTGTACTGTATTGCAGGGGCTCTACGGTAACCTTCCCCTCTAGGTTTAGCTATCTTAGAGTATCTCTATGTAACAATGTGTAAGCTAATATCGCACAATGTTCGGGGGATTCAATTCCCCTAATAAGAGAGGGAAAGCATTCAGGGATTATGCTAGATTACAACCTGACATTATCTGTATACAGGAATTGCATTTTACGCCCACCTCGTTTCCTAAGTTTTTCCATAGATCTTATAACCGTACATACATGTCTACGCACCTTACCAAAAGCAGAGGGGTACTTACTTTATTGCATGATTTGGTTCCTTTTACTGTGGAGCATTCGTTGATTGATCCTGACAGTAGATATGTGATTTTATTGGGGGTGTGGTAACGTGGTGTGATGAGGGCAGATGTTGTTCCCCTAGGGGCAGATGGCATTAACCCCTTGTATTCGTGACGCCAGGGCGTGGTTTATCCTCGATACCACCCGGAGGTATGCCGCTAGATCCTGGGCTAGGCACGGGGGCAATAATGACTCAGACGCCAAGTTACAGATAACGGTAGCTTTACTGAGGGTAGACAGATGGTAAAGTATATACAGTTCAGCCAGGGCCCACGGAGGTGACCAGTGACTCAGAGACCTTAAGGGCTTGCTGGACTTGAAGTAGGACTAGACAATGTAATGCAGGCCACGCAGACTTGATAGATGACAGGGACTGACTTGACTGAAGACTGACAAAGCTATGACGGCCGCTTACTTGCATTTGATGGTGGCTGCAGGACTTGACTTTGAGGCCTCCAACACTCTGGACACACACACTAGGCACGACTGACCTCAGCAAAGACTTATTTCCAAAGAGAGCGAGCTAGCGCCACCCAGGGCTTATATGGGGGAGATTAGCAGGGAGCTCACAGGTCACTCTTGGGGTAACCTGGTCACTGATACCTCCTCGGTAACAATCACATGGCATATCACATGGTACAATTCTTAAAGCAACAAGACATTTTATAATACATAACACTGCAGAACATATGTACAGAGGGAAACAAGTACAAGGGAGCCCAGGGAACACTGAAGGAAGGCTGACGGACAGGGAAGCAAGGGTACAGGGCAACACCTCCCATGCTGGGCCACCACAAACTCCCCCTCTTAAATACAGTCGCCCTTGACGCCCTCAATGTCAAGTGGCCACTGGGGCCCAATGGGGCATTTTAGCACAGAATGTCCTTCTCAGGTCTGATTATGGAACAAAATAGAAATGAGTTAATGTAGCACTGGTAAATGTCCATACAGGCTCTTTATTTAGAGTAACAGGGTAAACATGTGGGGTTGTTTTCGCTTGTAACTGCATTGCTAACACTCTTTAAGCACTTTAATTCACTGGTTGCGGATTGGGTTGCTGAGGCTATCTGCCCAATGCCTTGGCTGCTGGGGTACTTCGCTATTACCTTTACAACTTGTACTCTGCCCTTATACGTGTTTATCTTATTTTGCAGGGGAACCCTCTGGCCAGTAGAGCACCCTGTACATGTGGACAGGAGAAAATGTTAGACATATACATACTTGATATAAGTGGACTGAGACCTCAAGTAATGTTACAGTCCTAACTTAGATATTTGCATAATTGTAGACTATTTAGATTTTATATGGACTAACTATGTGTGGTACATAACTTTACACACTATATTGTGAGATAATCTTTGTACCTTGTGGGAATATGCCCTTGTGTCGACCTTTGGGACCATTGCAACACCATTTAGGGAAAATCTGGAACTCTTGTGTCTTCTGGAGCTCTTGGAACCTCTGAAGCTGCAGCTAACGCTTCCTCGACAAATTCAAAAGTGAGTATTGGTCCAGCGCTGGCGGGACCCAGAGTTGCTGGCATCTGCACTGGGGAGGCTGGAGAAAGAGTTGATACTCTGGAGACTGGCGTATAGGCCGGAGCCAATGGTGACAAGGCTGGTACTGGTGTAGAGACTCGTGTGGGTTGAACCAGCCCTGGGGTTGGTGCGACACAGAAAACTGCAGGCTGATTTGGAGAGAACATGGGAAAATCCATAGATGGGTGGATCCCCTCACCTGGAACATACTCACAGGTGTGACAGCTGGAGGAGGTTGTGCTGGGAGTACTGGTAGATCTTCTTTCATACACAACTTGATACGGTTTCGGTGAACAACGTGCGGCTCATATTCAGATAGAGTCTAACTTGTGGGTCCTTGGAAACTTCCGCAGCCAGACTTTGTTGCCCAATTGAAACTGTTTGGCAGAGGCATGACGATTATAATCCTCCTGTTGTCTCTAGCTGAGCCTTGCCCATCTTCTTGCTGACAATTTCTTTGGTTTCCTGGCTTCTCCTATGGTGGTCAGAGACCAACTCCAAAGAGGCTTGCGGAGAGTTGTTGAACGGGGCTTGTAGCCCAAATATTCGGTCTTTAGGCAGCGGCCCATGTCGCCCCATCATCAAGTAGAAAGGCGTGTATCCCATAGAACAATGGACTGTATAATTATAAATCTCCAACAGTGGGGGCAGCAGACGGGGCCACTCTTCTTGTCTTGACACAAAGGCTGCTCACAACATGTGGATAAATACTTGATTGATACGCTCACAGAGCCTGTTCCCCTGGGGGTGGGGGGGTGGGGGGTGGTAAGCAGTGTTTCTTACAGGCATGGAATTGACACAGCACTTGGAAGAGTTAGGCCTCGAATGCTGTTCCACGGTCCGTCAGGACAGACTCCGGACACCCAAGGGTGTGTACCCAATTGGAGTAAAACATCTGGGCCGCTGTCTTGGCTGTGAGGTCTTTAACGGATACAACCACAACCACTTAGAGTAGTGTTCCACCATGGTGAGAGCATAAGTGTACCCGGACCGGGTAGCAGATAACTTGACATGGTCTAGTACGACCAACTGGTTAGGCCTTTTCGCTCTGGATGGAATGGAGGGGTGCTTCTGCGTCCTTGCGCACATTATTAGTGATGTTACAGACTGCACACTCACTGCACTATTTCTCAACATCGCTCCGCATTCCAATCCAATAGAATCTTCACCTGACAGTAGCTTTGGTCTTGTGGACTCCAAAATGTCCCGACTGATCATGGTATGCGTTAAAGACCATCGCCGCATTTCTTCAGGGAACCAGAATCTGATTAAGTCGATCACCAGAGACCGGATCCAAAGAATTTCGGTAATACAGTCCTTTGTGCACAAACTGTCGCTACCTCTGTCGCCACAGACATTTCAACTCGTAGTCACACTGGGCCCGGCGTAGATGGGTTGGTACCTTTTTCGCCAGAAGGTAGGCCAACAGATCCCCCATGACTCGACTTTCGTCTTGAAGAGTATTTCAGGTGTATAGGTCTTCTTTAACCTTTTGGGACCTGGGTTCAACCTCCATGAGGGTGGTCACAACATTCTGGTTCACGAACTGTTGGTCAAATTGGGGTATATCCACGTCTTCCCACACATCTTCAACAGGGGGTTCTTCACCCGGACTTGCCGCTTCTGTACTTGATGGTGAAACTGTAATTGGCTAATCTTAAAGCCCAACGCTGTTCGATGGCACCCAACTTGGCAGTGTTTAGGTGGGCTAACGGGTTATTATCCGGCGTGGCAGCCAAATAATCTTTGAACTTTTCGGTCACGGCCCATACCAGGGCGAGAAGTTCCAACTTGAATGAGCTGTAATTTGCATTGTTTTTCTCTGCCCGTCGCAGATCACGACTGGCAAAAGCAATCACTCTCTCCTGCCCCTCTTGGACTTGGAACAGGACAGCTCCCAGACCTTCAAAACTGACATCAGTATATAGCCAGAACGGCTGACTGTAGTCTGGATAAGCCAAGATGGGGGGTTCTGTCAGCAGACATTTAAGAGCTCGGAACGCTGTCTCTTGCTCTTCAGCCCATCTGGACAAAGTGGGGAATGAAGCGGCGATAGTAGCTGGCAAATCCAAGGAAGCTCCTGACATCTTTCACCATGCGCGGGGTAGGCCAGTTCTTGACAACTTCTACCTTTTCAGGATTGGGCTGGACTCCCTCGGTGCTGACAACATGACCCAAGTAGTGAACCTGAGGTTTAAGCAGATGACACTGATGGCTTAGTCTTCACCCATGCTTGATCAGGACTTGGAAGACGCCTGACAGATTACTGAGGTATTCCTGGTAGGACTTGGAATACACAATGACATCATCCAGGTACAATAGAACACGTAGAAAATTCAGGCACCTTTCCATCAGACGCTGGAACGTAGCAGTGGCGTTGCACAGCCCAAACACTATACTTTTAAACTCGAACAGTGCCATAGGCATCACGAAAGCAGTCTTCTCCCAATCCTCCACGGCCATGGGCACTTGCCAATATCCACTGATTAAGTCTAGGGTGGAGAAGTAAGCAGCCAACCCGAGGGCGGTGAGTGACTCCTCGATCCTTGGCAATGGATATGTGTCCTTGTGTGTGACATTGTTCAATTTTCGACACAGAAGCGGATGGTGACATCCTTTTTCTTGACTAGGACAAGTGGCTCCGCCCAGGGGCTCTGACTCTCTTTGATCACATCTGCCTCTTTCATGTTGGCCAGCATCTTCTTGACAGTCTGATACATGTCTGGCGTGACCGGGCAGTGCCTTTCCTTGATAGGTGGGCTGTCACCTGTGAGGATACGGTGCTGGATCATTGAAGTCTGCCCAAAGTCTGTGGGGTACTTGCTGAAAGCCTCATGGTACCTCTTGGCAACATTAATGATTCCATTGACCATTGGTCCATTGGGGTAGTGTCGTCTCCAACCTGGAGTTGAGCCCACCAAGTCTGGAGGGTTCACACTAGATGCTTCGGCCACTTGAGTTGCATGCTGTCAGGCCGCCAGATGTTCTGTCACAATGTCTTTCAACTCTAGGAGGTACAGCTGGGCTACAGGAGTGTATTTGGGCAAGACAGTAGCAGAATCATACAAGTTTACTAACCGCACTGGGACTTTCCCATTGGTGACAGTGACAAAGCTTCTTGCAGCTCGAACAAGGGGATGATCTTCCAATTGCATAGGTTCCAGCAAGGCTTGATAGTCCCTATTCTTGACTCCGGGACGTGCACAACTCCAGATGATGGTCTCCGTGTTGGGTTGTAAGGTCATAGACCTGATGTCTTGAACTCACCTTGCTTGTTGGCAAACTTCCGCTCCAACTGTAGGACTTTCAAGTGGTGCTGCGCAGCCCGCTGTCCCAAAGGGGACAGATTGGGAAGAGAGGCATGCAAGGCATCTAATATTTCAGCAAAACAATTCTTCATAATGTTTATCCCTAAAATAAACTCAGCAGACCCCTTATCTGTCACATTAGTTACAATCACTACCTACCCGCTAAGTACATGCTCTCCCAACTGAATGGTTGGCTCCCAGTATCCATGTCTGGGGACTGGTTGCCCATTACCCTCAACTACTCTGAAGTTAACATCCTCCAGTTCACACAATAAACTAGCATCCCAATGCTGATAGAAAACACTTTTAGGTATAGTAGACATTTGCGACCCTGTATCTATCAACGCCTCCAACCGTACAACTGCTACAACAATTTTTACCTAAGGGCAGGAGGCGACATAAAGTGAGAGTCATGACTTAGGTCGTTTGGGAATTGGACCTGGGGAAATCTGTTTAAATCCCAGCACTGCATTTTCCAATGTCCTGACATGTGATAGTAAGTGCAAAAGGGTCTTTGAGTCTCCGAGGGTCTTTTGGACGGGAATTGCGATAATTGAAATTGTGGGGAGCAGGGGCAGGTTTTCTAGGCAGGGGCTGTTCATGGTCAGGTGGAGCGGCCTGGGTGGCAAGCTCCTTCACAGCCTTAGTCAGTTGTTCAATGTCCTGCCTAACACTCTGGAGATCTGAGGCTGGGGTGACTGGCAAAGTAGATGACACTGGGGTGGGGGCTAGTGATGGTGGTATAGATCTGGCTATTGAACAGTCTCTTGAACAGGTGTAAGGGGTGTACAAATTTCCTCTAACTCAATTAGACTCAATCACTTGGATATTCAGTATCTTGAAAGCGGGGAAGGAGATACTGGGGTTTTGGACCGCTAACATTCTCAGCTGGGCTTTGTCCCACTTATTATGAGCCTCATCAATAAATCTGTCCATTAACACCTTGTTGCCCTGCTCAGGGGTTATACCATCTAATTTTTGAACAGTCTCTAGGGCATTCTGTAGGGCTTCTGGCTTTTATTGTCTTTCATACAGCTGGAGACATACCTCTGATGGAAAATGTGACTCAAATACCTGGTACAGTCCTTCAAAGATCTACTCTACGGTCCTCTTCTCAGAGGCTGGCCAGGTGCAGACTTCCTCTAAGGCTAGTCCCTGTAGTTGTCCTGTGAGCAATTGCACCTGTTGGTTAGGAGGGAAAAAGTAAAAGACAAACAAACTCTGGATCCTCTCATTGAAATCCCTCAAGGTAGGGAGGACAGGTTTCCCTATGAATACCGGTGCAGATGCTGGAACACCAGGACTGTTGATGCTGACTGCAGGTAGAGCTTGCAAGATCCTTGCTGCTGGAGCAGGTGATGACCTCGCTGCTGGAGATGAAGGGGTGCTTTCGCCTGGTTGATCTGGAGAACTGGGTTCTGACATCTTGTTGAATTTTGAGTGCGCTGTCGCTATAAGAAGAATAAGGTGCTTTCCCCTTATTGATGATTGCTGAAGTGCTGCAGCAGCTTGTACTTGACTAATGGGGGTACTGTAATGGATGCTCCCCCTCTATTCTGCAAACACTCTGTGGTAAATAGTTTTGCGACCAGACTTGCAGGAACTAATGGGTTAATGCTAACAGGTATTGACTCCGGAGATCATTGGTGTTTGCAGAGTCTGCGCTGCAGAACGTGCTTGACGAATAGCGGCAAACGCAGCAGCTGGAACCCCCAATATGGCTGCGCCCAGGGAACTTTCTGTTTCGGTCTGGTCGGCAAAATCTTACCCTGTGCAACACAGGGCAGCTCTTTGGTTCCTCCTTGCTTGATTGAAGAGGCATCATCGCTGGGGATTGACAGGGCAGAGCTGCGACCCCTCGCGTGCACGGGAAACACCGGACCAACTAACTTTGTACAGTTCACAGTAGCAGATAAAAGTCTTTTCTTCACCTCCCCCTCTATTTCACAAGCACCACGAGTAAAACACTTTCCTCTGACAAAGTCCCGATCACTTTCTGGTGCAAACTTCATTCGCATCGGCATGCGATTTTTGCAGACAATACTGGACACAGTTCAGACTAGGGGGGAGGGCTTGTGGTATAAGCCGTATCCTGTTCGTAGGATGCTAAAAGTTGTGGTAACGGGGTGTGATGCAGGGCAGATGGAATTACCCTAGGGACAGATGGCATTAACCCCTTGTATTTGTGACGCCAGGGCGTGGTTTATCCTCGATACCACCCGAAGGTATACCACTAGATCCTGTGTTAGGCACAGGGGCAACAATGACTCCGACGTCAAGTTACGGATAACGGTAGCTTTACTGAGGGTAGACAGAAGTCTATACAGTTCAGCAAGGGCCCACTGAGGTGACCAGTGGCTCGGAGACTTTAAGGGCTTGCTGGGACTTGTAATAAGACTGGACAATGTAATGCAGGCCATGCTGACTTGACAGATGACAGGGACTGACGACTTGACTGAAGACTGACAAAGCTATGACTGTAGCTTACTTGCATTTGATGGTGGCTGCAGGACTTGACTTTGAGGCCTCCAACACCCTGGACACACACACTAGGCACGACTGACCTCAACAAAGACTTATCTTCAAAGAGAACGAGCTAGCTCCACCCAGGGCTTATATGGGGAGACTAGCAGGGAGCCCATAGGTCACTCTTGGGGTCACCTGGTCACTGATACCTCCTTGGTAACAATCACATGACATTTCACATTGTACAACTCTTAAAGCAACAAGACATTTTATAATACATTACAATGCAGAACATATGTACAGGGGTGAAACAAGTACAAGGGAGCTCAGGGGACACTGAAGGGAGGCTGCTGGACAGGGCAGCAAGGGTATGGGTAACACCTCCCGTACTGGGCAACCACAGGTGCATTGGGTAATAAACAGATGTGTTTGGTGAATTCTTATGCACCTACTGAGGCTTCCATTTTTTTTTATCAGAATGCTATGCACCTTGATTTGATCCCTGAGCTACAATTGGCTGATTTGGGCTGGAGACTTTGGACCATTCTCATACCGTCCCTCTTTGCAGATCAGGGACCCAACAAAGTCAGGTACTTAAACTGTTTGAGGATGGTAACATAGCTGACGTTTGGAGGGAACATAATGGCCAAACTATTACTCACCCTCTCAACATACCTACACACGCATAGATTGGGTTCTCACTAGCACTTCACTATTGCCGAAACTCCTCTATGCTAGACATGTGCCTTCTGCCTGGTCAGATTACGACATAGTTCAGGCTGTTTTAATTTAGCGGATAGTACCTCAGTTCCCTTTAGTTGGAAGCTCAATGAGTCCCTACTCACGATGCCACGAGTTAAGACCCAATTAGAAGCTGATTTATCTTCTTACTTTATTACTAATGCGCAACCCACCGATGACCCACGCTGGATAAGGTTAGCCCATAAATCGTATATGAGAGGCCGTATTATATCACTGGCCTCAGGAATCATGAAAAATCACACAGCGACTAGAAGGGCTTTAGCAGCTAAGTTGGTTAGACTAACATATGCACACCAACAGTATCCTTCCCTATATCTTTATAAAGCTGTCAGTGACACCAGGGCACAGCTGGATGCACTCCTTTCTTGTGAGGTGAGAAGGCGGTCCGCTGGACCAATGCCATTTATTATCGCTTTGCGAACAAACCTGATCGCCTGCTGGCGTCTTTGCTACGTAACACAGCATCCTTTAATAGGATACATACGTTGCAGCTCCACCCTGGTGTACATACTTCTAATCCTAACCAAGTTTATATTGCGCTCCTTCAAAATCCTCTTCCTCTGCTTCCACTCTTTCTTCTTATCTCTATTTTGTTTCTTTCCCTACCTTGGAACCTGATGCCTTAGATGAACTTAATGCTCCCTTCACTTCTGAAGAAGTGACAGATGCTATTGCCCGTCTAAAATCTAGGAAACTGCCTGGCCCAGGCGTTTTTTCCGCAGTTTACTACAAAAAGTTTGCACCTTTGCATGTACCCCATCTTACGGCTCTGTTTAATTCCTTACATACCTCCACTTCAATTCTTTTTGAATTTCTTGATGCTCACATTTCTGTAATCCCTAAGCCTAATAGAGACCATCTTCACCCTGCTAATTATAGACCTATCTCTCTACTTAATATAGTCACACAATTGCTTACTTCTATCCTAGCTTCTCGCCTGAATCGTTTTCTCCCCTCTCCAGTACATGCTGACCAGGTGGGACTAATTCCCGGCCGGCAGACCCCTGACAATGTGCGCAAAATTGTTAACCTGATCCAATGGTCTAACACCACTAGTGTTGCTCGCGAATATTCGCAATTCGAATATTATTCGCAAATATCGCATATTCGCGAATTCGCGAATTTCGCGAATATAGCGCTATATATTCGTAATTACGAATATTCGTTTTTTTTTTTTTTTTTTTCTTCACAGTACACATCACAGTGATCACCCCTCTCTGCTTCCAGCTTGTGTGGTGTAAAGAAGGCTGTAATACTACTGTGTGAGACTGGCGTGCGAAAATTCGCATATGCGAACATTAGCATATGCTAATTTTCGTATATGCGGATTTTCGTGTATGCTGATTTTGTATATGCGAATTTTCATAATAGTGGTGTGCGAAAATTCGCATATGCGAAACTTATCATATGTTAATTTTCGTATACGCGAATTGTCGCGTATGCGAAAATAAGACGAGAATATAACGAATATGCGAATATTCGCGAATATATGACGAATATTCGTCCATATATTCGCGAATATTCGCGAATTCGAATATGGCCTATGCCGCTCAACACTAAACACCACTAAGTCCACCCTGATGGCCCTTGCATTAGATAAAGAGAAAGCCTTCGACAGCGTTACCTCGCCATATATGCTCGCTGTCTAGCTAAATTTGGCTTTCCTTTATAGGGATCTTGCACCACCTTTACTCTACACCCAAAGGCTTACCTTAAATTGCTCAATAGAACATATGTGTCGGGTGACATATAACCTGGGTGTCACGTAGTGTAACTGAGCCTCCACACATCCTCAGCACAATGTCCATAACTTCAGAAAAAGTGCACACGTACAACAAAGTTCATGTTCTAAATTCCATATACTTCACTTCTTCTGTATGTTCCTTTACAAAACTTTTAAATAACGGAGGTAGTATGAAAAGAACATATCATATTCACCCAAGTGCTCATCGCTGTTCAGGGCTGCAGCATTTTAATTAAAGTCTCTCGCTCCAGCCGGAGCTTCCATGCGTGCCGTTCACCCAGTTTTCCTTCTGGACTGACAGTAAAAACGCTCACACACCTGTGGCGTGTACTGGCGATGTTTCAGGATCTCTCCCTTTCTCAAGTCTATTGTGAGTATACCCAGTACCATTTACATACGGACCATATACAAAATAATTTAAACATACTGGTCAATGGAATTACCATATACAAACATATCAAAACAATATCACCAATTATAAAAATACATTAAAGTTACAGTTTTCATTGATACCATTGGGGGACATAGTGTCCAATCTGGTTATCCAGAACACCTCCCTTCTTAATAACCTTCTTTTAACCTCTTCACTTCTGGATCCCCATACCTCCTCTAATACCATCCATTTAAGATCGCACACTTGATGATAGTTTTCAACTAAATGTCTTGCAACGCTGGTTTCAGTCAGTAATGATACACCTAGGGTCCCCGTACCATATTTATTGCCAAAATCCACAAGGACTTGAGTCGACCCCCAGGACATCCAATAGTGTTGAATGTCGACTCAGTCCTCTATCCACTAGCTGTGTATGTGAATGGTTATTTACAAAAAAAAAATTAAAAAAATTGTCTAATTGTTTATGTGATACTAATTACTTTTTAGATCGTATACAAAAGTGTGAGATCACGGAGGAGATGCGGTTATGCCCGATGGATATTAAAAGCCTTTATACCAATATACCTATGGAGGAGCATGTCAGCCATCAGAGAAGAATTGGTGAAAGATGTCACTCTGGATAACAGAAAGGTTAGATTCCTAATGGACTTGCTGGAATTGATATTGAATAAACATGATTTCCGGTTCGGAGAGGATTATTATCTACAGCAACAAGGAACTTCGATAGGGTCCCCAGTGGCCCTTAGTTTGCCTAACATCTTTAGGAATGGATTTGAAAAATAATTCATTCCAGCAAGTCCATTAGGTAAAAATTTGAACATATGGTTCTGATTTGTGGACGATGTGTTCGTCCTATGGACGGGCACACGTCCAGAATTGGAAGAATACATTATTTAGATGTACATATTACAAAGGTAAATAACAAATTGGAGACCTCACTGTTTTCTAAGGAGACAGATCATAACAATCTGCTCCATAGGAATAGTGGACGTGCACCCCAAGTGTTTTGGGGTATCCCGAAAGGACAAATAGTGAGAGCTAAACGAATCTGTAGTACACAGGAAGAATATGAAAGGAAGAAAGAGACATTAGTACAAAGAGGTTATGAAAAAAGAACAATTGAGGAGGCAGGGAGAAAGGTGGATGACATACCAAGGGATTTTCTGAGGACAAAGAAAACAGATAGAAAAAGAAGAAGAAGAAAGAGGAGAATGTGTTTTTCTTAGTTTTTGATGGACATTCTAAGCTGGTAAAAAAAAAGTGGTTAGTAAGTATTGGGGTATGTTGAGAGCAGACCCAAAGTATGGTAGTTTATTTAAACAAAAACCAAGGTTTTCGATTGGTGACATGTTAGTGAGGTCACATGTAAGGAAGAAAAAAGTATTGAAACAGACATTTCGGAAAGCAAAAAAAAAAAGTATTGGTGATACTGTTTTGATATGTTTGTATATGGTAATCCCATTGACCAGTATGTTTAAATTATTTTGTATATGATTTTTACTTTTAGATGTTAAATCTCGCAAGACTACGGTCCGTATGTAAATGGTGGTGGGTATACTCACATTAGGCTTGAGAAAGGGAGAGATCCTGAAATGTCGCCAGTACATGCCACAGGTGCGTGAGCGTTTTTGCTGTCAGTCCAGAAGGAAAGCTGGGTGTCCGGCACGCATGGAAGCTTCGGCTGGAGCGAGAGACTTTGATTAAGATGCCGCAGCCCTGAACAGCGACGAGCACTTGGGTGAATATGATATGTTCTGTTTATACTGCCTCCGTTAAAAGTTTTGTAAAGGAACATACGGAAGAAGTGAAGTATATGGAATTTAGAACATGAACTTTGTTGTACGTGTGCACTTTTTCTGAATTTATTTACCTTAAATTACCATCTACTAGGCCTCTGCCTCTTACTGTCTTGCAGAGTACCCGACAGGGATGCCCGCTCTCGCCTGCCTTGTTCGCCCTCATGATGGAACCCTTGGCAGCTCAGATCCGGAATAATTTAGATATTAAAGGAGCAAGGGAGAGATAGGGAATGTAAATGTAATTTATTCGCAGATGATTTCTTACTACTCACTATCACTAACCTTCTTACCTCACTTCCCAATCTTGCACACATGTTAGAAGGCTTTGTATTAATGCCACTAAATCAGAGGCAATGTATTGTAATGTTCCCACCTCGGTTCAACATCTTATTACCTTAAATTTATTTAGGGGTACAGCTTACACCTACTTTATCTTCCCTTCATGGCGCAAATTATGCCCCGTTGTAATGATCCCTCAGAGCAGATTTGTCGAAATGGAATTATCCTTACATATGCTGGGTTGGGAGGATTAATGTGATTAGAATGGTGCTATTACCTCGTTTATTATACTTATTCCATTCCCTTCCCATACCAGTCTTAAAGGACGTTCTGCTGTCTTTACAGAAATAAATGTTTTGCTTATGTTTGATCTTATGAACGGTCTAGAATAAGTAGGGTGATTATGCACTATAATAGACAATCGGTGGACTTTCGGTTCCGAACCTTCTTAAATATTACTATGTGGCCCGCATAGCTCAACTCGAATAGATAAATGTCCGGTGTTACGCCGAGCGCTCCGGGTCCCTGCTCCTCCCCGGAGCGCTCGCGGTGTCTCTCTCTCGGCAGCGCCCGCTGACCGGGAGCGCTGCACTGACATTGCCGGCGGGGATGCGATTCGCATAGCGGGTCGCGCCCGCTCGCGAATCGCATCCCAAGTCACTTACCCGTCCCGGTCCCCGGCTGTCATGTTCTGGCGCGCGCGGCTCCGCTCTCTAGGGCGCGCGTGCGCCAGCTCTCTAACATTTAAAGGGCCAGTGCACCAATGATTGGTGCCTGGTCCAATCAGCCTAATTAGCTTCCACCTGCTCCCTGTCCATATTACCTCACTTCCCCTGCACTTCCTTGCCGGATCTTGTTGCCTTGTGCCAGTGAAAGCGTTAGTGTTGTCCAAAGCCTGAGTTCCAGATCTCCTGCTATCCTCATTGACTACGAACCTTGCCGCCTGCCCCGACCTTCTGCAACGTCTGACCTTGCCTCTGCCTAGTCCTTCTGTCCTACGCCTTCTCAGCAGTCAGCGAGGTTGAGCCGTTGCCGGTGGATACGACCTGGTTGCTACCGCCGCAGCAAGACCATCCCGCTTTGCGGCGGGCTCTGGTGAAAACTAGTAGCAACCCTAGAACCGGTCCACCGACACGGTCCACGCCAATCCCTCGCTGACACAGAGGATCCACATCCAGCCTGCCGAATCGTAACAGTAGATCCGGCCATGGATCCCGCTGAGGTGCCGCTGCCAAGTCTCGCTGACCTATCCACGGTGGTCGCTCAGCAATCGCAGCAAATTGCCCAACAAGGACAGCAGCTGTCGCAGTTGACCGCCACGTTACAGCAACTTCTGCCACTGCTACAGCAGCAACCATCTCCTCCGCCAGCTCCTGCACCTCCTCCTCAGCGACTGGCCGCTCCTAGCCTCCGCTTTGATGGGGACTCTAGACTCTGCCGTGGCTTCTTGTCTCAATGTTCCCTACATATGGAGATGTTGTCGGACCAATTTCCTACAGAACGGTCTAAGGTGGCGTTCGTAGTGAGTCTTCTTTCTGGAAAGGCCTTGTCTTGGGCCACACTGCTCTGGGACCGCAATGATCATGCCACAGCCACAGTCCAGTCCTTCTTCGCTGAAGTCCGTAGTGTCTTCGAAGAACCAGTCCGAGCTTCTTCTGCCGAGACTGCCCTGCTGAACCTGGTCCAGGGTAATTCTTCAGTAGGTGAGTACGCCATCCAATTTCGTACTCTCGCTTCCGAATTATCTTGGAATAACGAGGCTCTCTGCACGACCTTTAAACATCAAGGATGTGCTGGCCGCACGAGAGATTCCTGCCAACCTGCAAGAACTTTTCCATTTGGCCACCCGCATTGACATGCGTTTTTCTGAGAGACACCAGGAGCTCCGCCAGGAAAAAGACCTTGATCTCTGGGCACCTCTCCCAAATTATCCTTTGCAATCTACCCCTGTGCCTCCCGCCGAGGAGGCTATGCAAGTGGATCGGTCTCGCCTGACCCATGAAGAGAAGACTCGCCGTAGGGAAAAAAAATCTATGTCTGTACTGCGCTAGTACCGAACATTTCTTGGTGGATTGCCCTATTCGTCCTCCACGTCTAGGAAACGCAAGCACACACCCAGCTCACGTGGGTGTGGCGTCCCTTGGTACGAAGTCTGCTTCTCCACATCTCACTGTGCCCGTGCGAATTTCTCCTTCTGCCAACTCCTCCCTCTCAGCCGTGGCCTGCTTGGACTCTGGTGCTTCTGGAAATTTTATTCTGGACTCTTTGGTGAATAAGTTCTGCATCCCGCTGACCCGTCTCGTCAAGCCGCTCTACATTTCTTCGGTCAACGGAGTGAAGTTGGACTGTACTGTGCGTTACCACACAGAACCCCTCTTAATGTGCATTAACGAAAAGATTGAATTTTTCGTCCTTCCCAACTGCACCTCTGAAGTCCTCCTCGGTCTGCCATGGCTCCAGCATCATTCTCCCACCCTTGACTGGACCACCGGGGAGATAAAGAATTGGGGTTCTGCTTGCCGTAAGAAATGCCTCTTATCTGCTCCCAGTCCCGTCTGTCGGGCCTCAGTGTCTCCTCCTGTGCCTGGTCTCCCCAAGGCCTATCTGGACTGTGCCATGCCTCCTCATAGCCCCCGTCCTGGTGACACTCTGCCCCGTGACAAGCTTCACCCTCTGCCCCCCCTCCCCATTCCCACTTCTTCTGAACTACCTGCCGCTGGTATAGCTACCCAGGACTTCTTTTTTCAGAAGGAGACTCAAGAGGCGTCCCCTATGTTCTCGTCTCTTTTGAAGGGACAAGGAGACAAAAAGAGGGGGAGACCTAAGGGGGGGGGGGGTACTGTTACGCCGAGTGCTCCGGGTCCCTGCTCCTCCCCGGAGCGCTCGTGGCGTCTCTCTCTCTGCAGCGCCCCCGGTCAGACCCGCTGACCGGGAGCGCTGCACTGACATTGCCGGCGGGGATGCGATTCGCATAGCGGGTCGCGCCCACTCGCGAATCGCATCCCAAGTCACTTACCCATCCCGGTCCCCGGCTGTCATGTTCTGGCGCGCGCGGCTCCGCTCTCTAGGGCGCGCGCACGCCAGCTCTCTAAGATTTAAATGGCCAGTGCACCAATGATTGGTGCCTGGTCCAATCAGCCTAATTAGCTTCCACCTGCTCCCTGTCCATATTACCTCACTTCCCCTTCACTTCCTTGCCGGATCTTGTTGCCTTGTGCCAGTGAAAGCGTTTAGTGTTGTCCAAAGCCTGTGTTCCAGATCTCCTGCTATCCTCATTGACTACGAACCTTGCCGCCTGCCCCGACCTTCTGCTACGTCTGACCTTGCCTCTGCCTAGTCCTTCTGTCCCACGCCTTCTCAGCAGTCAGCGAGGTTGAGCCGTTGCCGGTGGATACGACCTGGTTGCTACCGCCGCAGCAAGACCATCCCGCTTTGCGGCGGGCTCTGGTGAAAACCAGTAGCAACCCTAGAACCGGTCCACCGACACGGTCCACGCCAATCCCTCGCTGACACAGAGGATCCACATCCAGCCTGCCGAATCGTAACATCCAGGAAGGTGCCCCCCCCTCCCCCCAGTGGGTTGGTCTGGAGGAGTCCCTGGCTTCTCCTTAATCTCTTGTGGCTCTCATGTGCTCTTCTTCTCCTGTCTCTTTCCTTCTTCCTTCTTCTGCACAAGTCACTTTATATACTCTTTCTCTTTGATGTCAGGTTCGTTTTAAGTTCTCTTTACAGTCTATCCCCTCTCCGTTACTGCCTTTTCTACATAACCTGTCTTTTCCTTCTTGTTTAACATCAACTTCCTTTCACTGGGGGCATACCAAGAACGTACTCCGCCTGAATGATTTTCTGATTGGTCAAACATTGTCCCCACTAGAAGCGTTAATCTCCCACCCTACCATTCATGCCAGGGAACATTTTAGAGCATGTTAAATATTATCGTTTTACACTGCTCAGGTGCCTCGCCCTGCTCGAATCATGCTGACCCCATTCGACCGACATATGCTATATTCACCAAGTATGCCAGGATTACTCTTTGTCTTATATGCCTACTTCAATGCTCCTCCACAGGATGCCAAACTTAAATTTATGACGGACTGGGAGGCAGACATTCATGCCACACTCTCCCTCACACAGTGGAGAGAGTGTTGCACTACAGTCAGTAAGGAAAGTTGGCAGGTTTCTCTTACTGAAACCTCATTGAAGATACTGCATCGAACCTATTGAGTGCCGACACTCCTTCACACAATCTATCCTCTTGTTTTTGAGCTGATGAAGTTCTCAGAATTATCTCCTCTTTTTGGGAGATTTTAAAATCTGATACTACAATTACAGATCTTATCCTGGAGTCCCCGTCTATAACTTATAGAAGGGGAAAAAATCTGAAAGATCATTTGACCAACTGCTATATGGCACCTATTACTACATAAGAGATGTGGCTGAAAAGCAAGGTGGTAGGAACATATCCATGTGGAAAATGCTCTGCGTGCATTTATGTGGTACCTAGTAAAACATTCAAAAGTGAGGTAACCGGTGAAGAATATGAGATGTGACACTTCGCCAATTGTAATACAGTGGAGGTTGTATACATACTAGCATGTCCCTGTCTGAAAAATTATGTGGGTAAAACATCTGCAGGAACATGTAGATGACATTGTTAACAAATGTAATACACCAGTTGCCATGCACTTTAAAAAGTACCACAACAGCAATAGTTGTTTAAAAGCGCAAGTCATTGAAGTAGTGAAGCCCCCACAAAGAGGAGGGAAATGGGACAAATTGTTGCTGAAGAGAGAGGGGAAATGCATTCAGAATACAATCAGTTAAGCCCCAGGGTCTAAATGACTTTATTTCCTACTCATGTTTTTTGTAAACAATTGTATCATTTGAAATTCACATTAAGTGCTGGCCACATATTTCGTGAAACATACAATAAAATGTAGGTATGGTATATACATAGTCAGGGAGACATTTAATTTAATTATTATTCTGTTGCAGTCAGTAATAGGAATTGTACCAGGTTTGTCTAGAGTTCACATTTCGTCCTATAATATTAGGTGTACTGTAATATAGCGTATGCTCTGAGATACGTATCATAATGAGCTGAGGGCTTATATAATAACTACAGGCTTTTCCCTGCGACTGTCACTGAGATTGGAGCGGATAATAATGTCCAGATACACACAGATACAGGAGGAAAGGCAGTACACCTACCTTTATAAGCTGTAGTAAGACTAGCTGTCCTATAGAGCGCAGAATTTAAAGTGAAGCAGCGGGATGGGCTTTTGATATATAAGAGAAGCTCACACAACAATAGGACACATGGCCGCCATCAGTATCATGTCCGATACACGCTTTGTTGTAACAAAGATTCCTGATGAACCTAACAGCGGGAAACGCGTTGAATCGGAATACAGGAGGAGAGAAGTAGCTGCGATGGCATCTCGGATATATCAATGAAGCAAGCCCGGGACCACAGGTTTTTTATTAACATTGCAGCACCTTATATGCACATTGCACTGATTGAATGAAAATCATATAACCAGCATTTTGGGGGGAAAGATGCAATATTAACCCTATGTGCAATAATACTGCATGTGCAATATAGACTATGCACTGTACAATAACTGATATGTGCAATAAGACTTGGACTGTAATTAAGACATATGCTGCTATAGTTTATATCCATGAGATCTGGGCCTACAAAACAGGATACTACTTATGGGAGCAGTTCTGTCTTATCAGTCTACAGGGCTGGAGTTAGGGCGGGGCAATCCGGGCAATTTCCTAGGGCCCCCATCCCCCAGGGGGCCCCCTGCGGGCTGCTCAGTGGCGGATCCAGGGGGGGGGATCCGCCACTGAGCAGCCCGCAGGGGCCCCCGTCACATTCGGGTCATTCCTGTGATCTTTTTGGAACACAAGGATGTGTCCCGGTTACCTTTCTGCGGCCCTGCAATAACTTTAAAAACGCAGGGGCCGCCGGGAGGTAGCGCACGCAGGGACGTCACTGACGTACCGTGTGTGCGCCCATAGGAACGGAGGAGCGGAGCATAGCAGCTTCAAGGAGGATGCGCGCTGGTTGGCATGGTAAGTAGATCGTGACCCCGGACCAGAGGAATGGTGGATGGAGCAATGAAGTGGGGCAGTACACAGGCATACAGCCTCCAGCCATACACTGTATATGGCTGAAGGCTGTATGTCTGTGGGGGGAACTATACTGCACCTAATGTGGGGAACTATACTGCACCTAATGTGGGGAACTATACTGCACCTAATGTGGGGGAACTATGCTGCACATAATGTGGGGGAACTATACTGCACCTAATGTGGGGGGACTATACTGCCCCTAATGTGGGGAACTATACTGCACCTAATGTGGGGGAACTATACTGCACCTAATGTGGGGGAACTATACTGCACCTAATGTGGGGAATTACAACCTAATGTGGGGGAACTATACTGCACCTAATGGGGGGGAACTACAACCTAATGTGGGGGGAACTATACTGCACCTAATGTGGGGGAATTGTTCCGCCAACCTAATGTGAGGGGAACTATACTGCACACTTAATATGGGGGAAACTATACTGCCAACCTAATGTGGGGGGAATTGTACTGGCAACCAAATGTGGGGGGAACTATACTGTCAACCTAATGTGGGGGAAAATAAACTGCCAGCCTAATGTGAGGGAACTATACTGCCAACCTAATGTGGGGGAACTGTGCTGCCAATCTAATGTGGGGGAACTACAACCTAATGTGGGGGAATTATACAAACATATAAAATTGTACTATTCTGATCCCTATAACTTTTCTGTATATGGGGATGCATGAGGGTCATTTTTTGCGCTGTGATTTGTAGTTTTTATCGGTACCATTTTTGTTTTGAGGGGACTTTTCAATAGCTTTTTAGATATTTTTATGGTATTTGAAGTGACCATGTGCAAATCTGGTTAGTGCTCTATTTACGACTTTTGGGGCCCCACTTTTGATTTTGCCCAGGGCCACGCTAAGCCAAAAACCGGCCCTGTCAGTCTATATGACAGAGAATATACACACATGCGGTCGGTGAACAGTTGGAGTTTTTGTGATTGTGTGGATACGTACTGCACCTTAAACTATATGTGCTGTGTGAATATGTGTGCAACTATATCAAGTGCATATATGGGGATGTTGCAATAGGTCTATGGATATGTGCAATATTTCTCTGCCGGATGCAGTACAGAGATAGGGAAGTACAGACCTCTGTAATATTGACTATTTATCTGTGAACTCTTGGGGAAATAAGAGTATAGACTTCAGATACAATATGAGTCCAGGCATATGAAATATGTGCTTATATACTGCAAAATAGTGTGGACACTATGATGGCGGCATAATTGTATGTGGTTTTTTTTACAATATTTTTTTGAGCTTTTTTTATCGGTGGATAATTAGACGTTATGTTTTAAATCTCATTTTTTATCCTATTATCTCTTTGGTCACACGTTGACTAGAATGCCATATCACACGTTCAAATTGTCCCAATACATTTTGTTAGCAGCCCGTATACATATTGCCTCACAGTGGAGGAAACCAGACTTACATTTCTCAAGAGTTGTGAAGAAGGTTAATTCGATTATGTTGAATGAAAAACTGACTGCCATTAGGGAGGATAAGGTTGAATGCTTTTACCTGGTTTAGGAACCTGGTTTTTGGAGTGGCCGCCCCCCCCCCCCCAGTAGGTGTAGGCAGCAGAGTCCCAACCACCACCAGTAGGTATAGGCAGCAGAGTTTTTCCCCCTCCCCAGGTTGAAAATAAAAAATAATAATAAAATAATGCTCATCTGATGTACCAAGCAGAGATCTTCTCCTCAGCAGCAAGCGCCCGTGCCTTTCTTCCTTCACAGTGCAGGCGCCGATGAGTGATTGCGTATGGTATTGTATACTGGCAATAGGGCAGTATCATAGGCTATCATTGCATCCTAGATAGAATTATTTTTCATGTTACATTATTGTGGTGTTTATTGTGCCCTTATTTTGTCTTTTGTAGCCACATTGAGCCGACACAATTTATTAATATTACATCTTCAGTAGGACGGGGTCATTTACCCGGAGCAGGGGGTCATGGCCCTGCTCTGAGGCTGTGTTGTGGCTCTTTAGGAGCCTTTTTAAATGGTTTTAATATTTCTGTTAACTTGATCTGCTGTTTTGTACCAATAAAGATATTGTTGTAAATCTAGTGGAGTGCATCTTGTTTTCAGTGGCAGATGTTTTTTGGTAGTATGATGTATTGCACTGAGTTGCACCCACATCTATATATTATATTGCGGTGAGCCCCCCACATTGCTTTTTTCTCTATGTAGGTCCCAGATGCGACTCACACAGAGGGGACACCTTCTCCTGTATGTGCAGTACACGCACATACAGGAGAAGGCAGCGCTGCCACTGGGGATCCGGGCTGAGTGTCCTGGATCCTGAGTGGCAGCGGTGGCGGGCCCTGTACCCAGCCGGGCCCTCGGACTACGTCCAATTGGAGTCAGTCAGCCCCTGTGTGAGAACAAAGGCCCCTTTTCCCTTTGATTTCAGTAGAATTAATATGTCTGATTTTGGTGCCATTTTTTGCCTGTAAACCAACCCTTAATACATCTCAATTAACTGGGTAGGATCATAGCCAGAATGTTCTGCAGATGCAACATTTGCTAAACAATGTATAGGCCATAAGTTCTCAGATCCCTTGTTATCCTATCTCATCACCATCATGAAGCAGTAAAGTGAACTACTTCTTTCTTGTCTTACAATACTTGCTGATTTGACTTGTAGATGAGGCTGATGAATTGTAGATGAACAGGTGTCCAAAATCCATTTGCAGACGGATAATAACAACATATTAAGCAATTTGGGAATACTTTCAGCCGTCTAACCGGTTTGACATCTAAAATGTGAATTAGTATATTCCTTACTATTGATACTTCTATAACAAGAAAGTGTCAGTGACGTGAATAGGTGACTGGGCCTGTTTAGTGACAATTGTACTATTAGTGATGGCATCACCTGCGTACACCCCCACACAAGTAACACTGGAATGTGGAGAGGGAGCGTTGCTACTGTGCGGTGAAAAGAAGGTGTGCCAGTGGTGAGAAAGAGAAAATACCATGTCCAGGAGGGTGTAACATACAGGAAATACAAACACTAAGGGCGAATTCACACATACCAGAATTACTGTTGATATTACTTGCAGATTTCCAGAGGTAAAAGCAGTAGCTTATTACAATACCGGGCACCCCTTTCAATGTAGCAGGATTAAAATCTTCAATGAATCTGCAGCAGAATCCAAATGCTGTTCAACAATGTATCTTTTTTTTGTGTATTTCTTAAGTTTGCAGCAGCCCAGAGGGGGCAGAGATGGAGCAATGGAGGGAGACCTGTGGGAATGTTGAGGGTAGTAGTCCTCATGTTGGTCACAGTCTATGTCACAATGGTCACAGTGGCTAGAGGGCTTCTACAGGGACTTATCAAATCCTTTGGCTGGATAATGACTGGGAGGTTGCACATAGGTTTGATTGTACCTGTAGGTCCTCTGGGGTACTTCCTGTATGTGCAGTCATGGCTGTAAATCTTGGCACCCCTGAAATCTTTCTAGAAAATGAAGTATTTCTCACAGAAAAGTATTGCAGTAACACATGTTTTGCTATACACCTGTTTATTCCCTTTGTGTGTATTGGAACTAAACCAAAAAAAGGGAGGAAAAAAAGCAAATTGGACATAATGGCCCTCATTTACTATTCTAAACCCGACTTGTTTTGTCGGGTTTTTTTGGCGCATCTTTGTCTGCAACACAATGCGACATTTTTTCCCGACGGACCCGATGTGGATTCTTCCAAACCCGAAAAAGGGGTGTAACCCGACATTTCTGAGCTTCCCCACGTATTTATAAAGGTTTTCAACCCGAATTTGTTGAATTGTTGTGGATTTTTTCCCGACAACTCAGAGGAGTTGGAAACCAAAACCAACAAAACCCACGTGCGACAAACAGGATGCAACATAATAATAAATTCCAGGGGAAAAAAGCAGTCGGGTAACAAAGCAAGATAGACTTACAACCCGATTTTCTAAGTAAATGAGAGCCAATGTCACTCCAAACTCCAAAAATGGGCTGGACAAAATTATTGGCACCCTTTCCAAATTGTGGAAAAATAAGATTGTTTCAAGCATGTGATGCTCCTTTAAACTCACCTGGGGCAAGTAACAGGTGTGAGCAATATAAAAATCACACCTGAAAACAGATAAAAAGGAGAAAAGTTCACTTAGTCTTTGCATTGTGTGTCTGTGTGTGCCACACTAAGCATGGACAACAGAAAGAGGAGAAGAGAACTGTCTGAGGACTTGAGAACCAAAATTGTGGAAAAATATCAACAATCTCAAGGTTACAAGTCCATCTCCAGATATCTAGATTTGCATTTGTCCACAGTGTGCAACATTATCAAGAAGTTTGCAACCCATGGCACTGTAGCTAATCTCCCTGGGCATGGATGGAAGAGAAAAATTGATGAAAGGTGTAAACGCAGGATAGTCCGGATGGTGGATAAGCATCCCCAAACAAGTTCCAAAGATATTTAAGCTGTCCTGCAGCGTTAACTATCCATCGACATTTAAATGAAATGAAACGCTATGGCAGGAGACCCAGGAGGACCCCACTGCTGACCCATTAAAAAGCAAAACTACATTTTGCCAAAATGAACATGAGTTAGACAAAATCCTTCTGGTAAAACGTCTTGTGGACAGATGAGACCAAGATAGAGCTTTTTGGTAAAGCACATCATTCTACTGTTTGCTGAAAATGGAATTAGGCCTACAAAGTAAAGAACACAGTACCTACAGTGAAATATGGTGGAGGTTTAATTATGTTTTGAGGTTGTTTTGCTGCCTCTGGCACTGGGTGCCTTGAATGTGTGCAAGGCATCAAGAAATCTGAGGATTACCAACAGATTTTGGGTCGCACTGTACAGACCAGTGTCAGAAAGCTGGGTTTGCGTCCGAGATCTTGGGTCTTCCAGCAGGACAATGACCCCAAACATACGTCAAAAAGCACCCAGAAATGAATGGCAACAAAGCGCTGGAGAGTTCTGAAGTGACCAGCAATGAGTCTAGATCTAAAGCCTATTGAACACCTGTGGAGACATCTTAAAATTGCTGTTGGGAAAAGGCGCCCTTTCAATAAGAGAGACCTGGAGCAGTTTCATTCCGGCTGAGAGGTGTAAGAAGCTTATTGATGGTTATAGGAAGTGACTGATTTCAGTAATTTTTTCCAAAGGGTGTGCAACCAAATATTAAGTTAAGGGTGCCCATAATTTTGTCCAGCCCAATTTTGGAGTTTGGCGTGACATTATGTCCAATTTGCTTTTTTTCCTCCCATTTTTGGTTTATTTCCAATACACACAAAGGGAATAAACATGTGTACAGCAAAACATGTGTTACTGTAATCCTTTCCTGTGAGAAATACTTAATTTTCTAGAAGAATTTCAGGGGTGCCAACATTTACGGCCATGACTGTATGTGTTCTGGCTCATGCTGCCTGGGGTTCTCTTGGTGGTAAGGTGCACAAAGAATGCCAGGCACAGGTAACGTGAAAGAGAAATACACTGCTCAAAAAAATAAAGGGAACACTAATATAACACATCCTAGATCTGAATGAATGAACTAATCGTTTGAAACACTTTCGTCTTTACATAGTTGAATGTGCTGACAACAAAATCACACAAAAATTATCAATAGAAATTAAATTTATGGAGGTCTGGATATGGAGTCACACTCAAAATCAAAGTCGAAAACCACACTACAGGCTGATCCAACTTTGATGTAATGTCCTTAAAACAAGTCAAAGTGAGGCTCAGTAGTGTGTGTGGCCTCCATGTGCCCATATGACAACGCCTGAGCATGCTCCTGGACAGTCTGTGGTGCAACGTGGCGTTGGTGGATGGAGCGAGACATGATGTCCCAGATGTGCTCAATTGGATTCAGGTCTGGGAAATGGGCTGGCCAGTCCATAGCATCAATGCCTTCCTCTTGCAGGAACTGCTGACACACTCCAGCCACATGAGGTCTAGCATTGTCCTGCATTAAGGAACCCAGGGCCAACTGCACCAGCATATGGTCTCACAAGGGGTCTGAGGATCTCATATCAGTACCTAATGGCAGTCAGGCTACCTCTGGCAAGCACATGAAGGGCTGTGCGGCCCCCCAAAGAAATGCCACCCCACACCATTACTGACCCACCGCCAAACCAATCATGCTGGAGGATGTTGCAGGCAGCAGAACGTTCTCCACGGTATCTCCAGACTCTGTCACGTCTGTCACATGTGCTCAGAGAGAACCTGCTTTCATCTGTAAAGAGCACAGGGTGCCAGTGATGAATTTGCCAATCTTGGTGTTCTCTGGCAAATGCCAAACGTCCTGCACGGTGTTGGGCTGTAAGCACAACTCCCACTTGTGGATGTTGGGCCCTCATACCACCCTCATGGAGTCTGTTTTTGACCATTTGAGTGGGCACATGCACATTTGTGGCCTGCTGGAGGTCATTTTGCAGTGCTCTGACAGTTCTCCTCCCTGCACAAAGGCGGAGGTAGCGGTCCTGCTGCTAGGTTGTTGCCCTCCTACGGCCTCCTCCACATCTCATGATGTTCTGGCCTGTCTCCTGGTAGTGCATCCATGCTCTGGACACTACACTGACAGACACAGCAAACCTTCATGCCACAGCTCGCTTTGATGTGCCATCCTGAATGAGCTGTACTACCTGAGCCACTTGTGTGGGTTGTAGACTCCAACTCATGCTACCACTAAAGTGAAAGCACAGCCAGCATTCAAAAGTGACCAAAACATCAGCCAGCATGTGAAATTGATTGTCAATCAGTGTTGCTTCCTGAGCGGACAGTGGGGTTTCACAGAAGTGTGATTGACTTGGAGTTACATTGCCAGAATTGTTACATAGTTACATAGTTTATAAGGTAAAAAAAAAACAAGAGTCCATCAAGTTCAACCTAAAGCCCTACTGTGTTGATCCAGAGGAAGGCAAAACCCACCCATGAGGCTGGTGCCAATTTCCCCCATGAGAGGAAAAATTCCTTCCCGACTCCAATTTATCCACATAAATCTAGCATCCATAACCTGTAATTTTATAATTTTATAGAAAAACATCCAGGCCCCCCTTGAACTTGTTTATTGAGTCAGACATCCCAACATCATGCGGCATACAGTTCCATAATCTCACTGCTCTTACAGTAAAGAAACTCTGTCTGTGCTGATGGTGAAACCTTCTTTCCTCTAAACGTAGAGGATGCCCCCTTGTGATGGTTACCCAACTAGGTATAAAAAGATCACTAGAAGGATCTCTCTTTTGCCCATTCATATATTTGTACATTGTGATCAAATTCCCCCTAAAACATATTTTCTCTAAACTAAATAACCCCAAGCTTGATAACCTGTCTCGGTCCTGTAATCCTCCCATATCACCAATTATCTTTGTCGCCCTCCTCTGCACCCTCTCCAGTTCAGCCATGTCCCTCCTATACACAGGCACCCAAAACTGGACCCAATACTCTATATGTGGTTAGACTAATAATTTATACAGAGGTAATAGTATGTTCCATTCCGAGCCTCTGTGCCTCTCTTGACACATCCCATGACTGTATTAGCCTTGGCAGCCGCTGCATGGCACTGGTCACTAAAGTCGAGTTTACTGTCCACCAGTACCCCCAAATCCTTTTCGGTAGAATTTTTACCTAATGTTTTATTATTTAGCACATAATTGTACAAAGTGCATCACCTTACATATTTCCACATTAGACTTCATTTGCCATGTCTGTGCCTAGGTCTCCAGCTTCCCCAGTTCCCTCTGTAATATTATGTTATCCTCTGTGGTGATCACCTTACCCAGTTTAGTGTCATCTGCAAATATAGAAATTCTACCTCTACAAGGTCATTAAAAAATATATTAAAAAGTTGTGGAGCCAGTACTGACCCAGCAGTACCCCACTTGTAACTGTCACTCAACCAGAGTAAGTTCCCCACCCTCTGCTTCCCATCACTAAGCCGGTTGCTAATCCATTTACATATATCCTCCTCCAGTCCCGGCATCCTCCTTTTATGTACTAACCTTTTTTGTGGAACAGTATCAAATGCCATAGAAAAGTCCAGATATATAATGTCCACAGCTTCACCCCGGTCCAATCTATAACTGTCCTCCTCATAGAAGCTGATCAGATTTGTCTGACAGGACCTATCCTGCATAAACCCATGTTGGTGCTGTGTTATGAGGTTATTTTCATTGAGATACAAAAAAATTGCATCTCTCAGAAAGCCATCAAAAATCTTACCCACAACAGATGTTAAACTTACAAAGCCTATAGTTCCCAGAATTCCTTTTGGACCCCTTTTTGAATATTGGTATCACATTTGCTCAACGCCAGTCCTGTGTAAGAATCCCTGTCATAATAGAATTTTTAAATATAATGAATAAAGGTCTGTCTAACATGGTACTTAATTCCTGCATGACTCTGGGATGGATTTCATCTGGGCCGGGTGACATGAGTGTTTTAATGTTAAGGCGGTGTCACACTTTATGTTGGGTTAAACAAGTGAGATTATTAATAGAATTTACATTATTTCTACTCATGTCATCTGTCATTGCAATTTCCTGTGTGACTACAGTAGAGAAGAAGGCGTTTAGTAGATTGGCCTTTTCCTCTTCTTCCTCCACTATGACGCCCAGATAATTTTTTAGGGTGCCAACATTCTCTCTGCTTCAATTTTTGCTCATTTTATATCTTGTATGCAGAACTTATTCTTCTCTTTATAATTTTTTAAGGCCTCCCCATTACTTCCTTGTTTTAGTAATGGTGTAATGGAGGCATACTGTCAGTGGCGTTGCGACCGGGGGACACGCCGCCGGTCCTCAGTTGCGCTGCCTTTCTCCGTACTAACAGCACCCCCCCCCCGGCACCCACTTGCTCTGTCTCTGTAATAGCATCCCCCCCCTCCGGTCCTCACTTGTTGCGCCTTCCTGTCACCTGCACAGTGAACCGGCCTGCGCCCCCACGTCTTCTGTTGCGCCCCCCCCCCGTCACCTGCACAGTGAACCGGCCTGCGCCCCCACGTCTTCTGTTAGGCCGGTCCGACGTCCCTCCGCAGGGCCGGCGCAGGAGGACGTGACGTCACTCGCAGAGCGCCCGGAGAGAAGGAGCACCGCGCTGGATGGGTGAGTGAGTGTGTGTCTGTCTCACTCTCTCTGTTTGTGTGTCTCTGTCTGTGTGTGACTGTGTGTGTGTGTGACTCTGTGACACTGTGTGTGTGTGTCTGTGAGTGTGTCTCTCTGTGTGTGTTTGTGTGTGTGTCTGTCGCTATCTCTGTTAGTGTGTGACTCTGTCTTTGTGTGACTCTGTGTGTGTGTGACTCTGTGTGACTCTGTGTGTGTGTCTCTCTGTGAGTGTGTGTCTCTCTGTGAGTGTGTGTCTCTCTGACTGTGTGTGTGTGTGTGTGTGTCTCTGTCTCTCTATCTGTGTGTGTGTGTCTATGTGTTGTGTGTGTGTGGTTTTTTTTTGTGTGGGGGGAGGGGGGGTTTGTTTGAACCAGCGATCTAATGTGGGGAGACTTTGACCTATTGTGGGGAACATGCAAGGGAACCTGCGGCCTAATGGGGGGAAACTACTACCAAATGTGGGGAATCTATGCTACCTAATGTTGGAAAACTGCTACCTAATGTGCAAAGGCAGCTACATAATGTGGGAAAACTGCTACCTAATGTGGGGAATCTGTGCTACCTAATGTGGGGAAACTGCTATCTAATGTGTGGAATCTATGCTACCTAATGTGTGGAATCTGTGCTACCTAATGTGGGGAATCTGTGCTACCTAATGTGGGGAAATTACTACCTAATGTGGGGTAACTGGTACCAAATGTGGGGAATCTATGCTACCTAATGTGGGGAAACTGCTACCTACCTAATGTGGGGGAACTGCTACCTACCTAATGTGGGGAACTGCTACCTACCTAATGTAAGGGAACTGCTACCTACCTTAAGTGGGGGAACTGCTGCCTACCTAATGCTCCCCCCCGGCAGTAGCACCCTCATCATCCACCAGCAAACCCCCCCAGCAGCAACACCTTCATCAGCAGATCCTGATGGTGGATGATGGAGGTGCTCCTGCCAGGAGGATGATCCTGCCGATGGATGATGGGGGTGATACTGCCAGGGGGGATGGCCAGTAGCACCCTCATCATCCTCCAGCAACACCTCCCCAGTACTAGCACCCCCATCATCCACTAGCAACAGCACCAGATTTATATTCAGAGAGTACAGTATGTGGCAGATTTATATTCAGAGGGTACAGTGTGTGGCGGTATATTCAGAGGGTACAGTGTGTGGCAGATTTATATTCAGAGGGTACAGTATGTGGCAGATTTATATTCAGAGGGTACAGTATGTGGCAGATTTATATTCAGAGGGTACATTGTGTGGCGGTATATTCAGAGGGTACCGTATGTGGCAGATTTAT
This sequence comes from Hyla sarda, assembly GCF_029499605.1. NCBI lineage: Eukaryota > Metazoa > Chordata > Amphibia > Anura > Hylidae > Hyla > Hyla sarda. The sequence goes on along the minus strand of NC_079193.1, from coordinate 89,032,403 downwards.
ATTCAGAGTGTACAGTATGTGTTGGTATTATATTCAGAATGTACAGTGTGTGGTAGTATTATATTCAGTGGGTACGGTGTATGGAAGGTTTATAATCAAAGAGTATAGTGTATAGTAGTATTATATTTAGAGTATACAGTGTCTGGCAGGTTTATAATAATACTTGTTTTCATATAGAGGATGAGAATGCGCTGACATGGTGAGGAGACGTCTGGGCGTCACATTCTGCAGAGAGAAGTTTTAGCTGGACCAGGCGGTATGTACCATCTGAATTAGATAAGCGAAGACTATAGAGAAGACGTCGCCTGTAGTCACTGATATGATTGTGTATTCTCCTCACTATAGAGAAGACGTCACCTGTAGTCACTGATATGATTGTGTATTCTCCTCACTATAGAGAAGACGTCACCTGTAGTCACTGATATCATTGTGTATTCTCCTCACTATAGAGAAGACATCACCTGTAGTCACTGATATCATTGTGTAGTCTCCTCACTATAGAGAAGACGTCACCTGTCGTTACTGATATCATTGTGTATTCTCCTCTCTATGTCTTATCAGAGCTGTAGTCGCTTGTCAGTTCTACAGTTATGATGAGTGAAACTACAACTCCCAGCATAACCTTACCACTGCATAAAGGGGTACTCTACTGAAAAAAAAAATGCTTTAATCAACTGGTGCTACAAAGTTAAACAGATTTATAAATTACTTTTACTTAAAAATCTTAATCCTTCCAGTACTTATTAGCTGCTGTATAAGTGATTCACAGGAAGTTCTTTTCATTTTTAATTTATTTTCTGTCTGACCACAGTGCTCTGTGCTGACACCTCTGTCCATGTCAAGAACTGTCCATAGTAGGAGCAAATCCCCATTGCAAACCTCTCCTGCTCTGGACAGTTCCTAACATGGACAGACAGAGCACTGTGGACAGACTGGAAAGAACTTCACAACTTCCTGTGGAGAATACAGCAGCTTATAAGTACTGTAAGGATTAAGATTTTAAATAGAAGTAATTTAAAAATCTGTTTAACTTTCTGGCACCAGTTGATATAAAAGAAAATGTTTTCCAGTGGAGAACCTCTTTAAGTAATTCTGGGAGCTGTATATTTAAATGGTGAAAACTTCTTTAACACTTTCCCATTCTGTGGCAACTGGTATATCTGATTATTATACTGGAATTTCTTACAATGCGCAACAACAGTGGTGTCTGTCACAACAGGCTTCAAACTTACTGAGAGGGGGGTAGGTATGGGGTGACACCATTTTCTACCGCACCGGGTGACACCAACCCTAGCAACGCCACTGCATACTGTATTACTTTAACTTAGGGTTAAGCAGGCCTAGCCTTGGCTGGAGCAAGGTTTAACCAATATGTAAATATATTTTCCTAGGGTCACAGGAACTGGTCCTTCTTTATTTCAACCCGTATCAATAGTCCTATTACTTTCTCTCTGTAACAGGCTGTAAACTGCTTGGCTCTCAGTTCTGTTTCACCTGTACTGCAGTTCCCATCAGCAGGGTTCAGATCTGAATATTTGTCCCCTGAAAACTACTTATACTAGGCCTGGCTGTAATCCTACTTCAGTCCAAGTATGAAGCCATGGGGCCCTTGCTCAACTTCTCCCCACAGTCTCAGCTCTTTTCTTTTCTCCTTCTGCACTCATATTGCGATTAGGCTTTGAGTTTTCAGCTCCAGGCTGTCCTGGCCCAAATTCCTCTTATAACCTTAAGACTCCTCACATGGAGAAGATGGACTAGGATATACTCTTTTTTTGCATTTTTTTCTCTCTCTCACTGGTAAAAGTTGCTGTCTGCCTAAGCAGAAGGCTCAGGAAAAGCTGCTTATTCCATGTTGTCTTGATCTGCACTGCTCTCAAACATTCCTCCAAATATAGACAGGGCTTGCTAAACTCTACCTCCCTTCTAGAAAGATCCTGAAATGTTGTGTGTGTGTGTGTGTATGTGTGAATGTAAAAGGGGTATTCCAGGAAAAAACTTTTTTTTTATAGATCAGCTGGTTCCAGAAAATTAAACAGATTTGTAAATTACTTCTATTAAAAAATCTTAATCCTTTCAGTACTTATGAGCTTCTGAAGTAAAGGTTGTTCTTTTCTGTCTAAGTGCTCTCTGATGACACGTGTCTCGGGAACCGCCCAGTTTAGAAGCAAATCCCCATAGTAAACCTCTTCGAAACTGGGCGGTTCCCGAGACACGTGTCATCAGAGAGCACTTAGACAGAAAAGAACAACCTTAACTTCAGAAGCTCATAACTACTGAAAGGATTAAGATTTTTTAATAGAAGTAATTTACAAATCTGTTTAACTTTCTGGAGCCACTTGATATATATAAAAAAGTTTTGTATATGGATAACTCCTTTAATCCTTGCATATCTTTTGTTCTTGCAGGTACATGAATTCACAGTTACAGTTGCAAAAAAGACACCTCTGTTACGCCGAGCGCTCCGGGTCCCCGCTCCTCCCCGGAGCGCTCGCTACACTTCCCTCACTGCAGCGCCCCGGTCGGTTCCACGGACCCGGGGCGCTGCGTTACTACCTCCGGCCGGGATGCGATTCGCGATGCGGGTAGCGCCCGCTCGCGATGCGCACCCCGGCTCCCGTACCTTACTCGCTTCCCGTCAGTTCTGTCCCGGCGCGCGCGGCCCCGCTCCCTAGGGCGCGCGCGCGCCGGGTCTTTGCGATTTAAAGGGCCACTGCACCGCTGATTGGTGCAGTGGTTCCAATTAGTGTTTACACCTGTGCACTTCCCTATATCACCTCACTTCCCCTTCACTCCCTCGCCGGATCTTGTTGCCCTAGTGCCAGTGAAAGCGTTCCTTGTGTGTTCCTTGCCTGTGATTCCAGACCTTCTGCCGTTGCCCCTGACTACGATCCTTGCTGCCTGCCCCGACCTTCTGCTACGTCCGACCTTGCTTCTGTCTACTCCCTTGTACCGCGCCTATCTTCAGCAGCCAGAGAGGTTGAGCCGTTGCTAGGGGATACGACCTGGTCACTACCGCCGCAGCAAGACCATCCCGCTTTGCGGCGGGCTCTGGTGAAAACCAGTAGTGACTTAGAACCGATCCTCTAGCACGGTCCACGCCAATCCCTCTCTGGCACAGAGGATCCACTACCTGCCAGCCGGCATCGTGACAGTAGATCCGGCCATGGATCCCGCTGAAGTTCCTCTGCCAGTTGTCGCTGACCTCACCACGGTGGTCGCCCAGCAGTCACAACAGATTGCGCAACAAGGCCAACAGCTGTCTCAACTGACTGTTATGCTACAACAGTTACTACCACAGCTCCAGCAATCATCTCCTCCGCCAGCTCCTGTACCTCCTCCGCAGCGAGTGGCCGCTTCTGGAATACGACTATCCTTGCCGGATAAATTTGATGGGGACTCTAAGTTTTGCCGTGGCTTTCTTTCCCAATGTTCATTACACTTGGAGATGATGTCGGACCAGTTCCCCACTGAAAGGTCTAAGGTGGCTTTCGTAGTCAGCCTGCTGTCTGGAAAAGCCCTGGCTTGGGCCACACCGCTCTGGGACCGCAATGACCCCGTCACTGCCTCTGTACACTCCTTCTTCTCGGAAATTCGAAGTGTCTTTGAGGAACCTGCCCGAGCCTCTTCTGCTGAGACTGCCCTGTTGAACCTGGTCCAGGGTAATTCTTCCGTTGGCGAGTATGCCGTACAGTTCCGTACCCTTGCTTCAGAATTATCCTGGAATAATGAGGCACTCTGCGCGACCTTTAAAAAAGGCCTATCCAGCAACATTAAAGATGTTCTGGCCGCACGAGAAATCCCTGCTAACCTACATGAACTCATCCATCTTGCCACTCGCATTGACATGCGTTTTTCCGAACGGCGTCAGGAGCTCCGCCAGGATATGGACTCTGTTCGCACGAGGCGTTTCTTCTCCCCGGCTCCTCTCTCCTCTGGTCCCCTGCAATCTGTTCCTGTGCCTCCCGCCGTGGAGGCTATGCAGGTCGACCGGTCTCGCCTGACACCCCAAGAGAGGACACGACGCCGCATGGAGAATCTCTGCCTGTACTGTGCTAGTACCGAACACTTCCTGAAGGATTGTCCTATCCGTCCTCCCCGCCTGGAAAGACGTCCGCTGACTCCGCACAAAGGTGAGACAGTCCTTGATGTCTACTCTGCTTCTCCACGTCTTACTGTGCCTGTGCGGATGTCTGCCTCTGCCTTCTCCTTCTCTGCTGTGGCCTTCTTGGACTCTGGATCTGCAGGAAATTTCATCTTAGCCTCTCTCGTCAACAGGTTCAACATCCCGGTGACCAGTCTCGCCAGACCCCTCTACATCAATTGTGTAAACAATGAAAGATTGGACTGTACTATACGTTTCCGCACGGAGCCCCTTCTAATGTGCATCGGATCTCATCACGAGAGGATTGAACTGTTGGTCCTCCCCAATTGCACTTCTGAAATCCTTCTTGGACTTCCCTGGCTTCAACTCCATTCCCCAATCCTGGATTGGTCCACTGGGGAGATCAAGAGTTGGGGGCCCTCTTGTTCCAAGGACTGCTTAAAACCGGTTCCCAGTAAACCTTGCCGTGTCCCTGTGCTTCCTCATGTAACCGGTCTCCCTAAGGCCTATATGGACTTTGCGGACGTTTTTTGCAAAAAACAAGCTGAGACTCTACCTCCTCACAGGCCTTATGATTGTCCCATTGACCTCCTCCCGGGCACTACTCCACCCCGGGGCAGAATCTATCCTCTGTCCGTCCCAGAGACTCTTGCCATGTCTGAATACGTCCAAGAAAATTTAAAAAAGGGCTTTATCCGTAAATCCTCCTCTCCTGCCGGAGCCGGATTTTTCTTTGTGTCCAAAAAAGATGGCTCTCTACGTCCTTGCATTGACTACCGCGGTCTTAATAAAATCACGGTTAAGAACCGCTACCCCCTACCCCTCATCTCTGAACTCTTTGATCGTCTCCAAGGTGCCCATATTTTTACCAAACTGGACTTAAGAGGTGCTTATAATCTCATCCGCATCAGAGAGGGGGATGAATGGAAAACGGCATTTAACACCAGAGATGGACACTTTGAGTATCTGGTCATGCCCTTTGGTCTATGCAACGCCCCTGCCGTCTTCCAAGACTTTGTTAATGAAATTTTTCGTGATCTACTATACTCCTGTGTTGTTGTATATCTGGACGATATCCTGATTTTTTCTGCCAATCTTGAAGAACACCGCCAGCATGTCCGTATGGTTCTTCAGAGACTTCGTGATAATCAACTCTATGCCAAAATAGAGAAATGTCTGTTTGAATGCCAATCTCTTCCTTTTCTAGGATACTTGGTCTCTGGCCAGGGACTACAAATGGACCCAGATAAACTCTCTGCCGTCTTAGATTGGCCACGCCCCTCCGGACTCCGTGCCATCCAACGTTTTTTGGGGTTCGCCAATTATTACAGGCAATTTATTCCACATTTTTCTACCATTGTGGCTCCTATTGTGGCTTTAACAAAAAAAAATGCCGATCCCAAGTCTTGGCCTCCTCAAGCGGAAGACGCCTTTAAACGACTCAAGTCTGCCTTTTCTTCGGCTCCCGTGCTCTCCAGACCTGACCCATCTAAACCCTTCCTATTGGAGGTTGATGCCTCCTCAGTGGGAGCTGGAGCTGTCCTTCTACAAAAAAACTCTTCCGGGCATGCTGTTACTTGTGGTTTTTTTTCCAGGACCTTCTCTCCGGCGGAGAGGAACTACTCCATCGGGGATCGAGAGCTTCTAGCCATTAAATTAGCACTTGAGGAATGGAGGCATCTGCTGGAGGGATCAAGATTTCCAGTTATTATTTACACCGATCACAAGAACCTCTCCTACCTCCAGTCTGCCCAACGGCTGAATCCTCGTCAGGCCAGGTGGTCTCTGTTCTTTGCCCGATTTAATTTTGAAATTCACTTTCGGCCTGCTGATAAAAACATTAGGGCCGATGCTCTCTCTCGTTCCTCAGATGCCTCTGAAATTGAACTCTCTCCTCAACACATCATTCCTCCTGACTGCCTGATTTCCACTTCTCCAGCCTCCATCAGGCAAACTCCTCCAGGAAAGACCTTTGTTTCTCCACGCCAACGCCTTGGGATCCTCAAATGGGGTCACTCCTCCCATCTCGCAGGTCATGCGGGCATCAAGAAATCTGTGCAACTCATCTCTCGCTTCTATTGGTGGCCGACTCTAGAGACTGATGTGGTGGACTTTGTGCGAGCCTGCACTATCTGTGCCCGGGATAAGACTCCTCGCCAGAAGCCCGCTGGTTTTCTTCATCCTCTACCTGTCCCCGAACAACCTTGGTCTCTGATTGGTATGGATTTTATTACTGACTTACCCCCATCCCATGGCAACACTGTTATTTGGGTGGTCGTTGATCGATTCTCCAAAATGGCACATTTCATCCCTCTTCCTGGTCTTCCTTCAGCGCCTCAGTTGGCTAAACAATTTTTTGTACACATTTTTCGTCTTCACGGGTTGCCTACACAGATCGTCTCGGATAGAGGCGTCCAATTTGTGTCTAAATTCTGGAGGGCTCTCTGTAAACAACTCAAGATTAAATTAAATTTTTCTTCTGCATACCATCCTCAATCCAATGGACAAGTAGAGAGAATTAACCAGATCTTGGGTGACTATTTACGACATTTTGTTTCCTCCCGCCAGGACGACTGGGCAGATCTTCTACCTTGGGCCGAATTCTCGTATAATTTCAGAATCTCTGAATCTTCCTCCAAATCTCCGTTTTTCGTGGTGTACGGCCGTCACCCTCTTCCCCCCCTCCCTACCCCCTTGCCCTCTGGTCTGCCCGCTGTGGATGAAATTTCTCGTGATCTTTCCACCATATGGAAAGAGACCCAAAATTCTCTCTTACAGGCTTCTTCTCGCATGAAGAGATTCGCAGATAAGAAAAGAAGAGCTCCTCCCATTTTTTCCCCTGGAGACAAGGTATGGCTCTCCGCTAAATATGTCCGTTTCCGTGTCCCGAGCTATAAGTTGGGACCACGCTATCTTGGTCCTTTTAAAGTTTTGTGTCAAATTAATCCTGTCTCTTACAAACTTCTTCTTCCTCCTTCTCTTCGTATCCCTAATGCCTTTCACGTCTCTCTTCTTAAACCTCTCATCCTCAACCGTTTTTCTCCTAAATCTGTTCCTCCCACTCCTGTTTCCGGCTCCTCGGACATCTTCTCTGTCAAAGAGATTTTGGCCTCTAAAAAGGTCAGGGGAAGAACTTTTTTTTTAGTGGATTGGGAGGGTTGTGGTCCAGAAGAGAGGTCCTGGGAACCTGAGGACAATATCCTGGACAAAAGTCTGATCCTCAGGTTCTCAGGCCCCAAGAAGAGGGGGAGACCCAAGGGGGGGGGTACTGTTACGCCGAGCGCTCCGGGTCCCCGCTCCTCCCCGGAGCGCTCGCTACACTTCCCTCACTGCAGCGCCCCGGTCGGTTCCACGGACCCGGGGCGCTGCGTTACTACCTCCGGCCGGGATGCGATTCGCGATGCGGGTAGCGCCCGCTCGCGATGCGCACCCCGGCTCCCGTACCTTACTCGCTTCCCGTCAGTTCTGTCCCGGCGCGCGCGGCCCCGCTCCCTAGGGCGCGCGCGCGCCGGGTCTTTGCGATTTAAAGGGCCACTGCACCGCTGATTGGTGCAGTGGTTCCAATTAGTGTTTACACCTGTGCACTTCCCTATATCACCTCACTTCCCCTTCACTCCCTCGCCGGATCTTGTTGCCCTAGTGCCAGTGAAAGCGTTCCTTGTGTGTTCCTTGCCTGTGATTCCAGACCTTCTGCCGTTGCCCCTGACTACGATCCTTGCTGCCTGCCCCGACCTTCTGCTACGTCCGACCTTGCTTCTGTCTACTCCCTTGTACCGCGCCTATCTTCAGCAGCCAGAGAGGTTGAGCCGTTGCTAGGGGATACGACCTGGTCACTACCGCCGCAGCAAGACCATCCCGCTTTGCGGCGGGCTCTGGTGAAAACCAGTAGTGACTTAGAACCGATCCTCTAGCACGGTCCACGCCAATCCCTCTCTGGCACAGAGGATCCACTACCTGCCAGCCGGCATCGTGACAACCTCATTAAATACCGTAGGTGAAACAAAATAGAACACGCCACTCCCAACCACAAAAAGCAAATCTGACAGGTGCAATTCACGTTTTGATCTGCTGACATTGTTACATAGCAATAAGGGCAGTGAGAACCTTTTATATTTCTGTCTGGGCTTCTATATCATAGAAATATGCTTTTATTTTCTGGTGCCTCGTGTCAAAGAGGCTTTCCCAAGCCGATGAAGTGCTGAGGGCTGGAACCCCTGCTTACTCTTCTTCCCTGTCCCTGCTTGATTGGCAGTGAGCTGGAAGCCGAGCCCTGTTTCCAAATTCTTTCACATGCACACAATTTATATCCACAGTGCAGGAATGATACTTGGAAACAGGGCTTGGCAATGGAAGCTCACCGGAACAATGCCACTAGCAATATAACAAACTCTCTGATCAGGGGAACTTTTGCCAATCAGCAGAAAACGCCTATTGAAAACATACAGTGGCCATGTGTAAAATGGCAAATGATAAGCCAAATTTGACAAAATACATCATATACTTGTATTTTCAGCGTTCTCTTTTTTTTATTTTTTATTTTTTAGCAAATTGTTTAAAGTTAAGATGGCACCTTGTTTCAGTCCTGGTCGTCAGTTAAAGTGCTTGCCGAGCACCCAGTCGGGCACTCCATAGTATAATGCAGCGAAAAAGTTGGATTGGATTGACAACCGGGGAGTGGAGTGCGCTCTTCTAAGCATTTCAGCATTTCATTTACTCTCTGAATTGAAACCCTGTGTGACCTTAATGACTTTTGACATTACCGCATTAAACAGTAGAGATTCATGCATACAATGCAATTTTGTGTGAAAATGGAAGTTTGTGGAGATACAACAGAAGCTGCATGCAGATCTTTTGCAACCCCACAAAACAAAGCTGTAGTCTGGTTGTGTGCATGAGCCCTTAGGCCTAGTCAGTGGTGCGCTGGTCGTCTATTCTTCTCACTTGAATGAGAGTATTCTGCGTCCTTGAGACTCCGTGGCCCAAAGAAAACAGATGACGGCTATGAAAGCAGCACTGACATTACTGAGTGTGTACAGGGGTCCCTCAAGTTACAATATTAATTGGTTTCGGGACGACCATTGTATGTTGAAACCATTGTATGTTGAGACCAGAACTCTATGGAAACCTGGTAATTGGTTCTGAATCCACCAAATTGTCATCCAAAAATAGGAAAAAGTGAGGATTAAAGAAAAATAAGTAGATAACTAATATAGATAAAGCAAATCCTTACATATAAAAGTAAGAAAGATCTGCTGGGAGCTGTAAATCACTGTCTATGTCAGTGTTTCCCAACCAGGGTGCTTCCTGCTGTTGCAAAACTACAACTCCCAGCATGCCCGGACAGCCGTTGGCTGTCCGGGCATGCTGGGAGTTGTAGTTTTGCAACAGCTGGAGGCACCCTGGTTGGGAAACAATGGTTTATGTAGAGGACAGGAGCTTCTTCAGGGTCCTATACAGTACACACAGTGTCCCAAATGGAGCCAACCATACTTGGTGTCCAAAGGAGCAGCTAACCCTGGCACAGGTAAGGAGTAGTACGGAACTTGTAGTTCCTCCCTGTACTGTAGGGGGCGCTACCAGACAGCCAGTCAGTGCATTCACTTCAGTAATACAGGTGATTTACCAGTAAAATATCCATTCTGATTGGTCAGTTCTTCCAGTTGTGACACATTTCACAGATCTGGACTGTCTGTAACATTGTATGTTGAGTCTGGTTTCACGTTACAATGGTCCAGAAAAAAACATTGGGGGGTATGTATGAAGGATTTTACCCTGTTTTTTTTTTACTGTGATCTGTCTCAAATTTCCTTTTATGTCACTTTTTGCGACAAACAATTGCGCCAAATGGTTTAGAACAAAATCACTGATTTCACTTTGTTAGTCATGATTTCAGTTACAATCATTCTTTGGTCTGGAATTCATTAATTGCGACTTTTCGATTTGGCGCAAGTTTAGGCGCAAATACCTTCATTTAGGCGCAAATCTACACCATGAATAAAGCTACAACAAGAGAACGTCCCAAAGTCAGATTTACTGCCTGGAATTCTGGGGTCTGCGCCTTTTGTAGGGCTACATTTGTGCCAAAATTACAAACTTGTGTACGACAATTGATAATTTTGGCGCAAATATGCTCCATTTGACGCAAAAAAACATACCTAAAATCCCACATTGCTACACCATTATTGATACATGTCCCCCAGTGTATGTTGAGGCCATTGTAAGTCGAGGGATCACTGTACTGGCAGGTGTATCAGTGTCCTATATCAGATTTGTGTGTACTTTATGGTTTCCTCCCTGCTTTCTATTTTTCTGAGAATCATTCTCTGTTTCTCCCATACTGACATTTCTCAGTGATTTGTGTATAACCCTTCCAATCATCCACTTTACATGAAACTAGGCTTTTTGCCCAGAGTTCATTGCAAAGATTCCTCTGCTTTCTCTGTTATGTGAGAATAAGATTTCTTACCTGTCACCATGGTACAGTGCACACAACAACACTGAAACTCCATTTAGCCAGTATCACCTAAAATATATAATAAACCAGATCTATCCTATAGCTATTGTACGGTGACCCGAGTACGTGAACAGATACTGCAGGCTTCTCGTTTTCCATCCAGTATTTCTGTATTCCGGACCACATCACTTTTGTTTGTTCTGCAACAGGTATAAACTGATTTACAGAACCTCCATTTGTCACATTGCTCTCGGGGTATTGCACTCTATTTGCCTCTGGAGAAAAATATCTCCTACATACAGACACGCACTGTACAACACCATGATCAAGTCCATGTGACTCTGTACAGCTATACAGCCCACAGATTGCTTATCACATAACATGTTTATGGATGGGGGTCCCAACGCTAGGACCCCTATTGATCCGTAAAATGCAGATGAAACGTCACCTAGATTGAACAGAGCATACCCAGCATCTGCAGTGCGCTCTAGTCATTCTGGGTCAATGATATCCATGTTCTTTGGACCAATGGACAGGGGATAACATGACATAGGAATATCCCTTTCAAGGGGTACTCCGGTGAAAAACTTTTTTTTTTTTTTTTAAATCAACTGGTGCCAGAAAGTTAAACAAATTTGTAAATTAAAAACAAAAGGAAAAATAGCCAGCACAGCAACCTAATACACAAGTGCCCGCTGCTGTGGCAAATACAAAATGTACAAAAAGGAAAGACACAGGGGACACATTTTGATCAAAAACTGCGCTAAGAGCCTCCATTTTTTGACATAGAGTGCTGTTGCAGCTTTCCTTTTTGTACAGATTTGTAAATTACTTCTATTAAAAACTCTTAGTCCTTCCTGTACTTATTAGCTGCTGAATACTACAGCGGAAATTCTTTTCTTTTTGAAACACAGAACTGTCTGCTGACATCACGAGCGCAGTGCTCTCTGCTGACATCTCTGTCCATTTTAGGAACTGTCCAGAACAGCATATGTTTGCTATGGGGATTTCCGTTTACCCTGGACAGTTCCTAAAAATGGACAGAGATGTCAGCAGAGAGCACTGCGCTCGTGATGTCAGCAGACAGTTCTGTGTTTCAAATGGAAAAGAATTTCCGCTGTAGTATTCAGCAGCTAATAAGTACAGGAAGGATTAAGATTTTTTAATAGAAGTAATTTACAAATCTGTTTAACTTTCTGGCACCAGTTGATTTAAAAAAAAAAAAAAAGTTTTTCACCGGAGAACCCCTTTAAGTCATATGCACATGTGAATTTCTTATGACACTGTTGTGCAACACAATATAAAGTAGAAAAAAAAACTAATGGTGGGGTTTTTCAAAACTAGTGTAGAGGAAAAGGTGAGGACTGGAGTTCCTAATGTGCACTTTGCAAGGTATCTTAGACAGTATTCACACTAGGGAATCTCCGCACAGAGACATTCTGGGTGGATATTCCATTTGCTGCATGTGCTGACTGAATCAATCAGCTATAGGACTGTTTGGATGTGCGTCATCTCTATCGATGGCAATGCAAATCCGAGCACATTTGGCTAGAAGAGTGAACATGGTCATTCTATCGGCACAGTCCAGAATTAGATTTTTTTGCGAAATTGAGCAATGTGCATGGTGCAGCAGAATCTCATTGAAAACAATGGGAGGCTGCTGCACCAGAATTTCTCTGCCCAGTAACTTCATAGTGTGAATCTGCTCTATCACCACCACTTTTGTGTCCAGAAAAAGGACCAATCTTTGTTAAAAAGAGTTGTGTATGTAAAAACTTGTTTTTTGCATCCAAAAGTCATATCGTCAAAGCAAGCAGGATAGACACGTGCTTCATCTACTGCGCCTGTAGCAATTTACCTCCAATAGAACAGTTTTTTTTAACAGTCTTTGAAACAAGGTGAACAACATTGAAAAATATTTCTTCCTGTCTTACAGTTGGGCGAAATGTTAAAGGGGTACTCCCGTGGAAAACTTAACTTTAAAAATCAACTGGTGCCAGAAAATTGAACAGATTTGTAAATTACTTCTATTAAAAATTCTTAATCCTTCCAGTACTTTTTATGGACTGTATAATACAGAGGAAATGCTTTTCTTTTTGGATTGATGTCATGACCACAGTGCTCTCTGCTGACCTCTGCTGTCCATTTTAGGAACTGTCCAGAGCAGCATATGTTTGCTATGGGGATTTTCTCCTGCTCTGGACAGTTCCAAAAGTGGACAGCAGAGGTCAGCAGAGAGTACTGTGGTCATGACATCAGATAAATCCAAAAAGAAAATTATTTCTTCTGTAGTATACAGCCCCTAAAAAGTACTGGAACGAATAAGATTTTTTAATAGAAATAATTTACAAATCTGTCGAACTTTCTGGCACCAGTTGATTTAAAAAAAAAAAAGTTTTCCACGGGAGTACCCCTTTAACTCCTTGGGGACAAGGGGCGTATGCATACGCCCTCGCGTCCCGTCACTTAAGGACGGAGGGCGTATCCATACGCCCTCCGTATTTCCGATCACCGCAGCTCGCAGGGCGGTGATCGGACCGGGATGACTGCTGATATCTATCAGCAGGCATCCCGTGCCAATGCCTAGGGGACCCCCCCCCCCCAAGGCGGCGATCGCAGCAAATTGCAGGTCAATTCAGACCTGCGATTTGCCGCGATCAGGGCAAATCGGGTCACTGGTGACCCGATCTCCCGAAAAATAAGACTGATCGGAGCTGTCAGAGACCAGCCTATAGGAGCAAGGTGGCACCTCAGGTTGACCACCAATGGCAGGAGGGGGGCGGGGGGGGGGGGGGGTTAGAGTTCATTTCCCCCCGCTCTGCCCACCGATCGAAGTCGGTGCAGAGCAGGGGGAACACGGGCGGCGAGGAGGGAGCATGGTCCGGACTCCGGCTTACCCGGACCTTCGGAGGCGGCGGAGGCGGCATCCCGGAGCAGCGGCTGCAGCAGGAGGAGCGGTGGCCAGAAAGTGCGTCGGAGAAGGCTTCAGTGAAGATCGTGATCTTCACTGTGGCCTTCTAAAAGTAGCAAAACTACAACTCCCAGCATGCCCACACAGCCAAAGCCTGTCTGGGCATGCTGGGAGTTGTAGTTTTGCAACATCTGGAGGGTCACAGTTTGGAGACCACTCTATGGTGGTCTCCAAACTGTAGCCCTCCAGATGTAGCAAAACTACAATTCCCAGCATGGCCAGACAGCCAGGGATGCTGGGCATGTAGTTCTGCAATATCTGGCCCTTCAGATGTTGCAGAACTACAACTCCCAGCATGCCTGGACAGTCTGGGCATGCTTGGAGTTGTAGTTTTGCAACATCTGGAGGGCTACAGTTTGGAGGCCACTACTTAGCGGTCTCAAAACTGTTCTTCCCCAATTGTTGCATAACTACAACTCCTAGCATGCCCAGACTGTCCAGGCATGCTGGGAGTTGTAGCTCTGCAACATCTGAAGGGCCAGATATTGCAGAATTACACGCCCAGCATCCCTGACTGTCTGGCCGTGCTGGGAATTGTAGTTTTGCAACAGCTGTAGGCACACTGGTTGGGAAACACTGAGCTAGAGTCTGTTTCCTAACTCAGTGATTCCAACCCATGTGCCTCCAGCTGTTGCAAAACTACAACTCCCAGAGTGCACTGACAGACCGTACATGCTGGGAGTTGTAGTCTTGAAACAGCTGGAGGCACATGGGTTGGAATCACTGAGCTAGAGTCTGTTTTCAAACTCAGTGGTTCCCCACCAGTGTGCCTACAGCTGTTGCAAAACTACAACTCCCAGCATGTACGGTCTGTCAGTGCATTCTGGGAGTTGTCATTTTGCCACAGCTGAAGGTTTGGGGCGCCCCCCCCCCCCATGTGAATATACAGGGTACATTCACACTGGCGGGTTTACAGTGGGTTTCCTTCAAAGAAACTTACTGTGAACCCCCGCCTGTGTGAATGTACCCTAAAAACACTACTCTACACTACACTAACACATAATAAAAAGTAAAACACTACACATACACCCCCTTACACGTCGCCCCCCCCCCCCCCAATAAAAATGAAAAACGTCTCATACGGCAGTGTTTCCTAAACGGCGCCTGCAAAACTACAACTCCCAGTGTTGCCGGACAGCCATAGACTGTCCTGGCAGGCTGGGAGTCTTGCAACAGCTGGAGGCACCCTGTTTGGGAGACACTGCTGTAGGGTTTTGGTGGAGACAAGCCCCATCCTTGTAACCGGGTCCACCCCTACTACAAATTCCTAATTTAGGCCTCAAATGCGCATGGCGCTCTCTCACTTCAGAGCCCTGTCGTATTTCAAGGCAACAGTTTTGGGCCATATATGGGGTATCTCTGTACTCGGGAGAAATTGCGTTACAAATTTTGGGGGGATTTTTCTCCCATTACCCTTTGTAGAAATGGTAAATTTGGGGGGAAAAACTGCACTTTAGTGAATTTTTTTTTTTTTATTTACACATCAGAATTTAACGAAAAGTTGTCAATCACCTGTGGGGTGTAAAGGCTCACCGAACCCCTTGTTACGTGCCTTGAGGGGTGTAGTTTCCAAAATAGTATGCCATGTGTTTTTTTTTTTTTGCTGTTCTGGCACCATAGGGGCTTCCTAAATGCGACATGCCCCCAGAAACCATTTCAGCAAAATTCACTCTCCAAAATCCCATTGTCGCTCCTTCCCTTCTGAGCCCTCTATTGCGCCCGCCGAACACTTGACATACACATATGAGGTATTTCCATACTCGAGAGAAATTTGGGTTACAAATTTTGGGGGGCTTTTTCTCCTATTACCCCTTGTAAAATTTCAAAAACTGGGTCTACAAGAACATGCTGCGAGTGTTAAAAATTAAGATTTTGAATTTTCTCCTTCACTTTACTGCTATTCCTGTGAAACACCTAAAGGGTTAACAAACTTTCTGAATGTCATTTTGAATACTTTGAGGGGTGCCGTTTTTATAATGGGGTAATTTATGGGGTATTTCTAATATGAAGGCCCTTCAAATCCACTTCAAAACTGAACTGGTCCCTGAAAAATTCTGAACTTTGAAGCCCTCTAATGCTTTCCAAAAGTAAAAACATGTAAACTTTATGATGCCAACATAAAGTAGACATATTGTATTTGTGAATCAGTATATAATTTATTTGGAATGTCTGTTTTCCTTACACGCAGAGAGCTTCAAAGTTAGAAAAATGCAACATTTTCTATTTTTTCATAAATTTTTTGCATTTTTTACCAAGAAATGATGCAAATATCGACAAAAATTTACCACTAACATAAAGTAGATTATGTCGCGAAAAAACAATCTCGGAATCAGAATGAAAATTACAAGCATCCCAGAGTTATTAATGCTTAAAGTGACAGTGGTCAGAATTGCAAAAAAAATGCTCCCGTCCTTAGGGTTATAATGGGCTCCATCCCCAAGGAGTTAATGCATTTTTTTTTCATTTTAAATATTGATATGTTTGTTTATACATGTGACACTTCATAGATAATAGTCCTTGCTGGGCCTCAGGCTTGAAATGCCACCAAGGAAACTATATGCCACCAGTGCACACCCAGAAACACTTGCGTTTTAGCTTCTTTTCATCATGGTGGATCAGCTGTATATTATACTTGACATTCTACCCCGGTATTAAGCATAGGATAACTAAGTGTCACTCTAATGACTATGTCAGGCCTGGCTAACCTGCTACACAGTGAAAAGTAGAATATCACATTGCAAAAATCCATGAGTGGAAGGAGCTTTCCATGCTCAGGTAGCAGTAGCATATGAGGACAGGGTTTCTACATTATGTAAACCTACCCAGGTGAGCACAAGCATATAATACGATGGTCAGGAAAATGAGTTCCAGGCTAAGGTACTCTGATAGCATGAGTTGTTATCAGCTTATTAGAGTTGGACTTTTCTTCAGTACAGCTGCTAAGGGTTTTAATTAATTAAATTACATTGACTTTTTATGACTATATAATTCAACTCTTCTTTGAATGCAGGAGAACCCTTTAAGGCCCCTTACACACTGCAGTTGCTCCCCATTGAAAACGGCCGTCAGTCGCCTTTTTTTCCTGATTTTAACGCCCATTCTCAGGATGGGGAGCAACGGCAAACAACGAGTCCCGGCGGCTCCCATGTACTATTATGGGGGCCGCTGGGTGCCGTTATGAATAGCGGAAGAAAAAGACGGCACATGCAGTCATTTTTCTCCCGCTATTCTGCCCGGCTCTCCTGGCGGCCACCACGCTGCCGTGTACTAACAGCATTGTGAAAGAAGCCTTACTGTGGCTGCAATAAACGAGATCCTGGTTTTATAATGCGGATGAGAACCATCATTAAATTTCTTGCCCAGGGGCTTCCACTATACTTAACCTGACTATGATAATGGTGCACTGGCCTTTATGTTACAGAAGGCTTCTATCTGTGTACTAGTATATTTCATGTACATACATATATATATGAAGAAACAAGGTCCGGCACTAGGTTGCAAGTAAAAACTTCTTATTCTTTTATTTCAAGATTCTGCGGTACAGGGTAGAAAGTCTGACGCGTTTCGCTAAAAAGCTTAATCGTAGACTTAATCGTGAGTCTACGATTAAGCTTTTTAGCGAAACGCGTCAGACTTTCTACCCTGTACCGCAGAATCTTGAAATAAAAGAATAAGAAGTTTTTACTTGCAACCTAGTGCCGGACCTTGTTTCTTCTTGTACAAGTGAGTAGCCGGAGGCGGTACCGGCCGGTCCACGGCACAGGAGGCGAGCTGGGCGTGCACTAGGTGAGCGACTCACAAACCAGCCTTGATACATATATATATATATATATATATATATATATAACCTATAAACAAAAAAAATGAAAAGCTGAAGAAATAAACTATCCACACTCCTCCCGATAACTTGAGAAGGATGTTCCAAAAGTCTCTGAAGTGAAATCACAACCATCTTATTGGCGGTGATCATTACCACTTGGGTGAGCCCCAATACAGGGTGATACCAGGATGTTTGGCACAGAAGTGTATCACAGATAATTTACTGTTTCTGTCATCTACTTGTTTTTCCACTGACTACAATTCTTCCTGGCAGATCGTACATCTCGTTCGAACTAATATATGAAAACGTCACAGCCAAATGGAAGCATAAAAATAAAAAATGAATTGCCTGTAGCTTATGAGTGAATGGTGGAAGGAGCAAATGCAGTGAAGACCAGATGCAGTTGTGCTTGCGATGCCCCTCAAGGGACTTGGCACCTCCCAGGTCTGTGGCACAGGGGTTCTCGAATCCCACCCCCACCCTCACTTCTATAAGTATGCCACTGATAAAAATATTTTACAGGAGAATGTGGGGGCAGCAGTCCACAACCTCAGGATAAAGAGATCTTGGGTGATACAACAGGAGAATGACCTAAAGCTCACACGTAAATTAAGTGGTTGAATGTTCGGAATAACTAAATAAAAAAAATCTTGACCTTAAAGAAAAGCAATCATAGGGACAGATACTCTTTTTTTTAGCAATCTGTCTCTTACAATTGGGTGTATTGTAAGTTAGGAGGCCGTACACCCAAACACACACTGTGCACAGCCAGAGGAGTCACCGGGGAGAACTCTTTCAATTACAAGTGGGTGTATGGGACCAGTAGCAATGGTGATTCTTCACTGGCCATGCACTGCAGTATAACCTACCCTATGGAGATCATGTGGTATGACCTAAGGAGAGCGGAGGGCAACTCTTATATGTAGCCACAGGAAACATTTGGTGGAAGTGATCTCTGGTAAAGGGGGATCTATGGCTCAATAAAAGACACAAACTGTATGACTGTCTGTGAGTTATTTGTTTAGTTAGATTGTGTTGTCTAATATTGTGACTAGAGATGAGCGAACTTACAGTAAATTTGATTTGTCACGAACTTCTCGGCTCGGCAGTTGATGACTTATCCTGCATAAATTAGTTCAGCTTTCAGGTGCTCCGGTGGGCTGGAGACTCTTTCCTAGGAATGTATCCACCTTTTCCAGCCCACCAGAGCACCTGAAAGCTGAACTAATTTATGCAGGATAAATCATCAACTGCCGAGCCGAGAAGTTCGTGACGAATCAAATTTACTGTAAGTTCGCTCATCTCTAATTGTGACTAATATAACATCAGACCACCTTTTATTGATATTAATGCAGGAAAGCGGATGATTCTAAAGGGTTCACCTACTTTTTCTTGCTCTACATTTTTTCATGAATTCTTGTTTCTGTACAGTGAGATTTTAGAGGTTTCAAATATTGATACATTTTTAGAATAAGAAAAAATATAGCCACATTCTTTAAGTCATAAGTGTTATATCATCCTAACCTTAATGTCGTGACAATTTAGATGAGTAAATATAACATAACCCTGTAAATATTTACTTAATGTAAAGCTCCAGCTTAAAACCACTTTAATAAATACAGGGTGGGCCATTTATATTGGATACACCTTAATAAAATGGGAATGGTTGGTGATATTAACTTCCTGTTTGTGACACATTAGTATATGTGAGGGGGGAAACTTTTCAAGATGGGTGGTGACCATGGTGGCCATTTTGAAGTCGGCCATTTTGAATCCAACTTTATTTTTTTCAATAGGAAGAGGGTCATGTGACACATCAAACTTATTTCACAAAAAAAAACAATGATGTGTTTGGTTTTAATGTAACTTTATTCTTTCATGAGTTATTTACAAGTTTCTGACCACTTATAAAATGTGTTCAATGTGCTGCCCATTGTGTTGGATTGTCAATGCAACCCTCTCCTCCCACTCTTCACACACTGATAGCAACACCGCAGGAGAAATGCTAGCACAGGCTTCCAGTATCCGTAGTTTCAGGTGCTGCAGAATGGGCAAAACAAAAATTGGAACAGGACCCTCAGTTTACGCAGAAGATTTTGTTCAGTGATGAGGAAACTTTTATGTGAATGGTGAAGTTAACAAACAAAACCACCGCTATTGGTCTGACACTAAACCACATTGGATCCCTCCAAGACTGTTGGAACACAAAAATTGATGGTATGGTGTGGTATATGGGGTACAAAGATAGTGGGGCCATTCCTCATCAATGGAAACCTCAAGGCCACTGGATATGCGAAATTTCTACATGATAATGTGTTTCCCTCTTTATGCACTGAAGCTGGCACGTTCCCTGAGTTTTTCCAGCAAGATGATGCACCACCACATTAGGGGTGTCAGGTCTGAGCATTCCTAGATGAACAGTTTCCTGGAAAGTGGATTGGTCGTCATGGGCCAGTTGAATGGCCCCCAAGGTCTCCCGATCTGACCCCCTTAGACTTTTATCTTTGGGGTCATCTGAAGGCAATTGTCTATACTGTGAAGATACGAGATGTGCAGCACCTGAAACTACGGATACTGGAAGCCTGTGCTAGCATTTCTCCTGCGGTGTTGCTATAAGTGTGTGAAGAGTGGGAGAAGAGGGTTGCATTGACAATCCAACACAAAGGGCAGCACATTGAACACATTTTATAAGTGGTCAGAAACTTGTAAATAACTCATGAAAGAATAAAGTTACGTTAAAACCAAGCACATCATTGTTTTTCTTGTGAAATTCGCAATAAGTTTGATGTGTCACATGACCCTCTTCCTATTGTGGCATTTTAGCTGGGCTGTATCTGTTATGTTTTATATGTGCACAAGAAAATACATATGATATAATAATATGGTTTGATAAATCCAATGTAAACTATTCACAAAACACATACATACATATATAAAAAATACCGTATTCTTCGCCGTATAAGACGCACTTTTTCTTCCCCAAAACTGGGGGGGAAAAGTTGGTGCGTCTTATACGGCAAATACACATCATCACGTCGTCGTGCACGCCTTCCCGTCATCCAATAGGAGTGGCGTGCGTAGCGACGTGATGGCGGCGACGGAGAGCGTGGATCCCAGGCAGCAGAGATGTTCCGGAGCGACGGGGACACCCCGGGGACGCAGCCACAGCGATGGAGGGCATCATCCAGGGCAGCGGTGACGGGTCCGGAGCGGCAGGGACACGTGAGTATTACCTCCTATACCAGTGGTCTTCAACCTGCGGACCTCCAGATGTTGCAAAACTGCAACTCCCAGCATGCCCGGACAGCCAACGGCTGTAGCTTTGCAACATCTGGAGGTCCGCAGGTTGAAGATCACTGTCCTATAGTTTACATTGTATTTGGTTCAGAATCTTGTTTTTCTAGATTTTCCTCCTTTAAATTTGGGTGCGTCTTATATACCGGAGCGTCTTATACGGCAAAAAATACAGGTAACTGAATATTTGAATATCCCAAATTAGTTAATTTAGGGGGGGGGGGGGGGTAATTTGTGATTTTTCTAAACAACACAAAGAAACTATTATTTCACATACATTTTAGGAAATTGCTTTGCACACTGCAGGCCTGGATTTAGAGCAAACTTTGGGCAACATCTGCATAGAATTTGTATGGTTTACCTTAGTTTGCCTTGGTTCCTCCCTGTTCTCTCTTGCGAGTGTCTTAAAGTGGGACGGGGGCTCTATGTTTTGGTTTCTCTTGACTTTTACTTGGTATTGAACCAAGAACATGTCAAACTGACAAATCACGAGGAACCAGTAACTCCTCCATAAAAAGACTTGATGGATAGAATGTTCTTTCTGACAAAACTGCTTGTGTCACCTTTGCATTCTTACGCAACGAAACTTGGATTTTCACTTGTTTTCATTCACATCAAGGCTGTACTGTATGTGTTCTGTTACAGCAATGTGTGAATGTCAGAAATATTTTTTTTACTAAGATAGCAAAGCTCCCCAATCTGTAAAAAAAAATCAAAAACAGTAATAATCCCAAAAATACAAAATGCCCTGTGTAAGTCTGGCCAATAGTTGTGATCACATATAGCATACTAAAGCTGCTGCCACACAAAACAAGCTGCAGTTTATTTTGGCGGTTTTATATTCAGATATTTTTCTACTACAGGTTTTGATGCTCTATAATGTCCTTCATGATGCTGCTGCTTCATACAGTGGGGATCACAAGTTTGGGCACCTCAGGTGAAAATTTGTATTAATGTGCATAAAGAAGCCAAGGAAAGATTGAAAAATCTCCAAAAGGCATCAAATTACAGATTAGACATTCTTATAATATGTCAACAAAAGTTACATTTTATTTCCATCATTTACACTTTCAAAATAACAGAAAACTAAAAAATGGCATCTGCAGAAGTTTGGGCACCCTGCAGAATTTATAGCATGCACTGCCCCCTTTGCAAAGCTGAGACCTGCCAGTGTCATGGATTGTTCTCAATCATCATCTGGGAAGACCAGATGATGTCAATCTCAAAGGTTTTAAATGCCCAGACTCATCTGACCTTGCCCCAACAATCAGCACCATGGGTTCTTCTAAGCAGTTGTCTAGAAATCTGAAACTGAAAATAGTTGACGCTCACAACGCTGGAGAAGGCTATAAGAAGATAGCAAAACATTTTCAGATGTCAATATCCTCTGTTCGGAATGTAATTAAGAAATGGCAGTCATCAGGAACAGTGGAAGTTAAAGCAAGATCTGGAAGACCAAGAAAAATATCAGACAGAACAGCTCACAGGATTGTGAGAAAACAATTCAAAACCCAGATTTGACTGCACAATCCCTCCAGAAAGATCTGGCAGACACTGGAGATGTGGTACACTATTCCACTATAAAGAGATATTTGTACAAATATGGTCTTCATGGAAGAGTCATCAGAAGAAAACCTCTTCTACGTCCTCACCACAAAAATCAGCGTTTGAACTTTGCAAATGAACATATAGACAAGCCTGATGCATTTTGGAAACAAGTTCTGTGGACCAATGAGGTTAAATTGAACTTTTTGGCCAGAATGAACAAAGGTATATTTGGAGAAGAAGGGGAACAGAATTTAATGAAAAGAACCTCTGTCCAACTGTTAAGCATGGGGGTGGATCAATCATGCTTTGGGGCTGAATTGCAGCCAGTGGCACAGGGAACATCTTACGAGTAGAAGGAAAAATGGATTCAATAACATTTCAGAAAATTTGGGATGCTAACTTGATGCCATTTCTGAAAAAGCTAAAGTGAAAGAGAGGATGGCTTCTACAAATGGATAATGATCCTACACATACCTCGAAATCCACGGGGGATTACATCAAGAGGCATAAACTGAAGGTTTTGCCATGGCCTTCACAATCTCCTGACCTCAACATAATTGAAAATCTATGGATAGAACTTAAAAGAGCAGTGTGTGACAGGCAGCCCAGAAATCTCAAAGAACTGGAAGACTTTTGTAAGGAAGAATGGGCAAAGATACCTCAAACAAGAATTGAAAGACTCTTGGCTGGCTACAAACAGTGTTTACAAGCTGTGATACTTGCCAAAGGGGGCAGTACAAGATATTAACTCTGCAGGGTGCCCAAACTTTTGCAGACACCATTTTTTTTGTTTTCTGTTATTTTGAAAGTGTAAATGATGGAAGTAAAATCGAACTTTTGTTGACATATTATAAGAATGTCTAATCTGTAATTTAATGCCTGTTGGAGATTTTACCATCTTCCCTTGGCTTCTTTATACACATTAATAAACCTGGGGTGCCCAAACTTTTGATCCCCACTGTATGAGGGTGTGCTATAGAGATATTAAACAGCAAGATCCCTTATAAATGTATTTATTTTGGAGTACTGTCAATTATCTTTCTTGTAAATTTTGAGACTGAAAACATTTCCTAAAAAGCTATGTTTATAGTTAAAGTTCAGGTAATATATATATTTTTTTTCAGGATAAGCTGACCTGTGTGTGTCCATAAGGAACAGTCTAACATCTTCTAAGCCTCCCATACACTGCACACACACACAGGAGTAGACCTTTGCCCTCTATATCCCTACACCACATCCTAAGAAGAAGAAACAGCAGCACCATGAAGTATCGTACATTAGAGGATTTTTTTTTACACCTAAATATGAATATAGATAACAAAAGATAACCAGTGTAGCACACAAAAGAATTACTCTATACCTAGTCGGAAAAGGAAGCATAATAGCATAATAGCATCTATCATTTATGTGCTACACAGCTTATCTGATGTTAACTATTTTCACATTTCTGAGCAAATAAAAACTTGAAACTTTCTTGACTGTTAGATTATATCTTTCCATATGGCACCCACCTTCTAAAAGTGCAGAACATTAATACAGCCAAACAAATGACAAAAACTGTCTGATTACAGGGCAAAAAAAAAAAAAATATGCTATTTTTAATCAGATTTTATTTTGGGACTTTTATACCCCACAAAATGTCCCACAGTATATATATATATATTTTTTTTACCATTTTAATCATTGAATTAAGTGCTATAAAAAAAAAGACCGTTTATTTTAATTGACATTTTTGAGACATAGAATGGCCAGTGTAGGATTGCACTAAATTTACCAAGAGAAGTGTACCTCTTCATAAATCCAGGGGGCATCTGAAGCTGCCTGTGCGGGAGCTTTAGTATTCTATCCCAGCTTAGGGATGATGCAGATTTTCGTTTGCTGGAAGGAATAAATTTTAGTATATTTGTAGTGTAGGACACGTCCCCATTACAAAACCACGCCCCTCTGTGCCAAAAGTCTTTTATAAATTCCCCTCTTTATGTATTCCATTACTTTTGTGCCATACTAAATTTATGCATATTTATACATCAAACTGATTTACACTGATGTAATTTTTTATAGCTGCACATTTATTGATTCAGTCTTGGTTTTCAATTTAATAAATGACAAGTATTTCAAATCATTTTACAAAACATTTAAGAACACAAAACAAAAATATGAACAAACAGTAAAAGTATATGCAAACTCATAGTTAAGGTTGTTTTCACACCAAGATTCGTTACTACGGTCACCGGATCTGGCTGGGGGATGTGAAATCCGGGCACTCCCGTATCCCAGCCCGGCCTTCATCTCATTATTTGATATGCTGATTGGAGTCAGATAGTGACTCCGGTCGGCTCATTTTTGCCCCGTATCTGGTTTTGTGATGGACTGAAAACCGTGGTATAATACGGATTTCAGTCCGGTCACAAAACTGGATATGGGGCAAAAAATGAGCCGATCGGAGTCACTATCTGACTCCTGTTGGCTCATTCAAATTAATAAGATAGGGGTCGGGTCTGGCTGGGGTACTGGAGCACACGGATTTCACATGCCCCAGCCGAATGCACCCTAATATTAGTTGCTCCAACTAGTGAGTATGTCTATAACTGTCATTGTATTCTCACTATTTCATGTAAAGAACAAACAAAAAAAGCTAAACGGGTTGTCCAGCAAATAAAACAACCCATGTATGGTGTCAAAATCTACACTGCTCAAAAAAATAAAGGGAACAATAAGATAATACATTCTAGATCTGAATGAATGAACTAATCATATGAAATACTTTCGTCTTTACATAGTTGAATGTGCTGACCACAAAATCACACAAAAATTATCAATGGAAATCATATTTATCATCCCATGGAGGTCTGGATAAGGAGTCACACTCAAAATCAAAGTGGAAAACCACACTACAGGCTGATCCAAATTTGATGTTTGATGTAATGTCCTTAAAGGGTAGCTCCCACCATCCCTTTTTTTCCCCTCTCTGTCCCTGCCTATTTCCCATCTATCCCTAACCTCCTCCTTGCCTAATTTTTTTTTTTTTTACTATATAAAAAATGCAGTTTTGTCTGCCTGGTAGTGTGCTCACTACCAGGCAGACTTCCCCAGCAGGCGTGATGGCACTGATGCCTGCTGGGGCTGACTTCCGCCCTTAGTTCATCTACACAGGGTGCCTCCAGCTGTTTCACCACTACAACTCCCAGCTTGCCCTGACATCTATTGGCTGTCAGGGCATGCTGGGAGTTGTAGTGGGGAAAAACTGTACTTCCTGTTTTCAGTTTTCTTGTTTGCCTACAAATCCCATGATACCATTTTCCTCCTTCCCACACATCAGCTACCCCACCCATTGAAACATAAATGAGCTGCAGACCTGTGGTTTTCAATCAGAGTGCCTCCAGCTGTTGCATTACTTGCAGATTGCTCTCTCCACCCATTGAAGCAGACAGGCTCCCTAACATAAGCTGACTAGTGAGTCAGGTCTTGACCACATTGCAAGCTGAGTAAAATCCGAGACAGCAGTCATTTTGTATGCTGTTAAAAATAAATATTGGGATGAAAATGAATTGTGAGACACTATATTATGAACTACGCTAACTTTACAGCCCCTGTAGCATAGTCAAATAAAAAAAATTCCCGGAATACCCCTTTAAAACAAGTCAAAATGAGGCTCAGTAGTGTGTGTGGCCTCCACGTGCCCGTATGACCACCCTACAATGCCTGGGCATGCTCCTGATGAGGTGGCGGATGGTCTCCTGAGGGATGTCCTCCCAGATATGGACTAAAGCATCTGGCAACTCCTGGACAGTCTGTGGTGCAATGTGGCGTTGGGGATGGAGCGAGACATGATGTCCCAGATGTGTTCAATCGGATTCTGATCTGGGGAACGAGCGGGCCAGTCCATAGCAGCAATGCCTTCCTCTTGCAGGAACTGCTGACACACTTCAGCCACATGAGGTCTAGCATTGTCTTGCATTAGGAGGAACCCAGGGCCAACCGCACAAGCATATGGTCTCACAAGGGGTCTGAGGATCTCATTTCGGTACCTAATGGCAGTCAGGCTACCTCTGGCAAGCACATGGAGGGCTGTGCGTCCCCCCAAAGAAATGCCACCCCACACCATTACTGACCCACCACCAAACCGCTCATGCTGGAGGATGCAACAGGCAGCAGAATGTTCTCCACAGTGTCTCCAGACTCTGTCATGTCTGTCACATGTGCTCAGTGTGAACCTGCTTTCATCTGTGAAGAGCACAGGGCGCCATTGGCGAATTTGCCAATCTTGGTGTTCTCTGGCAAATGCTAAACATCCTGCACGGTGTTGGGCTGTCAGCACAACCCCCACCTGTGGATGTCAGGCACTCATAATACCCTCTTGGAGTCTGTTTCTGACCATTTGTGTGGACACATGCACATTTGTGGCCTGCTGGAGGTCATTTTGCAGGGCTCTGGCAGTGCTCCTCCTGCTCTTCTTTGCACAAAGGCGGAGGTAACGGTTCTGCTACTGGGTTGTTGCCCTCCTATGGCTCCTCCGAGTCTCCTGATGTACTGGTCTGTCTCCTGGTAGCGCCTCCATGCTCTGGACACTATGCTGGCAGACACAGCATACCTTCTTGCCACAGCTTGCATTAATGTGCCATACTGGATGAGCTGCTCTACCTGAGCCACTTGTGTGGGTTGTCTCATGCTACCACTAGAGGCAAAGCACCGCTAGCATTCAAAAGAGATCAAAACATCAGCCAGGAAGCATAGGAACAGAGAAGTGGTTTGTGGTCACCATCTTCAGAACCACTTCTTTATTGGGGGTCTTGCTAATTGCCTATAATTTCCACCTATTGTCCCATTTGCACAACAGCATGTGAAATTGATTGTCAATCAGTGTTGCTTCCTGAGTGGACAGTGTGATTTCACAGCAGTGTGATTGACTTGGAGTTACATTGTGTTGTTTAAGTGTTCCCTTTATTTTTTTGAGCAGTGTATAATAAAGCAATTTACTTATATAATGTTACAAGCTATAGTGCAGAGATCTCTCCATAGCAGATGAGCGGTCTCCCTTGTAGCTGTGATGTCACACAGAGAGCAGGGCTCTCCAAGCTTCTCCCTCCTCCCCCTCCCTTCCCCTAGTGTCAGCACAGGCCCAGTATTGTGAATGAGTGGGAGGATTTTACAGCTGATTGGCTTTATAGCTGTTTAGATAAGGCATCCAGGAGTCCCGTTCTTAGTCATAGCAGTGTCTCTAACTGTCATCAGGCAGGAGAGGCACAGGACCAACAGCTATGAAGCTAATGAGCTAAAATATGAGATCCCATTTCATATCAATAGTATTTTCCTAAGCAAACAAGGGGATGAGGGAGGGGAGCTCTCTACATCCATAGCCTGTGATGGGACGTCACAGCTACAAGTCAGACAGCTTAGCTGATAATGGAAGATCTGTACAGCATGGCTAATAACAATATATTAGTAAGTTGCTTTATTATACATTTTGACACCACACACAGGTTGTTGCTTTTGTTGGACAACCCCTTTAATGACAAAAATAAAAAATAAAAATGTATGTAAAAAAAAAAAAAAATCTAAACAATGAAAACCAGTGCTTGCTCGGAGGGGCAATATGCTGCTACGAACAGACACACTGCGATGTGTGAGTCGCGGCACACATGCGCAATATACTCGCACATCGTGGCAGATCTTGGCCTAGCTCATGTAGCAGGGGGAGCGGCCGCGATGTGTGTGAGTACACCGTGCATGCGCAACAAATCGCAAATCACAGTGTGTCTGCTAGTAGCGCCGCTCCAAGCAGGCACATGTAAAGCCACCATGCAGCGGTCCTTCAATGGCGGATATGCAGCGTAAAATACGCTGTGGGTCCGCTCGTGTGAATGTACCCTAAGGCTATATATTTAATTTATATATTTTGATGAAGAGAGGTCAAATGGTGTGCAGTTATCCATCAATATCTCACTTCCTAAAGTTACAATCACAAGTGTTCAGGATCCTATGAAAATTTCTTGTCAGGATCTGCTATATTAAAATGAAAATTAGTTTTATCAGAAAAAGAAAATTGCTTGTGGTCACAAATTCACCATAGTAAGGACACTGTCAAGTAACTCCTCATATCTCAGCTTCCTAAACCCCTGTGGTGAAGCTAAGAATGGGGATATTGGGGTGGGAAATTTCAGGTTTTAGTGTTAGAATTTAGGCACCGTTTCCATACAAGACAAATAAACTTTACACTTTACAGCTCTAGCTCTACAGCACTATTTTTCTTCCTGAAATTTTTTGGAAAAATAAAACCTAAAAAAAAAATGGTTCAAGGGCTCCTTTTATGGAGACGATGGAAGGATATTACATTCACATATTACTTCTAAAGTGTAGGTATAATGTCAGTTTCACAGTGTAGAATTTCCAAGTGGAATTCCGATTTGAAATTCCACTTTGAAATTCCAGTGCAGCAGAGTCCCATTGTTGGCAATGGGATTCCGCTGCACAGTGCACACTGCAGAGTTTTCAAGGCGAATGTTCTGCCTGGAAATTCCCCTCGAAAAATTCTGCAAGAACATTGTACTCGTATAATGGTCTGGCAGATCTCTGCTCTGCAGACATTGCCGTCTATGGGAACGGAAATGCCTGCGCTGTCCTAGCTCCGTCCTAGCGCCGACTGATTCAGTTGCACTCAGAATCTCTGGCCAGATTGCGTCTGGCCGGAGATTTCGCAGTGTGAATCCGACCTAAGGGTAAATGTCCACTGCAGCAATTGCACTTGGTTTACCTTGTTTACTGCAGCTAAATACCGTACATCAAAGCCATAGACATGGTCTAATTTCCTAATAAAAAATAATTCTGTTATACTTACACCTCCAAATGAAAATCTTTTTGACTTTAGAAGGGGGATGTTCATGAGCAAGGAATACATGCATTGAACCTTATGACTGTGTGGCTTACAAGACAGATAACACAAATAGGTTGAAGGGTAGTGTCAAAACAATATTTATGCAGAGTAGAAGAAGATGGCGGCACTCACTACTTCAACGCAGGCCTTTTTTTTTTATTGTGCAGGAGATCAAACGTGACACGAGACAAGCTGGAGCTTTCTACAGGTAGAGCAACACAGTGTTTCACCGGCGCCTTCTTCAAGCTCTTCCGAAGCCGCCGGTGAAACACTGTGTCGCTCTACCTGTGGAAAGCTTCCGCTTGTCTTGTGTCACGTTTGATCCCCTGTGCCGCTATCTTCTTCTACTCTGCATTATGTTTGGACTGATCTTGATTGCCTAGCACCACTTACTGGGACAGTTCTCAGGATTACCCGTGCCTGTGTGACGCTTAGTGGTTGTCAGGGATTGTCTGCCATGTTGTTGGTAGTGCTCATCTTAACACCTTTTACATCACATTGTTCAAAACAAAATTTATTGTTGGTTGGTCACACATCTTACTTTGGGAAGGTGTGGCTGACAATGATGCAAGTGAAGCACCGCACAAATGATCCAGTGACCGTTCTTGCAACTCTGGCTGTACAACTAGTGAGCCATGAAACAAGGCCATTAAACAAGCGCCTGCCTGCTTATAGGTCTGATGTATAAGACCTGCATCTGCATCGGAAGTTCAGTTAGAAGCCTTCTTCCCAGATTTCTTCAAAAGTGTAGAATAAATTAGGGCAGCATGCAGTGCTGTTTGTTCTGCAAATGTCAGACACTATAAAAGTCAATGGGGTCTATTAGACACTGTTGTTGTCTGACATGTAAGGGATCCAGCTTTGTTTACAAAAACATATTATGTATTGTAGATAATAACCTTATATGATTAGTTGTAATATACATTGGTTAAAGAAAAAATGCTGGCTTGGCCCTGCAGCTATTGCCTATGTGTCTCTGTGCAGAGGACAAGCAGGGCTCTGTGCACTGAGGACAAGCAGGGCTCTGTACACTGAGGACAAGCAGGGCTCTGTACACTGAGGACAAGCAGGGCTCTGTACACTGAGGACAAGCAGGGCTCTGTGCACTGAGGACAAGCAGGGCTCTGTACACTGAGGACAAGCAGGGCTCTGTACACTGAGGACAAGCAGGGCTCTGTACACTGAGGACAAGCAGGGCTCTGTACACTGAGGACAAGCAGGGCTCTGTACACTGAGGACAAGCAGGGCACTGTACACTGAGGACAAGCAGGGCTCTGTACACTGAGGACAAGCAGGGCTCTGTACACTGAGGACAAGCAGGGCTCTGTACACTGAGGACAAGCAGGGCTCTGTACACTGAGGACAAACAGGGCTCTGTGCACTGAGGACAAGCAGGGCCCTGTATACTGAGGACAAGCAGGGCTCTGTACACTGAGGAGAAGCAGGGCTCTGTACACTGAGGACAATCAGGGCTCTGTACACTGAGGTACTCTTTAATTTTTATTATTCTAGAAAAAGGAAGGGAAACAATTATGCAGATGTGGACAAGGCTCAAAACTGTATGCAAAGTTTTGGCCATGGCTGATATTTTAGTTGCAGAATGCATTGGTCAAAGTAAATAATGACATGTGTTACAACCATATTTTGTGCTGACAGTATATAACCAGATTTCCAGAAAGAATTTGTTACATTTACTCCAATCATTCATAAAAACTCACAAGTAGTCAGTTGTCAGATAATGTCAAATCACCTTTTTATTACCAGCATCAAATTAAACAATATGTTGGGAACAAAAACAATTATTTATAGTGCAGGAAAATACTGAATGGAATTTTATTATTTCTGGCAGCAATGTAATTATCAACAATGACAAAATATTTTATTTATAAATATAAAAATAATAGAAAGTTACATACAAACTTACTCTAAAAGGGAGAATGGCATATTTTCTGTTAGTCTAGGGCTACACAATTCACAGTAAAATGATAGCAATATTGGGACGGGACCTCACTGTATCCTTAGGAGAGACAAGGTTGTGGTTAGACAATTACTGTTTAAAAGGGGTACTCCGGTGGAAACCTTTCTTTTTTTTTTTTTTTTTAAATCAACTGGTGCCAGAAAGTTAAACAGATTTGTAAATTACTTCTATTAAAAAATCTTAATCCTTCAGTACTTATTAGCTGCTGAATACTACAGAGGAAATACTTTTCTTTATGGAACACAGAGCTGTCGGCTGACATCACGAGCACAGTGCTCTCTGCTGACATCTCTGTCCAATTTAAGAACTGTCCAGAGTAAGAGAAAATCCCCATAGCAAACATATGCTGCTCTGGACAGTTCCTAAAATGGACAGAGATGTCAGCAGAGAGCACTGTGTTCGTTATGTCAGCCGAGAGCATTTGTGTTCCAAAAATAAACGAATTTCCTCTGTAGTATTCAGCAGCTAATAAGTACTGGAAGGATTAAGATTTTTTAATAGAAGTAATTTAAAAATCTGTTTAACTTTCTGGCACCAGTTGATTAAAAAAAAAAAAGTTTTCCACCAGTGTACCCCTTTAAGGTCGCTGTGTAGCCCTAGTGTTATCCTTTGAGTGCTAATACTCGATCTGAACTTATATTGAACTATAAATATACAAAGCAGCAGGCTTGATGATGGTCACGTGAGGTGGCCGAAACATTGCTGTACACTTTGGGTGATAATAAAGCCACCATTCACTGTACTTCTTGGAGTGCTGCCGTATTTTCTATCGAACTATAAATATATATCTTTTTCCAATAAATGGGACTTCATTTATTAAAAACTAGCACAAACAAAAGGTGGAAGCAAACATTGCACAAATCAATTTTATAACAAAGGCTTGGGAAGAAAGAAAGTGATCTGATTTGTTGCTATGGTCAGCTGCTCCACATTTCATCTGTACTAGTTTTCATATATAAGGGCCGAAAAGTATTATTTTGTTGGACAGATACTTTGTGGGAGTTTGCTCGTTGTACTCAATTACATTTTATTAAAGGGGTTTTCCAAAATAATATGAATGATCCACAGCATAAGCCATCAATAGCCAACACCCAGCACCCTGACTGATCAGCTGTTCGGCACACCGCATTACACACGGCTGCAGTGAACGAGGCGAGAAGCTGTGTGCCGTTCATCGTATAGTGGTGGTGCTAGATGAATACAGCTTAGGCTACATTCACACTGCCGTTTGTCTCCGGCGGTGTGAAACCCGTTATTTTATGAGTATAGTGGGAGAAAAAATAGTGCTTGCACCGTCTTTTTCTCCCGCTATTCTCTCTGAAAAAAAAAGCGGCACCCGACGGACCCCATTTTCTATAATGGGGTCCATCAGGACCCATTATTGCCCGTAATGACCCGTCAAAATGACCACTGTCAAACTCCCAAAAAAAAAAGAGTTTGGCGGCCGTTATTGACGGGGCAGAACGGAAGTGTGAAAGGAGCCTTAGCTCCTATTCACTTGGGAGCTGAGCTGCAGTTACCTGATGCCACCACTTTATAATGAACAGTGCAGGGCTTCCAACCCTATCTGAGGTGGGGAGCCGGACAGCTGACCAGCAATTGGTGGCCTATCCTGTGGAAAGGTCGTAAAGTCCTGGAAAACCCCTTTAAAATCAAAAACAGAAATACATTGACCCTCATACAGACAAAACCTCACACACATGGTTATATCACAGTTCTAAAAAAATTGTGTGGCCTTTGGCTATCCCATGTGAACATGTCCACATGCGGCATTCGTGGCTTGAGAAATGAATTGACATTTTTTGCTACACCTTTAAAAACCTGTTACATAAACATATCATTGCCATTAACTTTGGCACTGGCTAAAGTTTTGGCACTTTTTCTCTGTGTGGATTAGAGATATAAGTTTTCATAAATATCATAAAGGTGTTTGAATTCTGGTGCATTCCATGAATGTGTCTACATTCTAGATAAGCAGCAAACCAAGCCTAAATCCCGGGGCTGCTGGTTAATAAATATATATGCCACACAGAAGAAAGAAAAAACATTTTGGAGTAATATGCATCAAAAAAGGTGCAAATAAAATGATACATGTGATCCATAGTTTACTGGTAAAATTTAGGTAAGACAAAATGAACAATGATATCCCTTATTTATAAGAAGTTTTATTAGGGTTAATAAACCAGTCTGATCATTCGGTTCTCAATTTAAATAAGAAAAATACCCTGACCTACATATAAAAACAAATGAACAAATTGCGCACAGCACAATAGTAAACTCCATGGATGCTTATGACATGCATTAAACAGGCTATTCTGTTTGGTTCATGAAGAAAGTGTAGAGCTCTGTTCATACTGGCAATTCCTTCATTTCTGTAAGAGTTTTGTTGTTTTTGGCTCTAAAAATAGCATCGTTTTGCAGTGATATTTATGCTGTCAAAAACACTGAAGTCCTGATAAAACCCTAATGTTGACCTAAAGTCAATGGGGGTCAGGAATTGTTGGGATCCGTTTATAATTGGACCAGTAGAACCAGTCATGGCTCTGCTAAGAATGGAATCCAGGACACTAGTGTGAACAGAGCCTTTTTGTCTTTTATATTTACTATATCAATATATTATGATGGGTCCCACCTAAACAAGTATATACATAATGCATCATATCCCAGGGTATTTGTAGAGTCCAAAACTAGACTCAGGAAATTGAAACACTGTTGGCAACTCTTGAAGGGGTATTTCCGTCTCAATATTTCTGGCATATCAACAAAATATGTCCCAAATGTCTGATTGATGGCAGTCCCAGAAGAATTTATGGTGCCCACAGCACTATACTGTTTTCTCAGTGCCCATTAAAGTCAATGGGGTTACACAAAATTCTGTTTTAAAGGGGTTATCTAGGAATTGAAAAACAGAGATAATTTTGTTCAAAGACCACTCCCTCTCTGTCTCCAGGTTGGGTGTGGTTCTGCCGATAAGTTCAATTAAAGTGAATGGAGCCAAGTTGTCATATCACACCCAAATTTAAGACAGACAGGGAGCGGTCTTTGAAAGATATTAGGCCTTTTTTTTTTTATTATTCCTGGATAACCCCTTTAACTTTTCAACCACCTTCGGGGAACTCAATAATTTAGAGGTGGGATCTGGATCCATTAGACATCCTGTAGGTATGACACAAATATCCCAGATGGGAATACCTCTTTTGTTTGTTAACATAGGAACACATTCTTTACAAAATGTAGCCATCTGGGATTTATTTTACATGGACCCTCAGAACGAGAGAAGTTTAGGTGGAGGGCGGTCTCTGTGATGTAATGGAATACAGGGGTTCAGGAAAACAAATCACAAAACCCCACTTACTTTACAGGCTCTTACATTTTCTAAGTAAATTTAAACTGGAACACATACATAAACACTTCAACAAAAACAAAAACTAAATGACCGGAAAAGGACTTTAAGGGAAAAAAAGTGCTAATGGTTCAATATTTAATCCCAGGAAAGATATATCCAGCAATAAAGGTCTCTTTACATTGTCCTCTGCATACAGTATGTCAATGGAGCCTGGCCAAAATGTGCAATCATTTCAGCATTGAAACTTTTTAACTAAATACTGCTCAGTATCTTCCGGGAAACTACATTTGTCTATTTGTCCTTATTCTTGCGGCCAAATAAGCTTTTAACCATATCACATGTGTCAGACATTCCTAAAAGAATGTTACAGGATCTGGACATCGACTAAATTAGACACAGAATAATCTGACAAGCCCAGACGCATGACAAATGTCTATATAAAAAGCTATTTTAAGGCTTTTACAATCTATATTTCATTTTTATTGGTAGATTTGAGGTCTATGTGAACTTGCTACACAATACCTCATCCAAGCCTCCCTCTCACCACATGGAAAGCACAAAAACTATTTTTCCTCTTTATGAAATTGCATGATCTCTCTAATATTTACTGCTGACTGACTGGGGTGGACCTAAAGCTATCCTGTTTACCATGCTTGTTTGACTACGTTAGTACATATTGTTATACATGCCTCAAGGGTACCTGTTACTATTAAAGGGGTACTCCACTGCCCCAGCATGGCTGGGGCACGCTGGCTGCGGGCGGGTCATGATGTCACGCCACGCCCCCTCAATGCAAGTGTGTGGGAGAGGGCGTGGCAGCAGCCACGCCCTCTCCCACACACTTGCATTGAGGGGGCGTGGCGTGACATCAAAAAAGGCGTGGCCATGACGTCATGACCCTCACAGCCTGCATCCAGCGTTTGAAACAAAATGTTCCAAACGCTGGGGCAGTGGAGTACCCCTTTAAACCGCTGTCCAATCTACCCCCCGCCATGTTATAGCACCGGAGTAGCTGAGCAGACTGATATATAGTTTTGCATATAAACATTCATTAAAACTTGGGAGTCTAGTTGGGAGTCCCACTTAATAATGTACAGCCTTCCCTGTATGAGAATACACACAGAGATAGCTGCAGCAGATTAGGACCACCCAATGGACTCCTAAATTTAGAAGAATCAGAGATTAAAATGAATCGAATACAAGTTATACTGAATTGTTTCTCACAATACTATATATGTTGCACAGCTCCTCTATAACATGATGCTGTGTTATCAAATAGCTTAAAGGGGTATTCTGGCTTTAGACATTTTATCCCCTATCCGAAGGATAGGGGATAAGATGTCTGATCGCGGGGATCCGCCGCTGGGACCCCTTGCGATCTCCCGGCAGCACCCGCATTATGTGCAGAGCTGCATTTCCAGGCTCAGAAACCAGAAGTTTTTGGAACTGGAGATGTGACGTACTGCCACGCCCCCTCCATTCATGTCTATGGGAGGGGGCATGACGTCAAGAGGGGGGTGTTACGTCACGTCTCCAGTCCCAAAAACTTCCGATTTCCGAGCCTGGAAATGCAGCACCGCACATAATGCGGGTGCTGCATCCTTTGAATAGGGGATAAAATGTCTAAAGCCGGAATACCCCTTTAAAAAATGTGATATGTGTCCTTAAAAGACGCTATATCATCAGTAAAATGGCATAATATTTTTTATGTGTCTATCCATATAAAAAATATCCTGAAATACTCTCATTTTCATACAATCCACTGTAGCCCACACACATTCATCTGACATTTCTCATCTCATTATCATTAGAGGACATTTTTTTAAATCACCTGGTACCAGAAAGTTCCAGGTCTCCCTGGCCACAGTGCTCTCTGCTGACACCTCTGTCCATGCCAGGAACTGTCCAGAGCAGTCTAGGTTTGCTATGGGGATTTGCTCCTACTCTGGACAGTTCCTGACATGGACAGAGGTGTCAGCAGAGAGCACTGTGGTCAGACTGAAAATAAATTCAAAAAGAAAAGAACTTCCTCTGGAACATACAGCAGTTGATAAGTACTGGAAGGAAGTAATTTACAAATGTATTTAACTTTCTGGAACCAGTTGATTTAAAATATTTTTTTTTCCAGTGGAGTACCCCTTTATTGTCAATTCTACAGTACGGCCGGAGGCTCGGACAAGCCAAGATAGCATTAGTATACACACAATAAGGCTTTATATGCATCTCCTTTGTCATTTCCTGATGTCTGGAGAAGTGTACACACTATGGGGGAGATTTATCAAAACCTGTCCAGAGGAAAAGTTACTGCGTTGCCCATAGCAACCAATCAGATCGCTTCTTTCCTTTTTAACAAGGCCTCTGAAAAATGAAAGAAGCGATCTGATTGGTTGCTATGGGCAACTCAGCAACTTTTCCTCCTGACAGATTTTGTGAAATCTTCCCCTATGGGTAATTCTGTCTCAAATTAAAACCCATAGACTTCCTGGGATTCCGCCCCCCCCCCCCCCCTTCAACCTTCTGAAATTCTGCTTTCGGAATTCTGCAAGCGGTATTTCAGAAGGTTGAATGGGAGTGCTTAATCCCATAGAAGTCTATGGGCCTTAATTTGGGGTGGAATTCCGCAAGCCAAAAATTCCGCCGCGTGAATAGACCCTATCTCTTCATGGAAATGAATAGACACCTACCTGTTCAATAAAGACAATTCAGAAAGGGAATACTTTCAATATTTGGAACCCCCCCCCCCAGGAACTTTTTTCAAAATAATAAAATAAATAGGGACAAATATAAATTATTTCTCTTTTTCAGACATAAATCTATTTATGAAATAAAAAATAAACAGATGGTACAGTCCCTCTAAATAGTGGTCATCCTAACATTTCAAGTAGTTGTTATAACTATTAACAGAGTCTCTGTTTGTCATGCTTATGATATGTGCTTGCAGTTAATACACAAATAAATCAGTGGATATAATAAATATTTATATTATTAGGACAACAAATGAATGAGGGTTTTAATAGTCATTTTCAATATTGACTGATATGTTTGAGAAAACTAAACCACGCCATAACTGATAAATACTTAATCTGTCAATATCTGCCAGACATTGTATAGATTGTACAGTGCAGAAAACTGATATGTATGACATGGGCTGGGTTCACACCATGTTTTTGCAATACAGTTCCCGTATCAGGTTTTTGAGGAAAAACTGATTCCTCAAAACCTGACTAAACTGTATCAAAACGTGTATACAAATTTTAACCCGTATACAGTTAAAAACCGTATATGGTTTGAAAAATGACATCCGGTTGCCTCCGTTTTTTAAGAAAAAAACGTATACGTTTTTAACTTTTCACTCCATTTTGAATAAAGTTTTACTTGTTTGATTGAAATTCCAAGAAAAAAAACTGTGCAAAGTCAAAAACTGTATGGTGAAAACTGGATGGAACTGTATGCACATACAGTTCTGTACGGTTCCCCATTTACTCCCATGTTTAAAAAAAAACGTATACGGTTTAATACAGTTTTTCAACCGGACCTAAAACCATGGTAGACTACGGTTTTGGGAACAGGAAAAAAACCTGACAAAACTCACATAGAAAACGTATCCGGGAACTGTATTGCAAAAACGTGGTGTGAACCCAGCCTAAGGCCCTGTTCAAATCACAATAATGACCTCTTTTTGATGTACTACCCCAATGGAGGCCTGTGACATTTTTACACAGTACGGGCCTACATTGATATACATTGCCATAGGGTCCTTTTATAAAAACACATAAACCATTGGGACCAAATGTACTCTCTTTTTTTTTTGGCCTCCAAGAGGTTAACGGGACCTTGTTGACATTCTGAGCATGGATTAAGATCTTTTATTGGCATACATGGTAAGCATAGAGCCTTAAAGGGGTGCTCCACTCAACCAGTGTCTGGAAAAATTTGTTCCGAACGCTGGGTGCGGGCTGTGGGGGTCGTGACGACCCCCGCAGCCCGCACCCAGTGTTCGTAACAAAATGTTCCAAACGCTGGGGGCAATGGAGTACCCCTTTAATGTGACCTGAACAGGTCTTAAAGGGGTTATCAAGGAAAAAACTTTATTTTTATATATCAACTGGCTCCAGAAAGTCAAA
Organism: Hyla sarda; assembly: GCF_029499605.1. Lineage (NCBI taxonomy): Eukaryota > Metazoa > Chordata > Amphibia > Anura > Hylidae > Hyla > Hyla sarda. The sequence continues at coordinate 88,993,895 of NC_079193.1, read as the reverse complement.
CAGATTTGTAAATTACTTCTATTAAAAAAATCTTAATCCTTTCAGTACTGATGAGCTGATGAAGTTAAGGTTGTTCTTTTCTGTCTAAGTGCTCTCTGATGACACCTGTCTCAGGAACCGCCCAGTTTAGAAGCAAATCCCCATAGCAAACCCCTTCTAAACTGGGCGGTTCCCGAGACACGTGTCATCAGAGAGCACTTAGACAGAAAAGAAAAACCTTAACTTCAGAAGCTCATAAGTACTGAAAGGATTAAGATTTTTTAATAGAAGTAATTTACAAATCTGTTTAACTTTCTGGAGCCAGTTGATATATATAAAAAAGTTTTTTTCCTGGATAACCCATACTATTACAAATTTTTTTTTAACCAGGACAAGACAGTGATCTCAAACCAGGGGCTCTTTAGCATTTGCAAAATGACAACCCCCAGCATGCCCTAAGAGGTTGTAGAGCAAGAGGACTTGTGTTTCTTTAAAATATATTTAAAAGGCAAAAGTACAGAAACATCTTGGCTGGATTATCTTTCTAAATCTTCCTCCTTTTCTAAAGGAGATATGTTTATATGTCTATGAGACATATGCTACATCAGATCATTTGGCATGTGCTGTATCTGCGGTAAAGCAGATACTAAAGTTCAGCGAGTGAACTTGTTACTACGAATCTTTTTGCTGCTTCAGGTTGTCTAAAGCAATAACTGCAAAAAGCAATCCTTCATATGTTCAGAATAAAACATCTTCATTCTGTATCAGTATTTGCACAACTTGCTTCTGATGCCGCATATCATTTAATGAGGTCATGGCATTCTCCTCTGGGGGTCTCATCAGGGTTGGGCCAAAGACAATGCCAAGGTTTTCTGCCCCCATCAGATTGTCCTTCTCATTTTGTGTTACCCTGAAATGAAGCATAACAGGCAATGAAAATCTTAAATAGATGGCAATGAACAATTCTGGTATAACAAAAAAGGTTAAAGGGGTACTCCAGTGGAAAACTTTTTCTTTTAAATCAATTGGTGCCAGAAAGTTAAAGATTTATAATAATACTTCCATTTACAATTTTTAAACCCTTACTGTACTTATCAGCTGCTGTATACTACAGAGGAAATTCTTTTCTTTTTGGATTTCTTTTCTGTCTGTCCACAGTGCTCTCTGCTGACACCACTGTATCGTATCAAGAACTGTCCAGAGCAGGAGAAAATCCCAATAGCAAACATATGCTGCTCTAGACAGTTCCTAAAATGGACAGAGGTGTCAGCAGAGAGCACTGTGGACAGACAGAAAAGAAATCCACAAAGAAAATAATTTCCTCTGTAGTATTCAGCAGCTAATAAGTACTGGAAGATTTAAGATTTTTTTTATAGATGTATTTTACAAATCTGTTGAGTACCCCTTTAAGGAGGTTATGAAATTGATAGTCGGTATCCTCAGATTAGGCCACCAATATTAGGTTGATGGGGGTCTGATTTCCTGCACCCCCTCTGATCAACTCTTTGATAGGGGTGGCCTCCATAATGTTTATCAGCATTTGTACCAACATATATTCATACTTTAAGTAGTGGCCGTGCAATGTATAGCAACATTGCATAGTTTACTTTTGAATCGGACAAAACTGTATTACCTTGCACCACCGCAGCTCTAATAATGACGGCATATTTTGAGGATAGGCCATCACTTTTGTAAGGCTGGATAATCCATTAAAACTATTAGTGTTAGCAATCCAGCTATCCCCAAAATGTGCTTAACAAGGAGGGTTAAAACTGAAAAGTTCCTGTCCTTGCTTAAATGTAGGATTGTCTGTAGTCACAACAAGGTTGTCCATGAAAGTTTATTTTGCTGTTTTCATCTTTTGCTACTAGATTTAACTGCTATTGGGTGTATTCACATGGGAGCGCATCCGCAGCGTATTTGGCAGCCGGCATACACAGAGTTACGGCAAAGTGAACTCCCTGCTGCTGCCGTAGCTCAGTGTATCCGTGACTGCCGGTAGGAAATCTGCAGTCAAGAGCAGACACACAGAGCTACGGGAGCAGCATCAGCAGGGATTTTGTAACTCTGTGTGTGTCGGCAGCGCATCCGTAGAGTCAAATAAGCTGCAGATGCACTGCCATGTGAATACACCCCAAAAGAGATTTGTATATGATCAGCTGGGGTCCAGATTCTCCCAATAAAACACACAACATACATTTTCAACCCAGGAGATTGGAATACTTCAGTGTGTCTCTGCTGGACCCATTCATTTGAATAGTCTAAGGGGAAGATTTATCAAAACCTGTCTAGAGGAAAAATTCCTGAGTTGCCCAGAGCAAGCGCATCAGATCGCTTCTTCAATTTTTAGAGGCCTTTGCAAAAATGAAACAAGCAATCTGATTGGTTGCTATGGGCAACTCAGCAACTTTACCGCTGGACAGGTTTTGATAAATCTACCCCTAAGTGACTACAGAAACATTGATGAGTGTTTTCAGTGGGAGTCAAAAGCATGGATAATGTCTATGTGACCTGATAAGGCATATGGAAAGCCATTAAAGGGGTTCTCCGGTGCTTACACATCTTTTCCCCTATCCAAAGGATAGGGGATAAGATGCCTGATCGCGGGAGTCCTGCCGCTGGGGATCCCCGGGATCATGCATGCGGCACCCCGTTTGTAATCAGTCCCCGGAGCGTGTTCGCTGATTACAGGCGACCACCGGGCCGGCGGCGTGTGACGTCATGCCCCCGCGTGACGTCACACGCCGCCGTCCCGGTGGTCGCCTGTAATCAGTCCCGGAGCGAACACGCTCCGGGGACTGATTACAAAAGGGGTGCCACGTGCATGATCCCGGGGGTCCCCAGCGGCGGGACTCCCGTGATCAGACATCTTATCCCCTATCCTTTGGATAGGGGAAAAGATGTGTAAGCACCGGAGAACCCCTTTAAGACAATCTCAAGTAAGAATAAGCAAAATACCCTTTTGAAAGGAACAATTAATTATATAAATTGATTTAGTTAAAACAGACACTTTTTAAAATGATTTTAGTGTAAAAAAACAAACATGAGTGAACATAAAAAAAAAAAAAAAGAATCAAATAAGTAGCATGTTACTTATTTTTCTGGATGCAAAAAATACAACAATTTTTTTAGACATTGGCCCTTATTTACTATTGTAAACTCAACCTTTTTTGTCGGGTTGTGCGACAGAAATGGTCTGCGCCAGGCATTCTGTTACACTTGATGCTGACCACTGGCTATGTTCAATAGATGTAGAGGCCCTATACAGCTCTATTCCCCACCATGTAGGCAACCATGCTATATCACATTTTCTTAGGGGCGCAGTATCCACCACCTGGCACACAATAAACTAGTCTTACTTCCTCTTTAACTTGCGCATCTACCATCAGATAAAACCGTGGCACCTACATACACTACTCAAAAAAAATAAAGGGAACACTTAAAGGGGAATTCCAGTATTTTTTTCTTATTTGACTATGTTACAGGGACTGTAAAGTTAGTGAAATTCATAATATAGTGTCTGTACCTGTGTGTGATGGTTTTCTCACAATTCTTATGTGATTTTCACCCCAATATTTATATTTAACAGCATACAAAATGACTGTTGTCTCAGATTTTTCCCACGTTGCAATGCACCCAAGACCTGACTCACTAGTCAGCTGATGACAGGGAGCCTGTCTGCTTCAATGGGTGGAGGGCTCACTTGGTGGAAGAGAGATCAATCTGCAATTAATGCAACAGCTGTAGGCACCCTGATTGAAATCCACAGGTACAAGTCTTTTGAATGGATGCAGCTCATTTATGTTTCAATGGGTGGGGTGGCTGATGTGTGGGAGGGAGGAAAATGGAATTGTGGGATTTGTAGTCAAAAAAAGAAAAGTCAAACAGGAAATACCAGTTCACAAAAAGCTAGCCAAAGTGTTATGGTAATCGCACAACATACTGCCTGCCAGGTACATACTAAAATCACCTTATGGTGTATAATCCCTTTAAACAACACAATGCAACTCCCAAGTCAATCACACTTCTGTGAAATCCCACTGTCCACTCAGGAAGCAATACTGATTGACAATCAATTTCACATGATGTTGTGCTAATGGAACAGACAACAGGTGGAAATTATAGGCAATTAGCAAGACACACCAAAAAAGGTTCTGTAGGTGGTGACCACAGACCACTGCTCAGTTCCTATGCTTACTGGCTGATGTTTTGGTCACTTTTAAATGCTGGCGGTGCTTTCACCCTAGTGGTAGCATGAGACGGAGTCTACAATCCACACAAGTGGCTCAGGTTGTGCAGCTCATCCAGGATGGCACATCAATGCGAGCTGTGGAAAGAAGGTTTGCAGTGTCTGTCAGCGTAGTGTCCAAAGCATGGAGGCGCTACCAGGAGACAGGCCAGTACATCAGGAGATGTGGAGGAGGCCGTAGGAGGGCAACAACCCAGCAGCAGGACTGCTACCTCCGCCTTTGTGCAAGGAGGAGTAGGAGGAGCACTGCCAGAGCCCTGCAAAATGACCTCCAGCAGGCCACAAATGTGCATGTGTCCACTCAAATGGTCAGAAACAGACTCCATGAGGGTGGTATGAGGGCCCAACCTCCACAGGTGGGGGTTGTGATTACAGCCCAACATCGTGCAGGACATTTGGCATTTTACCAGAGAAAACCAAGATTGGCAAATTCGCCACTGGCACCCTGTGTTCTTCACAGATGAAAGCAGGTTCCCACTGAGCACATGTGACAGACGTGACAGAGTCTGGAGATGCCATGGAGAACTTACTGCTGTCTGCAACATCCTCCAGCATGACCATTTTGGCGGTGGATCAGTAATGGTGTGGGGTGGCATTTCTTTGGGGGGCCGCACAGCCCTCCATGTGCTTGCCAGAGGTAGCCTGACTGCCATTAGGTACTGAGATGAGATCCTCAGACCCCTTGTGAGACCATATACTGGTGCGGTTGGCCCTGGGTCCCTCCTGATGCAAGACAATGCTAGACCTCATGTGGCTGAAGTGTGTCAGCAGTTACTGCAAGAGGAAGGCATTGCTGCTATGGACTGGCCTGCCCACTCCCCAGATCAGAATCCGATTGAGCACATCTGGGACATCATGTCTCGTTGCACCACAGACTGTCCAGGAGTTGGCGGATGCTTTAGTCCAGGTCTGGGAGGATACCCCTCAGGAGAACATCCGCCACCTCATCATCAGGAGCATGCCCAGGCATTGTAGGGAGCTTATACCGGCACGTGGAGGCCACACACACTACTGAGCCTAATTTTTACTTGTTTTAAGGACATTACATCAAAGTTTGATCAGCCTGTAGTGGGGTTTTCCACTTTGATTTTGAGTGTGACTCCATATCCAGACCTCCATGGGTTAATACATTTTATTTCCATTGATAATTTATGTAAAGATGAAAGTATTTCATACGATTAGTTCATCCAGATTTAGGATGTGTTATCTTAGTGTTCCCTTAGTGTATGTTAATCTTGTGTTAGGCTTGTGGGAGGAAGTGATTGTTTTTGGGGACAATATGGCCCAGTATCTTAATTCCATCATATACTGGGCCAGATATATTGACGACGTTGTCATCATCTGGGCAGGTCCAAAAAATTGGTTTGAACAGTTTGTCAGTGAACTTAACTTCAACCAAATAGGTTTAAGGTTCACCCATGAAATTAACAAAGACAGTCTTTCTGGATGTATTAATTTCTCGCAATTCCAACGGTGGACTTGACACCCGGGTCTACCGTAAACCAACAGCAGGTAACAGACTACTGCAGTGGGACAGCCACCATCCCAGGCCTTTAAAAACAGGTATACCTAAAGAACAATACGTGAGGATACGGAGGAATTGCTTGTCGGACACCACTTTTAAACATGAAGCCCAGAACCTCAGAGAGCGTTTACTTTCAAGAGGGTATCCAGACTCCATACTCAGAAATGCTTACCAACATGCCCAGGACCGTAACAGAAACCAGCTTCTCATTCAAAACAAAAACAAGAGGCCGCTCAGACACGTCTCATAGCAACCTATGATTCAGCGGCCAATGAGATTAAACATATTATTAAGACATTTTCCCCAATTCTCCACACTGATCCCATAATTTCTAAATTGGCAGGTGATGTACAACTCTTTACCTACAGGCGGGGATGCAATTTAGGTGACCATCTTGTTCATAGCCACTATATTCTGCCCCAAACAGCAGGATCTTGGTTAGGCCGTAAGGTAGCAGGCACATTCAAATGTGATAATTGCAAAGCCTGTACATATGTGAAAACATCCAATAAACGATATGACAATTATGATTTTGCAAAAAAAGAGGGATGACCTTGTGAATCCTTATGATTATATGAGAATTCAACCCAGGGGAGAAGGTCGACCCAATCATCTTGGTGAGCTGGGTGGAGGAATTTATAAATGAGCCTCAGGTGAATTACACTTATGATCGTACTGGCCCTTTAAATCTTAAAGCTCAGGCGAACGTGCGCCCTAGGGGCGCCCAAGGAGCAGAGAGGCAGAGGCGGAGCCAGGAGAAAAACCCGGAGAGTGACAGACTGGGGCTTGCATGCGGGCGCGTCCCGTGATGCGAGTCCCAGCCCCGTCGGTAGCAGCAGGTAAGGGGACCATGCGCTCACGGCCAGCGTGTGCGGCCGGAGCGCATAACTTAACAATAAGGAGGGAACGCCAGAATGTGTGACAGAATTTGCGTCTGAAAAAAAAACCCACAAGGGTTGTGACCACTGGGAAATGGGGAGTGGTTGTCAAAAAGGGGGCATGTCCCCAACATTTTTAAAAAATCCCAACATATTTACTAAGGTTTCCACAGAAAATATGGTGGATTTGAGCTGAGTAAAACCCGACAGATCAGAGCATGTGTAAAAAAAAAAAGCAAAAAGTAGGGAAAAAGTGCAAAATGTAAGGAAACCTAAGTAAATACCGTGGAAAAATATCTGTTGGGAACAAAAACCCACAAAGAAAACTACACTCCACGCTCAGTAAATCAGGGCCATTATGTGCAAAGACAACAACTTTCACATAGACTTACATAGAGCACATTTTTTTAAATGGACGCAATTTAATGGACGCATTTTTTATTAAAATACGCCTGAAAATACACTGTGTGAACAAAGCCTTAGACATGTTATATAGTTGATTTTAAAGTGCAGCAAAAAAGGAGATACCTACTTTTTCAGGTGGATCATAAGGTACCTAAGAGTTTCGAAATGTGCAGGAGGCAGGAGCATCAGTGCTTCATGTATTGCTTCCAATCTTTCATCTGGGTTGGATATTTCTGAAAAGAGAAGTTTACAATACCTTAAATTCACAGTACTATCTGCTATCCTAAAGGTAACATATGATCTGTTTCATGCTGCACAAACTACGAGCAGCGTGAACAAATGTGCAGTGACCAGGATTACAAAACTCTATTTTGAAACACTCAGACCCAGCTAAATAGTGACAGCCTTGGGGACCTCCTCCCGTGACTACTTAGGTGGGTCCTTGTGGCTTTTTTAAAACTATGATTTCTCTTAAACGTCTTTCAGTACATCATAGTGTTGCATGATTCTGTTTCCTGCACCTGTTTAATGCTGCAGTTAATTAGGGAAATCCACAACAAATCTGCAGCATATTCACCATATACACCCTTGCAATGTCTTATTTTGTCTTTATATGTAACATTTGAATTGTAAAGCACTTCAGAATATGGTGCCACTATATAAACAGAGATTTTATGGCAAAACAGGAGACTCATATTATACAATAATCTTTATTTTACTGGCACAGCAGCAATGGGTTAACAAGTTAATTCAGTGAAAGAAACTTTGGCGCAACCAAACATACAGTCATATAGTCAATATAAGTGTCCAATCAGGATAGAGTAGAGGGCATGTAACCCATGAGTCCCAACTGTAATCCCTCTTTCTTTGCTGCTCACACAGCAGATAAGTACCGTTTATTTCACTGCTCATATTTTTTTTCTGGTTTATATATATTTTCTTATATTTCTCATATTTATTTATTATTAATATTTTTTATTGTTTAGTTATAATTGTTTGGCATTTATTTATACAGTATATATATATTTTATGGAAATATTTATTTTTTGCTTATTTGCTGTTCGCTTATTTTACATATGGCTGCCATTCACTTTTGGCATATATGTCTCTTATTGTTTAAATATACTCTATGACCTCAGTCAGCGCCGGAGCTTCGTGTTAAGCGGTCTGATCCTCCCATATGCTCCCTTGTGCCTCAGAACTACCTGATATATATTAGTATATTTCTATATGTACTTATTTATTCTATCCATTACTGATATTTATTAATATATTTTATTAATATACATTATTGGAGCCATCTTTATTTTTTATTATTATTAACTCTAACTTAATATAACTTATTTATTTATTACCTATTTACTATATATTTTTATCTCCCATATTTAATTGGATAACATGGCTTCTGATGAGAGTAAATCCTCTTCTGCTGATTAGGATAATTTCCCTACTGAAGATAATATACATGCAATTGTCAATGATTCTGTGAACAGATCTGTACAATCAGCTGTCACTAATGTGATGTCCTCTATGCAGGACTCGATTGCTCAATCTGTAGCATTGGCTATATCACAAGTTATCCCTCATAAATCCCCTAAAGTGGGTCCTTCCTCTCCCTCTGATCACTATTGGTCAGCTGAGGATTTTTCTTATCCTTTACCTAAGGATTTTAAGAATAAGGGGAAAGCAGCCAAAAAGAGGCATTACTGTCATGATGACCCTTCCTCTAATAAGAGTAATAAATCCTTCCACAAGGGTCAAGTACATCAAGCTACTGATAGCTCGCACAATAAAGGCGGCAAATTTCATGATGTTAAAAATACACGTCCCTTGACCCCCTCCCATTGGGAAGTATCTTCAAAAAGGGTGTCTAAAGCCTATGCCAGGAATAAACCTGATTCTTTTGTTATTTCCTCTGATGAATCGTCAGAAGAGGTCTCTGATAGAGAGGATGATAGTGTGTCTATTCACGCAGATCCTACTGATCAAATTCCGGATTGCACTGGTGAACCACTATTTGACCAAGGTCACATTAGACATCCTAGGTCAGGTGAGTGGATGCCTCATCGAAATGTGGCAAAATACTTAATACTTTGTCTGAAAAAACCCCTGGATAAAATAGCTTGCAACAAATTACGGTCTGAGTGCCCAAGGCCTACACTACCGGGGACTACTACCATGATCCCAGATATTGACCCTATACTGATAAAATACCTTATGAAATCGAGGAAGAACCCAAAAAAAGGGAGTCAATAGATCATTTAAGTCCTGTCAGGATGGATCTGTTAGGACCCCTCACTAAAATATTTGATCTATCTGAGGATGCTCTTTCTAGTAATACACCCATAGATGTGCAGGTTCTTCGTGGTTGGATACAGAGGGTGATATGTTTCTTTGGAAACACGAACGCCGCTTTGTGTGCAGAACGTAGACGTTCTGTTTTAATGCGCATTGACCACCAATTGACTCACCTAGCTTCCTCTGAACTTTGTTCACCTTCTGAAAATTTTCTTTTTGGTGATGCCTTCATTAAGGAAATCAACAAATATGTAAGTTTATTTTCTAGTCTTGATAAAGTCCAACATTCCCTTAAAAAGGTTTTTTGGAGTAGAGTTTTCCCCAGGGCTGGGAGAGGCAGGGGCCGCTCTCTAGGCCGTGATTCTCATGACCGCCAATACTTTAATCCAATCAACCTTCTGGATCGTGGAAGACCGTGGCACTCCAAAGGTCCTAGAGGTTATCTCCACATCAAGATCATCCTCAAGTAAGCTTGACTCTAACACCTTCTTTCCACATTCCTCTAGGAGGCAGACTCCAACATTTTATCCAAGTTTGGAATTCAATTATGTCAGATTTGTGGATTCTGAACACTGTCACAGGTTATCAAATAGAGTTTGATTTTCCCCCTGTGCAAACCTCTCTTCCACATCCCATCCATTTTTTAACCCTAGATCAGTCTCTAATCGACTCAGAGATGATAGAACTTCAAAACAACAATGCTATCATTCCCGTTTCACTCTCCATAGAATTTCTTAGCAACCAATTTTTGGTCAAAAAGAAAGACGGAGGCCACCGTCCAGTAATTAATTAACGTTGTCTCAGCTACTTTGTGAGGTATCGTCACTTCAATATCGAGGGAATTCATCTTTTACAAGATCCAACCTTTCCTCCAATGTTATTGGAAAATTCAGTTCACTTGCCTACCATTTGGCCTAGCTTCAGCTCCATGGTGTTTCACCAAACTCATGAAGCAAGTGGTGGCTCTATTGAGAGCCTGAGGAGTTTGTCTCAATTTATTTGGACGACATCCTTATCATGGATCAGTCTCTAACCCTCATTCGCCACCATATGCAATGGACTTTGTCCCTTCTCACAGGCCTTGGATTTCTGATAAACTACAAAAAGTCTGTATTGACCCCCTAGAGGGAAGTAGAATTCCTAGGCTTCATGGTAAACACTCACTTGGCAATTTTATGTCTTCTTTTAAGGAGATTGAAGACGATCCGAAAAGAGATCAGGTCTGTTCTCAGCAAACAGATTATATCACTCCATTGATATTGAGCCATTGCTCAGATTGTTGATTTATTGTCCTCCTCAATTCAAACGATTTTCCCAGCACCTCTTCATTATCAGGCTCTTCAACGTCTAAAAGCCCAACATCTGAGGAATGGTCTGAGTTACATGGATACAATCTCTCTTACTTCAGAGACCAGATAGGAACTACTGTGGTGGTTACACCATATCGAATCCTGGAATGGGAAGACGATTTTCAACTCTTTCCCAGATGTCATTATAGAATCCGATGCGAGTCGCCTAGGTTGGGGAGCTCGTTTTGGCACTCTTTCAACTGGAGAGAAATGGTCCACAAAAGAGTCACGTTTACATATCAATTGTTTAGAACTCCTTGCAGGTTATTTTGCCCTCCGGAGTTTTGCATCGGACAAATCTCGTTGTTGCTTTTTCCTTCGGATGGACAATGTTTCTGCCGTACAGTATGTCAATCGTCTAGGCGGCACCAAGTCAAAACTTGTGACAGACATTGCCAAAGAGTTTTGACACTTTTGTCTGGACAGAGATATTGTACTTCAAGCAGAGTATCTTCCTGGTCTTTTGAACTCCATAGCCGATTGGAATTCTCGATACCTAGTCAACAACAGCGATTGGCAACTGGATCTTTCCATTTTCAATTGCCTCAACGATCTCTGGGGACCCCTTCCATCTAGATCTCTTTGTGTCCCGCTTGAACCAACAACTTCCTCGATTTTTCAGTTGGCGCCCCGATCCGGAGGCAGTGGGAGTAGATGCTTTCCTTCAACCTTTGCCATCGGACATTCTTTACGCCTTCCCACCATTTTCTCTGATCCTGAGAGTTCTTCTTCACCCTTTATCCCAGAAATCAACGATTGTTCTGATAACTCCTTGGTGGTCGACTCAAACCTGTTTTTCCCATTCATTGGGAATGTCAATAGACTTTCGTTGAATCCTTTCAATCTTCCATTCTATCCTTCTTGATCCTTTCAAGAACTCTCATCCTCTCAGAAACTCTATCTTATCTCTTGTTGCATGGTTGATTTTCGGATCTTCCTCATCTTTCCGAAGCCTTTCTCAGACGTCTAGAGACATCCTCTCTGATGCCTGGTCTCCAGGTACCAGGTCTGCTTACAGATCAGCCTGGAAACTTTGAGTACATTGTTGCTCTCAACAGGATTCGGATCCCGTTCACTTCCCTTTAACCCACATCTTAAACTTTCTTTCTGAATTTTTTCGACTCAGGCAAGGCTTATAGAACCATTAATGTGTACCGTTCCGCTATTTCATCTGACCATACACCTATTGATTTTATCCCAGTAGGTAAACATCCTTTGATCTGTAGGTTGATGAAAGGCATGAGTTTTCATAGACCTCCCTTACCTAAATATACCTAAATTTGGTTCAATCTTTTATTGATTCCCTAGAGGATAATGACTCTTTATCTTTAAAATGATTATCGTTTAAGCTCACTATGTTATTGTGTTTAATATCTTTTAAGAGAATTTTGGACGTCAAAGCTCTCAACATCTCTCAGACAATTTTCTCCACAAGGAGTTCAATTTCCAGTTTATAGACATACTAAGACTAATTTACACTCTGTACTCTATCTTTGCTTCCCACATAATCCTAAATTATGTGTGTTACGTTGTCTCCAAACTTACGAATCTCAAACTAATTCCTTTAGATCTTCTTCCCAGCTACTCTTATCCTATTGCAAACCTCCCCTTCCGGTTTCCTCTGCTACTCTAGCGAGATGGATCAAGCAATTTACGCATTTGGCAGGTATTGGCACCTCTGTTTTTGGTGCTCACTCTACCAGAGATGCTATATCCACCAAAGTTCTTCAAACTGGAGGATCTCTAACTGATCTCCTCAAAGCTGCAAATTGGTCTTCAGAATCCACCTTTAAGACTTACTATTTTAGACCTTCATCATATGTTTTATTGTTGTATTTTGATATCTTAATTTGTAATGTGTGTGTGTGTATATATATATATATATATATATATATATATATTATTATTTTTTTACTTTTTAATTGTCTAAGCTTTAAACTTGCATAATATGAGCCTCCTGTTTTGCCATAAAATTGGAGATCTTCCTAACCTTGGTAATGGAAAATATAGATTTTATTAAAAACAGGAGGTGAGTATTATCCCACCATAATAACCCACCCTTTATACACTGCTCATAAAAAAATAAAGGGTACACTTAAACAACACAATGTAACTCCAAGTCAATGACACTTCTGTGAAATCACACTGTCCACTCAGGAAGCAACACTGATTGACAATCAATTTCACATGCTGTTGTGCAAATGGGACAATAAGTGGAAATGATAGGAAATTAGCAAGACACCGCCAAAAAAGGAGTGGTTCTGCAGGTGGTGACCACAGACCACTTCGCAGTTCCTATACTTCCTGGCTGATGTTTTGGTCACTTTTGAATGCTGGCGGAGCTTTCACGCTAGTGGTAGCATGAGACGGAGTCTACAACCCACACAAGTGGCTAAGGTAGTGCAGCTCATTCAGGATGGCACATCAATGCGAGCTGTGGCAAGAAGGTTTGCTGTGTCTGTCAGCGTAGTGTCCAGAGCATGGAGGCGCTACCAGGATACAGACCAGTACATCAGGAGACGTGGAGGAGGCCATAGGAGGGCAACAACCAAGCAGCAGGACCGCTACCTCTGCTTTTGTGCAAGGAGGAGCAGGAGGAGCACTGCCAGAGCCCTGCAAAATGACCTCCAGCAGGCCACAAATGTGTCCACTCAAACGGTCAGAAACAGACTCCATGAGGGTTGTATGAGGGCCCTATGTCCACAGGTGGGTGTTGTGCTTACAGCCCAACACTGTGCAGGATGTTTGGCATTTGCCAGAAAACACCAAGATTGGCAAATTTGACCTTGGCGCCCTGTGCTCTCCACAGATGAAAGCAGGTTCACATTGAGCACATGTGACAGAGTCTAGAGATGCTGTGGAGAACATTCTGCTGCCTGCAACATCCTCCAGCATGACCGGTTTGGCAGTGGGTCAGTAATGGTGTGGGGTGGCATTTCTTTGGGGGGGGGGGGGGGGGCGCACAGCCCTCCATGTGCTTGCCAGAGGTAGCCTGAGTACCATTAGGTACCGAGATGAGATCCTCAGACCCTTTGTGAGACCATATGCTTGTGCGGTTGGCCCCGGGTTCCTCCTAATGAAAGACAATGCTAGACCTCATGTGTCTGGAGTGTGTCAGCAGTTCCTGCAAAAGGAAGGCATTGATGCTATGGACTGGCCCGCCCTTTCAGCAGACCTGTATCCAATTGAGCACATCTGCGACATCATGTCTCGTTCCATCCATCAATGCCACCTTGCACCACAGACTGTCCAGGAGTTGGCGGTTGCTTTAGTCCAGGTCTGGGAGGACATCCCTCAGGAGACCATCCACTACCTCATCAGGAGCATGCCCAGGTGTTGTAGAGAGGTTATACGAGCACGTGGAGGCCACACACACACACACACACTACTGAGCCTCATTTTGACTTGTTTTAAGGACATTACATCAAAATTGGATCAGCCTGTAGTGTACTTTTCCACTTTGATTTTGAGTGTGACTCCATATCCAGACCTCCATGGGTTGATAAATTTGATTTCCACTGATAATTTTTGTGTGGTTTTGGTGTCAGCACATTCAACTATATAAAGATGAAAGTATTTCATACGATTAGTTCATTCATTCAGATCTAGGATGTGTTATCTTTTTTTTGAGCAGTGTATATATTTTTCTTTCTCTGCAGTTTAATCAAATATTTTGGGAGATTTCTTCGAGATCAAGTTAACTTCTACTAGTTCTGTTTCTTTGTTGTCAAGATTGATGTCTTCATTTCTACACATGGAACCATTTCATTCTCATCTTCTCCTGATTCAAGCTTATGCCTCGCTTCAAAGAAAGAGGGATTACAGTTGGGACTCAGGGGTTACATGCCCTTTACTATATCCTGATTGGACACTAATATTCACTATATGACTGTATATTTTGGTTGCGCAAAAGCTTCTTTCACTGAATTTACTTGTTAACCATTTGCTGCTGTGCCAGTAAAAGAAAGATTACTGCATAATACTCGTCTCCTGTTTTTAATAAAATCTATATTTTCTGTTACCAAGGTTAGGGAAATCTCAAATTATTTCATTTGTGTCTACTTCTGGAATTAGACAAGACTTATGAAGCCACAATTTAATGACAGTAAATATTGTCAATATTCACACAAGATTTCATGGTTTTCAATTTAAGTAAAAACAATGATAACTATTTGGTGTGATATAACAGAACTTTAGGTGAAGTTATTGGAGGAGTCTAAAGGGAACCAAGCAGCAGATTTTACCATATATAAAGCTTGCGTCATGATGACATGGGCCGTCAATTAAGCAGGGGGAGGTGGGACCATGACCGGAGCCACAGAACCCAGTAGGTATAACTCCCGACCCAGGGGACTACTTACAGGGTGGTCGAGGGGGAGGCACTTTATAACTTCATATCCTCACCATCCCCCGTGGCAGGAGCGTCCCCCGGGGATGGTGAGGATAAAGATTTTACCATACACAACATGTTGCCAAGCGCTATATATGGTAAAATCTGCTGCTTGGTTCCCTTCAAATACTGTCTTTGTTGCCATTAGCAACCAATCACAGCACATCTTAAACTTCTTATAGTCCTGCACTGTTTAATTGGTTGTTATGGGAAACAACAGGATTTCTTTTAAACAATATGTTACTTTCAGCCTTATTTTTTACAATCTTAGTTATAAAAGATCAACATATTCCACAGAACTCTGTGTCCCACTTGGCCTCTTGGTGCCCAAAGCCGGGACTTCAACCACCGCCCCCTCATCAAAGTTCACAATGATAGCAGCTGGATGGAATGTTGGTGTCAATGTGCATTTTTATTTGTGTGTGCATGCAATGAGCTGCAGTAACTCATGTCCCTATTAATTTTGTACTATGGCAGAATGCAAACTACTGTTTTTACTATTAGTACATGAAGGCAGCCAACTGGCAAATTCTGTTCACGCAATGGCCAAATCAGCTGTACAGGGTAAAGTGCACAAGCTTTACCCTAGAATGCCAAGTTGGATGCACCTACTTAGTAGTAGTTTTATTGTTTGATAAATGTTCTATAAACATCAACTTAGGCCACTCTTATATACTGCGCTCACAGCCTGTGGTTGTCGCATGCATCTCTGTATTACAGTTGACACTTGAAGATGCCGCTTTAAGCAGTTGCAAGCCCAGGTGCCGCTGCAATTATCAGGGAATCTCAAGTGCTCGTGGCTAGCTGTAAGCCCCGTATCCCCAATAACTGCAGCGTACAATATTCAGGTAAAATACTACTGGCATCACCACTCAGCAGCCATGGGAGCCATCATGCCAGTAGTATGGCAGATGACTACTGAGGCCACTGATTGCTGCAGCGTTAGTAAAAAGAGACTGGGGTGCCCAGCGGAGCTTCTGTGCTGGATCATCACAGTATCAGAGAGGTGAGTAAAGGTAATATATATATATATATATATATATATATATATATATATATATATTTATTTATTTATTTATTTGGACCTCTTGTTCATTTCTGAAAGGGTGGATAACACCTTCAAGGAACACCAAAGAGACCATTTTTGATCAGCCCATCCCCCAAATTTCATGCCCTGCAACAGTCTGGACATAGTATATATGCTAGTTTTCATAGTATATAGATATATCAATTTTGTCCTAAAGCCTTCAAATGACGGAGACAATGTACACTTACTTGCTGCTTCAATAAATTTGGAATATGTGTCATATGTGATCACTGGAATTGGTAAATCCCTGAAATATAATTTCAGTGCCCCAGTGATGATATTTATGTCTTGATAGATAGCACTGGAGATATCAGTCTTGTCGCCATCTACAAAGCAATGAGAGGAATCCATTAACATGACTGTCATCACATAAGGTCATATAGTAAAACTACCGTACTTTTTTTCTATAAAAGTTTTATTCAACTTTAAGGAACATCATTTATGGAGTAATCTAGAGACTGAAATGTGTTTGTATAATGGATAGAATAAAAATTCTATCTTTGATAATGATTTTGTGGTTCCTTCAAAAGGGTAAAGAAAAGCAAAAAGGGAGCCCCCAAGAAGAATTGTATTTGTAGCAAAAAGAACACCACAGCATTATGTACACAATTGTCCATGTATATGTGGAGTAAAATTTTGGCACAAAAATAGTCTTCTACGATATCAAGCCAGAGTGGGCTTCTTGTATCAGAGTTATGATTGAATGAGCATGGGGTCTATAGAGGCCAATATGGCAGACATGGGGAATAGATCACAAGTGACCAAATAAAGTGATGGTTATCTGGAGTGCAAGTGTAGATATATAAGTTATATGGTCATGAACCACTCTCACATGCAAGCTATTGTGACAATGGCATTACAGTATTATGTCATTTATTTCATTTTGTGAGATCAGTTTTCTTGCATGGAGAAATACCTCCTGCAGCAATGTATTCTGTGTAAAAGAGTAATGATCACAAACATATCATTTAGGGGTCAAGAGGACTGGGGAATTCTATTACCGTATTTATCGGGGTATACCACGCACCGGCCTATAACATGCACCCTCATTTTACCAAGGATATTTGGGTAAAAAAAGTTTTTTACCCAAATATCCTTGGTAAAATGAGGGTGCGTGTGTGTGCGTGTGTATACCCCGATACACTGTTTCTTACCCCGCAGAAGCCCCCAGGAAAGGCAGGGGGAGAGAGGCCGTCGCTGCCCGCTTCTCTCCCCCTGTCTTTCCTGC
This sequence comes from Hyla sarda, assembly GCF_029499605.1. Classification (NCBI taxonomy): domain Eukaryota; kingdom Metazoa; phylum Chordata; class Amphibia; order Anura; family Hylidae; genus Hyla; species Hyla sarda. The sequence goes on along the minus strand of NC_079193.1, from coordinate 88,976,507 downwards.
GGTCTAGAGCCCTGCTACCGCCGCTTCTCTCCCCCTGTCTATCGGTGTCTCTGCCCCTTCTCTCCCCCTGTCTATTAGTGTCGCTGCCCCATTGCCGGCACCGTCAGACAGGGGGAGAGAAGGGGCAGCCGCACCCATTGCCGGCGCTGCTGCCCCGTTGCCTCCCTCATCCCCGGTTGTATAATTACCTGTTGCCGGGGTCGGGTCCGTGCTGCTTCAGGCCTCTGGTGTGCGTCCCCTGCGTCGTTGCTATGCGCTGCGAGACGCAGTGACGAGTGGCGTCACTCGTCATTGCGCAGCGCATAGCAACGACGCAGGGGACGCACACCGGAGGCCTGAAGCAGCACGGACCCGACCCCGGCAACAGGTAATTATACAACCGGGGATGGGGGAGGCAACGGGGCAGCGTCGCCGGCAATGGGTGCTACTGCCCCTTCTCTCCCGCTGGCTATCGGCGCCGGCAATGGGGCAGGGGCAGCGGCACCGATAGACAGGGGAAGAGAAGGGGCAGCGGCACCGATACAAAAGGGGGAGAGAAGGGGCAGCGGCGCCGACAGCAGGGGGAGAGAAGCGGCGGCAGCAGGGACCCCAGGACAGGCAGGGGCAGAGAAGCCGGCAGTGGTGGCGGTCTCTGCACCTGCAAAAGCCGCTGCAGTTCATTGATTTAAAGCGCCCACTTTAAATCATTGAACTGCAGCGGCTTATCAGCGTATAACACGCAGGTAGACTTTAGGCTAAAAAATGCGTGTTATATGCCGATAAATACGGTATTTAATTTAGGTACTAAATGGGTTATGTATCATTGTATTTTATTGCTTTTCTTTTTTTTTTGCAAATTTTTGTTATTTTTGCTCTAATTGCGGTGTTTTTTTTTTCCTTTTTTTTCGCCATGACCTGACGAAGTGCTGAGAGCACGCAACGGTCCGTCGCCACCCACATCCCCCCGCACACTTGGTCTCCGCTCTCCTGCCGTACCTGCCTGTGCATTTTAAAGTACCGAATAAAGAAGACGGTTGAATGAAAGGTACGTGGTGAGTGCTGCGTTATTCTGCTTACCTCTTTCATTGTGTATTGAAAGACTGTATAAAACCCATTTCACCGCCATAAATTATGAAAGAGGGCAGGTACCAAACACCACTCATACAGCTCCACTATTCCCTAGCCTCTGTAGTATTCAGCAGCTAATAAGTACTGGAAGGATTAAAATGTTTTAATAGAAGTAATTTATAAATCTGTTTAACTTTCTGGCACCAGTTGATTTAAAAAAAAAAAAAAAAAAAGTTTTCCACCGGAGTACCCCTTTAAGTGTTTGTAAGGTATTGAGGACCTGTAAGGACAATTTGACCTATGTATTGAATACTGTGAGTGTGCTATAGTGTCTGATCTGGGATGTTTAGAAATGTTGGGAGCTGGCCATTATGCTGTAAAGAAGCATATATCTGAAGGGTGGGATTATTGTTCTATGAAAAAACTCTTGCCCATAATTGACTAGCTTTGTGTGGTTGGATTTTAGGGGTATATGATTGGATATATGGGATCTGTCACTGATGGGGGCATGTCATCTGGTATTAGAGCTAACACACTGGGGGACATGTATCAATAATGGTGTAGCAATGTGGGATTTTAGGTATGTTTTTTTGCGTCAAATGGAGCATATTTGCGCCAAAATTATCAATTGTCGTACACAAGTTTGTAATTTTGGCACAAATGTAGCCTTACAAAAGGCACAGACCCCAGAATTCCAGGCAGTAAATCTGACTTTGGGACGTTCTATTGTTGTAGCTATTTTCTCTGTCACTTTATTCATGGTGTAGATTTGCGCCTAAATGAAGGTTTTTGCGCCTAAACTTGCGCCAAATCGAAAAGTCGCAATTAATGAAATCCAGACCAAAGAATCATTGTAACTGAAATCACGACTAACAAAGTGAAATCAGTGATTTTGTTCTAAACCATTTGGCGCAATTGTTTGTCGCAAAAAATGACATAAAGGAAAAATTGCGACAAATCACAGACACAAAAACAGGGTAAAAAGCTTCATACACACCCCACACTGTGTTTTTCAAGACCTCCCCAGTGTAAGATGTGAAAGAGTTGGGCTAACCTCAACTTTATCTACCAAAATGATTCTGTCAGTAAATGTGTACAAAAGTAGAAAAATGTGAATGAACACAAAACAATGGATTTCACCAAAATACAGTAATCCTTTGTTACTGAGCACTTGTTGGTGGGTTCTTCTATGGGGCCCTACTGTACCTAGCAAATAGAATTTCCTGTCAGATTCAGGATAAATCTGGCAGAAAAAAATGGTGACACATTTCTTCTAGGATAGAACAGCCCTGTTTTACAACACAATCCAAAAATGGACTATGTCTACATTGTACAGAGCCTCCATACACTCTGTGTCTGGGCTAAGCCTAAGGCTATTTTTAGACTTTCACAAAAGGATCCATGGGGTTCTGTATACATCCATATGAGTATACATCTAGTATTGCACAGTTTGCTGGTTACATGGAGACCTGGAACAACCTAGGGGGTAGATGCAGATACTCCAGTAACATAGATAAGAGAACTATGTAAAGGACTATTGTACACACTTTAGACATGCCTCTATAACCAGGACAGGTCTGGAAATCAGCAGGAGGGAAATAGTTTTCTAAAAATACACATTACTTAGTCAGTGGAATGTCAACTGGACATTGAAAGTCTATGTAACCTGTTCTGGCCCCGATCTTCCTGCTTTTCTATTTTTAAACACTTTTCCAGACTTCCCAAGTTTTCAAGTAATATAATATTCCTGAACAGACACATGGCATATATGCTTTGGCTAATACATTGAAGAAATGCAAAATGAAATAACTTTATCTACCAATCCTCTACATATTTTTGGCTTAGGCCTATAGTACATGGTTTTATTTGTGCTCAGTATCACACAGATCATAATCATATTGCTCATAGTATCCAATGAAGTGATCCTAGCCTAGCCTACAGATATCTACCTTCCTGTACTGTCAAATGGACATCGAAAAGCATGTGAACAAGGACCTAAGTCGGCTCTGTGTTTACAACGGGCTCTTGAATACCCTCAGATATTAATGTATACTGTAAAATGCTGTTCACTGTGAAATTTACTGCAGTAGCTCTGGAATTAAGGCTATGTTGCAGTACTGTTGCAATATTGTCACAGTTTTGCCACTATTTTTCAATTGCACAAACAACCATACCGCAACATGTCTGCAAAGGCTTCATATTCTCTTTTTGCTAGTGGGGGAGGTCTCCTAAAAATAAGTACCGTATATACTCGAGTATAAGCTGACCCGAATATAAGCCGAGGCCCCTAATTTTACCCCAAAAACCCAGGAAAAGCTATTGACTCGACTATAAGCCTAGGTTGGGAAATACATCATCCCCCCCATGTAATCATCCAGGCCCCCGTCATCATCCCCGCCTGTCAATCCCTTCATCAGTGGTCTTCAACCTGCGGACCTCCAGATTTTGCAAAACTACAACTCCCGTGCATGCTGGGTGTTGTAGTTTTGAAACCTCTGGAGGTCCGCAGGTTGAAGACCACTGTGGCCTTCGTCATCATCCAGCCCCAGACCCCCCCCCCCTTTTGTTTTGTACTCACCTCCTCTCGGCGGGAAGTTAGGGTGAGCTGGTACAAGCCATCTGTTCTGCAGGGACCGTCCAGTGGGGATGGTTAGTCGTTGCAGGCTGTCCATTTTCACCGGGGGGGCCTCTTCTCCGCGCTTCGGGCCCGGGCTAGTGACGTTGCCTTGACGACGACGCACAGGGACGTTGCGCATGAACTTCCCTGTGCGTCGTCGTCAAGGCAACGCCACTACTCCGGGGCCAAGCCCGAAGCTCGGAGAAGAGGCCCCCCCGGTGAAAATGTACAGCCCGCAACGACTAATCCTCCCCACCGGACGGTCCCTGCAGCATAGATGGCCCAGACCTGCTCACCCTAACTTCCCGCCGAGGGGAGGTGAGTAAAAAACAAAGGGGGGCTGGATAATGACGAAGGACGCAGTGGTCTTCAACCTGCGGACCTCCAGAGGTTTCAAAACTACAACACCCAGCATGCCCGGACAGCCGATGAGGTCCGCAGGTTGAAGACCACTGATGAAGGGATTGACAGCCGGAGAGTTCACTCGAGTATAAGCCGAGGGGGGCGTTTTCAGCACGGAAAATCGTGCTGAAAAACTCGGCTTATACTCGAGTATATACGGTAGATCACAAGTTGTTTCACTGTATTAATCTACAGGTGACCCTGACAGAAAGAGTCAATTTCCCTGCAGCTCCTCTGAAGGACAAACCAAACATCCCATGGCGCTCTATGAAATCATTGGTCATCCTTGTAATGTATGTATATCTGCGATCCACCACAGAGAAAGAAGCAGAGACAATATGGCAATATTGAAATCAAAAGTCAGTAGGCAAATATAAGACATACTATCATTTTTTTAAGTGTTTTTCTCCATTGTGGTTGTTGTTTTATTGAGTCATTGGTGCTTTGTTGAAAACAGAGAATGCTCTAAATATGGCATTGTTGACACATATGGAATATGTTAACGTGTGTTGTGTTTTCCATTGCATTTTTGTGATATCGTTTACATTTCAAATCATGTGATTCACAGAGGAATCACCGATTCATATGATCCATTAATCAGATGCTTTGTTATGGGAAAAACACAGCCCCAATGCAGGTACACATTATTTAAAAAAATAAAATAAATACACAAAATCCAGAAAAAAGACACACAACGACAACAAGGAAATGCATGTTAGAGGTGTCTTGTTTAAGCAAAAAAAGTTGCTAAGATGCCCATAGCAGCAACCAATCAGATCACTTCTTTCATTTTTGAAAAGGCCTGTGAGAAATAAAAGAAGCGATCTGATTGGTTGCAATGGGCATCTGGGCAACTTTTCCTCTGGACAGGATTTAATAAATCTCCCCCTTTGAGACTACTTATCTATTGACCTCTATTAATTCATAATGCCCTAATGGGTCGGAGGGCTTTTGTAAACCAGACAACGCTTAGAATAATAAACAGGTTTCTTTTGTGTTGACTTTTTAGCACTCTAATTTCAGCAGGTTGATCTTAAGAAGAAACATTGAACAAGACATTATACAGTTTGCTCTCCGTGTCTCTATAGATTGGTGCCTATTCTGCGATACATGCCCTGTAGCTCTGAATAGGTGACAGTACTAAGGTCTCTGAGCTGTATTATTTCCTCCAGCCACAATAATGATGTGCTCGACTATTTGCAATGCTTTCATCTACACTCCCAATAAACAATTAGAATCATTTTAGGAACAAAAACCAACAGCTGCACCCATCAGGACATTAAACTCATCTTTTGTTCGATGAATGCCATTTCTCAATGAATTGGCTCTGTCAACAGGGGATCAGTAAGATCCATTCATATGAGCAGGGTCTGATCCAAAACGTGCCGCACCTGTTTCACATGTACTGACCATATGACAACGCAGCTTTTTTTTCTTCCCCCTAGTACAATTCGGTTACTGCCAAATTAACAATAATAAAATCTTACAGCTATTAACAAACAAAGCCATTGGTGACATTTATTCAGTCCTCACCATGTTCAATAATTGCACTTTTGCAAGAATAGCATTGTTGTATATTTAGTATGTATCCATCTGTAAATAAGGCCCATTGTACTCAATACTAATTCACTGTAACATTACACTGAATCACCAAGGATTATTATTTTATAAAAAATGAAATCAATAAATCAATGAATAATAATAATTATTATCATCACTGCATCACTCTTGCTCTACACAGGTAGTGGTAAATATCCCCCTTAGGCTATGTTCACACGGCGGAATTTTCGAGCGGAATTCCCTGGGGATATTCTACTGGGAAATTCCGCTGCAGCAGAGTTCAATTGAGTTCAATGGGATTTTGCTGTACTGTGCACAAGGCAGAATTTCCGCAAAGATCCCAATTACGGCATCCAAAGAAACACTGAACCGTTTTATGTTTCTGCTGATTCCACTTGGAACTGCATTGCCATCTATGAAGACGTAGCATTTCCAAGCGGTCTTAGTACTGCCGAATCAAGCAAATGTGCGGAAGGTCCACCCGCATTTTCCGGATATTCCACACATTTTTGGCCATGTGAGCATGGCCTTAATCTGCTTCCAAACTATCCAAATTCAAGAAATGTCAGGAACAGTATGACACTCTGAGGTAATCTAATACTGTATCCAGGTTTCACACCTTGGGCAATAAGGACACTTTGAAAGAGGAACATTCAAGATGAAAAGAATCAACATGCAATTAATTAGATTTGGATAAAATTTTGTTATATTCGTTCAAACAAAAACAAAAAAAAAAATGCTTCTGCATTATTTCCGCTAGTAGATTCGTACAAAACCATGAGGTGATCGGTTACACCAGGCCTACCCGATAGGCCATACCATTCTATTTTGAAACCCATATACAAAAGACATCCCGTATTTTTTGCCGTATAAGACGCACTTTTTCTTCCCCAAAACTGGGGGAGGGGGGGGGGGGGGGGAGTTGGTGCGTCTTATACGGCAAATACACATTAAAACCCTGTCCTATCGCGGTGGTCCCTGTGGCCATCAACGGCCGGGACCCGCGGCTAATACAGGACATCACCGATCACGGTGATGCCCTGTATTAACCATTCAGATGCGGCGATCAAAGCTGACCGCCGCGTCTGAAGCGAAAGTGACACTAACGCGGCTGCTCAGTCGGGCTGTTCGGGACGCCACGGTGAAATCGCGGCGTCCCGAACAGCATACAGGACACCGGGAGGGACCTTACCTGCCTCCTCTGTGTCTGCTCTGTGCCGGAATCCCCTGCATGGCCGGCGCTTTCCTTCGTCGTCATCACGTCGTTGCGCACGCGTCCAGTCATCCAATAGGAGCGGCGTGCGTAGCGACGTGATGCCGGCGACGGAGAGCGAGGATACCGGGCAGCAGAGACGTTCCTGAGCGACGGGGACACTTCGGGAATGCGGCGACAGCGAAGGAGGCGACATCCAGGGCAGCGGTGACGGGTCCGGAGCTGCGGGTATACATGAGTACTACCTCCTATACCAGTGGTCTTCAACCTGCGGACCTCCAGATGTTGCAAAACTACCACTCCCAGCATGCCCGGACAGCCAACGGCTGTCCGGGCATGCTGGGAGTTGTAGTTTTGCAACATCTGGAGGTCTGCAGGTTGAAGATCACTGTCCTATACTTTACATTGTATTTGGTTCAGAATCTTTTTTTTTCTAGATTTTCATCCTTTAAAATTGGGTGCGCCTTATGTGCTGGAGCGTCTTATACGCTATAGTTATACGGTAACTATTATGGTTGTATCAACTTAGGTCAGTTCACTAAAATTGTGAAGGGAAAGGGGTATAGGTGTTATGGTGATAATACAGACGCTAAAAAATCAGAGGAAGCCGCACCTTAGTAGAGGTCTACTACCATTTATATTCTTTTATGGCTATGCAGGTAATATGATAAGACGCTACTTTATGAAAAGACAGAGCGTCTTTGTGAAACCCAAAACCATTTTCCCCAACAACCATGTACATGAATATTTTAAGATGACTTCTTATTCGTACTATCAGGATTCATTACAATATCACAGGGCAGTTTTACAACTTTCAGCTCCAATGAACAGACTGCAATACACATTGTGCTGGTGAAATCAAATCCCCAGCCCCCTCTGCCGTCATGCTAATAATATCAGATTGTGTTTTATGTTTATTATCAAATATTAATGGAGCTCTTTTAGTCATCATGGAAAGTTAAGTTCTTTGCATCTAAAAAAAAAAGTTTCCAAAGTAATATTTTATTCGTGATTTTTTTGTAACTTTATTTAAATGTATTTATTTGACAATTGATCATGTATTCCATGCAAGTTCAATGTCTCATTCTGTGACAGAGGGGGGTATGTATGAAGGATTTTACCCTGTTTTTTTGACTGTGATTTGTCTCAAATTTCCTTTAATGTCACTTTTTGCGACAAACAATTGTGCCAAATGGTTTAGAACAAAATCACTGATTTCACTTTGTTAGTCGTGATTTCAGTTACAATCATTCTTTGGTCTGGAATTCATTAATTGCGACTTTTTGATTTGGTGCAAGTTTAGGCGCAAATACCTTCATTTAGGCGCAAATCTACACCATGAATAAAGTGACCGAGAAAATAGCTACAACAATAGAATGTCCCAAAGTCAGATTTACTGCCTGGAATTCTGGGGTCTGGGCCTTTTGTAGGGCTACATTTGTGCCAAAATTACAAACTTGCGTACGACAATTGATAATTTTGGCGCAAATATGCTCCATTTGACGCAAAAAAACATACATAAAATCACACATTGCTACACCATTATTGATACATGTCCCCCAGTGTCCCTAAAACACTTGGATCCACAAAAAAGAAAAAAACGATTGTTGAAGTGAAGAGCACATACTTCTTAATAGTTTTGGAACATAGATTTTATGAAAAGCCGTAGATCCTCACAGAAATTTGTGGCAATTTTCTGGTCCTAACAATAATTCTGCCCAAAAACTTGTTGACTATTTCCCCTTCCAGTAAACTGCCCGTTTTTGCAGCACAATATACAAGATTCGCAAAACAGTAGATTATTTATTTGTCCAAATGTATCCATCTACCTGAAACCAGAACGGTCTGGTTTTGCCCATAACAGCCAATCGCAGCTCAGCCTTTATTTTCCCAGAACTTGTTAAAATATATAAGCTGAGCTGTGATTGGTTGGGTTTGGGTTTCAAATTGATAAATCTGGGCCAATGTGAAAAGTTTCTGCTGCGTTGCCCCTGTAGTTTCTCCGTAAAATATGATGCAGTGGCCAGATGTTTGCTTTAGGTCAATATAAAGTAATTTTTTAATGTCATTCTTTTCTCACTGTTGGGCCGGTTTCAGCCAAGCGTAATACGGCCACAATTTTGCATTCGTTTTAAAGCTGAATCATTGAAGTATGTTTTATATTTTCCTGCTAACTTTTGAGTTCAGTATTGCCAGAATGGATATCCATACATTACAAGGATGGCCAATGATTTCATACAGCGCCATGTAATGTTTGGTTACTTCTTCAGTTGAGCAGCAGGGACATTGACTCTTTCTGACAGGTTACCATCTAGATTCCAACAGTGAAACAACTTGTGATCTGCTCCAGGAGACCCCCACCAACGAAAAGAGATTATAAAAACCTTTGCGGACGTGTTTCGGTACAGTTTTTGGTGCTATTTTGGAAAATCGTGGCAAAACTGTGATAGTTTTGCAACAGTACTGTAATGTGTGAACACAGCCTTTAAGGGGTACTCCGGTGAAAACCTTTTTTCTTTTAAATCAACTGGTGGCAGAAAGTTAAACATATTTGTAAATTACTTCTATTAAAAAATCTTAATCCTTCCAGTACTTATCAGCTGCTGAATGCTACAGAGGAAATACCTTTCTTTTTGGAACACTGATGACATCACAAGCACAGTGCTCTCTGCTGACATCTCTATCCATTTTAGCAACCATGCATAGCAGATGTATGCTAAGGGCAGCATGGTGGTTCAGTGGTTAGCACTGCTGCCTTGCAGTGCTGGGGACTTGGGTTCAAATCCCACTAAGGACAACAATAAATAAAGCGTTATTATTATAATAACATCAACAGAGAGAACTGTGGTTGTGATGTCATCAGAGAGCATTCCAAAAAGAAAAGAATTTCCTCTGTAGTATTCAGCAGCTAATAAGTACAGGAAGGATTAAGATTTTTTTAATAGAAGTAATTTACAAATATGTTTAACTTTCTGCCACCAGTTGATTTAAAAGAAAAAAGGTTTTCACCGGAGTACCCCTTTAATGCCAGAACTACTGCAGTAAATTTTCCAGTATACAGCATTTTACACATTAAAACTTGTAGGTTTTCAAAATATACTTTTATTTTCAGGTACAGATGGTCTCCTAAAATGTATGTGCCCACAGTGGCACTTCACAAGAGTGGTTGAGCAGACAGCTTACCTCGATCAAATGACATTTTTACATCTTCAATGTGCTCAGTAAAACCCGAAACTCGGTACAGACCTTCTGACTTTAAGCCTAAAACAGGTTAATAAAAAAAGAGTTAATAAACTATTTGCACACAAGAAGATATCACAGTGCAAAGTAAGCAATGCAGAGTTGTCAGCCTTCAGTTGTCAATGGGGACCTACCTGTACATCTGTCCCCCACTGCTTACATGTGAAGGACACACAGGTGTAAGACAGATCCCAAGTCATCAGAGTCTTGTCTTGTACTTGTAGTGCACCTGTGTGTTCAACACATGACCTGGACAGATATGTCTCCACTGGAAGAAAACAATGCAGGCTCCTACTAAATGACTGCTAGCAGAGATCTTAAAAATGATAAGGAATTCATACAGGAAGCATTTGGGAACATTTCACAACAGCTCCTAAATAGTGATGAGCGAACTTACAGTAAATTCGATTTGTCATGAACTTCTCGGCTCGGCAGTTGATGACTTATCCTGCATAAATTAGTTCAGCTTTCAGGTGCTCCGGTGGGCTGGAAAAGGTGGATACATTGCTAGGAAAGAGTCTCCTAGGACTGTATCCACCTTTTCCAGCCCACAGGAGAACCTGAAAGCTGAACTAATTTATGCAGGAAAAGTCATCAACTGCCGAGCCGAGAAGTGCGTGACGAATCGAATTTACTTTAAGTTCGTTCATCTCTTCTCCTAAACAAAGGAAAACTGAAATCCTTGATCACTAAGTCACTAAGATTAATACAGAGTCACTAGGCTAGGTTTTCACACAGGTTTCTTTTTCTGGTGTTTTTCAAGCCAAGGCCAGAAGAGTATTTAAAAGCAATGGAAAATATAAAGGAAGGACTTATATACTTCTCCCTCCTACTGGATCCACTTCTGACTGCAGTGCCCCCCCCCCCCCCCTTCCCAAAAATGATGTTAGCTAAGAGTTAAAAGGGAAATATAAAATGCTATTCCTACAATGCTTTTTTAAGTTGTGACATTATTACTCCCTTAAGTGATGTATTTGGGTCAGTAGCAGTTTTGCCAAAACACAGTATACTGTATCTATGGCATTTCCAGACAATGGCTCCAATGTTGGACATCTTCAGTTGCCAAAAATGCCATTATTCTCCCGAGAAAAACAATGCAAACTATGTTTCTGACCCACTGTACTTGTAGTTCTCCTAGACTTGTTGACCATAATGGTGATCTATATTTTATTCACATGTAATTGATCTACATATATGTGTAACGCTGCAGTCAAGTAGGTTAGATTACATCCGCTTCCATATACAGTGGTCCCTCAAGTTACAATATTAATTGGTTTCGGGACGGCCATTGTATGTTGAAACTAGAGATGAGCGAACTTACAGTAAATTTGATTCGTCACGAACTTCTCTGCTCGGCAGTTGATGACTTTTCCTGCATAAATTAGATCAGCTTTCAGGTGCTCCCGTGGGCTGGAAAAGGTGGATACAGTCCTAGGAGACTCTTTCCTAGGAATGAATCCACCTTTTCCAGCCCACCGGAGCACCTGAAGGCTGAACTAATTTATGCAGGATAAGTCATCAACTGTCGAGCCGAGAAGTTCGTGACGAATCGAATTTACTGTAAGTTCGCTCATCTCTAGTTGAAACCATTGTATGTTGAGACCATAACCCTATGGAAACCTGGTAATTGGTTCTGAAGCTCCAAAATGTCATCCAAAAAATAGGAAAAAGTGAGGAATAAAGAAAAATAAGTAGATAACTAATATAGATAAAGCAAATCCTTACATATAAGAGTAAGAAAGATCTGCTGGGAGCTGTAAATCACTGTCTATGTCAGTATTTCCCATCCAGGGTGCCTCCAGCTGTTGCAAAACTACAGCCAACGGCTGTTCGGGCCTGCTGGGAGTTGTAGTTTTGCAACAGCTGGAGGCACCCTGTTTGGGAAACAATGGTTTATGTAGAGGACAGGAGCTTCTTCAGGGTACACACAGTGTCCCAAATGGAGCCACTCTTACTTGGTATCTAAAGGAGCAGCTAATCCTGGCACAGGTAAGGAGTAGTACAGAACTTGTAGTTCCTCCCTGTACTGTAGGGGGCGCTACCAGACACCAGTCAGTGCATGCACTTCAGTAATACAGGTGATTTACCAGTAAAATGCCAATTCTGATTGGTCAGTTCCTCCAGTTGTGACACGTTTCACAGATCTGGACTGTCTGTAGCATTGTATGTTGAGTCTGGTTTCAAGTTACAAGACCATTGTATGTTGAAACTATTGTATGTTGAGGCCATTGTAAGTTGAGGGATCACTGTACTGTGTTCTGTTGAGCTGAGCTGAAAAATAATATCATTCAGCTTAAAAACCTTTTGGTATATCTAATGTCTATAACATGCTGGGAGCCACAAGATGACTAAACTCGGCTTGAGTCCACCATGGGCACCACAGATTCCTGCACAGCCCACAGCCTAATGTATCCCAGATGTTGATGAGATGATTTTTCAGGCATTTTACAGTCACATGATGTTCCTATGTCAACTTCCTTGTTTGATTCTCTGTCAGTGTTCAGCAGGACAAGCCTTGGGGCTCCTGTGGTGGAGCAGACATCAGTCCTCATGAGGAGATTTCATCATATACTAAAAATCCACAACCAATAAGCCAATGTCTATGCCATGTCAGATTGCCAAATATATAACACATTTATCAATCAAAATGATAAAGCATGCCAGAAAGCACAGGGCTACTAAATAGAGCATGTCTGTAGTCATCTCCAGCTCCTAAATGTAAGCCTTGCTGTTACTATATAAATGAGGCTTAAAGGGGTTATCCAGGAAAAACTTTTTTTTTTTATATATCAACTGGCTCCAGAAAGTTAAACAGATTTGTAAATTAAAAAAAATATTAATCCTTTCGGTACTTATGAGCTGCTGAAGTTGAGTTGTTCTTTTCTGTCTAAGTGCTCTCTGATGACACCTGTCTCCGGAACTGTCCAGAGTAGAAGCAAATCCCCATAGCAAACCTCTTCTACTCTGTGCAGTTCCTGAGACAAGCAGAGATGTCAGCAGAGAGCACTGTTGCCAGACAGAAATGAACATCTCAACTTCAGCAGCTAATAATTATTGGAAGGATTAACATTATTTTAATAGAAGTAATTTACAAATCTGTTTAACATTCTGGAGCCAGTTGATATATATATAAAAAAACATTTTTTTCCTGCAATACCCCTTTAAGTGCCCAGGCGGAGCATTTACCAACATGGCAAAATAGTTCGATGGTTAGCCAACCCATGCACACATACTCCCCCTTTGATTTACAGCCACGGGGCAAAGGCTGCTGATAAACCTGCTTTAAGCTGACGGTGAAGAGCAGTCCCCAGTTACTTGTCTTTTAGCCTATGGTTATGGTTGTCTACGCATTCCCGAGCTTACACTAGAATTATGGTAGTGTTTGAAGTGCAAAACTGCACAATAAACATAGTTATACAATACAGTTAAAAGGTTACATTCTGTAGAGTTTCTTTCTTTTTTTTTTTCTGTGAAAAGGGAGAGTATTGAGTAAAGTCACAAGTTTCGCTGTAACTCATGCTGTTTACTTTTCCCAGCTATAATTGAGCATTTGTGTTTGCCGCAGGGTTTCAAGACGTTCCCCCCAAGACACCATGTTATAGTGATCACAGGAACAAGCAGCGCTGTCTCATTGATTTACAACATGATCGCCAGCGTTTAACGCACAAGTCATATGGAGATCAATGGTGGAGTAACCATGTGCATAAGCCTCAAATGTGAGACAAATTGGTAGGGTTAAAGGATTTGTAGTAATAACCTTGTGACACATGATTGCCTCATCTCACTCGATGGACACAAAGTAAGAGGGGATACAGGGACCCAATGGAAGCCCTGAGGTTTAGGTCATGCTCTTTAAGAATAAAGGGGGCGATTCAGCAAAACCAGTGTAGAGGAAGAGTTGTGCAGTTGCCCATAGCAACCAATCAGATTGCTTCCTTCATTTTTGAAAAGGTCTGTGAAAAATGAAAGAAGCGATCTGATTGGTTGCTATGGGCAACTCAGAAACTTTTCCTCTGGACAGGTTTTGATAAATCTCCCTCAAAGTGAATAGAAGTGCTCAGTTAAAGGGGTACTCCAAGGAAATGAACTTATCAGACACTTACCCGTCCTTGGTGTGCTCCGGCCCGCACCTTACCGGACAGGCACAAGTGACGGTCAATCCAGCCAATCAGCGGCTGTGGCGGGACATTGCTGCGAGGCCAACACTTGGGGTATCCCAGTGATCGGACCCCTGTGATCAGACACTTATCCACCACCCACAGGATAGGGGATAAATGTCTGATAAGTTCAGTTCCCCAAAGTGCCCTTTTAACATATGCCAATAGTTACCAAAAGTCTCATCTCCAGGAACAGTCCAATAAATGTCAGCTTCCCACACATAAGGCACATGCATATTAGAATAGATAGATATGGAGACAACACAGGTGAGATACCTGTTCCGCAGGACACAGATGATGTAATATTTAGTAATATATGTTGATGTACTAAACTATATACTAAGCTTTATTGCAGTGGTCTCCAAACTATGGACCTCTAGCTGTTGCAAAGCTACAACTCCCAGCATGCCCGAACTTTGTCGTTGGCTGCTGGGCATGCTGGTTGTTGTAGTTTTGCAACAGTCAAGCTCCACAGTCTGGAGACCACTGCTCTATTCGGTGTCATATATATGCACAGATATTGCTGCTAGGGGAGAATAATACCTCCATACAGCACCTATTTGTGGGTAATTTATGGCTGCTGAAATAACAAACCTCTGTGTTCCTCCATATGTAATCTGGGCGATACTAAGGTGCACTTGAGGCCCATATTACCACCAGTCAGTGACTTAATCATTTATTTCCTTTATAATCACAAGCAATGTAGAAAGAAAATATATCCGCACTCACCAAGATGTTCAAGTACAATTTAGGGATCGACCGATATCGTTTTTTTAGGGCCGATACCGATAATCGGTGGAGGTTAGGGCCGATAGCCGATAACTTATACCGATATTCCGGTATAAGTTATCGGCTATTTATCCCCCCTCAACACCGCTGCAGGTCATTGATTTAAAGCGGGCACTTTAAATCAATGCACTGCAGTGGCTTTTGCGGGGCCATAGGCCGCCACCACGCGCTTCTCTCCCCCTACCTGTCAGGGTGGTCCGGGCCATCCATTGTTCCGTCCTGTAGTGTCCAGCGGCATTCCGGGTGGAGGGTGAACCAGTCCGGGCTGTCCTTCTTCTCCGGGGGTCATCTTCTCCACTCCGGGCAGGCTCCGGCCTAGTACGCTGCATAGACGCCGCTGCGCAGTGACACCCGTGCGCAGCGACGCCCCTGACGTCACGGCGTAGCAGCGTCTATGCAGCGTACTAGGCCGGAGCCTGCCCGGAGTGGAGAAGAGGACCCCCGGAGAAGGACAGCCCGTATCGGTTCACCCGGAATGGCACCGGACACTACAGGATGGATGGCCCGGACCACCCCCATTACGGGTAAGTTTTTATTTTTTTATTGACTCGGAGGGTGGGGGAGGGGCCCGACCAGTATAGCGGTATGGGCAAAAATCCATACCGTTATACCGCCCAGCACTACGGTGGGGGGTGCGACGCGGTGGGTCGGGGGGGCGGTCGCGGTGCGGTGCGGCGGGGCGGTCGCGGTGCAATGGGGGCGGGGCATTATCGGCTTATCGGCAAGGTAATTGCCGATACCGATAATGCCCAAAATCGTGATTATCGGACGATAATATCGGCCATACCGATAATCGGTCGATCCCTAGTACAATTCATGCTTTATTCATGGCACGATATGAAGAACAAAGTCCATAAACAGAATCCCCGCATCATCCGGTTCCTGGGGTGATTCTGTTTATGGACTTTGTTCTTCATATCGTGCCATGAATAAAGCATGAATTGTACTTGAACATCTTGGTGAGTGCGGACATATTTTCTTTCTACATTGCTTGTGATTGCGGAATTGCTTATTCCTGCTAGTGTCCTGCACCCCATGTTCTTTTTGATCACCGGGACTCTATAGCTGTTTATTGCTTTTTTGAGCTTGCCATAGCTCTATCTTCATGCTGGATCTGGTATAGTGCCCATCCCCCACTCTCTCTCTCCCGTTTGCTATTTCCTTTATAACTTGACAGAAGAGTCAAAATGCTGTAATAATAATAATTACTATTATTATTATTGATGACAGTAATAGTATTATTACCGTATAATACTATTTGATCTCATCCAGTCAACTGAAATCTTCTATGGCAGTGGTCTTCAACCTGCGGGCCTCCAGATGTTGCAAGACTACAACTCCCAGCATGCCCGGACAGCCAACGGCTGTCCGGGCATGCTGGGAATTGTAGTTTTGCAACATCTGGAGGTCCGCAGGTTGAAGACCACAGTTCTATGGACTTTTTTTTTTATTAAACTGACCAGTCATGAATACTTTTGTTGGTACAATAAACATGCTTTTTGTGTATTTTGTGTATAAAGTTTTTAGTGCTGTCATTTCTCTGTTTATAGGATACTTGGTCCATTGTGCGTGTATTTTTTAAATATTTTCCTAAAAATGATATATCATAAAATTTTTAGCACATTTGTCAACCAAAATGCACCAAGAAAACATTGCAACATAAGTTGCGCTATATCTGAACAAGAGACGGTTTTGAGATGCACAATGTATGGCAAAGAATTGACAATGATTGTGACAATTACATTATACATTAGCGGAAAATATTGGAGTACACTTACAAAAGCAATGCCAGATAATCTCTCCCTCTGAACCAGATTTTCTATTATTTCATTCATGTTTATTGTTCTTTTTTTTTTTTTTTTTTTTTTAATGCTATTTATTACTCCCCTAGCATATGTACAGAGCCCTGGAATTAATGACAATTTATATTAACTAATAATAATAAATATTATTATGATTATTATTAATAATAAATAAATAATAATTCTAATAATACTATTACTGTCATCAATAATAATAATAATAGCAATGATTATTATTACAGCATTTTGACTCTTCTGTCAAGTAATAGTTTAGTTTTGGCACCCCAGGTACTAACAGGGCATATTAGTATTTGGCTACCACCTGCTGGGAAGTGACATTAAAGAGCCACATTTTTAATTCAGCCTTTGAGCCCATGATGTTCTAATCACGTTATGATTCTTTTACCTACGTGCTCCAATTTGTCCTGTTTTCATACATGGGACGCACGCCTGGAAGTGCTGTAGTGCAAATATTTGTATTTTACTGCTGTCTCTGACCTTTCCCAGCATTCCATGCGTCCAGAGACAATATGTCATAACTCCCATTATCACTAATGTGGCTATGCTGCAGTGGGTGGGTGGATAGCATTTCCACCCTGCTAATCACCGATCCATTGCAGCATAGCCACATTCCCTCCCCCTTCTCCTGGAGACGATTGTCTCTGGCCGCACAGATGCTGGGAAAGGTCAGAGACAACAGTAAAATAATTGCACCACAGCACTTCCAGATATGGATCCTATGCATGAAAACAGGACAAAGCATCGCACAGAGATAATAGAAGTGTATTACACAGTATTATAACTTGGCATCATGGGCTCAAAAGCTGAAACAAAACAATCCTGGAATACCCCTTTAACCCCTTAAGGACTCAGAGTTTTTCAGTTTTTGCACTTTCGTTTTTTCCTCCTTACCTTTTAAAAAATCATAACCCTTTCAATTTTCCACCTAAAAATCCATATTATGGCTTATTTTTTGCATCACCAATTCTACTTTGCAGTGACATCAGTCATTTTACCCATAAATTCACGGGGAAACGGAAAAAAAAAAATCATTGTGCGACAAAATCGAAGAAAAAATTCCATTTTGTAATTTTTGGGGGCTTCCGTTTCTATGCAGTGCATATTTCGGTACAAATTATACCTTATTATTCTGTAGGTCCATACGGTTAAAATGATACCCTATTTATATAGGTTTGATTTTGTTGTACTTCTGGAAAAAATCATAACTACATGCAGGAAAATTTATATGTTTAAAAATGTCCTCTTCTGTACAGGGCGGTATGAGGACTCATTTTTTGCGCCGTGATCTGAAGTTTTTATCGGTATGATTTTTGTTTTGATCAGACTTTTTGATCACTTTTTATTCATTTTTTAATGGTATAAAAAGTGACCAAAATGCGCTTTTTTTGATTTTGGAATTTTTAAACCGTGAGGTTTAATTAATGATATATTTTTATAGTTCGGACATTTATGCACGCGGCGATACCACATGTTTAATTTTTTATTTTTTTACACTGTTTTATTTTTTTTTATGGGAAAAGGGGGGGTGATTCAAACTTTTATTAGGGAAGGGGTTAAATGACCTTTATTAACACTTTTTTTTTTTGCAGTGTTATAGCTCCCATAGGGACCTATAACACTGCACACACTGATCTCTCATGCTGATCACTGGTGTGTATTAACACGCCTGTGATCAGTGTTATCGGCGCTTGACTGCTCCTGCCTGGATCTCAGGCACTGAGCAGTAATTCGTCGATCGGACACCGAGGAGGCAGGTAAGGGCCCTCCCGGTGTCCTGTAAGCTGTTCTGGACGCTGCGATTTCACCGCGGCGGTCCCGAACAGCCCGACTGAGCAGCTGGGTCACTTTCACAGCGGCGATGTGTGGTATTAGCCGCGGGTCCCGGCCGTTGATGAGTGCCGGGACTGACGCGATATGATGCGGGATCGCAGCGCGATCCCGCTTCATATCGCGGGAGCCGGCGCAGGACGTAAATATACGTCCTGCGTTGTTAAAGGGGTACTCCCGTGGAAAACTTTTTTTTTTTTTTTATCAACTGGTGCCAGAAAGTTAAACAGATTTGTAAATCACTTCTATTAAAACATCTTAATCCTTCCAGTACTTTTTAGGGGCTGTATAGTAAAGAGAAATCCAAAAAAGAAATGCATTTCCTCTGATGTCATGACCACATTGCTCTCTGCTGACCTCTGCTGTCCATTTTAGGAACTGTCCAGAGCAGCATATGTTTGCTATGGGGATTTTTTTCCTGCTCTGGACAGTTCAGGAAATGGACAGCAGAGGTCAGCAGAGAGCACTGTGGTCATGACATCAGAGGAAATGCATTTCTTTTTTTGGATTTCTCTTTAGTATACAGCCCCTAAAAAGTACTGGAAGGATTAACATTTTTTAATAGAAGTGATTTACAAATCTGTTTAACTTTCTGGCACCAGTTGATTTAAAGTTTTCCATGGGAGTACCCCTTTAAAGGGACCCAAGGGCCACATGTTAAAATATATAATAGCCAATAGTCTGTCACAAATAGAAATGATTATGGATAGCATTGCTTGTCTACATACCATGTCCTCATTTAGTCAATAGCTATAGCTAGAGGGGGTTATCTTCAAAGACAAACACAAACTAACATAAACATAGACAGGCAAAACCAGCTGTAATTGTATTTTATGTATAAAGTAACATAATTTTCCAAACCTCTGCTTTCAATCTCTTGGATGCACATGTCCACTACCATTGGCCTTGGAGTATTGTGTGCTTTCACCAAAGTGGTCAGGTCACAGCTGTAAACTTTCTTGATGCGCTTGAGATCTGGTTGGCAGTCATTGGGCACATACTTGGAACACTGTTTATGTACATTTAACCCACAATCTGTAAATTAGAGACAAAAAAATAGATAAATGTATAGTAAATAAAATGTATGCAATGCTAAAGGTAACAAAAAATTGTATGAAGAAAGGCAAAATTTCACTGTGAAGTAAACCTCAATGATATGGCTGTGAAGACTACACGCATCATGTGCATGTCTGTAGCTTGGAGAACAGAACTGGTTATGTACGCAGCTGTGTCCGTCCTCAAGCCCACTGGTGTATATATAGCTTCAGCAGAATCGATGGTTTCAGAAACAAAATTTATAATAAAAAGCATGAGAATGATGAGACTCCCTAGTTCTATGCATTTTATGAATCGTGCTCAGAAATTTGAGGAGTACTCTGTCAGTGGTGGCCAAAAACATGGGCCTTGACTCTTAAAGCATTATTGACACTTAAAAAAAAAAAAAAATAAAATTTGACAAGTCACAGAGATGTCCAAAGTTTTGATTGGTCAAGGTCTCAGTGCTGAGACCCCCACCAATTTCTAGATATAGCTGGAAGTAACATTCAGTTGTGTGTTTTACTCCCAGGCTCGAGAACCCAACCCAAAGTTTTGCAGGGGACATGCTCCATTGTAAGTCTATGGAGTCCATCTCCAGCAAAAAGTCAGACCGATCGGCGAACCGGGGAGTGAAGTAAACATGCCACATGCTTTTTCTGGGTATATAGCTAGAAATCAGTGGGTGTCTCAGCAAAGTCCCTGATAAAACATTAACACTTAAAAGGCTGAACATAAACACATGAATGTTTAGTTAGCTTTTTCATTTTATATCTTTTTTCTTTACAGTCATGTCAAAACTCAAAGTCGCGCAACAGCAAGTTGTATATAAATTGCACAATGTGATTTGCTGTTGTGTAACCCATGTCACCATAAAGCTCTAACCTTATAGTGAAAGGGGTACCCTGCCACTAGACATCTTATCCCCTTTCCAAAGGATAGGGGATAAGATGTCTGATCGTGGGAGTCGCACAGCTGGGACCCCGGGATCTCTATGTAGCACCCGGCATTTGTTAAGAATGCTGGGTGCGGGTGTCGTGATGTCATGGCCATGCCCCTCATTATGTCACACCACGCCCCCTCAATGAAAGTTTATGGGAGAGGCATGGCGGCCACCACGCCCCTCCCATAGAATTGTATTGAGGTGGCGTGCTGTGATGACACGAGGGGTGTGGCCATGATGTCACAACCCCCGTCGCCCACTCCAAGTGTTCAGAACAAAATGTTCCGAACACTGGGGCAGCGGAGTATGCCTTTAAGCTGCAACATAAATTTGCCTCCAACTGGACCCATACATGAATTTCATGAGAGCCTCCAGGCCACCAATTGGGTGTCATTACAGTCTGTAAACAAATGACTATACAGGAATTTACACATAACTAAAAGAAATAATAAAATACTGTTTAATGTAACATTTTATTAACATTGTACTGAAGAAAACTGTGTCCCTGTAGCAGAATGTGACATTCTGCACAGGGACACCCTTTTCTGCTTTACAGACATCTTTCTTTCACTCCCTAACCCCTTATTCCTAACGCTTATCCCTAAACCTATCCCCTAATCCTAACCCTTAACCCTTATCCTAACCCTGACCCCTATTCCTAACCATTAATCCTAACCTTAACCCCTAACCCTCATTCTAGCCCTAATCCTAACCCCTAATCCTAACTCTAATCTTAACCCATAATCCTAAACCTAAAACGTCACTCCCCCTCCCATAGACATGAATGTGTGGTGTGACGTCATGTCTCCGGTCCCTAAAACACAGAGGACGGATATCGCAGGGGGTCCCAGCTGCAGACATCAGACATCTTATCCCCTATCCGTTCGATAAGATGTCTTTGACCAGAATACCCCTTTAAGTGATGTTTATGCTTGACAATTTTAGTGGTCAGTTTTATTATACAAATATTGTTTTAATACTTTGTACCTAATTGCCATTATTACTTATGAAAGAAATGCCAAGTCTAAAAAACATCTTAGTAATTAAAGCTCCTGTGAATGCTATGGTGCAGTACAATTCTGCAGGACAAGGCATTAATTAAAAAAAAAATGGTGGCTTTTGGGAAATAGTCATTAGTTTTATCATAATAAACAACATAATCAAGTACAATTCTTCCTGTGGATTAACATTATAAATTGTATAATCCAATTTAATACATTCCAGAGTTTATTGCCTTTGATTACCATGTTGGAGAAAATAAACTAAACAGATGGATGGCACCTGAGTCATGCC
Organism: Hyla sarda; assembly: GCF_029499605.1. Taxonomy (NCBI): domain Eukaryota; kingdom Metazoa; phylum Chordata; class Amphibia; order Anura; family Hylidae; genus Hyla; species Hyla sarda. The sequence goes on along the minus strand of NC_079193.1, from coordinate 88,954,561 downwards.
ATAGATTAAAATTATTCAATTTACAGTAATCTTAACAACTAAATTCTTTGTCATACTTGTGGCCTATTGTAAGACCTGCTAGTAGGGTGTAACTAATCCACTGTAATGTCATTGTGATTGAGTTAGCAGGGGTGTGGTTTTGCTGTAGAACACCAAATTGTGTGACATATAGGTTGACCATATTTAAAAAAAAATTCCATTTGGAACTGTCCTGTCTTTTTTTTTTTTTTTTTTTCCAAACGGTGCTAAATTAAACTCTCTGCTGTTTTTGTGCCACATCAGACACTGGTCACTCTTCTTAAAGTAGCCATGGCCCACACTACCTGATCTTAAAGTGATAGCCAGCTCTGTGTATTGTAACGGAGCTGGATGGATCCTCTGACCTGTGTGGCTGATGACTCGGACCGTATCAGGGAGTGGAGTCTAAGGTGCAGCTGGTCTTCACCAGAGCCCGCCGCAAGGCAGGATGGGCTTGCTGCGGCAGGCGACACTAGGGGTGAGAATCGCCAATAATTTGGCGATTCGATTTGAATCGCGATACCAGTGTGGCGATTCGATATATCCCGATATATCGCGATACCGTCTAGGTGACGATACATCGCGATATATCCCGATATATCGCCCACCTGGGAGCATTCATAGATCCCAATAGACGCCGCTGTCAGCTTTGACAGCGGCGATCTAGTACTCCGGTGCTCACTTTTCTCATGTTATCCCGTCCGGGCTGCAAAATAAAATAAAACGCACTTTATCTTACCTACCAACGAGCCCCCGGAGCTCCGGTACACTCCGGTACAGGTGTTCGGTCCCCGGGCTGTATTCTTCTTACTTCCTGTTAGTCCGGCACGTCACATGGAGCTTCAGCCTATCACCAGCGGAGGCGGGACATCGCTGCGGCCGGTGATAGGCTGAAGCTCCATGTGACGTGCCGGACTAACAGGAAGTAAGAAGAATACAGCCCGGGGACCGAACACCTGTACCGGAGCTCCGGGGGCTCGTTGGCAGGTAAGATAAAGTGCGTTTTATTTTGCAGCCTGGATAGGATAAAATGAGAAAATTGCGCACCGGATACTCCTTTAATAGCCAGCCGCGGCTATTGCCGCATGCTGGCTATTAGTGGCGGCCCCCGGCTACTGAAATCAGCCGGGGGTCGCATAGTACGGAGTGGGCACGAGTCGGAGCCCGCTCCATAGCCGTGTCAGATCCGGCCTGCCCGGTTCCACAAATGTGGAACTTTTATCTCCTGATGCCCAAGACATGACATGCTGTTCCGGGCGTCCGCAGATAAAAATTCCACATCCCTAAAAGAATCGATTCAAAAATATTTTGAAACGATTCTGTATCGGCAAATGAAAAAATCGCGATTATCGCGAGAATCGATTTTTTCTTACATCCCTAGGCGACACCCAGGTCGCTACCCCTAACACGGCTCGACCACACAGGTAGCTGGGCAAGGCGAGGTACAGGGGGATAAGGCAGAGGCGTAGTCAAACGTAGCAGAAGGTCAAGGCAGGCGGCAAAGGTGCAAAGTCAAATAACGTAGCGGAAGGTCTGGATACACGGGCAAGACTAACAGGCTATATAGAATGCTTAATCTCAGGCTAGGGGCACTGAAGATCCGGCAGGGAAGTGTGGGAGGTGCAGTGCTTTATTAGGTAGTGTCAGGTGCACACAGTAATTAAGGGCGTACTGGCACGTTAAATCTCAGAGCACCGGCGCGCACGCGCCCTAGGAGCTGAGACACGGGAGCGGAAGCAACATGGGGTGAGTGACGGGCCGGGATTCGCATGCGAAGAACTGAAGAAATGGGCCACACAAATATATGCTTACATTCTACAATATATTAGAGTTGGCAAAATATAGAATTATAAATATACAAAGACGGCCAGGCATAGCACAGCATACAGGATGGAGGCAGGGAAGCTCTGCCTCCATTGCGCACAAGACTGACTTCGCATACTAGCAATGTGGGGCAATACCTAGAAAATGGAAAGACCAATTTTTGTATACATGCACTGTACCCTAGTGTATTGGGTTTAGTGCGAGTAAACAGCCTGTCAGTTTCCCTTTAATTATATACCGTACCCCCCTTAATTCCCTATATACTGTGCCACCATTCATCTATTAATTCCCTATATACTGTTCCACCATTAATGAACTATATACTGTGCCACTATTATTTAACTATACTGTGCCACCACAAAGGGTGCGTTCACACGTGCGTATTTTCTGCTGCAGATCTGCTGCAGATTTGCTTTAGCAGATTTCTGTTCCCATTGTCAATGGGAAGCAAAATCTGCAGCAGATCTGCAGCAAAAATAGGCACATGTGAACGCACCCTAAGGATCTATACACAGTGCCAGCATACATAAAAAATATAATGTTCCAATATAATGAAATATATACTGTGCTTCCATAAATTCCCTATATACTGTGCTTACATTCCTTTATTAATTCCCTAATAATGTGCTTCATACAATAAATACAAGCACATAACATAAAGGCACATACAGTACATAGGTAATATACACACATACAAAGAGACATGTTGACACATATATACAGATACAAATATACATTAAGAAACATAAATACACAGACACACATATAACATGGAATATATACTAAAAGATATAGCCAATAAGCACATCATACATACAGGTACACACATACAATCACTCACAGATATATACACACACATACATAGATTCACTTGCTCATATATATACACACACACACACATACATACCGTATATACTCGAGTATAAGCCGAGTTTTTCAGCACGATTTTTCGTGCTGAAAACACCCCCCTCGGCTTATACTCGAGTGAACTCTCCACCCGCAGTGGTCTTCAACCTGCGGACCTCCAGAGGTTTCAAAACTACAACTCCCAGCAAGCCCGGGCAGCCATCGGCTGTCCGGGCTTGCTGGGAGTTGTAGTTTTGAAACCTCCGGAGGTCCGCAGGTTGAAGACCACTGCGGCCTTCGACATCATCCAGCCCCCTCTCACCCCCCTTTAGTTCTGAACAGTACTCACCTCCGCTCGGCGCTGGTCCGGTGCTGCAGGGCTGTCCGGTGAGGAGGTGGTCCGGTGGGATAGTGGTTCCGGGCTGCTATCTTCACCGAGGAGGCCTCTTCTAAGCGCTTCGGGCCCGGCCCCAGAATAGTCACGTTGCCTTGACAACGACGCAGAGGTACGTTCATTGCCAACGTACTTCTGCGTCATTGTCAAGACAACGCCTCTATTCCGGGCCGGAAGCACGGAGAAGAGGCGCCCCCGGTGAAGATAGCAGCCCGGAAACACTATCCCACCGGACCACCTCCTCTCCGGACAGCCCTGCAGCACCGGACCAGCGCCGAGCGGAAGTGAGTACTGTACAGAACTAAAGGGGGGTGAGAGGGGCTGGATGATGTCGAAGGCCACAGTGGTCTTCAACCTGCGGACCTCCGGAGGTTTCAAAACTACAACTCCTACAACTACTACAACACACACACACAGATTCACTTGCTCATATATATACACTATGTGGCAGTATGGCAAGGAAAGGGTGCATTTCCTTGGCTCACTCTGCAGAAGCTCTCACCTGCTTCTTAACTAATGAGGCAGGAGGGAAGGGAGGTGTATATGAGATGAAGACTCAGTGTAATGGGGGCTCTTCCTAGGAGACAGCATGTGGGCTGTAGGGAAGAGACAGAGCCTGCTGAGGAGTACACAGCCCGAGCTATGAGGGGCTCAAAGAGTGTGACATGAATTGTGAGTAGAAGGTTGCAGGGGACATATGTTTAACCGGCTGAGGGAAGCTCAGCGGTTGTTAGTCAGGACAAGCTGATCTGTTTAGTCAGTGACCAGACGGTCTAGGATTTTGTTTTGTTCCTGCTTTTTGTTTATTTCTTTCCCTGCAACCTGTCTAATAAAACTGGCAAGGTGCCAGATTTGCATTATAAGTGTTTGTTTGCTGGTTTATTGAGAAGAAACGCATCCTGTGGCGTGGTCCAAGACGATCCCAGAGCTAATCCCCAAGACGGATCGTCACAACATATACATAGATTCACTTGCTCATATATATATACACACATACATACACACATACATAGATTCACTTGCTCATATATATATACACACACACACACATACATAGATTCACTTGCTCATATATATACACATATACATAGATTCACTTGCTCATATATATATATATATATATATATATAAACACACACACACACACATACATAGATTCACTTGCTCCCATATATAGGCACATACATAGAGATAGACACACACACACACATATATACACCTCACACTGACATACAGTCACTCAATATATACACAGTCACTTACACTAAGGCCCCAGCCATCCCTCTCTGCACAGGCACATACATAGAGATGCATGCACGCACACATATGTATACATACACACACACTGACATACAATCACTCACATATATTTACAGTTACTTACAGTAAGGGCTGCATAGACTGAAGTTTGTGGCCGGACATGCTGTGGGCGGGGCTTCTCTCTGCCTCCTCTGCTCCTGTCTCCTCCATGTGGAGAGAAGCAGAGAAATGGCAGATAATGACAGGGTAAGTTGCGCCCCCTTGCTGCAGGGAGGGCACAGCACCCTCCATTAAACCACATACAAATCTCCCCAGCAATGGATCCTTTTTACTTCACCTGTCACCCTGAGTCTGCAGCTCCTTTTGTGAGGGCACTAGAGGGGCAGGAGAGGAAAAGAGCAGGGGCTCCAGCCCCCTTTTACCCCTATGTGTGCACGTCCCTGCTGCCTGCCAGTGTAAAAGTGGCAGACAGCATATAACTGCAATGCTTTGGAATACTAAGTATTCCAAAGCATAAAAAAAAGTGTAAAGAAATATAAAATAAAATTGTAAAAATAAATGTAAAAACAATAAGTATATAGGTCAAACTCAGGCAATCTCCTTTATCAGGGAGTCATGTCCGTATGGGCGCATCTTTCCTCTTCTCTTTCTCATACTATCTCTCCTCTTCTTCCTGCGAGCCTTATACCTTTAGCCGTTGGGAGTCACTCACCTGTTTTCCAGTCAATGTGGGACGGTTTCAGTAGTCTCACGGTAGCTCAATTTTTTAAAGAAGGAGTGGCCCCTCAGATTGACACTCTTGAATCATTTTTACCTTTGCGGAGGCTGTCTTTTTTACACCATAGGCATTTCACTCACTGCTGTGCACTTTTCGCATCACGATACCTACCATTAAGAGAGCTCACAACTTTTGAGAAACTTTCCATGTCTAACCCTCACCCTCGGCAGCGTAGTCTGACCATATGTCAAAAAATGATAGCAACTACTAAGTGCCAATCTCCACCTCATTACATTGCCTCATGGGCATAGGAACTGAATAGGTCGTTTACTGAGGAAGAAATTGCAGGGATCTTACGTAATTCCCACAGGTTTTCCCGATTCATTAGGCTACAAGAATCCCATTACAAAGTATTATCACGTTGGTACAGAACTCCTGAGTTTTTGTATAATCATGGTTTGTCTGAATCTAACCTCTGCTGGAGGTGCACACAACATGTAGGATCACACCTACACATCTCGGACATGCCCGGTAATAGCTTCTTTCTGGAAAGAGGTTAACGATGTGATTAATTCTTTAGTGAAGGATAAAATTACTCTTACTCCTGAGGGTGTCCTATTGGGTCTCTTGGCAGGCAGTTTCTCCCCGATTAAACATTCCATGATAGCTCATATGATCGCAGCGGCAAAATCGTTAATCCCGCTACATTGGTTGCAAAAGAACCCTCCAACGATTCAAGAGTGGATCACAAAGGTCCAACAGGTGTGTAGATTCGAAGAAATTTCTTATTGATCCACAAGATCACATGATTAATTTTTAAATATATGGCGACCCCGGCTTCTTTCACCTTTAGGGACACATTGAGTCATACCGAGACATTAACTGATGGTGTAGGCTTTTCATTGGCTGTCGGCATTACAAAATTCCCAAACACACGATTTTTTTAAATAAAAATACATGTATTAAAGAAATATAATGAAAAATAAAAATGCATAATGTGTAGGATCACACAGCGCACATCCGCAGCCTATTACATGCTGCGGATGCCCCCCAGCAGTCACAATATTGAGCTCCCTGCGGCTGGGTAGCTTTGTGTCCACTCAATGTGTCTCGCCGGCAGCAGTGATCTCGCCCTTGTGACTGCCTGGGGGCATCCGCGGTGTGAAATAAGCCACGGATGTGCTCTATGTGACCCTATATTGCGTCCTGTTCATACTGCGTTTCAGAAGTATGTCACAGCCACGCGTCACTACTAGCCGACCAGGGACCGATCAGAGCGGTGCCTGGGCCAGCCAATACACTTGTAAGGGTGCGGTATTGTTCTGACAGCTCTGATCCTTTGCAGGCATGGGGTAGGGTCTATAATTCATATAATGATGCCCTGAAAGCCAAAGGGGGCTCCTCTCCTTCTTGGTCCTACAAGGCAGTGAGGCATCCAGATATGGACTAAGTAGGGGTACTGCCCAGCCCGGGACGAACAGCGTGACAAAATATTGGCACATTTCCTCCATTTCAAAAGCAACTTACCAAAATGATGTCCCATAAATAAAGTATTTGTGGGAAAAAAAGCTAATTTCTATTTTTTCCACTGACTTTGAAATAATTTTAGCCACACAATAAGAGCTCAACGTACTTACTTTTGCCCTAGTGAATACTTTAGGGGGTGTAGTTTGAAAATGGGGTCACTTCTGGGGGTGTATTATTTTTCTGACAGCTAGAATGCTTTGCAAGATGAAGTGCGGCCTATAATTTGTATAATGATTTCCTGAAAGCCTGGGGCTCCTCTCCTTTTGGGTCCCACCATGTGGCCATGCAACCAAATATGGCCGAAGCGGGGGTATTACCGAACACGGGACAAACAGCGTACTAAAATATGGGGCGCATTTTCTACTTTTCAGATGCAATGTACAAAAAATATGTCCCACAAATGATGCATTTGTGAAAAAAAAAAGGAAGAAAATTTAATTTTTCCACTGATTTTGTAACTATTCCAGCCACACAAAAAGGACTCAAAGTACTCACTTTTGGTGTAGGTGAATACTTTAGGGGGTGTTGTTTCCAAAATGGTGTCACTTGTGGGGGTTCTGTATGGTTCTGGCAGCTAAAACCCTTTGCAGGCATGAAGTGAGGCCCATAATCCATCGGGCCTAAAATGATGCCCTGAAAGCCAAATGGTGCTCCTTTCCTTCTGGGTCCTACCACGTGGCCAAGGAACTAAATATGGCCTAAACGGGGGTATTTCCAAACACAGGCTGAGCAGCTCAATAAAATATAGGGTGCATTTCTTTCAATATCAGAAGCTATGTACCAAAAATATGTCCCACAAATGATACATTTGTGAAAAAAAGCAAATTTTGAATTTCTAAGGCTGACTTTGTAATAATTCCTGCCAAAAAACGATGGTGTTAAAATACTCACTGTACCCCCACTGTTTAATTAAAAACAAAAGAAATGCTTTCAAAATAAAGACATCGGAAAGTATATGTTTCATAAACTATTTGGTCAGAAAGTATAAATATTTGCAACCTATTAGTGTTAAAATAGCGAAAAATCTAAATTTTTAAAAAAAATTCATGATTTTTTGCATTGAAAAAATAAAACTACAAATGATATCGGCTTACTTTAACTATGTACATGAAGGACAACTTGTGACAAAAAAGCAATGTCAGAATTATCGTGATTGGCAAAATGTTACCAGAGTTATTCTATAATAAAGACAGACATCCCCGATTAAGAAAAACAGGCTTGGTCTTTCAGGGGCGTACAGGTTTACTTGTGTTGGTCCATAAGGGGTTAAATGCCGTATTTTTGTTGTTTCTTGTCCCCTTAACATTTTTATTCATCCATATTGGTTTTCTTTTATTTCTGACCATTTTATTCCAATCAGGTATATACCTCTTACAGTGAGAATTTAAGATATTTTTAAAAGTCTCCCATTTAGTGTCATTATTCTTGTTTATGAGGAAATTATCCCAATTTATATTGTTAAGGGCTTCTCTGAGTTGATCAAATTTTGCCTTCCTAAAGTTCATTGTTTTTGTGACACCTCGAGAGATTCCCTTATTGAAGAACAAGTTATAATATATTATATTATGATCAATATTTCCTAGGTCTCCTTCTACTTGCACGTTAGTTACTCTGTCAGGTCTGTTTTGTGTTTGGTGGCTTACAGCAAACCCCTATATATTTCTACCCATATTGACTCCACATTATCGTTTCCTATGTCATAATTTTCCTCAGACATCAACCACCCCAGTTCCTCTGTTTTATTGGACAGACTACTGGGATTAGTCAACATGCAATTTAAAGGTGTTGTTACGCCGAGCGCTCCGGGTCCCTGCTCCTCCCCGGAGCACTCGCGGCGTTCACCTCCGTGCAGCGCCCCGGTCAGACCCACTGACCGGGAGCGCTGCACTACTGTCTCCGGCGGGGATGCGACCCGCGTAGCGGGACGCGCCCGCCCGCGGCTCGCATCCCAGTCTCCTCACCTGCCCCGTCCTCCGTCCGCTCAGTCCCGGCGCGCGCGGACCCACTTCCTAGGGCGCGCGCGGGCCGGCTCTCTGAGATTTAAAGGGCCGATGCGCCATTGATTGGCGCCTGGCCCAATCAGTACCTGCACCTGTGTCCAGGCTTATTTAAACCCACTTTCCCTTCCTGTCCTGTCCGGATCTTGTTGCCTAGTGAAAGCGTTTTGTGTATGTTCCTAGCTGTGTTCAAGACCTAGCTGTGTTCAAGTTCCTAGCTGTGTTCAACCTGCTGTTGCCCCTGACTACTACCCTTGCTGCCTGCCCTGACCTTCTGCTACGTCCGACCTTGCTCTTGCCTTGTCCTTCTGTACCACGCCAGTCTCAGCAGTCAGTGAGGTTGAGCCGCTACCGGTGGACACGACCTGGTTGCTACCACCGCAGCAAGACCATCCCGCTTTGCGGCGGGCTCTGGCGAATACCAGTAGCAACTTAGAACCAGCCCATCGGTATGGTCCACGCCAATCCCTCACTGACACAGAGGATCCACCACCAGTATCCTCACAGTATACCCATCCGGATCCTGACAGTAGATCCGGCCATGGATCCCTCTGAGGTGCCGATGCCAAGTCTCGCTGACCTATCCAGGTGGTCGCCCAGCAATCCCAACAGATCGCCCAACAAGGACAGCAGCTTCTGCCACAGCTACAGCAACCATCTTCTCCACCAGCTCCTGCACCTCCTCCGCAGCGAGAGGCCGCTCCTAGCCTCCGCCTGTCCCTGCCGGACAAATTTGATGGGGACTCTAAACTCTGCCGTGGTTTCCTGTCTCAATGTTCCCTACACTTGGAGATGATGTCGGACCAATTTTACACAGAACTGTCTAAGGTGGCTTTCGTGGTTAGTCTCCTGTCTGGAAAGGCCTTGTCATGGGCCACACCGCTCTGGGACCGCAATGACCCTGTCACTGCCACTGCCCAGTCCTTCTTCGCTGAAGTTCGTAGTGTCTTCGAGGAGCCAGCCCGGGCCTCCTCTGCCGAGACTGCTTTGTTGAACCTAGTCCAAGGAAGTTCTTCCGTAGGCGAATACGCCATCCAGTTTTGTACCCTCGCCTCAGAGCTATCCTGGAACAATGAGGCCCTCTGCGCGACCTTCAAGAAAGGCTTATCCAGCAACATCAAAGATGTACTGGCCGCACGAGAAATTCCTGCTAACCTGTCTGAACTTATCCATTTGGCCACCCGCATCGACATGTGTTTTTCTGAAAGACACCAGGAGCTCCTCCAGGAAAAGGACCTTGATCTCTGGGCACCTCTCTCCCAGAATCCTTTGCAATCTACCCCTGTGCCTCCCGCCGAGGAGGCTATGCAAGTGGATCGGTCTCGCCTGACCCATGAAGAGAGGTCTCGTCGCCGAGATGAAAATGTATGCCTGTACTGCGCTAGTACCGAACATTTCCTAGTGGACTGCCCTATTCGTCCCCCGCATCTGGGAAACGCACGCACGCACCCTGTTCACGTGGGAGTGGCGTCTCTTGGTGTGAATTCTGCTTCTCCACGTTTCACTGTGCCTGTGCGGATTTCTCCTTCCGCCAACTCCTCCTTCTCAGCTGTGGCCTCTGGTTCTGCAGGAAATTTTATTTTAGCCTCTTTTGTTAATAGGTTCAGCATCCCAGTAACCAGTCTCGTCAAACCGCTCTCTATCTCTTCTGTTAACGGAGAAAAATTGGACTGCACTGTGCGCTACCGCACTGAACCCCTGCCCATGAGCATTGGACTTCACCATGAAAAAATTTAATTTTTCGTTCTGCCTAACTGCACCTCTGAAGTTCTTCTCGGCCTGCCGTGGCTCCAACGATCAAAAATTGGGGTCCTTCTTGTCACAAACGATGCCTCAAATCTGCTCCCACTTGTCTAACCCCTGAGGTTCCACCTTTACAGGGCCCTCCCAAGGCTTACCAGGGCTTTTCTGATCTTTTCTGCAAAAAGCAAGCAGAGATCTTACCTCCTCATAGCCTCCTTCCTGGTACCACTCTGCCCCGTGGCAAGCTTCACCCTCTGCCCCCCTCCCCATTCCCACTTCTTCTGGAGTTCCTGCTGTAGATGAAGTAACACAGGACTTCTCCGTTATCTGGAAGGAGACTCAAGAGTCGCTCCCACTGGCCTCGTCTCGTATGAAGGGACAAGCAGATAAAAAGAGGGGGAGACCTAAGGGGGGGGGTACTGTTACGCCGAGCGCTCCGGGTCCCACCATTATCCTCACAGTATACCCATCCGGATCCTGACAGGTGTATGTTTTTTCTTCCTATGAAGCCTATCCCTATTAACTATTCTAACTCCTCCCTCCGCTCCACCCCCAAGTACATTAACCCCTTAAGGACCCGGGCTTTTTCCGTTTTTTCATTTTCAATTTTTCCTCCTTAACTTTAAAAAATCATAACTCTTAAAAATTTTCACCTAAAATTATATATAATGGCTTAATTTTTGCGTCACTAATTCTACTTTGTAATGACATTAGTCATTTTACCCAAAAATCTACGGTGAAACTGGAAAAAAAATCAATGTGCGACAAAATTGATGAAAAAACACTATTTTGTAAGTTTTGGGGGCTTCTATTTTTACGCTGTACATTTTTTGTCAAAAATGATACCTTATCTTTATTCTGTAGGTCCATACGGTTAAAATGATACCCTACTTGTATAGGTTTGAATTTGTATCACTTCCGAAAAAAATCATGAATACATGCAGGAAAATTTATACGTTTAAAATGGTCATCTTTTGACCCCTATAACTTTTTTATTTTTCTGTGTTCAGGGCGCTTTGAGGACTCATTTTTTGCGCCGTCATCTGAAGTTTTTAGCGGTACCATTTTTGTTCTGATCAGACTTTTTGATCACTTTTTATTCACTTTTTTGTGGTATAAAAAGTGATCAAAAATGCGCTATTTTGGACTTTGGAATTTTTTTGCGCGTACGCCATTGAACGAGCGGTTTAAAAAGCGGTATATTTTTATAAATCGGACATTTCCGCACGCGACGATACCACATATGTTTATTTTTATTATTATTTACATAATGTTTTTTTTATTTTTGGAAATGCCGGGTGATTTAAACTTTTATTAGGGGAAGGGATAATTGAAAGGGTTAATGATTTTTTTACACTTTTCTTATGCAACATTATAGCTCCCATAAGGGGCTATAACATTGCATTTACTGATCTTTTACACTGATTGATCCATCTCCATAGGAATGGATCAATCAGTGTTTTAGGCGATTGAATGCTCAAGCCTGGATCTCAGGCTTGAAGCATTCATTCGGCGATCGGACAGCACAGGAGAAGGTAAGAAGACCTCCTCCTGTGCTACAGCTGTTCGGGATGCCGCGATTATACCGCGGCGATCCCGAACAGCTCCCTGAGCTAGCCGGGCACTTTTACTTTCGTTTTTAGCCGCGCGGCTCAGCTTTGAGCGCGCGGCTAAAGGGTTAATAGCGCGCGGCACAGCGATCAGTGCCGCGCGCTATTAGAGGCGGGTCCCGGCTTCACTATGACGCCGGGCCCGCCGCGATATGATGCGGGGTCACCGTGTGACCCCGCGTTATATCGCAGGACCGGGACCCATGACGTATGCATACGTCATGGGTCCTTAAGAGGTTAATAAGTACCCTCTCGCTATCTACACTATCTTCCCCCTCTACATTGTAGGTTCCCTCCCCTCAGTCCCTAGTTTAAACACTCCTCCACCCTTCTAGCCATCTTCTCCCCAAGCACAGCTGCACCCTCCCCATTGAGGTGCAGCCCATCCCTACAGTAGAGCCGGTATCCGACAGCAAAGTCGTCCCAGTTCTCCATGAACCCAAACCCCTCCTTCCTACACCAGCTTCTGAGCCACTTGTATACCTCCCTAATCTCCCGCTGCCTCTCTGGTGTGGCTCGTGGTACAGATAATATTTCAGAAAATATTAACTTTGAGGTCCTTGCCTTAAGCTTGCGGCCTAAAGCCCTGAAATAATTTTTAAGGACACTCCACCTACCTCTTACTTTGTCATTGGTGCCAATATGTACCATGACTGCTGGGTCCTCTCCAGCCCCACCCAGGAACCTGCCAAACTCGAGCGACAGGAAGACAACACACTGTTCAGAGATCCCTGTCTTTGTGACAGATTGCCCTGTCCCCCTAATAAATGAGTCCCCCACTACCAGTACCTGTCTGGCCTGCCCTGCACTCCTCCCTCCCTCCTTACTGGAGCAGACAACCCCCTGGCGGTCAGAGGCAGAGTCCTTCTGCAGTACTGCTAGCTCTGAAATGGCATGCCCCTCATCTGCCAACCGGACAAACTTGTTGGGGTGTGCCAGATCAGGACTAGCCTCCCTGGCCCTTTTCCCTCTACCACGTTTTCTAACTGTAACCCAGCTAGCTGCCTGACTGTCCTGCACCTCCGTCCCACTATCCTTCCCCACCTCTACCCCAGAGAGTACTTGCTCAGTGACCAGGAGACTCATCTCCAAGTTGTCAATGCATCTCAGTGTTGCCAGTTGCTTCTCTAGATCCAGGATCTGGGCTTCCAAATGAACAACTCACACACATCTCGCACAACAATATGCACCCAGGACTGCCTTTTCCAACATGGAGGCCATACCTGATTTGGGGATTGCAAAAATTATCAGTAAAAAAACAATAAATTATTTCAATTAAACTCCCTTAATTTTAAGTCCCCTCACTTTTATACTTACACTCACTTGTATACTTCCCACTCTTGTATACAGACACACAATCACTATCTCAGACAATCGCTTAGTATACTTTCTTTTATAGTTACCAGACACCACCTCTCTCTTCCACTGCCTGGAAGTGAATGCAAAGGGATATCCGGCTGCAAACAGATGCAATTTATCAGCTTCTAATTAACTACTCCGCCCATTCTCCACCTGTATTCCTCCCAGACAGAGAAAGGGTGCATTTACACCACGTTTTTGCAATACAGTTCCTGTATCAGGTTTTCAATAAAAAAACGGATTCCTTAAATCACTACTAAACTGCTTCAAAACGTGTGTACAAATTTTAACCCATATACAGTTAAAAACCATATACGGTTTGAAAAATTATGTCCGGTTGCATCCATTTTTTAAGAAAAAAACATATACGTTTTTAACTTTTCACTCCATTATGAATAAAGTTTTACTTGTTTGATTAAAATTCCAAGAAAAAAACTGTGCAAAGTTAAAAACCGTATGGTGAAAACCAGATGGAACCATATGCACATACGTCCTCTATGGTTCCCATTGACTCTCATGTTTAAAAAAACGTAAACGGTTTTCCACCCGGACCAAAAATCGTGGTAGGCTACGGTTTTGGGTATGGGAAAAAAACTGACAAAACCGTACAAGATGCAAAACGGATGCAACCGGATGCATTGTTTGGCAAACGTTTTTTTGCATATGGAGTCATTGCATATGGTTGTCAATACGGTTCCACACGGTGTTCAAATTGAAAACATATACGGGAACTGTATTGCAAAAACATGGTGTGAATGCAGCCAAAGAAAAAAATAAACTCACAGAAATGCACTCAATGCTCACAATTATCGGCTCCATTTGTGTCCCTATATCGTTGTGGGACAACAACAATATATCTTTGTGGGACCTACAACAGTATATGGGGCAGTATAGTGGTCAATAGCAATATATGGGGGTGGTTTAGGGGCCTACAACTATATATGGGGAAGTATAGGAGCCTACAACTATATATGAGGCAGTATAGGTGCCTACAACTATTAATGGGGGCAATTAAAAGGCCCACAACAAAATAATCATGTCCTTTTTTGCTATACCGATGTCCCATTTTTGTCTTAAAGAAATATGGTCAGCCTAGAGAGATATGCTGAGTTCATCTTTCATTAAGGGGCTTTGAAAACAGTAAATAGACAAAAGCCCTTTCTCTCCAAAAGCCAGAATTTGAGATTCCACCCTGTATAACTGTGTGTCTAAAATGCAGTATTGACTGTGGTGTTAGTTGACAGAAAATTTCTCAACAAGCCAAATGATGTGCCATTACCTCTTATGGCAAGAAAGGCATTAAGAAAGAGGCCAGAGGTGGCTTTCTGCTATTGAAACTGTATTATAACTGAGATTGCTTGAAAATCTTAAAGTCAAATTCTTGTTTTAGAAATCTGCTTTGTATAAAAAGAAAATCCCACCCATGACCATAGATTTTTTCGTACATCTTCCACTTTGACAAGTATTAAATCTTGCACATATTTACTATAAATAGCATTTATGTATTAAGAAGCCAACTTGTATTTTATGTCTAATACTACTTTAAAAGACATGTTGAGTTCATAACCTAGATCACAATGCCTGATTTCTGAGGAAATATTTGGCTTTCGGCATCCTTATTTCCTGACAAATGAACCACTTAAAGAAAATGTAGATTAAAGCAACAGACAAGGAAACATGTCTGGCAAGCCTGGCAGACCAGTCTGAAGTTAATCTGAGCTGGCACCCCTTTAGGGTTAATTTCCTTGAGTTGTGTTCCAATATTCTTTGTAGCCAAATACAACTTGTTTCCCTTTACTTTTCAAAAATGTATGTGTTGATTCATAAAGCGGCTACATGTCAAGCAAGCAAAACATCCATCAAAAAGTCGGCGCAGATTTTTATAGAAAAACCAAAAGGTAGACACTGTATTTGGAGCCAAAATGTTAAAATTCTCATGTGTGTTTTATTAAGTACAAATGTTTACACTGTAACAATAAATACTTTTTAATACTTAGTAACTAGCTGTCTACGGGTTCTATTACGTATGTCAGTCCAACTCCAAGGGTATGCAACAATGCGTGACCCCTTCTATCAGAAGCACTACAAAATCCACTGTACTTTAGAGAAGTCACTCATTCATATAAGCAACTCTAAAGGCAACAGAGGGAATGGAATAGAAATGCAATAGTTACAGAATAAGGTGAGGCAAAGCCATCCTTTATCCCCCATATTGAGGTGTGAAAATACAAACAAGGTCAAGATCCAAATTGAGATTTAGCAAAGCAATACAGCTATACAGGTTGGCATACAACAAAGAGGACTGTGGAGACCCCAATCATTCTTCCAACTACAAAAGTAAAACATTCCATCCCAGCAATTCCCTTAGAAACCCAGAAAAACTCAACACAACTGAAAAGTCTACAAGAGCTGTCCAAATGAAGGCCAGGAAACAACAAACCTAGAGAATAAATAAGATATATGTCATAAATGTCTGTCCTACTGTTAATAGTATATCATTCCTTCTATCTACAAATAGTAAAGGCACTCATACAGATGTGATAGCTGGCAGCAGTATGTTTGTTTAACTGTTTCTCCCCATACATACAGAACATTAGGCTCAGCATTCATGTGTTCTGAAGGGTAAGAGGGAAGAAGAGCCCCTACCAGACTCCTCTGCCAGTGGCTTAGCCTCTCATGAACAAAAAAATCAGCCAGTTGGCATGTCTGATTTTCCTCACCCTTGACTTCATCGGGAGGGGGATAGTCAGGAGGACTCAACACACTTTTGACGCTCAGTAGGCTTCACCAAAATCAGCTGATATGTTTTAATGTTATAAATGGGTATGGGGGGGGGGGGGGGGTGCTTTAGGCTGAGCCATGTGTACACAGCCTTATCAGTTCCCTAATACAGATCTTGTTGATCTGCCACCCATCCCTTATTATACAGGGAGATGTGTAGTTGACAAGAGATGGATTTTAAAACATGTAAGAACAAAGTGATCTGCCAAAAATAGAAAAGTCTAGGTGACACAATCCTATTTAGAAGGGCTCATGCAACTTTATGATAGTTCTACAATACAACTACTGAACAAGCCCTAAGTAAGAGAGATAATAAAATACTAGCCGGGGACAAATTAGCTAAGAACAGCACGAGAGCCAAGAACTAAACAAACAGATCTCATTCTTGAACAGAGACATTTTATAGTAAATGATACTAAGGTCATATTTTATGTATGTTATTTCTGTGACGTAAAAAAAACAACACATGAAACTGATACTTAAAAGATGAAAATTCTTGCAGACAGAAAAAGATCATATCTGTGCTGATTTTCTCTAGGCTTAATTCGCACACAAAAAATGGGTTGTTTTTTTCTGCCTCAGACAGAGCCTTCTACCAACCACAGCTTAAAGGGGTACTCCAGAGGAAAAATAATGTTTTAAAAACAACTGGTGCCAGAAAATTATACAGATTTGTAAATTACTTACTATTTGTAAAAATCTTGTATTTGTAAAAATCTTGTATTTGTAAAAATCTTGTATTTGTAAAAATCTTAAAGGGGTACTCCGGTAGAATTATTATATTTTTTTTTTATGAACTGATGCCAAAAAGTTAAACAGATTTGTGAATTACTTCTATTAAAAAATCTTTACCCTTTCAGTACTTTTTAGCAGCCGTATGCTACAGAGGAAATTATTTTCTTTTTTAAATTATTTTTTTTCTTGTCCACAGTGCTCTCTTCTGACACCTCTGGCCATGTCAGGAACTGTCCAGAGCAGCATAGGTTAGCAATGGCGATTTTCTCCTGCTCTGTACAGTTCCTGATTCGGACATCAGGTGTCAGCAGAGAGTACTGTGGACAAGACAAAAAAGAAATTAAAAAAGAAAAGAATCTCCTCTGTAGCATACAGCTTCTAAAAAGTACTGGAAGGGTAAAGATTTTTTTAATAGAAGTCATTTACAAATCTGTTTAACTTTATGGCACCAGTTGATTTGAAAATAAGTGTTTTCCACCAGAGTACCCCTTTAAGTCTTCCAGTACTTTTCAGCTGCTGTATGCTCCAGAGGAAGTTGTGTAGTTCTATCTAGTCTGACCACAATGCTCTCTGCTGCCACCTCTATTCGTGTCAAGAACTGTGTTTTCACCTTCTTGCTGCTCCTCTTGGTTACAGAGATTTAGGGATTTTACTATATTGTTGACTATCTACACTTTTGACTTAATTGTCATATAGGTAGGAACTACAGGGGGTGATACTATGAAGTTCCCATCCATCTAACTATTCAGGTATAAGCAGATAGTCAACCAAACTTCACAACCCATATGTCTCAAGAACCTGGGGGTGTCAAAAAACTTAAAAGGTGGTATAAAAACGAAATTTTTTAGTATTGACCATAGCTCCTCTTCCCACTTCTTTACAAGAAAAGTTTATGAAAATGTTGGCATACAACTGTTCACATACAACATCACTGTCATGAGCAAACACCACAGTGTTCAGAATTATGAAAAATGTAGTCTCTGACTCTTCACCATTTTGTGAAAGAAAAATGCATATATTTTCATTAAATAAATCAAAATAATAAAGTGAATTAAATTGGCATGTTAAGTCATCTATAGTATAGCATATATATGAATATATCATAAGAGAGGGTCTAAAGTGGTTTGATGTTCCACCTCTAGAAGTGGCAGAACAAAACCGTGTGATTTATACACAGAAGAATCTAACCACGGGCTACAAAATAATGATGAACTTTAACAACCCTTTCATCCAATTATACCCAATGGCTGGCACAGAAACCCTTAGGGCATTTTTAAATTGGAAACAAAATCATTTTAATTTGACAAGATAGTCTAAATTAAATCAAGCATAATGCATCACATGGACAGCAGGCTCTTCTCAGAACAGAGGGCATATATCTGGCTACAATGAGCTATACAGGTCAATCAGGGACAATCATAGCCAAAAAACTTACGGAAGGATTCCATTTCTTAGACACCCACCATATAGACTAATAACACCACATGAGAAGCCCTTTAAGGCTGCAGTCACAAATTAAGTTTTTGTTGGTGTTTTTTAAGCAAAACATGGATCCAAAAAAGACATTGTAAATATTAGTCTATATGCTATTCCATCTTTTTTGGGTTCACCAATACTGTATGTGTGATATCAGCCAACAGCACAGAAAATGGCTGTTCAGCCAACAGGTATCTCTCCTGCACATGCATGCATGGCTTGGTTAAAGGGGCAAAGGATAGGGGATAAGAAGTCTGATTGCGGAAGTCCCTCCTCCTCCTATAGACATGAATGGAGGGGGCATACCGTGACATCACAAACACAGAAGCTCCAAGCTTCCGTGTTCTGAAAGCTTGAAGCTTCCGTGTTTGTGACGTCACACCACGCCCCCTCCATTCATATCTATGGGAAGGGGCGTGGCAGCTAGTACTTAGCCATCACACCTCCTCTCATAGACATGAATGGAGGGGGTGTGGTGGCTGTAGTCGCCAGTCATCCGGCAGATAAAGCTGCTTACATATAACTCTGGCAGAAGCTTAGCTTCCCAAGAACAAATGGATTGGGCAGCTAAAATTGAACATGCCTGATCCTTCTCCCTCCAATCTGGGGGAAAGTCAGGAGGCTCCCATATACATTGGACCACAGGCTGATCCCACCAAAATTGTCAGGTTTATTTATCTTTATGGCTAGCTTCAGAGTAAAGGAAAGGTACAAAGCAAATGCTCTTTTAGGCCTCATGCACATGGCCATGTTGTGAAACTGCATAATAGAGCCATACACATTCCGTGCACTACCCTTTGCTGCCTTATTACAATATCTCAGTAATATGACAAACAATGGAAAATATAACAATTTCTCATAACTTATTTATGAATCCATGAAATAAGTTTCTATGCCTCCATAGGAAATCAGAGCCATTTGAGGGTGCAGTATAAGCCCATAGATTTAATGGGTACCATATTACAGATGGCTCAAGTAGTCAACATTTACCAGCCTAAGTATGTTTTGATCTTTGCACATTACTAATAAGTTGGGACACAGTAAGTGGACCATGATAAAATAAAGTTTTCAATGACATGGGAACCTGTTAATATATAATTATAGCATACTTACTCTGCCTTATATATTGTAATATAACAAGCATTTGCATATTTTTCAGTGCTTTGTACCCACTCCTGGTTTTGGTAAAAATGAGCAAAATGAGGACAAGATTGAGTCTATAAAATCAGCTTGGTGGGAACAACCAGTCTTCTCATGTGCAGTTTTTAACCTAAGATAGGCCTCAGACATCATCAATAACTCCTTACCGGGTAACGTAAACACAGGCATAATAAACATGCAAACTGAATAATAATGTGGGAATCCTGTGAACAGACTGAAATAGTTTCCTGCTTCTCATCCATGTCTACAGGAATTATCCTTCTCTGTGTTTAGACTGTGCACTAACATTGCTTTTATTGCCCAAATTTAGCTTCCTGACTAATGATTTTGACAAATTGCCCCAAAAAATATATAAATACACTTGATTCAGACAGAAACATCTAAAAATTCATAACAGTGCTAATAAATAACATCAAATATGGTTACTTTACCTGAACACCTGACTCCCTGTGCGATGAGACCCCACATGAAATTGGCACAATATTCACACCAGTGTGGACCCCGAAATGTGTGTACCTGTAAAAGAGACTAAAGTTTAGTGACAAAAATCTAGAGAGGAAGCAAGGTATTGCAATAACTCTACTTGAATAAACAAAGTTACAAATAGATGAGAACAAGGGTTATGCTGTACTATGGGAGAACTTCTACTGGTTACCCAGAGCACATGAACCCAATTATACTTCCTACCAATGTTGTTACAGTATTCCATGTGTCCAGTTGTGTATTACTGAGGTCCATTCCATTTAGTGTTAAGGAATGGTAAAAATAAATGGCTAAACTGAGAATTATCCAGAAGGCCAGCAACAGAACTGTATGTCAAGGTAGAACAAGACTAGAGGAAGCATGGAATTCGGAGAGCTAAAATATCCCAAATCATATTTATATATGTCATGAGCAATAATCAGGGGCGGACTGACCGGCCGGTCCGATCAAACTTCGTCTGAGGGCCCGGCCGGGTAAAGGGCCTGCTGCCGCAACTACTGGGCATTCAGTACACTCGTTCTGGATCCCCAGGTTAGCACTGCTTTCAGCTGTTTGCACGGCTGACACATACACAGCTGAAAAGCCTCCTCTCTGTGTGAGAAGCATCTGCGGCCTACACAGAAAGGAAACGTGACCTCTGCCCCCATGCAGCATTGGCACCGATGACGTCACAAATTGGCGCCTGCACTGTGGCGGCTGAAGAACGTGGCAGGTGAAGCTGAGGAGATCGCTGCGTGGGACAGGTGAGAGGTTTTTGTTTTGTTTTTTACTTTTTTTTCAATTTCAACTTGGCAGTGAGGGGACCCCATATATTTGGCCCACATACCTGGCTGCCCCACATACGTGGACCACATACCTGGCTGCTGCCACATACCTGGCTGCCCCTACATACCGGGCCCACATACCTGAACTATCTACCTACCTACCTAGCTACCTAACTACATACCTGGTTACATAACTACCTAACTACCTACATACCTGTCTACCTAACAATATGCCTGTCTACCTACCTACATACCTGGCTGTCTAACTACCTTCCTACATGTCTGGCTGTCTTATTACCTACTTACATACCTGGCTACAGAACTACCTACTTACATACCTGGCTACTTAGCTACCTGGATACCTAAATACCTAATTACATACCTACCTACATACCTGGTTACTTAACTACCTAGCTACCTACCTACATGCATAGCTACCTACCTAGCTGGCAAGTTATCTATCTACATATCTGGCTACCTAACTACATAGTTATCTACCTATCTACCTGCCCTTTTCTGTGCAGGACACCAAGGAGGGCATTATAACTATTCAGGGCCCATAAATGGCATCTGCAGGAAAAACATGTTAGACTCTGCATGTTCCAGCGCCATCCCCTCCTCTGCACAATCTCCTCAAAGAGATGAGTTTTGGCTGTAAGCGATTGTCATGGCGGTCTAAACCGGACGGAGAAAAAAAGGAAAGAAGTCTGTGAGTCCCTAGATAACTGTTATCACTTATAGGATGTATATATCAAATGTACAGATGGTATCTACCTCCATATGGTCCTGAATATAATCACTTATATGATATACAGATCCTGTGTACAGCTGGTAACTACCTCTATATGGTCACTGTATGGACTAACACTGTACGTTAACATGTTTATAATATATATATATATATATATATATATATATATATAAATATATATATATAATTTTATTTTATTTTGTGTATAGGAGTGGGGCATGAGGAAGGATTTGGGTGGGATAGGGGTGTGACAGGTGTGGCCAGGGGTGGAGTCTCGCAGGGGGCTCTTGCATTATTTGGTCCGGGGGCTCTGAGTGTTGTCAGTCTGCCCCTGTCTGCCCCTGTCTGCCCCAGTCTGTGTCATCAGGATTTTGAAGTCCCCCATAGTAAAGTAACAAACTTTGCAATATACAGTACCTGACCTTACTATACCTTGTTAATTCTTTATTTCAACCACTTAACAAATCATGATGGATAAAATTCAATAAGTGATTAGTATAGTATGAGGTTCGTCATATTACAATTGGAGACTGCTTTAGGGTGATGTGTGAACGCTATAGAACTCCTTTTAAGTGTGAAACTCATGCATTGAAAAAACAAACTGCAATTCTCATTGTTAACATATCACTACACAACACCAAACATTCAGATCTCCAAATATCCAAAAGTTTATTGGGGTATGCAGGGTTGTGGAAATCATATCGCCCGATGCCCGGGACATGCAGTTACGAGCGCCAAGCATTAAGGCATTTAGCCCTGCTTCCGGCATGCAGACCCAGACCGACAACCCCCTCTGATTTGAAAAGTACTAGGGCACACAGGGTGTACAGTGGGAATCAAAAGTTTGGGCACCCCAGGTAAAAATTTGTATTAATGTGCATAAAGAAGCCTAGGAAAGATGGAAAAATCTCCAAAAGGCATCAAATTACAGATTAGACATTTTTATAATATGTCAACAAAAGTTAGATTTTATTTCCATCATTTACACTTTCAAAATAACAGAAAACAAAAAAATGACGTCTGCAAAAGTTTGGGCACCCTGCAGAGTTAATATCTTGTACTGCCCCCTTTGGCAAGTATCACAGCTTGTAAACGCTTTTTGTAGTCAGCCAAGAGTCTTTCAATTCTTGTTTGAGGTATCTTTGCCCAATCTTCCTTACAAAAATCTTCCAGTTCTTTGAGATTTCTGGGCTGTCTGTCACACACTGCTCTTTTAAAATCTATCCATAGATTTTGAATTATGTTGAGGTCAGGAGATTGTGAAAGCCATGGCAAAATCTTCAGTTTACGCCTCTTGATGTAATCCCCCGGTTTCGAGGTGTGTTTAGGATCATTATCTATTTGTAGAAGCCATCCTTTCTTTAACTTCAGCTTTTTCACAAATGGCATCAAGTTAGCATCCAAAATTAGCTGAAATGTTATTGAATCCATTTTTTCTTCTACTTGTGAGATGTTCCCTGTGCCACTGGCTGCAATACAACCCCAAAGCATGATCGATCCACCCCCATGCTTAACAATTGGACAGAGGTTCTTTTCATTAAATTCTGTTCCCCTTATTCTCCAAACGTACCTTTGCTCATTCCGGCCAAAAAGTTCAATTTTAACCTCATCGGTCCACAGAACATGTTTCCAAAATGCATCAGGCTTGTCTATATGTTCTTTTGCAAAGTTCAAATGCTGATTTTTGTGGTGAGGACGTAGAAGAGGTTTTCTTCTGATGACTCTTCCATGAAGACCATATTTGTACAAGTATCTCTTTATAGTGTAATAGTGTACCACAACTCCAGTGCCAGATCTTTCTGGAGGGATTGTGCAGTCAAACGTGGGTTTTGAATTGTTTTTCTCACAATCCTGTGAGCTGTTCTGTCTGATATTTTTCTTGGTCTTCCAGATCTTGCTTTAATTTCCACTGTTCCTGATGACTGTCATTTCTTAATTACATTCCGAATAGGATATTGACATCTGCAAACATTTTGCTATATTCTTATGGCTTTCTCCAGCTTTGTGAGCGTCAACTATTTTCAGTTTCAGATTTCTAAAAAACTGCTTAGAAGAACCCATGGTGCTGATTGTTGGGGCAAGGTCAGATGAGTCTGGGCAATTAAAACCTTTGAGATTGACATCACCTGGTCTTCCCAGATGATGATTGAGAACAATCCATGACACTGGCAGGTCTCAGCTTTGCAAAGGGGGCAGTGCATGCTATAAATTCTGCAGGGTGCCCAAACTTTTGCAGACACCATTTTTTTGTTTTATGTTATTCTGAAAGTGTAAATGATGGAAATAAAATCTAACTTTTGTTGACATATTATAAGAATGTCTAATCTGTAATTTGATGCCTTTTGGCAATTTTTCCATCTTTCCTTGGCTTCTTTATGCACATTAATACAAATTTTTACCTGGGGTGCCAAACTTTTGATCCCCACTGTATGTATTGGGCTCCTGACTGAAATCAGCTGGGGTTGCCGCTAATAGCTGGGACGACTATTAACCCCTTAGACTATCAAAGCTAACAGCAGCATTTAAAGGGACATCTAAATACTCCCTGGTGGTCTAGCGGGGTGGATCACAAACACCTCCCCCCCCCCCCCCCAGTGCAATCGCAGGGGAGGAGGTGTGATCCACTGTAGAGGTAGCCGGAGTGCTTACCACTTTTTCCATGGCTGCCGTGGACAAAAAACGGCATAGTCCGGGTACTCTGGTGGAAAACTTTTTTTTTTTAAATCAACTGGTGCCAGAAAGTTAAACAGATTTGTACATTACTTCTATTAAAAAATCTTAATCCTTCCAGTACTTTTTAGCTTCTGTATACTACAGAGGAAATTCATTTCTTTTTGGAACACAGTGCTCACAGTGCTGAATCACGAGCACAGTGCTCTTTGCTGACATCTCTGTCCATTCTAGGAACTGACCAGAGCAGCATATGTTTGCTATGGGGATTTTCTCCTACTCTGGACAGTTCTTAAAATGGATAGAGATGTCAGCAGAGAGCACTGTGGTCATGATGTCAGCAGGGAGCTCTGTATTCCAAAAACAAAATAATTTCCTCTGTAGTATTTAGCAGCTAATAAGTACCGGAAGGATTAAGATTTTTTAATAGAAGTAATTTACAAATCTTTTTAACTTTCTGGCACCAGTTGATTAAAAAAACAAAAGTTCTTCACCGGAGTACCCCTTTAAGGGGTTAAAGTATTTTTAGGTCTGCCTATTAAGTTTCTATTAAGAAAGACCTTATTTACATACTATTTTGGTTGGTTTTATTTCCACACCCCTGGGTATGACATCCCAACAATCTTCCGGATGGGCCTCTGTGTACCACCATACCATGCTCTGCCAGAGGCTATATATACAGTACAAAACTATAATCCATGCATATAGCTACTGAACATACTGTATTCAAATAGAGAAAACAGACATGGTCGCACATCTACAATATGCACAATGATCTAATGCTTATCAACAACATTTATTAATCTAACAGGTCATTAGTGTACTTTATGATCATAAAGTGAAAGCCGGCTAGCCACGTCAGGGCCACCTGTAAGTATCAGGTTCCTAGCGTCCCTAGCATAAAATGGCATAGCACTGAGCGGCAACCACCACCGCCGCAACACCAGTGCCCACAGGGGGAACAGACCACTGGCAGAGCAGCCCCAATGCCAATCAAACCAGTCCCAGGGCCGCACCTCCCCACAGACATGGCAGCAATGGATGCCGCACAGCATTACACCAGTGTGAACAAGGTATAAAAGCTCACTCACCATGTGCTCCCAGTCAGAGACTGGGAGGCTGCCAGAAAGGAAAGGGCCCAATACTGCTTCCTGCTAATTTATACAGGCCTGGGCTGAGGGGAAGGGGGAAGAGTGCTGACCAAGTGAAAAAAAAAAAAATACTGTATAGTTGACAAAGTTGAAAAATTGTCTACCCTTGTCTAACCCAGTCGTAGCTATAGTACTACTGTGCTGATTCAGGGGAAGGCAAAAAGAAAAAGAAAAAAAATTTAAGAAAAGGATGGAAATGCCCTATACTGGTAGAAAAATTCATTGGGATTAAAAATGGATCAGGTAATAATTTTCATGTACAGTAAATAGAGGTCTCGTGCACACCTGTGGGTGCCCTATAATGTCTCCTAATGCATAAGAGAGCCATAACATGTCGGCTAGTTCTACATTGGGAACCTTCCCATACTAAGGGAACAGGACCGTAGAAAGTATCTGGGGAAAAGCATTCATTATTTTCTATTGCATGTGTTTTTCTTGCATGAGTCATATGCTGCATTTTTATTCATGGTACATATCAACTTTGTTCTATTTTAATATTCTTCATTAGCCGTGAGAAAGTCAACATTCTGACATCCCTATTTTTATGCCTTGAAAAGTAAAAAAATCAGTTAGCGCTAGAAGTTACAATTAATGCACAGAATACGTAAGAGATGAAAACTGTCTTGGAAACACATAATTTTCTAGGCCATATTTTGGGAGCCTGCGTACGTCAAATGAGAATCGGTGCCCAGATAATCATGACTTTAAAAACCAGATCTAGGCACAAAGTCCAATGAAATCCAATGACTAAATGCTAATTTATGTAGCTTCAGCATCTTCGTGTCCCACTTAAAAATGCTAAACATACCACTTATGTGGCCAGCATCAAAGATAATTGGAGATCTCCAGCTAAAACCTTACAGAAAATGATGATTATGGGTTTATTCGTGTGGCATACGATATGGCTTTACATAACTGTTTCATACAAGTCAAGCACACAGAATGGGGCCTGGCTGAGTATAAACAGCAAGAAAAAAACTTGAAGATTCTAAAACAAGTCTGGCAGAATTCTGTTTATTTAACGTACAAAGAGGGAATTCCTTCAACTAGGTGAGATAAAGGACCAAGATTACACAAGAACACTTGAATTACAGTACAAATAGACATGTACAGGATCACCTTTGGTGAACCTACACAAGAATTGCATAAAGATCAAACATACATATATATATATATATATATATATATATATATATATATATAGTCATGGCTGTAATTGTTGGCACCCCTGATTTCTCACAGAAAAGGATTGCAGTAACACATGTTTTGCTATACACATGTTTATTCCCTTTGTGTGTATTGAAACTAAACCAAAAAAGGGAGGGAAAAAAAGCAAATTGGACATAATGTCACACCAATCTCCAAAAATGGGCTGGACAAAATTATTGGCACCCTTTCAAAATTGTGGAAAAATAAGATTTTTTTAAGCATGTGATGCTCCTTTAAACTCACCTGGAGCAATTAACAGGTGTGAACAATATAAAAACCACACCTGAAAGCAGATAAAAAGGAGAGAAGTTCACATAGTCTTTGCATTGTGTGTCTGTGTGTGACACAATAACCATGGGCAAAAGAAAGAGGAGAAGAGAACTGTCTAAGGACTTGAGAACCAAAATTGTGTAAAAATATCAACAATCTCAAGGTTACAAGTCCATCTCCAGAGATCTAGATTTGCCTTTGTCCACAGTGCGCAACTATTATCAAGAAGTTTGCAACCCATGGTACTGTAGCTAGTCTCCCTGGGCGTGGGTGGAAGAGAAAAATTTATGAAAGGTGTTAACGCAGGATAGATGGTGGATAAGCAGCCCCAAACAAGTTCCAAAGATATTCAAGCTGTTCTGCAGGCACAGGGAGCATCAGTGTCAGCGCAAACTATCTGTCGACATTTAAATGAAATGAAACGCTATGGCAGGAGACCCAAGAAGACCCCACTGCTGACACAGAGACATAAAAAAGCAAGACTGCATTTTGCCAAAATGAACTTGAGTAAGCCAAAATCCTTCTGGTAAAACATCTTGTGGACAGATGAGACCAAGCTAGAGCTTTTTGGTAAAACACATCATTCTACAGTTTACCAAAAACAGAATGAGGCCTAAAAAGAAATATGGTGGAGGTGCAATGATGTTTTGGGGTTGTTTTGCTGCTTCTGGCACTGGGTGCCTTGAATGTGTGCAAGGCATCATGAAATCTGAGGATTACCAACAGATTTTGGGTCGCACTGTACAGCCCAGTGTCAGAAAGCTGGGTTTGCATCGAGATCTTGGGTCTTCTAGCAGGACAATGACCCCAAACATATGTCAAAAAGCGCCCAGAAATAGATGGCAACAAAATGCTGGAGAGTTCTGAAGTGGCCAGCAATGAGACCAGATCTAAATCCCATTGAACACCTGTGAAGAGATCTTAAAATTGCTGTTGGGAAAAGGCGCCCTTCCAATAAGAGAGACCTGGAGCAGTTTGCAAAGGAAGAGTGGTCCAACATTCCGGCTGAGAGGTGTAAGAAGCTTATTGATGGTTATAGGAAGCAACAGATTTCAGTTATTTTTCCCAAAGGGTGTGCAACCAAATATTAAGTTAAGGGTGCCAATAATTTTGTCCTGTCCATTTTTTTGAGTTTGGTGCTGTCCATTTTTTTGAGTTTGGTGTGACATTGTTACGCCTAGCGCTCCGGGTCCCCGCTCCTCCCCGGAGCGCTCACGGCGTCTTTCTCCCTGCAGCGCCCCGGTCAGTCCCGCTGACCGGGAGCGCTGCACTGTCTTGGCCGTTGGGGATGCGATTCGCACAGCGGGACGCGCCCGCTCGCGAATCGCATCCCAGGTCACTTACCCGTCCCGGTCCCCTGCTGTCATGTGCTGGCGCGCGCGGCTCCGCTCTCTAGGGCGCGCGCGCGCCAGCTCTCTGAGACTTAAAGGGCCAGTGCACCAATGATTGGTGCCTGGCCCAATTAGCTTAATTGGCTTCCACCTGCTCCCTGGCTATATCTGATCTCCTCCCATGCACTCCCTGGCCGGATCTTGTTGCCTTGTGCCAGTGAAAGCGTTTAGTGTGTCCAAAGCCTGTGTACCTGAACTTCTGCTACCCATCCTGACTACGAACCTTGCCGCCTGCCCCCGACCTTCTGCTACGTCTGACCTTGCCTCTGCCTAGTCCTTCTGTCCCACGCCTTCTCAGCAGTCAGCGAGGTAGAGCCGTTGCTAGTGGATACGACCTGGTTGCTACTGCCGCAGCAAGACCATCCCGCTTTGCGGCGGGCTCTGGTGAAAACCAGTAGCCTCTTAGAACCGGTCCACTAGCACGGTCCACGCCAATCCCTCGCTGACACAGAGGATCCACTACCTGGAAGCCGAATCGTGACAGTAGATCCGGCCCTGGATCCCGCTGAGGTGCCGCTGCCAAGTCTCGCTGATCTTCCCACGGTGGTCGCTCAGCAATCGCAGCAGATTGCCCAACAAGGACAGCAGCTGTCGCAGTTGACCGCCATGTTACAGCAACTTCTGCCTCTGCTACAGCAGCAACCATCTCCTCCGCCAGCTCCTGCACCTCCTCCGCAGCGAGTGGCCGCTCCTAACCTCCGCTTGTCCCTGCCGGACAAATTTGATGGGGACTCTAAACTCTGCCGTGGATTTTTGTCTCAGTGTTCCCTGCATATGGAGATGTTGTCGGACTTGTTTCCTTCAGAACGGTCTAAGGTGGCGTTCGTAGTAAGCCTTCTTTCAGGAAAGGCCTTGTCTTGGGCCACACCGCTCTGGGACCGCAATGATCCTGCCACAGCCACAGTCCAGGCCTTCTTCGCTGAACTCCGGAGTGTCTTCGAGGAGCCAGCCCGAGCTTCTTCTGCTGAGACTGCCCTGTTGAACCTGGTCCAGGGTAATTCTTCAGTGGGCGAGTACGCCATCCAATTTCGTACTCTTGCTTCCGAGTTATCATGGAATAACGAGGCTCTCTGCGCGACCTTTAAAAAAGGCCTATCCAGTCGCATCAAGGATGTGCTGGCCGCACGAGAGATTCCTGCCAATCTGCAAGAACTCATCCATCTAGCTACCCGCATTGACATGCGTTTTTCTGAGCGACACCAAGAGCTCCGCCAGGAAAAAGACTTAGATCTCTGGGCACCTCTCCCACAGTATCCGTTGCAATCTACGCCTGGGCCTCCCGCCGAGGAGGCCATGCAAGTGGATAAGTCTCGCCTGACCCAGGAAGAGAGGAATCGCCGTAGGGAAGAAAATCTCTGTCTTTACTGTGCCAGTACCGAGCATTTCTTGGTGGATTGCCCTATCCGTCCTCCACGCCTGGGAAACGCACGCACGCACCCAGCTCACGTGGGTGTGGCGTCTCTTGGTTCCAAGTCTGCTCCTCCACGTCTCACGGTACCCGTGCGGATTTCTTCTTCAGCCAACTCCTCCCTCTCAGCCGTGGCCTGCTTGGACTCCGGTGCCTCTGGAAATTTTATTTTGGAGTCGTTTGTTAATAAATTCAGCATCCCGGTGACCCGTCTCCTCAAGCCGCTCTACATTTCCGCGGTCAACGGAGCCAGATTGGACTGCACCGTGCGTTACCGCACAGAGCCCCTCCTCATGTCTATTGGACCCCACCTTGAGAGGATTGAGTTCTTCATTCTCCCCAACTGTACCTCTGAGGTCCTCCTCGGTCTGCCTTGGCTCCGGCTTCATTCCCCCACCATTGATTGGACCACCGGGGAGATCAGGAACTGGGACTCTGCCTGCCACAGGAAGTGCCTCTCCCCCCCTCCCAGTCCCGTCAGGCAAGCCTCTGTGCCTCCCCATGGCCCCCGTCCTGGTGTCACACTGCCCCGTGCCAGGCCTCGCCCTCTGCCCTCCCTCCCCATTCCCACTCCTGCTGTACTGCCTGCCGTTGAGGAAACCCTCCATTCTTTCCCGGTGTCCTCATCCCAGGGGAGGCAGTTACCGGACAAAGAGAAGGGGAGACCTAAGGGGGGGGGTACTGTTACGCCTAGCGCTCCGGGTCCCCGCTCCTCCCCGGAGCGCTCACGGCGTCTTTCTCCCTGCAGCGCCCCGGTCAGTCCCGCTGACCGGGAGCGCTGCACTGTCTTGGCCGTTGGGGATGCGATTCGCACAGCGGGACGCGCCCGCTCGCGAATCGCATCCCAGGTCACTTACCCGTCCCGGTCCCCTGCTGTCATGTGCTGGCGCGCGCGGCTCCGCTCTCTAGGGCGCACGCGCGCCAGCTCTCTGAGACTTAAAGGGCCAGTGCACCAATGATTGGTGCCTGGCCCAATTAGCTTAATTGGCTTCCACCTGCTCCCTGGCTATATCTGATCTCCTCCCATGCACTCCCTGGCCGGATCTTGTTGCCTTGTGCCAGTGAAAGCGTTTAGTGTGTCCAAAGCCTGTGTACCTGAACTTCTGCTACCCATCCTGACTACGAACCTTGCCGCCTGCCCCCGACCTTCTGCTACGTCTGACCTTGCCTCTGCCTAGTCCTTCTGTCCCACGCCTTCTCAGCAGTCAGCGAGGTAGAGCCGTTGCTAGTGGATACGACCTGGTTGCTACTGCCGCAGCAAGACCATCCCGCTTTGCGGCGGGCTCTGGTGAAAACCAGTAGCCTCTTAGAACCGGTCCACTAGCACGGTCCACGCCAATCCCTCGCTGACACAGAGGATCCACTACCTGGAAGCCGAATCGTGACAGACATTATGTCCAATTTGCTTTTTTTCCTCCCTCTTTTGGTTTAGTTCCAATACACACAAAGCATAGCAAAACATGTGTTACTGCAATCCTTTTCTGTGAGAAATACTTTATTGAAAAATTGAAGGGGTGCCAACATTTATGGCCATGACTGTATATACCATATTTATCGGGGTATACCACGCACCGGCCTATAACACGCACCCTCATTTTACCAAGGATATTTGAGTAAAAAAAGTATTTTACCCAAATATCCTTGATAAAATGAAGGTGCGTGTGTGTGCATGTGTATACCCCGATACACTGTTTCTGACCCCGCAAAAGCCCCCAGGAAAGGCAGGGGGAGAGAGGCCGTCGCCGCCGCTTCTCTCCCCCTGCTATCGGCGCCACTGCCCCCTCTCTCCCCCTGGCTATCGGTGCCGCTTGCCGGCGCAGCTGCCCCGTTGCCTCCCCAATCCCTGGTTGTATAATTACCTGTTGCCGGGGTCGGGTCCGCGCAGCTTCAGGCCTCTGTTGTGCGTCCCCTGCGTCATTGCATCTCGCAGCACACAGCAACGACGCAGGGGATGCACACCGGAGGCCTGAAGCAGTGCGGACCGACCCCGGCAACAGGTAATTATACAACTGGGGATGGGGGAGGCAACGGGGCAGCGGCGCCGGCAATGGGTGCCGCTGCCCTTCTCTTCCCCTGTCTGTCGGTGCCGCTGCCCCATTGCACCGATAGCAAGGGGGAGAGAAGGGGCAGTGGCGCCGATAGCAGGGGGAGAGAAGCGGCGGCAGACGGGCTCTAGACCCCAGGACAGGCAGGGGCAGAGAAGCCAGCAGCGACGGCAGGTCTCTGCACCTGCAAAAGCCGCTGCAGTTCAATGATTTAAAGCGCCTGCTTTAAATCATTGAACTGCAGTGGCTTATTGGCGTATAACACGCAGATAGACTTTAGGCTAAAAATTTTAGCCTAAAAAATGCGTGTTATACGCCGATAAATACAGTATATATATATATATATATATATATATATATATATTTAATCCTTTTCAAATGGCTGGAGATATTTTGATAAAACTTGGCACACATTACTTAAATGTCAACTAAAAATATAATATGAGGTAAATTAACCCTAACTCAACTCCAATTATGAGGGTTAGGGTTTTTGTCTAATGTCCCATGCAAGTCTATGGGACTTCTGGTACCTTACTCCACAAGCTCTGCTCCTGCTCTGCATTCTGGTGAGTGTGTTGATCCAGTTTGCAAGCCCCTCCCTCCTGTAAGCCATGCCCCTCGGCAAGCCACGCCTCTTCTATTATCGGTCCTTTTTTTGTTTCGGCTCAAGGACAAAAACACCATTTTACCATTTTGTGGTTGAAGCATCACAGGTGCTTCAACCACAATCTCTTCAACACAGCTCAGCCCCACCTTACTCCACAAGTTGTATGTGTTGGTCCGGCGTGCAAAACATGCCTTCTCCACAAGTCACACCCCTCCCACAAGCCACACCCTTCTATTTTCAGCCTACAATCCTTTCATCACAGCTCAGCCTCACCAGAAGACAGCATATGAGGTCAATTGAGGTATGAAGACAGGATATGAGGTTGGGATATGAGGAGAGGAGGTGATATGAGGATGACATATGAGGATGGGATATGAGGTCAGGATATAAAGTCAGGATATGAGAACAAGTTATGAGGAT
This sequence comes from Hyla sarda, assembly GCF_029499605.1. Lineage (NCBI taxonomy): Eukaryota > Metazoa > Chordata > Amphibia > Anura > Hylidae > Hyla > Hyla sarda. Next base: position 88,921,943 of record NC_079193.1, on the reverse strand, counting down.
GGGATATGAGGAGAAAAGCATCATTGTTGCTTTTCCTCTCCCTCAAGGTTTAGGTAAAAAAGAGCGGGAAATTCTGGGTATTCTGTTTACATAAATATATATAAAACTCAAAGGGGGAGATTTATCAAAACCTGTGGAAATAAAAAGTTGACCAGTTGCCCATAGCAACCACTCAGTTCGCTTCTTTCATTCTTAACAAAGCCTCTGAGAAATAAAAGAAGTAATCTAATTGGTTGCTATGGTCAAATGGTCAACTTTTCCTCTCCACAGGTTTTGATAAATCTCCCCCCATTGGATGTATGTTCCACCATCATTTCCAAACAGCTGGAGATATTTAGAAGAAACTTGGCACACGTGTTACTTTTATGTCAACTGAATTATTGGATAGTTAAATTAGCCCTAACACCCCCCTTCTTTGCGCGGGTCAGTGTTTTTATCTAAAGTTCCATGCAAGTATATGGTACTTCCCGCACCTCACTTCATAAGCTTTGCTCTGCATTTCTGGATGTGTTGGTCTGGCTTGCAAGCCACGCTCCCTCTACTAAGCCGAATCCCCACAAAGCTAAGCTCCTTTCTATTTTCGGCCTGCAATCTCTTCAATATAGCTCAGCCTCACCTGAGGACGGGATATGATGTTGGGATATGAGGTGGGGATATGAAGGTGGCATATGAGGAAGGTAATGGAAAATGAGGACGGAAATTAGGTCGGGATATGAGGATGGGATATGAGGAAAACACCATCACTGTAGCTTTTCCTCCCCCAAAAGGTTTAGGTAGAAAGACCGGCCAATGCCGAGTTCTCTGCTAGTATAATATATAATATAAATCAAAGTTGCTTATTATAGCAGCTGAAAAGTTCCAATATTGCAATAGGGCAGTGGTCTCCAAACTGTGGACATTCAGTTATTGCAAAACTTCAACTCCCAGTATGCCTGGACAGCCAACGACTTTGCAACAGCTGGGGCCTGGAGGTCCCCGCTTTGGAGACCACTGCTATAGGACAACCAAGGAAATGTTCCCCATGGCTTCCCTCTCTTCAGACTATATGTACATTCGATTTTACAGATTCATGTACAAGTCAATGAGAACATAATTATGTCAGTTCTGTGGGAGAAAAAAAACAAAAACAATCAAGAATAATACTGCATATAAAAGAGCCCTGATCTACTGTAAAAACTGTCATTTTTGTGTTTTTTTTTAAACAGTGGGGAGATAAATAAAACTCAAGAGATAGAGAGAAGATGAGGGCCACTCCCCCACTGTAGTTTATAACAAACTTTGATTGTCTTTGGTGCATACAAATCATAGCAGCAGGGATGTGCAGGCATGCGGGCAGGGGAGCTGCAATCAGTGCGACAGCTGTTTCGGAAGAAACTAAGTCCTTTCTCAAGCTTGAGGAAGGACGTAGCTATGTCCAAAACAGCTGTCGCACTGATTGCAGCTTCCCTGCCGGCATGCCTGCACATCCCTGCTGCTATGATTTGTATGCACCAAAGACAATCAAAGTTTGTGATAAACTACAGTGGGTGAGTGGCCCTCATCTTATCTCTTGTGTTACATGAACTGTGTCTTAGAGAATGAGCACCCCTGACCCTGTAGTAAATGGTGCACACTAGCACACGGATACCTTACCCTATGTGAATAGTGGCTACTACTAATAGTGCCAGACTAATTTGTCTATTTGGACTGTTGAGATAAATAAAACTACCTGGGCCAAATACTGCAATCTTCTTCATCAGTCACGTAGGTGTGGCTTCATTAATAATGGGCAAAAAGGCATCAAATTCTGTTGTACTTCTTTGGGGTAAAACTAAGCCAGCTAATAAACAGTGCAAACTTAGACTTGACAGTCTCAGGCTATTTTCACACAGTGTAAAATTTAGTGGTGCATTTGTTTTTTACATGCACATTTCAGTCACAATCTGCAAAAAATTTTGCAGCCCCATTTTTTGTGTAATACAGTGATAATGCGTGCATAAAATATACCACAAAGTATTACACTGAGTGAACATATCCTTAGACTGTCTAGTCTAAGTTTGCACCATGTATTAGCTGGCTTAGTTTTACCCCAAAGATGTTAAACTAAATTTGGTGCATTTTTACTGCATGTAGAACCCTGCCCCTTATTACTGGAGTCACATCTTCTTTTTGTAAGCTCCACCCCTTTTTTCGAGCCAGAGTATCTAAAGCATGTTCAAAATGTGGCGAACATAATGCATCAGATTTTAAACAGCCTAAACAATGTAGTAGATCTGGTGCATTTGTAAACATCTGGTATGGCCACATATAAAGTTTTAATATCTTAATTTTCTAAATCCTCTAACTTTCCACTGAAGATCATGTAGTATGAATCATATAGCCAATGATGTACTTGTAGTCCCCTTGCCCCATCAACATTAGTGGGAATATCTGCAAGCAGGAGAAAAAGTTGTCGGCACTAGCGGTAATTGTATACTTCAGGAACCTGATAACGGCAGTGACCAGTGCACGTAGTGTGGATACAGTCCTAAGATTGATCGCGGTGCAAAGAACCCCCACAGCACAAAGCAGAATACACCATAAGCGATAAAGAGGACAGGGGGCACTCACGATTTCTTCTTGTCCGGACTTTATTCAGGAGGTTGTTACAGCAGCAGGGACACCAGGTAGATGTTAAAATGCATCAGACCAGCACTGAACGGGAGCCATGATGGTAATAGCCATTTTGCGCCGCTCCCGGCGCTTCTCCAGACCACCTGGTGGTCTGGAGAAGCGCCTGGCCTCCCTGCTGCTGTAACAACCTCCTGAATAAAGTCCGGACAAGAGGAAATCATGAGTGCCCCCTGTCTTCTTTATCTATTAGTGGGAATATATTACTTATGTGAACTAGTGCAGTAGAAATCCCCAAATAAAATGCAAACGAAACGCACCAACGCGTTTCGACTTAACAAGTCTTAGTCATGGCACCAAATTGATACATTTTACAGACTTATATACGCCAGGTGTGCCTGGGTATATAAGGCTGTAAAATGTATCCATTGGGTGCCATGACTAAGACTTGTTAACAAGTCGAAACACGTTGGTGCGTTTCGTTTGTATTTTATTCTTCTATCTATTTTTGTTACACTTGGATTTTAATATGTTTGAATAAACCTTGGATTTTACCGACTGGGAGCCGGAAGTTCATCCTTGTTCTTGCTGTAACAAGATATGGCATGCATGTCTACTGTCCCTGAAATGTATAGGAAGCTCGCTAAATAAAGGGAGACCTCCCAGACTCCTATGACCACCTATATACATACAAGCTAGATTAGTCTGCCAGCAATATAATATTTGTAGGGAACTTCCCACTGAAAATGGGAGGGCTAGATTTTAACATGCCCAATCCTTCTGCTGTGTTGGTTATAAACCACTGTCAGAGAAGTTTGACAAAAGCATGTCCCCTCCTCTCTATTGTGCATTAATGTTTATAGGGTGGTCTGTAAGGATAGCTGTTAGCCGAGCAGCTGGGTGACCAACAACTATGTTAAAGGAGTTATCCAGAATAAGAAAAACATAGCTGCTCTCTTCCAATAACAGCACCACACCTGTCCTCAGGTTGTGTGAGGTATTACAACTTGGCTCCTTTTACTTAAATGGCAATGAGATGCAATACCACATACAAATTCAGCACGAATGGCACTGTTTCTGGAAGAGAGCAACTATATTTTTGCAATCCTAGATAACTTTTGGGTCCGTTCACAATTGTGTTGTCGGTAATCAGCCTTAAACATAAGTGCCGTCCCATTGACAAACAGCACTTCTCTGGAGGATTCCACTGGAAGATTGAACATATTCAACCTTCTACCAAATTCCAATTCCTCGTCTGTAGGTTTTGTTACTGAACGTCTGACGTGAACAGAGCAGCCAAATTCCTATTAAAATCAATGGGAGGCTGCTGCAAGTGATAAAGGTGAAGTGCATGGTTGGCCTAGCTATGCTTTCTTCTTTATAGTTGTCTACAGATATTTGAAAAATATTCTTGCTCCTATTTTTACTGATGGAGTTCCTTTGTCAGATTACAGAAACTAAATGTTTTCATTTACAAACTTCTGCTCGCCAAGTTTCCTACTTGGATAGGTTTCTATACCAAGTGGTATGCCACACAACTATAAGCCAGCAGAATGAAGGGTCTGCAATACCCCTCCATTGTTTACATCGGCACAGAGGTCTGTCCATATGTGCAACTGTGTCTGCTACAGCAAATGAAAGGCAGTGAGCTGCAGAACCATACACAAGCACAATATTCTCCCCCCGGAGAACCCCTTTAGGTTAATGTCCTAACGTAAGTTATATCATTTATGATTTTTAAGAATTCTATATTCAAATGTAACTTTTAATTATTCTTACCATTATGTCACTTTTAGACATAACAATAGAATCTAACCACTAAGCAGCATATTACATAATCACCTGTTAAACAAGCAAGGCAACAGTACAGGGTTAACGCTTTTTCATTATGAAACCTCAATTGAATTTAAACAAATGTGTTATTTGATTCCAATGGACCAAAACCAGGTTACAGCGAATGCACCTTTGTCCACAGATTGACTTTCACTGGGATTCTTTCAAGTGCCCAAAAAAAAATGTTTTCTTTCTGGCGGAGAAGCCAATTTGCATTCTGCAGAGTTAAAAACTGCATATTTTCCCAGGATCTCACACACATACTTCTACAGACTTCCGACCTCTTTTCCCAGAAGAACCACATGAGTCAAAGGATTTTTGTAAATTCTGATTTACCAAGTTTGGCCGCATACAATAACATCTATTCAGCATTTGGACAGATGGGATGTTTTACTGTAATAGGTTGTGGCCACAAGGGATCTTCATACGGGGATGGTAAATAGGTATAGTTATAAAACAAGATGTTACTTAAGAGCTACCTCTAGTTAATGCTAACTGCCTCTTAGTATGTATATGTGTCGGCACTAATCCTGGTATTGAGCTAAAACACTAAATTACCAATGTTGGCTTTTGGCTAATTGTCCTTAGATGAGGTGGAGGGGGGGGGGGTAGACTAGATGATAGAATTTTTTTAACCTGAGGTGATTATTTATATTCTGAATAACATTGTTAAGAATAGAGCTTTTCCAAAAATCAAGATGGGTATCTGGAAAAAGAAAAAAAAAAAGAAAAACAACAATAAAAGCCCCTAACATAACAAATTACTGTAAAAAATTACCAACAGTCACAAGAATGGGTTCTGCTAAGTTTTCTTATGCACAAAACAGAATAGTTAAAGAAAATATATTCATCTTGAAAAAAAAAATAATTTTGGGAAAAATATACTACTTTTCTCATACTACAGAAAAATGTTTTGACCAGCTTTCCTGAACATTCAAGTAATTGTTACAGTCAAAGTCCTAAAATGTAGTATTTTAGTATATGGAATGAAAATTGTGGCAGCACGGAGCAGTAAAGGTCACATTCCTTTATCCTCAGTTTAGTGATCACATTTTTCAACTTAATCACCACATTGTTAACTCATTATACTGGGCTAAGATTACGTGAGTTGCCCCTAGACACGTGCCTAGATTCCATAAAAGAATCAGAAGTTTAAGGGGGAGATTTATCAAAATCTGGGCAAAATAAAACTTGCCCAGTTGCCCATAGCAACCAATCAGATTGCTTCTTTCATTTTTGAAGGCCTGTGAAAAATGGAAGAAGTGATCTGATTGTTTGCAATTGGGCAAGTTGTCCTCTGCACACGTTTTGAAAAAATCTCGCCTTAAATGGGCACTGTCACCAACTTTTTTTTGATATGTTGTAGTACTTATGTATATCTCTAATATAGTTTCATAATTTTTTTTTTTTAATTATTATTATGGTGTATTTTCCATTTGAAAACCGGCCACTTTGGGTCTTCCTCCTAGTGGCCGGCTGCAGCCTGGCGTGACGTCATTCCTGAATTCAGACCGATGCCGACCGGGCAATCGGTCCCAATTCATTCAGGCTGCGCTCGCTCCCTGCCTGTCAATCAGAAAGGCGAGAGCGAGCGCAGTGAATGCCGGGGCTGCGCGCATTGGCTGCTTAGATTCGTGCGAGGCCCATCCCCACCCCCAGCATGTAAAGTGGAGACAACGCACGCACACTAGTTATCAGTGACGTGCTGAAGCTCCACTATAACATTAAAGGGTCTCGGTAGGTGTATATATGTTATTTATAGGCAGGCTACTCCTATACTCCACCTCCCTGGGTAACACATGCACTGCTGAACAGGGAGGAGGAGACCCCAGAGCAGCCTGCGATTCGCTGATCATCTATGCGTGCTCCCGACAGGAGCGCAGCATAAATGAAGTGAGGGCGGAAGTTGGTGCCAAGCAGGCATCAGTGACGTTGCACCTGCTGGGAAAGCCGGCTTCCGGGAGAGGACAGCGCAGCAAGAAAGAAGATGAAGATGACGACTTTGTGAGTTGAAAAAAAGTTTTTTAAAAGGCAGGGATAGATTAACAATAGGTAGGGACAGAAGAAAACAAAAAAACAGATGGTGGGAGCTACTCTTTAAGTCTTCAAAGGAGAAGTCTGAAACAAAAAACATATCTCCTATCCGCAGAATAGGGGATACGTTTTAGATCGATGGGGTCTAAGCGCTGAACATCTCTCCCATAAAGATATATGGAGGAGTTATGGCGGCCCCACCATTTTGATGCACTGCTCCAGGGGAGAGCCAGCATTCCGTACAGGAGATCGCGGGGCCCCAGCGTTTAGACCCCCCGTGATCTAAAACTTAGCCTCAATCCTGAAGATAGGGGATAAGATTTTTTTGTATGACATATCTCCTTTAAGAATACAATCTGAATATTTCCATGTTTCCATTCCCCAAGCAAACAACAATCATGGATGAAACATGCTGCACGGGAACCCTGGAAAGCTGGGTGTTTTTCTGCTGCTCTGGGTTCTGCAGTCGACTGGTCTTACTTGACAGTTGCTAGACCTCCGGTGCATTAAAAAGCTTTTGACCATAGATGGAAAGCACTCAGAAAACAATGGATTAGTTGAGACCCAAAGTGCTATTGTGCCAATCAAGAAATATAAAAAATACATGCAATTCTAAGCAGCAAACCCTTTAAGAAACGAACTAGCACAGAACTTTGAACCTTTTTTTTATTTTTTTAAACATCACGTTGTTTTCAAGGGTGGAAATTCACTTTAGGCTTTACTTCTAGGGAAGGCTCGGAACTATGTGAGCACCACAGTAAGATAAACACTGTAATACATAATTAATGTGTACATACATATTGCATGGCCGGGTGCACTTGTGATAAACAAGAAATGTTGGCTCTAATGAGGGCTTTGTAGATCGCTCCTCATGCCCAACTGGCAAATTGACCTATATATACATCTGTGTAAACATTCATGAGCTGAGATGCCACACTGTCTGCTGTCTCTTTCTGTTCACAGCTCTGGGAAGCCCCAAGTAAAAATCTGTGTCAGTATTAAGCAATCTGGGCCTGGACTTTTTATTGAGAAAATAGGAATCATTAGATTTCTGAAGAAAATCATTCTGGTATGAAAATACCTACCTTTGTAAGAACCTGAAGGGTTAATCTGTACTGAGGTCTTTTTTTTTTTTTACTGTGGAAACTCCCTGTTCTCATGATGGTCATTGTCTTTTCACCTGTTCTGGCTCCTATTTAAGCTGTCAGCCTTTTCTCACACTCTGCCTTCGAAAGAGCTCATACTCCTAGTTAGCGTTTAAACTGTATCTTGTATGTCTGGCATATTTGACCCAATGGCTCTGCTCTCTGACTCCTCTTCTGTTTCTGCGATTTGACATATCTGTTATATCTTGGTACTGACTTGGCGTGTGGATTGTGGCTTATTGTGTGTGTATGTTTAGTTATTATTTCTGTTAGTGTGTGTGTTTCCATAAAGTGTCCCAACCTGTGTCTGTATTATAGTTTATTTTGTTGACGCTTGACTCCCTGCACTTTTTCCAGACAGGGACTGTCACAGTGGTTGTGGAACCATCACCTAGGGCGGGTACGCAAGTAGGCAGGGCAAGTGGGAGTGGGTGAGTTTAGGGCTTCACTCTTCCCTGCCTAGATGTGACAAACTTAATACACACACATGTGCATACTTATCTCAGGACTGTAATAATATAATTATTATTCTAGAATTGGTAAATTCCTATTGGGTAGAGGGAAGAAACAGATTGGGTCAGCACATAATGTAATATCTCACTGTTGAACATTACTTCCATTAAATCAGTCCATAATGAGTTGTATGGCTTTCAATTACTGGGGGTTAAATATACAACAGTGTGGAACTCTTTCCTAAATATTGAAGATCAAGGGGCTCACATAATATTCTTGCAAGTGGGACATTTGCTCTCTGCCAGTCTCTTACTTCCTAAAGTTGTCCATAGACATGTGTCAGCCAAACCCACTGATCTCAGTGACCATCCAATGTGCGCGGGGCGAGGGGGGGGGATGGGAGAGAAGGGTCAGACATGTTGGATTTCAACTGCCCACTCATTTTGTTCTTGGGGAGATAAGCTGCTGCCAGAAGTGTCTAGCAGTGACTTACCCCTCCTCTCTCCGATTTTAGAACATATGCAAAGTGACCCGAGCATTCATGTGTATGGTGGGATCAGGAGACATGTATGGAAGGATCAGTGAGAGCCAAATGAGTGCAAAAATATCATAAAGTTAATAAAAAGGCTAATTAAATAATGATGGAAATATTCTAATATTTTGAAACTTTTCAGTTACAATTACTAGTTTAGAATGTTTGTTCAGAACTCTGAAATACACGTATATTCCGAAACCACAATCTGGTAAACACTGGTTGTCCTCTGTGTTTTACTCATGAAAAGCAACCAATAATTATGGATCTGCTACTGGGATCATTCTTTCAAACCCTCATGAGTTTGCCACATGGGATCTTATAAACTAACTAGCGTTGCCCTGTTTTTCCTTCCTAATCCTTGTTGGGGAGGAAAATCAACAAAGGAGGAAGCTTTTGACTTCATATCCCATCCTCATATATTGTTGTCATATCCCAACCACATATCCTGTCCTCTTATCCGACCTCATTTCCCATCTTTATATCCAGTCCTCCTATCTCAACCTCATATCCCATCCTCCTATCCCATCCTGACCTCATATCCCGACCTCATAGCCCAACCCCATATCCCGTCCCCATATCCCGTCCTCATATCCCGACCTCATATCCCAACCTCATATCCCGTCCTCATATCCCGACCTCATATTCCACCCTCATATGCTGTCCTCATATTCCGACCTCATATCCCGTCCTCATATGCTGTCCTCATATCCTGTCCTTATGTCCCATGTCTTCATCACAAATCAGTCCCCTCAGGTGGGAATGATTTGTGATGAAGATATTGTAAGCTGAAAATAGAAGGGAACGAGGCTTTGTGAGACTGGGCATTATTTGCTAGCCAGACCGATGCACAAAAACGGGTAGATAATAAAAGGGGTGGGACTTAAGCAGTGGGCATGTCTTTATGAGATGGGGTGTAACTTGCAAGCCAGAATGACACATTCACCAGGAGATGCAGAGCGGAGCTTGTGGAGTAAGGTACTGGAAGTCCCATATACAGTCATGGCCGTGAATGTTGGCAGCCCTTAAATTGTTCTAGAAAAGTATTTCTCACAGAAAAGTATTGCAGTAACACATGTTTTACTATACACATGTTTATTCCCTTTGTGTGTATTGGAGCTAAACCAAAAAAGGGAGGAAAAAAACCAAATTGGACATAATGTCACATCAAACTCCAAAAATGGGCTGGTCAAAATTATTGGCACCCTTTCAAATTTGTGGAAAAATTAGGTTGTTTCAAGCATGTGATGCTCCTTTAAACTCACCTGGGCCAAGTAACAGGTGTGGGCAATATAAAAATCACACCTGAAAGCAGATAAAAAGGAGATAAGTTCACTTAGTCTTTACATTTTGTGTCTGTGTGTGCCACACTAAGCATGGACAACAGAAAGAGGAGAAGAGAACTGTCTGAGAACTTCAGAACCAAAATTGTGGAAAAATATCAACAATCTCAAGGTTACAAGTCCATCTCCAGAGATCTAGATTTGCCTTTGTCCACAGTGCACAACATTATCAAGAAGTTTGCAACTGTAGCTAATCTCCCTGGGCGTGGACGGAAGAGAAAAATTGATGAAAGGTGTCAATGCAGGATAGTCCAGATGGTGGATGAGCAGCCCCAAACAAGTTCCAAAGATATTCAAGTTGTCCTGCAGGCTCAGGGAGCATCAGTGTCAGGGCGAACTATCTGTCGACATTTAAATGAAATGAAACGCTATGGCAGGAGACCCAGGAGGGTCTGCTGACACAGAGACATAAAAAAGCAAGACTACATTTTGCCAAAATGAACTTGAGTAAGCCAAAATCCTTCTGGTAAAATGTCTTATGGACAGATCAGACCAAGATAGAGCTTTTTGGTAAAGCACATCATTCTACTGTTTACCGAAAACGGAATGAGGGCTACTAAGAAAAGAACACAGTACCTACAGTGAAATATGGTGGAGGGTCAATGATGTTTTGGGGTTGTTTTGCTGCCTATGGCACTGGGTGCCTTGAATGTGTGCAAGGCATCATGAAATCTAAGGATTATCAAGGGATTTACGGTTGCACTGTACAGCTTAGTGTCAGAAAGCAGGGTTTGCGTCCAAGATCTTCGGTCTTCCAATGACCCCAAACTTACGTCAAAAATTACCCAGAAATGGATGGCAACAAAGCGCTGGAGAGTTCTGAAGTGGTCAGCAATAAGTCCAGATCTAAATCCCATTGAACACCTCAGGAGAGATCTTAAAATTGCTGTTGGGAAAAGGTGTCCTTCCAATAGGAGAGACCTGGAGCAGTTTGCAAAGGAAGAGAGGCCCACATTCCGTCTGAGAGGTGTAAGAAGCTTATTGATGGTTATAGGAAGCGACTGATTTTAGTAATTTTTTCCAAAGGGTGTGCAACCAAATATTAAGTTAAAGGGGTACTCCGGTGGAAAACTTTTTATTTTTTAATCAACTGGTGCCAGAAATTAAAACAGATTTGTAAATAACTTCTATAAAAAAAATCTTAATCCTTCCAGTACTTATTAGCTGCTGAATACTACAGAGGAAATTATATATTTTTTTGGAACACAGAGCTCTCTGCTGACATCATGACCACAGTGCTCTCTGCTGACATCTCTGTCCATTTTCAGAACTATCCAGAGTAGGAGACACTCCCCATAGAAAACATATGCTGCTCTGGACAGTTCCTAAAGTGGACAGAGATGTCAGCAGAGAGCACTGTGCTCATGATGTCAGCAGAGAGCACTGTGTTCCAAAAAGAAAATAATTTCCTCTGCAGTATTTAGCAGCTCATAAGTACTGGAAGTTATTTACAAATCTGTTTAACTTTCTGGCACCAGTTGATTAAAAAAAATATATTTTCCACCAGAGTACCCCTTTAAGGCTGCAAATAATTTTGTCTAGCCCATTTTTGGAGTTTGGTGTGACATTATGTCCAATTTGCTTTTTTTCCTCCCTGTTTTGGTTTAGTTCCAATAAAAACAAAGGGAATAAACGTGTGTATAGCAAAACATGTGTTACTGCAATCCTTTTCTGTGAGAAATTTTCTAGAAAAATTTTAGGGGTGCCAACATGTATGGCCATGACTGTACTTGCATGGGACTTGAAACAAAAACCCATCTTTTATATAAGGGTGTAGGTAAGGGTTAATTTAACTATCATATCTTTCTATTTGACAAGTAAGTAATATGTGTATCAGATATTATTGAAATATCTCCAGCTGTACGGAAGTTATGTGGGAACATACATTTCGTATTGATTTGCATGGGACTTTAAACAAAAACCCCGACCCTCACAAATGGGGGTAGTTAAGGGTTAAATTAACTATCCTATGTTTAAAGTGGACATATAAGTAACATGTGACCAAGTATTATTGAAATATCTCCAGCCATTTGGAAGTTACGCAGTAACATATATTTCCCATCGACTTGTATGGGACTTTAAACAAAAACCCTGATCCTGGCAAATGGGGGTGAGTAAGGGTTAAATTACCTATCCTATGTTTGTTGTTGACAATGTGTGCCAAGTAACATGTGTGCCAAGTTTCATGATAATATCTTTAGCCGTTTGGACGTCATGCTGGAACATACACACATACACACACACATTGAGTTTTATATATATATATATACAGTATATAGATGGAAACATCTTGATGTATTATTATCCTGTATATATATATATATATATATATATATATATAAACAAACTAAAGCCATAAGTTAAGTTACCTGTATTCTTTAACTTTTAGATCTCCTAACTAAATGGTTGCATAGCATGTGAAGGTTTATGGAATTTATTTTACTTCTGGCTAAAAGGTAAACTAAAATAAATGATGGCTATTTATAGTTTGAACTTTAGGGTATGTGGTATGTTGTAAATAGAACTACTAGGTTGCCATTGTGCTTGGCTAAGGGTTAGACATCATTGGTGTGGTCTTTGCCAGGCAGCCAGGCAGTAATATAGTAAAACATGGCAGGACGAGCAGCCAGTAATATAGTCAAACATGGCAGGACGAGCAGGCAGTAATATAGTCAAACATGGCAGGACGAGCAGGCAGTAATATAGTCAAACATGGCAGGACGAGCAGGCAGTAATATAGTCAAACATGGCAGGAGGAGCAGGCAGTAATATAGTCAAACATGGCAGGACGAACAGGCAGTAATATAGTCAAACATGGCAGGACGAGCAGACAGTAATATAGTCAAACATGGCAGGATGAGCAGGCAGTAATATAGTCAAACATGGCAGGACGAGCAGGCAGTAATATAGTCAAACATGGCAGGACGAGCAGGCAGTAATATAGTCAAACATGGCAGGAGGAGCAGGCAGTAATATAGTCAAACATGGCAGGACGAACAGGCAGTAATATAGTCAAACATGGCAGGACAAGCAGGCAGTAATATAGTCAAACATGGCAGGACGAGCAGGCAGTAATATAGTCAAACATGGCAGGACGAGCAGGCAGTAATATAGTCAAACATGGCAGGACGAGCAGGCAGTAATATAGTCAAACATGGCAGGACGAGCAGGCAGTAATATAGTCAAACATGGCAGGACGAGCAGGCAGTAATATAGTCAAACATGGCAGGAGGAGCAGGCAGTAATATAGTCAAACATGGCAGGACGAACAGGCAGTAATATAGTCAAACATGGCAGGACGAGCAGGCAGTAATATAGTCAAACATGGCAGGACGAGCAGGCAGTAATATAGTCAAACATGGCAGGACGAGCAGGCAGTAATATAGTCAAACATGGCAGGATGAGTAGGCAGTAATATAGTCAAACATGGCAGGAGGAGCAGGCAGTAATATAGTCAAACATGGCAGGACGAACAGGCAGTAATATAGTCAAACATGGCAGGACAAGCAGGCAGTAATATAGTCAAACATGGCAGGACGAGCAGGCAGTAATATAGTCAAACATGGCAGGACGAGCAGGCAGTAATATAGTCAAACATGGCAGGACGAGCAGGCAGTAATATAGTCAAACATGGCAGGATGAGCAGGCAGTAATATAGTCAAACATGGCAATAAGTTGAAGCAGATGGCGTTCATTTATTGGCTTGTGAAGGGGCACAGACAGAGACGTATGGAGATCTGTAGTAAGTTCAGCAATGAAGCCAAGACATGGATCCACAGATATGATCACTTAGCAGACATTTGTTAATATCAAGAATAACAGGAAATGTCTGTCAGGCATTAGCATGTATTATGAGCCAGAATATATTGATGAAACTCAATAAATGAATTGGCTACTGGCCAATATAGTTGCTGAGTGTGTGTAGGTTGTGCCTTGGGACCAACAATCAGGACTAACAAGCAGTAAAGCCAATCTGACCTTGGTGGTTCCAATGGTTTATCTGGATGACAGAACAAAACACTGGGCACTAGTATTGATAGTCAGCTAATGATTTGGGCAGAGGCGCTAATTATTTGTTAATTTTTTTTCCTACAGGACTCTACTGGCCCATCCCTAATGTGGCATTTTTATATATTTTGAGTGATACCCCATACTCATGGCTTGTTTGTAGATACTTTCAATCACTTATGAGCCACAGTGAAACGTTATACTAGACCTGAATAGAAGATTGGTAATGTCATTTTCATTGAAGTCATTCTTTAATTTTAGACAGGGAACAACGCCAATATGTTATAGCCAGCACAGTGAATTACCATCCACTCCACCGGTTCTTTCATCCTTACAATATGTTGTGTGATTTCCCAGCTATCAGATTGTTCTATGGCTCCAGGAACAAACCTCTATACTAGGCAAGTGACATGGAAAAAAAAACGGCACTAATGGATTATTATTTAAAAAAAAAAAATCCAAAATAGTATTTTAAGCTAAGTGAGTTTAAAGTATACCTCTGGGGAAAATGTAAAATGGATTTTAGCTATAATTTACTTCCCTTACTATACCTGGGATACGGGCCACTCTGGTGGAGTGCTTCCTCAGGAGTATGATACCCTGCATCTGTCTCAAGAAATACTCCCTTTGCTGCTTCCTGAAATATCGGGTAGATACTTTTATTTTTTTTCAAGAAGACAGGGTGAATTATGAATTCACAGTGTCCAGACTGTTGGGGTGCCAACACACTTACCATAAATCTCAGATTGTTGGGGGTGAAGTATAATGAATAGTGTTTGTATAAAACTTAAATCACATATATTGTCCCCCCTTATACACTGTACTCTATGATCTCCTCAACAGAATATGCACACAAGAAAAACTCGAGTCATTTAACAATTTATGGAAAAAACACACAATCTTTATTGACATATAGTTATAATAAAAATAGGAGGCTATCCACCCAGGAGGGGGATGACAGTAAACCACAGGTATCACTCTGATATCACATAAAGTGCCTTGGTGCATAACATGAAGCAAGCATCATTGCAACAGGTAAGTAGCAGCAAAAAAGTGTAAACAGACATATAGTGCAAATTGTGCATACAGTAGTACAGAGTATATATATATATATATATATATATATATATATATATATATATATACTCCGGTACCCTGTGCCTTTTTACAACAATGTATGGTTAAGTATATACTCTATGTACTGCTGTATGCACAATTTGCACTATATGTCTGTTTACACTGCTACTTACCTGCTGCAATGATGCTTGCTCCATGTTATGCTCCAAGGCACTTTATGTGATATCAGAATGATACCTGTGGTTTCCCCCTCCTGGGTGGATATCCTCCTATTTTAATTATAACTATATGTCAATAAAGATTGCATATTTTTTTCTTAAATTGTTAAATACTCCAGTTTTTCTTGTGTGCATATTGAGGTGCCATGCAGTGGGAAACCTTAAATGGGCACTGTCAGATTCAAAAACTTTGTATATGTTGTACATCTTGGCAAAGCATTAACCTTTCTGATATACTTCATAAGAAATGTTTATTTCCTTTTTATAGAAATCATGGCTTACAAAATCATGGCTATGTCCAAGCTGAAGCACAGGCATGGGCAAAGTTCAGTAAGTGAGGGTGGGCTAGCACTCCTCTGTGCTCTCTCCTGTCTGATAGCACTCCTCTGTGCCCTCTCCTGTTTGATAGTACCCTCTGTGCTCTCTCCTGTCTGATAGTACTCCTCTGTGCTCCCTCTTGTCTGATAGTACTCCTCTGTGCTCTCTCCTGTCTGATAGTACTCCTCTGTGCTCTCTCTTGTCTGATAGTACTCCTCTGTGCCCTCTCCTGTTTGATAGTACCCTCTGTGCTCTCTCCTGTCTGATAGTACTCCTCTGTGCTCCCTCTTGTCTGATAGTACTCCTCTGTGCTCTCTCCTGTCTGATAGTACTCATCTGTGCTCTCTCCTGTCTGATAGTACTCCTCTGTGCTCTCCCCTGTCTGATAGTACTCCTCTGCGCTCTCTCCTGTCTGAGAGTACTCCTCTGTGCTCTCTCCTGTCTGATAGTACTCCTCTGTGCTCTCTCCTGTCTGATAGCACTCCTCTGTGGTCTTTCCTGTCTGATAGTACTACTCCGTGCTCTCTCCTGTCTGATAGTATCCTCTGTGCTCTCTCCTTTCTGATAGTACTCCTCTGTGCTCTCTCCTGTCTGATAGTATCCTCTGTGCTCTCTCCTTTCTGATAGTACTCCTCTGTGTTCTTTCCTGTCTGATAGCACTCCTCTGTGCTCTCCTGTCTGATAGTACTCCTCTGTGCTCTCTCGTGTCTAAAAGTATCCTCTGTGCTCTCTCCTGTCTGATAGGACTCCTCTGTGCTCTCTCCTTTCTGATAGGACTCCTCTGTGCTCTCTCCTGTTTCATAGCACTCCTCTGTGCTCTCTCCTGTATAATAAGACTCCTCTGTGCTCTCTCCTGTCTGATAGGACTCATCTGTGCTTTCTCCTGTTTGACAGTATCCTCTGTGCTCTCTCCTGTCTGATAGTACTCCTCTGTGTTCTCTCCTGTCTGATAGCACTCCTCTGTGTTCTCTCCTGTCTGATAGCACTCCTTTGTACTCTCTCCTGTCTGATAGTACTCCTCTGTGCTCTCTCCTGTCTGATAGTACTCCTCTGTTCTCTCTCCTGTCTGACAGTACTCCTCTGTGCTCTCTCCTGCCTGATAGCACTCCTCTGTGCTCTCTTCTGTCTGATAGGACTCCTCTGTTCTCTGTCCTGTCTGATAGGACTCCTCTGTGCTCTCTCCTGTCTGATAGCACTCCTCTGTTCTCTCTCCTGTCTGATAGGACTCCTCTGTGCTCTCTCCTGTTCGATAGGACTCCTCTGTGCTCTCTCCTGTCTGATAGCACTCCTCTGTTCTCTCTCCTGTCTGACAGGACTCCTCTGTGCTCTCTCCTGTTTGATAGCACTCCTCTGTGCTCTCTCCTGTCTGACAGCACTCTTCTGTGCTCTCTCCTGTCTGATAGTACTCCTCTGTGCTCTCAATGGTATTCTGCTGCATTCAGGGAAATGTCCGCACTGAGATTCCCCCTGTGGACATTCCCCCATGAAAGTGTAAGTGCTGTGCTGCATTGATAGAAATCAATAGATGTCCATTATTTCAAGGAGCTAATGCCAAATGTTTTGTTCTCAAGAATTTCCCTCACAGATAACAGCTGATCATAAGGTCTACTAGTAATGAGATCTCCCTACATCAAAGACCTTAAGATGAAATGGTTTTGTCTAAACCAGATAAACCATCAAGAGCAATACTCCTGGATGACCTTATCATGTTAATAAACGTTATAGATCTGGGGTCAAACATCTGGGAGGGCAAGATAATGGGCATAATGTGATTAAAGAGAATTTCTCCACAATACAGTCAACAAAAAAAGAGCCAGTAGAAATCCAATAAATAGAAATCCAAGAAGAAGCCTGTTTGGATGGTTACCTCACACCACAATCTGTTTCTGTCCACTATCCCCGTAGCCGATTGTCTTGAGTCTTGACCATCTGCGCTGTCTGGAATGCAAAGGCTGCCTTGCCTTTACCAGTCTGTATGTTTATTTTCAGAAAACTGTCACAAGAGCCTTTTGGACAAATGTTTCCTTTATAATACATGAATAAGCTATTCAGACGTAAACTGAAAAGCTTCCTAAGAGAGTAAATCTCTTTTAGGACAGTGTTACAATAGACAATAAGTCTGAGACATCACTGTACTCCCCAAAACAGGCAGAATAACACCAAACTCAGCATGTCTATGACAGCAACATGTGCATAAATATTATTTATGATCAATATAACTCCCAGTAACTTTAATAGGTATGCATAGCATTTGCTATGACGCTTGAAATTTAGGGCAGATGGGAGAAACTTCCAGTAGGTCAACCATCACGGCAGCACTCCACAATCTGGGTATTATGACAGAGTTGCCAGAATGAAGGCTCTCCTTAGTAAGAGACACATAAAAAGCCCACCTGGAGTTTGCAAAAAAAATTCTCGATTCTATGGTTTCATGTAAATTGATATCTTTGGCCTCAATTCTAAGCGTCATGTCTGAAGGAATCCAGGCACTACTCATCACCTGCCCAATATCATCTCTGGAAGTGGCAGCATCATGATGTGGGGGTGTTTGGCTTGGGACAGGGAGACTGTAAAGGTTGAGGGAAAGCTGAATGAAGCAAAGCATAGTCATATTCTTAATGAAAACCTGATCCAAGTGGCTTTGGACTTCAGACTGGGCCAAAGGTTGAGAGAACCTGCAGAGAAGAATGGAAGAAAATTCCCAAATCCAAGTGTGTACACCTTGTGGCATCATAACTAGTGTTGCTCGCGAATATTCGCAATACGAATTTTATTCGCGAATATCGCATATTCGCGAATATAGCACTATATATTCGTAATTACGAATATTGTTTTTTTTTTTTTTTTTTTTTTTCACAGTACACATCACAGTGATCATCCCTCTCTGCTTCCAGCTTGTGTGGTGTAAAGAAGGCTCTAATACTACTGTGTGAGGCTGGTGTGCGCATTTTCGCATATGCGAAAATTTGCATATGCTAATTTTCGCATTTGCGAATTTTCGCTTACGCTAATTTTTGTATATGCAAATTTTCACATATGTTAATTTTCGCATACGCGAATTTTCACATATGCTAAAATAAAACGAGAATATTACGAATATGCGAATATTTGCGAATATATGACGAATATTCGTCCGTATATTCGCGAATATTCGCGAATTTGAATATGGCCTATGCCGCTCAACACTAATCATAACCAAGAAGACTGGAGGATGTAATTGCCAAAGGTGATTCAACTAAGGCTCCTTTCACACTATACTGTTCTCCATTACAAATGGACGTTAAGGTTTTTTTTTTTTTTTTTCTACTTTGGTTGCCATTACAGTCTGTTATTGTAACGGAGCAAAACAGGAGTTATAACTGGCACAGAGGATGCCATTCAATGGGATTCCTCTAACGTCTGTTATAAGTCCTGTTATAATAGCGGGAGAAAAAGATGTGATATGCACAAATTTTTATCCCGCTATCTTCCTAATGGCCGGTACACTGAAGGGCACAGACGTCAGTGTGAAAGAAGCCTTAGTACTGACTAAAGAGTCTGAATACTTATGTCAACGCAATATTTTGCTATTCCATTTTATCTGAAATTTCCTAAGATTTCTAACATTCTGTCTTCAATTAGACATTATGGGGTACTCAGTGTACACGCTTTTTTTCTGTTGGATTTATATGGGGTCATGCTAAACACCATACAGAAGCACGACCCCATATGTGACATGTCCCATCAGATTCTATGTAACACAGCTAGCAATCTCCATTTCTTCTTAATAAAAAACTGTACTTACTAATAAACTACAGGCTTCCAAAAACTGCAGTATGTTCATAATTGCAGGGCAAGCATTGGAATTATTTCCCACACCATTAAATTATGGCATATGGGCTCTTGCTAGGATAAAAATGAAAAATAAAATGAGATCTGCATGCCCAGATCCCAGCCGCATGATTCCCAGTGGTTCTGGTCCCTCTAAGTAGCACTTCTTTCAGATCCACATGCAGGAAACACGTGCTCAGTCAATCACTGGTCGTAGCCATGACCCTCTTTGGTCATTGATCGGCTTATTGTGGGCTTTTTACATGTTGACATGAAAGCCCAAGCACTGGTAAGCTGGGACGAGTGAACATACTGACAGGCACAATATTAAAGCGTGATAATATTTCTTTTAAAGGATTCCATTGGATGGTGTAGTCTACAACATCATTACATCCTTAATTTCTTGCAGTAGAGTGAAATCTACTGGCCAAATAGAAGCCAAAAGAATACTCTTTTGGTCTTGCTATGGAAATGAATGCCATCTAAGCCAATCAGTGGCCGTGAAAATGTCCTGCCTCGGCCAGTAATTTGCTGAGGGACACAATGTTCCCCGACTTCACTTTGGGACCAGACGTCACGATTTCTGATCTGAAGAGAATCGTGGCCTGGGACCGGCACGGGACACTAGAGGAACGCTGAAGTTAAGTTAAGGTTTGCTTTTCTATAACATGGGCAATGGCAAAAGGTCCCTCCGGCTGGGTAACCCCTTTTAACATGTGGCACAAACACATTGGATGGCAAATGTTTTTATAGGACTGCAGATGTTCCCCGAGTTGCTTGCTATATATTACAGGACATGTCATGTTTCTATAGAAATAAATCTGAGCTCATTCCTGTATTACTATTTTTTCCTAATTTCAGATCGATTTTTTGGTCCCTTGCAATTGGCACCATTACTTTCCATACCTGATATGTTTATTAATGAGAAAATTGACAACTGGGCCGTCTTCGGCAACCAATGTCAAAAGGGCGTGAATCTAAATTTGGACAGTGTCAGAACTGCATCAGCAGCATGGTCTATCGGAAATATTTTCATTGGCTGGTACAGAGGGGATTGAGGAGTCAAGTGGCAGGCAGCCAACCCACAGCAGGGGAAACAGTGTAGATCCCGACAAAGCAAAGGTGCTCCATAATCTCTGTGCAGGTCAGTGATATGAGATCAGTTGGGCGCAGACACCTGGCATCCCTACTCATCAGCTGTTTGCCATAGATGGGGTGCCCACATACACACAATAATCACAGCAGTAAGAAGACAGCTCTATACATTGTGTAGTGGCCGTGCTGGATTACTGCTGCTAAGCTCCCATTAAAGTCAGTGAGATACATCAGTGTGGTTTCATTGAAAAACATAAGAGTTTAGATTAATTAACATATTTATAAAGCCCGTGGGCCACTTTTCTGACACATACATCTATGCTGCCAAAATTTCATTGGACTTTTTTATTTAGCAATTTTCCCCCTCACTTTTTACTCAAACGGTGAATTGGTATTAGAAAATCTCCCCACATCTGGCTGTGATCATATAATAGCACTAAGACGTGAAGAATAATATAAAGCTGTGTGTATACAGTATAAAGCAATCTAGAAACTGCTTTCTTTGTCCATGATCATCTCCGTTGGATACCAGACACTGTGGATTTGGAACACAACATACTTCAGACATTTCTTTATCTATTGATGACTGGTGTCTACAATACATTTTACTAGAACCAAGCAAAAAAGGGTCAAGCTTTGTTCTTTGTAGCAGATGCAAGTACAGTCATTTTGCATTGACTACATAAAAATTCTAAGCCTAAAGGCAAGTATCAGGATCAATAAGGTGTTCTTCATGATAGAAGCTTCCTCAGCTGTAATAAGAAGTGCTCTGTAACAATGGTTACATTTTTGCACATTCATCATTTTTCAGGGAAGTCCATTCCATTTGAGTCATATGTAATACAGAAACTGTGGAATGAAGTCAGCAGAGATGGAAACAGATGTGTATAACGGGCCAGGAATTACTCCGTGAGGATCACAGCTCCCAGAAGGGGGAGGAACACAATGCATTCAATTTGTATGTCTTTGTGTCCAATATAAAGATTGTCAGGCAGATCTATTGCACATCCCATCTGTCAATGGACGTTTAATAACATATATAATGGAATTCTGTCACTCCCTATACAATATTGGTATATACACCACAAGGGCAGAGAGAGAGAGAGAGAGATTGAAAGAGAGAGAGAGAGAGAGAGAAAAATAATTTATCTACAATATCTACCTACAGTATCTATCATATCAATCTATCTATAACATCAATCTATCTGTCTAACTATCTATCGTATCTATATCTATCTATCTATCTATCGTATCTATCTATCTACAGTATCTATCTATCTATAATATCAATCTGTCTGTCTGACTATCTATCTGTCTAACTATCTATCGTATCTCTCTATCGTATCTATCTTATCGTATCTATCTATCTTATCTATCATATCTATCTTATCTATCATGTCTATCTATCTACAGTATTTATCTATCTATCTACAGTATTTATCTATCTATCTACCTATCTATCTACATTATCTATCTATCTACAGTATCTATCTATCTATCTATCTATCTATCTATCTATCTATCTATCTATCTATTGGTGGTATTTAGATATGTTCCAATAAGGTGAAAAAGTGATGGCTTTATTTAGCACATGAGGTTCACAGCAGTAACATATCAGTTTCTCTCACAACCATATATAAGCAATACAATGGTCAAATAGCTCAGTTTATTACAACCTATTCAATGTCTTTTAAAACGGAGCTATTTGACCATTGTATTGCTTATATATGGTTGTGAGAGAAACTGATATGTTACTGCTGTGAACCTCATGTGCTAAATAAAGCCATCACTTTTTCACCTTATTGGAGGTGTTGCTGCACTTTTTTTTATTCTATCTATCCATATCTATCAATTTATTATCTATCTATCAATTATCTATCTATCTATCCATCCATATCTATCTATCTCATATCTATCAATTATCTATCTATCTATCCATCCATATCTATCTATCTCATATCTATCTATCTATCTATCTATCTCATATCTATCTATCTATCCATCCATATCTATCTATCAATCTATCTCTCATATCTATCTATCCATATCTATCTATCCCATATCTATCTATCTATCTATCTCATATCTATCTATCTATCCATCCATATCTATCTATCAATCTATCTCTCATATCTATCTATCCATATCTATCTATCTCATATCTATCTATTATCTATCTCATATCTATCTATCAATCTATTATCTATCTATCTCATATCTATCTATCTATCTATCCATCCATATCTATCCTTCTATCTATCTATCTATCTATCTATCTATCATCTATCTATCTATCTATCTATCCATATCTATCTATCTCATATCTATCCATGTCTATCTATCTATCTATCAATCAATTATCTATCTATCTATCTATCTATCCATCCATCCATATCTATCTATCTAGCTATTATCTATCTCATATCTATCAATCTATTATCTATCTATCAATTATCTATCTATCTCATATCTATCTATCTATCCATATATATCTATCTATCTATCTGTCTATTTTCAGTATCTATCTATCCATTTATCTATCAATATCTATCTATCTATCCCATATCTATCTATCTATCTATCTATCTATCTCATATCTATCTATCTATCTATGTGCAATAACATACAGGCAGTACATCATGACAGATTTCTATATAACATTCCAATAGGGAAGGGGACAGGGTCTGTTTGCCATTATCGAGGAATTTAAAGGGGTTTTCTGATGATCGCACAGTAACAGTAAGGGTGAAAAACAACACACATCTATCCATTTCAAACTACAGTGTTGATCCAGAGGAAGGCAAAGAACCTCATGACATAAAAGCCAATTTTTCTCTTTTTAGGGAGAAAATGTTCTTCCTTACTGCAAACCTGGCAATCAGAATGAATCCCTGGATCAACACTACGATTGATGACATATGCTATTAATGTTTTATCGGTGGGGGGTGACTATTCTGGGACCCCTTCCAATCTTTAGAATAAAGCTGTAGCCCCCTTGGCTTTTTTTCTGACACGGGGATATTTAGGAACTGCTGCACAGTCCTATTTACTTGAATGGTGTTACAGTATGTTGCAATACAAGACAAAGCACTTGATCAGGAGTTGTGGATGTGGCAAAGAAAAGCCCAAGGCTACAGCCCGTTGGGGTCCAGGCCACTATGATATGCCATTAGTATTAGTCATTAGAATATCCCCTTGAAACCACACACTGCAATTTTATTTTATTTTTTTTCAACAAATGTCAATAACCAAAACCTCAAAGCTGTAATAGGAAACTCATCTGTCAGCCTTTATGCAATAGTTAATGGGACTTTCCACTATTACCACTTCCGGAGTGAAGTAGATGATCCTGTCTTCCCAGGATACATCCTGCATAAGGAAAAGAGCAGTGATACGATGTATCTTTTTGTTTTTCTCCATAATGGTGAAGGCACCTGAATAGGATTTGCCCTGCAAACACTTCATCTTAACACCTGGAAGTAGGAATAGTGAAGAACTGCTGCAAATACCAACACACATTTACATGAAATATTATCTTAGGAGTCAGATATTCATTGGATTTGTCACATTCCATTAGCACTGATACAAATGTTTCCATTTATAACCATATATAGCAAGAAATCCCTGCCATGGTGTAATATGAATTCTGCTTCTTTACAACTATTATCTATAAACTAATGGTTTATTCACAAGGTGGAAATTTTCTGCCTTGAGATTCCGTAGTCTGAACCTAGCCTTATGGTCTACTCACACGGCAGAATTTCCGCTTGCGGAATTCTGCCTCAAATAAAAGCTCATAGACTTCTATGGGATTCCGCACTCCCATTCACACTTCTGAATTTCCGCTTGCTCCGCAAGTGGAAATTCAGAAGTGTGAATGGGAGTGCGGAATCCCATAGAGGTCTATGGGCTTTAATTTGAGGTGGAATTCCGCAAGCGGAAATTCTGCCGTGTGAGTAGACCCTAAGGCTAGGTTCAGACTACGGAATCTCAAGGCAGAAAATTTCCGCCCGGAGATTCCGAGTGTGACCAGCGCTGACTGAATCAGTCGGCGCTAGGACCGCGGGGACACTGCAGTCTCCAATAGACTGCAATGTGTTCCGGGCGGATTTCCGCCTGAAGAAAGAGTAACCCCATTCTTCAGGCGGAAATTTCCAAGCGGATTTTCCGTTCACAAATTCCGCTTCACAAATTCTGAAGTGTGAATTTGTGAACGGAAACCCATTCACTACACTATACATTTTAGCAAGCGGAATTTCCGCCTGCAATTCCTCTTTGAAATTGCAGGTGGAAATTCCGCTTGCTAAAATGCCTAAGGCTAGGTTTAGACTACGGAATTTCCGACAGAAGTTCAGTCGTAAAATTTCCGTCCGAAATTCCGTGCAGTGAATGGGTTTCCGTTCACAAATTCACACTTCGGAATTTGTGAAGCGGAAAATCCGCTTAGAAAATCCGCTTAGAAATTTCCACATGAAGAAAGGCGGTGCTCTTTCTTCAGGCGGAAATCCGCGCGGAACACATTGCAGTCTATTGAAGACTGCAGTGTCCGCGCGGTCCTAGCGTCGACTGATTCAGCCGGCGCTGGCCGCACTCGGAATCTCCGGGCGGAAATTTTCTGCCTGGAGATTCCGTAGTCTGAACCTAGCCTAAGGGTTTATTCGCAAGGCAGAATTTCCTCTTGTGGAATTCTGCCTCAAATAAAAGCCCATAGACTTCTATGGGATTCCGCACTCCCATTCACACTTCTGAATTTCCGCTTGCTCCGCAAGCGGAAATTCAGAAGTGTGAATGGGAGTGCGGAATCCCATAGAAGTCTATGGGCTTTTATTTGAGGTGGAATTCCGCAAGCGGAAATTCTGCCGTGTGAGTAGACCCTAATACTTATATAAATATAATATAAAAATGTTATGCCTAACAATGCCTAACTGGCAATTTACCTGTACACAGCATAGCATGGTATAATGATGTAGAACATAGATTAATATGACAATTGTATGAACTGTACTTTTTCACTTTAATGATTGCTGATCCATTATCTCATCTGCTTTCTATGTTGCCAATGCAGCGCAGGGGTTAATATAATGTGGTTGTCTCCCTGGCTGCCAATACCTCCTTCCTGTCAGATGCATTAGCAAGGAACAAAGTTGGCCACTGTGGTTAAACAAGGAATTCCAGACAAAGACGACGATTCGCCTTGCGCCTGAGTCTGTTTAAATAGCTGTAAAGAAGCAAAACTGTGTTCT
This sequence comes from Hyla sarda, assembly GCF_029499605.1. NCBI lineage: Eukaryota > Metazoa > Chordata > Amphibia > Anura > Hylidae > Hyla > Hyla sarda. The sequence continues at coordinate 88,896,245 of NC_079193.1, read as the reverse complement.
TACATGGAAATGTTCATTTATTACTTATGAGCCTCCTCCAAGAACGTGTGACCCAGAGACTTGGAATCTGTGCAAGGCAACGCAAGAAGATGAAAGGAGGGTGTCTTACCTTGAAGTTGTGTGCTTTCTCGTAGTTGAAATGGTTGTCATTCTGCGTCAGGGCTGCTCTTCTGACCAGTGAGGTGATCTGTGAATAGGCAAAGAGTTTCAGAGGCTGCCACAATAATGCACTCCTGCCCCCAACTTTCACCCCCAGTGCCAACGCCAGGAGCTCCTGGTGCTTTCTGCCTTTTTTAGACTTATGGACAGCAGTAGCATAGTTCTTTTCACTCTCCAACCATAGCTCCTCAGACAGCATAGTGTCAGAATCCCAGATCCTTTGCGTTTCCTCCTCGGAGCCTTGTAGGCTTACAGGCACTAGGCTGGTCCAGCTGCTTCTGATGCTACAGACCAGATTGGAAGCAGCTGCGGCCCATTCTGCAGAGACCTCCGACATGTGACTTGAATGGGCTGTCTTGTGGGATGGAAGGAGCTTCTGCATTTCAATAACTAGTTGACCGCTTTGTTTTAGTTCTCAAGGCAGGCGAGTGCCTGAGACAACTGCAGCCCTCACACTGAACACAGACAAAAGACCCTCCTCAGCAACAGCATCCAACCACAAGTTAACAGGGAGGGAGCAAGATTTACGAGACACTTGCACAACTCTTTTCAGCAAGGAGCATCACTTCTTCACAATGATGCGAGACGCTCAGTGCTCCTCTGGACCATGCCCAGAAAGGAGTCTGGAGAGCAATGGATTAAACCAGGCTAAATCCTGCTGATGGATTAATCTGGAAATGATAAAATCTCCCCCTTCATATCCTGTGTGAGTGTAAATCCTGCAGGAGTCTGCGGAGGATTAGCAGAGGGCTCTCTCTTACCTCGTTTTTAATCTATGGTTCCCATACTCTCTTAATAGCCTTCTGGGTTCCCTTATAAAATATTGACGCCATCTTTTTAACTTTTTCATGGCATAGGCGTTACATTTATACATGAAACTCAGTTAGCCTAAAATGTCCAATGCCATTTATATACTAAATTGAGCATGTAGAGTAGCTTGTTATTGTGAGTAAGTCTATAATAATAATTTATCCAGATAGATGTTGTACAGTTTACCTAACTTGGACGCCTTAAAAGATTAAGGGTACGTTCAGACGAGTAAAATTCGCTGTGGATCTGCTGCCAGAGGACCACTACAGGGTGCTTTTTGATGTGCCTGTTTTGAGCAGCAATACACCGCTACGAGCAGACGCACTGCGATGTGCCAGTCGCAGTATACTTGCACATCGCGGCGGCTCTCGGCCTAGCTCAGGGAGCAGGGGGAGCGACCGCGATGTGTGCGAGTACACCGCGCATGCAGTGTGTCTACTCGTAGCGGGGTATTGCCGCTCAGAGCAGACACATTTAAAGGCACCCTGTAGGGGTCCTTCAGCAGCAGATCTGCAGCGTAAAATATGTTGTGTATCCGCTTATCTGAACTTACCCTTAAGGTAAATGTCCAGAACATTTCGTTCAAAATGCTGGGTGTGGGCTGTGGGGGTCATGATGTCACGGCCACGCCCCTCATGATGTTACACCACACCCCTCAATGCCACGCCCCTCCCATAGACTTGCATGAGGGAGCATGGTGTGACATCACGAGGGGAGTGGTCATGACGTTACAACCCCCGCAGCCTGCACCCAGCATTTGGAAAAAAAATGTTCCGGACGCAGCAGTGGAGTACCCCTTTAAGTTGGGGGGGATTTTTATTTTTTACCCCTTTTTTTGTGTTGCAAATTTACAAATTTGTGTGGCATAGATACTTTTTACTGTGTGGTCAGACTTGGTGTGATTTAGGGCATATATATGGTCCATTGCACACAAGTTTGGGACTTTTTACAAAAGTCCCAAATGATAAATCTATGACCACTGCAAAAAAAATATATAAAATATGGTACACACAAATGCAGTGGTGTGTTAAAATTGCACTACATGAAAAGCAAAAAAAAAAGTCCAGGCACAGCTTGCTGCAATTTTTTTTAGGGACAATTTTACACACAAAAAAAGGGTGAAGACAATGATAAATGTCCCCCTGTATCTCCAGAAGGATATAGATACTTTGGAGAGAGTTTAGAGAAGAACTACAAAACCATGGATTGCAGGATAAAACTTACCAGGATAGGTTAAAGGACTTTAACATGTATAGAAGAAAGATGAGACAGAGGGGATATAATAGAAACTTTTAAATAGAATAAACACTAAAAGAGAGGATATAAAAAAAAAAAAAACATGAGGAAGTATTACTTTACTGAGAGAGAGTAGTGGATGCATGGAATAGCCTTTCTGCCGAAGTGGTAGCTGCAAATACAGTGAAGGAGTTTAAAGGGGTACTCTGGCACGAAACATCTTATCCCCTATCAAAATGATAGGGGATACGATGTAGAGCGAGGATTGCTCTATGGGTGATGATGGGCGGTGCAGGGGACGGAGTATTGTGATGTCACGCCCCGCCCCTCTTGATGTCCCGCCCCCTTGTCTGCCACGTGCCTCCGTCCCCAGCGGTGGGATCCCCGCAATCTAACATCTTATCCCCTATCCTTTTGATAGAGGATAAGTTGTTTAGCTCCAGAGTACCCCTTTAAGCAGGCATGGGATAGACATAAGGCTATCCTTCATATAAGTTAGGGACAAGGACTATTTATAGAATTCATAATATTGGGCAGACATTTTTCTATGTTTAAAATAATACTTCATTACACCACTTTGTTTGGCTCCCTCACTGCACAAAAATCTGTGACTCTTTAAAGCGCAAGTGTCACTTGAAAATACCCCAGAAAAGTATGCACAGTATGTAAAATCCTGTGTACTGCAGACATACCTTTGGCTGCTTATTATGTGGCTTTATGCAGATAAAAATCACTTTCCCCCACAGTCAGGAACAGATAGGGGGGGGGGGGGGGGGGGTGGCAACCCCTGGGCATTGCGGATCCCTGGCCACACCTCTTTGACTGTTCCTGACCAAATTCTGGAAAGGCTAAGTTTCCACTTGTTGTTTTTTTCTGGCAGTTTTTGGAATACTGCCACTGCAGTTTTTGAGCCAAAGCCAGAAATGTATTCAAAAGGAAAAGGACATATAATGGAAGGACTTACACTTCTCCTACCCTATGGATCCACTTCTGACTTTGGCTCAAAAACTGCCAGAAAAAAAAACAAGTGGAAACTTAGCCTAAAGGTATGGCTGCAATACACAGGTACACTGCTCTTACATATTGTGCATACTTTTATTGTGTATTTTTAAGTGACAGTTGTGCTTTAAATAGGCTATCCCCAGCCATTTTTGTAAACAAGGTCTGGGATGATGTATGTTTGTAGTTTAATTGAGGGCACTGTTCCAAAATTTGTTTAAAAGAGTCGCACTTTATAAATTAACAACCACTGCAAAGTAGAAAGACAAAAGTGTTCAAGATAGCCACTTTTTAAAATAATCACTTATTATCAATGCACAAAGTTTTTCTAAACCAAAAAAAAAAGGCTCTTAAGTATTGATAAATCTCCCCCAATGTCTTTTTATGACAAATCCTCTTGATGTTGTATACATGTCTATCATGGGGAGAACTTTAAAGAGTACCTGTCACCAAATAAAACTTTTAATATAGTGTTCCTTGTGTAATTAGTAGACGTTTGCTTTTAAAATTCTAAACATAAATGGGGGAGATTTATCAAAACCTGTCCAGGGGAAAAGTTGCTGAGTTGCCCATAGCAACCAATCAGATCGCTTCTTTCATTTTAACAAGGCCTCTGCAAAAATGAAAGAAGGGATTTGATTGGTTCCTATGGGCAACTCAGCAACTTTTCCTCTGGACAGATTTTGATAAATCTCCCCCAAATATGTTTAAAATGTAATAGAAAAAAAGGCCACTAAGTAGCTCTGTTCTGTTCCCTACCGCAATTAATACAGTGAGTTTGGTCTCCTCCCGGCCTGGCAGGAGACCAGACTCAGGAAGTGCTTCTGGCTGCACTGAGCTTGATTGACAGCTGCACAGAGCCTCACTGAATGCTGCAAAGACTAAAAGCTGCACAGAGCATCACTGAAACATGCATAGAACCTCAATGAAAGCTGCACAGACTGAAAACTACACAGAGCTTCACTGAAACATGCATAGAGCCTAAGGTCTTCTATTCATCACAGCACTTCAAAGATGTGAGAGCGGAAGTGGCAGTAGTACTTGCAGTAAGGGACAGATTGCAGCAAGCGTCACTCTTGACTCCTGTTGCGATCCTCCTGATGTGAATTTTGGGACTCAGCTGTGCTTGCGACTACAGAACAGTATGTGGTATATCTACTGCCCAGCAAGAACTTAAAGTGAGCCTGCAATGTGTATACAGTATACACATTGCTGGCTCACTTAACCCTCTGCTGAGCTGTGCGCTATGCGCCAGCCCAGCAAGGAAAGAGTTAATTTACACTGCTTGACAGTGTAGGTTAACCCTTTGGGCAGTATACAGAAATCTATAGATAGCTGTATATAGTGTTTACAGAGGAGGAGATCCCCTTACCAGGATGTCCAGCCAAAGGCTGCCTGGACATGCTGGAAGTTGTAGTTTTGCAACAATTTGAGGCTCTGTGTTTGGGAAGACACTGCCAAAAGGGTCTGTTCACATTATACAAACGGTACAATGTGAACAGAGCCTCATACTTACCACTCTGCCTCCCGTTTGTAGCTCTGCCCCTAATGATGTCATCACTAGGGGGCTGAGCTACATGGACAATACACTATTGGCGCTCCCCCCAGTGGAGAGTGCCAAAAAATGTCCTAACCCCTTTTTTCTGTTTCTTTTTTCTTCTCGTTTCAGATCGTTGTATGCAGAGGATTGCGGTGGATTTGGTGGATTACTGCGGATGAACTAGATTTTTTTGTTTATAAAATGGCTAAGGAGGGGTGTGGGTGAGTGTTTTTTTTTTTAAATAAAACAATTTTTCCAATGTGTCATGTTTTAGTGTGTCATGTGTTAGTAGTGGAAGCTGTCTTATTGACGGAATCCATTGCTAAGCTGGGGCTAGCACTAACCCCCAATTATTACCCCGGTACCCACCGCCAGAGGGGTGCCAGGAAGAACCAGTGCCAACAGGCCCAGAGCATCAAAAATGGCACTCCTGGGCCTAGGCGGTAACAGGCTGGTGTTATTAAGGCTGGGGAGGGCCAGTAACAATGGTCCTTGCCCACCCTGGTAATGTCAGGCTGTTGCTGCTTGGTTGGTATCTATTTTTTCATAAATAAAAACGCATAGGGTTCCCTGTAGTTTCAGTATCAGCCAGATACCAACCAAGCAGCAACAGCCTGACATTACCAGGGTGGGCGAGCACCATTGTTACTGGCCCTCCCCAACCTAAATAACGCCAGCATGTTACCGCCTAGGCTCAGGAGCGCCATTTTTGACACTCCGGGCCTGTTGGAACTGGCTCTTCCCGACAACCCTGTGGCGGTGAGTACCGGGGTAATAATTGGGGGGTTAGTGCTAGCTGTTTTTAGGGCTAACGCTAAACCTCTGCTTGGTATTGGATTCCCTCAATAAGATGGCATCCACTACTAAGCCTGAAAATTCAATTTAAAGAAAATATGACACATTAGAAAAATTGTTTTATTTTAAAAAACACTCCCCCACAGCCCTCGTTAGCCATTTAATTAAAAGAAAAAATCTAGTTAATCCGCAGTAATCCACCACAATCCTCTGCATACACGGATCAGAAACAAGAAGAAAAAAGAAACACAAAAAATTGGTTAGGGCATTTTTGGCGCTCGTTGGGGAGCGTGCCCATAGTGCAATGTCTTCCCAAACAGAGAGCCTCCAATTGTTGTAAAACTACAACTCCTAGTCTTTGGGTGTCTGGGCATGCAGGACTTGTAGTTTAGCAACAGCTGGAGTCTCCCTGTCTGGGAAGACATTGGCAGAAGGGTCTGTTCATATTTCACAAAACATACAATGTGAACAGAGCCTAAGACTTACTACTCTGTCTCCTGTCTGTAGCTCTGCCCCTAATGAAGTCATCACTAGCGGCGGAGCTACACGGACCCGGCAGGGAAAGGGAGCGAGGGAAGTAAGTGGACCTTGTGTTCTGTATACACTATCAATAGATAGCTGTATATACTGTATACCGCCCAAAGGGTCTATAGGAGCAGGGAGTCCTGTCAGTCTGGTGACAGGATTCCCGGCTTATGTATAGTGTACATGGGTACACTATGCACCCCTGTATACTATACGGCCCGGGGAGGTAAGTAGTGATGCTGTCACTCCTTACACTCTGTGGACCGGGCGCTCAGCATCTGACTCACAGAGTGGTACCTGAAGGCAGTGAGAAAACTGCCACAGGGGACAAAACTGTCTGTTTCCACACGCCATAAAAAACACCAGAAAAACTGCCAAAATGCAGGAAAAAACTGTGGCAGTTTTTCTGGGGTTTTTGCTGGCGTTTTTTAAGAAAAGAAAAAACAAGTGGAAACCTAGCCTAAGAGCAGTGAGACTAGGTAATCTGTGCCACATGATACTGTGATGGTTGATTCACTAAACAAATTCAAGTTACAGTTACTAGATTTCTGAGGGGCGCAGCATTGGTTCAGGGATTTATTCTGGCCGCCATTATTGGAGGTTGGAAGGAATTTTTCCCATGATATAATACAATTGCCATCTGTGTCACAATATATATTTTTTTTGCCTTCGTCTAAATCAACATAGTGTAGGTTGAACTTGATGGACTCTTGTTTCTTTTCAATCTTATCAACTCTGTAACTAAAGTATGCAATGTTTTCCAAATGTATTCCTGGTCTGAGCATAGGCTGTCCAACAGCTTGACGCTTCACACAATCTGACAAACGTTGAAAACCTTAAAACTTACTTCATTGAGAGTTGCTCATTATTTTTGATTATACATTTCTAATGCTTATATAAACAATGCAGAAAGTTGCCAAGTGTATCCAGTTGGAAACTTGCCTATTTTAAAATAAATAAGCAAAATTAAAGTTAAAATCTGATTGAAAATCTAAAAGACTTTTTTTTTTATAATTTCCTTCCAAGAATGTTCTCCTCATCTGGGTTTTAATGAAAACATGCATGGAGGTAACACATTTCACTTACAGACTCCCTATCCTCAGTAGGATCCTGAAAAGGCAGAACAAGACTCATTTAATGCCCTGTACTATGGGTTGAATTTGCCATGATGGTGACTGATAATCTTCTATTGTTCTTTATAAATTTCTTATAACAAAAAAGAAAAATGCCTTTTTTAATTTACAAATAAACGTTATACTACAAAACAGATCTTGTTGCCTTGTGCGAAGCAGCATTATCACAGGTCAGAGATGAGTTTCTCTCTCAAGCTGTGAAACATGCTTCGCACCATCTGATTTCTTTCTGCTTTTTACACTAGTTGTCCAATTTCAACAAGTCGACTTGAGTTTGTTAACTGTTGTTAAAACTTTGTTCCAATGTGTCAAGTGTGCGTGAAAAGCGGGAGTTGACAATCATCATTGAAACACAATACATTAGCAGTGTTGTAAACATTCATATGGACAATTTAAAAAAGTAACAAAGCCTTAAAGGGGTACTCCGCCCCTAGACATCTTATCCCCTATCCAAAGGATAAGACGTCTGATCGCAGGGGGCCCCCTGCTGCACCCGGCATTCGTTTAGAGCATCGGGTGCAGCGCGGGAGACTTGTGATGTCATGGTCACGCCACCTCATGACGTCATGGCCACACACCCTCAATGCAAGTCTATGGGAGGGGGTGTGATGACCGCCACGCCTTCTCCCATAGACTTGCATTGAGGGGTGTGGCCATGATGTCACAAGGGGCGTGGGCGTGACATCACAAGCCTCCAGCCCCTCATCGCCAGTCATCCGGCATGGAGCGAATGCAGATTCCATCAAAAATACAGGACACAATATAAAATATTGGACATTGTGAAAGAGACCCACCAGACCCTATTACATTAAATAAGGTCTGTTGGGTTCCATTGTTTTTCTATGAAAACCAGATATACAGAAAGCGCTCCGTGATAAGCTGACCTCAGGGTAAGCAGTTACTACCAAATAGCAGTGTGCACGCTTACCAACGGCGGTTGTACACAGCCAAGTACAACATTGGAAAATGCCATATAATGATCCAACAAACAATGCTCCCTGTAGCTGCTCCAAGCCACGATGCAAAGTAAAACGACCAGACACTCATCCTCTAGGTGTGGGCTGGGATAAACAGGTGCTGGGAGACTGCCTGAGGAAGCAGATTTCCGCTAAATGCCTTGGATTATGGGTAAATAAAGTTAATTTGTTTGGAAAGTCTCCTAGCACCTGTTCATCCCAGCCCACATCTAGAGAATGAGTGTTTGGTCGTTTTGTATTTTTTTCCTATGACCAAACAGAACAACAGAGACAATAACAGATCCGAACACAAAGTTCATGCCCATTGATCTATGCAGCAGCAGAAATGGATACATCTCTAGGGAAAGCAGCCTTATTGATATCAGTTTGTCCCTGTAACTTCGTTCTCTATACATGACACCCATCAGACATCAAAACTGGTTTGGTGCAAATTAGGGATCGACTGATTATCGGTTTGGCCGATATTATCGGCCAATAATCATGATTTTGGACATTATCGGAATCGGCAATTACCTTGCCGATAATGCCCTGCAACCCCCGGCCAAAGACCACTGCCGCCGCTGCCCCATTGCCTCCCCCATCCCCGGTATCATAATTACCTGTTCCCGGGGTCCACGCTACTTCTGGCTCCTGCGACATCCTATGCGCTGCACAATGACGAGTGATGTCCTCAATGCGACGTCACCGTCAGTGCGCACAGTGACAGCTCAGGACGACACCGGGGCCAGAAGTAGCGCTGACCCCGGGCCCCCAGAACAGGTAATTATAAAACCGGGGATGGGGGGAGGCATTGGGGCAGCGGTGGTGGTTGGACTAGGGAGGACCTCAGGACAGGCAGGGGGAGAGAAGCGGGCGGCGGTCTCTGGCCCCGCAAAAGCCGCTGCAGTTCATTGATTTAAAGCGCCCGCTTTAAATCATTGATCTGTGGGGCCGGGGAGGGGGGGGGGGGTGTAATAGTCGATAACTTATACCGGAATATCGGTATAAGTTATCGGCTATCGGCCTGAAAGGTCGCTGATTATCGGTATCGCTATCGGCCCTAAAAAAACGATATTGGTCGATCCCTAGTGCAAATGTATAATTTTGAATAAGTAAATCCCCTATTAAGGACCTTTTAGAAGGGCAGCCGGGGCACGATAACAAGTGGCGATCTCTGTGATCAGCACACATTTAAAGGGGTACTCCAGTGGCCAGCCTTCTGGCTGTGTTCAGAACATTTAGTTCTGAACGCTGTGCTCGTGCTGCGGGGGTCGACCACGCCCCCTTGTGCCATCAGGCCATGCCTTCTCAATGCAAGTCTATGGGAGGGGGCATGACGGTCGCCACGCCCCTTCCAATAGACTTACATTGAGGGGGCATGGCCTGATGGCACAAGGGGGTGTGGCCGACCCCCACAGCCAGAAGGCTGGCCAGTGGAGAACCCCTTTAAAGTGCCTTCAAACAGCTCTATTCATCGTGCAGGCGGGCAAAATGAACAATTTCTGGGTGGTTTGTGTATTCTTTAAATTCATTATAACCATTCATTATTATCATCACTTGTTTACACAGGAAGGTGTGCAGCTCATAATGATGTGTTTATTGGGCACACAAAAGATGTGATCAGCCAACAAACAAGCATTTTTATGTTCATTGGCTGATCACTGGCTCTATTATCGAGAATAAGCATTCCTACAAAGGCGCATTTGCCTAATAATAATCCCATGTAAAAAAGGCTTTTAGCCAATCACTATCTTTGGCGGTGACACTACTGGGTAGGAATTTTCTTCTGTTGAGATACTGACCAGGAAGAGAAGATCAGTGGGGATGTGGACACTGTTGGAAAGATTTTGAAAAGTGATTACCCCTTTTACATTATTATCATTATTTTTACTCAGTCTAACCCTACTTTTTTTTATTTTATGACACTGGGCAACTGCTTTAAAGAACTTAATATGCATTTTTTTTATATGCCATTAAACATACCTCAGTAAAGGTAATAGTAGAATAGTAATCATTACATTATTAAGAATTATTACATTTACTGAGGAAGGAGCCTATGGGGGCTCCGAAACGTGTCTGAGAAGTAGTAGTATATGTGACTACTGCATCTGCTGTTTATATATATATGCTTTTACATCAAGTCCCCAATCAAATAACACTGCCACACTGGTTCTGCACGTATAGTGGTCTTGCAGAAGTGTCTGCATGCACCCATATACTGTGCAAGAACCTGGAGATGCATGCACAGGAACGGTGAGCAATACACAGTACCAACTTTCATTTCAGAACTTGAATTTGCATCGGGACACAGCACTCACTGAGCAATGTCTATAGCTGTATGCTAAAGGGTGTAAGATATAGCTAGGTGGAATCTATAAGAGCCACATACATAAGCAATGGAGATGAGCAAAGTTACAGTGATTCGATTCGTCACAAACCTCGCGACTCGGCAGTTGCTGACTTTAGACTGCATAAATCAGTTCAGCTTTCAGGTGCTCGGGTGGGCTGGAAAAGGTGGATACAGTCCTAGGAGAGAGTCTCCAGCCCACCGGAGCACCTGAAAGCTGAACTAATTTATGCAGGCTAAAGTCAGCAACTGCCGAGCCGCGAGGTTCGTGACGAATCGAATCACTGTAACTTCACTCATCTCTAATAAGCAATGTACAAACACACCTACTTGGAGTTAATGCTTTTATTTTCTAACAGAAGTAAAGCTGCATTCACATAACATTTGGGGCATATGGCAGCCAGATCCGGTGGTAGAATTTGAAAACAAGCTGTCCATATCCCTGCCAGACGCGTGCCATACCCCACACATTTCAATGAGCCGGACAAAGTCAGCTATTGACTCCAGTCGGGTCATTTTTTTACCGTATATGTTTTATAGTCCAAAAATGACCTGACCGGAGTCACTAGTTGACTCAGTCGAGCTTATTGAAATAAATGGGGCATGGCACGGGTCTGGCAGGGAAGTGGCAGCAGACGCTTTTCAAATTCTCCCACTGGATCTGGCTGCCGTATGCCCCAAATGTGATGTGAATGAAGCCTAATATATGTGACATACGTATGTGGCGGAAGTCACTGCACTATGCATGGCTGCATTTATTCTTTTGTTCTGCACTATGTCCTCCTATGCAGTTTTAGTAGTTCTGCTTTCATTCTCTTGTGCAGTTTATGATTTATGCCCCACTCGCCCATTTGCTGGTTCCAGATATATTTGCCATTTGTTTTTGCCTCTCCCTCTGCATGTTCACCTTTGAGTGTACCATGGTGTCTGTATCTTTCTTATGTGATTTTTATCTATGTTCTCATATATTATATACACTGCTCAAAAAACATAAAGGGAACACTAAAACAACACAATGTAACTCGAAGTCAATCACACTTCTGTGAAATCACACTGTCCACTCAGGAAGCAATACTGATTGACAATCAATTTCACATGATGTTGTGCAGATGGAACAGACAACAGGTGGAAATTATAGGCAATTAGCAAGACACCCTCTGCAGGTGGTGACCCCAGGAGTGGTTCTGCAGGTGGTGACCCCAGACCACTTCTCAGTTCCTATACTTCCTGGCTGATGTTTTGGTCACTTTCAATTGCTGGCGGTGCTTTCACTCTAGTGGTAGCATGAGACAGAGTCTACAACCCACACAAGTGGCTCAGGTAGTGCAGCTCATCCAGGATGGCACATCAATGCGAGCTGTGGCACAAAGGTTTGCTGTGTCTGTCAGCGTAGTGTCCAGAGCATGGAGGCGCTACCAGGAGACAGGCCAGTACATCAGGAGACATGGAGAAGGCCATAGGAGGGCACCAACCCAGCAACAGGACCGCTACCTCCACCTTTGTGCAAGGAGGAGCAGAAGGAGCACTGCCAGAGCCCTGCAAAATGACCTGCAGCAGGCCACAAATGTGCATGTGTCCACTCAAACGGTTAGAAACAGACTCCATGAGGGTGGTACGAGGGCCCGACGTCCACAGGTGGGGGGTTGTGCTTACAGCCCAACACCATGCAGGACGTTTGGCATTTGCCAGAGAACACCAAGATTGTTCTTCAGCATGACCGACATCCTCCAGCATGATCGGCTTAGCAGTGGGTCAGTAATGGTGTGGGGTGACATTTCTTTGGGGGTCCGCAAAGTCCTCCATGTGCTTGACAGAGGTAGCCTGACTGCCATTAGGTACCAAGATGAGATGCTCAGACCACATGTGAGACCATATGCTGGTGCTGTTGGCTCTGGGTTCCTCCTAATGCAAGACAATGCTATACCTCATGTGGCTGGAGTATGTCAGCAGTTCCTGCAAGAGGAAGGCATTGATGCTATGGACTGGCCCGCCTATTCCCCAGACCTGAATCCGATTGAGCACATCTGGGACATCATGTCTCGCCCCATCCACCAACGCCACATTGCACCACAGACTGTCCAGGAGTTGGGGGATGCCAACTCATCAGGAGCATGCCCAGGCATTGTAGGGAGGTCATACGGGCATGTGGAGGCCACATACACTACTGAGCCTCATTTTGACTTGTTTTAAAGGACAACTGCAGCGGTATGACACTTATCCCCTATCCACAGGGGGGATAAGTGTTTGATTGCGGGGGGTCCGACCGCTGGGACCTCCCGCAATTTCCCTAAGGGGGCGCCGCCATTAGCGCTCATGGTGAGCGCTAAGACGCGTAGCGTCGACCTAGAGGTGACGCCCGTCTCCTCCCGTCCCCATACAGTTCTATGGAGGAGGCGGGGAGGCACGAACGCTGCCTCCCCGCCTCTCCCATAGAGATGTATGGAGGAGGCATGCCGGCTGCAACGTCATGCTGCGGCCGGCACGCCCCCTGCACGGGACGGTCGCGGCCCCGTACAGGAGATCACAGGAGGTCCCAGCGGTCGGACCCCCCGCGATCAAACACTTATCCCCTATCCTGTGGATAGGGGATAAGTGTTAATCACGCTGCAGATGTCCTTTAAGTACATTACATCAAAGTTTGATCAGCCTGTAGTGTGGTTTTCCACTTTGATTTTGAGTGTGACTCGATATCCAGACCTCCATGGGTTAATACATTTGATTTCCATTGATAATTATTGCGTTATTTTGTTGTCAATACATTCAACTATGTAAAGACGAAAGTATTTCATACGATTAGGGTAACAAAATAAATATACCTAGGCGCTTGTCAGATGGAGAGTGCTTTGCTCACTTAGCTGCTCAATCCTGTATGTTTCCCCAAAAACCATACAGTATTAAGTGATAGCAATTTTTTTTCCCACTTATAAAACACCCGGGTTCCCTGACGAAGGAAGCCGCTAGCTTCCGAAAAGCTTCGTTGATACTCCCTTGTCCCTCATCGTGCCCACTAGTGACGTCACCCGCAGCGAATTCAGAGCAGCGAATCCAGCAGAAAAACCGGAGGAAACATCAGCAGGGCCTCGGACTTCAACAACCCCATTCATGAAGATACAGGTATCAATGTGGTTTTAGCACAGAGGATACTTAGTAATTTTGTTGCCAATTACAAGTTACATAGTTTTGCAATATTCTGATACAACATAACATCACATAGTCTCACTAAGCGCTCATCCATATTATATTTCATACGATTAGTTCATTCATTCAGATCCAGGATGTCTTATCTTAGTGTTCCCTTTGTGAGCAGTGTATTTAAGATGCGCGGAAAATGGAGAGTGCATAGCACTAAGATCCAGTTCACTTCTCTTCACAGTTACAGCAATTGCATTTTCTCCACAGGAGCTATATACAATAACTTTTTCCCACATGAAAAAAGTTTTGAACTCTCCATAGGAGACACTACCATAAGGACACTACTTAATTACACAGTAACAGCTCCGATACTACAGAGCTACTTTTAACCGTGTCACAATGAGATACAATGACTATTTGCGACACCGTAACAATTTATAGAGGTCTTAAGTCAAAGTAAAATATTTTAGTATATTTTTATTATGTGCTGTATTTGCATTTTATTTTCATTTTTATTCATTCTATATTTCTAACACCTACTATTTTTTCATTGATGTATTTCAACCCAAAGGGCCCTGTAGGTGAATAAATTCACATTTTATGTTTTATTGTTTTGTTAAAATAATATCGGTACACGTTTGCCTTTTGGTCCAATACGATCTTGAGCGCCAGTATTTTTCTTTCTTTTAACATAAATCAAAGCACCTGTCTATTAAAGCCGACTAGTTTGTTTAGGTAGGCAAAAGATGAATTATTGGGAATTTTAGCACCCTTTATAAAACATACTGCAACAGCAGACATCATAGAAAAAAATTTGATTTCGCAGTGTTGTGATCTCCTCCTATGCCCTGCCATTGGTCAGAACTGATTCTGACCAATGGCACAGCAGGACAGTGGGTTGCCATGGCAACCCCCTGTTCTGCCCACCCCTGAATGTCGAGGGGAACATGGACAGAAGATGGAGGCCGGTACCTGAGAAGAAGATGCCTGGGGACCCCGGATCTTCGTTGGAGACTGCTGGATCCTGGCTCAGGTAGGGAATCGACGGTGGGGGGGGGGGGGGGAATTGAAAGTGAAAGTAAAGTGATCTTTACTGTTACAGTGGTGCCAAAACGGTAGCCCTCCAGATGTTGCCAAACTACAACTCTCAGCATGACTGGACTGCCCAGGCATGCTGGGAGTTGTAGTTCTGTAACATCTGTCCCTTCAGATTTAGCAATTTTCATGAAATTTTTGAAAATTGCTGCTCTACTTTGAAGCCCTCTAATTTTTTCTAAAAGCAAAAAATATGTCAATTTTATGATGCCAACATAAAGTAGACATATTGTATTTGTGAAGAAAAATAAAATTTATTGGGAATATCCATTTTCCTTACAAGTAGAGAGCTTCAAAGTGAGAAAAATGCAACATTTTCAAAATTTTCATGAAATTTGGGGATTTTTCACCAAAAAAGGATGCAAGTAATGCCGAAAATTTACCACCAAAATAAAGTAGAATATGTCAAGAAAAAACAATCTCAGAATCAGAATATTCGGTAAAAGCGTTTTCGCGTTATTAATTCGTAAAGCGACGGTGGTCAGAATTGCGAAAAAGGGCTTAGTCCTTAAGGTGAAAAAGGGCTGCATCCTTAAGGGGTTAAGAAAAAACACAATTGAGGGCTCATAAATGCTACAGATTCTGTACAATACCCTTGTAGTCAGACAATACCTAGATATTCTCTATGGTAAACAAATGGAAGTAGTAGGTTCCTGGGTAACATATTCCTTCAGTTGGGAGATATTAGGAACCAAATATACTTGTGGGGCATCTGTAGAAGCTAGAATTTATCATGACAGATTTCCCTGTTTAACCTGCCATGGTCCCAAGTATGTTAATATGCCTTAATGAGAGTCCCAACTTCCATTCACAAAAAGAAGGACTGAGCTACAATTCTACTAATTTGGTCATGAATGGACCACAACAGGCATAAGAACAGACATGTTGTTTAATTCCCCATATGAAATCTCCATCTGTAAATAAAAAATGGGTACAAAGGGGTACTCCGTTTGAAACATCTTATCCCCGATCCAAAGGTCCTCCCCTCTCCCCTATCCAAAAAAGACCTCCGCGATCTCCGGGCCGGTAGCGGCAGCATTCGGAATCCGCTCCGTGCCTGATGACTGGGGATCCGGGCGACCACGCCCCCTGAATATGGAAGTCTATGGAAGGGGGCGTGACCCTGGTACATAGCTGTCAAGCCTCTTCCCACAGACGTGAATGGAGGGGACGTGGTGGCCCGCATCACCAGTCATCGGACACGGAGCGGAGTTTGCTTTGTGCACCGAATTACAGGGGTGCCACGTCGTAGATCGTGGGGGTCCCCAGCGGTGGGACTCCACGATCTAGCATCTTATCCCCTATTCTTTGTATAGGGGATACGATGTTTCCAGCAGAGCACCCCTGCCTGTGAACATGGCCTTTGGTCCAAAATCAGAAATAGAAACATGACCAAGCAAATTATGGTGATAAACACTGTAAAGAAATTGCATAGGGTTTATTTTGGCCAAGTACAGGATCTTTGAAAAAAGTTTTTACGTTTTCTCTCATGGGATTTGATCCAATTCTCAAACTGGAAAACCATCTGAAGCTATGGCACCATATAAACTACCTGCTAATTATTTTTCATCTTCATCTCTCCTAATAATAGCCTCCCTAAATGACTGGAATGTTTACAGCAGTAACAGATGAGTGTGCGTTTTTTTTTTTCAGGAGGCAGTGACCTCCTTCTCATGTAATTATGTGTTGGAGGACAGGTCTAGATGTGACAGGTCAATGTCTTATTACAGTAATGTTGCATCAAAAGCCAAACTAGCTTTTAAGCAGTCGTAGCATCAGGGTACTGACCAGCACATGTGACTTGAAATTACTGGAGATTTTTATTTTTTTTCATAGAAGGTTTCTTTAACAACATTTTGTTATGAAAATTTAAAACTTTGTTAGTCTTAAATGATCACTGTCAGATTCAAAACCTTTTTATATGTTTTACATCTTGGCAAAGCATTAACCTTTCTAATATGCTTCAAAATAAATGTTATTTCCTTTTTTTTTTTTTTATAAAAATCATGGCTTCTAAAATCATGGCTTTGTCCAAGCTGAAGCACAGGCATGGACAAAGTCTAGTAAGTGAGGGTGGGCTAGCACTCCTCTGTGTCTGATAGGACAGAAGAGAGCACAGAGGAGTACTATCAGACAGGAGAGAGCACAGAGGAGTCCTATCAGACAGGAGAGAGCACAGAGGAGTACTATCAGACAGGACAGAGTACAGAGGAGTCCTATCAGACAGGAAGAGCACAGAGGAGTGCTATCAGACAGGAGAGAGTACAGAGGAGTGCTATCAGACAGTAGAGAACACAGAGGAGTGCTATCAGACAGGAGAGAGCACAGAGGAGTACTATTAGACAGGAGAGAGCACAGATGAGTACTATTAGACAGGAGAGAGCACAGAGGAGTCCTGTCAGACAGGAGAGAGCATAGAGGAGTCCTATCAGACAGGAGAGAGCACAGAGGAGTACTATCAGACAGGAGAGAGCACAGAGGTGTACTATCAGACAGGAGAGAGCACAGAGGAGTACTATCAGACAGGAGAGAGCACAGAGGAGTTCTATCAGACAGGAGAGAGCACAAAGGAGTACTATCAGACAGGAGAGGACACAGATGAGTACTATCAGACAGGAGAGAGAACAGAGGAGTACTATCAGACAGGAGAGAGAACAGAGGAGTCCTATCAGACAAGAGAGAGCACAGAGGAATCCTATCAGACAGGAGAGAGCACAGATGAGTCCTATCAGACAGGAGAGAGCACAGAGGAGTCCTATCAGACAGGAGAGAGCACAGAGGAGTGCTATCAGACAGTAGAGAGGACAGAGGAGTACTATCAGACAGAAGAGAGCACAGAGGAGTCCTATCAGACAGGAGAGAGCAAAGAGAAGTCCTATCAGACAGGAGAGAGCACAGAGGAGTGCTATCAGACAGGAGAGAGCACAGAGGAGTGCTATCAGACAGGAGAGAGCACAGAGGAGTGCTATCAGACAGTAGAGAGGACAGAGGAGTGCTATCAGACAGGAGAGAGCTCAGAGGAGTCCTATCAGACAGGAGAGAGCACAGGGGAGTACTATCAGACAGGAGAGAGCACAGTGGAGTCCTATCAGAGAGGAGAGAGCACAGAGAAGTCCTATTAGACAGGAAAGAGCTAGAGGAGTCCGATTAGACAGGAGAGAGCACAGAGGAGTACTATCCCACCCTCACTTACTGGCCTTTGTCCATGCCTGTGCTTCAGCTTGGACAAAGCCATGATTTTATAAGCCATGATTTCTATGAAAAGGAAATAACATTTTCTAATAAAGTATATTAGAAAGGTTAATGTTTTATCAACATATACGTACAACATATAAAACATTTTTGTACCTAAAAGTGCCCATTTAAGCCTTTGATTGACTATGGTTATCCGTTAAAGGGGAATGCTAAAGACAAAACAAAAATACTGAGTAATAGCGTTCCTATGCTACTTGTTGGTTGATGATTAGACATATATTGAGTTGAGCTGATGAATGGGCACTACATGTACAAGATGGGTGGCTCCATATATCTACCCTTCAATAGAAGCTGATGATTGATTGTTCATTACACAACACCCAGCACCTGGGTCTCCAAGTCAATTTAAGCCTTTGCTTTTAAGCTAACATCATTGATTTATAAAATATTCAGCAAAAAGTTGTCTAACATGATGACTCTGGTTTCCCAAGGGATACAACTGTTCTACACGCCACTTCTCATGATGAGTTTTCCCATCTAACAACAGCCAGTACCCGCCCATTTTGAATGTAGGTCAAACAAAAGAGATATAATAAAGCCACAGTAGACTTGTTTCTGTGTGAACCTGTTTGAAATGTATAAACCAATGAAAGAACAGCTTAATCTTGCCATAGGCGGAAGCTCTGTCAGTGGATTATCATGCGTGTCTGGAGAAATGGGTTCAGTTCTCTGTTCTCAGCATTATGACAGAATGAACTGGAAATCAGTGATATTTTTTAAATAATTTTAATCTGTTCGCACATTATCAAGACTTTAGTGGGTGCCTCCCAGGCATTGACTGCTTCACACAAGTTATTCTCCTGCTTCATATAACATGTAGCCACAATGCAATATACATATCAGCATTTAAACTCTGTATTCAGAGGTTCACACTGTGTACAATTAAAAGGCCATATAACCCAAAAAAATCTAATAATAATTATCCCTTAAAATATACAGATGAAAATATAAAAAGGATATTTAATTTAATGGAACTAATCTAATTTGCGACAATCATTATTTTGCATACTACCTGAGCACATGAATGGATATATTATACCCCGTTCACACGCATTGCCAGTAGAATGTCAGTGGATTCTAACAGGCTTTCCATGCAGAATCTGAACTTAAAGGAAAACTGTTAGCTTGCTCCCCCTGCACTAACCAGCGATACTGGCTGGAAGTGCGGGGGACGCTAATGAGTTTGATGCTTACCATGCCCGGATCCGCTGCACCATTCGTCCGTAATCTTCGATTTTCAGTATATGCTAATGAGGCGCTAACTGGCACTCTGACATCAGCGCCGCTGGCTGCAGCGCCACCCGGCTCATCAATATTCCTCCCCTCCCTCCGCTTCTCCCTCTTCTCCCCGCTCTGTAATGAAGAGAGAGGGGAGGAATATTGATGAGCTGGGTGGCGCTGCGGCCAGTGACGCTGATGTCAGAGTGCCAGTTAGCCCGGCCGCTGCCAGTTAGCCCCTCATTAGCATATACCAAAATTCAAAGATTACGGACGAAATGCGTGGCAGATCCGGACACGGTAAGCATCAAACTGATCAGCGTCCCCCCACACTACCAGCCAGTACCGCTGGTTAGTGCAGGGGGGAGCAAGCTGACAGTTTTCCTTTAACCAGACAGAATCTATAATGTGTGAACAAGGCCTTAATGGGGTTACAGGGGCTTTAAAAATGAATGGCCTATTCCTTAAGGGGTTATCCAGAAATAGAAAAAAAGAGCTAATTTCTTTCAAAAACAGTGCCACGTCTATCCCCAGGTTGTGTGTGGTATTACAACTTGGCTCCATTCACTTCAATGGAACTGAGCTGCAGAACCACACCCAACCTGGAGACAGATGGGGAGAGTTATGTGAAAATAATTAGCTTCTGTTTTTCTATTCCTGGATAACCATTTTAAAATAGATTGGTGGAGGTGTGACTCCCAACACCCCTATGCTCAACTTTTAAAGGGTTGCAGTGCTCATGAGCAAACAGCCTCTTTAAAGGGGTATTCCAGGATTTTTTTTATTTGACTATGCTACAGGGGCTGTAAAGTTAGTGTAGTTCATAATATAGTGTCTGTACTTGTGTGTGACAGTGATCTCTCAATTCTTCTGTGATTTTTGCCACAATATTCATTTTTAACAGCATACAAAATTACTCAGGTTTTCCTAGGTTGAAGTGTGGCCGAGACATGACATTACTAGTCAGGTGTGAAAAAGTAGCCTGTCCAGCTTTAATGGGTGGAGTGACCACTGGGTGGGAGAGAGATCATTTTGCAACAGCTGTAGGTACCCTGGTTAGAAAACACTGGTCTTTTGAATGGAATGCAGCTCATTTGATTTTTAATGGGTGGGGTGGCTGATGTGTGGGAGGGAAGAAAGTGACCTCACACTTACAAACAAGGAACTATGGGATGTGTAGTTTGAGAGAACGAACTCCAACAGGAAATACCCAGTTCACAAAAAGATAGCCAGTGTTATGGTAATCTCACAACATAGCCATTTAGCCCCAAGACAAACACGTCCATTACTGTCTGGCAGGTACATACTAAAATCACCTTATGGGGGATGACCCCTTTAAAGAGTACATTGGCTCATACTTGCAATCACTGTAATATTTTTAAGGGTGGTGCATGGTACTGCACAGTTGTCTCTATCGAGTGAACAAGGCAATGTTGCTATACCTAACAATATAAATAGTACATTAGACTTGATGCCGCTATAATGATAGCTTCATAGCATCATAGTTTACTATGATGGTTTCAATTCATGTCTCTGGACCCCTGGTCCAGCTGGGATTTGCAAGCACACATCCTTATTATGCCCATCTGAAAGTGGCTTAACTACTATATGTATAACATGTCTGCCACTACTGGCTGGACGATAGGTTCCCTTTAAATTTTTAAAGAGATTGTGCTATAATCTAAATTTCCAACAAACTTAAAATTATCCCTTTATATGTCCACCTAAGGTTGGACTCACAGTGCTATGCTACAGCACACTCAGAATGTAATATGCAATAGGTGTGGACCCTCTAAATTTTCACCCTTTATCCTGCTTCATGATGCATAAACTGGACTTTTGCTGCTAGATGGTACCACCGGGTCACTCCATAAGAGTGGTTTCAGTGTGGGTAGTGCCTGACCCAGCAAGCTAGATGGTCCCGATACCTGGCATTGAGGGCCTGGCAAGCAGGCATAGTCAGTAGTCCAGGTCAAACACAGAAGAGTAGCTTTGGTACATTAGGATCAGAGAGAGGCAGCGTTGGTAACAGGAAATAATGCCAAGACAGACAACACAGATTTAGGGTCAACCACCCAAGTCATAAACAGAAGAGATGGTGCATTACAGGAGGGATCAAGCAGAGATAGAAACAAGAATATGGGCATGGGTCAGTACAAAAGGAAAGCAGCATCCGATGCAGAACTCCTTTGCTAATGTACACTAGGAACCCCAACATTACTCAGGCACCAAGGAAAGGGTGGAACTGCTTTTGGGTGTGCACACTGCCCTTTTAAATAGCAGAAGAAGCCAGAATGTAAACCCTTCCAACCAGGACTGGAACGGCAGAAGGAAGCAGAAGCGGCAGCATAGCGACAGCAGGTGGGAGCACAAGCAGGGCACAATGCTGGACGCGATTAGAGAGGTGAGTGATTGTACGTTGGCGGGAGCTGAATGCTGACGTTACACAGCATGTATCCATAAACCAATTCTGTCTAATATTATCAGCAGCCAAATTTATGCCGAAAGAGTGCCTTTTAGTATTGTGCTCATATTTATTTCTCTTTGGTATGATTTTACTGTCATATAGTTAATTTTATTTTTGCAGTGTGTTTTATTTGCCATGGGAGTAGCTCCTGTACAGTATGTCATATATACTTATTCTAAAATATATCTAATTAAAAGTTTTGCAGTTAAGTATTGGATGACCAATTTTTTATATTTTCTTTTTTTGTCTTTGAGAACATCCAGTAGAGCTATTGCGTACAATTATGAGTTTTACTTCTTACTTTTTCCTGATTAATTTTTTTATTTGGATCCATTTAATTTCCTTGTGATATCAATGATGTCAAAGTGCACATCTTAACTGGCCTAATAGGTGGGAAACTATGTGAGCATATCAGTGGACATAAATGGTGGACATGTAAATGGTGACTTGGATCCTTTATGACATTGTTAATAAACAGAGCACAGTCAGGAAGGCATGTCATGAAGATAGGGAAGCGTAGAAACATAAAGAACTGTTGAATATGGACAAATTGTGGCACCATATTTGGATAACTTTATTCTAAATACCATTGAACCCTAAGGAGGCAGCCAATTTGAAGTAAATTTTCATTAAATATTTTATTTGTGTTTAAAAAAGCTGCCACTAGGTGTCTCCCTACTTGTCCAGAGCACATTTCTGCCCTTTTCTTGCACAGACTTTGGACTCCTGCTGGCCTGTCAGAAGTCCAAAATCAGGCGATGCAGCCTGGAGTGCTGAGGGGGGGGTCTAGCCTTAGCCAATCATAGCTCATCTCACACACTGAACTGCTCTGGGCTGTGTGTAGCAGAGGGAGGGAGGAAGTTCTCCCCTGTATCACTTCAGATGATGTCATGTCTGCTGGGTAACGCCCCTTCCCAGTCTGTGAATCTGACTGAGACTGAGCAGAAAATACAGAGCAATATCAAGGTAGAAAACTAACAAATAATAAAAATAAAGGCAGGGGGTGGTTTATTATGATGGGGGCAGTGAAGAGGCACTGGGAGGATTATAAAATGTATCAAGATCATGAGAGCTACTCTTTAACATAGTCAAGTTTAATTCACCTTCTGTAAATACCAACCCTGTATTTAGTTTAATATGAAGCAACGTAATGTCAACCCCTCAACAATATTCCAACAAAAGATTAACAAAACTATGGCGTCAGACTCTCCAAGAGATTTATATTTGAAAGAGGGGCATGAATGGGATCACAGCCCAGAAAATCCTTCAGTCTGAAGCGAAGAACAAGGCCAAGTAAAAGTCTTAAGGTTTATGGTAAGATTTAAGGTGTTATAAATTATCACTCTAATAAACACATCAGGCTCTTGTTAGCGTTCAAAAATACGTAGGATGGGAACGTGGATAATAATCCATCTGCTCTACCAGTTATTAGTCTAAAAAGTCAGGTCCTTATTGATCTTTTGACCTGTTATTAAACTCTAAATAACCTTACTTCTGTTAAAAACATATTTTGCATTCTTGTAGAAATGAACTGTGTGGGTGGCAAAGCCAAAAACCAATCTGTGGTGCACAAATTGACAGCAGTACATCATTCTCCTTCCTTTATTAAACTCCATCTAATTAGAAGAACATTTCCTGTAAAAACATGATGTAGTTGTAGTTGATGTAGTTATTTTTTCTGATTTCTTTTAGATATTTAGGTAATGAACAACACAAGTCAATGTCCCTGATCAGTCCAAAGCAGGGTGCTGGTTAGCTAGACTGAAGTCTTAGGTGCAACTCAGGGACGTGAAGAGATCTTTTTCAGGCAAAAGTATACAAATTCACTTTCACTAAAAACAAGGGGCAAGAATCCCAGCTGTGTACAGATGGGTGACTTTTCCTTTGGTAAAGACTGGTTTGGCCAGTCTAATTTAGTTTTCTTCCTTCTGGAGGAGAGTGAATTTGCATACTTTTTTTTCCCAATGAAGCACTGCTTAAATATATAAATCCATATCACTTATCTCTTCAATGAGAGCCACTATGGCCTGTGAGCTATATATTACAGTAAACCATGTAGAGAGTTAAATGGACTGACTCAAGAAGACAAGCCCTATATAGGGGATAAATATCTGATTGCGGGGGTCCCACCTCTATCTCCTTTATGGTGCCCCGCCTCTACACATATAAGGAGCTGTGTCAACCACGGCAGGAAGCAGGTCGACACGCCCCTCCATGCATCTCTATGGGAAAGTCAGAGATACAGCATTCGTGTATCTCCAGCTCACCCATAGAGATACATAGAGGGGGGCATTGACCACTTTTTCGTATGGGGATCCACAGTCTCCTTGCACAGAGCGGAGATCGCTCCATACACGAGAAGAGCTGGGTGCTGGGCAGGAGATTGCAGGGGGTCCAAACGGTCGGACCTTCCGTGATCAGACACTTATCCCCTATCCTTTGGATAGTGAATAAATTGTCCTACAGTTCTTTCAAGTTGCTGCTGCTGCTATCGGTTTTGACCCCAGTGTCAAAACGCTGTGTGCCGAGCTGGTCTCTGCTAAACGTCTGATGCTGGCCAGTTTCTGGACATTGGGTGCTAGTAAGCAGGGCAGTTATGGAACTTGTCACAGTTCTAAGTTACCCAGAAGAGCATTTATAAAAGTATTATAGACAGCTATAATGCAGTCAAGAATACTGGAACACATAGAATTTAGACAAATAAAATGAAACAACAATCAGGCCTAGTACAGTGAAAGCATGCCTCCTAACTTTTTGTAAGGCCTAATAGGGAAACTTAAAGGGGTACTCCGGCCCTAAGACATCTTATCCCCTATCCAAAGGATAAGATGTCTGATCGTGGGGATCCCACCGCTGGGGACCTCCTCATTCTGTCATGCAGCATTCACCTGTCTCAGCTACATGGAGCGACGATAGCTCCATGTCTGACATCATGACTCCGCCCCTTGTGACATCACGCCCCGCCCCCTCAATGCAAGTCTATGGGAGGGGGCGTGACGGGGGTCCCACTGGTGTCACGATTCGGCTTACAGGTAGTGGATCCTCTGTGTCAGCGAGGGATTGGCGTGGACCGTGCTGGTGGACCGGTTCTAAGAGGCTACTGGTGTTCACCAGAGCCCGCCGCAAAGCGGGATGGTCTTGCTGCGGCAGTAGCAACCAGGTCGTATCCACTAGTAACGGCTCAACCTCGCTGACTGCTGAGAAGGCGTGAGACAGAAGGACTAGGCAGAGGCAAGGTCAGACGTAGCAGAAGGTCGGGGCAGGCGGCAAGGTTCGTAGTCAAGATGGATAGCAGGAGTTCAGGTAACACAGGCTTTGGACAACACTAAACGCTTTCACTGGCATAAGGCAACAAGATCCGGCAAGGGAGTGCAGGGGAAGTGATCAGATATAGCCAGGGAGCAGGTGGAAGCCAATTAAGCTAATTGGGCCAGGCACCAATCATTGGTGCACTGGCCCTTTAAGTCTCAGAGAGCTGGCGCGCGCGCGCCCTAGAGAGCGGAGCCGCGCGCGCCAGCACATGACAGGAGGGGCCCGAGACGGGTAAGTGACTTGGGATGCGATTCGCGAGCGGGCGCGTCCCGCTGTGCGAATCGCATCCCCGACGGCCATGACAGTGCAGCGCTCCCGGTCAGCGGGACTGACCGGGGCGCTGCAGGGAGAGAGACGCCGTGAGCGCTCCTGGGAGGAGCGGGGACCCGGAGAGCTAGGCGTAACAGTACCCCCCCCCTTAGGTCTCCCCCTTTTTTTGTCCGACAACTGCTTTACCTGGGACGAGGACACCGGGAGTGAATGGAGGGTTTCCTCAAAGGCAGGCAGTACAGCAGGAGTGGGAATGGGGAGGGAGGGCAGAGGGTGAAGCTTGGCATGGGCAGGGTGACACAAGGACGGGGGCCATGAGGAGACACTGAGGCTTGCCTGACGGGACTGGGAGGGGGGGAGAGGCATCTCTTGTGGCAAGCAGAGTCCCAGTTCTTGATCTCCCCGGTGGTCCAGTCAAGGGTGGGAGAATGAAGCCGGAGCCATGGCAGACCGAGGAGGACCTCAGAGGTACAGTTGGGAAGGACGAAGAACTCAATCCTTTCGTGGTGGGGTCCAATGCACATTAAGAGGGGTTTTGTGCGGTAACGCACGGTGCAATCCAATCTGACTCCGTTGACCGCGGAAATGTAGAGCGGCTTGACGAGACGGGTCACCGGGATGCAGAATTTATTCACCAAAGACTCCAAAATAAAATTCCCAGAGGCACCAGAGTCCAAGCAGGCCACGGCTGAGAGGGAGGAGTTGGCTGAAGGAGAAATCCGCACGGGCACCGTGAGACGTGGAGAAGCAGACTTTGAACCAAGAGACGCCACACCCACGTGAGCTGGGTGCGTGCGTGCGTTTCCCAGACGTGGAGGACGAATAGGGCAATCCACCAAGAAATGCTCGGTACTGGCACAGTACAGACAAAGATTTTCTTCCCTACGGCGATTCCTCTCTTCCTGGGTCAGGCGAGACCGATCCACTTGCATGGCCTCCTCGGCGGGAGGCCCAGGCGTAGACTGCAAAGGATGCTGTGGGAGAGGTGCCCAGAGATCTAAGTCTTTTTCCTGGCGGAGCTCCTGATGTCTCTCAAAAAAAAAAACGCATGTCAATGCGGGTGGCCAAATGGATAAGTTCTTGCAGGTTGGCAGGAATCTCTCGTGCGGCCAGCACATCCTTAAAGCTACTGGATAGGCCTTTTTTAAAGGTCGCGCAGAGAGCCTCATTATTCCATGATAATTCGGAAGCAAGAGTACGAAATTGGATGGCGTACTCGCCCACTGAAGAATTACCCTGGACCAGGTTCAGCAGGGCAGTCTCGGCAGAAGAAGCTCGGGCTGGTTCCTCGAAGACACTCCGGACTTCAGCGAAGAAGGACTGGACTGTGGCTGTGGCAGGATCATTGCGGTCCCAGAGCGGTGTGGCCCAAGACAAGGCTTTTCCTGAAAGAAGGCTCACTACGAACGCCACCTTAGACCGTTCTGTAGGAAACAAGTCCGACAACATCTCCATATGCAGGGAACATTGAGACAAAAATCCACGGCAGAGTCTAGAGTCCCCATCAAATTTGTCCGGCAGGGACAAGCGGAGGCTAGGAGCGGCCACTCGCTGCGGAGGGGTTGCAGGAGCTGGCGGAGGAGATGGTTGCTGCTGTAGCAGAGGCAGAAGTTGCTGTAACATGGTGGTCAACTGCGACAGCTGCTGTCCTTGTTGGGCAATCTGCTGCGATTGCTGAGCGACCACCGTGGGAAGGTCAGCGAGACTTGGCAGCGGCACCTCAGCGGGATCCATGGCCGGATCTACTGTCACGATTCGGCTTACAGGTAGTGGATCCTCTGTGTCAGCGAGGGATTGGCGTGGACCGTGCTGGTGGACCGGTTCTAAGAGGCTACTGGTGTTCACCAGAGCCCGCCGCAAAGCGGGATGGTCTTGCTGCGGCAGTAGCAACCAGGTCGTATCCACTAGCAACGGCTCAACCTCGCTGACTGCTGAGAAGGCGTGGGACAGAAGGACTAGGCAGAGGCAAGATCAGACGTAGCAGAAGGTCGGGGCAGGCGGCAAGGTTCGTAGTCAAGATGGATAGCAGGAGTTCAGGTAACACAGGCTTTGGACAACACTAAACGCTTTCACTGGCACAAGGCAACAAGATCCGGCAAGGGAGTGCAGGGGAAGTGATCAGATATAGCCAGGGAGCAGGTGGAAGCCAATTAAGCTAATTGGGCCAGGCACCAATCATTGGTGCACTGGCCCTTTAAGTCTCAGAGAGCTGGCGCGCGCGCGCCCTAGAGAGCGGAGCCGTGCGCACCAGCACATGACAGGAGGGGCCCGGGACGGGTAAGTGACTTGGGATGCGATTCGCGAGCGGGCGCGTCCCGCTGTGCGAATCGCATCCCCGACGGCCATGTCAGTGCAGCGCTCCCGGTCAGCGGGACTGACCGGGGCGCTGCAGGGAGAGAGACGCCGTGAGCGCTCCGGGGAGGAGCGGGGACCCGGAGCGCTAGGTGTAACAACTGGCTCTGTCTGGTCTGCCTGCAACAGCTTGAGGCGGTCAGGAACCTCTATAGGTGTTACAGCAGTTAAAAATGTTTATTTGATGTGAATACACCTTTAAGGATTTTCAAAACTACAAGTTTCAAATGTCCAATGAGATATGATAAATTGAAATTTCTGACATCAGACTCCAATAAATAGGAGATAGTGTAAAAGACATAAAAGACATTTCAAGATACTTCAAGATACCTCCTATATTAACAGTTTTTTTTTCTGTGGATCGGTATTTAAAAATATTCTGGCAATGGACCATTCTGATGCATGTGTTAATATTTCAGCTCCTCTTCTGGATATCCAAGCATTGTTGAAAGTATAGAAAAGGGCTGAAGAGATCTCTTACAACATGCTGATCTAAATATGATATCCATCAAGGAAAAATGGGCTTAGCAACAAGATGTAACAAATTCTGTACTCCTTTCATGTCTATAATTTTTTTGTATATATATATTTTTGTTAGTTCTGAAAAAAATTTATGATCGGATATAAAATATTGTAGAAACCGTTAAAAACATTTTAATCCTCAAAGAACAAAGATTCTATTTGTTGTTGGGAATCCATAAATAAATGCCGCTCTCCTTTATATAAATAACTAAAGTCAATCTCTTTTCCTAAATCTAGGTCATCCATTTTACCACGAAGCAGAGAGGTCTGCACCACCTGATCCACCTCAGATATAAAGCTGTATTCTCTGCTGAGCAGGACATTCATTATCGTGGGGGTTCACAGACTCTAAAGGCAGAAAACAGGCTTCCGCAATGATCCTAAGGCTAAGCAGTTAATTGTGCCGCACTTTTGTGATGAGGAAGGATTAGAATTTAAGAGATATTGAATATTAGTTTCAGGCAAAAGCTTTGAATCTCACTCTGGATGAGGACACTGCTTAAGTTCAGCCGTGCAAAAAATATCCCTTCAAAGCATTCTGAGATCCTAATAGCTTCTCCTGTATCCAGAGAGCAGATTATATAAAGTCAAATTCTATTATTAAAATAGGTATTACCCAGTACATACTCAGTACATAGTGCTCCGCATTCATCATCAGGAACTTTAATAAAAGTACTGTAATGATTTTACCTATTTCAAGAAACTACAACCCCTGCTATGTTTTGACAGGGTGCAACAGGGCATGTTGGGAGTTACTGTTGCAATAATATGAAACCACATTATCTAAGCGTCACCAGGCACTTATCCTTTGAAGTATTGATTATATACAACTTCAGTGTTGGTAAATTGCTGTCTAAAGCTCTGTTTACATCACATCAAGACCTTTCGTCACAGAGTATTTGGCAATACATACTATAACCATATGTTTTCTGCTTCTTTTAAAATGTCTACCACTTTTTTTGCATGCATATGTGTTGAATAGCAGAATTCACTACACTGTTAACTGCAATAAAACATTTCAACACATAACTTGCTATACCTTTATATTTTTTTTTACATTTCCTATGAAATCCAGGTGCATACGTTGTATGTATTACTCTACATCTAAATATAGCCTAAGTCTTTTTATTTGTACTCTGTTAATGAGAGAAGCTGAGGCATTACTTTTCATAAATATAATTATATCATAGAAATATATCATATATGTCTATATCATTTACTTTATCAATTTTATTGGCCAAAACATCTAAATTTAGGATGAAAAGGAATCTGTCAGCTGTAAATAATTCAAAGAACTGACCAATGTGCAGGATAGCTGTCAAGCTAATAATACAAACTGTACCTGGACAGTAATAATACAAACTGTGCTGGACCCAGCGGGAAATCCAATAACACAATCACCTTTTTTTCGCCTCCTTGCTCCTTCTTTCCATGTTCCTCCTGCTAGACATACAGTGCCCGGCTGACAATCAGGAGGGAACGAGGAAGTGTGGAAAACTGCGGCACTTTAACAGCTTGCACCCCTCTCTGACATTTAAAATACACTGACAAAAGTCATTTGATAAGGTTTATAAAAGGTACCATCTGTTTTATTAAAGGGTACTCCGCTGCTCAGCGTTTGGAACAAACGAACGCTGGAGCTGGCACCGGAAGCTTGTGACGTCATAGCCCTGCCCCCTCATGATGTCATGTCCTGCCCCCACAATGCAAGTCTATGGGAGGGGGCGTGACGGCTGTTACTCCCCCCTCCCATATACTTGCAAAGAGGGTGTGGGGCGTAACGTAATGAGGGGGCTGGGCTATGATGTCACGAGCTCCTGGCTCCAGCGTTCGGAACAGTTTGTTCCAAACGCTGAGCAGCGGTGTACCCCTTTAAGCTAACAGGTATCCAGCACCATGGTAAGCTTTTTGCATCGTTTACAGATTCCCTTTAAGTAACCTTGCAAGTTTTGATTAAAAATGTCCAGCTGTTTGGGTATACAGTTCCTTATCAGACCATATATCCCAATGGTTACAAACAATATGTACTCCATGTCAAAATCTGTTGTCCATATGAATAGTGACAAACTATGATATAGGCAGATTGGAAAGTTGCTCGGTGGCTTGTGCAATAAAGGGAGGGTAATTTGAGGTAATTAGGGTGTAATTACATGTACTGTATAAATCTGTGAAATTTGTCTAGTTAAAATAGTAACTATTGATAGTACAGGATGTGCCGGAGCTTTAAGATTTAAAGGGCCAGTGCGCTCATTAGTGTAATTCACTTGTGGCTCATTGATAAATTCCTCCACTCTCCTCACTTCCTTGCCGGATCTTTGTTGAGTTGAGCCTGAGAGAAAGCATTCCTGTTATTGCCTTGCCATGTATTTGATCCTTTGCTCTGTGACCTGACCTTGCTCCTCTGCTGCCTGCCTACTGACCTCCTGCTACATCCTGACTATGCTACTGTGCTGCCTGCCCTGACCTTCTCCTATCCAGACTACGAGCTGCCTTATCCCTCCTGTGCCTTGCATCTCCTCAGCCGCCTGTGTGGTAGAGCCATGCCAGGGGTAGCGACCTGGGTGCCGTCTGCCGCAGCAAGTCCGTCCCGCTTTGTGGTGGGCTCTGGTGAAAACCAGCGGCATCTTAGACTCCGCTCCCTGGTACGGTCCGAGTCATCTACCACACAGGTCCAGTGGATCCACTATCATCAGTGTTCCAGTCTTCTGAAACACGAGTGCTACACATTTCTCATAATGATCAGCTGAGCTGTGATTTTTGTCTCATACAGATTGATAACTTTGGGCATATGAGTCAGCTTCAGACTATAGGTTACATGGTTACGTAGTTAGTATGGTTAAAAAAAAGACATATGTCCATCAAGTTCAACCAAGGATGATTCCAATGGTCCATCTCTAAATGTTGTGAACAGGGGTGTTAGCTCTGGCAAGAAAAAAAAAAAAACAATAATGTATCATAATCTGTTTTTTATAAGTAAAAAATATATAGATTATACACGTTCTTTGAGACTTCACACTGCAATACCTTTCTGCTTAAATGAAGTGCAGAGTTTTGCCTTTAGGTAGTACCATCTAGTTGGCTTAATTAGGTCCCACTACATCAACCAAAATGAAAGAAATTTTTCAGATCCCAGATGTTCACAGTAGACCTGTCAGGAACAAGTTCTTTCACCATAGCACTAGTTTTGCAGATTTAGCTGTTAGTGAACATTTAACAAGGTTTAAAGGCAAATAAAACTAATGGAGTTTTCGCACGTGCCCCTTAATGTGCTGACAGTATCATCCAGTGTATAAAAAACAACCTCCCATTGTGTTCTCCTGTCTCCCTCTGTAATAAGGTCTCTGTCTCTCCCCAGTAAACTGTAATTACATTGCTCCTGTAGAATGTCACACTTATCTTAATCTGAGACTAGGTCAACTCTTCAGCAATAGTAGAAAAAAAAAAAGAAATAAAGTAAAAACTAAAACTATTTAAAAAAAAGGTCTAATCTTACTTAGCTATGATATTTTTTATAGATTGTATGAAAAAATGATACATTTTAAATGAATAAATGTTGGAATATACAGTCAACTGCTATAAATGATTTTAGGAAACAGATCTTTTTGTTGAATTTTACAAAAAAATACAAGGGTTGTCTACTTTCAGTGAACATTTTCTATTAAGAAGATTTTTCAGAAATGAACCAGAGAAAACTCAATGGTGGTAATATGTAAGTATTATATGTCACCCAAATGTAATATACTATAGTTAAAGAGAATATGGAAAGGGAATATTTGAAATCCAAATTATGTGACCAAGTGATCAGACTTTTCCAATTACACCCAAGAATGCCCTAAAAGCTATTGAAGTCCCATCTCTTTGTTGTCCCTTACGCAGGAAAGTCCTCTGGAAAGCTAGCCTGTTGGTAGGTATAGAAAAAAGGTTGTTTGAAGTATGCACCGTATCCGCGGTATGTTTTTTCCCATAGGTTTTGACATAGTGAGAACTTGAGGTTTTGACAAGTCAATTAATGTGACCCATAAGATTTTGAGAATGCGGTGGTGCCACAAAGTAAAAAAAAAAAAGTGGCTGTGTTTACAGAAAGCATTCATTTACTCAAACGGAGGGAGGTAACCTTTTTTTGGGCCAAGCATTTTAAATATTACTTATGTGAGGAGTTTGGCATGGCAGAAAGCTATATATTTCGGCTCCTTTACTTTCCAATGCCAATCTAGAATAGTCTTTACAGCAAAATGTTCTGCATTTATTGACTAATTTGGTGTGGATGAGTAAACATGATACATGTATTGCTGACAATGTGGCTAGAGCAGTGTGTAAATGGGTTAATTCAGTGTGGTGGTCTCTAGAGTTCTTTATTATAATCCATCATAAGCATTAAGGTCATATGTCCTATTAGATAACTCAGTCCCTTAGGATCATAGTTGCATGCAAGTAACAGAGTAGAACAATATATTAAATTACACTGATGTCTATTTACTGGGACTTCCTGTGTCACAAATTACATTATCAAGTTCTTTAAGCTGGTGTCTCCCTTGTGTCCTTGTAAACAAGTCATTTCCTTAATCTAACGACTCAAATACATGTTATCTTCGGAATCTAAAACACTGAAGGATACAGTGGTGCCTAATTCTTTAAAGGTCTTTGTGGTTACTATGCTAAGTCATAAGACCCTTCTATAAAAACTTAGTATGACATGGCAGAAGTGCCTGTTAAACTTACCGTAGTTATGTGTTCTGAACAAACTGTTTGTGGAATTCTGTAACTGATACATAGTAGCCCATGTATATGACAATTGTATATTCACAGTACATGGTAGTCAAAGAATTGGTGTTTTTATTAAAGTGAGGATTAGTTCCCACAAAAATAGCTGCTTCCAATTGTTACAACCAAAACTAAATTATCATTTCTGGTTGGAACAGAGTAGATTCACTTGATTTGCATATACTTAATCTGACAATTTATTCACCCACACTAAACCCATTACACAGGGTTATAGTGCGGGTGAAGAGCTGTAAAAATAGTTCTATTCATAATGCACTTTAGTGCGCATTGGAGGCGGTTCATCCACCCTCCCCTGCCTCCTTAATATTCCTCCCCCCGGCCGCCCGGGCCTGCCCCAGCTTCAATACTCATAGGCATTACTGCCACATGCCTAGAATGTGAGCAGAGAGCAGGCACTGCAGCCTCGCTACACCTGGAAGCCTATACATATAGGAGAAGTACGCGCTCAGCAGGTTCTCTCACAGCTCAGTGCCACGTGAATAAGACGGTGTCATAATGTAAGTCTATGGAGCGTGTCTCGATCACATGACACAGAGCAGGGAGAGTGGCACATGGCCGTTCTCCTGATTGTCAGAGGTCGCTAGGATATGTCAAAAGTTTTTTTAAGTGATGGGTACACTGTACACAACATTATAAAGAGTCTGCTATAACACCTACATAACATTAGTTTCAACAAAGTAGATACCCTAAGCATATTCTTTTCCCTAAAAGCTCCTATAAATGATTCTGTAAACTATAAAACAACATTAAAAATACGTTTTCTCATTTTATTTCACGGCAGGGACATCGCTAGCTCCAGGCATCCAGGGGGAAGGCCCCATATTAGATGCCTTGGGGCTTATGCCTTGGATCTTTTTAACATCCTACCAATACCCCTGTCTCACCCCCCAAAGGGAAAATATATGAGTAAATTAGGGTAAATGATTCACACCTTTCTTATTGAAATAACTATTGTACCATCTACAGCCTAAATAACAGGGAACAGGTCATGCTTTTTTAACCAATCAATAAAAAATAAAAATAACAAACTTGTCTTTCAGCAAATAAAAAATGTGTTATGGATTGAACACATCAAAATATGACAAAATCCAGAATTTGTTAAATGCTTTAAATACAAGCCATAAAACAGAAGAGATAGTGAGAATGCATCTTAAAGCAACCCTCCAGTATGTGAGGCGTCCGAGTGATAATGCAAGTAACAATATAACATATTGATTTCTCCTTCATGTTGTGGTAGACATTGATCCACAATGCCTCGTGTTTCTTTGAAGAATGCATCTTGTCATAGAATTAAACAAGACACAGACAGCTGCTGCTCTGATAGTCTGGGAAAGGACAGATGGCTGCACATAATGTGCCTTTATTGTCTTCTCCAGGGACCTGCTACCGAGTAGACATCTATAAAATAATACATTCATTCCACAACATCAACCTGCAAAGCTTTGTTAGCTAGCTAACCATTGTATAGCTGCATTCCTCTCAACATTTCCGACGGCAGTTCAGGAAGCCTGACTGCCGCCAAAAGTTTCATGTTTCACATAGGCTTGCATTCAAGGGGCGGAGCGTGATGTCACAATGGGGCGGGGCGTGATGTCACAATGCTCTGACCCCCGTGATCGCCAGTAATCAGACCCGGAACGTGCTCCGGGGACTGATTCTAACAGGGTACTGCGTGCAAGATCACGGGGGTCCCCAGCGGCGGAACCCCCGCGATCAGGCATCTTATTCCCTATCCTTAATGCCAGAGCACCCCTTTAAGGCAATTGCTAAAACATGTTATATACAGTATTACTATACCTGCTTTAAGATGCAAAAATAGAGAAGAACAAGTAGCCCCCCTCCTAGTATGGGTTCATATCAACCATGTCATCTAAATAACAGTACAGCTGATTCTCCATCATAGCTTGTAAATTAAACATTTAGGCTTTTTTGCCTTTCTTATGATTTCTAATGCAGAGGTCCCTGTGTAGAGGAAGCCTTGTAGTGACGTACACTTTCAAAACAGAATATTGGGCAGCCTGATTTCAGACTATTTCTGTCACTGGCAGCTGGGCAAAATGTCATGGCCCATAGACAGAGGTGCCTAAAACCTAACTTTTAATATATATAAGATTTACTAAAAATACACCAAAAATAATATTAAAGTGATAGCTCCTATGTGAGTAAACAGAATCACTTATCTAAAATGCAAATGTCTGCCAAGTATAGTGGAGCGCTGCAATTGTGCAGCCAGTCAATACATGCTCTGCTTAATTATCATATTAGCAGAAAAACACCAATTCCTCCCTTTCCGTGTCCCAACGTGTTTCCATGCAGGAGACCTAGTACCATTAGTCGCCCGCAATTCATCAGGGGACAAGCATCTCATACTGCAATTCTAGGGCAAAAGATAGGAGAGCCAACTCAGAAATTCATCTCAGTGAAGGTGCTGACACAAATTCAGTCAGCCCATAAGCCAGTGTAAGTATATAAAATGCACTACTAAGGTTATCCAAAAACGTCCCCCAGGTAATCACTGCTAGGCTGGAATAGCCTAAACATGTCCGGTATGTGGTAACAGTCCTATGCAGCATTTTACAGAAAAGGGGGTGATAGTAGAAACCACAGTTACAAGGTGATACGGCAAACCCTACAGTGGTAGAGTATTCCGGTCCGGTCACCATTTATGAACAAAAAAAGCTCTAATCTGTCAAAGCATAGCGATCCAAAGAATTTATGAAGATTTCTGGAAGTCTCTGACACCACCAAGGGCACATTATCCTGCTGACAGGATCTTTGGAGCTCAGCCTGAGTGACAATTGAGTTACTTCTACCGTGGCCCTTCTCCTTCGATTACTTAGTTGGTGGGGCAGCCAGTCTTGGTTGTTCTAAACCTCTTCCATTTAAGAATTATGAAGGCCCCTGTGCTCTTGGAAACTTTCAGTGCAGCAGACATTTTTTGTATCCTTCTCCAGATCTGTACCTACACACAATCCTGTCTCTGAGGTCTACAGGCAGTTTTTTCCACCTCAATGCTTGATTTCTGTGCTGATATGCATTGTCAGCTACGAGACTTTATATAGATTTGGGGGGGGGGGGGGATTAGCAAATTATGTCCAATGATCTAAATTTACCACAGGTGATTCCAATCATAATATGGAAACATCTCAAAGATGATCAAGATAAATGGAAGGCCCCAGAGCTAATTGTGGAAAAAGTGAGAGTCTGAAGACTTTCCAAAGGCATTGTATGGTATTATAGGTCCCTTAACATTTCAGGTTTTTCTCTTTACTCTTGAAAAATAGTACAGCATGCTACACTATTCCAACTCTTGAGAAAGACTGAAAGAAAATGTGGGAATGAAGTGGAAAAAAATAGGACTTCCCGGATGGCGCCTTCCCAGATAGAAAATATTCTATCTTGATTTTATTTCCTTTTAAAATTTTCAAAAAGTAATAAAATTCATAGGATTCATGTGAGTCTTCCAGTAGGAGGAGAGGAAGGATATGCAAAGTATAAAAACAGTATTAGGACACAATTGCTGGTCGAGGGGGCTGCCATTAAACAGCATCTACAGTTTGACCATATCTACAGGAAGAGAAAAAGAGTGAAGGTCATATTGGGTCAAAGGAGAGTTGCATTGTTTTCCCCATGCACATTTTAGAATTTTTGGGGGCAACATTGTAGACAATGTTCTCATATGGAATTACGCTATTGATCATTTTTCTTCACGGAGATATCCTAGGAGGCCTATTCCCCATCCATCACAGAAAATCGAGATGTTTACCAGTACAGGAGAGGGATTTGTCATCACATTAGTGGGTAGATGTATGATTTAGAAGCCAAAAGAGACAACTTATATAAGAGTTTCATGGTTGTGAACCTAGTTGTCAACCCTTGAGAAAGAAACAACGAGTAGAATTTTTAAGAACTTCACATATGAGGATAACTCAATGGTATTTTACTGCTGATTCCTTACATTCACAGGAAAATACTCTTTGTAGCCATAGGCGTTTTCTTCCAAAGTCTTGCCTAATGTGTGCAAGGTGTCACGTGAAG
The DNA here is from genome assembly GCF_029499605.1 of Hyla sarda. Taxonomy (NCBI): domain Eukaryota; kingdom Metazoa; phylum Chordata; class Amphibia; order Anura; family Hylidae; genus Hyla; species Hyla sarda. The sequence goes on along the minus strand of NC_079193.1, from coordinate 88,859,302 downwards.
TGGCCATTTGGCTGTCATTTAAGACTGGAAGTGAGGATCAATTTGGCTTTCATCTTGTTGAATAATATTTCATATAAGGAGATTAAGTGGGTCCCTATGGGAATGAAAAGTCGTATACTGATTATATGTTCTGAATTACATCCTTCCAGCATAGGATAAAGTTAATTCTGTCTTTCCATCTCTGGAGCACAGCATGTTTAGAAGTCCTACACCTCCAGCATTTTCCTGGACCTTTTCCTTAGATCATTCTTTTCTTAGGCATTTTTGGGATGAGACAACATCTTGAGGTAATTCTTTTATTCATTTTGTGCATGGGAACCAAAATGATGGATTCATTATTTCACAGAACTGTTATTTTATCAACAGGTAAGAAAGATGTTTCCGACTCTAAGTTTCCGTTCAATTACTATACCGCACAGACTTCACATATGTGTTCAGAGCCTCTGTCAGGGGTCCCATCAGACTTTACATCACTTCTGACAGCATGAATATTTTAGCACAAAAACCTTAATAGATCCCATTATACGCTAATAGGGTTTGGTGGTAGTCACTTTGGATCTTTTGTACTTACATTCTTAGTCGTTTTAATAGCCCCTTTATAGGAGACAATTATTGGCTGAATAAGCATTAATATGAAAACTTGTTTCCAATAATTTGGCGTGTAAAAGGGCCAGTGATCAGCCAATGAACAAGAACATTTTTATCCATTAGCCAATCGGATTTTTTTTGCAGGAATTACACTGATCATTATAGGCCTGTGTAAACAGGGAATATGTAGCTGACAACAGCTGCAAAAATAATCCCGCAATGTGGCTTTTCCTGCAACTGAGTGAGATGTGTGAAGGCTTAATAAACAATTGCTGATCAATAAGATTGGTGCTCATTATAGTGACCTGCTTGGCCCTTGTATAAAGGCCTTAAAGGGGCAATCCACTGTCAGACAGCTTATCCTCTATCCAAAGGATAGAGGATAAGATGTCTGATCACGGGGGGCCTACCACTAGGGACCCCCGCGATCTCCCCTGCAGCAGCCCGGTACCTCAGCAGCCCTGAGCTAAGTTTTCTCTGAGACTGATGACGGGCGGTGCAGGGGATGGGGCATCCTGATGTCACAGCCCCGCCCCTCATGACATCACATCCGCCCCCTCAATATAAGTCTATGGGAGGGGGCGACCCTATGCGGGAAGATGACCCCAGGTGCTGGGGACCCCGATCCCCGGCATCCCTGTTGGGATCGGGGCCCCAGGAGGACGGCCGCGGCGAGGGACTGTCCTGCGATCTGCTGTGATTCCCGGTCAATCGGGTCTCCAGTGACCCTGAATTACTGGCTGATCGGGGCCGTCGAACAGCCATAGCCTGCAGGGGTGAGGTGGCACTGGTGCCACCTCACGATCGCCCTGATTCGTCGGCCGGTTTACCGGCCGACCAATCAGGGCGCCTGCTGCGGGTGTCACTCCCGCAACCCGCTCTGCCTCTCTTCCGGAGGATGTGAGCCATTGTGGGACGTGGACACCGGGAGCTGGGGACCCCGATCCCCGGCGTCAATGTTGGGATCGGGGCCCCAGGAGTGGTGGAGGGACTGACCTGTGTCCCGGAGCAGCAGCAGGAGGTGAGTGACAGCCTCCTGCTGTTGCTTAGCAACAGCTCCCAGCATGCAAAAAGGGCATGCTGGGAGCTGTAGTTATGCAACAGCAGGAGGCAGACAACCACAACTCCCAGCATTCCCTTATGAGCATGCTGGGACTTATAGTTTTGCAACAGCTGGAGGCACATTTTTTCTATGGAAAAGTGTACCTTCAGCTGTTGTATAACTACAACTCCCAGCTTGCACAAACAGCTAAAGTGCATGCTGGGAGTTGCAGTGGTGCATCGGCTGGTTGCATAACTACAACTCCCAGCATGCCCGTTGGCTGTCCGTGACTGCTGAGAGTTGTAGTTTTGCAACAGCTGAAGGCACAATGGTTGTGAAACTCAGAGTTTTTTTTTACCTAACTCAGTGTTTCACGACCGGTGTGCCTCCAGCTGTTGCAAACTACAACTCTCAGCAGTCACCGTACACCATGCACCGTAAATGCTGGGAGTTGTAGTTTTGCAACAGCTGGAGGCACACTGGTTGTGGAACACTGAGTTAAGTCACAAACTCAGTGATACATAACCAGTGTGCCTACAGCTGTTGCAAAACTAAAACTCTCAGCATGTACAGTCTGTCAGCGCATGCTGGGAGTTGTAGTTTTGCAACAGCTGGATGTTCCCCCCCTCCCCCCAATGTGAACGTACAGGGTACACTCACATGGGCGGAGATTTACAGTAAGTATCTGGCTGCAAGTTTGAGCTGCGGCAAATTTTCTGCCGCAGCTAAAACTGCCAGCGAGAAACTACTGTGAACCCCCGCCCATGCGACTGTACCCTACAAACACTACACTACACTAACACAAAATAAAATAAAAAGTAAAAAACACTACATATACACATACCCCTACACAGCCCCCCTCCCCTCCCCAATAAAAATGAAAAACGTCTGGTACGCCACTGTTTCCAAAACGGAGCCTCCCAGTGTTGTCGGACAGCCGTTGACTGTCCAGGCATGCTGGGAGTTTTGCAACAGCTGGAGGCACCCTGTTTGGGAATCACTGGCATAGAATTCCCCTATGTCCACCCCTATGCAAGTCCCTAATTTAGGCCTCAAATGCGCATGGCGCTCTCATTTTGGAGCCCTGTCGTATTTCAAGGCAACAGTTTAGGGTCACATATGGGGTATCGCCGTACTCGGGAGAAATTGTGTTACAAATTTTGGGGTGTATTTTCTGCTTTTACCCATTTTAAAAATGTTAAATTTTTGGGAAAACAAGCATTTTAGGTTAAAAAAAATTTTTTTTTTTTACATATGCAAAAGTCGTGAAACACCTGTGGGGTATAAAGGTTCACTTAACCCCTTGTTACGTTCCCCGAGGGGTCTAGTTTCCAAAATGGTATGCCATGTGGTTTTTTTTTTGCTGTCCTGGGGCTTCCTAAATGCGGCATGCCCCCAGAGCAAAATTTGCTTCCAAAAAGCCAAATGTGACTACTCCTCTTCTGAGACCTCTAGTGCGCCAGCAGAGCACTTTTCACCCCCATATAGGGTGTTTTCTGAATTGGGAGAAATTGGGCTTCAAATTTTGAGGGGTATTTTCTGCTATTACCCTTTTTAAAAATGTAAAATTTTTGGGAAAACAAGCATTTTAGGTAAAAATTTTTTTTTTTTACATTTGCAAAAGTCATGAAACACCTGTGGGGCATTAAGGCTCACTTTATCCCATGTTACATTCCCCGAGGGGTCTAATTTCCAAAATGGTATGCCATGTGTTTTTTTTTTTGCTGTTCTGGCACCATAGGGGCTTCCTAAATGCAACATGCCCCCCAAAATCCATTTCAGAAAAACGTACTCTCCAAAATCCCCTTGTCGCTCCTTTCCTTCTGAGCCCTCTACTGCGCCCGCCGAACACTTTACATAGACATATGAGGTATGTGCTTACTCGAGAGAAATTGGGTTTCAAATACAAGTAAAAATTTTCTCCTTTTACCACTTGCAAAAATTCAAAAATTGGGTCTACAAGAACATGTAAAAAATGAAGATTTTGAATTTTCTCCTTCACTTTGCTGCTATTCCTGTGAAACACCTAAAGGGTTAAAACACTGACTGAATGTCATTTTGAATACTTTGGGGGTGTAGTTTTTATAATGGGGTAATTTATGGGGTATTTCTAATATGAAGACTCTTCAAATACACTTCAAAACTGAACTGGTCCCTGAAAAAAAGCGAGGTTCAAAATTTTGTGAAAAATTGGAAAATTGCTGCTGAACTTTTAAGCCCTCTGGTGTCTTCCAAAAGTAAAAACTTGTCAATTTTATGATGCAAACATAAAGTAGACATATTGTATATGTGAATTAAAAAAACATTTATTCGTAATATCCATTTTCCTTACAAGCAGAAAGCTTCAAAGTTAGAAAAATGCTAAATTTTCAAATTTTTCATAAAATTTACGGATTTTTCACCAAGAAAGGATGCAAGTTACCACAAAAATGTACCACTATGTTAAAGTAGAATATGTAACGAAAAAACAATCTCGGAATCAGAATGATAACTAAAAGCATTCCAGAGTTATCAATGTTTAAAGTGACAGTGGTCAGATGTGCAAAAAACGCTCTGGTCCTTAAGACCAAAATGGGCTTGGTCCTGAAGGGGTTAAAACAGTACAATAATAGAAAAGTATGTAAACCTGGGTATCATTTTAATCATATTGATGCACATATTGATTCATTTTACCGTAAAGTGTATAGTGTGAAAACAAAAACCTTCAAAATTTCAGTTTTCTTTAAAATTTCCTCACACAAGTAATATTTTTGGGGGGGTTTGCCGTACATTTTATGCTAAATTGAGTGATGTCATTACAAAGTACAATTGGTCAGGCATGATGTTAAGATTTTTAGAAGGAGAGGAGGAAAAAACAAAAACGCAATCATATAATTGTCTGTGTCCTTAAAGGGTTACTCCGCTGCCCAGCATCCGGAACATTGAGTTCCGAACGCTGTGTGCGGGCTTCCATGTTCATGCCTGCCCCCCTCGTGACGGCTTGTGATGTCACGCCCCGCCCCCTCAATGCAAGTCTATGGGAGGGGGCGTGGCCACCGTCGTGCCCCCCTTCCCATAGATTTCCATTGAGGGGGTAGGACGTGACGTCACGAGGGGGCGGGCGTAAACACAGAAGCCCGCACACAGCAATTGGAACTCAATGTTCCGGACGCTGGGGAGTGGAGTAACCCTTTAAAGGACATCTGCAGTGTTATGACACTTATCCCCTAGGGGATAAGTGATAGGGGATAAGTGTTTGATTGCGGGGGGGGGGGGGGGGGGGGGTCCGACCGCTGGCATCTCCCATGATCTCCTAAATGGGGCCCCTGCATTAGCGCTCAGGGGTACGCCCCCTCCCCATACAGTTCTATGGGAGAGGCGGGGAGGCACAAACGTCATGCTACAATTTCATACTGCAGCCGGCACGCCTCCTGCACGGGAGAGCCACGGCAGAGCCATGGCCCCGTGCAGGAGATCATAGGGGTCCGACCACTAGGATAGGGGATAAGTTGTTTTTGGCCACAGATGGCCTTTAAAGGGGTTATCCAGGAATAGAAAAACACAGCTTATTTCTTTCAAAAACAGCTCCATGTCTGTCTCCAGGTTGGGTGTGGTTTTACAACTCGGCTCAATTCACTGCAATAGAACTGAGCTGCAGAATCACACCCAACCTGAAGACAGATGGGGAGCGGTTTTTAAAATAAAGTTGCTTTGTTTTTCTATTGCTGGATAACCTCTTTAGGTAAAAATGGGCTGTCCTTAATCGGCTACTCTTAATCTATTCAGTACTTATCATCTGCTGTATACTACAGAGGAAGTTGTATAGTTCTTTTCTACCTGACCACAAAGCTCTTTGCTGACACCTCTGTCCGTGTCAGGAACTGTCTGGAGCAGGAGAGGTTTGCTATGGGGACTTGCTCCTGCTCTGGACAGTTCCTGATATAGACAGAGCAGAGAGAGCAGCAGAGAGAACTGTGGTCAGACAGAAAAAAACTATACAACTCCCTCTGGAGCATACAGCAGCTGATAAGTACTGGAAGGATTAAGATTTTTATGGAGAAGTAATTTACAAATCTGTTTAACTTTCTGGCACCAGTTGATTAGAATTTATTTTTACCACCGGAGTACCGCTTTAAGGGGTTAAAGGGAAAATGTGCAAATAATCAATTATATAGTAAAACCCCTATAAGTTAGAAATGGTGGGGTATAGCAACAAAATAAACAGCCTTACAATCAGATCACTTAAAGCTACAAGCAATATAAAAAAATATATGTATATTGACCACAGGTCTTCTAAAGTTTCCTTTTTAAGTCACCGGACCTAAATTTGATTTTTTATTTTTTATCTCACCATACAAACTATTTATGTTACTGCTAATGGAAGCATGGAATGCATATTCAGAATGTATATTCTGTGTAATGCCGAGTGCAGGGTAAATAGGTTCAAAGAGTTTGAAATAGGATCCCTGAGTAACATCTCCTTCAAGCTCTGTACTAGGTGGAACAGAATGTGATAGCTTTGCCCATCATGACTGGTCATTTTTAGTTAAATACTAGCTGGTATGTGTGTATGATCCCATCCTAATGTAACATCTAACCCATTTTTTTTTTGTTTTTAAACCATGTTTGTCCCATTGCCACTGTGCGCTCTGCCTAATCTTGTCATCCATGATAGTAAATTACTAATGCCACATCCGAACCCACTGTCAGAGGGGGGGGGAGAATGTTTAGAATGAAGCACTAGTACAACACCTGCTGTAATAGACACCAATATAGATTTCAGCTTTATTAAGGAAATACCAACATTCACTTTTATGCTGCAATAGTTAACAATGATAAAAGTGACACTGTAACATGACAAGGAAAATAGCCCACAGCTCTTACAGGAAAAGAATGTTTGTTTTCTTCCTGCTTGGCACTGCTAGAATCCAGTTCTGACACATGTTTTCACTTAGGGTGGCATGGCTCGACAACACATAGATCTCTTTCACATTTTTGCCCACTTGAAACTTGTAATTTACTTTATGTGATGTTCAAAGCATTGCCAGATGGTTCCCAAAATCAAAAGATGTGACATTCCCACAACATGGATGGTCCTAGGATGTAACTGGACTCAGATATAACATAGAGTCGCCCTCATGTGAACATCTTTATTTATAGTGTCCCCCATGTGAGGCTCCCTGCATTGGACCGTGGCTGGTCATCTGAGTCTGCAATAAGGACTAAAGCAGGGATGGTGGTGACACGTTACTGGTTTTACTGACCGTATGGTTATATTGGGTTGTTTGCATCACATACTGTTTATTAATATAACAGCTCTTATTAGGCTATATTGAGTGCTTATTGCCAATACTGATGCTCTCTAATAATCCTTGTTATGGTGTGGCTTGCAGGATATATTTGAATTAACCCGATAACGACCATGGACGTCATACCGGCCAGCCCCCAGCTGATTCCTGTAGCTGGGGGCCGGCGTTAATAGCCAACATGCGGCAGGCGGCTATTAACCCTTTAGATCGCCGCTGTCATAGTCCCATGATATGAGTTGTAGTTTAGGAACAGGGTGCCTCCAGCTGTTGCTAAACTGGAGGCTCGCTGTTGCTAAATTACAACTCCCGTCATGGGATGGGGGTTGTAGTTCGGCAACTGCTGGAGGCTCCATGAATGTATTAACATATTTTTCGTGTTCTTTTCTTCTCATTTCAGATTCGTGTATGCAGAGGACTTCTGCGGATTCGGTGGATTACGTCGATGACCAGTGTTTTTCTTTTGTTTAATATCAATAAAATGCTTATGGGGGAGTGCTTTTTGAAATAAAAAATGTTTAAACATGTGGTGTTTTTTTTAAGTTTTCTTAACAGGATTAGTAGTGGAAGCTGTCTTATAGACGGAATCCACTACTAAGCCAAGTCTATTCTTTTTCCGCACGCTGGAATTGGGATTTGCATGGGAATTCCATATGAGGCACAGTGCAGTAGAATCCTATTGAAATGCTGCAGTGGAACGTCCGTGCGGAAAATTCCAGCGGAATTCCACATTCCGCCATGTGAACATACCCTAATAAAACTCTGATATAATATTGCAGATGATACCAAGTATAAAGGAATTGCTGCCATATACCATATACCTGTCCCCCTGCTGAGTGCCTTCAGTCAGTAAGGCTGGGTTTACATATGTCGTGCGTGAACCAAGCCTAAAACTCAATGCAGCTTATGCTACAACTGATGACAATGTGCATCAGTTGTCATTAGTTGTTAAGTATCCGGCATCCATTATTGCTGAATACCGGATGGGTGAACACAGCAAAATGCATTCCGCTGCCAGTGACGTTTTGGTGTGTGCAACCATCTGGTGTCCGAACTGAGATGCCGGATGATTGTGAACTGTCCCATTCAAAAGAATGGAATAAGTTCTACCATCAGCTTCCCTCCAGTGCACGCTGGAGGGAAACACTGCCGGAAACTGATATATGTGAAGGGGGCCTTAACTAGCAGCGATCATTTGCTATAGTCTCCTGATTATATAACCTTCAGCAGAATGGCCCAGTGTTAGGTCATGTAAACTCAATAGGAGCCAAAAGTCTGATTGCTAAATGCCATGCAAACAAAATCTTACAAAGGAAGACATTGTCAAGTCCTGGACACGTGAAATGCCTTTTTTTAAGGAAAAACATGAAAATGAAAGTCTCTAGCTGTAATTCAGTCTGCCATTTAATATTTATATAACATTTTAACACTGTAATCCCCATAAGTGATATCCCAATGTTACATTTAGTCCAAGCCAACACAAGTACTGGCAAAGCCACAACAAAAACATGGACTAATTGCTATGGACAAGTTAGCGGACATAGTAAATGCATTCACTTCCACCATGGTTTTTCTGCAATTTCTTTTTCTTTCATTGAAGTTATGGAAAATGTTCCCAGAACTTGTCATGTGCAAATCTACATAGTGGTTTTGTTTCTTTTTTTCTCCAATTTTAGGTATCTGTAGCAGGCTAAAAAAGAGCATTAAAAAAACAGTAAAAAAAACACCCGGAATGGGTTCAGAACGTCATGAAGAGAACCAGGACAGCACGTCATCAGGGTAAGTAAACAGAGGGACTAGGAAAGTCTGGAGCTCTAGCACTGGAGCTTGAATGGTGAGCCCGGACTAACTTATTATTTAGAGCCCTAGTTGGCTTCTTGTGTTTTTATTAAATCACAATACCCCTTTATGGCTGGGTTCACACACATTATTTCGGTCATTATGATTAACAAAAACAAAGAGGGGACCAAACACTATAATGAGAAAAACTATAATGGGAAGATTTGCAGCCTTTTCTGCAAATTTCTGCTGGTTTAGGCTACAAATAAAGTGTGACCCAGCTCGCCATTTTCTATAAGCTCAGTGTTATTTTGCCCTCCATTTAAGTGGTTTCCCTCATGGTATGTTTTTTCTGCTGGATGGAATAGCACAGACCTCCGCAAAATTCCATATAGCAGGATTTTGTGAAAAAATGTCTTTCAGTATGTATGACGGATGTCACAAAATCCTGGAACAACCCCATCTGACAGCACAAGCCGAATAGTACTTTGTGTTGGCCACAAGATTTCTACTTGGGATTTTGTGTGGATAGTCCGCACCATTCACAACAGCAGTGGAAGAGATTTCAAAACTCTCGTCCACACACTAAAAAAAAAGGCCAAACATAATCCATAGGGAAATATATCTTTGGTACTGATTTAAAGGGAATGCATTAGCTGCCACCCAGGTTTCCAAGGCATTGACAAGATCAGCTAGCAGTTAGGGCATAAATCATGTATGTATCTTTACTAGCATTGTACGTGGATTAAAATGTCAATTTTTTTTTATTTAACACACCTGTCATAGAGGCAGTGCCAAGCCCTAAGAAGCCGTGGGCCCAACCTAATAGTCAAAGCTCGGCGCCCTGACTGTTAATTAGGCTGGGAAGTGGAGAAGAGAGGAATACGAGCCCATGACTTTTCAGGACTTGACAAAGGGGTGGAGCTCCAAAACTTTACCGTGCATGGCTACTGAATGTGGTCTTATGTCCTCTCCTGTAGGATTGTCTGAACGCCGCTCCAAATTCTGATGGTCCAGAGGAAGGTATACACAGATTGAGCACAGAACTGCACCATACAGTACTTTCCTGCAAGATAATGTAAATAAGGACTATGTGATACGGCTGGATGAATAACTGGCTTTATTTACATTTAAAGGGGTACTCCGGTGCTTAGACATCTTATCCCAAAGGATAGGGGATAAGATGCCTGATTGCGGGAGTCCCGCCGCTGGGGACCAACGTGATCATGCACGCGGCACCCCGTTTGTAATCAGTCCCTGGAGCGTATTCGCTCCGGGACTGATTACCAGCGACTACAGGGAGGGCGGCGTGTGACGTCGCGCCCCCGTGTGATGTCACACTCCGCCCCTCAATGCAAGCCTACGGGAGGGGGCGTGATAGCTGTCACGCCCCCTCCCGTAGGCTTGCATTCAGAGGCGGAGCGTGACATCACACGGGGGCGGGGGCGTGACATCACACGTCGCCCGCCCTGTAGTCGCCGATAATCAGTCCCGGAGCGAACACACTCCGGGGACTGATTACAAACGGGGTGCCGTGTGCATAATCCCGGGATCCCCAGCGGCGGGACTCCCGCGATCAGGCATCTTATCCCCTATCCAAAGGATAGGGGATAAGATGTCTAAGCACCGGAGTACCCCTTTAAAGGAAAACTGTCAGCTTGCTACCCCCGCACTAACCAGTGGTACTGGCTGATCAGGGGGACGCTGATCAGTTTGATACCTACTGTGGCCGGATCCGCCCAGCCGATATATTTGTTTTTCCATATATATGCTAATGAAGTGCTAACTGGCACAGGCGGCGGTAACTGGCAGTCTGACATCACCGCCGCCAGCCGCAGCGCCGCCCAGCTCATCAATATTCCTCCCCTCCCTCCGCCTCTCCTTTCATTACAGAGCAGGGAGAAGAGGGAGAGGCGGGGGGAGGGGAGGAATATTGATGAGCTGGGCGGCGCTGCGGCCGGCGGCGGTAACGTCAGAGTGCCAGTTACCGCCGCCTGTGCCAGTTAGCACTTCATTAGCATATATGGAAAAACGAAGATATCGGCAGAACGGCCGGGCAGATTCGGCACAGTAGATATAAAACTGATCAGTGTCCCCCGCAACTAGTACCCTTTATTAGTGCGGGGTCAGCAAGCTGACAGTTTTCCTTTAAAAGGATTGTGTATGTAAACTGGAGTGTATGATTATCGTTTTAGTATCACATGGCAAAAGTGATGCACTTATTTATCTGGGGGGGGGGGGGTCTGCATGATATATCTTTGTTAATTAAGGATTTTAGGCCTGGCAGTAGGCCAATTCTGTACTAGCTTAATGTCAAATTTACCGGAGCAAGCTATCAGGGGTCTTCTTGGGGTGTACTGTGGTAAACTGTGCAGGGATCTTTTCCCTCATTTACATTTATTTTGGTTATCTGAGAGACAACTTTCTAGGAGCCCATCTAGAAATGGAATCCCCAGATTTGAGTCTGCCGCTGACTATGCCATAGTCTCACCTTGTCTTTCTTTGCAATCAGTCTCTTCAGAATATGCATTTCTCCTGAATGCTACCTCTATTAGTCCCTCTGTAGCAGGACACTCTAGGCAGGCTAAGCTTTTATGCCTTTTGTTTGGAATGTTGAAGATGTAGGCAGATTTCCTCTAAAGGTGAGAGAGCTGCAGAACATATGTTCTCTCTTCTCTAGCTGGGCCAGACTACTCTAACATGTGCTTTTTGGATCCCCACTCTATCCCTGGATTTGTAGTGGAGACGGGACTTACTTTAGCCCTAATTGGACCTATTTCCAAAGCTCTTACAGTGAAAATATACTTTTGGATAGTAAATGTTATTCCCCTAAACTCTTTTTATCCCCCTACACTCTTTTTATAGAAAAATACATTTGTAATGTAATAAACCTTGGAGAGATAGGCCTCAGCCTTTTAAAGACAGAGCAGTAACCTTTGTTACTACAGCCACCCAAACAGTATTTAAAGTGCAACGGGTGACTCCGCTTTGAGACACCACAAATCCATGTTCTATATGACTGGCTGGACAAACAGAGTGTGCAGAAGTGTGTTTTATATTTTTGCTATTGGGACTTGAGTAACAGATATATTCAAGGATAAAATGGATGAAGCATTTCTACATAGAAATATTCAGAAGCTTATAGCATCAGCCTGTTTTGGTGATATATATAAAAAAAATGTTTTAAAACAAAGCAACCAGCCTGATTCTATCTCTTATGCTCTATAAATCTAAAATCTAATTGGTTGCTATGGTTAACTAATCAACTTTTATTAAATAGGGTTTATACTTCTTTTTCTACAACAGTTACCGTATATTATGATAACCTGAATAGTCATGCTCAGAATGAGCCCTTAAAAATCACATAAAATAAAATAATAATGTGCATTAAATCCCATAGTAACAGCTCAATAGAGATTTGACCAGTGCAGGAGGACCTCTAGTGGCCACCATCCTTACATGCTGTCTTCCTAACAGATTCAAGAGGTTTTTCTCATAAACTTTTAGGGTGGGGTCACACATGCCGTATTTTTCAGCATATTTTCAGCGGACGATTTTGCTACTGATTGACGTATACAGGAAGTAAAATACACAGCAGCAAATATGTTGCAAAATACAGCTCTTTGATCCTATCCTTAGTTTGCATATTAAAGGAGTATTCCGGCCAAATACATCTTATTCAATCACACAATCTTTGTCATGAACACAATATATATATATATATAAATATATATATATATATATATATAAAACTCAACGTGTGTATTTGTGTGTGTGTATGTATGTATGTATGTGTGTATGTTCCAGCATCACATCCAAACGGCTAAAGATATTAACATGAAACTTGGCACACATGTTACTTATATGTCAACAACAAACATAGGATAGGTAATTTAACCCTTACCCGCCCCACTTGCCAGGGTCGAGGTTTATGTTTAAAGTCCCATACAAGTCAATGGGAAATATATGTTACTGCATAACTTCCAAACGGCTGGAGATATTTTGATAATACTTGGTCACATGTTACTTATATGTCCATTTAAAATATAGGATAGTTAATTTAACCCTTAACTACCCCCATTTGTGAGGGTCAGGGTTTGTTTGTTTTTTAAAGTCCCATGCAAATCAATGGGAAATGTATGTTCCCACATAACTTCAGTACGGCTGGAGATATTTCAATACCTGGTACACATATTACAGGTCGGGATGGAAGGTCGGGATAGGAGGTCGGGATACGAGGACGGGATAGGAGGACGGGATAGGTGGTCGGGATAGGAGGTCCTGATAGGAGGACGGGATAGGAGGAGGGCGATAGGAGGTCGAGATAGGAGGTCAGGATAGGAGGACGGGATAGGAGGTCAGGATAGGAGGATGGGATAGGAGGACGGGATAGGAGGTTGAGATAGGATGACGGGATAGGAGGTCAGGATAGGAGGTCGTGATAGGAGGTCATGATAGGAGGTCGAGATAGGAGGTCGAGATAGGAGGACTAGATATGAGGACGGGATAGGAGGTCGGGATAGGAGGTCGGCATAGGAGGTCGAGATAGGAGGTCGAGATAGGAGGACGGGATAGGAGGTCAGGATAGGAGGTCGGGATAGGAGGTCGGGATATGAGGTCGGGATATGAGGTCATGATGGGAGGTCATGATAGGAGGTCGAGATAGGAGGACGGGATAGGATGTCGAGATAGGAGGACGGGATATAAGGTTAGGATATGAGGACGGGATAGGAGGATGGGATAGGAGGACGGGATAGGAGGACGGGATAGGAGGTCGGGATAGGAGGTCGAGATAGGAGGTCGAGATAGGAGGTCGGGATAGGAGGATGGGATATGAGGAGGGGATATGAGGACGTGATAGAATGTTGGGATAGGAGGTCGGAATAGGAGGTCGGAATAGGAGGTCAGGATAGGAGGAGGGGATAGGAGGTCGGGATAGGAGGATGGGATATGAGGAGGGGATATGAGGACGTGATAGAATGTCGGGATAGGAGGTCGGGATAGGAGGTCAGGATAGGAGGACGGGATAAGAGGACGGGATAGGAGGATGGGATAGGAGGTCAGGATATGAGGTCGGGATATGAGGTTGGGATATGGGGTTGGGATATGACAACAATATATGAGGACGGGATATGAAGTCAAAAGCTTCCTCCTTTGTTTATTTTCCTCCCCAACAAGGATTAGGAAGGAAAAACCGGGCAACGCCGGGTACTCAGCTAGTTAGTAATACAGGACTGCACATTTCATTTAGTTTGTACTCGCAAAAACGCTTTATTATATTTAATACTTACTGAATCAACATACCTAAAAGGGCCCCCCGCGATCAGACATCTTATACCCTATCCTTTGGAAGATGTCTTTGGCCGGAATACTCCTTTAAGGTATGTTGATTCAGTGAGTATTAAATATAATAAAATGTTTTTGCCAGTATGGACTAAATGAAATGTGCACTTCTGTATTACTAATTGTGGCCATGACAAAGATTGTGTATTGCACTGCAGTGATCAAGTTGCATTGCAGCTGCGCTCAGTGAAAGGGGTTGCATTGTGACCCACAAGTGGCCGCGACCAGATGCCTTATACAAAACACTGATTAAAAGCATAATATACTAAGCAAAAAGAAGGAAAAGTCCGCTCACCTCTCCATGTAAGTTGTAGCTGCCATGATTCCTGATTGCTACAGGTGCTGTCAGGGCATTGCTGCCGTGGACAAGGTACACAGTGGAAAGGAGTAACTCACTAGGAGTGAAGATCCCTCAGCACTTCCAGAAACATCAGTAGATATAAAACACTTTTATATCTTTTATTTTGTCTTCTTAAAAAACATCAGGGTAGCAAATCATGTTAACCCCTTAAGGACGTAGCATTTTTCCATTTTTGCACCTTACTTTTTAAAAATCATAACCCTTTAAATTTTGCACCTAAAAATCCATATGATGGCTTATTTTTTGCGCCACCAATTCTACTTTGTAAAGACATCAGTCATTTTACCCAAAAAACTACGGCGAAACGGAAAAAATAATAATTGTGCGACAAAGTGGAAGAAAAAACGCCATTTTGTAAATTTTGGGGGCTTCTGTTTCTATGCAGTACATTTTTCATAAAAAATTAAACCTTATCTTTATTCTGTAGATCCATACAATTAAAATGATACCCTACTTATATAGGTTTGATTTTTTATTACTTCGGAAAAAAATCATGCAGGAAAATTTATACTTTAAAATTGTCCTTTTCTGACCCCTATAACTTTTTTATTGTTCCATCTACGGGGCTGTATGAGGGCTAATTTTTTGCGCCGTGATCTGAAGTTTTTATTGGTACCATTTCTGTTTCGATCTGACTTTTTTATCACTTTTTATTCATTTTTTTAATGTTATATTTTTTTGTGCGTACGCCATTGACCGTGCAGTTTAATTAACAATATATTTTTATAGTTTGGACATTTACACACGTAGCGATACCACATAGATTTATTTTTATTTACACAGTTTTTTATAGGAAAAGGGGGGTGATTCAAACTTTTATTAGGGAAGGGGTTAAATTATCTTTTTTAACTTTTTTTGTTCACTTTTTTTTTGCAGTGTTAT
This sequence comes from Hyla sarda, assembly GCF_029499605.1. Classification (NCBI taxonomy): domain Eukaryota; kingdom Metazoa; phylum Chordata; class Amphibia; order Anura; family Hylidae; genus Hyla; species Hyla sarda. The sequence continues at coordinate 88,844,022 of NC_079193.1, read as the reverse complement.
AGCTCCCATAGGAGGCTATAACACTGCACACACTGATCTTTTAAACAGATCACTGCAAAGCAATAGCTTTGCATTGATTAGTGTTATTGGCGGTTGATTGCTCAAGCCTGTATTTCAGCCTTGCAGCAATCAATCGCCGTTGGGACGTGCAGGAGGCAGGTAAGGCACCCTCCTGCTGCATCCTAGCTGATCGGGACATCAGCTCCTGAGCTCCCTTCATAACCCTCCTGTGCCGCAGAGTTCCCTGAAGAAAACCATGATATCAAATAAGTAAATCTGAGTGGTCTCTAAAGTTAGCAAATCTGGGTGGTGTATAAAATTAGTAAATCTGGGTGGTGTATAAAATTTGTAAATCTGGGTGGTGTATAAAATTAGTAAATCTGGGTGGTGTATAAAATTAGTAAATCTGGGTGGTGTATAAAGTTAGTAAATCTGGGTGGTGTATAAAATTTGTGAATCTGGGTGGTGTATAAAATTAGTAAATCTGGATGGTGTACAGGCCACAGCTGCAGATTTTGTTCCATTACATTTCATTCCAGAATTATTTTTTAAGAATAACACAAAAGCTGTTAGTGCGGCCCTGATGGTAATAGTGTGACTGTTCATAAAAGTCTATAATTCACAGGTATTACAATCACTTCCTTTCTTTACCAGAGGGTGGCAGCATCATCATGTAGTAAGACGCTCGGCTTCGGGCTTACCTGTGCTGTCTACTAACATACCGTAGGTTCCTAGACTGCCTGATTTCCTGTGTCTGGTCACTGTTTAGACTTATGTTTTATTCTGTACCCTAACTTACTCTCTGTTTACAAACTGGTCATGGTTCCCTTCAATCATGTTTCTGCTGCTTCCAGCAAACAACACATAAATGTGGGTCAGATCTTTCCATTAGGATCAGTTAAAAAAATCACAAAAACAGACCAAAATGATATATCTTTTATAGACGGAAGAAACTATGTCAGTATGGTAAGAGCCTTTGGTCCCTATTACATGGCCTGATCCATGCTGTAAATAAGCTAAGATCTTGTAGATTGGCTGTTGTTTACTGAACATATTAGGCTGGGTTCACACCACGTTTTGTTAAATACGGTTCCCTCCGGTCGGCTTCGTTTTCATCCGTATGCGGTTTCCCGACCACAGGCAAAAACGTGGTCGAACGTGGAGGCTGCGGTTCACTCCGGTCGGCTCATAGACAAACATTAAATACAGTTCCAGAATACGGCTGAGTGCGGGCGCCGCGATTAAGCCCCGCCCCCCTCCTCCCAGCCGTATATGAGAACTGTATTTGACAAAACGTGGTGTGAACCCAGCCTTACAAGGTTCGACCAGCGTGCCCGGAGGGCTGGATAAACAATTGTCAGGTCAATCGTGAGGCCCTTTGCTGCCACTGTTTGTCAGCCATAGCTCCCCTATTACAATGGATTTTTCGTAAGACAAAATGATGCGATCAGCCGACAAACAAGCTTTTGCTAATTTTTTGGCTGATCCCTGCCCCTACTACACAAAGCAATATCGACCTGTTCGGCAATCGCTCCTTGTTCTAGTCTATTGCAAGAAAATAGCCATGCCGTGAAAAAGATTTTTATTGCTACATGTTGATTGTGTACAAACTGTATTCACATATACAGTATTGTACTGTAATTTGTTGCCCATTTTAATTGTGATGACCTTAAAGGGGTACTCCTCCTCTAGACATCTTATCCCCTATCCTAAATAATAGGGGATAAGATGCCTGATCATGTGGGTCCTGCTGCTGGGAACCCCCGCATTCTCCCTGCAGCACCCAGCATTCGTTTCGAACACCGGCTGCGGCATCGGAGGTTTGTGATATCACGGTCACGCCCCTCATAACACCACGCCCCTCATAACACCACACCCCTCATGCAAGTCTATGGGAGGGGGCGTGATGGATGTCACGCCCCCTCCCATAGACTTGCATTGAAGGGGAGGGAGTGACGTCACGAAGGGGCTGTGACGTCAGCGCCGCATCGCTAGTCAGGCACAGAGCGAAGCTTGCTTTGTGCATCAGATGACTGAAGTGTCACAGCAGAGATTGCGGGGTCCCCTTTAAGTTCCTTAATTTCACTCAGGGCCAACACAGTCTTAGGCTGTTGTGCTCTGACCAGTTCAGGGTCTGGCCTTTTTTTTGTGCTGAATGGACCATGACGGGTTGGAGCGCAATTGAAACCGCAGGTCCCAATCAAACCCATTGACTTGAATGGGTCCGTCAAGTGTCCAGTATTTATAGGAGATTAGTGGAGGAAAAAAATAGAACATGCGGTACTATTTTCTGTCTTTATAACATTGGGTACAGCATCAGGTAAACCAGTGTAGAGTGAAAAAAAGAATTAGGTACAGCTGAGAATGCATTGCAGGTATGTCATGTATTACACACTCGGCTATGCCTAGTACTCTCTCTCTCTCTAAACAGGTGTACCCAATGTTTTTCCTGATGCTTGAGACTTAGATCATTGGGTAAACCAATTCAGAGAGAGACCACAAAGGGAACAGCAAAGCACATATTACAGTCACAGATGTGCCGTCCCCTGCTACCGACCGTACTGAGCTAACTGTGTACATACAGAACAGTGCAACATTACTTTATGAAAGAGGGGTGCTGTTTTAACATTGATTTTAACTGTGAAAGGGCAGATTTCACTAGCACAATATTGTAAGATAATACAATTATAAAAACTGTCATCATAATCATATTTTCAAATATTTCAGCTTCTCTTTAACGTGTACCTGTGCTTTCCAAAGATGTTTAAAAAAAAAAACTGCATGGTTTTGTTAAATTAACCCTTCAGAGTAGTGACAATGGCCCTGATTTACTATTGTAAACCTGACCTGTTTTGTCGGGTTGTGCACCAGAATTTGGCACATTGCGCAGCTCAGAGCATGTGTGTAAAAAAGCAAAGCGTGGGGAAAAGTGCAAAATGTAGGGAAACCTTAGTAAATACCGTGGAAAAATAGATGTTGGGGGAAAAAAAAAAACACCAAAAGAACTACACTCTTAGTAAATCAGGGACAATGTGCTGGAATTGAGCCCCTGAAAGTCCTCTTCATGAACCATAGCTATTTTTAATTCTCTCCGTTTCAGAAGAAAGCAGAGCTGGACTGTGTGGCAACAGTACTTACATGAGTACTTTATTTCCCTCTGACTTTCGCTGTCTCTGTATTATCTAAGCTCTGTCCTTACTTCCTGTCTTCCATCTTGGTCTCTCTGCTGCTAGAGATGGAATTCACCTAACAACAGGCACTGGACAGCAGACTGCATAGAAGTGAGACACCTAGTGGCAAAGAGCTTATTTTCTTAGTAAGGGAGTGATTATTGGTAAATAACGTGATTTACAAATATGCTAGAAATAGCCATTATCAAGTATAGTATTTGAAACAACAGTGACCATTTACAAAAAATAAAATAAAATGAATGTGAAACCACTGTCATAGTTTGAAAGGAACATATTTAACTCTGTGGTATATCATTATAACCCAGGAAATGAAAGAAAAAAGTCTATAGACTTTCATGAGATAAAATGTAAAAGGTTTTATAGTGTATAGCATAAGTACAGTGATAAAATGTTAAAGCTATTTAAAGTCACTTGACAATATGCAGCACCTCTTTGTTATGGTTTAAAACATGGAACTCACAAACTGTGTGTTGTCTAGAATGTATTTTATCATTGCCAGCATTACTTATTGCTTTACTCCTTATTCCTTTTTATTGCATCTCCTTCTATTATCTTAATACTTGTTTTTGCATTTTGCCTCACAGTTTAGAAGCACAATTACTTTTAGCTCAAATAATCACTTCTTATCAAAAGCTCGAGGTCCTGTTTATTGGGGGCAGTGTGAAAATGTCTTCTGACAGGTCCTGCCCTGGATTCTAAAGAACAACCTTGCAAGAAGGGCAGCCCTGATATAGAATTGTCTGCAAGTTACCATATGCCAATGTAACCACAAATAGATCTAAAAGATTTGTCCGTCTTGCAAAAAATATATTTTTTTTTGTTTTTTGTAAATGCCCTTACAACATTTGACTGCTGTCCACTCAATTCCTCCCCTCCGCATGCTCTGATGCATTTTCCTCCTTAGATGTCCTGTATTGTGATTAAACTGCTTTTGTTACAAAAAAAAGTAAATGAGCCCTTTTTGCATTTATTACTAATAATGGCTTGATTTCTATAGACAAACAAAATCTAACTAGACTAATAACTCACAAGTAGTTGCACTGTTCATGTCTTTTTTCAGCATACTGCATAAACATTCACAGTGCAGGGAGAATGAACTCAACCAGGGTTGTATTTAAAATTCCCCGTCCTCCAGTGCAAATTTTGAAACTGGGTCCTTCCCCAACCCTGAGAGCATTGCTAGGGTATATAGAGATAATCTCCTATTGCCCTCTCCCCAAATAAAATATTGTGTGCTATGGAGTGCTGTAGTGTAACATCACCCAAGGCTAGATACTTCCATGGTTAAGCATGTTTGTTCAGGAACATGCTAATCGGGGGTCTGGTGTGGATGTATGGAGGATGCACTGATGGCGTCTGGTGTGGATGTATTGAGGACATGCTGATGGAGGGCTGAGGGGCATGTATGAGGGGCATGATAAGGGGGGGTGGCTGGTATGTATGTATAGATGGGGACATTCTGATGGGGGAGAGGGTATAGATGTATAGAAGGCATGCTGATAAGGGGCTAGTGTGCTAATGGGGGGGGGGGGGGAGCATTGGCTAGTGTGGCTGTATGGGGACATGCCAAAATTTGGCCCATGAGGCTCTAGTTAGGCCCCTGATCCAGAGGGCACAGTATGTGACAGGTTTTTATTAATTATTGTCTACATATATAGAATGAGGATCTGCTGACAATGTGCGGAACCGATCATTTTGGGGCATCAATCTCTGCAGAGGGTAGTCACCACGGTCTGGATCAGGTAAAGAAGAACACGACTACAGAGAAGATGTCATCTGTGAGTCACTTATATTATTGTTTATTCTCCTGACTGTGTCCCATAAGTGCTGTAGCCCTACATTTAGTATTTAGCTATTTCAGAGGAAATGACTAGCCGATTTCAAGTTTTCAGAGCTAAATTAGCTGTTTGCCGAGCATGTGACCAACTGGTTGTCTTTGTGGCACATCTCTTTCAATAAAAGTCATAAAGCCAGGAAAAGTAGATAAAAGTAGATGGTTAAATTAGTGTACTTTTGGTTATAGTAAGTCCTTTTGTTCTGTAGAAACATAAAGCTTTTGCTACACAAAAGTTAGGTTAGGTGATACCATTTTGTAACCCTTTAAATTCAGTATTCCTTTGCCAGTCATTTATGGCATAACCTCCTTTCCATTCACTCTGTGCTTGGATGTGGCTGTCAGCAGCAAATCTACCAGGTGAGATGGGTGTTCCCGGTTTTCAATATAGGTTCCAGAGGTGGGCATATAGGACATTTATGGCATGTGCTATGTATATCTCATAAATATCTGTGATACGAATACCCCTTCATAGGGGCGTACTGACCAGCCGGTCCATTCAAATGTGGTCCGAAGGCCTGGCCGGGTAAAGTGCCTGCCCCTGCTACTGAGAATCTGGGAGACTTGACTCCTGATCCCCAGGCATGCAGCTCACGTGTTTACAGCTGAAAGCCTCTGTGTGAGCCGCATCTGCAGACTACACAGAGGAGGAGATGTGACCTCCACCTCCACGTAGTGCAGGTGCTGATTACGTCAATCAACGGCGCCTGCACTGTGGAGGCTGAAGAATGCGTGGAACAGATGAGTGTCTCTTTTGTTTTTTTACACATACTTGGCTGCCCCTACTAACCCCACATACCTGGCTGCCCCAACATACCATGCTTCCCCCCCACATACCATGCTGCCCCCCACATATCTGGCTGCCCCTACTGACCCACATACCTGGTTGCCCAGCACATACCTGGCTGTCACCCACACACCTAGCTGCCAGCATTGCCCCACATACTTGGCTGCCCCCCCCCACATACTTGGCTGCCCCCACTACCCCCCGCTACCTGGTGGCCCACCCCCATACCTGGCACCCCCCCCCCCCCCCAATACCTGGCTGCCTAGCCTGGCCCACATATCTGGCTGCCTAACCTGGCCCACATACCTGGCTTACTAACTACCTACCTACCTGGCTGCCTAATTACCTACCTGCCTGGGCCATAATTACCTACCTACTTGGGCCATAAGATGTGTATACAGAACGCACTAATTTTAAAACGGTGATCCGGACCGCAATAGGTACCACTTAAATATCACATCACATATTGTAATCCAACATTGGAGGCTAGCAATCTGTAGGTAATTTAGCGCTAACACCACCTACAAACACTGTATAACAAATAGAAGGTATTTGTGAGAGAAATATAGGCGCTAGACACATAACAATTATATTTACATGATCAAGATTAGGTACTGAGTAACATATAACATTTTGTAGGCTATAACAGGTACAGTTGAGTCTCAATGTATACCTTTGACAGAAAGTTGCATTAACCTATAGTACCCAATAGAAAAAAGTACACAGACAAAATTTGACAGTGCATACCCCAAATGTACAGTAGCACACAAGCAAAGTGTGAACAGAAGCTAAGCCCTACTTGTTGTAAACAGTGATGTGTATAACACCTACAGTCCATTCTGCTTGACACACAGTCTCAGGTCAAGACTTTTTGTAATTGTCTTCATTGCCCTTTAATTCTAAAAATCATTGGCCTAGATTTATCAAACTGTGTGAGAAAAAATAGTGTAATATCCTCATAACAACCAATCACAGTTCAGCTTTAACTTTACCAGAGCTTGTTATGAAATGAAAGCTGAGCTGTGATTGGTTGTTATGGGGAAATCAATCCACTATCTTTCTCACACACAGTTAGATAAATCTTGGCCAATGTTTCTAATCCAGGAGTGCGTCTACGTGTTCAGTTTGCTGATGATAACTTTATTAAGTACAACAATAATCTATGGACTCAAAATCAATGAGATATAAGAATTTGACTCCAGGGTTCTATGGGGATTAGGAGAACTTGTTTCCATAGTTACCAGCCCCCCTCTTCTCACTGCTCAAAATATCAGGTAACAGAACAAAAGAACAAAGGTATACATTGATATTAAATTACCGTATTACAGTAGAAAATTTATTCTTTCATTTGCATTTTATTGTGGCAAGGTGATGGTTACCGGAGTCTACAGACACTTCAGTGCCATCTCCTACTGAGCCCTAAAAAAACAACGCCACTCCTTTACATCTTATTTTACCTACTGCGGATAGTTCATGCACTGCGGCTTTTACTCCATGAATGTCATTCACAAAATCCAGATTGTTTTCTTTGTGCATTATACATTCAGTTTCCTTCATAAAACAGTGAAAAACCATGGATGAAGCTAGAACTGCCTATAGTGTAACCATATGTGTGGTACCAGCGGCTCCAGCTAGTAATGCTTTTTTGGTTTCTCTGGAATTCTGCTTGCGGTGCTACACTGGTGCTGTAACTCTCTTTCCCTCTAATAGGTGTTACAGAGATGGTGTAAAACTGCCTACTTACTGTTGGGCTGCTTACTTACTGTTATCCAGGCCACTTCTGGCCACTGCATTCTCATGAGTATTTCCATCTTGGTCATGATTGTGTGAGAGGGAAATACCTTGTAAGGGCTCGTTCATATGAGCGGATTTATTTGCGGGTTTTCCGCTGCGTGTCAGAAAAGGGGCAGGCTCTCCGCGGCCATCCACAGGAGATTTTCGGCTGCTGAATTTCTGATGCGGAAAATCTGCCGCAAGCCCCATTGAAGTTAATAGGGTCTGTGGCGGGCCACAGAGAGCCTGCCCCTTTTCTAAGGCTGGGTTCACATCACGTTTTCTCCCATATGGGAGCGCATACGGCAGGGGGGAGCTAAAACCTTGCGCTCCCGTATGCCTTTCTATGCGCTCCCGTATGTAATTCATTTCAGTGAGCCAGCCGGAGTGAAGCTTTCGGTCCGGTCGGCAAATTCTTGCGCCGTAAGCGCTTTTACAACCGGACCTAAAACCGTGGTTGACCACAGTTTTAGGTCTGGGGAAAAAGCGCATACAGCGCAAAAATGAGCCGACCGGACCGAACGTTTCACTCATTGAAATTAATTACATACGGGAACGCATAGAAAGGCATACGGGAGCGCAAGGTTTTAGCTCCCCCCTGCCGTATGCGCTCCCGTATGGGAGAAAACGTTTTTTCTGCTGCAGATTTGCTTTAGCAGTTTTTGCTACCCATTGAAGTCAGTGAGCAGCAAAATCTGCTGAAGCAAATCTGTAGTAGAAAATACGGATGTGTGAACTGACCCTTAAAGTAAACCAAGACTCCTAGGAGAGACCGTGAGTGTCCTGCTTAGACCTCCCCACATATATACACAATGATTGACAGCCTTCTGCATACACACACTGATAAAGTGAAAGCTGCCCTGTGTGTGCTTGGGGAAAGCAGGAATCTCACTGTCTGCCCTGTCAGGATTTTGGCCATGTGCATACGGCCATAATCACAACTCGTGTGCAATAGGTCCTGGCCACTGGTGAACACGTGGGGGCGTGGTTTCTTCTGCACGTTCACCGACATGTGGGAGCACGGCTGTCACGTCGAGCGCTCCGGGTCCCGCTCCTCCCCCAGAGCGCTCGTGGCGTTTGGCTCCTGTTTGAAGCGCCCCGGTCAGACTCGCTGACCGGGAGCGCTGCTCTGTTTCCCACGGCGGGGATGCGATCCGCGCGGCGGGACGTGCCTGCCCGCGGGTTGCATCCCGTTCCGTTCACCTGCCCCGTCCTCCTGCTCAGTCCCGGCGCGCGTGGTCCCGCTCTCTGGGGCGCGCACGCAGGGTCTCTCAGATTTAAAGGGCCAGTGCACCATTAATTGGTGCCTGGTCCAATCAGTTTCCAATCACTCCCACACATATAAACCCACTTCCCCTTCCTGTCCTTGCCGGATCTTGTTGCCTTTGTGCCAGTGAAAGCGTTCCCGTGTGCCTATTGCCTGTGTATCCAGACCCTTGCCGTTGCCCCTGACTACGAACCGTTGCCGCCTGCTCTGACCTTCTGCTATGTCCGACCTTGCCTTTGCCTTGTCCTTGTGTCCCGCGCCTGTCTCAGCTATCAGTGAGGTTGAGTCGCTATCGGGTGGAACGACCTGGGGGTTACCTGCCACAGCAAGTTCATCCCGCTTTGCGGCGGGCTCTGGTGAAAACCAGTAACCCCTTAGATTCCGTTCCCCTGGTACGGCCCACGCCATCGCCTCACTGACACAGAGGATCCACTACCCGTGTCCTCCCCGCATACCAGTCCGGATCCTGACAGCGGCCTAACGCTGCTCTTACACAGTGCAATTTTGCTGTAGTGTTGCGATGCAGTTTGATAATATAAAGAATGCTTCTTCTACTATTATTTTTTCTTAATTTTTTTTTATCCACCCAACACCAAAGGTTAATTTAAAAAGAGTAGAAGCAGCGTTTGTTGTTTATATTGTCTAATTCCCTATAAACCACACCTTGGTTTGGCTTCAAAACTTCACAGCCAAAGTGCAACAAAACGTGAGCTGTATTGGGCAGTTGTCTGCCAGTGTAAAAGGAGCCTAAGGGTGCGTTCACACGGAGTAATTCAAGAGGAATTTACTCGAGTAATTGCTCTTGAATTCTCCGCTCCACATTAATGCACATCTCCTCTGCCCATTGACTTTAATGTTATTTCTGCTGGCCTGTTCACACAGCGGAAATTCTGCTAGCAGAATTCCGATGCTGAATTCCGTTCCGCTTGAAGAAAGGACATGTTCATTCTTCAAGCGGAATCCGCTAGCAGAAATCAATTGAAGTCAATGGTAAAAAAAAATTCTGCCCGACATAGTTTTCGCGGGCAATTCACGTGCAATTTGCGTGGAATTTGCGCGGAATTCACGCGCAATTTGCGCGGAAATGGCTAAAAACCCTTCACTTCTTTCTCCCCCATGTCCGTGCGCAATTCCGTGCGCAATTCCGTGCAAATTGCACGCAAATTTCCCACAAAAATAAAAAAAAAATTTCCGCCCGTAAATTTTTCGTAGTGAATTACTCTTCATTTACTCCGTGTGAACGCACCCTAAGGGTCTTTTCACAAGGGCGGAGTTTCCGCTTGCGGAATTCCACCTCAAATGAAAGCCCAAAAGACTTCTATGGGATTCCACACTTCTGAATTTCTGCATGCGGAATTCCGCACAAATTCTGCATGCAAATTCCTTCTCTAATTACAGCCCAATAGACTTCTATGGGATTTCACACTCCCATTCACACTTCTGAATTACCGCATGCGGATTCTGCACAAGCCAGAAACCACCCAAATGAATGCGGAAGCGGAATTGGTGCGCATGAGCAGAAAAGCTGCTGTGTGAATAGACCCTTACACTAAGCAGATGAGATGGAATATGACCAAAACTGTTCGCTCTAGACATCATATAACAGCCTTATTAGGAGACAATAATCATTTTGATAATGATCATATGAATGCAGTCGATAGACCTGTGTAGCATTGTTTGGGGAGACATAGAATTAGGGGGCAGAATGAAAGGAGAGAATGTCCCCTTTACCCCTAGTCCAGCGCATTTAGAAATGCCATTGTCACTTTCCTTCTCCTTACAGATGGTATTTGTGTCCACTGCCCACATAATAGAGAGTGATATCAGGGGCGGGGGAGCTGCACTGCTTTATTGGGGCATGCTTTCTATCTCTTTCTGCTGCCCTGTTGTCAGGAGGAAGACCCATGAGATGATCCTCTGCCTGCCATTCTGATTGGTTGGGAAGCCAATACCATTTACCCTTGTGGCACCACGCACCAACCAAGCTGGATGGGCAGGCCAAGTGTGAGGAGTCAGTACTCAGGAATAATTCAAACATTGGCCCTCATTTACTAAGAGTGGAGTGTAGGTTTCTTTGTGGGGTTTAATTCCCTACAATTTATTTTCCATGGTATTTACTAAGGTTTCCCTACATTTTCCACTTTCCCTACACTTTGCTTTTTTTACACCTGCTCTGATCTGTAGGGTTTTCCTCAGCTCAAATCCATCACATTTTATGTGGAAACCTTAGTAAATATGTTGGGTTTTTGTGAAAATGTCGATAACACGCCCCTTTTTGGAGACCACGCCCCCTTTTCCGGCGGCCATGCCCCTTTTTCAGGTTTTCTTAGCAAAATGGAGAGTAAGTCGGGGTTTCTTCAATTCTGGCGCAAATTCTGGCGCAGACAGAATTTGTGGCGCAATGCAACAGAATCTGGCGCACAATCTGACAAAACATGTCGGGTTTGCAATAGTAAATGAGGGCCTTTGTTTTTTTTACACATGCTCTGATCTGTAGGGTTTTCCTCAGCTGAAATCCACCACATTTTCTTTGGAAACTTTAGCAAATATGTTAGGATTTTGTGAAGATGTCGGGAACACGGCCCTTTTCTGTAACCAGGCCCCCTTTTCGGGTTTCCGAAACTGGCGCAAAACCCGACAAAACATGTTGGGTTTGCAATAATAAATGAGGGCCATTATGTGTTGTAGCTATAGTATGTGCGTAAGTTGTGGTCTGAGCCACACTAGACTGAATACGCTCAGTGACTAAGAGAACTGCACTTTTGGTGCTGCTTTCGGGGTGATTAGGGTCTGTCCCAGCACTGCCAACCTCATGCAGTCTGTATTCTGACTCTCAGGGCAGCGGGCATTGATATCTGTTATCATATCATAACCACTTATGAAGGCAGCATTTTTAGTAATAGGTAATAGGTATATATACAGTGGTCCCTCAAGTTACAATATTAATTGGTTCCAGGGCGACCATTGTATGTTGAAACCATTGTATGTTGGGACCAGAACTCTATGGAAACCTGGTAATTGGTTCTAAAGGAACAAAAATTTCATCCAAAAATAGGAGAAGTGAGGATTAAAGAAAAATCAGTAGATAACTAATATAGATAAAGCAAATTCTTAAATATAAAAGTAAGAAAGATCTGCTGGAAGCTGTAAATCACTGTCTATGTCAGTGTTTCCCAAGCAGGAAGCCTCCAGCTGTTGCAAAACTACAACTCCCAGCATGCCCGGACAGCCAAAGGCTGTCCGGGCATGCTGGAAGTTGTAGTTTTGCAACAGCTGGGGGCACCCTGCTTGGGAAACACTGGACTATGTAGAGGACAGGAGCTTCTTCAGGGTCTTGTACAGAACACGCAATGTCCTGAAAAAGTAACATGGAGTCGCCCTCACCTGGTGTCCAAAGGAGCAGGTAACCCTGGTACAGGTAAAGTGTACAGAACATGTAATACCACCCTGTACTGTAGGGGGGCGCTACCAGACACCAGTCAGTGCATACGCTTCAGTAATACAGGGGTTTTACCAGTAAAATGTCCATTCTGATTGGTCAGATCTTCCGGCCATTGACAGGTATCACAGATCTGGACTGTCTGTACATTGTGTATTGAGTCTTGTTTCAACTTACAATGGTCCAGAAAAGACCATTGTATGTTGAAACTATTGTATGTTGAGGCCATTGTAAGTTGAGGGATCACTGTATTAGGAACCTGCTGTAAAGACCATAAGTGAACTACACTTTAAATACAAAATTCTGAAAGTTTATAGAATACACCTACTTACAACTTATCACACAAAACCACCTTCTATTCATCCGCAAAAATGGCTACAACACTGAAACACCTGTGTAAAGCGCAGGAATGACACAGGATTTTCATTGTACTCCACTTAACAGAAATGCCTGGCCTGTGTTCAGACGGCCACGCTTCATTACCCGTACTGAAAAGAATCTTACATCATGTATCACTCCAAATATCTCATATTCCATAACTCGGATCATAACTCACATATTAATTACACATGACAAGTCTACATATTCTGGGATATTTATGGCAAAAGGTTAGCCTTTCTTTAGAAGGGCTGTACGTGTCTCAGGCTTTGATTTGCTTCCAAGAAATAAGAAAGAAGGAGTTGTATGAAAGTAGAAAAGCATGTGCTTTTATTTAGGGCTCCTGCATGTGGCCGTATTAGGATAAGTGCACACTAGATAGATTTGCTTAGGATTTTCTGCACAGTAATTCACACAGCAAATCCTCTGCAGATCACTGTACCAGCAAAGTAGAAAGCTCATCTACCCACTGCGGAAATATTCTTGACGGAAACTGATCTAGGTGTACTCCAGTTTAGTAAAATGTATCCTCTATCCAAAGGATAGGGGATAAGTGTCTGATAGCAGGAGGTCTGACTGCTGGGATCCCCTGCGATCTCCTGCCCGGCACCCCAGCTCTCCCCATGAATGAAGCTGTGTTGACCACAAGTGGTGGCTGACATGCTCCCTCCATGCATCTCTATCCAGCACTTGTGGTCAACACAGCTTCATTCATGAGGCGAGCCGGGCAGGAGGTTGCGGAGAGTCCCAACGGTTGGACCCCCCTGTGATCAGACACTTATCCCCTATCCTTTGGATAGAGGATACATTTTACTAAACTGGAGTACCCTTAGATCAGTTTCTGTCAAAAATATTTCCACAGTGGTCTCCTGCCCGGCACCCCAGCTCTCCCCATGAATGAAGCTGTGCTGACCACAAGTGGTGGCTGACATGCTCCCTCCATGCATCTGCCGGAGATACAGAAACCTTGTATCTACAACTCTCCCATACAGAATCATGGAGGAGGCATGTCGTCCACCACTTGTGGTCAACACAGCTTCATTCATGGGGAGAGCTGGTCAGGAGGTTGTGGAGAGTCCCAACGGTTGGACCCCCTGTGATCAGACACTTATCCCCTATCCTTTGGATAGAGGATACATTTTACTAAACTAGAGTACCCCTTAAAAATCCGTAGATCAGTTTCAGTCAGGAAAATTTCCGCTGTGAGTATATGAGATTTCTAAAATCACTTCTACTTTGCTGGAACGGTGATCTACTGAGGATTTACTGTGTGAATTGCTGCTCAGAAAATTGTCGTGCAGATTTGCTGCTGATTTTTTCTGCGTGTGATCTGTCAAGTGTGCATTTACCTTTATGGCTCTGTCTTGTACAAATCCATAACAGGGCACCGAAAGAGGTGCATGAGGTCTCTACTGTAGCTTTGTATACCTTCAATTTCATATTACGGTAAGTCTTTTTCTGTCAAATAAAGGATAGTGTTGCTATTGTGGCTGCGTGATCTGCCATGTGCATGAGGCCAAAGAGTAACAATGAGGGTATGTTCACACGGCGGAATGTGCATGTGGAAGTCCGCCAAAATATTCTGCACGGACATTCCGCTGATTCCATTGATTTCAATAAGATTCTGCTAGACTGTTCACACAGAACTTCCGCCACAGAAATCCTGATTTTGGCGTCCGCAAAAAAAAATACACTTGTCTATTCTTTTTGTGGATTTCACTCAAAAATGCATTGCAGTCAATTAGACAGCGCATCTCCAAGCAGTTCTAGCGCCCGCTGGATTATTCAAATGTGCCGCGTGTTTTTCGTGTGGAAATTCCGCTCATTTCACGCTATGTGAACATGGCCTTATAGAGACACCCCAGTGTGATATTGTAAATGTAGATATAGACTACACCAACTATAAAAACAAACCACAAATTACATCACAATTATTTTGTAACACACATCATGCACTTTATGCCCAGGATACAGATTCCACAAATTTACTTGATTTGGCGCAATAGGACCGCACGGAAATGCTCTGTCTCTATAGATGTCTCTATAGATTAAGGGTACGTTCACACGAGCGGATTTACAGCGTATTTTACGCTGTGGATCCGCTGGTGAAGGCTCCGCTCTATGCTGTCTTTACATGTGCCTGCTTGTAGCGACAAAACGCCGCGACGAGCAGACACCCTGCAGCGATGTGCGTGGCGTACTCGCACATCGTGGCGACTCTCCCTGCTCTGAGCTAGGCAGAGAGCTCCCGCGATGCGCGAGTATACTGCGATTCGCACATCGCAGTGTGTCTGCTCGTAGCGGTGTATTGCCACTACAAGCAGGCACATGTAAAGACAGAATAGAGCGGGCCTTCACCAGCGGATCCGCAGTGAAATACGCTGCGAAAATCCAGGTTCAATGTTTCTGCAGAAGTTGGAATCTGGATTTCTGCGGCAGAAATATCTGTTGCGGAATTTCTGCCATGTGCACATTGCAGCAGAATCTCATTGAAATTTCACTGGGAAATTCCGCTGTGTGAATATAGCCTTAGACAGACATGGATGTCAGTGAATAGCACTCATCTACAGAGCCCTCAGAAGACTCGATTAGTCGTGTGGCCTCTTGCTGAAATTAGCTGTCAGTCCCATGGGGTATTGTAAGGTTGGCAGTCCAAGATTTTCAGGTGGGTAAATATGACTTCATAGTCCTATTAAACAAGGCGATATAAGGTTGATTCACACTTCGAGGCCGTCACATGAATGTTTTTGTAACCAAATAAAGGGAACAAAGAATGATAAAATTAACATTAAGATCACTGACCCTGTATTACTGGCTCTTACAGTCAACTTGATATTATTTATATATATATATATATATATATATATATATATATATATATATATATTAAATAACTGATAATTGGATGGATAATTTTTGCTATAACATTTTCTACATATTAGTGACCACCAGAGGTCAGAACTGTCCTCCATATTTTGCAATACTGACCTGAGATGACTTCTAGTGATACCGAATAAAGTTAAGGGATATGGGGTCGGGATATTGGTAGGGGATATGGGGTCAGGATTTAGGGATGGGATATGAGGACAAAAGCTTCCTCCTTTGTTGCTTTTCCTCCCCCACAAGGATAAGGTAGGAAAAAACGGGCAGCGCCGGATACTCAGCTAGTAAGGTTATTATAAAGTGCTATTGTGAGACAAAGAAACTTCAAATATGGAGATGCTCATAAAAAGTGAATATTGCATATGCAAATAGCTCCTACTTTTGGCTCTTAAAGGGAATTAATGGGTGAACTCCTGAAGCTGCTGCTTGTGCAGGTCTCTGTTCATCACGTTGTGCAGCAGTTTTCAGTGGAATTATTATAGTTATTATTTTTTATTCTCTTTTATGCCAACTACTATTTCCACCTCTTCCCTCTTTACTTAGTCCAAGCCAGGCTATTACTTGCCTACCTGCCCCTCCCTCTTAATAGAGCCCTTGTCACATACTCTATTACACTTGCCCTCGTACAGCACCTCTGCAATGTGTGTCTTCTCCCCTGTCACCTTTGACCACAGAACCCCAGCAATCCTTTGTCTCCAGAAATGTAATATATCCTCACATAGAAACACAGAATGTGTCAACAAATAAGAACCCTTTGGCCCATCTAGTCTGCCTAATATTCTGAATACTATGAATAGTCCTTGTCCCTATCTTATATGAAGGATAGCCTTATACATATCCCTATCTAATACTAAGGATAGCCTTATACATATCCCTATCTAATACTAAGGATAGCCTTATACATATCCCTATCTAATACTAAGGATAGCCTTATACATATCCCTATCTAATACTAAGGATAGCCTTATACATATCCCTATCTAATACTAAGGATAGCCTTATACATATCCCTATCTAATACTAAGGATAGCCTTATACATATCCCTATCTAATACTAAGGATAGCCTTATACATATCCCTATCTAATACTAAGGATAGCCTTATACATATCCCTATCTAATACTAAGGATAGCCTTATACATATCCCTATCTAATACTAAGGATAGCCTTATACATATCCCTATCTAATACTAAGGATAGCCTTATACATATCCCTATCTAATACTAAGGATAGCCTTATACATATCCCTATCTAATACTAAGGATAGCCTTATACATATCCCTATCTAATACTAAGGATAGCCTTATACATATCCCTATCTAATACTAAGGATAGCCTTATACATATCCCTATCTAATACTAAGGATAGCCTTATACATATCCCTATCTAATACTAAGGATAGCCTTATACATATCCCTATCTAATACTAAGAATAGCCTTATACATATCCCTATCTAATACTAAGGATAGCCTTATACATATCCCTATCTAATACTAAGGATAGCCTTATGCCTATCCCATACCTGCTTAAACTCCTTCATTGTATTTGCAGCGACCACTTCTGCAGGAAGGCTATTCCATGCATCCACTACTCTTTTAGTAAAGAAATACTTCATGATACTACATAAACCTTTGCCCTCTAATATAAAACGATGTCCTCTGGTGGTAGTTTTTCTTTTTAAATATCCTTTCCTCCTTTAGGGTATGTTCACACTATGGAATTCCCGCGGAATTCCGTGGTGTGAATTTAACATTAGTGTGAATGGGTCTCCGCGAGACCCGTTCACACTGCAGAATTTCAGCGGCGGACAATTCCGCCGCTGAAATTGTTCCGCGCAAAGAAAGAACATGTTCATTCTTTGCGCGGAAGTCCGCGAGTACTGCATAGTAGTCAATGGTGATGGCGCAGTGCCGCACGGTCCTACCGTCGCCGCCGGCTGCCAGGCTGAATCTCCGCTCGCGGAATTCTGCAAGCGGAGATTCCGTTCACACTCTGTAGTGTGAACATACCCTTGCTGTGTTTTTTCCCTTTATGTATTTAAAAGTTTCTATCATATTCCCTTTTCTTCCAAGCTATACATGTTAAAGGGGTTATCCAGAAAAAAAATAAACTTATATATATATATATATCAACTGGCTCCAGAAAGCTAAACAGATTTGTAAATGACTTCTATTAACCCCTTAAGGACCCGGGCTTTTTCCGTTTTTTCATTTTCAATTTTTCCTCCTTAACTTTAAAAAATCATAACTCTAAAAATTTTCACCTAAAATTATATATAATGGCTTAATTTTTGCGTCACTAATTCTACTTTGTAATGACATTAGTCATTTTACCCAAAAATCTACGGTAAAACGGGAAAAAAATCAATGTGCGACAAAATTGATGAAAAAACACTATTTTGTAAGTTTTTGGGGCTTGTGTTTTTACGCAGTACATTTTTTGTCAAAAATGACACCTTATCTTTATTCTGTAGTTCCATACGGTTAAAATGATACCCTACTTATATAGGTTTGATTTTGTATCACTTCAGAAAAAAATCATGAATACATGCAGGAAAATTTATACGTTTAAAATGGTCATCTTTTGACCCCTATAACTTTTTTATTTTTCTGTGTTCAGGGCACTTTGAGGACTCATTTTTTGCGCCGTCATCTGAAGTTTTTAGCGGTACGATTTTTGTTCTGATCAGACTTTTTGATCACTTTTTATCAATTTTTTTGCGCGTACGTCATTGAACAAGCGGTTTAAAAAGCGGTATATTTTTATAATTCGGACATTTCCACACGTGGCGATACCACATATGTTTATTTTTATTATTATTTACATAATGTTTTTTTTATTTTTGGAAATGCCGGGTGATTCAAACTTTTATTAGGGGAAGGGATAATTGAAAGGGTTAATGATTTTTTTTACACTTTTCTTATGCAATATTATAGCTCCTATAGGGGGCTATAACATTGCATTTACTGATCTTTTACTCTGATTGATCCATCTCCATAGGAATGGATCAATCAGTGTTTTCGGCGATTGAATGCTCAAGGCTGGATCTCAGGCTTGAAGCATTCATTCGGCGATCGGACAGCGCAGGAGAAGCTAAGAAGACCTCCTCCTGTGCTACAGCTGTTCGGGATGCCACGATTATACCGCGGCGATCCCGAACAGCTCCCTGAGCTAGCCGGGCACTTTTACTTTCGTTTTTAGCCGCGCGGCTCAGCTTTGAGCGCGCGGCTAAAGGGTTAATAGCGCACGGCACAGCGATCAGTGCCGCGCGCTATTAGAGGCGGGTCCCGGCTTTACTTTGATGCCGGGCCCGCCGCGATATGATGCGGGACCGGGACTCATTATTTTTTTAGGTGGCAAAATAACGTACGCATACGTCATGGGTCCTTAAGAGGTTAAAAAATCTTAATCCTTTCAGTGCTTATGAGCTGCTGAAGTTGAGTTGTTCTTTTCTGTCCAAGAACTGTCCAGAGTAGAAGCAAATCCCCATATCAAACCTCTTCTGCTCTGTGCAGTTCCCGGGACAAGCAGAGATGTCAGCAGAGAGCACTGTTGCCAGAAAGAAAAGAACAACTCAACTTCAGCAGCTGATAATTATTGGAAGGATTACGTTTTTTTTTTTTTTTTATAGAAGTCATTTACAAATCTGTTTAACTTTCTGGAGCCAGTTGATATATAAAGTTTTTTCCTGGAATAATCCTTTAAGGTCCTTTTAACCTTTTCTGGTAAGTATTATCCTGCAATCACAAGACAACTTCTTCAAAATGCCACCTAAATAAAATAATATTATTACACATGCAGCGAGATAGGAAGAACTGTGGGAGGAAGATGGCACCAGATAGAAGAGAATGAAGGGCGGAAAAAAATATCAGATGAAATCGGCAGATACAGTAACAGGCATAGATGAAGGCCCAGACTTGCTCGGAAAGAGGGTTTTTTCATGTCTGATACTTCAGGCTAAAGTCTTTATAGTTACATCTCTAGTGATTTTTCTCATTACTGCTTTTATGTTAAACTGACATTAACCTGCCCAAAGGGAAAGGAACCTAGGATGTGACTGAAGTGCCTACTAATCCGTTTGCCAATGAAGGTCAGAGAAGTATGAACTCAAATTATCTGTGAAATTCATGAACTGTGTTATTTCCATCAGGCACATTTTACTAAATCACATTGATGCTTTAAGCCCTTTAAATAAAAAAAAATAAAAAAAACAATGCGTACAATCCTGCCAGCGCTTATTAGGAAGGCTATGGCTTATTGCAGTGTTTCCCAACCAGGGTGCCTCCAGCTGTTGCAAAACTACAACTCTCAGCATGCCCGGACAGCCAAAGGCTGTCCGGGCATGCTGGGAGTTGTAGTTTTGCAACAGCTGGAGGCACCCTGGTTGGGAAACACTGGCTTATTGATATGTATTAGGAGAACATTTCAGCCTTTACGAGGCTGCACAGTGACACAGTACTAATTTAAGTGCAGAATGGTCTGAACTATGATCATCTGGAATTTTTCAGATTAAGCTTTAGTTTGATCCAGACAAAATGGTACATAAAAGGTTTTTACACATGACAACAGGTTAGAAAACAGCAAATAGTAAGGCAAGAGACAGCACATCACAGAGGGGAGTTAAAGGGGTATTCTATATATCAACTGGCTCCAGAAAGTTTGTAAATTACTTCTATAAAAAAAATCTTAATCCTTTCAGTAATTATCAGCTGCTGAAATTGAGTTGTTGTTTTCTGTCTGGCAACAGTGCTCTCTGCTGAGGGATGGGGATTAGCTTCTAAACTGGGCGGTTCCCGAGACACGTGTCATCAGAGAGCACTTAGACAGAAAAGAACAACTCAACTTCAGCAGCTCTTAAGTACTGAAAGGATTAAGATTTTTTTAATAGAAGTAATTTACAAATCTGTTTAACTTTCTGGAGCCAGTTGATATATATAAATAAGTTTTTTTCCTGGATTACCCCTTTAAAAAACAATCAGTAATGCTGGTCCATAGAAAAAGGCTGTCCGGGCATGTTGGGAGTTATAGTTTTGCAACATCTGGAGGTCCACAGTGTGAAGACCACTGATCTTGGGTGCAGTGGCTCTGTAATATCTATAGCCCCTAACTGGAGATATGGACAGGAAATGTATCAAACGAATCCTTACACCATAATAGTTACAGGAATGGAAGCAAATTGTTACATCTTTGGTGATATTTCTTTGCAAAATAAAGCAAAAAATGTTAATGAAAAGATGGGAACAACTGTCCAGGGGAACACCCATGGAATTATTGTATATTAAAGGGGTATTCCAGGCAAAAACTTTTTTTTATACATCAACTGGCTCCGGAAAGTTAAACAGATTTGTAAATTACTTATTAAAAAATCTTAATCCTTCCAATAGTTATTAGCTTCTGAAGTTTTCTGTCTAACTGCTCAATGATGATGTCACGTCCCGGGAGCTGTGCATGATGGGAGAATATCCCTTGCATGATGGGAGAATATCCCCATAGGACCTGGACAGCTCCCGGGACGTGAGTCATCAGAAAGCAGTTAGACAGAAAACAGCAACTCAACTTCAGAAGCTAATAACTATTGGAAGGATTAAGATTTTTTAATAGAAGTAATTTACAAAACTGTTTAACTTTCCGGAGCCAGTTGTTATATAAAAAAAAGTTTTTGCCTGGAATACCCCTTTAACTTTAAGAGGACCTGTCAGTAGGTTGATGTATAAACTAAGGCCATGACTGTATAGGGCTTCTGACCCTGAATTCGTGCATACCTTTGTTTTGATAGTTGACCCCTAAAGCGCTGAAATATGAAAATGCAAATTAGCCTTAAAAGGGGTTATTCTCCTGGGCTGTAAAAGCCAAGCAAAGACCAACTCATCCACTTAAAGGGGTACTCCGCTCCCCAGCGTCCGGAACATTTAGGTCCGAACACTAGGTGCGGGCTTCCATGGTCGCACCGCCCCCTCGTGACGTCACCCCCCCACCCCTGTGAGGTCATGCCCGGCCCCCTCAATGCAAGTCTATGGGAAGGGGCATGACGGCCATCACGCACCCTCCCATAGACTTGCAATGAGGGGGTGGGGCGTGTCCACACGGGGGCGGGGGTTGACTTCACGAGGGGAGGGGCGATGATGGAAGCCCGCACCCAGTGTTCGGAACTAAATGGGGGGGCGTGACGTCACGGGGTCAGGGCGACCAAGGAAGCCTGTCCTAAGCATTCGGAACTAAATGTTCCGGACGTTGGGGAGGGGAGTACACCTTTAAGCCCCTGAGCTTTTGAGGCTAATTTGTTTATAAATTCAAAGTGTGATATCTTGGCACTGAAAGGGTCACTTATCAAAACAAAGGTATGCACGGATTAAGGGTCGAAAGTCCTATACCGCCATGGCTGTGAATACAGCAAAAAACCTACTGACAAGAACCCCCTAATGCCCCAGCCACGAACATCTACCGGATAGTGAAATACACTGTGGTCACCACTCACCTTTTCCACAGAACTATTTCCGCCATTAGACACGTGACCCCGCTTTGATTCATTCTTTTTTCGGCTTAGTCTTCTGGAATCCTTTTCTTTTACTAAAGACGCGTATCCAATATGTTCATAAATAGGGTTGGTTGTCATTTTTGCAATATATTCTGCAGCTTTATTTTCTATATACAAGGTAATAAGGCCATCAGTTACCAAGTCATGTATTGACTCAAATCTCTTCTCTCCCACAAAGTGCTTTCCATCATAGAAAAGTCTGTAGTTCAATGTTTGGTGACCAAACCTGGAGAGACAACACAAATGTCAGGAATTTTTTTTAACCTTATAACTTCCAGCTGTATCTTACTAGGTATTTATTCTATTTTATCTATATCCCCAAACAAAGGTTATCTTGTGTGCCATAAAAAAGAATGTCGTACAGAAATAATTCCCATAATACTGAAAACCCTTCATAAGCATCTGATAAAGCTCAGCAATGGGGTTTATACACCTATATATACTCTTGTATATATATGTTGGTAGAGTGTCTTTCTGTTCTATTCCTCTGAATAACTAGTTGTAATAACTTCCATGCTGCCTGAACCACGTGTCATTTTGGCAGTCCTCTCCATGACCAGTAAACAGCATGGGAAGTGGCTGACACACAATTCACTTGTATGTAGGGTTGCCATCTTTCTTGCAAAAAAACTACCGGCCATGATAATTTGCATAATTAATTATATGTATGTGTGACATCACAGAATACACATATGCGGTGGAAATGTT
Organism: Hyla sarda; assembly: GCF_029499605.1. Lineage (NCBI taxonomy): Eukaryota > Metazoa > Chordata > Amphibia > Anura > Hylidae > Hyla > Hyla sarda. Next base: position 88,821,224 of record NC_079193.1, on the reverse strand, counting down.
GTCCTATTCTGACGCCAATAACTTTAAAAATTCTCCTTATATAGGCCTGTATGAGGGCTCATTTTAATATAGTAAAGGTCAGTGTTTCCCAACCAGGGGAGCCTCCAGCTGTTGCAAAAACTACAACTCCCGGCATGCCCAGACAGTCAACGGCCAACAAATGCATGCCGGTATTTTTTATATAAAAATACTGGCAGGGTGGCCAAAATACCAGCTATGCTGGTAAAATACCGGCCAGGTGGCGACCCTATTTGTATGCAGGAGGCCTTCGCTGTCTGTGACTCTGTTCACAGTTCTCTAATAACATTAGTGGAAGGTTCAGCAGGACGGTCCATGTTTCACTTCTTTCTCCTGCCTCTCTGGAGGAGGCTGGGATGGGAAAAGTAGGACCCCATCCGATACTATAAGTAAATTCTCAAGTTTGAGGGAAAACAAGGTGGTAGGTTTCAAGTCTGACTTATGGAAACCTAAGACTGTTCACAAGCTCATTCGAGAAAGGATTGATTGGAGTCTATGACAGGGCTGTGTTTATACAAGACCCAAGGTACCCATTCATTGGGAAAACAACTTCGCACCTCCTTTGGCAGTGCCTTTTGGCCCAGGTCCTGTTGGATCTTTGAAATATGAACTCAGGAACTCTGTTCCCAGGAGTGGCCTATCACAACACATATGGGGGAGATTTATCAAAACCTGCCCAGAGGAAAAGTTGCCCAGTTGCCCATAGCAACCAGATTGCTTCTTTCAGTTTTAACAAGGCCTCTGCAAAATGAAAGAAGCGATCTGATTGGTTGCTATGGGCAACTTTTCTTTTGCACTGCTTTTGATAAATCTCCCCCATAGTGCTTTATGGCCTATCCACGAGGTCTGGTGCCGTATGAACCGCTTGTGACTTACCAGAAAATGCTTGCTTTTAAATTTGGATAGGATGTCTGCCCAAGACTACGAAGAGACTTTTCCATCATGGACAGTCCTGACATTGAGGAACAAGAGGCTGATGCCCCTCTTCTCCACCTCTCCCCTCTGTGGGTCTGTACTTTAATAAAGCTTTGGGCCTGTGATTTCCTTTCCTCTTCCCCATCCCTTATTACTTGTTTTTAACTATTGCTTCATGAGACTGTAGATGTAGTGCAGAGTAGTAATGTATGGTGTAGGATAGGATATGTGCCTGTGCTGTATTTTGTACCTTGTATTTTGTGACATAGTTATTATACTAAGATTCAGCTCGCGCTGTGTCTTGGTATCCAGTATGTTTGTGATTTGACAATTGTAAACAAATAACAGTATGTTGTCCAGAGGTGGGAAATGGTGTTAAACGTGGGATATAGTTTTAAGCCAATAAAAATGTTGAATACAGAATTGGAGATATATATATATATATATATAGTATTCTCAAGATGTTATTAATCTATATATATATATATATATATATATATATAAAACTCAATGTATGTATGTGTGTGTGTGTATGTATGTGTGTGTATGTGTGTGTGTGTGTGTGTATGTTCCACCCTTATGTGAAGGATGGGGTTTTTGTCTTAAAGGGGTACTCTGGCACTAAGACATCTTATCCCCTATCCAAAGGATAGGGGATAAGATGCCTGACTACGGGGGTCCTGCCGCTGGGGAGCCCCGTGATCTTCCACGCGTGGAAGGAGGCATGGTTTTGTGGAAGTGGGCATGACTTACAAGCCGGACCAATGCACAAAAATGATAGAAAATAAAAGGGTGTGGCTTAAATGGTGGGGTGTGGCATGCGGGAGGGGTGGGGCCGGACTGACGCATTCACCAGGAGATGCAGAGCAGAGCTTGTGGAGTAAGGTACTGGAAGTCCTATATACTTGCATGGGACTTAAAGGGGTACTCCGGCGCTAAGAAATCTTATCCCCTATCCAAAGGATAGGGGATAAGATGCCTGACCGCAGGGGTCTAGCCACTGGGGACCCCCGTGATCTTCCACGCCGTACCCCGTTAGCATCAGCCCCCGGAGCGTGCTCGATCCGGGTCTGATTATCAGCGATCACAGGGACGGAGGATAGTGACGTCCCGGCTCCGCCCCGTGTGACGTCACGGCTCCGCCCCCTCAATGCAAGCCTACAGAGGGGGCGTCACGCCCCCTCCGTAGGCTTGCATTGAGGGGGCGGAGCGTGACGGCACACGGGGGTGGAGCTGTGAAGTCACTATGCTCCATCCCTGTGATCGCTAGTAATCAGACCCGGGGGCTGATGCTAACGGGGTGCGGCGTGGAAGATCACGGGGGTCCCCAGTGGCAGGACCCCCCGCGTTCAGGCATCTTATCCCCTATCCTTTGGATAGGGGATAAGATGACTTAGCGCAGGAGTACCCCTTTAAGTCCCATGCAAGTATATAGGACTTCCAGTACCTTACTCCACAAGCTCTGCTCTGCATCTCCTGGTGAATGCGTCAGTCCGGCCCCACCCCTCCCGCATGCCTCACCCCACCATTTAAGCCACACCATTTTATTTTCTATCCTTTTTATGCATTGGTCTGGCTTGTAAGTCATGCCCACTTCCACAAAACCATGCCTCCTTCTATTTTTGGCCTACAATCTCTTCATCACAACTCAGCCCCACCTGAGAACGGGATATGAGGTCGGGATATGAGGTCGGGATATGAGGACAGGGCATGAGGTTGGGATATGAGGACAGGACATGAGGTTGGGATATGAGGTCAGGATATGAGGTCGGGATATGACAACAATATATGAGGATCGGATAGGAGTTCAAAAGCTTACTCCTTTGTTGATTTTTCTCCCCCACAAGGATTAGGATGGAAAAACCGACACCGCCAGGTACTCAGCTAGTGCTTTATAAATAGCAACAACAACAAAAAGATTGGGATTTGTCAGCTTGGGGTATATATTTTAAGAACAAGGGCCCCTAACCACCTCTCCCACCATTTGGATAAAGTCACTTTTTGAAGATGTTATGGATTGATTTTTCTGTAAGTAACACAAGTAGTGTTATAGTTGTGTCTTGGAGAACAGTAGTTAAATACACTTTAGATGTTGTCCAAAACAAAACAAGAATTAACTGCAGGGCATATTTATTCCCCTTGAATAGATAAGTGAATAATCTAATTAAACTAATATAAAAAGCGCATATTATTGGAAGCAAGAAGCATATTCTTAAAGGATTCTTCAACAAATAAACCAAACCAATACATTTAATTAAAGGAGTATTCTGCCCCTAGACATCTTATCATCTATCCAAAGTAGGGGATACGATGTCTGATAGCTGGGGACCCCTGTGATCTCGGCTGCGGCACCCCAGACATCCGGTGCACGGAGCGAACTTTGATCGGTGCCGGATGACTGGCGATGCGAGGCACAGGCTCGCGACATCATGGTCACGCCCCACTTGTGACGTCACAGCCATGCCCTATCAATGCAAGTCTATGGGGCCATTCAGGGGGTGTGGCTGTGATGTCACGAGCCTCTGGCTCTAAACGAACGCTGGGTGCAGCAGAGAGATCTTGGGGGTCCTCAGCAGCGGGACCCCTGCGATCAGACATCTTATCGCCTATCCTTTGGATAGGGGATAAGATGTCTAGGAGCGGAGTACCCCTTTAAGCTAGAAAAACAAATGCTAAAATAATTTCTACCTGGTGTCTGACCTCTAGCAATACACTTGCATTATCTACCTTAAGGCCAATGTGTAGCAGCCGGGTTGCCTTTGACTTTCTCTGATGAGGTATGATCCTTCTGCAGAGCATAGCAATGCATCTGCCTGTTCCCGAGAAATGATGCCATGGAACCTGAGGAGTAACACAGTAAATGTTAGTGCACCACCCAAACCACAAGTGTTCATTGAGTCAAATGTCATTCAAGTTCTGGTTGGCTTTAAAAGAGATATTTGTCAGGTTCACTGACAGATGGGAATATATGATGTACGGTGCCAATTTTTAGCAAAGGATTTAACCAAGAGTCATCTGGTGACTACCTTTTAAAATAGTAGTACAGCCTTGATGCTAGTAACAGAGAGACATGGTGATCCCCAAACCTTTCTCCACAGCATCATAAACCTTAGTTTACTGTCTAATGGAGGAAAATCATTCCTGGTTGGAATAGGAAATTTATGGCAGATTAATGCAAAAATTGTGTTGTTATCTATTTTCGGTTAGACAGCAGGGAGAGGATAAACTAAAGTATTTGAGACAAATGGCTTCAATATAAAGGGTTGCATTTTTCTGAGAACTGGTCTTGATGGGGGGGGGGGGCTTAAAAGGAGAAGAATTTGCTTAATGTGAAAAGATTTTGGTCCATCAACTATTGAAAATCAATAGGGAAAAGGCCTGGGGCCTGCTGCATAGTATCAATTTTTTGGTCCAATGTTTGCTCCTTAAGGGGCGATTAGGTAACCAAACAATTTCTATTGGTGTAAATAAGACCCACAGAAAGCCATCATAGTATAGTGGGATTAGACCAGATTTGACCAGATATAATGCACAACCCTGCTAAGGAGACATTCCTGCCAGCAGCGATGGTGAAGATATGAAGTTTGAAAGGTGTCCCCCATGGGCCCGTAAGTAGTCTCCTGGGAGGGAGCCGTCCTCTTCTAGTCCTGTCTGCTTGTGCAGTAATCACGCCCACTCAGTGTGATTGACAGCTGCACCGGTATGCCGGTATGCTCCCTAAACAGAGCAGAGCAGTGACATGGGCTGTCATTCACAGTGAGTGGGCGTGAATATAGCTTGAGCAGACAAGACTATAAGCGGGTGGCTCCTGCCCAGGGGCTACTTACAGGCTAGCAGGGGACACCTTTCAAACTTCATATCTTCACCATCGCTGCCGACAGAAACGTTTCCCGGAATGGTAAGAAGATAATACACAAACAGGTCCCTTCATCACACACTTTGTGGGGAGGGCTTTTTACATTTTCTGTAGGGGTATCCACCCATTTCTCCTTGACAACCTGTAAAACTATGGTTATTAGTTTCTGCTACTACTTTTTTATGTTAAAATAGTTTGATAATATATATTTTTTAACTTGAAGTGACATTTTGCCATAGTGTTACTTGTTGTTTGGCTACCTGGTGTCAAAGTTGGCTGAATGGTGAATGGTATCATTTAACTATTGATTACCCATAGGCGGCTTCCCTGTAGTCTTCAAAATCGACATATCGTGTATGGGAAGGGGCTAAAATAGACATTCATTTTCTGATATGTCATATATGTTTGCAAAAATTTTGGCCAATTTTCAGTAATAGAAATCTCTTGGGAATGCAAAAAGGTCATAGTAGTTCTTTCATTCTGGAAATCAGTGGTGGTCCAATAACACAGATTTTACAAATGCGATCTTTTCATACCTATGTAGGACATGTCAGAAGATGATTTTTACTGGATTTATCTGTTAAATGGGTTACCCATCAGGACTTTTTATACTGGAGAATATATATATATATATATATATATTTTTTTTTTTCATACCTTAGTGAATGTTGCGACATTTGTTTGTATTATCAGAACAACCCCTATATACTTTATCAGTGTTTATGGATATAATAGAGGCAGGGCAAGGTGATATTACACAGATAACTATTCATAAGTACGGCCACCATGTTATACTATATCACCCTTGCAGAAGCTACATGATACTTGCGTAAATAAAAAATAATTAAAGGGTTGTCCATGAGACACTTTTTCTTTTTACTTTGGAAATAACCAAATGAGCTCTATTGCTTTCGAATTGTGGCAGACCTAACTAACCTAGACCTAAACTAATATAAGCTGTGTTACCAAGCCAAGTCAACGAGATGCTTTCTACACTTATGGAACAAACTATGAAATACTTCTTTCCTGACTGACGACAAGTTAAAATGGTTCCATTCTAATATTCTTCCTGTTTTTTACCTTTGAGGAGGTAACACAATAAAAATAAGCTACATGCCAAGGTTCCACCTATAATAAGCAATACATTACTGAATAGAAGCTAGGTTTGACAAAAAAGCCCCTCAGGAACAAATAGTTCCATTTTCAATTAACCATAAAAAGGGCTTTGAATGAGATTTATTTTTGTCCATTTAGGAAGGAGAAACATAAAGAGGAAACAATAAATGAATACTTTTGTTTGGGCTTATACTTCATAATACCTATAAGATGAAACCTTCTCTACACTAAAGACAAAATGTCAGTAGTACCGGTATATACTAGAATTATAATACTTTGTTAGACCTTTTATATATGGAGATAAGAAATAAATCCTTAAAGGGAACCTGTGATCAGTTTTGACCAGATATAACGCGCAACCTGCTAAGGAGACATTCCTGCCAGCAGCGATGGTGAAGATATGAAGTTTGAAAGGTGTCCCCCATGGGCCCGTAAGTAGTCTCCTGGGAGGGAGCCGTCCTCTGCTAGTCCTGTCTGCTTGTGCAGTAATCACGCCCACTCAGTGTGAACTGACATTCCACGTCACCGGTCTGCTCCATAAACAGAGCGGAGCAGTGACACGGGCTGTCATTCACAGTGAGTGGGAGTGAATATAGCCTGAGCAGACAGGACTAGAAGAGGGTGGCTCCTGCCCAGGGGCTACTTACAGGCTAGCAGGGGACACCTTTCAAACTTCATATCTTCACCAACGCTGCCGACAGAAACATTTCCCGGGCATGGTAAGAAGATTTTACTATACACTATACAACACGTTGTAACATATTATATATGGTAAAATCTGATGACAGATTCCCTTTAAACCCTTAAGGACCAAGACCATTTTAACCTTAAGGACCAGGCCAATTTTATTTTTTTTTTCGTTTTTTCCTCCTCGCCTTCTAAAATCCATAACTCTTTTATATTTCAATCTACAGACCCATATGAGGGCTTGTTTTTTGCGTGACCAATTTTACTTTGTAATGAAACCTCTCATTTTACCATAAAATGTACGGCGAACCCCAAAAAAATTTTTAAGGGACAAAATTTTTATGAAAACCACAATTTTGCTAATTTTTGAGGGTTTTGTTTTCACACTGTACAATTTACAGTAAAAATGACATGTGTTCTGTATTCTGTGGGTCAATACGATTAAAATGATACCCATGGCTAGATACTTTTATATTTTTGTACCGCTAAAAAAATCTAAAACTTTTTGTACAAAATCAGTAATCTAAAATCGCCCTATTTTGACCTCCTATAACTTTTTCATTTTTCCATATATAGGGTGGTATGAGGGCTAATTTTTTGCACCGTCATTTGCATATATAGAACTTTTAGAACATTTTTTAATACATTTTTTTTTTAAATAAAATGTGACAAAAAAGTAGGATTTTTTTACTTTTTTTTTTACGTTTACGCCATTCACCGTAAGGGATTATTAACATTATATTTTGATAGTTCGGACATTTACGCACCTGGCGATACCAAATATGTTTATAAAAAAAAATTATGGTTTTTGGGGGTAAAATGGGAAAAACAGACAATTTTCATTTTTATTGGGGGAGGGGATTTTGCACTTTTTTTTTAACTTTTTATTTTTTACATTTTTCTACTTTTATTTTACACTTTTTTTGTCCCCATAGGGGACTATCTATAGTAATCCTTTGATTGCTAATACTGTTCAGTGCTATGCATAGGACATAGCACTGATCAGTATTATCGGTGATCTTCTGCTCTGGTCTGCTCGATCTCAGACCAGAGCAGAAGACCCCGGGAGACAGCCGGAGCCAGGTGAGGGGACCTCCGGCCGCCATGCTGGATGATCTGATCCCCGCAGCAGCGCTGCAGACGATCCGATCATCCATCCAAAGTACCGCACTGCTGAAGATGCCGTGATCTGTATTGATCACGGCATCTGAGGGTTTAATGGTGGACATCCGCACGATCGCGGATGTCGGCCATTACTGGCGGGTCCCCGGCTGCTACTAGCAGCCGGAACCTGCCGTGCATGACGTGAGCACCATTCCGCTGCTCGCGGTCATACACAGGACGTAAATGTACGTCCTGGTGCGCGAAGTACCGCCAAACCAGGACGTACATTTACGTCTGTGGTCATTAAGGGGTTAAGTGAAGGTGAGCGCTCAGTCCAGAAACTTCCTGCTCCATGCACACGACAGGTCGGCCCTCCCTCAGGCTCATCTCTATGCACTGAAGCCATCTGTTTTGTACATTATGACACAGGCAGATTCTTACCAAGCATTGAGTCGTTTATATGTTAAAAGCGTTATCCAGGAAAAAACTTTTTTTTATATATCAACTGGCTTCAGAAAGTTAAACAGATTTGTAAACTACTTCTATTAAAAAATCCTAATTCTTTCAGTACTTTTAATCTGCTGAAGTTGAGTTGTTCTTTTCTGTCTAAGTGCTCTCTGATGACACGTGTCTCGGGAACTGTCCAGAGTAGAAGCAAATCCTCATAGCAAACCTCTTCTAATCTGTGCAGTTCCCGAGACAACCAGAGATGTCAGCAGAGAGCACTATGGCAAGACAGAAAAGAAAAAGTCAACTTCAGCAGCTGATAATTATTGGAAGGATTACGATTTTTTAATAGAAGTAATTTACAAATCTGTTTACCTTTCTGGAGCCAGTTGATACGGTATATAAAAATAAGTTTTTTCCTGGAATACCCCTTTATCTGAGCCACTGCTTCTGCATAAGATTGTTTTTCTATTTGTACAATACCTGTATTTGTTCTCTGTTGTTAGAACCACTGTGCATCAGATATGGTGTAATTGGATATATGGATATATGGAGTTCTGTTTGCTACATTGGCATATCTAATGGCAATACATTGGACCCTAATGAACTAACAGGAATTGTGTTTATTACAACTGTGTTAGCAGTATGTGGTAGCAGGTATTTCTACTAACACTCCGTCGCTTCCACACAACAATCACATTTGTTTGTGTGATATTTACAACCTACTTTATTCACCTCTTTGAGGTCGTCACATTAATACCTAGTGATAGAAATGCGTTTGTGGTGAAAATTAATTAGGTGGTGAAAATAAATTATTTTGTTGTTTTGACATAGCAGTACTCCCATAGCTGGCATATTGGATATATTAGCTCTGAAGATATTGTACTGTAGTGTGCGTAACACATTGTATTATTATTGCAGGCTTCGGTTATACACAGTGGACAATTTTTTTGTCTTGTGTTGGGTGTAAGTGGCTACTCACATACACATCCTTTTTTGGGGGAATTTTAACAGATTTAATAAAATGTATACTTTATGCATTTTTACGAACACTTTGCTGTTGAGGTGTTATTAGTTATAGGATTGTGATGCTGGAAAAGTGTAGTGTCTAGCATGGCCCCCCATGTGACCTATACTGACTACATGTATTCATTTGTTAGATTCCCTTTAAGGACACAGGCTAGTTTTGTCCTTAAAGGGGTTTTCCAGCCATTACCACAGGAAAGGACGTGTGTATGATCCCAGAGTTTCCGACCTCTAGGACCACTCCATGATCTCAGAAACGGGGGTCCCTAGTCTATTCACTTCATCAGCCTCCTAAAACAGTGAATGGGGTAAGGATGCAGCAACGTCTTTTGTAATTTTTCATCTTTAAGCCATAATTTTAATCTGTCTGTTGACATAGTATAGCTGTGTGTGTGTTTTTTTTTTTTTTTGGGGGGGGGGCTCCTGCAATTTTGCCATTGTTTTTTTTTTTTTTGTTTTTTTTCCCAGTTTAACAGCATTTACTGTCAATAACATGTCAACTTCATTCTATAGGTTACAATTACAGCTATACCAAATTTACATTTTGTATGCATCACTACTTTGCCCTATAAAAAAGAATTTTCTTTTGCAGTTGTCACAATCCCAGACCTATAACACTTTTACTTTCCTGTCAACAGATAACTACGGTTATTTATTTGAGGTGCCTCAAAATTTTCAGTGTTACTAAGTACCACATAAATGTTTTCAATGCTTTTCTATTCCTGTTTTGTTTTTTATATGCTTTACTAGCCCCTAGACCAAGTTTTTATCAAGGGACTGTGAGCTGCATTTTCAAAATTCAAATAAGTGCAGCGCCATTCAAGTGACAATACAATCAGACTACAAATCCAACATATTACAAGCTGAATGGAGGCCAAAAGTGAAACATTCCACTGCAGCAGAGTCCCATTGATTTAAATGGGATTCTGCTGCTCTGTTCACGTGGCAGCAACATCCGCTGCGGAAATCCTGAAACCTGTTCAATGTTTTTGCGGATTCCTCTTGAAAATGCATTGCCATCTATGAGTGTTTCCAAGCAGTCCTAATGCCGCTATCTGTGGAATATCCACAGGAAAAGTTTCCGTGTGGACATTTCACAGTGTGAATATAACCATAGGTTGCACAATGGTGTGTGTGTGTGTGTGTGTGGTGGGGGAGGGGAGTGTGTTTGGGGGGTTTGGAGAAGAGAAGGGTTTTTTAGGAAATACAGTACAAGACATTTTTTAGGAAATCTACAATGAGAGCAAGTTGCATTTAATAATAAAAAATAAAAAAAAGTATACAGGTTGCTTACGTACTCTCTTCCATAGTGCTTTGGTCTATTCTCTACCTACAGGAAAAGGAAAGAAATAAACATGATAACTCCATCTTTTTAATATAACAAAACCCCAGGAGGTACCAGGGTGATACACTATTACAACAACTTTAGGGGAAACCCCCAAAGGGGTACTCTAAACAAGTCACCTCCTATTAAAATATAACTTTTATTTACTCCATTAAAAGAAAAAGGAAAAAACATGAATAGTGATTGAAAACACATTTCTGTGATATAAACTTAATACTGAACGTGTCAGATCATACCTCAGATGTAAAAGCACAGCTCTAGTATAGCTTCAATTGCAACTGTTGCATATCACTGCTGCTAAACTGTACTGAACGTGCACTGGTTTTGAAAAGGCCATTCAGAGGTAGACAACGCATTTATAGTTTTGAAGCCAACTATGTGAGCTGCTATTTAAAAATTATAGATAGCCAGTTCCTTGAAGTTTCGCTGGGAACCCAGCTTCATCAGGACTGGTGGCTAAAGGCCAGCGGACGTAGCGTGGTTCCTTAAATAGTCTGGCATCTGACATCATCTGAAGGTGTCCCAATAATTCCTCCAATGACTACCTATATTATGTATCATGTGGTATTCGCATGCTCTGATGTCATATTAAATCCCTGCGCATGTCGGCAGACTTGTGAAAATTCTGTGCCGGACAAACTACGCTGCGCAGTCGCCAGTATATGCGCATGACATCTGGCTTAGTCTGTATTGATCATGAACGTGTAGTTGTCAGTGCGCAGCTGCCTGTGTGTGCACATGACATCGGACAGTCTGTATCTGGCTTGAATGCACGGTTGTCAGTGTGCAGCCTCCGACATATGCACATGACTTCTTATTTAGGCTAAATCCCATACCGCTTGGATAATGCAATATTGGCACTGTGTCTGGGTGTTTATCTACTGGCCCTTAGAATACTTTCTAGTAGTTGTAGTATGTCTCACTGTATCATAACCAAATCAATTTACTGTGTACATCTGCTGAAAATTGGAAACTCACTCATGATACTTTCATTATGTATCTGCTATTATTGCCATCTCTATAGAAATTTCTAAGGCGATATAGTAACATGACATACAGTCATGGCCGTAAATGTTGGCACCCCTGAAATTTTTCAAGAAAATGAAGTATTTCTCACAGAAAAGGATTGCAGTAACACATGATAACACATGTTTTAACACATTGCAGTAACACTTGGTGGTACGGCCGCCATCAGTGCCGCACACGTGGTGCCATATGCACCTTAGGACAGGAAGGAGACCAAGCTTTACTAAAGGTCCCTGATGATATTAATGAAACGCGTTGGACCCTGTACTTTGGAGGTCGCGGACCATGTACCTTGGATGTCGCAGCTAATGGGATCATACCCGTGGACATCATAGCAGCGAAAAGAGCCATCAGGAATACTGCATATATCCTCGTCTATCTGGATCTGATCACAGCTACAGGATATGACAGCTAAGTGTAAACCCAGCACACACTAAGTCCACACCAACACTGGATTGCATTCACATGCTACGAATATGGTTAGACTATTACTGTAAAGAATAGCAATATGATTTGGGAGTAGGCAAACATATATAACTGAATGTCAAATGGACCGTTAACCTGACAGGGCCTATTACCTATGACTATTTGCTAATGTAACAGGAATTATCAATATCGCTTAATGTGAACAGGACATAATTCAGTATTGAATGCCTATTTGTGCATAAATGTGAACCGTTGTGCATACTGAAGTCAATACCGTATCCAATAATGAATTAACACTAATGTGAAATATGAAATATATATTGCTTTACATTCTGACTCAGCACTGAGGAATGACTTTGGAGTGAACAGCTGTATAGCACCAATGAGAACCATGGTGGAGTGTTGTGCGGTACGATATCATTGTTCTAAGTGAACAGCTATATAGCACCAATGAGAACCATGGTGGAGTGTTGTGCGGTACGATATCATTGTTCTAAGTGAAAATCAAGCAGAGCTACATCTTGATATAAAAGGTTGGAAGTGAGTGCTGCTATAAACCTAAGCTGTGATTGTGGACTATGTATTAGCCTATCTATGGTGAATAATTAACACATTAATTAAATAATTAAACGCATCCATACCATACTTAAAGTATATGGAGGACGGCTGAGTCATTTAAGCATTACAACTAATGGAAGATGTCTTAGTCTATCAGTAAAAGCTGATTACGGACAAACACGGAATCTGTCTATTATGATTTAAATTGCAGGGTGCTCAGTGTGAACTGTGACACAGGAAAATTACACACAGGACAATATTTTCATCTAATTTATACCTGGATATTGTTGTGGATCCATATATTGAAGAATGAATGGGACTGTGTAATCTATATCATGAAACGCAGCCGGATAGGTTTAATGTGAATAATACCCTATGATACCAGGCTATATGTCATTAGTGTGCGGCATCTGATTATAGAATTTGTCTCTTGTGTACACAATCCTATAATTGTTGATTTACAATATTAGGAATGTGATCACTCATGGGTGCGGTTTAGTGTCACGCTATTATTGTGGCTATTGGTAATATTCAATTTAGTCTTTTTTCATCCATCTCTATAGAGATGGCAATAATAGCAGATACATAATGAAAGTATCATGAGTGAGTTTCCAATTTTCAGCAGATGTACACAGTAAATTGATTTGGTTATGATACAGTGAGACATACTACAACTACAAGAAAGTATTCTAAGTGCCAGTACATATTAGTTGCGCCACAGCAATTATTCCTGAGTTTAGGTGGTGCTAGTAAAAAATATATGCGGCCTGTTGGTGATTGTTGCTACTATCTCTTATAATAATTTTTACATTTTTCTATACATTTTTTGTACATTATCACCAGGTATAGACAGTATATAAGTATCATAAGTATCAATTGATAATTGATAATGTTCAAAGTAAATGCCAAATGTCCACTTGATGGATGGATACTCAAACTGTGGTATGACAAAAGGAGCAGAGGAATTGGATACAGAAAGTAAGTGTATGGCCCTCAAAAATATACCATAGAAATAAGATGTGTAAATAACACAGATTTCCTTCTGTTTTAAATCCACTACATATGTACATGTCACTCAGTATTGTGCTGTTAGAGATAAGATATATGGATAACCTGGATTAATGCTTCTCTTTATTCTTTATTCACCTTAGCTATTTATGCCCCAACTAGGACCGCTCATTCGCCCACAGCCAGGGCTTGAAACACCCCCAAGTCAGACCCCACCGTACTCACCAGATAAGTAAATATCATTAGGAGAATACGCTTAGTAGATGGCTTATAGTGGCTATATTCAGGTATTATTTAGCAGCTAATAGACCCATACTTTACCTGTGTATTGATGCATAAGTCAGATAGGACTTTCTCATGTTTTTAGGTCTCACCATGCCCATGAACATATCCATAATCTCAGTCCCCAGATGAGTACCGGTATATCATTACAGTGATTGGTAGGAGTGAGACAGAAAGAATAAAACCAGATGATGTCTAGGAAACATAAAGATTTATAGGATGGCAGATGTACCCCACTGGACAGAGAGGTGTGATAAATCAGTAGTGATATAGTAAATCACTCCAAAAAAGCAGAGAAGGAGAACCCTTCATTGAAGCCTAATGGGCTCCTGCAGTTTAGATGGTAGATCTACCTCGCTTCTTCTCGTAACAGCATCCCATCTATGTTGCCCTTCCGTGGGCCTAGTTGCATATGGTGAATACCCCAAAACGGTAAAAGCCTCCAAGTTGTTGCCATGCTGGGATCTTATGTGTCTGGCAACAGGTGTATCAGCTTGGGTTCTAATGGTACTAATGTGTTTACTGATGCGCCGGCGCAATTCCTGGGTTGTCTTCCGTATGTAAAGTTTGAGACAAGTACATTGTGTAGTATAGATTAAATTTTTTGCTTGTACACTTAATAAAATCAAATATAGTATATATCTGGCCATCAATGGGATTAGTAAACTTTTTAGTTTTAATAAATATATTTGCAATTTATTACTATATTTACATATATTTGCAAAAAGTGCAATGGCCACACGGGAACGAGCCCTGGGGTTTTGATGGTAACCAAGTATCTGTTGATAATTGAGGTACATTAAGGTGGCTGTGCACCAAAATGTCTCTCCCCTATATGTGATATTGGGTTTTGAGCCCAATCTCTCAGTCAGATCAGAATCTGACAAAAGAATATGCCAATGTCGTTGCAAAATCCTCTTCACCTGTGATGCAAAAGCATCATAGGTTCCAATGCATCTGATCCTATTGTCCGTTTTTTTTAATGCAGAGATGGTCGTCCGATAGCTGTGTGATGCCCTAGCATATGCTTTCCTCAGGTGTTTCTTGGGATAGCCTCTTGTTATAAATCTGGACATCAAAAAATGGCTTTCTTGTCTGAATTTCTGTTCCTCTAAACAGTTGCATTTTGCCCGAAGATATTGTCCGATAGGTATGCTTTTTTTGAGTGACATGGGGTGGTGACTGTACCAATGAAGCAAACTGCTGGTGGCGGTTGGTTTGCAAAAAATATTGGTTTGTATCCAGTTGTTGACGTCTATGTATATTGCGAGATCAAGAAAATTCATAGTTCTACCTCCTATTTCGGAGATGAAATTCATACCAATTGTGTTCTGGTTAAGTTTCTGTACAAAATCCAAAAATCTAAATATCATCGATGTACCTCCCCCAGTGAATGATCTGCTCTTAGTGTCCAAGAAACTTGTGACAGCTGTGATACCTAAATGGTGCTGTATATTACTATATAAGCTCTCTACATCTAAGCTCATGAGTAAACTGGTATCCGTGACAGTGAGATCATTGATTTTAAGTACGGTGTCTTTTGTGTCTTTGAGAAAGGAAAGGAGGGAGGATACAAAGGATACCAGAATGTTATGCTCATGTTTAATTCCATCTTTTTGTCTTGTTGTTGGTTGGTGTAGGTTTACTGCTCCCTTAATTGTAAAGTCTTGCAGAATATATTGGCACTTAGGTAATATTAAGATACCACTATTACACTTCCTACCATAGGATAGCTTTTAGGGTAGAAAGAAAGTCACAAAACAAATGTCACTACTTTCTAAGATAGAAATCACACATGCTGTGACTGCAAAGAATGACATGAATTGAATTTCTTCCAGAGAATAACATTTCCCTGAGACATTCAGAACCTGACACAGTGGTGACCGCTCCTGAAATTGAAAACCATTTATGTGCTTACGGCGCAAAGAACAAATGTATGACAAAATAGAATGACAAACACAGGTACCGAAGGGCCAACTACTTTTATCCATATTTAACCCCTTTAGGATCAAACATTTTTTTGGTTTCACGACCACAGAATTTTTTTCTTTTTTACCTATAGCTATGAACACAGCTTTAAAAAGTACTTCCTGCTAATTTTACATACCACATTGGACAACATCTATATTTATATTTTACGTGGACCTGTCAGCACTTTTTTTTTTTTTTTTTTGGGGGGGGGGGGGGGTGTATAAAGTAAAGGAATGGCTGTATAGGGTTTTTGGCTCTGAATCTGTCAATATCTGTCATTAGTTGATTGACCTCTCTGGCCCACAGATATCAGAGTTTATAAAGATATGCAAATAAGGCTTTGGATCCCCCCCGGGGCGTTCCCCTTGGCTGCCAGAGACCAGAATAGTTCGGCCCCTTCTCCAGTCAGTCACTCCCCCTCTGTACGCCGATCACCTGCCTTACTCCATGATTGACAGCCACTAAACTGTAATGAAATCTACACCTCTCCTCTTTTTAAATTCTAATATCTCAGCACCTGGAGGTATGTACTGAGTCAGGGTCAAAACACTAATATAGCCATCACCTTACTTTATACCCTAAAAACCTGCTGACAGGTCCGCTTTAACATAATGTATGAAAACATTTACTGTATTTATTGTTTCCTTTTTATTTTAACTTTAACACAGAGTAACATTTATAGCACGTGTTGTTATGGCTTTTGAACTACCATTTAGGTGTAAGTTATTCTATAGGGTTTCTATTAAATAGTAGTAGTAGTAATATTAGTAGTACAGTAAACATGAATTACGGTAAGTACAACACAGTTCTGGCCCAAAATGGACCCTTCCTCAGGTATTATGCATATACTCAACAAAGTGCTTGTTCCAGGCGAGACACGCGTTGTACTTAGTGTATGTTTAAACTAATAAGAAAGAAATCTGCTGCAAATCTATCTGTGCTATTCATGCATACAAGTGCATACAAGTCTTTGGCTGTGCCAAGAAAAGGGTTGTCCAAATCTATTCAAGTTTATCGTACTATGTTTTTGTGATCACCTTGGCCTAATGTGGTTTAGAGATGCTTAAACAGCCTTAAAGGAAATTTAAAGGGGTACTTCAAATCAACTGGTGCCAGAAAGTTATAAAGATATGTAAATTATTTATTACTATTTAAAAATCTTAATTCTCCCAGTAGGTATCAGCTGCTGCATGCTCCAGAGGAAGTTGTGTAGTTATTTCCAGTCTAACCACAGTGCTCTCTGCTGACACTTCTGTTCATTTCAGGAATTGTCCAGAATAGGAGAGGATTTTTTTTATAGGGATTTGCTTTTTCTGGACAGTTCCTGACATGGACAGGGGTGTCAGCAGAGAGCACTGTAGTCAGACTGGAATGAACTACAAAACTTCCCCTGGAGCATACAGCAGCTGAAAAGAACTGGAAGGTATACATTTTTATATAAGTAATTTACAGATCTGTATACATTTCTGCCACCAGTTGATTTGAAAACATTTGTTTTTCATGTGTTTTCCACTGGAGTACCCCTTTAAACAGATTTGTAAATTATGTCTATATAACATTATAAATGTATAAATTATGTCTATCTTAATTCTTCTAGTACCTATCAGCTTCTCCATGCTCCAAAGGAAGTTGTATAGTTCTTTCCAGTCTGACTCCAGTGCTCTCTGCTGACACCTCTGTCTGTGTCAGTTACTTTCCAGAGTAGAAGCAAATCCCCATGACAAACCTATCCTGCTCTGGACAGTTCCTGACATGGATAGACGTGTCAGCAGTGAGCTCTGTGGTCAGATAGAAAAGAACTACACAACTTTCTCTGTAGTATACATTCTCTGTAGTATAGTATAATAGAAGGTTTAAGATTTTTAAATAGAGAACAAGTTTTAAAGGGGTACTCCTGTGGAAACCTTTTCTTTTTTTAAATCAACTGGTGCCAGAAAGTTAATCAGATTTGTAAATCACCTCTATTAAAAAATCTTAATCCTTCCAGTACTTTTTAGGGGCTATATAACTAAAGAGAAATCAAAAAAAGAAGTGCATTTCCTGAGATGTCCTGACCACAGGGCTCTCTGCTGACCTCGGTGGTCCATTTTAGGAACTGTCCAGAACAGGAGAAAATCCCCATAGCAAACATATGCTGCGCTGGACAGTTCCTAAAATGGACAGCAGAGGTCAGCAGAGAGCACTGTGATCAGGACATCACAGGCAATGCTTTTCTTTTTTGTATTTCTCTTTAGTATACAGCCCCTAAAAAGTACTGGAAGGATTATACGCCTCTATGGTTGTATGCACGGGACGTCAGTGACGTACTCCTGCGACCATAGAGACGCAGGAGGACCAGGAGGACCGCAGGACCATCGCAGAAGGACGCACGCCGGCCGGAGCCTGGTGAGTGACCGGCGGCGCGTCATCTTCTTCAGTGATCTGGTCACCGCTTCTACAGGCCCGGGACTGCTGCTATGGTCCATAGCAGTAGATGGTTACCCCGGGCCGGAGGAGCGGTAATCAGAATACTGTGGGGGCAGTACAGACATACAGCCTCCAGCCATACATTCTATATGGCTGGAGGCTGTATGTCTGTGAGGGGGGGGGGAACTGTCTACTAATGTGGGGGAGCTGCCTACTAATGTGGGGTAACTCCCGACCTAATGTGGGGTAACTCCCGACCTAATGTGGGGGAAGCTGCCTACTATTGTGGGGGAACTGTCGACCTAATGTGGGGGAACTGCTGACCTAATGTGGGGGGAACTGCTGACCTAATGTGGGGGGAGCTGCCTACTATTGTGGGGGAACTGCTGACCTAATGTGGGGGAGCTGCCTACTAATATGGGGGAACTGCAACCTAATGTGGGGGAACATGCTGCCTACCTAATGTGGGGGGAACTATACTGCCTACCTGATGTGGGGGGAACTACAAGGTACTGTACATCGCGGTAGAAGGGGTAGTCTTATACGGCGAGTATATCCCAAACTCTATATTTTAACTGTAAAAGTTGGGGGTCGTCTTATACGCCAAGTCATCTTATACGCCGGCATATACGGTATAAAAGTTTTAAAGTTTTTTAAAGTCTATGAAAAAGCAGCCAATATGTCAGTGCAAACATAAAAAACTGCAGTACTTCCAACACTGTAATAACGTCTGTTTTTTTTAAATATAACGGTCAGATTAATCAATCAGTCTGAAACAAAAACGTACTTATTTGATTATAGCAGATTTAAAAATTACAGCAACATACTATAAGTACTAAGATGCTGCCTCCCTAACTGCTCACAGATGACAGCTGTCCCGCTCACATACTGTTTCCCTCCCAGCGTAAACGTAAAGTAAAATAAATAAATCTCACATATATATATATATATATATATATATATATATATATATATATAATCCAAAAATAAGCAGCACATCAAGAAAGATGAGGGTCTGTAGGCAGGGTGCACGCATGCTGGAGCCACGGTCGTCTGGTTCCTTAGTAATAGTCGTAGTAATATGCAGCACACCGAAATCTGATGCAAAGTGCTTTATTCCATGTAGTACAAAAGCGACGTTTCGCCGGCCTCACGCCAGCATTCTGGCGTGAGGCCGGCGAAACGTCGCTTTTGTACTACATGGAATAAAGCACTTTGCATCAGATTTCGGTGTGCTGCATATTACTACGACTATATATATATATATATATATATGTGTGTGTGTGTGTGTTTTTGTACTTGTATTGCAGCCATGAAAGCGTGCAATTCTATATTTATAGTTGTTATAGTTCTTTTGGATGTGGTGACCACTATTTTGTTTTTCTTGTTTGTCCATAGCAACCAATTTGTCCATAGCAACCAAGGAGAGATGAATAAATCTGAGTGTGAAAACTTTTTCACACAGTATAATAGAAGAACACATTATGAGTTAAACATATGTAGCTTTTTTATACTTATTTTACTGCATTTTTTGTTTTGATTTTATAATATGTAAACCCAACCTTACCTCTAGATGCAAAAAAGGTTAACTTGGTAGACTGGAAATATTTTTATCTATAGAACAAGTAAACACAGCACGTCTACCCTTTTCATTGAAATCCTTTGAACATTGTGACAGAATTTTTCAGAGCGAAATTGCCATTTTGCACCTGACCTTTTTCGCAGAACGTGCTAAAGGTCTTCTATTAAATGGGCATCATGTCCTAAAGCAGAAATTCATCAGTTGGTGACCTTCCTGCATTAATGTCAGTCATCTATACTTCACACTAGAAAACCCTATTCTCTGATCTCTTTACCATTCTTTTCAGATCTAAGAAATCTTCATAATCCTCCAAATCTCCTTTATAATGCATTATTTATTGACCTGTAACTGGAAATACTACCACCCTAGACCTTTCTACTCCTTCTTCTATAAGAAAATGTAACATAAACTCTGTAACTGGTTTCATCTTGTTATCTTAAAGAAAAACCTCTTTCCTCTAGTTTGGTTAAAGTGGTTGTCAAGTGAAATGTTTTTGCCTTACAGTCCCCAGGTTGCCTTATAAAACAATAAAAACACCTTCCTCTTCTACATCGTAGCCTCCGGTATCAGAGCATTCTGTCTGTGGCCGGTGACACTGCTTTCCCCCGAGCTTCAGATCATAGCATCTTCTGAGGAACACCTCTGCGGTCAGTGATATGGTGGGAGGCGCTGTGACACCCTGTCTGTGGTTTCAGTCTCCTTGTGGGCAGGGCCAGTGACTGAGTATGATCATACACTCAGAATATTACTAAAACTGTCCAAGTCTAAGACTGTACAAACTTTAACATTTATCAAATTGTATCAAGCTGACTGATATATCTGGCATATCTAAATACAGTCTAGTCTAACTTTGCCCAGCTTTTAGCTAGCTTAATTCAAACCAGAACTACCAACCATATTTTTTGCATATTTCTACAATGCCATACTGCCAATGCCAGTTTTTTTCACAAATTGTGCCATTTACAATGGTGCATTTGCAATATTAAATCTGGGCCACTGTATTTAGAGATAAATTAAGAAAGGATACATCTGTATGTGTATTATGAACTCAGTGGTGTAGTAAGGCCTCATGCACCTCTATGGGTATACATTTTTTCAGAAGAAAAAGCAGTTCCAAGGAGTGGGATATTGAAAGGTAATAAATAGAGTTCATTACTATAAGACACACAACTAGAGATGAGCGAACTTACAGTAAATTCAATTCGTCACGAACTTCTCGGCTCGGCGGTTGCTGACTTTTCCTGAATAAATTATTTCAGCTTTCCGGTGCTCCAGTGGGCTGGAAAAGGTGGATACAGTCCCAAGAAAGAGTCTCCTAGGACTTTATCCACCTTTTCCATCCCACGGGAGCACCTGAAAGCTGAACTAATTTATGCAGGAAAGTCATCAACCGCCAAGCCGAGAAGTTCGTGACGAATCGAATTTACTGTAAGTTCGCTCATCTCTACACACAACATATCAAGTGATATATAATCACTCATATATGCGAGGCTTGATATTTGGTGAACTCATTTTACAAAATTCTGTAGCCAATGAGACTATCAATTAGGGAATGAATTATCAGCCCAATGCAGCGCTGTCCCCACATCGGGGAACTAATCATACGTGACCCGCCAGCGCTGTTCTGCTCCCCCCCAATTAATTATTAGCCCAGTGGGGTACTACTCACATATGTCACCCGCAAACACTGCCCTCCTCCACTTTGTTGGGGGATGCCAGCGCTGGAGCCGGCTTCTTACATTACAGTGGGCTCAGCCTATTACTGGCCGGGGCGGGACATCGCTCCGGCCGGTAATAGGCTGACGGCTGTCCGACGTTCCAGTCCCCAGCGTTAAGGCCGACGTAGGTAAGTTAAAGTTTATTATCTTTTGCAGCCCGGGCATAGGGATACAGCGTACAGCAGTGGTCTCCAACCTGTGGACCTCCAGCTGTTGCAAAACTACAACTCCCAGCATGCCCGGACAGCCGTTGGCTGTCCTTGCATGCTGGGAGTTGTAGTTTTGCAACATCTGGAGGTCCGCAGGTTGGAGACCACTGGCGTACAGTGAGTTCCAGCACCGGCGGCCCCCAACAAAGAGGAGAAGGGCAGTCTTTGAGGGTGACATATGTGAGTAGTACCCCGCTGGGCTGATAATTAATTGGGGGGGGGGGAGCAGAACAGCGCTCGCGGGTAACATGATTTGGTGGGGGGAGCAGAAGAGCGCTCGCGGGTCACATAATTTGGGGTGGGGGTGAAAGAAATACCGTTATATACCGTGGAACCGCCATAACCACCGTTGGATGTCCTGGCATGCTGGGAGTTGTAGTTTTGCAACATCTGGAGGTCCGCAGGTTGGAGACCACTGGCGTACAGTGAGTTCCAGCACCGGCGGCCCCCAACAAAGAGGAGGAGGGCAGTGTTTGAGGGTGACATATGTGAGTAGTACCCCGCTGGGCTGATAATTAATTGGGGGGGGGGGGAGCAGAACAGCGCTGGCGGGTAACATGATTTGGTAGGGGGAGCAGAACCACGCTGGCAGGTACAATAATTTGGGGGGGGGGGGGAGAAGAAGAGCGCTCGCGGGTCACATGATTTGGGGTGGGGGTGAAAGAAATACTGTTATATACCGTGGAACCGCCATAAGTTACAAAAATACTGTACACATATTTGGTCATACCGCCCAGCCCTACTATCAATTTACAGAGGTGTAGATTAATGTATACTATGAAAACCCTCCAGAGACTAGAAGGCTATAGGATAGTAACAAGTTTTATATACTATCCACTAGAGTATACGTTATTTTGTATATTAAAACCCAACTACTACCTCACCAAAAAGAAGATACAGATGAGAGTTTATTTTTGCAGGGTTTGCTGCCACCATATAGATAATTGTCAAAAAAAGATTCTTGTCTTTCTTTCTCATGTGCAGTGTTCCCTCAAAATACTATATTATTTGGTCTTGGGATGATCATTGTATATTAAAACTATTGTATGTTGAGTCCATAAAACACTGGTAATTGGTTGCGAAGTCCCGAAAATGTCTAACCAAAATGTCATAGACAAGAATAGTACAAAACATGTCGTTACTTTTAGTAGTCAGAGGGAGCAAATGGAAACTGGTTAATCACTTTCTAGAAGGACGGGAGTTGGATGGCTCCTTTAGTAGGGGAACCATCAGGCAAAGCGGGCGGGTATCTAAGACAATTGTGAGAGCTATTGGGAAACCACATAAGTGCATTTTATTGTTTACTGCTAGCACATTATTATGAGCACTATGTTAATGCCCTTAATTGGTTAAAGGGTACCTCTCATCAAATAAACTTTTGATATATTTTAGATTAATGAATGCTGAATAACTTTCCAATAGCATGTTAATGAAAAATATGCTTCTTTCTATTGTATTTTTCCCGATCAGTCCTGTCAGCAAGCATTTCTGACTCATGCTGGAGTCCTAAACACTCAGAGCTGCCATCCTGCTTTGTTCACAGCCAAACAGGCTGTGAACAAAGCAGGCTGGCAGCTCTGAGTGTTCTCCTTTGTGAACAAAGCAGACTGGCAGCTCGTAGTGTTTAGGACTCCAGCATGAGTCTGAAATGCTTGCTGCCAGGACTGGTAGGGAGACCCCTAGTGGTCATTTCTTCAAAGTGGAAAATTAAATAGAAAGAAGCATATTTTTTAATAACATGCAATTGTAAAGTTATTCTGCATACATTAATCTATAATATATCAAAAGTTTTTTTGATGAAAGGTACCCTTTAATTGTTCCCACTGTGAGACAGAAACAGGACAGAATAATGTCTGCAAGTTGTCTCCCTTATGTCTATGAGACTCCAGAAAATTAACATCTCCTCCAAGTAAAACTAGGTGGGAGGTGTAAAATCCAGTGTAGCCATCTGTCCTTAGCAAGACATAGCTTGCTGGGTACTTTGGTAAGCATTGTTTAGGGGGCTGAATGTTTATGGAATGACAGGCAGGTTGGTAGTGGGGCCATTAGAGGCCATAGAAAGTGGAATCAATCATGTGTTGGGGCTATCGTATGTTGAGGGACATTCAGAGTGGCTTCTGAGGTTCCATACAAAAGGACATACAATTTTAGGACATAGATCTAACAGCCAGATTTAGAAAAAGCACAGAATATTTATGCAGACTTGGAAAATCAATACAAAATAAATAACGCACTGTAAACAGCAAGCACATGAAAAGCTAAAATGTTTGAGATTTCAGTCGGAGGGCCATTAAGGAGATCACATGTCATGAGGAATGAGTCTGGTCTTTTCAACCAAGATATACATTTGGCGAGGATCATTCATCTATCCTGATCCTGAATGATAAGTCCCTTGGTGTTACAGCTGAATTATTCTTCAGTTTGTATTTTACATTGAGATAATGTAAGCCTGATGTATGAACAATGTTATATGATGGTGCATCATCCTTATGTCATATAAATTACTATTCCATTCTGCAGGGAGTTACCTGCTCTTTACATTACAGCGCCACATATTCATTTTTTTCCCAAACAAGTAGTAATAGAAATCTATTTGGCTTGATTTAAACAATAATGTGACCAAAGTGAATGTATTGTAATATCCTGCATTAGCTCGAAGGCAGCAAGAACATTGTGAGAACACAGGATAATCAGTGAACCAAACTACAATGCTTAAAGGGGTACTCCGGAGGTAAAAAAAATAAATAAATAATGTTTTCAAATAAACTGGCTCCAGAAAGTTAAGGGGTACTCCCGTGGAAAACTTTTTTTTTTTTAATCAACTGGTGCCAGAAAGTTAAACATATTTGTAAATTACTTCTATTAAAAAATCTTAATCCTTCCAGTACTTTTTAGGGGCTATATATTACAAAGGAAATGCTTATCTTTTTGGATTTCTCTGATGTCACGACCACAGTGCTCTCTGCTGACCTCTGCTGTCCATTTTAGGAACTGTCCAGAGTAGCATACGTTTCCTATGGGGATTTTCTCCTGATCTGGACAGTTCCTAAAATGTACAGCAGAGGTCAGCAGAGAGCACTGTGGTCGTGACATCAGAGAAATCCAAAAGATAAGCATTTCCTATGTAGTATATAGCCCCTCAAAAGTATTGGAAGGATTAAGATTTTTTTTAATAGAAGTAATTTACAAATCTGTTTAACTTTCTGGCACCAGTTGATTTTTTTTTTTGATTTTTTTTAAAGTTTTCCTCGGGAGTACCCCTTTAAACAGATTAGTAAATTACTTCTACTTAAAAATCTAAATACTTCCAATGCTCCTGGAAGGGTTTAGAATTTAAAAATAAGTAATTTATCATTTCTGGCACTGGGTTAATTTGAAAAAAAGGTTTGTTAAATCTACTAGTGGCTGGAGCATGCCTTAAAAAAACAAAAAAAATGACCTTATATTCTGCTGCTCCAATGCCCCCCATTAGGCTTACTGCAATGACCTTGCCTGTATTTAATGGTACAGCCACCATTGGAGTCGGTGGTCTCTCCTGCATGTACAACACAAGACTGCTGAGGCCAATGACTGGCTGCAGGGACACTTGGCTGCAATGTACATAATATCATTGCCCCAGCGCCAGCAGAATAAGTTTACCAAAGCTTCATTCTTTTTTGGGATGTCAGACCCCAACATCAGTGATGTCATATCCAGGCAATACACCATCACTCCTTGTGATGGGAAATATTGTTACTAATAGTCTACTATCTTTCCTGCCTGCACCTAGAATTGCAAATGTGTGAGCTGCTTCTGGAAGAAAAAAACAGACCTATTTATTATCTAATAAAATTCCTTTAAAACATTACTGTCATGCAGACATGTCAAAAGTTTTGATGCTGAGACCCCCACCTATCTCTAAATATAGCCCAGAGAAGCAGGTGGTAGTACGCTTCACTTCCTGGCTTAATTATAGTCTATGGAGCATGTCACCTGCAACATCACGGACTGAGCGCCGAGCCAGGCTATCAAGGGATTGTTGGGGTCCGTCCAACCAACCCAACGGATCAAAACTGCATGACACGTCAAAACTTTTCTTTTTCGTGACAGTAACACTAAGATAAGTTAGTAACGCTTTAAAGATAAGTCTAACTAAAGATTAGTGTGTAGCTCCAGCATTTGTCTCCCACCTGTTCTGTGAAGATAGGTGTGGTAGGACTTTTTTTGGCCTACGAACGACTTTTGCACATCATGAATTTGTGACCACTGCAAAGTGAAAACTGAAATTTGCTTAGGTAAGGCTTTTTGCAACTTTTTGCTTACCCACAAAAGTCGCACCAAAAAGTGCTTAGGCGCAAGTGCGACTTTTTGTGCGCCCGGAGTAAGCAAAAATAAAGCTTTAAATACCTTGATAAATGTCCCCCTATATCACAAGAAGTTATGTAACTGTATAATATACATTGTTTTTCAATTGCTCATCATTTTGCAGAAACATGCATTCTAAGCATTAATAGGCTATGTTCGAACAGTTTTTTCAGCAGTTTTTCTTATTTTTGGTTATGTTCACATGGTGGAATTTCCAAATGGAATTCTGAGTGAATACTCTATCCGGAAATTCCACTGCAGCAGAGACACATTGATTTTGCTGCACTGTGCACATCACGATTTCGGTGTCCCCAGTAGGAATAGACATGTCTATTCTTTCTGTGAATTCCACTCAGAAATGCATTGCCATCTTTGAGCACATTTTCGAGCGGTCCTAGTGCCCGTGGGAACATTCAAATGTGTGGCTTGTCGGCGGACATTCCGCACACTTTTGGCTGTGTGAACATGGATAAAAGTGGACACTACTTTAAAGGGGTACTCCGGCGCTAAGACATCTCATCCCCCCTCCCATAGGCTTACATTGAGGGGGCGGAGCGTGACATCACACGGGTGCGGGGCCGTGACGTCACAATGCTCCTGCCCCCGCGATCGGCAGCAATCAGAACCGGAGCAAACATGCTCCGGGGACTGATTATAACAGGGTGCTGCGTGCAAGATCACGGGGGTCCCCAGCGGTGGGACCCCCCCAATCAGGCATCTTATCCCCTATCCTTTGGATAGGGGATAAGATGTCTTAATGCCAGAGTACCCCTTTAAATGTATCCAGCAGGATCATGGGGCGGACAGTGGGAGGACTTTTGCAGTGAAATTTTTCTTTACTTTTTATTAAATAACAGTAAAGTTAATGGGACAGTAATGTTTGATGCCACCCAGCACATTTCACCCTCCTATATCTTGCAAAGATTTTTTTGTTGGAAAGCAATGCAATTCCTTTGCTCGGTTCACGTGCAGTATTTTGAACAGTACTTTGTTTTAATATTGAGGCTCATATTGGTTCGTTTTACCATCCAAAATACTACTGTACATGCTATCATAGCCTTACTTTCATTAAAAAGATATCAGTTGTAAGGTATGGATAACTTTGGACTGACCTATTCCTTTTATACTCACTTAAGCAGAAAATGATCTTTAGATGTGTCACACATGAGAAGATCACATTAGATCACCAATGATTTCCAGAACAAACCACCCAAGTCCCTTTGGCACTACTCAGAGAATTTATTGGATCACTGGAATTCTGTATAATATTCTAAGCAAATTGTCATTAATTGAAATGACAGATGGCTTAGAATGCTTTGTTAGATGAGCTGGAAAGGAGCGGTAACAGGAGGTCATTGGCTTTAACACTGTGATGTTCTTGTGTATCTATAATATCAGATTATGTCCTTGATTGCCTTATTTCACATAAAGGACCTGTAAAAAAGTCTGCATTGCATTGCAGTCTCAGTATTGACCTAGGTGGCCTATGACTTGGCTAAGGTGACAATGTGGAGCAATTTATTAACACTAGAAATGTGTTTTTCCACTTTCCTGATGGATTTTCTCACCTTATTCAAGGGCCACATGGTCCGCCCATTGTAGTCAAGGAGCGACCATCAGGCATCAGAAAAATAACATAAGTGATTCACAGCTTTCCTAGTTTCACTGCTGTATCACTCTAGTGATCCATGGAAGTCACAGTGGCCAAACAGACACTTTTAGTTATTTTGGCCTAGTCTTACACAATAGTTCTTCTAAAGGCTTGTAGACTATTCTGATATTCTCCTTATACTTAATTTCAATATGTAAATAACTATTAGATGTTAAATGTACATTTCTACAGATATATTTACTTTACCTTTAGAGATATGACGCTTCGCAAGAATTTCGGTAAGCATAGAGAAAATGGTTTTGACAATCTCTATGAACTTCACAAAGATTGTTTTGACAATACGAATTAGCGACATAATTATATATAGTCTCAGCAGTGTATATGCGGAACACTGTGTGAATTCCGCCATATTAACATTGTAAAATGGAGACTACTTTGTTTCAATCAGGCCTAGATTTAGACAACCTAAAGCACTTTCTGCTAAATGAAAAGATGTCTGAATGTCAGAGTCTTTGATGTTCAATCCTCCAGATACTTTATAATTATGAAATGCAAATACAGCTCCTTAGGATATAAAACAGGAACTCATCAAAGGGCTACAGAGAGGTCGGCAGCTGTTTCTTACTGGCTTTCAAAGACTCGGAGATAGTGGTTGATTCATTAACCCAAGAAGTTATTCAGCAGCTGGACCTGTGACTGGGGCAGAATCTAGAATGACACTAAGATGCAATGTGCTACTATACTGTGCTTAAAACCATACAGGAAAGAATCACAGTATAACTTATTCACACTACAAGACCCGTGGTCAGTCCAATGGAGTTTTATACATCACTTTGTATGCCCAGGTGCCCCAATTCTAACAGTGTCCCAATTCTAATCCCCCATTCCCCCCAGTTCCCAAGATACAGTAGTATAATATTTGGTTGGCTATTTGTCTATTGTTTTTATTTAATTACTAAATTGTCAGATGGGCGGGAGCATCATTTCAAAATATAGTGTAAATGCTAGGATCTTTGGTGTGTGCGGACCTTTATGCCCTCACAGCCTCATATTTACCCCCTGAGAGAGATTCCCACCCCCTCAGTCCCCCTGAGCCTAGCACTCATGTCTCTCTTGAAATGATGCCCATCTGACAATTCATTGATAAGTACAGATAGTCAACCTTATAGTAAAACCCCTAATCCAAGTAAGTGGTCAGCATGACAAGTCGGCACTAGAGTCAAGGCGACCAAGACTACAAAATGTTATAAAAAAATTAATCCGTAGAAAGAAATTCACATCTGCACTCACCTGTATAAAACTTCACTTTTATTTCGTCATCATCATAAAATACAAGCCGGCCTGGTGGGATCGGGAAACAAGGAGCGCAGCAGCCGAGGCTGTGCGGGTGGGCGGCAAACAGCTGGTTTCGCGGGTAAAACCGCTTCCTCTGACCAGCTGGTTTCGCGGGTAAAACTGCTTCCTCTGGCCTGGAGGCCAGAGGAAGCGGTTTTACCCACGAAACCAGCTGTTTGCCACCCACCCGCGCAGCCTCAGCGGCTGCGCTCATTCTTTCCCGTTCCCACCAGGCCGGCTTGTATTTTATGATGATGACAAAATAAAAGTGAAGTTTTATACAGGTGAGTGCAGATGTGAATATTTTTCTATGGATTCATATACAGATGTCTCTATTTCACATGCATCTAGCACCCCTGTTCTCCGGACGCTGCTCCTCCTGCACGGGATAATTTTACTTTTTGTATGATGTGACCGTTAGTAGTGCCGTCTTACCCTTTCTCTACTGTCTCAGTATATCATTAAAACAAAATGTTTTTGGATTGACACTTTAAACAGGTTCTCATCTCAATTTGTACCTCCGAGGCACAGATATGTCCGCAAACTATCAAAATGACATGCTAGTGTATCCGTGCTCGGACAGGCACTGGCCCTGTACATTTCAATGGCCTAAGTGTAGTCAGATAATGAGGTCATTTTATGAGCGTTTTGGCTGAGACTGAAAAGCATGATGGTGGCGCATGGCTTAGTATAAAATCACAATTTATTGAATCAGAAATAAAAAGTTGTTTGTTAGACCTTGGATATATACTTTTACATCACATACTAAAAACACTAATTCTACAAGAAACATGGGAAAATGTGTGAGTTTATGGGAATTTCAAAATGCAATATTAATGTCTGCAGCCAGTACTGACTTTGTAATGCCATGTTCAATGACTTTGAAGATGGTATAAAATCAGGAATGGCACAGGCACCTGCTGTGTTTTTGGGATTCTGGCACTTTACTCTTCTGCATTGTGATGCAGTGCTCCAGGATAGAGATTGACTGCTGCAATCTGTATAAAGCTTCAGACGCAACTTAAAGAAATTTTACATTTATATAATTTACAAACTCAGTGTCATACAACAAAAGATGTGAATGCTGCCTGTCATGTGACATTGAGAAGATGCCAGCTTCTTTTCAGCAGTATTTATATTGTGAGAGCATAAATATGTGGCAAAACTAAGCTTAAAGGGGTACTCCACTGGAAAAAAAACATTTTTAAATCAACTGGTGCCAGAAAGTTAAACAAATTTGTAAATTACTTCTATTCAAAAATCTCAATCCTTCCGGTAGTTATCAGCTGCTATATGCTCCACAAGAAGTCCTTTTCTTTTTGAATTCCCTTTCTACCACAGTGCTCTCTGCTGACACATCTGTCCATTTTAGGAACTGCCCAGAGTAGGAGCAAATCCCCATAGCAAACCTATCCTGCTCTGGACAGTTTCTAAAATGGACAAGTGGTGTCAGCAGAGAGCACTGTGGTCAGACAGAAAGGAAATTAAAAAATAAAAGAACTTCCTCTGTAGTATACAGCAGCTGATAAGTACTGGAAGGATTGAGATTTTTAAATAGAAGTAATTTACAAATCTGTTTAACTTTCTGGCAACAGTTGATTTAAAAAAAATTTTTTCCAGTGGGGTACCCCTTTAAGGTGGGAAAAAAGGGGGCATCATGTACTAAATACAACTTTAAATATTCTGAAATTGTTAAGGGCTATGGACACTTCTGACATTAAAAAAATATTTTTCTATAAGTTACTGGTTACCCCAGGTTGAAAAGTTGCGCCAGTTTGTAACTTGCTTCTGGTTTTAGACTTTGATCATATGGATGTGTCCCACCAGTAATACATGTTGGATGTGAGCTCTGTGTGTCTTGGATGCTACTGTCTTTATTACTTCTTATGTATCAGCACAGCCTATTTCTGGACAGATTTCAGCTCAAACAGCCCTTGTGCTATCAGATACTGAAGCTGAGGAGTGTTTGATGTCCCCTCTA
The DNA here is from genome assembly GCF_029499605.1 of Hyla sarda. Classification (NCBI taxonomy): domain Eukaryota; kingdom Metazoa; phylum Chordata; class Amphibia; order Anura; family Hylidae; genus Hyla; species Hyla sarda. The sequence continues at coordinate 88,790,252 of NC_079193.1, read as the reverse complement.
TACTCATACACTGCCAGTGTGATCTCTCTCTCCTCCAAGAGACGGATATGTCAGTGCTTTTCCTTAAATGGACACTCATTAAAACATTTTTTGCTATTGCACTCCTTATGGTAAATAAAAAATATTTCTAATATACTTTGTTTAAAAAAAAAAATTCAGCCTCATCCAATCATAGCTCCTCTCACACTTAACTGTCATATGCTGTTGGTTGGACCCCCCCCCCCCCCCTCAGCACTTCAGACTGCACTTCCTGTGTTAGCCCTCCTAGATCAGGCTGTGCCCCCCCCTTGTGCCCCCCCAATTTAAAATAAATAGGGATGTCCCGATACTAGTATCGGGGCCAGGGGTGGACTGACCGGCTGGGTGCTGCTGGGGATACCCCTGCCCTGCTCCTGGTCTGCGTATCATTAGCAGAATCAGGCAGGGCAGGGATGAAGGTACCTGATGATGGCTCCGCCCCCAGCACTGGAGAGGGCGGGGCTGGGAGCTGACAGGCCTCCGGAACACAGAGCATCTTCATGTGAGGTGAGTGATGTCCCGTGTCCTCCCTCTCTCCCCCCTGATCAGCAGTATATCCTGGGGCTGGGTGATGTGTATAGTAGCAGTCCAGAGGGGTCACTTTCCCTCCTCCAGTGTCCACATGTCACATTATCAGAACAATTTTTAGGAAAAACCGCGTCAAAATTTAGCATTTTTACCACGATTTTTCGTAAATCGCGGTAAAACCGTGCAATTTTTGCCGCGATTTTTCCATACATTTTTCTGGTAATGTGACCTGTTGGAGACCTGTGGACACTGGAGGAGGGAAAGTGACCCCTCTGGAAGGACAACATGTGAACACACTGCTAGTTTATCATTAACCCCTTAAGGGTACATTCACATGTAAAGGATCAGCTGCATATTTTTGCTGCATATTTTGTGAAGCTGATTTTGCAACCCATTAGCTTCAATAGGTAGCAAAATCAGCTGAAGAAAATATACAGCAATCCTCCGCTACGTGCAGACACGCTTTGATGTGTATACTCGCACACATCATGGCCACTCCTGCTCTCTGAGCTAGGCCATCATAGCGAGTCTGCTCGTAGGGGAGGATTGCCTTTATGAGCAGGCACAGAAGGAGGCAGCACTGTAGGGTCCATTGCCGGTGGATCCGCAGTGTAAAATTTGCTAAGGATCCGTCTGTGTACATGAGCCCTAAGGACACAAGGCGTATGTGTACGCACAGTGTCTGCTCCCAATGTGTTGTATGAATCATTAGCTAGAACCCTCAGCTAATGTCAGACATCACCAATCAGGCTGATGTTTGACATTAACACTTTAGATGCCGCTATCAAAGTTGATGGTAGTGTCCAAAAGTTTTAACGCCTTAAGGACATAGCGTTTTTCTATTTTTGCACTTTTGTTTTTTCCTTACCTTTTAAAAATCCTAACCCTTTCAATTTTGCACCTAAAAATCCATATGAAGGCTTATTTTTTGCGCCACCAATTCTACTTTGTAGTGACATCAGTCATTTTACCCAAAAATCTACGGAAAAAACGAAAAAAAAATCAAGAATGTATGAAGATTTTAAATTAAATATTTTTACTTTTTTTTTAAATTAAACATGTTCTGCACAGTGTGTGTGTATTTATTTATGATATATATATATATATATATATACACACATATATATATATATATATATATACATATATATATATATATATATAAAAAGAAAAAAGAAAAAAAAAAAAAAATATATATATATATATATATATATATATATATACACACATACACGTTTTAAAATTGCCCCCCCACTTTTGTCACTGGCCCCCCATGTGCCCCCCCTAAATATGAATGCTGGAGACGCCACTGATATGTACATAGGGAGAGAGCTATCAATCACAGAGTAACACCTCCCACATGACTATTTAGCCCACAATAAGCTGTGATTAACATGTATAAATTGCTAGTTATCTGGGAACTTTTTCTTTAAAACTATATATTAATCTGCCCACCTCTTCCTGCTCTATAACATAATGCCTGCAGATTGGACTGCATTTTTAATGTGACAGGTTCCCTTTAAAGTGTATTCCAGCCCCAAAACTGACAGGAAACAGGGAATGGCACAAAAATTTTATGGCACCATTATTACTCCTCAGCTCAGTCCTATACCATAGCTCTAGACCACCTGCCAGAAGTTCCCCGGTGGTGTCATCATACACTGTGCATGGGATGCTACCAAGCCCAGACTGGCCATCAGGCAGACCGGGCATTTACCCGGTGGGCGGGGCCGTCCGCCTGCCCTGTCGCGATACACCAGCCACTGCTTTCAAAGCCTCGGCTGCGGCTTTGAAAGTTGTAGCCGGTGTAGTGAAGAAAACAGCCAGCTCTGCCTGCTCACTGACACAGCCCGCCCCCTACCCTAAAGGGGGCCTCGCTCCGTCCAGTGACCTGCTTTAAGAGCAGCAGACATCCATGCCCCGGCTGCTCTGCTCCGAGGAGGAGAAGAACACGGAGCCTCGCCACTTCTACAGCCTGCTGACTAAGCCTCCTCTACAAGGTAAGAGAGGAAGGGGGGAAAGGCAGAAAGTATAAAGGAGGATACTTAAATGGCAGGGGGTGCAGAGGAGAAGAAGGCTGGGAAGAAACATGTGAAGGTGGATGAAAGAGGGGTGTGTGCGGAGGAGAAAGGGGCTGGGAGGCCTGAGAACCTGAGAAATATAAAGGAAGATGACTGAAGAGGGGGGGGGGAGGCAGAAAAGTGTGTAGGAGGATGACTTAGTGGTCTTGGGGAGGGGTCTGGGGGGGGCAGAAAAGTGTAACAGAGGATAACTGAAGGGGGGGTGGAGGAGGAGAAGGGGGCTGGTAGGGGACTGAGGGGTCTTGGGGTGGAGAAGGGATCGGGGGGGGTCAGAAAAGTGTTAAAGATGACTGGGGGGTTTTGGAGGGGGATGATTCTGGGGATGCAAAAAATTGTTATGGAGGATGACTGATGGGAGGGGTGCAGAGGAGAAGGGGGCCAAAAAAGTGTGAAGGAAAATTACTAAGGGGTCTGTGGGGAGTGAGGCATCTGGGAAGGGGCAGAAAAGGATGACTGTTGGGAGGGATGCGGGGGAGAAGGGGGGCAGTAAAGTGTGAAGGAGGATGACTGGGGTGTCTTGGAGGAGGATGAGTCTGGGGGGGGGGGCAGAAAAGAGTGACGGAGGATGACTAAAGGGGGTGGTGCGGAGAATAAGGGGGCTGGGGAGGCTGAAAAATGTGAAGGAGGATGACTGAAGGGTCTTGGGGTAGAAAAGGGATCGGGGGGCAGAAAAGTGTGAAGGAGGATGAATGGGGGTTCTTGGGGGAGGATGAGTCTGGGGGGCAGAAAAGTGTGAAGGAGGATGAATGATGGGAGGGGTGCGGAGGAGAAGGCCGGGGGGGGGGGGGGGCTGGGGGGATCTTAGGGGAGGGGCAGAAAAGTGTGAAGGAGGATGACTGAGGGATCTTGGGAGAAGCGGTCTGGGGTGCAGAAAAATGAAGGTGGATAACTAAGGGTTCTTTAGAGGGGGCAGAAAAGTGTGAAGGGTGATTGAAGGGGGCGTCTGAAGAGAAGGGGGCTAGGAGGGCAGAAAAGTGTGAAGAAGGCTGACTGAGGGGTCTTAGGGGGGGAAGGAGTATGGGAGGGAGGTCAGAAGAGTGTTAAGGAGGATGACAGGGGGCAGAAGAGTCTGGGGGACGTAGGGGTCTAAAGGAAGAGGGGAAAGATGGTTCTGAAATAGTACTAATGGGTCTGGGGGGACTTGGGTCTCATTCACACTGGAGACAGTCTGTCGGCAGAAATCCATTTGCAACAGAATCCCATTGTTTTCAATGGGATTCTGCTGCATTGTGCATCGTGCAAAATTGTTGCAGTGGAATGGACATCTGCCCATAGAATAAACATGTTCATTCTTTGGGCTGAATTCCACCGGACTGCATTACCATCTATGAGATCCAATGACTTTAGGGATAGGGGATAAGTTGTCTTTTTCTGCAGATGTCCTTTAATGTCCGCAGTGTGGATGAGTACAGGGGTGAGATTCTGCTAAACAGAAGAAACATGTGTGGCAGAGTTATATTCAGGAGGAACAGTGTCTGGCAGGGTTATAATGATTATTGTCTTTATACAGAGGATAAGCATGAGGAACCAATGATGTCCGGTGTCAGACTCTGCAAAAAAAAGATGTAACTGGAAGAAGCCCTGACGTCTGGACCAGATGAAGAAGAAAAGGAACAACAACAGAGAAGATGTCACGTGTGAGTCCTTATAGCATTATGTATTCTGCCTGACTGTCCCATCACTGCTGAGGTCAATTGTAATTTCTGCAGTGATGATGGATGAAACTATACACTGATCTGTGGCTCTCCAACTGTTATAAAACTACAAATCCCATCATGCCTGAAACTCTGCAGGCATTATGGGAGTCGTAGCTTTGCAACAGCTGGAGAGCCACTGATTTTAGACTATGCAGTCCATTTTATTTTGGTGGGGGTCTGACTGCTGGGACCCACACCTAAAAAAAAAAAGGGCTGCCCGAGCCTATTTTTGGATGCTACAGGCCATTACTGTAGCATGGTCTGTACTCAGTTGTGTAAAGTGAGCAGCAAAGAGGCCAGGCTAATGCCCTCTTCCATGTGGCTACTTATATAAATAGCCAAATGAGTTTGACCAGCTGGGAATGTTTTTCTACACTGTCTGAGACTGTGAGCTCTGACTGGTTAATGACCTGGGTGGGTGTACCCAATGTAACATTTTCAGTGCATATTGTATTTTATGCACAGATTTCCCTGCCGCCATATTTTGTCATTGGTCAACATTTTTGTGAAAAATCGGCAAGTAAAAAAAAATACACACCAAAACGCAGTGTGAACTGAGCCTAAGAATAGCAAGTGCATTGCACAACACAAAGCTATGAGAAAAAGATCTTCCAAAAGTATTACATGATTACATGGGGAATACAGGCATTTACTAAAACAAACAGGTCAGGATAGGCCACGGGCGTACTTTAAATATGCTTTCTTGTAATGTCAGATTTTAAAATATAAAGCAACACAAGGGGTATAAGCAAGGTAAATCTATAAAAAAATGTATCCAGTAAAATAAAACTTATCCTGTGGATAAGGAACCCCCACTCTCCCGTATAGCGCCCTGTTCTCATAAATGGCATGTCGACCACGGCACGAAGCTGTGGCTGACATGTTCCCTCCATGTATCTCTATGGGAGAGCCAGAGATACAGCATTTGCAATGGTTGGACTACTCCTTTAACAGATGCTATGCTCCTCCTCTTACTGGGCAGCTATGCTCCCCCTATAATCACCCAGTTCCAGCTGTGTGTGGGACGGAAGTCACTTCTGTATATGTAACCCTTGAGTTCCGTGGAGAAAGCAACTTTCACTCCACCCACATACACCAAGTGGCTGGTCACAAGGTCACAAGGCAGCATAGCGGGACAGGGACCAGGTTATTATCAATGAGAAAGAGATGCCCAGTATGAGGAGGAGCAGTGCGTCTGTTTATTCTTACCCTGCTAATGCCCCTTGTGAAATAAAATATTCATCCAGAGTGTCCCTTTAACATTCATTTTCAGCTTCATTGATAAATATTTAAAGGGGTACTCCCCTGGAAAACATTAATTATTTTTCTTAAATAAACTGGTGCCAGAAAGTTAAACAGATTTGCAAATTATTTCTATTTAACAATCTTAATCCTTCCAGTACTTATCAGCTGCTGTATGCTCCACATTAAGTTCTTTTCTTTTTGAATTCCCTTTCTGTCTGACCACAGTGCTCTTTGCTGACACCTCTGTCCATTTTAGAAACTGTCCAGAGCAGGATAGGTTTGCTATGAGGATTTTCTCCTGCTCTGGACAGTTCCTGACATGGACAGAGGTGTCTGCAGAGAGCACTGTGGTCAGACAGAAAGGAAATGCAAAAAGAAAAGAACTTCCTCTGGAACATACAGCAGCTGATAAGTACTGGAAGGGTTAAGATTTTTAAATAGAAGTAATTTACAAATCTGTTTAACTTTCTGGCACCAGTTGATTTAAAAAAAAATGTTCTCCAGTGGAGTACCCCTTTAATGACTAAGAGCAATTTAAAGGCATTGAGAAAACTATTACCCCTAGCTACCACTTTTATTGACAGTTCACACTACTCCACACACAGATATATTATCTGATGTAACATGCACCTTTCCATCTATGTATATTGTTTGCATATTAAAATATTCTTTAAAAGTTCATAAAGAAAACGTGATTGAAGAGCACTTACCTCTCGTGGTGATATGATTCTTCTGGGCCTTGGTGCTTCTTGTTGCAGCTGATATACTACAGATAATTGACAGAAAAATTACACAATGTTAAGCAATTTTTTTTAATGTTTTTTCCCCCAAGAGGATTTAACAAACATTTTTCAAAGACTTACATTGTGAGGACAAGTTCTAATAAGACATTGTTTGCCTCTAATATAATGCTTCAGCCATAGTTAAAAGAATAAAATACATCATTTTATCATATGTAATGCCTTATAGGAATCTTTCAGAATGATGCAGCATGCAATATTTAGAGATTGCCCTAAACATGACAAGAATAATCTAATTCTAAGGAAAAATAAACAATTGGAAAGTTTTTTTTTTTCTAAGTATAAGGAGCTGTTTTGCTTGATCCTATTCGTTTCTTAAAGGGTACGTAAACTTTCAAATACCTTCTGACGTGTCAGAGTCTTGATTGGTGGGGGTCTGGCTGCTGATACCTTCACGATAAATTGTAGCGATCATAAGGGTTTCAGCAGCTTGACCCCCACTGATCCCAACATTTGACTTTTTTCCCTATGACATGTCACAAAGGGGTACAAATGACTTCTATTTCTTTTTATAATTGTTTATTTACATTTTATCCCACATACAATAATGAATCACATCAAATATATAAAACACTATACAGAGTAAGAATTACAATTGCATACTATAACTCTAACCCATAGTAATAATTTAACAGTCGCCCAACCTACCCCTAGTGAACCCACCCGTTTTCGATATAACTTCCGTACCTTTCTTTTCTCCAAGAAAGATTTTATAAAAGCCTGATACACTTCTGTGTTTACCAATACTTAATTCCTTAATAATATTATTTGTGTGAATATTAAATAATTCTTTGTTTTGTGTTTTTACATAAGCATCATGTACCTGTAAATAGTGCAATATGTGCATTGTGCCCAATTAATATTTACTTTTCATTTGTCCATTTGAAAGAATTGTTCCATCAGCAAATAAATGCTCTACCTTATTTAAGCCTTTCTTTTCCCAAATAGTGTAATCTTTCATTTAAAAAAATTCAGTCAAATTAACATTATTCCGAAGTGGTGTCATAACAATACTACCCTTAAGTGACAATATAGATTTAAACTTGTGCCAAGCTTTATTTAAGTGAGTAAATTTAGGCAGTATTTGTGATAACCCGTCCATTTCTAAAACCTCTATTATGTTTTTGGATTTAATACCACATGTGTGTATGATGTGTGTGTATGGGTATGATGTGTATTTATATGATTTCTGTGAATGTATGATGATAGTATGTATAATGTGTTATGCAGTGGCGTAGCGGGGTAGGGGCCCCTAGCAGTGGCGTTGCTATGGGGGTCTGCTGCTGCTTGAGATCCCCCAAAACGGCATTGTGATTCTGTGGGCGTCAATCAGGTCAATGGCTGACTAGCAACATCTTGAGGGCCACAGTTTGGAGACCACTGTGTAGTGGTCTCTAAACTGTGGCCATCCAGATCTTGCAAAACTACAACTTCCAGCATGCCCAGACGGCTATGTGCTATCTGGGCATGTTGGGATTTGTGGTTTTGCAAGATCTGGAGGGCCACAGCTCCCAGCATGCACCGACAGCAAACGGCTGTCTGGGCATGCAGGGAGTTGTAGCTGTGCCTTCAGCTGTTGCATAACTACAATTCTCAGCATGCCCTTCGGCTGTTAGTGCATGCTGGAAGTTGTAGTTTTGCAACAGCTGGAGGTCTGTGCCCGCCCCCACGTGAATGTACAGGGTACATTCACATGGTCGGGTTTACAGTGAGTTTCCCGATGCGCGTTTGAGCTGCGGAAAATTTTCTGCCACAGCAAAAACTTCCAGCGGGAAATGTGTGAATGTACCCTAAAAACACTACACAGAATAAAGAGTAAAATACTTCATATACATACCCTTACACAGTTACCCCCGTCTGGTATGGCATTTTCCAAAACAGAGCCTCCAGTTGTTGCAAAACAACAACTCCCAGCATTGCCGGACAGCCATTGACTGTCCAGGCATGCTGGGAGTTTTGTAACAGTTGGAGGCACCCTGTTTGGGAAACCCTGCCATAGGGTATTTTTTTTGTGGCGGAGGCAAGTACAATGCTTCCATTTGGGTACGTCCCTATGTAAATCCCTAATTTAGGCCTCAAATGCACATTAGACATGTGCAATTCGGTTCGGCACGAATGTCTAATTTACCGAATTTTACAGTTTTCGGGCATTCGGACCGATCCGAATGCACGAAAACATATTTTGAACATTCCCGAATAGCCACGATAATACGAATAGCACAATAACGAATGCATTCGTTATTTACCGAGTGCATGCGGTAAATAACAAATGCATTCGTTATCCGTAAACGAATGTAAAGAATTCATTCTAAAAACAAAAATAATAAAAAGGATACAGATATGGTTTGATTTTTCGGACACATTCGGTATTCGGGTACATTCAGTAAATCTTTTTATTCTTTTTTGGACTTTAGCGATCCTAAAAAATTATGGAGATACCTTTTTTTATAAAAGTTTCGTAGGGTACCATAAAAAATCATAATAAAAAAGATACAGTAGTGATGGAAAAAATTGTATCTAACGAAATGTATCTCTTTTATTATGAAATGTTTATTAATTTTTAAACAGGGATCAATTTATGTTAAGGGGGTAAAGCACTAAAAATGTAGCCGACAATAATAAAAATGTAGTGTGTGCGTGTTTTTCACTTTTTTTGAATTTTTTTTAGGTAGTACTACTACTCCCAGCATGGAACGCACTCTTCCATGATGGGAGTAGTAGTTACCTGTACTAATTGACAGATCGCAGGGGTCCCTTGCGATCCTCCTGTATAATGTATAGATGCGGCAGCCGCTCTTCTATGGTCCCCTGCACTCACGTATATATACACATATTCATATTTCCCGCAGAGCTGTGATCGGCCAGATCATTCCAGCCAATCACAGCTCTCTGTGAGAAATAGGAATATGTGTATATATACGGCCGTGCAGGGGACCATAGAAGAGCGGCCGCCGCATCCATATATTATACAGGAGCATCACAGCGGGTGTCAGGAGTGATAACCGCAGTGATCTTTCCTTTACTACAAGTACTACTACTCCCAACATGGAGTACACTCTGCTCCATGCTGGGAGCTGTAGTACCTGCATTAATAGACAGATCGCAGCGGGTGTCAGAAGTTACACTCGCTGCGATATGTCTATTAATGCAGGTACTACAGCTCCCAGCATGGAGCAGAGTGTGCTCCATGTTGGGAGTATTAGTAGCTGCAGTAAGGGACAGATCCCAGCGGATGTCACTCCTCCTGACACCCGCTGCGATCGTCCTGATGTGAATGTCGGGATCAGCTGTTCTCAGGGCTACAGAGCCGGGAGAACAGCTGACGCTGAGCCGTAGGTATACATCGTATATCTACTGCCCAGCAAGAACTTACAGTGAGCCTGCAATGTGTATACAGTATACACATTGCTGGCTCACTTAACCCCTTGCTGAGCTGTGCGCTATGCGCAAGCCCAGAAAGGAAAGAGTTAACTTACACTGCTGGACAGTGTAGGTTAACCCTTTGGGCGGTATACACTATATACAGCTATCTATAGATAGCTGTATATAGTGTATACAGAAGACGAAGTCCGCTTACTTCCCTCGAGTACCGGGCAGGTCCGTGTAGCTTCGCCCCTAGTGATGATGTCATTAGGGGGTGGAGCTACAGAAGGGAACAAAGCTAGTTAATCTGAAGCTCTTTTCACATTGTCCGTTTTGTATAATGTGAACAGACCCTTCTGGCAGTGTCTACACAGACAGGGAGACTCCAGCTGTTGCTAAACTACAACTCCCAGCATGCCTTGACAGCCAAAGGCTGTCTGGGCATGCTGGGAGTTGTAGTTTTGCACCAATTGGTGGCTCCCAATTTCGGTAGACATTACATCATGGGTGCTCTCCCCAGCGGACAGCGACAAAAATGTCATAACCATTTTTTTGTGTTTTTTTTCTTCTCGTTTCAGATCCGTGTATGCAGAGGATTACTGCGGATTCGATGGATTACGGTGGATTTTTTTTTTCTTTTAATAAACTGGTTAACGAGGGCTGTGGGGGGAGTGTTTTTTTTTAATAAAATAATTTTTCCAATGTGTTGTGTTTTTTTTTTAATGAATTTTCAGGCTTAGTAGTGGAAGCTGTCTTATTCACTGAATCCATTACTAAGCCAGGGCTTAGTGCTAGCCCCAAAAACAGCTAGCGCTAACCCCCAATTTTTACCCCGGTACCCACCGCCAAAGGGGTGCCGGGAAGAGCCGGTACCCAACAGGCCCGTGGCGTCAAAAATGGCACTCCTGGGCCTAGGCGGTAAAAGATTGGCGTTATTTAGGCTGTGGAGGGCCAGTAACAATGGTCCTCGCCCACCCTGGTAACGTCAGGCTGTTGCTGTTTGGTTGGTATTGTGCTAAGAATTAAAATACGGGGAACCCTATGCGTTTTTTTATTTATTTATTTAAATAATAAAAAAACGTATAGGGTTCCCCATATTTTCATTCTCAGCACAATACCAACCAAACAGCAACAGCCTGACGTTACCAGGGTGGGTGAGGACCATTGTTACTGGCCCTCCCCAGCCTAACTAACGCCAGTCTGTTACCGCCTAGGCCCAGGAGCGCCATTTTTGACGCTCCGGGCCTGTTGGTACCAGCTCACAGCTACACAGACCTGCCCGGTACTCGAGGGAAGTAAGCGAACTTTGTCTTCTGTATACACTATATACACCTATCTATAGATAGCTGTATATAGTGTATACCGCCCAAAGGGTTAACCTACACTGTCCAGCAGTGTAAGTTAACTCTTCCCTTGCTGGGCTTGCGCATAGCGCACAGCTCAGCAAGGGGTTAAGTGAGCCAGCAATGTGTATACTGTATACACATTGCAGGCTCACTGTAAGTTCTTGCTGGGCAGTAGATATACGATGTATACCTACGGCTCAGCGTCAGCTGTTCTCCCGGCTCTGTAGCCCTGAGAACAGCTGATCCCGACATTCACATCAGGAGGATCGCAGAGGATGTCAGGAGGAGTGACATCTGCTGGGATCTGTCCCTTACTGCAGGTACTAATACTCCCAACATGGAGCACACTCTGCTCCATGCTGGGAGCTGTAGTACCTGCATTAATAGACAAATCACAGCGAGTGTAACTTCTGACACCCGCTGCGATCTGTCTATTAATGCAGGTACTACAGCTCCCAGCATGGAGCAGAGTGTACTCCATGTTGGGAGTAGTAGTACTTGTAGTAAAGGAAAGATCACTGCGGGTATCACTCCTGACACCCGCTGTGATGATCCTGTATAATGTATGGATGCGGCGGCCGCTCTTCTATGGTCCCCTGCACGGCCGTATATATACACATATTCCTATTTCTCACAGAGAGCTGTGATTGGCTGGGACCATCTGATCAATCACAGCTCTATCTATACATTTCGTTAGATACAATTTTTTCCATCACTACTGTATCTTTTTTATTATAATTTTTTTATGGTACCCTACGAAATTTTAATAAAAAGGGTATCTCCATAATTTTTTAGGATCGGTAAAGTCCAAAAAAGAATAAAAAGATTTACCGAATGTACCCGAATACCGAATGTATCCGAAAAAAAAAATCAACCCGAACACCCGAATATCGAATGTATCCGAAAAATCTAAACCGAAAATATTACCGAACTGAAAAATGTTTCAAAAACGAAAAAGCTAAACGAAACGAAAATTTTTCTAGTGCACAAGTCTAATGCACATGGCGCTCTCTCACACTGGAGCCCTGTAGTATTTCAAGGCAACAGTTTAGGGCCACATATGGGGTATTTCCGGAGAAATTGCATTACAAATTTTGGGGGGCTTTTTCTTCTTTTACTCTTACACTAATATTGGGGGGGCATTTTCTCCTATTACCTCTTGTAAAGATAAAAAATTTGGGGACACATCAGCATTTTAGCCACATGGTGCCAGGAACATGGAATCATAAATTATGATACAATATAAGCAATAAAGAACATGGGTCTAGAATGAACCTCTCTCACATACATACACCCATACATATCACAAACAAGACAAACAAACGGATAAACAAATAAAAAATAAAAATAAAAAAAGGGAGGGGTGGGGGGGTGTCAAAAGAATAAATGCAAATAGGTCAGGTGCAAAGAAAAGCATCCAGTATCCTAAAGAAAACTCCACCACCGGGCAAACAGTAACACAGCCCAATATCAAGGAACAGGGTCACGGAGACGGGGTCAGTGTGGCGGAATAGCAGAACAAAAGCATCAATCTGATCCCTTGAGTAAAGAACAGTCCGAAAAGTACGCTATTTGGCAAATAATTTTTTCACACAGCGTTCCTTAGGCCGATCTGCGTCCATTCTATTGACCTCCAAATAGACCTTCAGTTCCTCCACCACGTCGGCTATGGCCGGCATGGCAGATTTGATCCACTCCCAGAGAATCCCCCGTTTCGCCACTAACAAGATAACATGGAAGAAACGGGGCACATTACGTAAACCCACAGCTTCCACCTCATCAAGGTCGACAGAATGGAACAGAAGTGCCTGAGGGGATAGGGGGACCCGCACCACCAAGTGTTTAGCAATGTAGGAAATTACCTGCCCCCCAAAACTCCTGAGTCTTCGAGTAACCTCATATCCCATAATAAAAATCTGTGCCTTGGCTACCACATTTAGGACAGGACGTGATTCTATCAGGAAATGAAAAGGAAATTGGGAGATTAAAGCCTAAGTAAGCAAAATGCATGATTCTGAAATAAGTTTCCCTCCATCGTTCATTGATTACAGCCAGCCAAAATCTGGTCACTAATCTCAGAGTCATGCAATAGAGCCTCACACTTTGAGAAGATCTAATTTTTAGAAACCTTCAATAAACGAGCATTGAAACATCTATAGAGATTTGACCGAGAAACCCTCCTAGGTAGTGGGCCCACAATATCATCAAAGGCAGAGGGCGACACCTCCAAGGAAGGGTCTCGCAGATGAGACCTGCAAAAAATGAGCAACTGTGACACCTGAAGGAAGTGAGAGGGTGGCAAGGAAAAGGAAGACATGAGTTCCTGCGGAATCAGCCAACGCTTTTCAACAGCATGCATCAGTTGCCGAGCACCCGAAAGGCCCCGAAGGTGCCAGAGATCAAACAACCTATTTTCACGGCCCTGAGGGAATTCTGGGTGCCCCCAGAGTTCGGGGTGCACGGACAGCAGAAAAGGGAGCCCAAAGGCCTTGCGGAGGGCCTTCCAGCTCAAAATGGTGTCTCTAAGTACTAGGCCATGCTTTATATGGGCAGGAAAACAGGGGATGCGGGCATGGAGGCATGAGACCAAGGTCCAGGGGGAAAACAGATCCTCCTCAAAAGTGTAACACAAAAGGAGCGATAGCATGCAATCACCTCATTGCTGGTATTTATACGTCCAGTGGCACCGGAAGAACATTAGGCTGGAAGCGAAGCGCTCAGAGACAACGCCGGTCCTTTCACGCGTCTATGCGCGCTTCTTCCGCCTCTCAAAGTGAAGTTGGAGTAGAAGCTAGACCCATGAATCCAGTCAAGGGAAACCAATCCCACCATCGGCCTTCGACAATATCAGTTTTTGCAGCGCAATCCGGGGCCTCTTCCCCGCCCATATAAAGCGTGTAAAAGCCGAATTGAGCAAGGTGACATCTTTGTGCTTGATAAGAAGAGCTAGGGTCTGGAGCTGATAAAGGAGTCTGGGGAAGCTTATCATGAGATGAGATGACATGTTCCTAGAAAACAAATGGGCCCAGCAACACAGTTCATCTAACACGGTTTTGAACAAGGGTGGATAGTTCAGGGTATAGAGGGAGGAGGGCAATTTACCTATTTTGATCCCCAAATAAGTAATATGAGGTTTAATGAGATCATTGGATATCCCCATAGAGGACCAATGAGAGGCCTAGGGGTAAAATTTCGCTTTTGAGTTGATTCACTAAGTAACCTGAAAAGGAACCGAAATGGGTAAGAGTGGACATTAACCGGGCATAATGTGCACGTGGATCAGCCATGAAAATCAGGATATCATCCACGAAAAGGGTCAATTTGACCACCTTGCGCTGAATCTTTAGGCCCCAGAAAAGATAGGAATCGTTCAGATGTCTGGCCAGGTGTTCCAGAGCAATTTCAAATAACAGGGGAGACAGGGGGCAGCCCTGCCTCATCCCTTTGAAGAGGGGAAAGGGGGAGGACAATATGGCAGAAGTGTGAACTCGAGCCATTGGTGAAGAATAAAGTCCACCTAGGAAAGTGCGCAAACGACCAACAATTCCCATTCTGTCCAGCACCATCCCCAGCCAGTACCACCTGACATTATCAAAAGCCTTCTCGGCATCCAAGGCTGTTAAAATCAGGGTTTCTCCGGGCTGGGGACGGTGCTGCACCCTATCTAGGACTGTGAGAACCTTGCAGATATTAGCCACTGCGGAGCGGGTACGGACGAAGCCTACTTGCGAGGGACCAATCAGGGGGGTAGTTATTCACTCAGGCAGTCAGCCAACAATTTGGACACTAACTTGAGATCTTGGTTAATGAGGGAGATGGGCCGATAGGATTGTGGAAAGAGCTGGTCCTTACCAGGTTTCAACAAAAGTTTAATGGTGGCTGTTTTGGAGTGCAATGGCAAAGAACCTGAATGTAGAAGATGGTTGAAGTAAGCTGTCAGGGGAGTCACAATTTGCTCTGCCAGGACTTTATAAAATTTGCCAGAAAAGTAATCTGGACCAGGGACTTTAGCGTTATGGAGACGTTTCATGGCCTGTCGGACCTCAGATTCAGTAAAGTCTGCACTCAAGGCAGCACAATGGTCCGCTGACAGCTTAGGCAACCGCACAGAATCAAGAAACGCCCCACCCTCTGTCATGTTCACTGGGGAAGAAGAATACAAAGAGGCATAGAAATCTCTAAACAATGAATTAATAGTAGTAGGATTAGAGTGAAGGACACCCAACGCATCACGAAGTGCAGAAAAGTGTTGGGGAGATCTGCGACCCTTAGACAGGCGAAGAAGCAGGCGGCCAGACTTATTTCCGAAACAAAAAAGCTCAGCCCTAAAACGAGAGAAAGAAGCCGAGCACCTGCACTCCAACCACAGAACAAAAGTAGATTTCGCCTCTTTCCATGCCTGGCAAGCTGCCGCAGTTGGGCTAGAGTGTGTAATAGTGTGTATCTCAGGGCAAGCAGGGAAGGAGAGGTCAGGAGTCTATCCTGGACCAAGGAGAGTGACTGTAGGAGTAATGCGTGAATTCTCTGCTGTCCGGGTGCGTCAACCTCCAAGGATCACAAAGGCCAGAGGCCTCTACAAACTTAGCAAATGTGCTGTCACTAGGACAAGCGCGTGTCCTGTCCATTACGCCACCCCTCCTGTCTTCCAGAGACACCGCCACTGCATTCATACCGCCACCCACTATTTTGAGAGGGGATCACTAAGAAGCATCGCCTCTAACAAGTTATAGTGCACTTTGTTGTCCCCATTGGGAGCATAGCAACTATAAATACTATAGTCGCGACCCTCATAGGGTACCTGAAGCTGTACCCACTTCCCCTCACTATCAACCGCCTTGCTGAACCGCACCCCCAAAATTCTTATGGATAAGAATTAAGGTGCCTGCCTTACCATTAACCTCTGACGCTCCGATCATCTCCCCCACCCACAATTTAGACATACGAAGCATGCTGTCAGCTGACACATGTGTCTCCTGGAATAACGCTATATCTGGATGAAGACGCTTTAGGTGACAAAGAATCTGCTTCCACTTGTTAGGCGAACGCAATCCCTTTACATTCCAAGAAACCAGCTCCATCCATACAAAAAAAAGAGACCAGACCTAAAAAGAAGAGAAGGGAAAAAAAGGAAAAAGAAGAAAAAAAATAAATAAATAAACACAGACACCCACACCCACACTCACTCATTTTGGTATAAACGACTTAAAATCTAAAGAACACCATCCAGGTCAGAGATAGGACAGAGACCTCGAGGGTAACCAAAAGAAGAACAGAAGACACTAACAGGATAATACACCTGCGCCTAAAGAACACAAGAAGACGTGTTCAGCACTGTGTTAAGGACTTCCTTTTTTCTACCAGGCCCAGTTAACCTCCCCACCCGGCCAACTACATTGGTAAACAGAGGCAAGATATAAAAACTAATACCAAAAAGAACAGAAAACAGCGAACGATCACAGAGCTAGACAGGGACACCCCTCGCAAGGGAGAGTAGCGTATAACCCCCCCATAGATCAACATGAAGAATGTACATATTACAATACCTGACCTACTGGCAGATCTCAGGAACCCACCCAAATCGTTTACATGATCCCTTCATAAGAAATACTACAACAGCCCCCGAAAGCAATCAACAGGGTACAGGGGGAAAGAAAATTAAACTAAATATGAACTAGACATTTAAAACACCCCTGACCAACCACCACCCGCCCTCAGGATATAGTAGACATGGCGGGCCACTATTGATCTGAAATTTAGAGGCCATGAGGTAACTAAGTAGGCCAGGGACAGTCAGTAACGTATAGGCACAAAGGTATCATCATCGGACCCAGAGAGGGAAACCCCAGGAAAAGTTAAGTACACAGGAATGGGAGCCCTGTAGCAGCTGGAACATGGCTAAGGGTAGCTAAAGGTCCATGTACCCAAGTCCTCAAGAGATGTCACGGCTATCAGGTGGTGGGGAGCGTCCTGAAGATGGAAGGGATGATTCCCTCTGAGAGCATCCAGGACTCCTGTGGTGGCGGGCAGATCCGGGGGGCCACACAAGGCCACTTCAGCTGCCGAATGGCTGGAGAACACTGTGGAATAACCATCATCATAGAAGACACACAACACAGCAGGGTACTGCAATTGAAACTTCATCTTGTGCTGAAATAATTCTGTGCATATAGCGCTGAACACCCTGCGACGGCGTGCCACAGGTGCTGAAAAATCTTCAAAGAGCATAACTCAGCTGCCCTGGAGGGTGAGGGAAGATGACCCTCTCCGAAAGGCCCGCAAGAGTTCCTGACGGTCATTGTGGTCCAATAACTTCAAAATAACATGGCGTGATTGATTTTGTTACAAAGAAGGCAAGTTAGAATTCCTAGACCCCGTGTCCCAGCCGATCCTGTGAACCCTCTCCACTCTGCAGTAATGATCTAAACCTAAGGCTCCAATAGTTCCACTTAACAGAGGCGTTGCAGGTCTGGCACCTTTACCCATGCTGAGAGGCCTACAATGTGAAGGCCATTCTGCTTGGAGCAGTTTTCTAGATTGTCAATTTTAGCCCACAGGCTGGCATTTTCTTGCTGGAGATCAAATACCAATGCTGAAACCTCGGAATGATCTTGTGACAGCGAGGTGACATCACATTGCAGCGCATCTACCGCAGTGTTGGTCAATGCAAGGTCAGACTGCAGCTTATTAAAAGATGCTTGAAGTGTCACCTCCAGTGTTTTCTGTAAACTGGGTGCAATTCGTGCCATAACTTCAGCTGCCAGGCTTTTAAAATCAAAGAAGGGCTGAGGCTGCATAGTAGAGTGGTCAGTCTCTGTAATTGATGGAGCTGCAGGCAGTGATGACATGGAGGAGGGGGAGGAGGACTCAAGGTCTGCAGAGATTTCTCGGC
This sequence comes from Hyla sarda, assembly GCF_029499605.1. Classification (NCBI taxonomy): domain Eukaryota; kingdom Metazoa; phylum Chordata; class Amphibia; order Anura; family Hylidae; genus Hyla; species Hyla sarda. Next base: position 88,772,285 of record NC_079193.1, on the reverse strand, counting down.
CGCCATTAAAGGTAAGAAGCCTTTGCGAGTGCTGCACTGGGAGGATTGTTTATGGCCACTGCGGAGCAATTAGAGCTCCATACAGAGGTGGGGCAGCTGCCGGAGGTGCAGGGAGCCCACTGTGAGCTTCAGGGCGGTACTTGTGGGTATGTTCTGCCATTCAGAGGCCAGGAGGCACGAGAGCCGTCTTAGCTGAGCATGGCGGCGCCGGAATCGGAAGTCCGTAGTATTATTTTCTGTGTGTGGTAGTGTTTACCAACCGCACTGAATGATGTTGGTGCGCTGAAGTTGGTGTCAGGAAGGAAGATGGACTGCCAGTGTGTGTAAGTTTTATCTGCAGAGTTAGCAGTGGGTGATTGGCTGTATTATATTCAGAGGGTGCAGTGTCTTGCAGTTTAATATTCAGTGGGTGCAGTGTCTGGCAATATTATATTCAGAGGGTGCACTATCTGACAGTATTATATTCAGAGGGCGTAGTGTTTGGCTGTATTATATTCAGAGGGTGCAGTGTCTGGTAATATTACATTCAGCGGGTACAGAGTCTGGCAGTATTATATTCAGAGAGTGCAGTGTGTTGCCGTATTATATTCAGAGGGTGCAGTGGGTGGCAGTTCTCACTTGTTAATTTACTTAGGTTGTAAAACATAGATAATTGTATAATTATTTTTTCAACGCTATATATTGTACACTACAGTGACATTTAAAAAAACAAATGTAAGTATTACTTACAAATGCTCTTCATACGTCCATAGAAAATGCCTATGTGTGGTGCAAATAAGAATGGGTGGAGCAATTTGGTATGGGTTGGGTACATTGCCAAGGGTGTGGCATACCTTGTGGGGGAGGAGTTCAAGGGCCTCCTCAGTAGGTCTCGCAGGGGGGCCCCCAAATTTATTGTTACCCCACTGGTTAGGGTAGATAATTTTTTTTTTTTTTACTTAAGTGTTTTCTATCTCAGATTAGTTCATTAAAACATTTTATCTAATCTTTAAACCATTTAATGGATATGAATAGGAGCTGCAGTCAAAAAATAAAGCACAACAGGAAGGATGATCATTTTAACCAGCGCAATGAGATCTGCCATTGACAATGGCAGTTTCAGCCATGTTTTAACCCTCTTTTGTGTATTTTTAATAGTTGGATTTAGATTCAAATAGACATAATCCATAATCTGGGAGGAAATTTTTATCCCCAGATAGTCTAAATGTTAACCCCTGCCTAGAACTCTCAATTCTCCATTAGAGAGATGCAACTCTTTCTCCTGAGGGAAGACTAGATTTTTACCAATTAATTTTGAACTCTGAAATCCTTCCGAATTCTGTTATTTTTTCTATAATGTTATCTATATCTTTATCAGGATTATTTAAAAAAATGCAGCACATCATCTGCATAGAGAAGGATTTTATTGGACAAGCCCAAGGGGCCAAAGCCCTCAAACTGAACATGTTCCCTTATCCATACAAAGGTTGAACAAAAAGCAAAAACAACACTGGTCATAGGGAGCAGCCCTGTCTAGTAACTCGACATAGAGAGAGTGCATCAGTGTAGGACCCATTGATACCTTCCATAAGAACTCACACTCCACCTTGTCAAATGCTTTTTCGGCATCTTAAGACAGGATAGAGCAGGAGTCTCCCCCACCCCACTGAATTACATTACAGGTGTTATGAATATTTTTTAAAACACTTTTACCCGGTAAAAAAACACTTTGAGCTACATTAATAACTTCCTTCAGAGGGTGCCTGAAGCGAAGGGCGAGAAGCTTAGAGAATAATTTAACTTCAATATTTGATAGGGATCGACCGATTATCGGTATGGCCGATATTATCGGCCGATAATCACGATTTTGGGCATTATCGGTATCGGCAATTACCTTGCCGATAAGCCGATAATGCCCCGCCCCCGCACCGCCTCCAACGCACCGCGACCGCCCCCCCCCCCCGACCCACCGCACCACGTCGCACCCCCGCCGTAGTGGTGGGCGGTATACCGGTATGGATTTTTGCCCATACCGCTATACCGGTCGGGCCCCTCCCCCACCCTCCGAGTCAATAAAAAAAATTCAACTTACCCGTAATGGGGGTGGTCCGGGCCATCTATCCTTCCTGTAGTGTCTGGCGGCATTCCGGGTGGAGGGTGAACCGGTCTGGGCTGTCCTTCTCCGGGGGTCATCTTCTCCACTCCGGGCAGGCTCCGGCCTAAGACGCTGCATAGATGCCGCTACGCCGAGACGTCAGGTGCGTCGCTGCGCACGGGCGTCACTGTGCAGCAGCGTCTATGCAGTGTACTAGGCCGTAGCCTGCCCGGAGTGGAGAAGATGACCCCCGGAGAAGAAGGACAGCCTGGACCGGTTCACCCTCCACCCAAATGCCGCCGGACACTACAGGAAGGATGGCTGGCCCGGACCACCCTGACAGGTAGGGGGAGAGAAGCGGGTGGTGGCGGCGGCGGCCTATGGCACCGCAAAAGCCACTGCAGTGCATTGATTTAAAGCGCCCGCTTTAAATCAATGATCTGCAGCAGTGTCGCGGGGGGATTAATAGCCGGTAACTTATACCGCAATAACGGTATAAGTTATCGGCTATCGGCCCTAACCTCCACCGATTATCGGTATCGGCCCTAAAAAAACTATATTGGTCGATCCCTAGTATTTAACAACGAAATTGGACAATATGATTTGCATTCAGTAGGGTCTTTGTTTTTCTTATACATTAAAATAATAATAGCCTCTCTTATGGAGGGAGGCAGAGAGACCCTCATGCAGGTTTCATTCATGAACTCCGTTAGTATGGGAAGATGAACTGTGCCCAGGCGTCTATAATTTCCAGGTGCAGAGTATCCGGAAAAGGACCTGAGTGATTGTTCCAACTCCCCCTGAGTGATTCTCTCCTCTAAGAAATTGATTCTGTGCTAAATTTAGGGAGACTATTAAATTACTTCTATTAAAAAATCTTAATCCTTCCAGTAGTTATCAGCTGCTGTATGCTACAGAGGAAGTTCTTTTATTTTTTAATTTCATTTCTGTCTGTCCACAATGCTCTCTGCTGTCACCTCTGTCCATGTCAGGAATTGTCCAGAGCAGGATAGGTTTGCTATGGGGATTTGCTCCTACTCTGGACAGTTCCTGACACGGACAGAGGTGTCAGCAGAGAGCACTGTGGTCAGACTGAAAAGAAATGAACTTCCTCTGTTCCTCTGTAGTATACAGCAGCTGATAAATACTGGAAAGATTAAGATTTTTAAATAGAAGTAATTTACAAATCTACAATGAAAAAGAGGTAGCGTGCACTCACCGCGGGTAAACAGCTGCAGGCCCAAGGTCCGGGATCACCACGGCATAGACGAAGACGGTAAGGGGCGCTCAGAGGCTACGCCAGCTGTTTCGGACGTAGGAACGTCCTTCTTCCGGCCTCCTGGAGGCCGGAAGAAGCACGTTCCTACGTCCGAAACAGCCGGCGTAGCCTCTGAGCGCCCCTTACCGTCTTCGTCTATGCCGTGGTGATCTCGGACCTTGGGCCTGCAGCTGTTTACCCGCGGTGAGTGCACGCTACCTCTTTTTCATTGTATTATTGGATACTTTATCTAGTGTTTGCACCCCGCAGGTGCTGCTTTGTAATTTATCGGGTCCGGAGGCTGCCAGTGTATACCAGCGGTATCGTATATCTGCACGTTTAGCTGCACGGTGTGCTCTCTCCTCCTTCAGTGGTTTTAGGCTAATTTACAAATCTGTTTAACTTTCTGGCACCAGCTGATTAAAAAAAAAAATATTTAACTGGAGTACCCCTATAAGTACATTTTAACAGACTGCTTACTAAAAATCCTTTGAACACTTCAATTAGAACTCAGTGAAGTTGTCACTTATTTACCCCTCTGCCAAGTGTCTCCAGGGAAAGTTTTGGATCCGCAGATTAGTTGAGCATCATTATGGTCAACTATAGTGATATAGTGGAAGATCAAGGTCAGATGTTATATCTTATAAGATTTGCTAGAAATCAGACAACTGACTTTTTTAATTCACGTTACATCTATTTATTTTCCAATTTTCTTTGGATGGGATCTATATTTTGCAATAGATATGATATATGGCTGTGATATGGACATAAAATACAGTCATCAAAATGAGCTTTAGAGTTAGAAACGAAGTTGAATAATATCAGGATATTTTATAGAGTCTGCTGGATTGGTCGACATACCGTATTTATCTAGATTATTTCATTACCACACGTTAATTATAATTGTTGCATTTTACTCTGGATTCTTCCAAATTATAGTGTACAGTTTCAGAAATAATATGAAGGCAAACATATATTTAGCATAAATCATGTGAGCCAAAAGCAGTGGTGCACAATATGTTTAGAGTCAGTGACTTATTGGCAGATAATACTACTTTACAGAGCAACTAAAACATGTGGACATATTGGTGGGAATTTACTTAGACATTTTATATGCCAGGCATAAGTAAAATCCCTCTGGCTATAAATCTATTAATAGACAAACATCTCTTAACCCCTTAAGGACCAGGCCATTTTACACCTTAAGGACCAGAGCGTTTTTTGCAATTCTGACCACTGTCACTTTAAACATTAATAACTCTGGAATGCTTTTAGTTATCATTCTGATTCTGAGACAGTTTTTTCATGACATATTCTACTTTAACTTAGTGGTAACATTTTTTGGTAACTTGCATCCTTTCTTGGTGAAAAATCCCAACATTTTATGAAAAAAATGAAAATTTTGCATTTTTCTAACTTTGAAGCTCTCTGCTTGTAAGGAAAATGGATATTAAAAATAAAACATTTTTGGGTTCACATATACAATATGTCTACTTTATGTTTGCCTCATAAAATGTATGAGTTTTTACTTTTGGAAGACACCAGAGGGCTTCAAAGTTCAGCAGCAATTTGGAAATTTTTCACAAAATTTTCAAACTCGCTATTTTTCATGGACCAGTTCAGGTTTGAAGTGGATTTGAAGGGTCTTCATATTAGAAATACCCCATAAATGACCCCATTATAAAAACTACACCCCCCAAAGTATTCAAAATGACATTCAATAAGTGTATTAACCCTTTAGGTGTTTCACAGGAATAGCAGAAAAATGAAGGAGAAAATTCACAATCTTAATTTTTTACACTCGCATGTTCTTGTAGACCCAATTTTTGCAAGGGGTAAAAAGGAGAAAATTTTTACTTGTATTTGAAACCCAATTTCTCTCGAGTAAGCACATACCTCATATGTCTATGTTAATTGTTCGGCGGGCGCAGTAGAGGGCTCAGAAGGGAAGGAGCGACAAATGGTTTTTGGGGGGCATGTCACCTTTAGGAAGCCCCTATGGTGCCAGGACAGCAAAAAAAAAAAACACATGGCATACCATTTTGGAAACTAGACCCCTTGGGGAACGTAACAAGGGGTAAAGTGAACCTTAATACCCCACAGGTGATTCACGACTTTTGCATATGTAAAAAAAATAAATAAAAATGTTTTACCTAAAATGCTTGGTTTCCCAAAATTTTTACATTTTTAAAAAGGGTAATAGCAGAAAATACCCCCCAAAATTTGAAGCCCAATTTCTCCCGATTCAGAAAACACCCCATATGGGGGTGAGAAGTGCTCTGCTGGCGCACTACAGGTCTCAGAAGAGAAGGAGTCACATTTGGCTTTTTGAAAGCAAATTTTGCTCTGGGGGCATGCCGCATTTAGGAAGCCCCTATGGTGCCAGAACAGCAAAAAAAAAAAACACATGGCATACCATTTTGGAAACTAGACCCCTCGTGGAACGTAACAAGGGGTAATGTGAACCTTAATACCCTACAGGTGTTTCACGACTTTTGCATATGTAAAAAAAAAAACATATTTTTTTACCTAAAATGCTTGGTTTCCCAAAATTTTTACATTTTTTAAAAGGGTAATAGCAGAAAATACCCCCCAAAATTTGAAGCTCAATTTCTCCCGATTCAGAAAACACCCCATATGGGGGTGAGAAGTGCTCTGCTGGCGCACTACAGGTCTCATAAGAGGAGGAGTCACATTTGGCTTTTTGAAAGCAAATTTTGCTCTGGGGGCATGCCGCATTTAGGAAGCCCCTATGGTGCCAGGACAGCAAAAAAAAAACACATGGCATACTATTTTGGAAACTAGACCCCTCGGGGAACGTAACAAGGGGTAATGTGAACCTTAATACCTCACAGGTGATTCACAACTTTTGCATATATAAAAAAAATAATAATATTTTTTACCTAAAATATTGGTTTCCCAAACATTTTAGATTTTTTAAAAGGGTAATAGCAGAAAATACCCCCCATAATTTGTAACACAATTTCTCCCGAGTACGGCGATACCCCATATGTGACCCTAAACTGTTGCCTTGAAATACGACAGGGCTCCAAAGTGAGAGCGCCATGCGCATTTGAGGCCTAAATTAGGGACTTGCATAGGGGTGGACATAGGGGTATTCTACGCCAGTGATTCCCAAACAGGGTGCCTCCAGCTGTTGTAAAAGTCCCAGCATGCCTGGACAGTCAGTGGCTGTCTGGTAATACTGGGAGTAGTTGTTTTGCAACAGCTGGAGGCTCCGTTTTGGAAACAGTGGCGTACCAGACGTTTTTCATTTTTATTGGGGAGGGGGGCTGTGTAGGGGAATGTGTATATGTAGTGTTTTTTACTTTTTATTTTATTTTGTGGTAGTGTAGTGTCTTTAGGGTACAGTCGCACGGGCGGGGGGTTCACAGTAGTTTCTTGCTGGCAGTTTGAGCAGCGGCAGAAAATTTGCCACAGCTCAAACTTGCAGCCGGATACTTACTGTAATCCTCCGCCCATGTGAGTGTACCCTGTACGTTCACATTGGGGGGGGGGGGGGAACATCCAGCTGTTGCAAAACTACAACTCCCAGCATGTAGGGTCTATCAGTGCATGCTGGGAGTTGTAGTTTTGCAACAGCTGCAGGCTCCGTTTTGGAAACGGTGGCGTACCAGACGTTTTTCATTTTTATTGGGGAGGGGGGCTGTGTAGGGGTATGTGGATATGTAGTGTTTTTTACTTTTTATTTTATTTTGTGTTAGTGTAGTGTTTTTAGGGTACAGTTCACAGTAGTTTCTCGCTGGCAGTTTGAGCAGCGGCAGAAAATTTGCCACAGCTCAAACTTGCAGCCGGATACTTACTGTAATCCTCCGCCCATGTGAGTGTACCCTGTACATTCACATTGGGGGGGACATCCAGCTGTTGCAAAACTACAACTCCCAGCATGTACGGTCTATCAGTGCATGCTGGGAGTTGTAGTTTTGCAACAGCTGGAGGCACACTGGTTGTGAAACACCGAGTTTGGCAACAAACTCAGTGTTTTGCAACCAGTGTGCCTTCAGCTGTTGCAAAAGCTACAACCCCCAGAATGTACGGACAGCGGAAGGGAATGCTGGGTGTTGTAGTTATGCAACAGCGGGAGGCATACTACTTTGGCTGGGGATGCTGGGGATTGTAGTTATGCAACAGCTGGAGACACACTGGTTTGCTACTTAACTCAGTGTGCCTTCAGCTGTTGCAAAACTACAACTCTCAGCAGTCACCGACAGCCAACGGGCATGCTGGGAGTTGTAGTTATGCAACCAGCAGATGCACCACTACAACTCCCAGCAAGCACTTTAGCTGTTTGTGCAAGCTGGGAGTTGTAGTTACACAACAGCTGAAGGTACACTTTTCCATAGAAAGAATGTGCCTCCAGCTGTTGCAAAACCATAAGTCCCAGCATGCCCATAAGGGAATGCTGGGAGTTGTGGTGGTCTGCCTCCTCCTGTTGCATAACTACAGCTCCCAGCATGCCCTTTTTGCATGCTGTCACTCACCTCCTGCTGCTTGATCGACGCTGCAGGTCAGTCCCGCCGTCGCCGCCGTCGTCGCTCCTGGGGCCCCGATCCCAACATTAACGCCGGGGATCGGGGTCCCCAGCACCAGGGGTGCACGTCCCGCACCCGCTCACGTCCTCCGGAAGAGGGGCGGAGCGGGTGCGGGAGTGACACCCGCAGCAGACGCCCTGATTGGTCGGCCGGGAATCCGGCCGACGAATCAGGGCGATCGTGAGGTGGCACCAGTGCCACCTCACCCCTGCAGGCTCTGGCTGTTCGGGGCCGTCTCTGACGGCCCCGATCAGCCAGTAATTCCGGGTCACCGGGTCACTGGAGACCCGATTGACCCGGAATCGCCGCAGATCGCTGGACTGAATTGTCCAGCGATCTGCGGCCATCGCCGACATGGGGGGGCATAATGACCCCCCTGGGCGATATGCCGCGAGGCCTGCTGAACGATTATCCCCAAAGGATAGGGGATAAGATGCCTGATCGCGGGGGTCCCGCCGCTGGGTATCCCCGTGATCTTGCACTCCGCACCCAATTAAAATCAGTCCCCGGAGCGTGTTCATGGGGTCGGAGCTGTGATGTCACAACGCCCTGTCCACGTGATTGACAGTAATCAGACCTGGAGCGAACACACTCTGGGGACTGATTTTAATGGGGTGCGGCGTGCAAGATCACGGGGGTCCCCAGCGGCGGGACCCCCACGATCAGGGATCTTATCCCCTATCCTTTGGATAGGGGATAAGATGTCTGAGCGCCGGAGTACCCTTTTAAAGGGGTATTCCAGTATTTTTTATATTTGACTATGTTACAGGGGCTGTAAAGTTAGTGTAGTTCATAATATATTGTCATACCTGTGTGTGATGGTTTCCTCACAATTCTTCTGTGATTTTCACCTCACTATTTATTTTTACCAGCATACAAAATGACTGTTGTCTCGGATTTTTCCCAGCTTGCAATGCGGCCGAGACCTGACTCACTAGTCAGCTGATGACAGGGAGCCTGTCTGCTTCAATGGGTGGAGGGATCGCTTGGTGGGAGAGAGATCAATCTGCAACAAATGCAACAGCTATAGGCACCCTGATTGAAAACCACAGGTCTTTTGTTTCAATGGGTGGGGTGGCTGATGTGTGAGAGGGAGTAAAATGGAATTGTGGGATTTGTAGTCAAAAAAAGGAAAGTCAAACAGGAAATACAAGTTCACAAAAAGCTAGCCACAGTGTTATGGTAATCTCATGACATAGCCATTTAGCCCCAAGACACGTGCAGATCCTACCTAAGCATGTCCATTACTGCCTGCCAGGTACGTACTAAAATCACCTTATGGTGGACACCCCCTTAAATAAAACAGGCACTGCAACAGCTGCCCATTTATTATGTTCTGAAATCTGCGTCAGCAAATTTTAGGTGTGATTTATGCCTACGTGCAGGAGAAAGTCTTGAGAAATGGGTCGCACAGATGTGACCACCCCCACTTTTCAGCATAGCCATGCCCACTTTATGACCCTCTGGCAAGCTTGGCATAAACAGTTGGAAAACGGGGTTTGAGCAAAAATTTGCTGCTATTTGCTGCTTAGTGCCAGGTGCAGACGCAGATGATAATCTTAATGGGTTTTGGCATGTGGTCACTTGCTGCCGTCACTATTTCACTGAGCTGCCATTTCCTGCGTGTCAGCACATCTACAGGAAGTGTTGGGCAGCAGGGCATAATCAGAACATTTTTGTTTATATTTTGGGGCCTACGCTCTAACATGATAATGAGCTTTGCAGAAGATAACCCCATGTGGAGCTTACATTGGAGTCATCCACTAGAATTGATTTGCAGACTATTTGACCTTTTTCATGATAAATCCTGCATGTTCAATAGAAACTAAGTTTACAATGCAATGTATATGCCTGTAAACACAAACTAATTAAAAATATAGTGCATAATCAACATGACATAATACATAGTCCATCAGACCTAGTGTTAATACAATCATGTACCTAATAAATGTAGCGAAAATCCACCTATATAAGTGTGTATAATAAGAGTTCTGACCTCCGATATCCAACTGTCCGGTCACCTTCACTTACCACTATATCCGGAACGTCATTACCGGAAGCATGCGGCCTGTGTTTGTACACAAACACTCTGCGAAGAAGCGGATGGCCGCTCGCGATCGCGACGGGCCGCCGCTATGCGCCCGCATAAACAGCAGACAAGTCACATGATCACAATCACATGACCGCATAGTCAGCAGGCAAGTCACATGATCGCAACCACATGACCGCTCGCTCCAGCGGTCACATGATATGTCAAATAGACATAAACTGAAAATATAGACCTGACTACAGGACCCAATGAATAAATAAAGTAATTTGGGACATGAAATTACTTTATTTATTCATTGGGTCCTGTAGTCAGGTCTATATTTTCAGTTTATGTCTATTTGACATATCATGTGACTGCTGGAGCAAGCGGTCATGTGGTTGCAATCATGTGACTTGCCTGCTGACTATGCGGTCATGTGATTGTGATCATGTGACTTGTCTGCTGTTTATGCGGGCGCATAGCGGCGGCCCGTCGCGATCGCGAGCGGCCATCCGCTTCTGCGCAGAGTGTTTGTGTACAAACACAGGCCGCATGCTTCCGGTAATGACGTTCCGGATATAGTGGTAAGTGAAGGTGACCGGACAGTTGGATATCGGAGGTCAGAACTCTTATTATACACACTTATATAGGTGGATTTTCACTACATTTATTAGGTACATGATTGTATTAACACTAGGTCTGATGGACTATGTATTATGTCATGTTGATTATGCACTATATTATTAATTAGTTTGTGTTTACATGGGTGGCCACACCCCCTGAAGGATATGATGTCATCATGTGATACCATATAAATACTGTTTTGTTACACTTGATCATTATGCTTGATAAAGATCCGGATTGTGGATCGAAACGTTGCATCTCACTGATGGGTGAATAAATCATTTTCTTGGATTATAATCCCTGGAGTGTCGCTTCTTCCTTGTATTCCTCTCTATACGATTTGATGCTCATTGTGGGCGATCCATGTTCACACAGCCAAAAATGTGGCAATCCCTGTTCACGCAGCCAAAAATGTGGCAATCCATGTTCACACAGCCAAAAATGTCTGCCAGAAAATATGAACGGATATTCTGCACATTTGTTTTATTTGGCGGCACTAGGGCCGCTCTGAAATGCACCATCTGCATAGACAGCAATGCATTTCCAAGTCGAATCTGCAGAAACACTGAACAGGTTCAATGTTTCTGCGGATGCCGGAAGCAGGATTTTTCTGCCACGGAAATGCCGTATGCACAGTGCAACAGATTCCTATTGAAATCAACGGGACTCTGCTGCAGCGGTATTTCCAGGCGTAATATTCCGGTGGAATTCTGCTTGGAAATTCTGCCGTGTAAACATGGCCTTAGGGGGTAGTGAGATCAACAACAGAACTCTTGCCCCCTGTTGTTTTATTCCACACTTAGTTGAACCATCCTAACTTTTGTGTGTGACTTAGTATGAACATATATTGGCCCTGATTTTTTATCGGTTTATGCGCCTAAATTTTTGTCGCACCATCTATGCGACTAATTCTGCACCCAAATTTTACACCGCACAACCAACACTTTTGAAAAAACTCGGAGTGTTTTTTTATTACAAGAAAATGGGCGTGGTTAACAAAACAAAGCAGAAAAAAGCAGAAACTACTCGGAGTAATTCTTAAAATCACTCCTGAAAAAGCATGGGTTTGGCTCACAGAATAACCGATACCCAAGAGGATGTGTAAAAACTACCAAAAGCAAGTGATTTTGGCAAAGGCACAGCTTAACAAGGTGGGGAGTGCTAATTGCTAATTTTCTTTTTTTTTTTTTTTTCATTGTTTTACAGTTCTACACAAGGATTTTTAGAATATGCAATGCATTTTAAACTTTAAGATATGCCTTTAATTGTATATATATATTTATATATAATTTTTTTTTTTTGGGGGGGGGGGGGGGGGTTGAACTCATATATTAGATGGTCTATCTCCATGAAAAAAATGTTAGTTCTATTTGGTTGCTTAATTTCCGTAAAATCTTGTGTTTTGCTTGTTTGGCACATGCTATTGATGATTTGTATTCTATACCCATGTTTTTTAGTTTTTTTTCTTTTAACTCTGAGTATGTGCAACACATTTTCCCGAGCAGATACACTTTGAAGAAAGGAACAGGCGGCAACTCTCCGGTGGGTGCAAGCAGAATCTTTTATTCTTGTGGTATAGTAAAATACTTCTTAAAATCAGGAGAGACACAGCTTCAAACTTCATGCAGTGTGTACAGTTAACAACATCGTTTCACACACCTTGTGTGCTTCTGCAGGTCTGTAGAGTTGCCGCCTATTCCTTTCTTCAAAGTGTATCTGCTGGCTTGCTGTTCCAAAGGCTGAGCACCACCGAGGAACCTGCAGCTGCTGCCAGGACTGTACCGCTTCTTGTCCAGGGGATAAGGTAGTGCCAACTTTTCTTTCTTTTATTGACATTTTCCCGAGCGACACAAAAAAAAAACGACACGTGCAACACATTAATAAATCAGCTCCCAGAAAAAGGGGAGTGAAATCTAAAACACTCCCGAAAGAACACTCGGATTTTAGGAAATCAGGGCCATTGTGTACAAACGAAACTGAAACTGATACTTTCTGGGCACGGCAGCCTACAGCTTGTATTTTATATTTATGCTTCAATAAAGTGGATCCTTTTACCTGCCGTTGGTGCCGGATTACTCTTTTCTGCTTGTACTGAAGGAGGGGAGGCGCTAACACACAGCCCGAGCACAACGGAGGTAGTGAGGTTTGGAGCGATCACTTGCTATATGTAAAGTTTGTAATGTGGTTGTTTAAAAAATTTGGAAAATTTAATAAAGAAAACTAATGAAGAACCACACATGTCAGACGCATTTTCCAACATCTTGTGAAGACAACGTATGTAGCCAGTGACACGTCACAATGAATGACAAGGCTGGATGTCACAGTCATCCATGTAGTAAATGATATAATGAGCAGAAGTCATTAGGTGAATCATATGACTATTCGTCTTCCTCTCCCTGCATGATGCCCAATGATGGTTGAATGTTTCCCAGCAGCGATCTACAGCTTGGGAAGAAAGTGCTTCACTGCGAAAACACTAATCAGGGACAATAGAGAACTACAGAAATGAGCATCATTGTTACATCTCTATGGTAACAAGGAGTTGAGGTAATTGTTTTCTGGAGGACAGGTATCATTACTTTATATATGGATGTAAATGTCTATTTCATCTGACAATATATAAATCCTGGCAATCATTGATAATGCAATGTCTACGTAATGGTATACATATGTTGTTTTCTTCCTCATTTTAACCTTATTTAGTAGATTAAAGCTGTCCATATAATTAAAACAACTACCATTCCTAAATGCTGGGATTATACTCTTTGTATAGTGTTTTTTGGACATAAAAAGCTGCAACCTGATGTAAGCTGGGAGTCAATAGGGAAATATGAAACATCAGACCCACATGATGGACCATTTTTTTTTTACCATTTTGCGTTTTTAGGCTCAATGACAGTTTTCCAAAACTGCAGAATGTTTACCGTATAGCGTTTTTGTCAGGTATAGATACATAGTATGGTCGAAAAAAGACATACGTCCATCAATTTCAACCAAGGAATTGAAGGGAAGGGGTATGGTGGGATGAAGGGGGAAGGGGAAATCTGCAGATTTTGAGTCAACACCAGACGTATTCAAAAGGAATGGAACTTACAAAAGGAATCTGAAAACACTTCTGGGTTTGTCTCAAAAACAGCAGTGGCAGTTTTCCAAAAAATGCTAGAAAAGAACCTGTGTGGAAACCCAGCCTTATCCTTTTTATTTTGGAAGTTCTCAGACTGCAGGGACAGTTATAGAAAAAAAAAAAACTGCCAGTGTGATGCCAGACTTTTTTTGTTGTTTTTTTTTATGTTGGCTGTAAAAAAAACAGCCAATGTTCCAATAATGGCTGTTTTTATACAATATATATTGTAAAGACTCACGGCAGTAGGCAGGACTCACACGGTGGTAGTAGGTCCGCTGGACCTGTGTGGCAGATCATGCAGGCCGTGCCAGGGAGCGGAGTCTAAGGAGCTGCTGGTTTTCACCAGATCCCGCCGCAAAGTGAGATGGTCTAGCTTTGACAGGCGGCACTCAGGTCGCTGCCCCTGACACGACTTGACCACACAGGCGACTGAGGTGATGTGAGGTACAGGAGGGATTAGGCAAAACGTGGTCTGGATAGCAGGAGGTCAGGGCTGGAGGTAAGGAGCAAGGTCAGGTCACGGAATACAAGGGTCTGGAACACGGCAAGGCAACACAGAAAATGCTTTCACTAGGCACTAGGGCAACAAAGATCTGGCAGGGAGTGATGGGAGGTACGAAAATTTATAAAGAACAGTGCAGGTGCAAACAATAATAATGGGCGCACTAAATCAAAGAGCTTCGGCCGCGCGCGCCCTAGGAGGTGGGGGGCGAGAGAGGAGGAAGACAGACACGGAGGTGAGAGACGGACTGGGACTCGCATGCGGGCGCATCCTGCGATGCGAATCCCAGCCCCGTCAGATGGGGCAGTGGGAGGGGATATGCGCTCATGGCCGGAGTGCAAGATGTAACAGTACCCCCCCCCCCCCCCCCATGGTCCCTCCCTCTTTTTAAGGCTCAAAAAATGTTTGAGAAGATTACAGTCCAGGATGTTCTCCTCCGGCTCCCAAGATCTCTCCTCAGGACAAAATCCCCTCCAGTCGACAAAGAAAAATCGTCTTCCTTGCACAGTCTTAGTGGCTAAAATTTCCTTGACCTGGTAAACATCCGAGGAACCTGAGGAGAGCGTGGGAGCAGTGTTCTTTTGTGAGTAACGGTTGAGTACCAGTGGTTTGAGGAGGAAGACATGAAAATAATTAGGAATACAAAGTGAAGAAGGCAGACAGAGTTTATATGAGACAGGGTTGATTTTTTGAAAGACCTCAAACGGACCCAGGAACAGAGGACCCAGCTTGAAGCAGGGAATCTTGAAGCAAATGTACCTGGAGGATAACCAAACTTTGTCACCGGGAGAGAAAGACGGAGGAGGTCTTCTTTTCTTATCTGCCTGGGCCTTCCTGCGTGAGGAGGCAAGAGACAAAGAATGCTGAGTTTGTAGCCAAATGGAAGAGAAGTCTCGGACAAGTTCATCAACAGCTGGTACACCGGAGGAAAGTGGAACTGGAAGAGGAGAACGGAGATGATGTCCATACACAACAAAAAATGGATAAGTCCTCATGGACTAAGAATTCTTATGATTATAGGAGAATTCCGCCCAAGTAAGAAGGTCGACCCAATTGTCCTGACGAGCTGAGATAAGTCTCCAGAAATTAATTTACCCTCTCCACCTGACCGTTGAACTGAGAGTGGTAGGCAGAGAAGTCCAGATTGATGTCAAGACGAGAACAGAGTGCACGCCAGAACCTGGAAGCAAACTGCACTCCACGATCTGTGACGATATGATTTGGAAAGCCATGTAGACGAAAAATATGTTGAAGAAAGTGCTTCGCCAGCTGTGAGGCAGATGGAAGACCCTGTAGTGGAATGAAATGAGCCATTTCTGAAAATCGATCAACCACCACCCAGATGACTGTGTTATTACGAGAAAGAGGCAGATCAGTAATAAAGTCCATAGCTATGTGGGACCAAGGAATCTCAACTTATGTATGGTTCAACTACAATATAAGGATATACTACCGGACCCTTTAGCCAGGGTCTCAGGTATGGATAAAGTCTCCTCCATGTCCGACACGAGACAAGTTGAGGCCCATTGAACCTGTCCAGGCCAATTGGGTGCCAGTAAAACAAACAACAGATCATGAGAACTTAAAGGGGTACTCCGGTGAAAACCTTTTTTCTTTTAAATCAACTGGTGGCAGAAAGTTAAACATATTTGTAAATTACTTCTATTAAAAAATCTTAATCCTTCCTGTACTTATTAGCTGCTGAATACTACAGAGGAAATTATTTTCTTTTTGGAATGCTCTCGGATGACATCACGAGCACAGTTCTCTCTGCTGACATTATTATAATAATAATAATAATAATAATGCTTTATTTATTGTTGTCCTCAGCTAACCACTGAGCCACCATGCTGCCCTTAACATACATCTGCTATGCATGGTTGCTAAAATGGACAGAGATGTCAGCAGAGAGCACTGTGTTTGTGATGTCATCAGTGTTCCAAAAAGAAAGGAATTTCCTCTGTAGCATTCAGCAGCTAATAAGTACTGGAAGGATTAAGATTTTTTAATATAAGTAATTTATAAATATGTTTAACTTTCTGCCACCAGTTGATTTAAAAGAAAAAAGGTTTTCACCGGAGTACCCCTTTAAACCTCAACCTCACTCTTAACTAATAAACTGATACCCAAGCAACCTCTTTACACCTCTCCGCAACATGCCCCCCATGCAATTTTAAACTGGCATCCTCACAGTTTGGTAATTTTAATCTGGCATCCCCACATTCACATGGCTGAATATCCATGCATAATCCAGCAGCAAAATCCAGTGCAGCAGTCTACCAATAAATGCACAGTTCAGCTAACCCCCCCGTCTTATCAGCCGAGGCCAGGACCGATGTGGACAACACCAAAATAATAGGTATCCAAGAAGCAGATTGACCAGCGTGACAAATCTTGAGAACTGTGCTTTTTTTATTATAAAGCCATACTGTATCACAAAGACAACTCACATAGATGGTTACGAGTTTCAGCCAGAGGAACTGTCCTTATTCATAAAACGGCTGAAGAGTGTCACTGTCTATGTGAGTTATCTTTGTGATACCGTATGGCTTTATTATCAAAAAGGGCACCGTTCTCAAGGTTAGCACCCTCCCATTGTTTTCAA
Organism: Hyla sarda; assembly: GCF_029499605.1. Classification (NCBI taxonomy): domain Eukaryota; kingdom Metazoa; phylum Chordata; class Amphibia; order Anura; family Hylidae; genus Hyla; species Hyla sarda. The sequence goes on along the minus strand of NC_079193.1, from coordinate 88,755,516 downwards.
CATTTCCACTGAAGAAATTCAAATGTTCCACAGAATGGTGACAAAAAACACCAAAAGAAAAACACCATTGGTGATTTATACTTCCCTATTGACATCCAGCTAACACCTGGCCGCAATGACCAACATTTGCCACATTTTGGAGCATCTAAAGCCATGCACTCTTTTCCTCAAAGCCATGCTCTTTTTACCAAGACCACTGCTCTTTTTGGACCAGGTGGAAAAATGCCAAAAAAGGGTTGAAAATGCATAGTAAATGTGACAAAAGTGATATAAGATGGTTTTTGGGGCTAATTGTGCCAAAACTGCTTCATAATTCTGGCACATTTGCAATAGCAAATCTGGGCAGTATTTTCAGCATAATTTCCAACATAATTTTGGTGCAACTGCAACATTAACTCTTCCCCATTGTTTGCTTAAAGGGGTTATCCAGGAAAAAACTTGTTTTTATATATCAACTGGCTCCAGAAAGTTAAACAGATTTGTAAATTACTTCTATTAAAAAATCTTAATCCTTTCAGTACTTATGAGCTTCTGAAGTTAAGGTTGTTCTTTTCTGTCTAAGTGCTCTCTGATGACACGTGTCTCGGGAAACGCCCAGTTTAGAAGCAAATCCCCATAGCAAACCTCTTCTAAACTGGGCGGTTCCCGAGACACGTGTCATCAGAGAGCACTTAAACAGAAAAGAACAACCTTAACTTCAGAATCTCATAAGTATTGAAAGGATTAAGATTTTTTAATAGAAGTAAGATAAAAAAAAATGTTTAACTTTCTGGAGCCAGTTGATATATAAAAAAAAGGTTTTTCCTGGATAACCCCTTTAAAGGAGTTGCTGTGAAATTTAAACACACATCCTATGGCCAGAGTCATCATTAGATGTATTCTTTAAACATGTGTTTTTTGCGATGTAGTAATGATGCAGCACTATGTAGCAACACTCCTGGCATGTATAAATGTACCCTTTGAATCCATATACATCAAAACTGTCCACTTGAAGGGCAAAAAATACAGAAAGCAAAATACCTTACCCTACATGATGCCATATGAAGGCATGATACAGAGTGCAGATTGGTCATACACACACACATTTTATATATATATATATATATATATATATATATATATATCTACATACTGTGGGGATCAAAAGTTTGGGCACCCCAGGTAAAAATTTGTATTAATGTGCATAAAGATGCCAAGGAAAGATGGAAAAATCTCCAAAAAGCATCAAATTACAGATTAGACATTCTTATAATATGTCAACAAAAGTTAGATTTTATTTCCATCATTTACACTTTCAAAATAACAGAAAACAAAAAAATGGCGTCTGCAAAAGTTTGGGCACCCTGCAGAGTTAATATCTTGTACTGCCCCCTTTGCAAAGCTGAAACCTGCCAGTCTCATGGATTGTTCTCATTCATCATCTGTGAAGACCATGTGATGTCAATCTCAAAGGTTTTAAATGTCCAGACTCATCTGACCTTGCCCCAACATTTTTTTTTGTTTTCTGCTATTTTGAAAGTGTAATTGACAGAAATAAAATCTAACTTTTGTTGACATATTATAAGAATGTCTAATCTGTAATTTGATGCCTTTTGGAGATTTTTCCATCTTTTGTTGGCTTCTATGCACATTAATACAAATTTTTAATACCTGCAACAGCCCTGTGTGTGCAGTGAGGTTTAGAGGTGGGGCCAGCACACCAACATGATTATTAAGGGCAGGCCCACCTCCAAGCCTTACTGCGCACACAGGGCTGCCAACTGGTAGCGCTTTGTGTCTGTACTTAGGAGAATATGCAGCGTATTTCCCAGATTTTGTGCAGTGAGAAATACACAATGTGTGACCCTAACTTTACTCGGTAAGCACCTTTGGTAGCCAATACAGCCTTCAGTCTTCTTGGGGACACCTGGAATTGGGTATTTTGTGCCATTCTCTGTGGATTCTCTAAAGCTCTGCTAGGATGGATGGAGGAGATCCTCGGTGGAAGCCATTTTTAGGTCCCATCAGAGATGTTTGATTGGGTTAAGTCAGGACTCTGTCTGGGCCATTCAAGGACATTTACAAAGTAGTTCCTGGGACACTCCTGTAATGTCTTGGCTGTGTGCTTAGGGTCACTGGGGAGGTTTATCAAAACCTGTCTAGAGGAAGAGTGGATTCGCTGCTTATAGCAAGTAGCAACTAATCATCACTTCTTTTAAATGAAAGATACAATCTGATTGGTTGCTATTGGAAACTACACCACTCTTCCACTACACAGGTTTTGATAAATCTCCCCCATTGTCTTGTTGGAAGGTAAACCTTCAGCCCAGTCTGAAATTCAGAACATTCTGGATCAGGTGTTAATTAAGAATATTGTTGTATTACTCCATTTAGCTTTACCTCAACCCTGACCAGTCTCCCTGTCCTTGCCTCTGAAAAACACAGCATAATGTCACCACCACCATGTTCCTTTGTAGGGACAGTTTTGTGCAGGTGATGAGCCGTGCCTGGTTCCCTCCAGATAGGTTCAATCTTAGTTTCGTCAGCAAAGAGAACCTTGTTTTTCAGTCTGAGAGTCATTTAGTTTTTTTTTTTTGCAAACACCAAGCGGGTTTTCGCGTGCCTTTAACTGAGGAGAGGCTTCTTTTTGGCCACTCTGCCATAAAGCTCAGAGTGGTGGAGTGCTGAAGTGATGGTTGACCTTCTGGAAGTTTCTCCCATCTGTACACATGATCTTCGAAGCTCAGCTAGAGACCATTGGTTTCTTGCCAAGGCACTTATCCCCAAATTACTTAGTCTGAGGTGACAGACAGCTCTAGGAAATGTTTAGTTTTTTCCAAACTTCAATTTAAGAATTACGGAGACCTCTGTGCTCTTGGGAACTTTTGGCACAGCTGAAATGTTTTTGTACTCTTCTCCAGATCGGTGTCTTCATACAATCCTGTTTCTAAGCTCTTCAGACAGTTCTTTCTACCTTATGGCTTGGTTTTTGCTCTGATATACATTGTCAGCTATGACTCCTTATATAGACAGGGTAATGTTGTTCCAAATCCTGTCCAATCAACTGAATTTACCACATTTGACTCCATTCAAGGTGTAGAAACATCTCAGAGATGATCAAATATAGAAATAGGAGGCCCAAGAAATATATTATAGATGTGATAGCAAAGGGACTGAGTACTTATGTCCATGTAAACATTTTTCCTTATTAATAAATTTGAAAACATTTTTAATGTTCTATTTTCACATTCTTATTATGGGGTATTGAATGCAGAATGATGGGGGAAAATTTAGTTTTTTTTTTATTTTAGCACAATATAACAAAATGAAAAAAAAATAACGGAAATGGTCTGAACACTTTACGACTGCATTGTATATACAACCTAAAAAGGGGCCTGTCATTACTTTCTTCCTGGGGGAACCACAAGTTGTCCTTGGTTGCTTCTCCCTGCCGCTCCAGCCTTGATTGAGATCTCTTTCTCTGGCTGAATTTAAGAAGGGATCTATGAATTAAAGTGGTTCTCCAGCATAAGGTGATTTTAGTACGTACCTGCCAGACAGTAATGGACATGCTTAGGAAGGATCTGCGCTTGTCTTGGGGCTAAATGGCTATGTTGTGAGATTACCATAACACTGTGGCTAGCTGTTCGTGAACCAGTATTTCCTGTTTGACTTTTCTTTTTTTTTTACTACAAATCCCACAATTCCATCTTCCTCCCTCCCACACATCAGCCACCCCAACCATTGAAACATAAATGAGCTGCATCCATTCAAATCAGTGTGGTTTTCAATCAGGGTGCATAGAGCTGTTGCATTAGTTGCAGATTGATCTTTCTCCCACCAAGCGATCCCTCCACCCATTGAAGCAGACAGGCTCCCTGTCATCAGCTGACTAGTGAGTCAGGTCTCGGCTGCATTGCAAACTGGGAAAAATCTGAGACAACAGTCATTTTGTATGCTGATAAAAATAAATATTGGAGTAAAAATCACAGAAGAATTGTGAGAAACCCATCACAAACAGGTACAGACACTATATTATGTTATTATATTACACTAACTTTACAGCCCCGTTGCATAGTCAAATTAAAAAAAAAAATCCTGGAATACCACTTTAAGGGTGTTGAACAGGGTGAAGCCACTAGGGGCCACATCAATAACTCTTTGTTGAGGCATCATGAAGTGATGACAGGTCTGCTTTACAACAAGCATTCTTATGTGTCAGCAACATGTTATAAAGGAGGAGGAGTTGAGTAGATTGATATATGGTGTTATGGGAAAATATTTAGTATTAGGGTAGGGTCACATGTAACAGCAGCCAATGAACCAACCCTATTCTGCTGTGCCTGTCTGCTCATAGAGGCAATCCGCCGCTATGAGCAGACACATGGACCTGCGAGTCGTCGTGCGCACACGCAGTGTACTCACAGTCATCGAAGCTGCTCTCGGCCTAGCTCAGGGAACAGGGGGAGCAGTTGTGATGACTGTGAGTACACTGCGGGTGCGTGCAGGCGGTTCGCTGATCCATGTGTATCTGCTCATAGCGGCAGATTGCTGTCAGGAGAAGACAGGCAGGAGGCACACTATTGGGTCATCAGCGTATCCGTTGCTTTACATGTGCCCTACCCTATACAGTAGAGACCGTTGGTCACTGTATGAGACTGCCCATCAGAGACTGCCCACTAAACTTTTAAGCCCAGAATAGGCAAATATATTCATAAAATCAGTTGCAAGTTATACTAAATTTTTTCCAAAAGCACTATTTATCAATCTGCTAAGCTTCACTTGCTTTATAATAACATGTCAGTAGATTGGACAGAATTTTGAGGTAACAGGATCCCCTTTAGGCCAGTGTTTTCCAAACAGGGAGCCTCCATCTGTTGCAAAAGTACCACTCCCAGCATGCCTGGACAGCTGAAGGCTGTCCAGGCATGCTGGAATTATAGTTTTACAATAGCTTGAGGCTCCCTGTTCGGGAAATACTGCTTTAGATATTGTATAATAATGTTGTACAACTTTCTTATATTCTTCATGTTTCTATTCTTTGCAATGTTCAATATCTCTACTTTACTACTATTTATTATAAAAATTAGATACTAACGATTCACCTTTATTTTTCAGTTGTGACTCCTTTTGTCATTTTATGCCATAAGCAACGTACTATATACTAACTGTTTCAACAAAAACGACAGTGCTTATAATATGGATGCATAGTAGAAGTTGATGTGTACTAAAATAACCTCCATGCACAAACACTCTAAACACTGTAGCAGCGCACCTACAATAAGACCACGTGGTGGAGGTAGCCGTACTCTAACAACTTTCATGAGACATCCTTACTTTCCTTTTTTGATACTCTTAGGTTAGCATGTCTGCCATATGTTGTCTATATGTTGATTTCGTTGATATTGTGTTTTGTCCAGCGACTCTCATGTGGGTTTTGGCATTTGGTTTTGGAGGTTTCTCTTTTGTAACAGAGTTTTGTTTAGTACTGTTGGTACCGTTGTTTTAGATATTTCCTTTCAGTTTGTGATATCCTGCTATGTGTCTGTTGCATGCACTTTATTTGAGCTATCCTGCAAGACTACTACTTAAATTGACATCTGTGGTGAGCAGTTATATGCTATACTAGTTCCACTATTCTGCCCTGCCATAAGTCCTGGGGGTATCTGTGTACTGGAAGACATTTTTAGAACTCAAAAAATGTGACTGCTAGGACCTGTCATCATCATAAGAGTCAGGCAGAAACTAAGCATTGCAGCTCTTTCCAAGAGTGGGTAACCATTGGCACGCCTGTGATATAACATGTAGTGAAATAACATGCCACAGAGAACATAGTGCACTGTATATGTATAGTTTAAAATACCCTGTTTAGGGGGATACATAGTGTGACCCAAGAAGTGCACTCTGGATTTTTGTAGGATGCACTCAGTGTCAACAAAAATCCAAATATTAATCTAAAATGAATTATCTCTAGGTTTCATAGATATACACATGGTCTAGAAAGGAAGGAGATAAACAATATTCAAGTTATACTCACAGTATGATTTCCAAATTGGGGGCTGGTACTCCTCTGCATCTAGAAAAGAAATCAATCCATTACTTGACTGTTCTGGGAAGTGAATATATTATCAAATTCATGGCTATCCGGTGGGAACAGCTTCAGGTCAGAAAGACAGACATATTGATAAGATGCATCTATACAGAAAACAATACACCTGCATTATGCACCAACAAGTCAAACAAACAAATGCTATTAATTCTGGAAGACTACTGAAATAGTGCATTTGTAAATGGTGCCTCTGATTTTCTCTTTATTTTGTGAAGGACCAATGGGCAAACAGTAACGTAAGTAGTTTTAGTAAATATTTCTGTAATTATGATGAGAAATGTATGATTACACAGCTTGGGGGGGGGGGGGGGGTGACACTGTTAGCTGTGATTGGACAGTCTCAGACAATGTAGGGACACCCCCCAGCTCCCAGTCAGCTATAAAAAAAACTGAGCTATAAAAAAAATAAAAAGTTCCAGATTTGTTATTTCTAGGGAAATGCACATATTTACTAAAACACACAGCTCACAGAAACCCGTCTCAGGCAATATTGAGGCCTGTTCTAGAAGAATGTAGTCTTATGCAGTAAATAGTTAAATCAATAAGTCATCAATTAAATGCTGATGAGTCTATCATAGGACATCACAGTTTGCATCTCTCCACTCTGATTAAGGGTAGGGGTGCTGAGCAGGAAAACACCTTTTTATAATGCAATAATAAGGTATACACATAGGCATTGTTCACTTGGCACAGAAGGAGGCACAACCTCTTTAAAGAGTGTTTCCCATCACCAACATTCATCAGCTATCTGCAGGATATGTGATGAGTTTCCAATCAGTAGGGATCCAACCGCTGGGACCCCCAATGATCATGATAACAGGGGTCATGTGCCCCCCAAGTTACATGAAGTGGTTCTCACACAACTGCTTCGTTCACCTCTATGGGCCTTAGGAGTACAATATCAGTTGTGTCACAGCAGTCAAACCCTGATTTTGATCAAAGAGTCAATAACAATCCTGAAGCTACTTGATAAGTGTTGTTCACGGGAAAACCCCATTTTATTCACTTTTTGAAGTAGGCTGTTGGACACCAAAGCCATAGTGTTGTCCCCTCCATCTACCTCACTTTCACCTTGACAAGCACTGATATCCACCAGGGCCAGTGTGTACTTACCCAGATTTACCTGGTACTTACACCTGCTCTAATGGAACTGCAGGCATTAGTTCCATCAGAGTCCCTTAAGTCCCTCTATAAAGTTTCCACTCAGTAACCCTGGGAACTGCACCTTAAAGTCATCCTAAGGAGCCTGAATAGGTTTTAGGCATTGTGGGCTGTTGGACCCCAAAGCCATAGTTTTGTCCCCTCCATCTACCAACGCTTTCACCTTGACAAGTAATGACGTCAACAAAGTCTGGTATTCCCTTGCCCAGATTTACCTGGTGCTTACACTTGCTCTAATGAAACTGCAGGCATCTTTGAAAAATAAGACAGTGTATCGTGTACAACAATACTATTTTCAAACAAGCTACATTTTTGTGAAGTTCTGTACATGAGATGTGTTTGAGTTAAATAATATAAGGCACTGTGTTTTAGCACAGCTTCTCTCATACTTGTACTGTACCCCACGCACATTATTGTGGACAGTTACCAAATGTAATTTACTTGTAGAAATGGATATCATTATTTATGATTCCACAAAGACATGTACATTAAGCCAATGCAGTTATGGCTACTGCCAGTTATGTGGAAACGACTAGATGGATAGGTTTTTTTGACCACCGCAGGCTGTGCACAAAGCTAAAGATTAAATCCATATGTCACTGTTGTTTTCAAATTATATTTAGTCTCCACGCATTGAAGAAAGCAGCTAGATTAATAACTATAATAATGGTTCCTACGTGCCCGCTAAGGGTGACTTTCCACATAAGTAAACAGAAGTATCCATGTACTCTTAAGAACTCATATCACAAAATGCCCAAATTATGCTGAATTTGTCCCTGTAAAAGGATTTGTGTAGGGTTTTTTGCAAAAATGAGTAAGAGGTTCCATTAGATGTTGTATCAAGAAAGGAATCTCACCAGAAGAATGAGTGCCTCATTGAGACACCATATGTACACATACAGAGTACCTGCTGCATCGCTCCTTGACTTATACGGTACATACGGGCGATCAACCATGCCTTTTTCTGAACCAGGTCAGCCCAAAGTAAATATTTTATTTTAAAGTTTTTTCATCTTTAATGTAAAGAATAGGCATTAAAAGCACTTTAGCTTGTTACATCTGACAGTTCATTTTTATTGCCAAGATGTCCTGGTTTCCTGATAAACCACAGAGAATTATTTGTGCTCGAAGGAAAGTATGGTAAATAATATGTATATTTGACATCTCAGCTTTTTTTGGTGCTGTTAGGAAAGGGAGTTCTTAGAAATGACGAATTCTTAGAATACTGACAAAAATGTTTGTGGTGACAATTATTTGTTAAAAAGTGTTGCTGTTGGTATTCCCAATATTCACAGCTACCATTACCATCAACTGTAAAAACACCTCCTCCCCTTTTTTCTGAAAGTTTCCCCTCTAAGGCTATGTTTCCATGGCAGACTGTCCGACATTCTGTAGCTGTCAGAACTTATATGGTTAAAAGGTTCTGACAGCTTCTTTGTTGTTTTTTGTTGCTGGGTTATGCCCGGCTATCTGGACTGGTCAGTTGACCTTGATTGCAGCATCTGTTCTGGATCCATAGAAGTTGGCAGTCTACTCCCAGTCAGTGCTTGCTAAAGAGCTCAGTTTGTACTCTTGCTAGCTGTCTTCTGCATTGGTAATATCTGGCTTTTTGAACCTTTGGCTCCTCTCTCTGACTATTCTCTCTGGTATTAGCGATTCTGTACTGTGACATCTCCTGGCTTCAGACGCGGATGGTTGACATTGGACTTATTGTTTGAGTGTTTAGTCTTCTTTTGTTAGTCTGTCTGTTCCTACTGTCCCCGAACCTAGTCTGTGTCATTGTAGTTTATTATTTTGACAATTCCGCCCCTCACGTATATAGGAAGGGACTGCCTTCGTGGTTATGGACCTGTCGTTTAGGGCAGGTACATAAGTAGGCAGGGACAGGGGAGCGGGCGAGATTAGAGTGCACTCCTTCCCTGCCCATTCCTGACAGTAGCAGCAGAGTCCCATTTATTGTAAAGGAATTTTCTGCACTGTTTACGCAGCCAAAATTTAGATTCCAGCATTCGCAGAAAGAATATACTCGTCTATTCTTTCTTCAGATACTGCAAGAAAATGTATTGCCATCTATGAGACGGCGCATTTCCTAGTGGTCCTAGCGCCCGCCTGTTAGTCAAATGTGCGGAATGTCAACAACTGTGCGGACATTCTGCACATTTTTTCACCCATGTAAACCTGGCCTAACAGTGAGAGCTAAATGACAAAAAGATCTAAGTTCCCTAGGTAAGGAAATGTGGGAAGAAATTTTGAGTTATGTGCTACTTCTCTCATTGATCCTAGCCCATAGTCTATCACATATTTATTTACTCCACAAGGTCTACAAAGCACCGCTGTTCCTCTTTAACCCCTTAAAGACTGAGCGTTTGACCGTTCTTGCACTTTCGTTTTTTCCTCCTTACCTTTTAAAAATCATAACCCTTTCAATTTTGCACCTAAAAATCCATATGATGGCTTATCATTGTATGACAAAATTGAAGAAAAAACTACATTTTGAAACTTTTGAAAATTTTGGTCATCTTCTGACCCCTATATCATTTTTGTATTGATCAGACTTTTTGATCGCTTTTTTATTCCTTTTTTCATGAAAAAGTTACCAAAAATACGCTATTTTGGACTTTAGAATTTTTTTGCGTGTACGCCATTGACCGTGCAGCTTAATTAACAATATATTTTTATAGTTTGGACATTGATGCACACAGCGATGCCACATATGTTTATTTTTATTATGGTTACATATTTTTTATATGGAATTTGGGAAAAGGGGGGTGATTTAAACTTTTAAAAAGGAAGGGGTTAATTGTTTTTTTTTTTTAGTTTTAATTCAACAATTTTTTTACACCTTTAGTCCCCATAGGGGACGTTTAGGAGGAATCATTAGATTACTCATACAGATCAATGGGGTTTCATAGAACCACATTGATCTGTGTACTCTGTGCTCGATTGATAAAGCCTGGTCCTGACAGGCTTTATCATTCTCAGAGTCACAGCAGCCACAGGAGGAGAGGTAAGCCCTCTGGCTACCTCAGCAGTGGATTGCTGGACCACCAAGGATGGTTTAAATATCCCTTTAGACAAAGTTGACAGCAGCGATCTAAAGGGTTAATAGCCGGCCGCGGCAATCGCTGCATGTCGGCTATTAACGCAGGTTAAGGCTGCATTCACACCACGTTTTTGCAATAGCTCCCGTATCAGGTTTTTGATTAAAAAAAATGGATTCCTCAAAACCTGACTAAACTGTATCAAAACGGGTGTACAAATTTGAATCCATACACGGTTGAAAACCATATACGGTTTGAAAAAATGATGTCCGGTTTCATCCATTTTTTTAAAAGAAAAAAAGTATACGTTTTTAACTTTTCACTCCATTCTGAATAAAGTTTCACTTGTTTGATTGAAATTCCAAGAAAAAAACTGTGCAAAGTCAAAAACCGTATGGTTAAAAACGTATGGAACCGTATGCAGGTATAGTTCTGTACGGTTCCAATTGACTCCCATGTTTTAAAAAAATCTATACGTTTCAATACGATTTTTCACCCTGACCAAAAACCGTGGTAGGCTACGGTTTTGAGTACGGGAAAAAAACTGACAAAACCGTACAGGATGCAAAACAGACACAACCGGATGCATCCTTTAGCATACGGTTTTCAATGAAGAGTCAATGCATACGGTTTTCAATATGGTTCCATATGGTTTCCAAATTGAGAACGTACACGGGAACTGTATTGCAAAAACGTGGTGTGAACCCAGCCTAAGATTGGTTTGAAGACCAACTCGAAATGTAACTGCTGTACAGCACCCCAGGTAGATATGATTCAGCTGACATGGTACTGGGCTGATGTCCTAGATCTAATAACATATGGATTCTCTGTTACGGTACCGGCAGGCCTAACTGTTCACATCTCAGGTTGCTCTGATTCTCTCTGTGCTGATGAGAACTAAAGCTAATAGTTATAGGCATATTGTATCAGGTTAGGAAGGTTGCACAGAATTGGATCAAGGACAATCCACTACTAGTCAACATTTTATTACAAAGGTTAATTGGGCACTGTAGATAGAACAGGCAGTGCACTCAGTATAGATTTCTGAGGCTGCTGCACATGTGTGTTGATCAAGAAGCATGCACCTTTTGATGAATCCTGCTCACACAGTCCATGCGAAACAGCAGTCTTTGTAAATGTCCTCCCTATTTGTTGGTCTTCTAATCATCTGATATTGTCTCATATACTTTTGTAAGACTCTTTTACCCCTTCTGGGGTTTGTATGTTTTTTACAGAACTTCTCCTGAAGAACTATATTCATATAAGGTGTCTAATTTACATGTACTGTGTGCTGAGTGAGGAAAAAACTTACATTGTTTTATTTTAGGTTGTAAAAGCAAAAAAAAAAAAAAAACTTCAATAAACATTACTTCATTACTTGAGTTCCATGCATGTTTTGGGGTCAAGTTCCACCATTCAGGAATGGCCCCTTCATGTCTCGCTTTTGTTTAAAACACCTTTTTTGCAGAGCCAGGAAGTTGGGAGATAGAGTAGCGGGACATGTACGGCGCTACTTCATCTTTATGCCGAGGTCAGCGTCAGCACAGGGGAGACAGCAGACCATGGAGGACCAGGTGCTGAGGAGCAGTAAGTCTGGCCAGCCCAGCCACTGCTTCTGCCGTCAGTCTCTTCAGGTTCTGTGCTTCACTGTTCCTCCAGTTGAAGGACCAACTGCTTAGTACTATAGACCATAGCAATAGATCTTGACCCTGTACTGAAAGAACAGTTGAGCACAGAAGAATATTTGGCTGTCAGGAGGGCAACTATAGGGATTGCTATCTACAGGGTGGCTTCTACCTACAGGAGGGGAACTATCTAAAGGGTCACTGCTACCTGCAGGGCTGCTCCTACCTACAGGGGGGCATCTATCTACAGGGGGACCGCTATCTACAGGTTGGCTGCTTCCTCCAGGGGGTAACTTTCTATAGGGGAATGCTACCTACAGGATGGCTACTACCTACAGGGGGGTAACTATCTAGAGGAGGACTGCTACCTACAGGAGAGCTACTATTTACAGAGGACTGCTACCTACAGGGGGCAATTATCCACAGGGAGACTGCTACCTACAGAGCAGTTGACATCTGTAGGGCAATCCACAAAGTATTCGGGTCGGCACTGTAGAGATATGGGTGCCAGGGATGAATATATCCAAGGTAAGTATAAAGTAATCCCGGCACTCCAGAGTTCTTTTGCAATAAAGTGTTTATTTATTCAGACAAAGTGTACATCTTAAACGCAGCACGCATTCCGGCCACAACAGCCTTTTTCAACTGCATGGCTACAACATAAACAGGGATGCTTTTTTAAAGCACCCATCACATAAGATAAACGTCATCAAACACATCCCGGTAAACCCAGACCAACCCCCCTGTGACGTAGTCTTTGCATAATACGAAAATCATGTGACTTTTTTCTGAATGAGTTGTAATGGAAGGGGCGGTACTTCAAGTCGGCCGTTGTAACTATGAAAGAAAACAAAACACATCTATAAGTTTTTTGAACAGGTAATCACCATCACTAGAACAGAAAGTTAGAAAGTTCATACTCGCGGTTTAAACCGCGGGGCTCCAATGTGTAAAGTTTATGTATCCAGTACGCCTCTTTACGGGCTAACAATTTCTTTAGATCCCCACCTCTCCGTGGTGGAATGACCTCGTCCACCACCTAGAACTGTAATTGAGAAATATTATGCTTCTTGTTATGAAAATGAAAAGGAATTGGTAATAAAAATCTCTTATTACCAATTCCTTTTCATTTTCATAACAAGAAGCATAACATTTCTCAATTACAGTTCCAGGTGGTGAACGAGGTCATTCCACCACGGAGAGGTGGGGATCTAAAGAAATTGTTAGCCCGTAAAGAGGCGTACTGGATACATAAACTTGACACATTGGAGCCCCGCGGTTTAAACCGCGAGTATGAACTTTCTAACTTACTGTACTAGTGATGGTGATTACCTGTTCAAAAAACTTATACATGTGTTTTGTTTTCTTTCATAGTTACAACAGCTGACTTGAAGTACCGCCCCTTCCATTACAACTCATTCAGAAAAAAGTCATATTATTTTCGCATTATGCAATGACTACGTCACAGGGGGGTTGGTCTGGGTTTACCGGGATGTGTTTTATGACGTTTATCTTATGTGCCGGGTGCTTTAAATAGCATCCCTGTTTATGTTGTAGCCATGCAGTTGAAAAAGGCTGTTGTGGCCGGAACGCGTGCTGCGTTTAAGATGTACACTTTGTCTGAATAAAGAAACACTTTATTGCAAAAGAACTCTGGAGTGCCGTGATATCTACAAGGGGACTGCTGCCTACAGGGAGGCTGCTACCTATAGGGAGGCATCTAAACGGTTCTGCCTACAGGGAGATAACTATCTAGGGAGGTCTACCTACAGGGGGCAGCTATCTTTGGTGGTCTACCTACAGGAGGCACCTATAGACTGGGGGAGACTATGGAGCGCTCTAACTTTCTAATGTGGGGGACCTACTTTCTCTTCCCCAGCCCACTTATCTACCCACTTTACTATGTGGGACACCAAAGGGAGCATTGTGACTGTTTAGGACACATTAAAATAAGAAAAGGAACAGTCGGCGACTCACCAAATCTTCAAGGTTCTTCTTTTATTGCATACTCACATATACAGACAGCACTAGTCGGGGAGGGACACGGTGGGGGGGGGGGGGTACAATAAGACCACAGAAGCTGTTGTTTCACACTGGCTTAGTGCTTCCTCTGGCCTCTGTTTGGTGCTGGAAAAATATGATCCTAAAATAGCAGTTTCTGCAGAGACGAGTCGTAGCTGGAACAAATCATCATGATGGTCTTAGCTAGTTGAAGAAGACAAAGGAAAGTGACCAACTCTGATCAGAAAAGATGTCACCTGTGTGTTACCAGATGTAACTGCACTGTAATCACTTATATGGTCTGTTGTGGTAATTATAGTGGCTGTTGTCGGTCTGTCACCTGTGTCCTCCTAAACTCAGGTGATAGACTAATAACATTATTGCTCTTAATGAGATATTTCCATTATGCATGTTTCTAGGTCCATTTCTAAGTCAGTTTACCCAGCATTTTCCCATTAAATAAGTAATCTTAGTGCTAACAACATGGTCTAAGGCCTAAACTGGTGCCCTACTTCATTATGAATGATAGAGAGACAGAAATAGGGAGCTGGGTTAGCTAGTAAATTGAGCCCCACAGCCGGCCCCCTACCAGCATATTATTAACACAGTGCTGGAGGAAGCTCTTTGCTATGTCAAGACAAGCCTAAACCATATGGGGGGGGGGGGAATTCATCAAGAGTGATGTAAGTGATCGTCTTTTACCCCATTAATTCATGTGGTGGACACTGTGTACCTGCACCAGATTTATTACATGATGTAGGGCAAGTGATAAATCTGGTGCTGATCAAATTTCTTACTTCAGTGCAACACTTTATATGATGATTCCCCTGTGACTTTTTGTGCAACTTTTTATTCCGTGAGAAAAAATGTGCGACTTTTTAAAAATGCTGTTCACAGTCAGTTCTGTAAGCGAAGTCAGGGGTGGTGTAGATTTGTGCCAAAGTTAGCACAGTTGCGACAAAAGATGTGAGAAACTGAAAAGTCGCACATCCTAAATTCCTGACCACTGCAGGATATCAACTGAACTCATGACTTGGTATGTTCTTTTTGAAAAACCTTCTAAAGCAAAAGTTGCAATTAAAAGTCTCAAAACAGCATCTGAGACAAACTGTGAAACAAACGTACATCACAAAACCGGGGTAAAACCAATGATAAATTCCCCCATGGACCCCAGGACTGGCACTGATATGTGAGAACACTGCAACTTTTATGAATACAATCTATTAGTTATTCTCATTAAGGCTCATTTTAAAACAAACTAAACTGGACAACTCCTTTAAACTTTTTATCCTTTCTTTCCATCTGGTTAATTTACTATCTGTAAATAAATCACAGTTATGTTGCTGGCACATACATATTTACAGCTTGCATCATTTTATCTTCCTTAATCTCTAAATCCAATTACGCTCTGCCTGTCTTGTCACTTTTTCAAAGGAGAAAAGCTGCTTGAAAATACTGATTACATGTGATTTTCTTCACCTGCCAAGTCGATATTTTTCTGCCTCAGCCAGGGCATAATGTGGTGCCGAATTAGAATGTTAAATCAATTACAGACAGGTGAGAGAAGATCAGCCTTGAAGTTCTGCGCACACGTCACTCGTGGGAACGTTCTCATGAGTAACAAGCTGTAGGTCCGGAGCTCTCCTGAGGACTGCATTAGATGGTGGGAGAGGTGGTTTAGGTGCTTTAGGTCTAAGGCCATGATACACTTATTTTTTATTTATTTATGCCTATTTTGGCAGTATGCAAAATAGCCATGTTCTTTAAGGAATGAGATGATGCCGTTTCCAAAAGCAACCAATCAGATTTTATTATTCAGCTGCCTTTTTAAAACTTAAAGATTGAGATTTATCAAAACCTGTCCAGGGGAAAGTTGTCCAGTTGCCCATAGCAACCAATCAGATCGCTTCTTTCATTTTTCAGAGGCCTTGTTAAAAATGAAAGAGGCAATCTAATTGGTTGCTATGGGCAACTGGACAACTTTTCCTCTGGACAGGTTTTGATAAATCTCCCCCAAAGTACCAATCTATTGAATACTATCCTCAAAAAGGAGACATTCTTAAAATAATTGTTTGTACTGGCAAAATATATAGTAATTACAATTAGAACAGAGGACTCACCTCTATTAGTTTAAATAGTCATTTAACCAATTTCCCTTTAACCAATTCACTTAAATGATTTTAAACAACTTCCCTTCATTTCATAGCGTATGTGAATTCTAAAGCCTTTTCTGCTAGTGTTTGAGGATTTGTGTCTTTACTAACAGAGAGACCAGGACAGGAAGAGGGGTTGGGGTAGCTACTGTTATGTGTAGGAGTAAGGGAACAAGTCTGGGCTGGGTTACTGCAAGCTGTGAGCCTGGCTGCCTCCTCCAGAAGGTTACTGCTGTGCCTGGAAGGTAAATACAATCCTTTCTATGTAGACAATACTGCATTCAAAATGTAATCATCTCCCACCTTCTATTTAGTCTGCAAGATTTTTGTCATCATCAGCATAAGCAACAGTTCTGTGTTCAGTGTAACCCCTACCTTGCTGTCCTGCTGCTGTTATTTTCCTTTTTTTACATAGCACCTTGCAGACACAGTGCATCAGTAACCCCTTCTTTCCCCACATGCCATATATAGTACTGTACATCATCCCTCAACACAGAGTCAACCTGTGCAGTTCAGTGCACTTTCCATGGCATAGCAGAGAGGAGTAGGTGCTGTCCTGTGGTTGACAAGACAAGGGAAAAGAAGTCAATGTTACAGTGTTGCTGATATACAGGAAGAAGGCCGGGCATGAATTTGTTATATGACACTGCTGATTAGCCTATCACTGGTCAAGACGAGACATCGATGTGGACAGTGATTTGCTGAGCCACAAGAGGATAAGGGTTGGAGGACAGTACAATGATATCAGCGGTACCAGGTGAGCGGTGTAAGGTAAATGAATGTTTATTAGGTTATTAGGTTTTTCACTAGAGTTGTTCTTTAAGATGATATGTATGTGGGCAGTCTAAGGGTGCATTCACACCACGTTTTTGCAATACAGTTCCCGTATACACTTTCAATTTGAAAACCGTATGGAACCGTATTGAAAACCGTATGCATTGACTCTCCATTGAAAACCGTATGCCAAACGATGCATCCGGTTGCATCCGTTTTGCATCTTGTATGGTTTTGTCTTTTTTTTTTCCTGTACCCAAAACCATAGCCTACCACAAAAAAAACTTATTGAAACCATATACAGGATTTTAACATGGGAGTCAATGGGAACCGTAGAGAACCGTATGTGCGAACGGTTCTATCCAGTTTGCACCACATGGTTTTTGACTTTGCACAGTTTTTTTCTTGGAATTTCTATCAAACAAGTGAAATTTTATTTATAATGGAGTGAAAAAGTTAAAACGTATACATTTTTTTTCTTAAAAACGGATGCAACCAGACATAATTTTTCAAACCGTATACAGTTTTTACCGTACACACGTTTTGAACTGTATTTCAAAAAAGTGGTGTGAATAAACACCTAACTGTCCCCCGATGCTTGCTGTTGGGGAAACAAAGACAGGGATAAAGGATTTGAGCATGCCTTATGCTTTGTGATATAAATGGCTTACTGACCTGTCACTCTGCTATAAAAATGTATGCTCAGTCAACAGCTGGAAAAGGTGTAGGGCATCCCAAAATCATAGATGGGTCATAAATGAGATAAAGAGATGCTAAAGGGGCTTTTTCTCCCCTGAGTTCCTCTTTTCGGGGAGGAGGCTTGTTTTCTCTCATGGGTATTGGCAGAATCCATTGAAATGTATCTAATGTGCATGACAAGACAAGACTTTTCTTTCATTGTTTTTTATTGACAACCCAATTAAACAGCAGGAACCCATTACAATCATATGAATGAGCACATGTTGTAATCATATGTTGTAATTCAAAGCTTTAATCCTACAAAGCTAGCCATTTATAGGAACTAACGTAATCTGGGATGGGAAGAAAATATAAAATGTTTTTTTTTAAATAAAAATAAAATAATGCAGACTAGCGGAGTGTAATAAACACACAATAATGGAACTAGAAGTCTCTGTTATTGATTAAAAAGATGTCTGCTGTTGCCATGGTTGCATGCTGTGAATTCTGTCAAGTCGAATCATGGTGCATTGCGGGCACTATGTACAAAGTCAGAGCCTGTTAATGCACGGCTCCTAGACAACTGTGTTGGAAAGCATTTTGTCTAGGCAAAACTATCAAACCTCTCCTAACTTCCTCTAAATTGTTTCTTTAAGATAAAGTGACACTAAAGCTTTGTTTAAATCTTATAACAAAATTACACTGATATGCCAGGATTTTCAAACGTACACTGTTGCTTACCTGCGTCAGTCCTGTTGACATAAATGGACCATGCAGTAATTTTTACGCCACGATGTCCCGTCACTATATAATGTCCGTAAGGAATTACGGGCATATACGGGTGCAAACGGGCAGTTACAAAACCCCATAGGCTGCAATGCGATTTAGTAACGGCCGGTTTTCCCCGATATAGTGACGGAACTTCTGACGGAAGTTCCTAAACGGAAAAATAATATAGTGTGAAAGGAGCCTTATTTTTGATTCTGATACATGCTTGATTTTATTTCTTGTGCAATTGTTGGTGAATTATCCTATCCTGCCCTACTATAAGTCCTGGGAGCATATGAGCATGAGAATCCAATACCTGGACACCAGAAAGTGACTAATATTGCTACAGCTCAGTTCTTCAACTTAGCAATGCCAATATAGAGACAGACATATTTTTGGATGTATGCTTTTTATTTTTGGGGGGACTGAAAAGCATAGTCTACTGTAAAGAATAAGCGCTCTCTCTTATGGCCATTGTCAACCCATGTGAGCATTGCACAGGGTATGAATTGCCCCAATTCTTTTCCTCAGTAATGCCACTTTTCAAGCCCTTATCTAGACAGCTTATATTATATTAAAGCATCCTATGACAAACAGGGATGCAAATATTTATATGAGAACTACACTGACCACAGTGCTCTCTGCTGACACCTCTGTCCATGTAAGGAACTGTCCAGAGCAGGAGAGGTTTGCTATGGGGATTTGCTCCTGCTCTGGACAGTTCCTGACATGGACAGAGGTGTCAGCAGAGAGCACTGTGATCAGACAGAAAAGAAATTCAAAAAGAAAATAACTTCCTCTGTAGTATACAGCAGCTGATAAGTGCTGGAAGGATTAAGATTTTTTAATAGAAGTAATTTACAAATCTGTTTAACTTTCTGGCACATATTATTTAAAAAAAATTGTTTTCCACTAGAGTACCCCTTTAAAGCTTCAATCTGAGGGTTTGAAATGTGTCTGTTTTTTGACTCAAAAACAAAACTGAGCTTTGGTTGGTTGCTATCTCCCTAATGAGCAGTAATATGAGCTCCGCTTTTAACATAAATAGTTTGATTCTCAGGAGACAGGAGGGGAGGGGGTACAGAGCAGAATGCATTCAGAGAGTGTGATGTCACAGCTACAAGTCAGATAGCTCAGCTGATAATGGATGATCTATGCAGTATGGCTAATAACATTATATTAGTAAGTTGCTTTATTATACTTTTTGACACTGTCACAAGACAGCCCCTTTAATTTATACAGTACTTTTCATTAAAATAATAATATTATGCACACTGACTATTATTTTACATTGGTACAACTTTCTTTTATTTTCGCCAATTTCATGATAGCAATGTAATCAAGCTAGCCACCCTTAGTCTGGCCTAAGAACATCCATACCTTCATAGGCAATATAACCTCTTGAGCGGTATTCCCGAGCGTGACTCGGGGTTAATTTTCCCTGCCAGGATCGGTAACCCTGAGTCACGCTCGGGGTAGAATTGCAGAGTTCCCGGCCGGGCTGTACGATATATCGCAAAAGCAATGCGATATAGCGATGCGGCCCCCGGGAAAACATGCGATTATCTGCTCGGGTCGGCTCCCGTTGCGGGGGCCGGCCAGAGCAGGTAAAGAAAAATACTAAAAGTCAGTGTTTCCCTACCAGGGGGCCTCCAGCTGTAGCAAAACTACAACTCTCAGCATGCCCGAACAGCCAAAGGCTGTCCGGGCATGCTGGGAGTAGTAGTTTCACAACAGCTGGAGGCACCCTGTTAGAAAAACACTGAGCTAAATGTAAAAGGAAAAAGTAGTAAAATAAAAAAAAAATTTGCTCACTTAGTCCCGGTCCCTGAAGATGTCGTTCCCCTCCGTGCGCTCTGGTCCCTGCTCTATTCACAATTCATCTTACAGGACCTTTCCCTTTTCAGCCAATCACAGGCCGCAGTGGTGTAAAGCCTGTGATTGGCTGAAGGGGAAAGGACTTGTTCTGAAGCAAATACACTAGGTTTGAAATCTGCCCGGCAATCCTAGTGTATACTGCTGCAGGATAAGGGGGGGATGAATGTGACAAAGGGGGGAATGTGACAGAGGGGGGATGTGACAGGGGGGGGGATGTGACAAGGGGGAGGGGAATGTAACATGAAGGGGGAGAATGTGACGGGGGGATATGACAAGGGGTGGGGGAATGTGACAGGGGAGGGGGAATGTGACATGAAGGGGGGGGATGTGACAAGGGGGGGATGTGACAGGGGGAGGGGAATGTAACATGAAGGGGGAGAATGTGACGGGGGGGATGTGACAAGGGGTGGGGGAATGTGACAGGTGAGGGGGAATGTGACATGAAGGGGGGGGATGTGACAGGGGGGGGATGTGACAGGGGGAGGGGAATGTAACATGAAGGGGAGAATGTGACGGGGGGATGTGACAAGGGGGGGGAATGTGACAGGGGAGGGGGAATGTGACATGGAGGGGGGGATGTGACAGGGGGAGGGGAATGTAACATGAAGGGGGAGAATGTGACGGGGGGGATGTGACAAGGGGTGGGGGAATGTGACAGGGGAGGGGGAATGTGACATGAAGGGGGGGATGTGACAAGGGGGGGATGTGACAGGGGGAGGGGAATGTAACATGAAGGGGGAGAATGTGACGGGGGGGATGTGACAAGGGGTGGGGGAATGTGACAGGTGAGGGGGAATGTGACATGAAGGGGGGGGGATGTGACAGGGGGGGGATGTGACAGGGGGAGGGGAATGTAACATGAAGGGGGAGAATGTGACGGGGGGATGTGACAAGGAGGGGGAATGTGACAGGGGAGGGGGAATGTGACATGGAGGGGGGGATGTGACAGGGGGGGGAATGTAACATGAAGGGGGAGAATGTGAGGGGGGGGGGATGTGACAAGGGGGGGGAATGTGACAGGGGAGGGGGAATGTGACATGAAGGGGGGGGGATGTGACAAGGGGGGGATGTGACAGGAGGAGGGGAATGTAACATGAAGGGGGAGAATGTGACGGGGGGGATGTGACAGGGGGGGGGGAAGTGACAGGGGAGGGGGAATGTGACATGGAGGGGGGGATGTGACAAGGGGGGGATGTGACAGGGGGAGGGGAATGTAACATGAAGGGGGAGAATGTGACGGGGGGGATGTGACAAGGGGGGGGGGAATGTGACAGGGGAGGGGGAATGTGACATGAAGGGGGGGATGTGACAGGGGGAGGGGAATGTAACATGAAGGGGGAGAATGTGACGTGGGGGATGTGACAAGGGGGGGAATGTGACAGGGGAGGGGGAATGTGACATGAAGGGGGGGATGTGACCAGGGGGGGATGTGACAGGGGGAGGGGAATGTAACATGAAGGGGGAGAATGTGACGGGGGGGATGTGACAAGGGGGGGAATGTGACAGGGGAGGGGGAATGTGACATGGAGGGGGGATGTGACAGGGGGAGGGGAATGTAACATGAAGGCGGAGAATGTGACGGGGGGGAAGTGATAAGGGGGGGATGTGACAGGGGAGGGGGAATGTGACATGAAGGGGGGGGATGTGACAAGGGGGGGATGTTACAGGGGGAGGGGAATGTAACATGAAGGGGGAGAATGTGACGGGGGGGGATGTGACAAGGGGGGGGGAGTGACAAGGGAGGGGGAATGTGACATGGAGGGGGGGGGTGTGACAAGGGGGGATGTGACAGGGGAAGGGGAATGTAACATGAAGGGGGAGAATGTGACGGGGGGGATGTGACAAGGGGGGGGAATGTGACAGGGGAGGGGGAATGTGATATGAAGGGGGGGATGTGACAAGGGGGGGATGTGACAGGGGGAGGGGAATGTAACATGAAGGGGGAGAATGTGACGGGGGGGATGTGACAAGGGGGGGAATGTGACAGGGGAGAAGGAATGTGACATGAAGGGGGGGGATGTAACATGAAGGGGGAGAATGTGAGGGGGGGGATGTGACAAGGGGGGGGGGATGTGACAGGGGAAAATAACATTGATGTCTAAACCTTACAACAAAAGTAAGTACACCCCTAAATGGAAATGTCCAAATAGGGCCCAATTAACCATTTTCCCTCCCGATGTCATGTGATTTGTTAGTGTTACAAGGACTCAAGTAAGAATGGAGAGGTGTCCTAAATTTGGTGTTACAGCTCTCACACTCTTTAATATTGGTCACTGGAAGTTCAACATGACACCTCAAGAACTCTAAAGATCTGAAAAGAAGAATTATTGCTCTACATAAAGACTCTAAAACTAAGCTGCAGCATGGTGGGTAAGACCATATAGAGGTTTTACAGGACAGGTTCCACTCAGAATAGGCCTCACCATAGCTGAGCAAAGAAGGTGAGTGCATGTGCTCAGTGTCATATCCAGAGGTTGTCTTTGGGAAATAGCCTTATAAGTGCCAGTATTGATGAGGTGGGGGGACAGCCTGTTAGTGCTCAGACCATACGTCGCACACTGCATCAAATTGGTCTGCGTGACTGTTGTCCCAGAAGGAAGCCTCTTCTAAAGATGAAGCACAAGAAAGCCCACATTTTGCTGAGGACAAGCAGACTAAGGACATGGGTTACTAGAGCCATGGCTTAAACTCATTTGGTTCAGACATGTCAAGCATGTGAGGAGTACAAAGACAAATGTATTTTGTCTACAGTCAAGCATGGTGGTGGGAGTGTTATGGTCTGGGTCTGCATGAGTGCCTGCTGCTGGTACTGGGGAGCACAGAAATAAGGCCACTTACTGGTTACTGATACAAGGGCAGGCTAGGCTCCTATTCCCATTATGATGCCCATCAGTCACAATGCTATATAAGGGAAGGTCACACAGGTGCAAAATACTGATACTCACACGCCTCCTATTCATGAGGTAATGCATTATACAGGGTGCCAGTAACATGATAACGTATAGTGCACCATGCTGGCTTACAACCTATTAGTGACACCCATAGTATTTAATAAGGTGGCCTGCCCAGCATCTTTTATGTGCACCCCACAAACGCACCAACACCAGGGGCTCTTTCAGCTTCACAAGGCTAGACCACATGACAATATAAATAAATATATATATATATAGATATATATATATATATATATACACACACTTATATAATAAACATAAGGTATTAGTTGATATTTTAGCCAAAATACACAAGCTCACAACCCCCGTCAAGGGTCCTCAGTCTCTTGTGAGTCCCTATACTAACATTATAAAAAAAATAAGCACTTAAAAAAAATGGGACTGGGGAGCTGTCACATAAAAATATATAATAAAATATTTACAAAAATTGTGTGAGATACTGTAAATGAATAATACAAACAAATATGGATAAGAAACTTTGTAATATATCTGAACCTCTTAACGGAGATGTCCGGCGCAGACTTTTTCTATTTCGTCTTGCCCGGGCTGCAAAAAAAGACAAAACAAACTTTCACTTACCTCCATATGTTGCCCCGGAGCTCCGCAACAGCTGATCGGTCGGCCAGGCTGTCTGCTTCCTACTTCCTTTAGCCAGGTACGTCACACGGCGCTTCAGCCTATCAGCGGCCGCAGCGATGTCGCGCCGTGTGACGTACCGAGCTAAAGGAAGTAGGAAGTGAACAGCCCGGCCGAACGATCAGCTGTTGCGGAGCTCCGGGGCAACATATGGAGGTAAGTGAGAGTTTGTTTTGCCTTTTTTTGCAGCCCGGGCAGGACGGAATAGAAAAAGTCTGCACTGGACACCTCCTTTAACCCCTTAAGAACCAAGGACGTACCGGTACGTCCTTGGTCCTGCTCTCCTGATATAACGTGGGGTTACACGGTAACCCCGCAACATATCACGGCGGGTCCGGCGTCATAGTGAAGCCGGGACCCGCCTCTAATAGCACGCAGCACCGATCGCGGCGCCGCGCGCTATTAACCCTTTAGCCGCGCGCTCAGAGCTGAGCCGCACGGCTAAAAGTGAAAGCGAAAGTTGCCGGTTAACTCAGTGGGCTGTTCGGGATAGCCGCGGCGAAATCGCGGCATCCCGAATAGCTTACAGGACAGCGGGAGGGCCCCTACCTGCCTCCTCGCTGTCCGATCGCCGAATGACTGCTCAGTGCCTGAGATCCAGGCATGAGCAGTCATGCGGCAGAATCGTCGATCACTGGTTTCCTATGAGAAACCAGTGATCAATGATGAAGATCAGTGTGTGCAGTGTTATAGGTCCCTATGGGAGCTATAACACTGCAAAAAAAAGTGGGAAAAAAAAGTGAATAAAGATCATTCAACTCCTCCCCTATTAAAAGCTTGAATCACCCCCCATTTCCCATAAAAAAACACAGTGTAAATAAAAATAAAAATAAACATATATGGTATCACCGCGTGCGGAAATGTCCGAATTATAAAAATATATCATTAATTAAACCGCTCGGTCAATGGCGTGCGCGCAAAAAAATTCCAAAGTCCAAAATAGTGCATTTTTGGTAACTTTTTATATAATTTAAAAATTAATAAAAAGCGATCAATAAGTCTTATCAATGCAACCGTTAAAATGGTACCATTAAAAACTTCAGATCACGGCGCAAAAAATGAGCCCTCATACCGCCCCATACACGGAAAAATAAAAAAGTTATAGGGGTCAGAAAATGACAATTTTAAACGTATTAATTTTCCTGCATGTAGTTATGATTTTTTCCAGAAGTCCGACAAAATCAAACCTATATAAGTAGGGTATCATTTTAATCGTATGGACCTACAGAATAAAGATAAGGTGTCATTTTTACCGAAAAATTTACAACGTAGAAACGGAAGCCCCCAAAAGTTACAAAACTGCGTTTTTTTTTCAATTTTTCGCACAATGATTTTTTTTCCGTTTCACCGTAGATTTTTGGGCAAAATGACTGACGTCATTACAAAGAATGGTGGCGCAAAAAATAAGAATTAGTGGCGCAAAAAATAAGCCATCATATGGATTTTTAGGTGCAAAATTTAAAGAGTTATGATTTTTTAAGGGCAAGGAGCAAAAAACGAAAATGCAAAAGCGGAAAACCCCCCGGTCCTTAAGGGGTTAAAGGGTAGCTCCCACCATCACTTTTTTTCTTTTTTCTGTCCCTGCCTATTACCCATCTATCCCTAACCCCCTCCCTGCCTTAATTTTTTTTTTTTTTTTACGTATTAAAAATGCCTTTTTGTCTGCCTGGTAGTGTGCTCACTACCAGGTAGACTTCCCCAGCAGGCACCACGTCACTGATGCCTGCTGGGGCCAACACTTCCGCCCGTAGTTCACCTATACAGGGCGCCTCCAGCTGTTTCCCCACTGCAACTCCCAGCTTGCCCTGACATCTATTGGCTGTCAGGGCATGCTGGGAGTTGTAGTGGGAAAACAACTGGAGGCACCCTTTATAGGTGAATACCGGATCTGTGATGGCCGCACATACCGCTCCCCGCCGCGCAGCCCGCAACCCCCCCGGCCCCGTCGCGCCGCTCAACTCAATCCCCCTCCCCCTTAATTCACCCATTCAGAGTACCCCCTCCCCGCCGCACAGCCCGTAACCCCCCCCCCCCGCACCCGCCGCTCCGCTCAACCCACTCCCCCTCCCCACCCCCCTTACTTCACCTATTCAGTGTCCCTCCAGCTGTTTCCCCACTACAACTCCCAGCTTGCCCTGACATCTATTGGCTGTCAGGACATGCTGGGAGTTGTAGTGGGGAAACTGGAGGCATACTGTATAGGTGAACACGCAACCCCCCCCCCCCCCCCCGCCATAATACTTTAACTTGTCCCCCTCCCCCTTAATTCACCCATTCAGAGTACCCCCTCCCCGCCGCGCAGCCCGTAACCCCCCCCCCCCGCACCCGCCGCTCCGCTCAACCCACTCCCCCTCCCCACCCCCCTTACTTCACCTATTCAGTGTCCCTCCAGCTGTTTCCCCACTACAACTCCCAGCTTGCCCTGACATCTATTGGCTGTCAGGACATTATGGGAGTTTTAGGGGGAAACTGGAGGCATACTGTATAGGTGAACACGCAACCCCCCCCCCCCCCCCCCCCCCCCCCGCCATAATACTTTAACTTGTCCCCAGGAGCCTGCGCGCATCCACTTCCTTCAGAGCGCTTGCTCCCGCCTGTCTGATTGACAGGCGGGAGCGAGCACTGCAGTGACTGAATTTCGACTCATTGCCAGGCTTAAATGAGTCGAAATTCAGTAGTGACGTCACTGCCGAATGCATTCGGCCACTAGGAGGGCGACCCCCTAGTGGCCGAATTTAAAAGTGATTTTAAACTGGTTTAAAATCACTTTTTTAATTAAAGGATATTAGAGATATGTTGTAGTACTTAAGTACTACAACATATCAATTTTTAGATTTCATGACAGTGCCCATTTAAGGTCGAAGCCCATTTTGAGCTTAAAAGGGTACTCCAGTGAAAAACATTTCACAAATACTTATCAGCTGCTGTGGGCTCCAGAGAAAATGTCTTTTATTTTTAAATTTATTTTCTGTCTGACCACAGTGCTCTCTGATGACACCTCTGTCCATGTCAGGAACTGTCCAGAGCAGGAGCAAATCCCCATAGCAAACCTCTCCTGCTCTTGGCTGTTCCTGAGACAGACAGAGGTGTCAGCAGAGAGCTGTAGTATACAGCAGCTGATAAGTACTGGAAGGATTAAGATTTTTAAATAGAAGAAATTTACAAATCTGTTTAACTTTCTGGCACCAGTTGATTTTAGTGACAAGGCGATATTTTTAGTTTTTGCATTTTTGTTTTTCCTCCTACACTTCTAAAAATCATAAAACTTTCAATGTTGCACCTACAGACCCATATAAGGGTTGTTTTTTGAAACACCAATCGTACTTTGTAAATACATCACTTATAGAACAAAATCTGCAGCAAAACAAAAAAACTTATTAGTGGGGTGAAATAAAGAAAAACACAATTTTGTATGTTTTGGGGACCTCTGTTTCTAGGCAATGCACTTTTGGGTAAAAATTATACATTATCTTCATTTTGTAGGTCCCTACATTTAAATGGATACCCAATTTATGTAGGTTATGTACTTTAAAAAAAATCCTAACTACATGCAACAAAATTAGTATGTTTAAAATTGTCATCTTATGACCCCTATTTTTTTTTTCTGCATATGGGGCTACATGAGGGCTCATTTTTTTTGCGCCGTGATCTCTATTTTTTTATCGGTACCATTTTTATTTTGATGGGACTTTAGATCGCTTTTTATACATTTTTATGGTATATGAAGTGACCATACCCACATGTGACCCCACCCTTCAGAGAAAAATGCTTCTTATCCCCCTACCTTTGCCCTTTAACTCTGCTGAAGATCAGCTCACTGAAGTATAAGGTTACATCCTGTCTACAGTAGTCTATGGAGAAGGGGAACTTCCCTTACGTCCTAACCAGCAGCACAAGTGGGGTGTTCTGCCCCTGTGAAGCTGGCAGGACGGTGGAATTTTTAATTCCGCCCAAGTAATTAAAGACTTAATTAGACCCCCATATAAGGCCTCCTCCCTTAGGCCACATTGCTTTTTTTCTGTCCTGTGCAGGACAGCAGGACGGTGCAGGCTCTGGTTTTTTAGCAGAGCCTGCATGGAGTTTTTCCCTTCCCCCTCTTTTATGTGGAGAAGGGTTTGTTTTTTTCTAGCAGGGTTGCAGCTTGCTGCCCCTTCTTTTCTGTCAGACTGGGCGGCGTTGTTTGGCGCTGCCCCAGCTGAGTTTTTTCAGACTCTGTATCTATGACCCGGGACTTCGGTACGGGTTCGTAGATACAGTTTATTTTCTTTGTTCAGGCGGCGCTGAGCGCCGCCCTCTATGGTTCAGGGATCCTCCGATCCCTCTGCTACTCGGGCATTCCGCCCTTACCTTTCCGGCAGCGCCGCTGTCTCGCTCCGGTCCTCTGCTGTGTGCGGAGCGGAAGTGCGTCATCTGACGACTTCCGGTCCGGCATCGGAGCCTTCTGGCGCAATGAGCGCTAGTTTTAACTATTATTTATACTTAATATATTAGTTACTTGCCCCTTCCAAGGTAAGGAAGGGGCTCAGAGCAAAAATGTTTTATTTCAGATCGTTTTTTTAGATTTCGATCTGGTTGGTGCTCTGACTTCCTGGAGGGGCGGGGCTTATTTAAAATTGCTGCCCTCTCCCCTATTTAAGGCAGTACTGGCCTTCATTTGGCCTCTTGCTGCCTTGCTAGCTTGACTACACTTGTGTGGTTCCTGCTATTCTTGGGTTTTGTAAAGAGCTTGTCTATTTTTCAATAGGTACTCTTTTTCCATTTGCGCTGCAATGGTAACAGTTCTGGTGTCTTTCTAACCTATTGTTTTAATTCCAGAACTATGACCACTCCTCCGTCGAGTGATACACATGCTGGTAGTCGCAAGTCTGCTTCAAAGAAGCGCCATCTAACTTGCGCTGACTGTGGTACTCCACTGCCTGATTCCTATGAATATAACAGGTGTCCTGGATGTCGTCCACCCGCTAATCCAGCTGAACCTACAGTCCAGGACATGTTCATCTGGACGAAAGAATTCATGGGAAATTCTATCAACGAGATCAAGAATTCCTTTGCCCCTAAGAGGCCTAGGACCGAGTCTGGTCCTCCATCTGTCCCGTGGGCGATCTGTCGGAACAGTCAGTAGAGGAAGTGATCTCTCCGCCTCTTTTTCCTGTGGAAAAGAGGCAGAGATTGCTTAGATCCATCCGATCAAGGGATCAGGATGTTGATCAAGGGGAAGCCTCTACATCCACCTCTAGAGGACCTCTGGTTTTCAAAGTGGATGATACACTTAGGAAACTGATGAAAGCCGAGTGGAAGCACCCAGACAAGCCTGCTGTTGTTACCCGGAGGTTCAAGCTGATGTTTCCTCTATCAGAAGCTGAGTCGGAATCCTGGATGCCACCGCCAAAAGTGGATATGGCTGTTAACAAGCTGTCCAAGAGGGTTCTAGTTCCTGCAGATGATGGCAGTAACCTCCAGGACCCCCTTGACAGGAAGGTGGACTCCCTTCTAAGACGCAACTATTCGGCGGCCTCAGCATCTGCCTCGGTGGCTGTCGCTTCAAGTGATGTTGCGGACTTTGTCAAAGAACGCGTACAACGCATTCAGTCTGAGATTGAAAGTAATGTTGCTAGGGAGGATATTCTGGACAGCTTCAAAACGCTACTCCTTGGGGTAGACTTCTTATGCGAATCATCCCAACAGCACCTCAAACTTGCTGCCAAGTCCATGTCGCTCTCATCCGCAAGCAGGCGCCCCCTGTGGTTGCGTCCCTGAGTAGCTGATAATACCTCAAAGTTCAACCTCTGTGGGATGCCCTTTGAGCCTAATTGGCTCTTTGGGTCTGAGTTAGACCGAATCATGGAGGGTTTTGCGGATAAAAAAAGGTAAATGCCTACCTGTACAGTCCTTTCGGGGCAAGGGTAGATCCAAGGGGGGGAAGTTCCAGGGCCCTTCCAGATCCCAGAGACGCCAGTCTACTCAAAAGCGTGGTGGAGGACGCGGCCGCAGTAAAGACCGTAAAGCCGAGCTATGACTCTCCTCTAAGGTCCCCCAACGTTTCCCCTCTTCCTTCCCCTCGGGAAGTTCAGGTAGAGAAGCTATCTACCAATCCCCCTCCGGTCGGAGGACGTTTAAGTTTGTTTCTGTCAACCTGGATGCAAGAAATCCAGGATCCTTGGGTTCTGGATGTCATTCAGTCGGGGTACAAAATAGATTTAATTTCCCCTCCTCCAAGGAAATTTGTTTTAACAAAGCTACTTCCTCAGCCAAAACAGGCTATTCTAGAGGACTCTGTCCTACAGTACGTGGGGAAACATGCACAGGAAGAAGTTCCCCCCGACCAAAGAGGGTCAGGGGTGTATTCCCCAATATTTCTGGTGCCGAAACCATCGGGCGACTGGCGTATGATCATAGATCTTCGATTTTTGAACCGTTTCATAAGGAAAAGGCGGTTCAGGATGGAAACCATTCGCTCAGTAGTCAGTATCCTGGACCCTCAAGATCTCATGGTTACCATCGACTTGAAGGATGCTTACCTGCATGTTCCTATTTTTCCTGCTCACAGGAAATATTTGAGGGTTGCTGTCACCATAAACGGTATGGTAAAGCATTTCCAGTTCGCTGTTCTGCCTTTCGGCATCACTTCAGCCCCCCACACCTTTACAAAGGTGGTGGCTCCAGTGGCCTCTGCTCTAAGACTAAAAGGTCTAGAGATCATTCCTTATCTAGACGACTGGCTTCTAAAAGCCGCTACTCTAGACGTTCTACAGTCTCATCTTCATCTGGCTCTAGATTTTCTCCAGCGCTTGGGCTGGCTTATAAATTGGGAGAAATCAGAAATCAACCCGTCCACCTCAAGGAAGTTTCTGGGGTTTGTCCTGAACTCCTCTCAGATGACTCTATCCCTCACTCCAGAAAGGAAAGATCGAGTCATAAGAGCCGCCGAGTTTTTGATGGTCCCTCGCAAGGTTCCCATCAGAACTCTAATGAAGATGTTGGGTCATATGTCAGCGTCTGCAGAGGCAGTCCCCTGGGCCCTATGGCACCTCCGGCCTCTCCAAGATCAAGTCTTGAAGGTCTGGAATCGCAACCCCAGTGGGTTGGACAAAAAGTGCAACCTGTCGACCGAGGTCCGTGCATCTCTCAGATGGTGGACGAATCTGACAGATGGGAAGTCCTTGATTCAACCTCAGTGGATCACTTTAACCACGGACGCCTCCCTTCTGGGCTGGGGAGCCCATCTGGACGAGAATCCAGTACAGGGTACTTGGAACCCTCAGGAGAGACTTTTCTCCTCCAACATGAGAGAACTGAGAGCAGTTCGTCTAGCTCTTCTCCATTTCGCACCCCTTATTCTAGGGAAAGCGATAAGAGTTCGGTCAGACAACACCACTGTGGTGGCTTACATCAACAGACAGGGTGGCACAAAGTCCCAAGTGCTCCTCAAGGAGACCGGACTAATTCTTTCTTGGGCAGAGCTCAATCTAACCCACCTTTCTGCAGTCCACATCAAGGGGGATCTCAACATAGTGGCAGATCGTCTAAGTCGCGGGCTTCCGGTCCAAGGGGAATGGTCCCTGAACGAAGACATCTTCAAGAAGATAACCCTAAGGTGGGGTATGCCAACTCGTCTGAACGCCAAGGTGAACAAGTTTTGCTCTCTTTACAAAGAGGACAATCCAGTGGCGATAGACGCTCTGTCCATTCCATGGAGGTTCAGGCTGGCCTACATATTCCCTCCACTTTCCATGATACCAAGGGTATTGATGAAAGTCAGGCAAGACCAGACCTCAGTGATTGCCATCATACCATTCTGGCCCAAGAGGTCCTGGTTCACCCAACTCATGAGGATGAGTCAGGGGTGTTATTGGAGGCTTCCCCACGTGCAGAACCTTGTGTCTCACAACACAGGCTCCTGCCTAGATCTGAGGAGACTCAATCTGACAGCCTGGAGATTGACAGGACCCTACTAAGTAGTGGGCTTCCTGCGGAGGTCTTGAGAACTATTGCACACTCTAGAGCAGAGTCTACAAACAAAGTCTATTCTAGGATAAAGAAGATTTTCCTTCGATGGTGTGCTACGAAAGAGGTAGTAACCTCAGATCCTCCTCTTTCTGCAATTTTACGTTTCCTTCAGGATGGCCTTGACAAGGGTCTTAGCCCATCCACTTTGAGGGTTCAAGTTTCAGCGCTCTCTGCCTTTTTAGGCAGATCTTTATCACAAGAATCCCTGGTTAGAAGATTCCTCAAAGGGGCTGAAAGACTTAAACCTACAGTTCTCAGACCCATTCCCAAATGGGATTTGACTATTGTTCTTAAGGGGTTATGCTCACACCCCTTTGAACCTCTGGAAGAAGTCGACTTTAGGTATTTGTCCCTTAAAGTCACCTTCTTATTGGCCATAACCTCAGCCAAAAGGATTGGCGAGCTTCAGGCCCTTTCGGCTTTCGAGCCTTATACGCTTTTTCTCCAGGATAGAGTCCTGTTGAGATTTTTGCCCACCTTTGTTCCTAAGGTCCCGACGTTCTCCAACATCAATCAAGCTATATCCCTTCCAGTTCTGTGTCCTAATCCATCCTCTCCCGAGGAAGCTGCTGACCATACTCTGGACATTTCAAGAATCCTCAGAATTTACATCTCAAGAACTGGAGAATTTAGAAGATCGGAGCACCTTCTTGTTTCCTTTTCTGGGAAGAACACAGGTCTTAAAGCCTCTAAACCCTCTCTGAGTAGATGGATTAAAGAGGCAATCCGGGAGGCTTTTGTAGCCCAGGAGTTAGCTCCTCCTGCCTTTGTCACTGCCCATTCCACTAGGGCAGTCTCTACTTCTTTTGCAGAAAGAAAAGCTGTTCCTCTAGAACAAGTCTGCGCTGCTGCCTCCTGGAGCACGCATAATACATTTATTAGTCATTACAGGGTTAATGCCAAACGTTCGGAACAGTTGGCCTTCGGGCAATCAATCCTAAGTGCCACTCTGCAGTAGTCCTTCCCTATTTGTGTTGTTACTTGCTAAGTCCCCACTTGTGCTGCTGGTTAGGATGTAAGGGAAGCGTTAATTTTTAACGTAAATTTGTTTTCCCTTAGTCCTAACAGCAGCACACAAATTTTCCCGCCCAAATTGTTTTGTTTTACTTGTTATTAAGCAATGTGGCCTAAGGGAGGAGGCCTTATATGGGGGTCTAATTAAGTCTTTAATTACTTGGGCGGAATTAAAAATTCCACCGTCCTGCCAGCTTCACAGGGGCAGAACACCCCACTTGTGCTGCTGTTAGGACTAAGGGAAAACAAATTTACGTTAAAAATTAACGCATATACAAGTTATCTATGTCCAGAAATAGTGCTGTTGCTCATGTCCCTTCACACAACAGTTGATCCTGGAAAGTTACCTAGAAGAACTGGTACACTTTAAGCTTTATTTACAAATAAGATGTGAATTCCTTTAAATAATACCAATATTAAAGTATGGCAGGCTGCTAAGAGACAGATACAAGTACCAATACAACTGAAAAGGAGTGCAGCCCTAGTGCATTATCACAGGTGACAAGTAGAAAAGGAAACTGGAGATCAGTTCGCTCACCAAAGTTGGTTATGCTCAGAGCCTAACATCTAAGACAGCATGTCACTTGAGCGGGTCAGCAGCCTTGGAGTACCCAATCCTCTCAGGAAGTCGACAAACGGCAGTAGATTCAGTGATAAGTAAAAATTCTCCAATGCAGGCTCTTCTCCCATAAAGAGGTATTCTTTATTTCTTCGTCATACACATAAAAAGAGGGATGGCAGCACTTCCAGCGCGTTTCTAGCTCGGACAGAGCTCTTTCTCAAGAGGTGCATAGTTTAACATGACATAGTCTCACTATATATAGGCATGCAGTTAAATTACCGGGCTGTGGATTTGCCCGGGAAACCAGTGTACCCAGCTCCTGGCTTCACTAGTGGGAGTCACTATATGGCATCTGAATACTTCCTGTGATGTACTACAGTATACATAATAGTTGTGAAATACTTAAAATGGTTCCAATAAAATTGCAATAACAGTATACAATTCATAAAAGTACATAATGAAGGTAAAACAATTGATAAATAAAATTAACTTATGGATATATCTTATGTGATAGGGGGTTTGAAATGAAGTATGATTAAGTTCTCCATGATCGCTGCGTATCGTCCAGTGGCAGCGATGTCGAAAACTAGAATAAGAAATTAGGCTGTAGTTATGTTGAGTTAATATTCCTTTTCGGGGCATCCTCTGATATGACAGTACTTGCAGTAGTGGCGGACCGAATGCCGGCAGTTATGCCGGGGCTGTAGTTGCGCGTCTTGTCATTACTGTTACTAGTGAAGCCAGGAGCTGGGTGCACTGGATTCCCAGACAAATCCACAGCCCAGTAATTTAACTGCATTCCTATATATAGAGTGTCATGTTAAACTATGCACGTCTTGATAAAGAACTCTGTCCGAGCTGGAAACGCGTTGAAAGTGCTACTACCCCTCTTTTTATGTGTATGACAAAGAAATAAAGAATACCTCTTTATGGGAGAAGCGCCTGCATTGGAGAATTTTTTTTTATCACTGAAGATACAAGTACCATGTATTCAATCTGTGGTAGGCATACATGCCTTGTCTCTAGAGGCTACTAGCTATGTGCTCATGCTATGCTTTCAATAGGTAGCCCAATGTATGATCATAGCCTTGAGTAATGGGTTGTTGGCTCAGCATCATTGACATTGGTCTATAACAAAGTGATATAAAAAGACAATTCCTATGGTAATTTAAGTAGAGGGAATCGATAATTAAAAACTTTATCCTGGGGGTTCATAAGCTGTTTTAAGGGGTCCACACTACAGAAAAATAAGAGCCTAGGGCATAGAGTGATGGTTAGGAACACCAATACAGCCAGAAACTAAAAGACATAGGGGAGATTTATCAAAACCTGCGCAGAGGAAAAGTTGCTCAGTTGCCCATAGCAACCAATCAGATCGCTTCTTTCATTTTTGTAAAGGCCTTTTCAAAATAAAAGAAGCAATCTGATTGGTTGCTATGGGCAACTGTTCAACTTTTTTTTCTACACAGGTGTTGATAAATCTCCCCCATAGCATTCCATACTGAGAAGCTTCCCAAAGTGAACTTATTCCCCTTGGTAGGTGTCAGCTACGTGAATGGATTAACAAGGAACATAATCACCTGGATGTGCTAATACATCGGATAATGAACTATACTGATTTTCACATTTATGGCTATTGTTCATTTCTTCCTATGTCAAGTGTGTGGAATTGAAAAACAGATTTCAAATAGAGCGGATTGAGCTCAAGCCTCCTAGGACAAAAGAGTAAGTAAATGAGAATACTACTGAGCGCTAATGAAGGCGACTTCTTATACCGTGCCCCTGCTGACCTGAATTAGCACCGCTACTGTCTTAACACTACAGGGACAGCCTGTTCCATATTCAGGTCACGCTGCAAACAACTATTAGATCGTAACACTATAGATTATTATACAGTAGGATATGTCTGATGGAATGGAGCCATTGACTTAACACGTGGGGATAGGGAGAGGTGAAGCATCGAATGTGTAGATGAGTAATGGAGAAAACATCTGCTGCCTCATTAGTGGATGATAGAACGGATCTTTAATGCCTCCAAGTGTTTTTATGGATATTACTGCAGATTGTCAACCCAATTCTCAACAGAAGGAAACCAAATGTCTGTGTTATCCCGATAAAACAAATGAATTCTCCAACTCTGCAGCAAACTGCGGATAGACAAGGATTAGTTATATAATAGTGGCAGCTTCTATCTGTGATCTGTGGTTTCATGCACAGGAAATGCAGACTATTCAAAGCAGCAGTGACAAAGCTCATATAAGGAGTCTCGTGCAGCCCCTAGATCTATCACAGTCATTTTTATTTATAAAATACAGTATTTCTTGTAAAGGTGACCTGGGCGTTCACAACATCATCATATCTCATTCCAGTCCCTAGTATAGAGGATGTGTCTAATTGGGGGGGGGGGGGGTCCTGACCTCTGGGACCACATGTGATCTCTAGGACCTGGACATGACTCTCCTCATTGGGACGACACGCTCTATTCATTGTCTATAGATGCGCTGGATTTCTTTTAGCAGGGGAAAGCTGAGCTAGTCGGTCTGCTGCACGCCTAACACCTACAGAGCCAAACTGCATTGCATTTAATGAGGTCCATAGGGTTTCTGTTATGGTGTCCATTCATTCATTTCACATTTCATTCATTTTGATCTTGATGCAGTTTCTTTTTTTTTATGGTTGTCTGGTTGTTTTCATATATTCTGCACTGGAGGCCTCAAACAGAGCCTTTGATGCAGTTGTGAAACTTGCCAACTTTCTCACATCAGCTGATGTAAAAATTAGGGATCGACCGATTATCGGTATGGCCGATATTATCGGCCGATAATCACAATTTTGGGCATTATCGGTATCGGCAATTACCTTGCCGATAAGCCGATAATGCCCCGAAACCTGGACCGCCCTCACCTCACCGTGACCGCCACCCCCCGACCCGCCGCACCGCACCCCCGACCCACCGCACCGCGTCGCACCCCCCACCGTGATGCTGGGCGGTATACCGGTATGGATTTTTGCCCATACCGCAATACCGTTCGGGCCCATCCCCCACCCTCCGAGTCAATAAAAAAAATTAAAGTTACCCGTAATGGGGGTGGTCCGGGCCATCCTTTCTTCCTGTAGTGTCCGGCGCGATTCCGGGTGGAGGGTGAACCGGTCCGGGCTGTCCTTCTTCTCCGGTGGTCATCTTCTCCACTCCGGGCAGGCTCCGGCCTAGTGCACCGCATAGACGCCGCTACGCCGTGACGTCAGGTGCGTTGCTGCGCACGGGCGTCACTGCGCAGCGGCGTCTATGCAGCGTACTAGGCCGGAGCCTGCCGGCGGCATTCCAGGTGGAGGGTGAACTGGACCGGGCTGTCCTTCTTCTCCGGGGGTCCTCTTCTCCACTCCGGGCAGGCTCTGGCCTAGTACGCTGCATAGACGCCGCTACGCCGTGACGTCAGGTGCGTCGCTGCGCACGGGCGTCACTGCGCAGCGGCGTCTATGCAGAGTACTAGGCCGGAGCCTGCCCGGAGTGGAGAAGATGACCGCCGGAGAAGAAGGACAGCCCGGACCGTTGCACCCTCCACCCGGAATGGCGTCGGACACTACAGGAAGGAAGAATGGATGGCCCGGACCACCCTGACAGGTAGGGGAGAGAAGCGGGTGGCGGCGGCGGCCTATGGCCCCGCAAAAGCCACTGCAGATCATTGATTTAAAGCGCCCGCTTTAAATCAATGATCTGCAGCGGTATCGCAGGGGGTTAAATAGCCGATAACTTATTTTATCGGCTATCGGCCCTAACCTGCACCGATTATCGGTATCGGCCCTAAAAAAACGATATCGGTCGATCCCTAGTAAAAATGTAAATTTTTTTCCCAAATACTCTTACACAGATATGTGCCTTTGTTCAATCAACCTTGCAATAACATGCCTTCACTTGGCATCAGTTATAGAAATGTGCAAATGTCTTTTTGGTCACTGTCATTGTGCACTGACTTCCTCCGCCGCTGGAAAGCACTATGCAGGAAAGGGTCAAGCAGATACATAGCCTCCTTGACTTGTGACACTTGGACATCAGTCGTACTACGTGTCAGAAAGCTGTAAGTTTGTAGACTTACAGCGAGGGCGTGCAAGTGAGTAGAAAGATAAATATCACTTTCTGCATTTAAAACTGAACCACAAATGGTCTCACCGGTGCAAATCCTCAAAATTTTTGAGGTTTGGAGAATATCTTCCTAATAATAAAGTAGTAATATTTTGATGATCTATGAAAATCTACCTTCAGTAAATTTCCTTAGTGTAACTAACAATGAGTTACAGCAATCTCCCCAAGTTTTGCTTTAATATGCACGTCTTGTGATGGTGCATTCTACCCCCCAAGTGTATATTTGTTTTTACTAAGCAAACTCTAATGTATGTAAATTTATTCAAAGTACCCCTGGATAGGGAATTCTACCACACCACACACATCGAAACTGAGAGTGTTTGAAAATGAATCTGCTGATGTACAAAATCTGAAAACACCTTATTTGTAGGTGAAGCTTCGAGTGATTTCCTTTGCTCTTTCCTGTCAATGTTTCTCCTTCAAATGAAGAGAAAACATTATAAATAAATGCATTCTGCATCGGCTCTGTTTTCCAACCACAGTGGGATGTGAAGCCTTTTAGCCAAGGTATATAATTATCCATATATCTGATGGGCAAATAGTAAAGAAATGTTTGCAGAAAACAGAACAATATACTGTAATAATGAACTGATATAGTACTCTGTATAGAGCTCGCTGTAATGTAGATGTATATTAAATGAGATATATCATGTAAAAAACGTATCCCCTATCCAAAGAATAGCGGATAAGTTTTAGATTGCGGGGGTTCGACCGCTGGAATCCCCCGCAATCTCCTGCATGGGCCCCTGCTTTCCCTGGTAACGGGGTGTGCTGACCCCCCCCCACGAGGAGTTGGCCGACATGCTCACTCCGTATATCAATCTATCTCTGGCTTTCCCATAGAGATTTATGGAGGGGGCGTCAGCCGCCACTTTGTGTGGGAGGTCGTGATGCTTCGTTCCCAGGCGGAGCAGGGGGCCCTTACAGGAGATTGCAGGGGGACCCAATGGTCAGACCCCCCACGATATAAAACTTATCCCATATCTTACAAATTAAACAACAAGGCCATTCGGATTTTTGCTGTATTTTTCACAGAGCAACTTTTAACCTGTTAACGACCAAGGATGTGTATACACGTTAACAGTGTATGGCATTGGCTCCTGACTCGAGCCCGCACCATACCGGGCGGCCCCCAGCTTATTCCTGTAGCTGAAGGCTATTAACCCTTTAGATTGCCACTGTGAAAGCTGACAGCGGCATCTAAAGGGACCTTTAAACAGTCTCTTGTGGTCCTGTGGGGTGGATCGCCCCTCCGCAGTGTGATCGTGGGGGGGGAGGGGGCGATCCACTGTGGTGGTAGCTGGAGGGTTTACCTCTCCTCCAGTCCCGGTCCAGGCTCTGTGATTAATAGAGCCTGGCCAGACCAGGATTTATCAATCGAGTGCAGAGAACACAGATCAATGTAGTACTATGGTGTTTAAAAACACCCAATAACCCCTTCCATATTAAAAGTTTAAATCACCCCCCTTTTCCTCAATTCATAATAAATGTAATAAAAATTAACATATGTGGTATCGCCGCATGCATAAATGTCCAAACTATAAAAATATAATGTTAATTAAACTCCACTGTCAAAATTGTGTATTTTTGGTCACTTTGTATACCATAAAAAAATGTATAAAAAGCAATCATAAAGCCCCATCAAAACAAACATGGTATCAATAAAAACTACAGATCATGGCGCCAAAAAATTACACATCCCCGTACACAGAAAAATTATAGGTGTCAGAAGAGGACATTTTTAAACGTACTTACTTTCGTGCAAAAAGTTATAATTTTTTAACAGAGGTAAAATAAAATCAAACCTATATAAGTTGGGTATCATTTTAATCAGATGAACCCACAGAATCAAGATAAGGTGTCATTTTTACCAAAAAGTGCTCTGCGTAGAATCAGAAGCCCCCAAAAGTTACAAAATGGCTTTTTTTTTCCAATTTTGTCCCACAAATTTTTTTGGGGTGGTTTCGTCGTAGATTTCGTGGTGAAATGATTGATGTCATTACAAAGTAAAATTGGTGGTGCAAAAAAAAAAAAAAAAAAGCCCTCATATGGGTCTGCAGGTGGAAAATGTATATGATTTTTATAAGGTGAGGAGGAAAAAACTAAAGTGCAAAAATAAATAAAAAACTTGTGGTCTATAAGGAAACATACTCCATGTAAGCCCAGTGTAAGTTATATTCAAAGGAAATCTAGCTATATACTATAACTACAAATGTGTCTTCAGTAGTCTGCAATTACATTGAATTAAAGGGTATGACAACACAAAATACTACAGATATATACCGTCGGTGCGTCTTATACGGCGAATACACCCCTATCGCGGCGGTCCCTGCGGCCATCAATGGCCGGGACCCGCGGCTAATACAGGACATCACCGATCGCGGTGATGCCCTCTATTAACCCTTCAGACGCGGCGATCAAAGCTGACCGCCGCGTCTGAAGGGAAAGTGACACTAACCCGGCTGTTCGGGACCGCCGCGATTTCACCGCGGCGGTCCCGAACAGCCCGACTGAATAGCCGGCTTAGTGCTTACAGGACACCGGGAGGGACCTTACCTGCCTCCTCGGTGTCTTCTCCGTTCAGGGATCCCCTGTATGGCTGGCGCTCTCCTTCCTCGTCATCACGTCGTTGCGTACGTGCGTCGGTGTGCGTAACGACGTGATGGCGGCGACGGAGAGCGAGGATACCCGGCCGGCAGCAGAGACGTTCCGGAGCGACGGGGACACGGCGACAGCGATGGAGCGACATCCAGGGCAGCGGTGACGGGTCCGGAGCGGCGGGGACACATGAGTAATACCTCCTATGCAATGGTCTTCAATCTGCGGACCTCCAGATGTTGCAAAACTACAACTCCCAGCATGCCCGGACAGCCAACGGCTGTCCGGGCATGCTGGGAGTTGTAGTTTTGCAACATCTGGAGGTCCCCAGGTTGAAGACCACTATTGGGTTCAAAATCTTCATTTTTTTTAGATTTTGCACCTATAAATTGGGTGCGTCTTATACGCCGGTGCATCCTATAGGGCGAAAAATACCGTATATATGTATATATATATATATATAATTATTATTATTATTTTTTTTTTTTAACTATGATTTCATAACTTGGACACCACTTGGCGGTCACTGGTATGTGACCCCCAATAATTGCACAATGTTGTAACTTCTTCAATACACTGGTTTTTGCTATTTCCAACATGAGGGGATGATATCTGGAGCCGCTGCAGTTATCTGTGTATGTCAGGAATTTATTCAATGCTGAATAGGATTTAATACCGTGTGCTCAGAGACCATGAAGAGAATTTCATTCCATATCAATATTGGCTTTTACTTTGTGCTGGCTCCAGACTTGTAGCTGCGCCGCAGTGTGTGTATGTAATGCATTCACCATTGTATAAACGATTCGTATGAATAAACATAGTGAATCTGGTCTAACAACCCAATATAAAACCTGGCATAGGATCTGTGTATAGTTATTCATGGGCCGGTCTGATAAGAATGAAAGCCGTTCAATCAACTTACAGTGACTGCTGTAATTTTTGTTGGAGGTCCTGATTAAAGACCACTGCTCTACAGTGCCACCTACTGGAGGTCAAAATCTGAAATCCAACAGAGTCTATGGAGAGATTGATAAACCCATGTGCTTATAAAGAAGCCTATAGCTCAGAAATATAATTTAAACATATAAGAAACATTGAAAATGTAAAAAAAAAAAAATACAATTATTCTATTACTGGACTATAGTCATCCTTAATCTTATTTTGTAATGATACAAAATTAATCTACGCAAAATAGATGTAAATCAACACACAGGTCTGTGATACCAATAGGAATGATTAGTAAACCGTAATAAGTCGCTCAAAATGGAAGTGCTCTGGACTAGAGCGGGATGGAATAGTTGGTAGGGCCACTTACTCTGCCTCTGACCCTGTGTCCCAAAGTGCACCTACATTACTCCAAAAAAGATGACCCCGTGCAAAAACTTATTTCAGTAGCACTTTCTAAACACGGTAAACTATTGTCTGTATGTAAGTTACTGTGTACTACAAAAACTCTTTACGCTGTGTTTTATAATCATACTACTAACAGGATCAGCAAGTCTTCATTTTTGATTTACTATCATATTGCTTTAAATAGTTGCTATAAAATATAGCCCCAGGCGTAGCACATATAGTAGTTCTCAGGGCCATCATTAGAAATTTTGGGGCCCCATACAGCTGAAGTTTCTGGGCCCCCCTAACTTTATAAACATGGGTATTAGTTTAACCATATTGACCCACAGAATAAATAGAACAAGTTTGCTTTACTGTAAAATGCACTGCATAAAAATTGAACCCCTAAAGTTGCAAAATAATGTTTTGTTTTTAATTCTCCCAAAATAATATTTTTTTTTGTGCGCTGTACATTTTATGGTAAAATGAAAGGTGTCATTGCAAAGTAGATTTGGTCGTGCAAAAAGAAACAAGCCTTAGTATGGGTCTGTAGATGGACAGAGGTCTGGCTCTTAGAAGGAGAGGAGGAAAAATGAAAACGGGAAAATAAAAATTGTCTGTGTCCTGAAGGGGTGAAACTGATAGCAATAGTATGGTGTAAACATGGTGCACTGTGAACCAGCCCTACAGCTACATCTTTATTCATTACAAGACCTTGCCTATGGAGGAATATAAATTAGGCAAATAGGAAGGTATATAGTGAAGGTGGAAAAGAGGTAGAAGATGAAGAAAGGGAAGAAGAGAAGTCTACAAGAATAAGGAGCACAAAATGAAAGACTGATGAAGATGGCTAAGACGAGGTTCATAATTCATTTAGAATTTTTATCACGGGTAAGAACAGGATACCAATTCTTCCCCTCAGTTGTGCCGCCCGGGTCCCAGTGATGCTCTTCTCCCAGGAAGCCTTTATAGTCCTCTTAAAGAACTGCAGTGGCTGCCTGAGCAAATAACCTCCCTCAGTTCTACCACACAATGTGGTGGATAGCTAAATAGAGAAATTAGCGCAGCAAAGGGGCCCAGTCCCCCCCCCTCCCCTCCCCATTTTAATTTTTATTGGAGCCCTGACTAGGCACTCCTAGTTTACTGTTTAAACAGCGGTATTCTGCTTCTGTGCTGGGGCTGCAGCAGGGTGGGTGTAGTGGGGGCCCGGGCCCCCTGGAAGCCCGGGCCCCTTGCTGGAGTACTGGCTGTACACCACTGATGGAGGCCCTGGAAGTTCTCATACTAGATATTAATACCTTTTGTGGATTAAAAAAAAAACTTAATTTTATGTGGGTGAATTTAGTTTTTGCATTATATATTTGGAAATGCAACTTTCTCATTTTTTTGCTTTGTACTGCTCCTATCTGTCCAAGACTTGGAGCAGAACATAGCTGGATCCTACTGTATCTGCCTTGAGTTTAGTTTGGATTCCTAGGAAAACTGTGTACAATTCAAAATGTGCACCAGGAACCCTAAGATTATGTAAAGTAAATAAAAAGAATAATGCAATTCAAAATAATGGCCCTCATTTACTATTGCAAACCCGACATGTTTTGTCGGTTTGTGCACCAGATTCTGTCGCATTGCGACAGAAATTCTGTCTGCGCCAGATTTTGCACCAAAATTTGTGCCAGAATTGAAAAAACCCCGACTAACTGTCCATTTTGCTAAGAAAATCCAAAAAGGTGGCGTGACCACCAGGAAAAGGGGATGTGGTCTCCGAAAGGGGGCGTGTCCCCGACATTTTCACAAAAACCTAACATATTTACTAAGGTTTCCACAGAAATGTGGTAGATTTGAGCTGAGGAAAACCCGACAGATCAGAGCATGTGTAAAAAAAGCAAAGTGTAGGGAAAAGTGCAAAATGTAGGGAAACCTTAGTAAATACTGTGGAAAATAAATTGTAGGGAATTAAAACCCACAAAGAAACCTACACTCCACTCTTAGTAAATGAGGGTCAATGTGTGTATACTCAATTTTTACGCATGTCTCAGTGCTCACAATGAATTGCTGTTTTTATGTATGTTTGGCAAAGTTGTTTCCATATCAATATAGCATTATACCCAAAGAAGAGGACCAATAATTTCTTTGTCTGTTAACAAAACCTGTTACCGCTGAAGAACAGAACATTTCAAATATGTCACACGGCAGACTTGTGTGAATCATGCCCACTTTTTCTTTTATTATGGCTACCAAATTTTTTTGACTATTTTTAGGAACTATGAGGGGCATTTATCAAAACTGAACTTGCTTTTAGTTCAGCTAAGATAAAAAAAAAGTTGCGTGGAAAGTGGCGGCCGTACACCAAATTTATCAATTGGCGCACAAACTTTGATGAATGCCCGCTGTACTGCTCTGGTTAAATGTTACAGAGCAGTGGTGGGACCTTAAAGGGGTACTCCCATGGAAAACTTTTTT
Source organism: Hyla sarda (assembly GCF_029499605.1). NCBI lineage: Eukaryota > Metazoa > Chordata > Amphibia > Anura > Hylidae > Hyla > Hyla sarda. The sequence continues at coordinate 88,711,645 of NC_079193.1, read as the reverse complement.
TTTTAAAATCAACTGGTGCCAGAAAGTTAAACAGATTTGTAATTCACTTCTATTAAAAAATCTTAATCGTTCCAGTTGTTACGCCGAGCGCTCGCGGCTCCTCCCCGGAGCGCTCGCGGCGTTCACCTCCGTGCAGCGCCCCGGTCAGACCCGCTGACCGGGAGCGCTGCATTAGTGTCACCGGCGGGGATGCGATCCGCGTAGCTGGACACGCCCGCCCGCGGCTCGCATCCCAATCTCCTCACCTGCCCCGTCCTCCGTCTGCTCAGTCCCGGCGCGCGGCCCCGCTCCCTAGGGCGCGCGCGCGCCGGCTGTCTGGGATTTAACCCCTTAAGGACTCAGCCCATTTTGGCCTTAAGGACTCAGACAATTTAATTTTTACGTTTTCATTTTTTCCTCCTCGCCTTCTAAAAATCATAACTCTTTTATATTTTCATCCACAGACTAGTATGAGGGCTTGTTTTTTGCGCGACCAGTTGTCCTTTGTAATGACATAACTCATTATATCATAAAATGTATGGCGCAACCAAAAAACACTATTTTTGTGGGGAAATTAAAACGAAAAACGCAATTTTGCTAATTTTGGAAGGTTTCGTTTTCACGCCGTACAATTTATGGTAAAAATGACATGTGTTCTTTATTCTGAGGGTCAATACGATTAAAATGATACCCATTATTACAAACTTTTCTATTATTGTTGCGCTTAAAAAAAATCACAAACTTTTTAACCAAATTAGTAAGTTTATAATCCCTTTATTTTGATGACCTCTAACTTTTTTTAGTGTGAATTCGGGTAGAAAAACAGACATGGTGCACATCTACAATCTTGTATAATGATCTGATTGCTTCTCAGAATAATATTAAAAACTAACAGGTTGTTAGTATACATTTTGATCAAAAAGTACAAGCCCACTCGCCACGTCAAGGCCACCTATTTAGAGTGGGTCCCTAACGTCCCTAGCATAAAATGGCGCAGCACCGGGCGGTGACCACCACCGCCGCGACACCAATGCCCACAGGGGGGAACGACCCACCGGCAAAGCGGCCCCAATGCCACTCAAACCAGTCTATGGGCCGCACCCCCCCCCCCCCCCCCCCCGCAGACACGGCGCCACGGCAGCAACGGACAACGCACAGCACCACACCAGTGTGAACAAGGTCCAATAGCTCACTTACCATGCTCTCCCAGTCAGACTGGGAGGCTGCTAGGAAACACATGGCCCATGTGTAGCTAACTACTACTTATATAGGGTTGGGCTGAGGGGGTGGGGAAGAGTGCAGCACATGTTCAAACAAAAAAAAAAAAAAGTAGTAGTTAGCTACACATGGGTCATTTCTTTCCTAACAGCCTCCCAGTCTGACTGGGAGAGCATGGTAAGTGAGCTATTGGACCTTGTTCACACTGGTGTGGTGCTGTGCGGTGTCCGTTGCTGCCATGGCGCTGTGTCTGCGCGCGGGTGGGGGGGGGTGCGGCATTTTTGCGCCATGATCTGTACTTTTTTTTGATACCACATTTGCATATAAAAAACTTTTAATACATTTTTTATAATTTTTTTTTAATAAAATGTATTAAAAAAGTAGGAATTTGGGACTTTTTTTTTTCGTTCACGCCGTTCACCGTACGGGATCATTAACATTTTATTTTAATAGTTCGGACATTTACGCACGTGGCGATAGCAAATATGTCTATAAAAAAAAATTTTACGCTTTTTGGGGGTAAAATAGGAAAAAACGGACGTTTTACTTTTTTATTGGGGGAGGGGATTTTCCACTTTTTTTTTACTTTTACTTTTACATTTTTTTACATTTTTTTTTACACTTGAATAGTCCCCATAGGGGACTATTCATAGCAATACCATGATTGCTAATACTGATCTGTTCTATGTATAGGACATAGAACAGATCAGTATTATCGGTCATCTTCTGCTCTGGTCTGCTCGATCACAGACCAGAGCAGGAGACGCCGGGAGCCGGACGGAGGAAGGTGAGGGGACCTCCGTGCGACGTTCTGAATGATCGGATCCCCGCAGCAGCGCTGCGGACGATCCGATCATTCATTCAAATCGCGCACTGCCGCAGATGCCGGGATCTGTATTGATCCCGGCACCTGAGGGGTTAATGGCGGATGCCCACGAGATCGCGGGCGTCGGCCATTGCCGGCGGGTCCCTGGCTGCGATCAGCAGCCGGGATCAGCCGCGCATGACACGGGCATCGCTCCGATGCCCGCGGTTATGCACAGGACGTAAATGTACGTCCTGGTGCGTTAAGTACCACCGCACCAGGACGTACATTTACCTCCTGCATCCTTAAGGGGTTAAAGGGCCAGTGCGGCATTGATTGGCGCCTGGCCCAATCAGTACCTGCACCTGTGCCTTCACCATATAAACCCACTTCCCCTTCCTGTCATCGCCGGATCTTGTTGCCTAGTGCCAGTAAAAGCGTTTTGTGTGTTCCCAAGCCAGTGTTCCAGACCCTCTGCTTTTGCCCCTGACTACGACCCTTGCTGCCTGCCCTGACCTTCTGCTACAGGTAAAGAGTACAGAACATGTAATACCTCCCTGTACTGTAGGGGGTGCTACCAGACACCAGTCAGTGCATACGCTTCAGTAATACAGGTAAAGAGTACAGAACATGTAATACCTCCCTGTACTGTAGGGGGCCCTACCAGACACCAGTCAGTGCATACACTTCAGTAATACAGGTAAAGAGTACAGAACATGTAATACCTCCCTGTACTGTAGGGCGCCCTACCAGACACCAGTCAGTGCATACACTTCAGTAATACAGGTGATTTACCAGTGAAATGCCTATTCTGATTGGTCGGTTCTTTCAGCCATTGACACGTTTCACAGATCTGGACTGTCTGTAGCATTGTATGTTGAGTCTGGTTTCAACTTACGATGGTCCATAAAAGACCATTGTATGTTGAAACTATTGTATGTTGAGGCCATTGTAAGTTGAGGGATCCCTGTATATTATAGAATTTTTAGGAACTGTCCATGAATTTACAGTGTCTATGCCACATTGATTTTAAATTGTTTGTTAAATTGTTTTAAATTTAAAATTTTTCAGCATTTCACAGATGTGCATGAAAGATACCAGGATTTTAATCTTATTGTCTATTACACATGAGTCATTACACATGCGCATGATATTTCCTATTACAATAATTAATTTTATCTCTAATATTGGTGGAATGCTTTGTCGGAAATATAAATGAGAGTTAATTACAGAAAAAACATAAAGACCCCTGAGGAAGCCAGAATCATGAGCAATACATGTGGGGCATGAAATTAAATTCTAGCAATTTTAATGACTATCTATCTGAACAAAATTTGGCATACCATAATGACACATAAGGTTTTTTTTTACATGATAATCATTTGACTCTATTATTTTAAATGTTGTCAATATTGTTGTGGTGGATTCTCATTACTTTGTTTGTGAATGTCATTAGGTTATTTGTGAATGTTCTAACTACTTTAAAGGGGTACACTGGTGACAATGTTTTTTTTAATCAACTGGTGCCAGAATGTTAAACATATTTGTAAATTACTTCTATTTAAAAATCTTAATTCTTCCAGTACTTATCAGCTGCTGTATACTACAGAAGAAGTTCTTTTCTTTTTAAATTTATTTTCTGTCTGAACACAGCGCACTTTGCTGACACTTCTGTCTGTCTCAGGAACTGTCAAGAGCAGGGTAGGTTTGCTATGGGGATTTGCTCCTGCACTTGACAGTTCCTGAGACATTTAAAAAGAAAAGAACTTCCTGTGGATCATACAGCAGCTAAGTACTGGAAGGATTAAGATTTTCAAATAGAAGTAATTTACAAATCTGTTTAACGTTCTGGCACCAGTTGATTTAAAAAAAAATTTTTTCACCGGAGTACCTAAGTTTGGTTAAACTATTATTGGGGCTTTGTAGATTACTCCCTATGTGTTTTTTATTTTTTTTTGTAGGGTGGGTACACTTCTGGCTGTTTATATTTACAGGTGTTAAAGGAAAAAGGTCATCCGTTCATAAGCGCTGGTCACGTGAGCTCTCGTGCCTACTGAGCGCTCACGTGATGGGCGCTTATGAATATTTTAATCTAGCCTGGGGGCCCGCCTCAAAGAGCAAGTCAGTGCTGGAAGAGGTGGGCTTTAGGTGGATCGGGGCTCCGGACTGCAGGTAGGTATAGCAGTCCGAGACCCTGCATCGGTCTCCTGTTCACCCGCACTATAACCAGGTGTAACGGGTTATAGTGCGGGTGAATGGGCTACCGTTTTCCTTTAACCATTCCTTCTGCTCATTTAACACTGTGTATGGATAGTGGAAAAACCCAACTGTAAATGAATTCTTGTTCACAAGGAATCATAGAGAAATGGCCCAATACATGATACTAAAAAAGTTGCTCATTATTTCTTTATGATTTACACAAATTTTTGGAAAAACATAAAGGTTCAATCCTATCCTAATCACTAATGGTAAAACAATGTCTTTACTTTCTAGCCTATCCAGCAGAGATGTTGCATATGGTGAGACAATGAAACACAAAGTATATTCTTCAACATTTGAAATTTGTGTAAAACACCAAAAGTAGATGGAACAGATTAGTTTAACTTACAATGCTTTTGAACATTTTTTAGACCCTTTCCCTTTTTTTCCCACATTTTATGTTGCAGCCTTGCAGGTTTTCCCCCATTGTTTTGTACTCAATACCTCATAATAACAAAGTGAAAACAGAATGTAAAAAAAAACTACTACATTGTATGAGGAGAGGCTTCCTTCTGGCCTTTTACCAAGACCCTCTTAATTCGATTAAGCCATTTGGTGGGGCGGCCAGCTCTAGGTTGTGCCAAAAATATTCTATTTAAGAATTATTAAGGCGTTGCACTCATGGGAATTTTCAGTGCAAAAGTATTTTTTATATCCTTCTTCAGGTTTGTGACCACAAAATCCTGTCTCAGAGCTCTATAGGCAGTTATTTCTACCTCATGGCTTAGTGTTTGCTCTGACATACATTGTCAGCTTTGAGACTTTATATAGACAGGGTAGTGTCTTTCTAAATCCTGTCCAATCATCTGAATTTACCACAGGTGACTTCACTCAAGATGGAGAAACATGAGCGAAAGGTCTGAATACTTATGTCCAAGCAAAATTTTTAATACATTTGCAAAAAATTCTAAAATTCTATTTTCAAACTCTCAATATGGAGTATTGAGTGCAGAATAATGGGGAAAATTGATCTTTCTTTTATTTTTTATTGCGGCACAAGGATGTAACATAACAGACTGTGCAAAAAGGGAATGGGTCTGAAAACTTTCCGAATGCCTTGTACCACTACCACTTACATTTCTTACAGAAAAGCCAACAAGCATGTTATATGAACTGACATATAAACCCATAATAAAAAAAGATGTAGAGATTTACTTAGATATATCCCGACTCCTCATCTATTTTGCTCTTCTAGCTGTAGAACCACGTTTTACAGCCTGTGTTATAGAATAAATACCACTTTACTTTTATCAAGGTCAAAATGAACTCTACTTACAATGCAGCACACAACATTTCTATGACTGACTTTTCATACATATTGTACATTTTAAGCACATAACAGGAGAGCTGAAGATTTATTCAGACCATTCTGACAACTGAATAGTACAAGAAGCCATTTTATTAGCACGAATTTGATTAAAGGGGTACGCCACTGCCCCAGCGTCCGGAACATTTAGTTCTGAACGCTGGATGCAGGCGTCGTGACGTCACAGCCACGCCTCTTGTGATGTCAAGCACCCTAAAGTCTATCCCACAGACTTGTATAGTGGGGCGAACCAGCATTCAGAACTAAATGTTTCGGACGCAGTGGAGTACCCCTTTAAAGCACAAAACTATGGATTAGGGTGACTTTACTTAGAACAGGTCCAAAAACTGCCCCAGCGGTGACAAAGGTAAGTTACAACTACAAACTACAAATCCTGTTCCCAGGATTACTAATACCTTTACTATAACCCCACCCTAAAATGTCCCTTTTATTAAAGGGGGTACTCTGGTGAAAAACTATTTTTTCATATCAAATGGCTCCATAAAGTTAAACAGATTTGTAAATTACTTCTATCTAAATTCTTTCAGTACTTATCAGCTGCTGTATGTCCCAGAGGAAGTTGATTTGTTATTTTCTGTCTGACCACAGTGCTCACTGCTGACACCTCTATCCATATCAGGAACTGTCCAGAGTAGGAGCAATTCCCCATAGCAAACCAATACTGCTCCGGACAGTTCCTGACATGGACAGTGGTGTCAGCAGAGAGTACTGGGGTCAGACTGAAAGGAACTCAACTTCCTCTGTAGGAAGTAACTTAACAGAACTGTATAACTTTTTGGCACCAGAAAAAAATTGTTTTCCATCAGAGTACCCCTTTAATGTATTAAAAGGTATAAGTAAAAAAAAGTTTAAAAATACCAGTGTTACCAGTCTAAATGTGGTAAAGGTATGCAACTGTAACATAATAAGGGCATCCGCCTATAAGAGTATAGCACTGAATGTATTACATCATGTATACTGGTGATGGCTGCAGTCCTAACAGACATATAAAAATATGACCGGTGACACAGGCTTGTTAAAAAAAACTCAATCAAATAGTCCCCCTGACATGGCCATTAGCCCAGACCTCTGATGAAGCTCTGAGGAGCAAAACATGTTGGGGGGGGGGGGGTGGTGTTTGTTTGAGTTTATGCGACAATAATCAGGTAATGGCTACAGGGGTTAGGCTTTACATTTTTCTTTGGCATCAAAAAAATATGTAGCAGATTGCTTTGTCTTGAAAATACTTTCTTTTTAAATTGATTGACTTCAGTTTTGGTAATTTCATTCAGTTTAAGAAGGTGATACATGAGTTTTGTTTTTTTTCAGTTATATAGATAGAATAATAAGACAAATTTGGAAATTAGCTTGCAACATCGGCATGTTAGAAAAAATCTTCTGGTCTTTCATAGTGCTCAATGTAGTCACAGCTGCAAAAAGTCATTTTTTCCCTAATAATTAACCCCTTCAGGTGATACACCTAATCATTATCAGCGACTCATAAACCGCTTGCTACATTGGTACCGCGGGGTATAAATGAGACCATAGAGAATGTTCGTTAGTTCTTCTATTTGCATAATATGTACTAGGATGACTCGCTCTTGCAGACAGGTGCGGTTGCAGTATAGAGGCATGGAAACAGGACTTTTTAAATCAAAGTTCAGTGTTTTATTCACACTTGGCAAACAGTCTTTTAATGCAAAACAAAGGAAAAAGTAACAAAAGTCCACCTGTATTTCTTAGGTGTTTGTCCATGCCATGTGACATAAAGCAAGTCTTTTCCAAGCCTCCAAGCAGTCTGCTCACCAGCTTCCAAACTCTCAGGGAAGATCTTTACACTCAGCTCTCTCTGGCAGTGTGAGTTGCACCTAGCAAATCCCCGCAACTGGTGAAGCAAGCTGCCTTTAAGACTAACAAAAGGCGGCCTGGATTGTGGGGAATGGCCCCCACCCAACCCTTAACCATTCCCAGTAAGAGCCATCCTGGATTAGCTTTGCAGCTATACTACAGCTGCAGTGTCAGTCTGCAACATGCAGTATGGACACTGGAAAAATTACCGGCTCTCACTTCACCGAGGCCAGGAACCTCTGTGACACATATCGACCATCCACTATTATCCCTTTCACCTTCTCACAATACGCACAGTATAAAATTGGTTTTATTATATACTAGCTGAGTACCCGCTATTGCCCGGTTTTTCCTTCCTAATCCTTGTTGGGGAGGAAAATAAACAAAGGAGGAAGCTTTTGACTTCATATCCCGTCCTCATATATTGTTGTCATATCCCAACCCCATATCCCGTCCTCATATCTCAACCTCATATCCCGTCTCATATCTCGACCTCATATCCTGACCTCCTATCTCGACCTCATATCCCGTCCTCCTATCTGGACCTCCTATCCCATCCTCCTATCCCGACCTCATATCCCAACCTCATATTCTGTCCTCATATCTCAACCTCATACCCCATCCTCATATCCTGTCCTCATATCCCGGCCTCCCATCTTGACCTCATTTCCCGTCCTCCTATCCCGACCTCATATCCCAACCTCATATCCTGTCCTCATATCCTGTCCTCACATCCCGTCTTCATATCTCGATCTCATATACCGTCCTCATATCCCATCCTCATATCATAGTAACATAGTTCATAAGGTTGAAAAAATACCAGAGTCCATTAAGTTCAACCTATAACCCTAATGAGTCCCTACTGAGTTGATCCAGAGGAAGGGAAAAAGCCCTCATACTAGAGGTAAAACTTCCTTCCAGACAGACTAAATCCCTGGATCAACTTTCTGTCCCTATAAATCTAGTATACATAACCAGCGATGTTATTATTCTCCAAAAGTGCATCCAGCCCCTTTTTGAACTCTTTTACAGAGTTCACCATGACTGCCTCCTCAGGCAGAGAATTCCACAATCTCACTGCTCTTACAGTAAAGAACCCCTGTCTGTGCTGGTGTAGAAACCTTCTTTCCTCTAATCGTAGAGGATGCCCCCTTGTTACAGATACAGTCCTGGGTATAAACAGATCATAGGAGAGATCTCTGTACGGTCCCCTGATATATTTATACATAGTTATTGGGTCTCCCTAAGCCTTCTTTTTTCTAAACTAAATAACCCTAATTCTGATAATCTTTCTGGGTACTGTAGTCCTCCCATTCCCCGTATTACCCTGGTTGCCCGTCTTTGGACCCTCTCCAGCTCCATATATTTTTCTTGTACATTGGTGCCCAGTACTGTACACAGTATTCTATGTGTGGTCTGACTAGTGATTTGTACAGCGGTAGAATTATTTCTTTGTCATGGGCATCTATGCCCCTATTGATGCACCCCATGATTTTATTTGCCTTGGCAGCAGCTGCCTGACACTGGTCACTACAGCTAAATTTATAGTTAACTAAGACTCCCAAGTCCCTTTCCACGTCAGTCGTCCCAAGTGTTCTCCCATTTAATACATAATCTTAGCCTGGATTTTTCTTCCCCATGTGCATAACCATGTGCATTTTTCAGTGTTGAACCTCATCTGCCACTTCCCAGCCCAAACCTCCAACCTATCCAGATCCATTTGTAACAGTGCACTGTCCTCTATTGTGTTTACAGCTTTACAGAGTTTAGTATCATCTGCAAAGATTGCTACTATACTATTCAACCCCTCTACAAGGTCATTAATAAATATATTAAATAGAATAGGACCCAAGACTGACCCCTGTGGTACCCCACTATTAACAGTCAGCCAATTAGAATAATTACCATTAATAACCCCCCTCTTTTTCCTATCACTGAGCCAGTTACTTACCCACTTACACACATTCTCCTCCAGCCCAATCCTTCTCATTTTATGCACCAACCTTTTATGTGGAACAGTATCAAATGCTTTGGAAAAATCAAGATATACAACATCCATATCCCAACCTCCTATCCCAACCTCATATCCCGTCCTTATGTCCCATCCTCATATCCTGTCCTTAGGTTGGACTGATTTATGATGAAGATATTGTAAGCTGAAAATAGAAGGGGACGTGGCTTTGTGGGACTGGGCGTGATTTGTAAGCCAGACTGATGCACAAAAAGGGTAGATAATAAAAGGGGTGGGGCTTAAATGTGGGCATGTCTTTGTTAGATGGGGTGTGGCTTGCAAGCAGGATTGACACATTCCCCAGGAGATGCAGAGCTGAACAAGGTACTGGAAGTCCCATAAACTTGAATGGGACTTGAAACAAAAACCCATCTTTTATATAAGGATGTAAGCAAGGGTTAATTTAACTATCATATCTTTTTATTTGATATATAAGTAATATGTGTACCAGGTATTATTGAAATATCTCCAGCCGTACGGAAGTTATGCGGGAAAATAAATTTCCCATTGAATTGCATGGACTTTAAACAAAAACCTGGAACCTCACAAATGGGGGTAGTTAAGGGTTAAATTAACTATTCTATATTTTAAGTGGACATATAAGTAACAAGTGACCAAGTATTATCAAAATATCTCCAGCCGTTTAGAAGTTATGCAATAACATATATTTCGCATTGACTTATATGGGACTTTAAACAAAAACTCCGACCCTGGCAAATGGGGGTGATTAAGGGTTAAATTACCTATCATATGTTTGTTGTTGACATATAAGTAACATGTGCGCCAAGTTCCATGTTAATATCTTTAGCCGTTTGGACGTGATGCTGGAACATTCATACACACATTGGGGGAGATTTATCAAAGGATTTAGACTGTTTTTTCCTGTCTAAATTTTTTGCACAGGAAGTCGCAGTCTAAATATGTGCGACTTTTTCGCAACTTTTGCTTTAGAGGATTTTTAGAAGATGATGCATTCTAGTCTATTTAGACAGAAAAATGCATTGGTGCTGAATTTATCAAAAGCGACCTTTCGACAAAAAGTCGCATTGGCCTAAAGTACGCTGAAATGTCACACCATACTGAAGCAGGTTTAAATACAGTCTAAACCTTAGATCACGAAGTCTATGCCCAGAATATATCAAGAACCGTACGACTTTTGATAAATTAAGCGCACAATAGACCAGCCTAACCCTCTGTAGTTTGGTCTATATTGATGTGGGAAATAGACAACTTTGATAAATCCCCCCCATTGAGTTTTATATATATATATATACATTTTATAGATTGTGTGTATATGTTTTTTATAAAAAAAAAATTTATATAATTGTTGCATATATATGCATTTTTTCCATATAGCTATTAGTACACAGTATATACAGTATATATAGTATATACAGGATTATTTGTATGGATTCTATGTATACTTATTGCAATTCTTTGCCAGGCAATAATGAGTTAACCCACTCTGCATTGGTAGTGAAGGAGTTAATTACTACCTTCATAAGTATGCACCTTACCTTTCCTTGTCATGCCTGAAGAAGCTGCGCATGCGCAGTGAAAGGGTTGCATCCTGGTATTAAAGCTTTGTTTAATTTGTCCTTGCTGTGCGTACCTGAGTCTCGTCAGCGTCACATTGAGCCGGCGTTTGCACTGAAGCTGATCATATCCACTATGGTCTAAGTTATGACTACCTACTAGATTGCTTACTTTATGCCACACTTTTGGCACACTTTTTGGCATGTACTGTTACATTCAAGCCACATCCCCTTTTCTACCAATCTACTCTCTGTTGTGGTGTGTAAAACTCATAATAAAAAGGTGCAGGCCTCAGTGCTTTTAGAAAAATAACAGTATAGTTTTAAAGCAGTATTTTTAGCTTAGCCAGGAGTGTATTCAAAAAGAATGGAAAAGACTGCAAAAACTGCAGTGCCAAAACACTACATTACATTACCCTCCATCTCCCATATCAAGCCTAATAAAACTATTCAGTATTACAATAAGGCATATATAGAAATGGAACAAAACTTGTACAATACTTGGAGCCCACAAGCTGTCATTGTTAGAATGTGCTCTGTGGTTGCTCCACAGAAATACTTTTAGAGTATCATTTATCCTTTAGGGTGCGTTCACACGGCCGTCTGTCCCCGTTTTTTCCCCCATTTCAGTTCTGTTTTTGCTGCTTGTAAATGGATTACAAACGGTTGTAAAATAATCCCATTGATGTTAATGGGATTTTTTTTATAACCCTTTCACATCCGTTTGCACTCGTCTGCGCTCATTTCCCTTTTCTTTTTGACGAGAGAAAAGTCGGTGCATGCAGTATTTTTACTCCTGTCACAAAAACAGAAGAAAAAAATGGATACAGTAAATTTAACATTGAAGTCTACAGGAAACGGATGAGCCTTTAATGTCATTCGTTTGCATCTGTTTTTTCAATCCGTTTTTACTTTTGAGCATGCTGAGAACAAAAATTTTTTTTTTTAGGTTTATTAACTGAACAATAACGGATCCAAACGGATCCAAATGGCTAACATCAATTTGCATCTGTTATTGTCCATTTTTTTTAAAGTCCGTTTTTATTTTTGAGGGGAAAAGAACGGGACGGGTCTAGATGGCCGTGTGAACGCAGCCTTAGGGTCAAAGAAGTTTGAATGTTTTATTGGTACTGGACCAAGTGTCTGTCTCTCAAACCATTTAGTATATAAAGTCTTTTATATACACAATGACTTCTGTTCTATAAATGTCTTCATGCCTGCCAAACAGAGAGACAGTCATTTTCTTTCTATACCATGCTAACTAATACATAATTATTACTTTTTCTGCTGCATTCATGGTAGAATTAAAATCTTTGCAAACTTAACAACCCTTAGTGCCCTTATAGAGCCCCGTATATGGAAAAACGAGAAGGTTATAGAGGTCAGGGTAGGGCAATTTTAAACATACAAATAAAATATAAAAAAGTTTGAGTATTGATCCAGAAAATAAGGAAAACATGTCACTATTACCAGAAAGTGAACAGCGTAAAAACAAAACCCTCCAAAATATTTATTAGTTGCGCTGTACATTTTATGGTAAAATGAAAGGTGGCATTACAAAGTAAAAAAAAATTAGAAAAAAAGTTGAAAAAAAGTAGAAAAAAAGCAAATTGGACATAATGTCACACCAAACTACAAAAATGGGCTGGACAAAATTATTGGCACCCTTAACTTAATATTTGGTTGCACACCCTTTGGAAAAAATTACTGAAATCAGTTGCTTCCTATAACCATCAATTATCGTCTTACACCTCGCAGCTAGAATGTTGGACCACTCTTCCTTTGCAAACTGCTCCAGATCTCTCTTATTGGAAGGGCGCCTTTTCCCAACAGCAATTTTAACATCTCTCCACAGGTATTAAATGGGATTTAGATCTGGACTCATTGCTGGCCCCTTCAGAACTCTCCAGCGCTTTGTTGCCATCCATTTCTGGGGGCTTTTTGACTTATGTTTGGGGTCATTGTCCTGCTGGAAGACACAAGACCTCGGACACAAACCCAGCTTTCTGACACTGGGCTATACAGTGCGACCCAAAATCCATTTGTAATCCTCAGATTTCATGATGCCTTGCACACATTCAAGGTACCAAGTGCCAGAGGCAGAAAAACAACCCCAAAACCTCATTGAACCTCCACCATATTTCACTCTAGGTACTGTGTTCTTTTCTTTGTAGGCCTCATTCTGTTTTCGGTAAACAGTAGAATGATGTGCTTTACCAAAAAGCTCTATCCTGGTCTTATCTGTCCACAAGACTTTTTCCCAGAAGGATTTTGGCTTACTCATGTTCATTTTGCCAAAATGTTGTCTTGCTTTTTTAGGTCTTTGTTTCAGCAGTCGGGTCCTCCTGGGTCTCGTGCCATAGCGTTTCATTTCATTTACATCTTGAATATCATTGGAACTTGTTTGAGGCTGCTTATCCACCATCCGGACTATCCTGCATTGACACCTTTCATCAATTTTTCTCTTCTGTCCATGCCCAGGGAGATTAGCCATGGGTTGCAAATTTCTTGATAATGTTGTGCACTTTGGACAAAGGCAAATCTAGATCTCTGGAGATGGACTTGTAACCTTGAGATTGTTGAAATTTTTCCACAATTTTGGTTCTCAAGTCCTCAGACAGTTCTCTTCTTTCTGTTGTCCATACTTAGTGTGGTACACACAGACAAACAATGCAAAGACTAAGTGAACTTCTCTCCTTTTTATCTGCTTTCAGGTGTGATTTTTATATTGCCCACACCTGTTACTTCCTCCAGGCTAGTTTAAAGGAGCATCACATGTTTGAAACAATCTTATTTTTCCACAATTTTGAAAGGGTGCCAATAATTTTGTCAAGCCCATTTTTGGAGTTTGGTGTGACATTATGTCCAATTTGCTTTTTTTCCTCCCTTTTTTGGTTTAGTTCCAATACACACAAAGGGAATAAACATGTGTATAGCAAAACATGTGTTTCTGCAATACTGTGAGAAATACTTAATCTTCTAGAAATATATCAGGGGTGCCAACATTTACGGCCATACACTATATATATATATATATATATATATATATATATATATATATTGCATATATACAGCCGTTTCACATCACAACACACATCGTCAATGATATTCAGGTCTGGGGACTGGGATGGCCATTCCAAAACATTGTACTTGTTCCTCCGCATAAATGTCAGAGTAGATGTTGAGCAGTATTTGGGGTCATTGTCTTGTTGAAATATCCAGCCCTGGAGTAATTTCAACTTTGTGACTGATTCCTCTACATTTTTCTCAAGTATCTGCTAATATTGAATGGAATCCATGCGGCCCTCAATTTTACCGAGACTCCCAATACCGGCACTGGCCACACAGCATGATGGAACCTCTACCAAATGTAACTGTGGGTAGAAAATGTTTGTCTTGGATTGCTGTGTTCTTTTGACGCCATGCAGAACGCCCCTTGTTATGACCAAATAACTTCAACTTTGTTTCATCAGTCCACAGCACCTTATTCCAAAATAAAGCTGGCTTGTTCAAATGTGCGTTTGCAGAATACCTGCTGATCCAAACCCATTTACTTATAAATGAAAATCGTGGAAATTGTCAGGGATACCTAAACTTTTGCATACAACTGTAGGCAGGGCTATGCTTTTTTTTCTAAAACATGGCCAATCAACTGAAGTTACACTATGTGACTCCAATCAAGGTGTAGAAATATCTCCGAGATGATCAAGAGAAGTGGGAGACCTCCATAGCTAAATTATAAGTGTACTGAATGAATTTATAATTTTTTATTTTAGCACAAAATAACAAAATCTGAAATAAGTTAAAGGACAACTGCAGCGGAAAACACTTATCCCCTATCCACAGGATAGGGGATAAGTGTTTGATTTTGGGGGGGGGGTTTGACCGCTGGGACCCCCTGCGATCTCCTAAACAGGGCCCGGCATTAGCGCTCAGTATGAGCGCTAATGCGTGTAGCGTTTACCTGAGAGGACGACGATTACGCCCCCTCCCAGCCTCTCCCATAGAGATACATGGAGGATGCGTGTCGGCCGCGACATCACGCTGCGGCCGGCATGCCTCCTGCGATCAAATACTTATCCCCTATCCTGGTTAAGTGTTTATCCTGGATTAACATTGTCCTTTAAAGAGTTTAAAGATTTTCCAAATCCAATATATATATATATATATATATATAGGAATTCAGAAGGGATACAGCACCAAATAGCTGAGAACTCAGGCTGGTAGATGGAGCAAGATTTTATTTGCCATCCATGTCCATGTGCAAATAAAATCTTGCTCCATCTACCAGCCTGAGTCCTCAGCTATTTGGTGCTGTATCCCTTCTGAATTCCTACATGCCTTTCCGGGTTGGCATTCCCGGATGATCACCTGCACATGCTGATTTGATCGGTGCTGTCTCCCCTATCATCCATATATATATATATATATATATATTATACATTTTTTTAACACATACAAAGGTACATTGAGTACCTACACATGGGTATACAGTGTTATTTTCTCCTTCCTGACTGCATATGCAGGGAGGAATTGATTCTGGCATTTTGTGCAGCGTTCCAGTAACGCAAGGGATAGACCCGGCAAAAGACTGTAATTATAAGTTAGGAAAATTGATACATTGCTTACAGTTTATATATGGAGACACACTTCACCAAATTGCTTACAGTTAATAAAGACACACACTTCACTGCTATCTCCAGACACCATTATTTATGGCAGTGTACTATGTAATGATTATAGAGTTGGTTAGTGCTGCTTCTAGCATGAATAAAAATCTATGATCTACAAATAAGTACGCTCTGTAATGATAACTTAACAAAAGGCACCAGAAAATACAGGTTCTTTTTATATAAGGATATTAGAGCCATTAATAAGGTTGTATAAGATACCTTTTTTTCATACACAGAATTACTCCAGTCAATAAGTGTCTTCACTTCAGATTAATAGGAATGAGCTGCAATACCATCTACAGCTCATGGACAAGAGCAACACTGTTTCTTAAAAGGACTGTATCACCTAAATTTTAGAGACAGACACTGAAATATGTTCTTTTTTCTAATCAGTTTCAATTTGCTAATTGTAATTTTTTTTATTTCCTTTTTGTACATTATGGGGGCTGCCATTTAAAGATAAAAAGCAAAAAAAAAAACATGAAAATAATTGCAATGAAAGTTTTATATTACACATATATCTTAGCACTAGCAGTGTGCTGTTGTAATTATTTTGTTTGTAGTTCAGCCACAGCAGCTTGCACCTGTGTACTTGAGATGTATAATAGTTGTGTAGGATGTGCTGACCAATTTTTGCTTTTTATGTTACATATGTGGAGGGAGTGGCTGTCTCCATCTTGGTTCGTGCACTTAACCCATTCCATTAGGTGTTTTTAAGTAGGGAATAGCTGGATCTTACATGCCCAGAAATTGTAGGCTTAGCGGTAGCCCAAGAGAGGCATATCTATAGTGTAGGGTCCGTCCCAAATGAGGTCACCATATCGTGGGATGGTACACACTATTTGGCCAAATGGTAAGCTAAGAACCTCTATTTTTCTCTATAGCAGTATTGCATGAAAAAAGTTTTATATTACACATATACCTACCTTAGCAGTGTGCCGCTGTAATTTTTTTTTGTTTGTACTTTTGTTTGCCATTTAGAGATATGCTTTACAGCAGAAACCACGGACATGGAAAATAAACTGAAGCTATCCCATTCAAATGAATTAATAAGAATAAATTGTTCTGCACTCACTTATGTCAGAAGCCACAACTCTGCGTGCAAGCTACTCGTGTAACATATACTGCAAATTAGTAAATAAAGGAATGTACCACATTAAAAATGGGAGTGCTGATCAACCTCTGTCCTCTTTTCAGATGAATGATGCTACTGAGCATTCTCTGTAAACTGTTCAGAGGTCATTCTACAGAGAAGGGGAAGCTAATCCCTCTTGTGAATGTTGGTGGATCCAGTGGTATCACTCTACTAGTGTCACATTTCACTGTACTCCTGTCTGCTCTGAGAAGAGAAGCATTACTGGGAAATGATCTGTACATAACTTAGTTTTAGGTTTAGTGGCCAGAATGAAAGTAATGTTTTTTAATTTTATGATTATTTTAAAATATATACCGTATTTATCGGCGTATAACACGCACTTTTTAGGCTAAAATTTTTTAGCCTAAAGTCTATGTGCGTGTTATACGCCGATACCGCCCCAGGAAAGGCAGGGGAGAGAGGCCGTCGCTGCCCGCTTCTCTCCCCCTGCCTTCCCTGGGGTCTAGAGCCCTGCTGCCGGCCCTTATCACCCCCTGGCTATTGGTGCCGCTGCCTGTTCTGTCCCCCTGACTATCGGTACCGGCGCCGATAGCCAGGGGGAGAGAAGGGGCAGCGGCACCCATTGCCGGCGCCGCTGCCCCATTGCCTCCCCCCATCCCCGGTGGCATAACTACCTGGGTCGGGTCCGCGCTGCTGTAGGCCTCCGGCGTGCGTCCCCTTCGTCGTTGCTATGCGCTGCACGTCGCGTGCATAGCAACGACGCAGGGGACGCACGCCGGAGGCCTGGAGCAGCTCGGACCCGACCCAGGTAATTATGCCACCGGGGATGGGGGGAGGCAACGGGGCAGCGGCGCCGGCAATGGGTGCCGCTGCCCCTTCTCTCCCCCTGGCTGTCGGCGCCGCTTCTCTCCCCCTGGCTATCGGCGCCGGCAATGGGGCGCCGGCACCGATAGTCAGGGGGACAGAACGGGCAGCGGCGCCGATAGCCAGGGGGAGAGAAGGGCCGGCAGCAGCGCTCTAGACCCCAGGGAAGGCAGGGGGAGAGAAGCGGGCAGCGACGGCCTCTCTCCCCCTGCCTTTCCTGGGGGTGTATCGGGGTATACACGCGCACACACGCACCCTCATTTTACCATGGATATTTGGGTAAAAAACTTTTTTTACCCAAATATCCTTGGTAAAATGAGGGTGCGTGTTATAGGCCGGTGCGTGGTATACCCCGATAAATACGGTATAGTAAAATGCTATATTAGAAAATATCATCACCAACAATTCTCTAAAAATAAGGTTAACATAAAAACCTGACTTAAACAATGTGTAATTTTTTATGACATTCTTTTTAAACAAAACATTCATATTATTTTCCACAACCCCTCTAACATACAGTCATGTATAATTTTTCAAGAAAATGAAGTATTTCTCACAGAAAAGGATTGCAGTAACACATGTTTTGCTATACACATGTTTCTTCCCTTTGTGTGTATTGGAACTAAACCAAAAAAGGGAGGAAAAAAGCAAATTGGACATAATGTAACACCAAACTCCAAAAATGGTCTGGACAAAATTATTGGCACCCTTTCAAAATTGGGGAAAAATAACATTGTTTCAAGCATGTGACGCTCCTTTAAGAAGAGAACTGTCTGAGGACTTGAGAGCCAAAATTGTGGAAAAATATCAACAATCTCAATGTTACAAGTCTATCTCCAGAGATCTAGATTTGCCTTTGTCCACAGTGCGCAACATTATCAAGAAATTTGCAACCCATTGCATTGTAGCTTATCTCTCTGGGCGTGGCAAGAAGAGAAAAATTGATGAAAGGTGTCAATGCAGGATAGTCCAGATGGTGGATAAGCAACCCCAAACAGGTTCCAAAGATATTCAAGCTGTCCTGCAGGCTCAGGGAGCATCGCTGTCAGCGTGAACTATCCGCGGACATTTAAATGAAATGAAACGCTATGGCAGGAGACCGAGGAGACTGAGACATTAAAAAGCAAGAATACAATTTTGATAAAATGAACTTGAGCAAGCCAAAATCCTTCTGGGAAAACGTCTTGTGGACAGATGAGACCAAGATGGAGCTTTTTAGTAAAGCACATCATTCTACGGTGTACCGAAAATGGAATGAGGTTTACAAAGAAAAGAACACAGTACCTACAGTGAACTATGTTGGAGGTTCAATGATGTTTTGGGGTTGTTTTGCTGCCTCTGGCACTGGGTGCCTTGACTGTGTGCAAGGTATCATGAAATCTGAAGATTACCAATGGATTTTGGGTCACACTGTATAGCCCAATGTCAGAAAGCTGGGTTTGCGTCTGAGATCTTGGGTCTTTCGGCAGGACAATGACCCCAAACATACGTCAAAAAGCCTCCAGAAATGGATGGCAACAAAGCGCTGGAGAGTTCTGAAGTGGCCAGCAATGTGTCCAGATCTAAATCTCATTGAACACCTGTGGAGAGATCTTAAAATTGCTGTTGGGAAAAGGCGCCCTTCCAATAAGAGAGACCTGGAGCAGTTTGCAAAGGAAGAGTGGTCCAACATTCCGGCTGAGAGGTGTAAGAAGCTTATTGATGGTTATAGGAAGCGACTGAGTTCAGTTATTTTTTCCAAACGGTGTGCAACCAAATATTAAGTTAAGGGTGCTAATAATTTTGTCCAGCCCATTTTGGGAGTTTGGTGTGACATTATGTCCAATTTGCTTTTTTTCCTCCATTTTTTAGTTTAGTTCCAATACACACAAAGGAACCAAACATGTATATAGCAAGTGTTACTGCAATCCTATTCTGTGAGAAATTATTTCAGGGGTTTCAACATTTACGGCCATGACTGTATGTATCCATGGGATATGTGATAAATGTAAGTTTGGTGGAATCTGATTCCCACCAGGTTTTAGAAGACTGAAGACTTCCAATCCACCTTCCATAGGGAGGGAGTGGATGCCATGCTATAAAACTCTATCGAAAAAACCCAAATGGGAATTGTAAAAGTAAAAGAAATTAAGTATCGAAAGGATAGGGGATAAGATGTCTGATTGCGGGGGTCCCGCCGCTGGGGACCCCCGCAATCTCTCATGCAGACACCCACCTGTGGCAGCTGCACAGAGAGATGTTCACTCCTTGTCTGAAGGGTCACGACTACGGGGCCGCAATTTCGTGATGTCACGACTACACCCCCTTGTGAGTCGTGAATAGGAATTGGGAATTGTGTTTTTAATGGTACATTTTATGTTCACATGTTTGTATTTTTTGGGATTCAAGGCATCCAGGTTGGTACTCTGGAGTGTTTCCTACATTAACATCACTATCTCTATCCTACTTGTTGTTGTTTTATTCCTCACATAGGAAAGGAGAGGGACCGGCACCGGGGTTGAGGCCACCCTTTTAAGGAGGTGGGTCCCTCAAAAGGCACAGAGGGACGGGCGCCTTTAGAACTAGAGGGCACGATGAACCCCCTCTTCTTCCATCATATGCCTGCCAAAAGGATCAGTAAGGGAAGCTATCCATCTACTTTACCCCAGCCATATCAAGGGATAAATCTATCTGTACTTATTTACATCTCTAAGGAAACACTCCAGAGTCCATGTTTTGAGTGTCGCACATTTTTATTTTTTTCATTTTTTGGGTGACACTTTTTGTTTTGGGGTGCATATTTTCATTATCTATTGATTTTGGATATTGATAGTGTATGACATTTTAGCTTTATATATTAAAAGTTGAGTTTTATATCGGTATTGTTGATCTGAGGTACCCTTGTTCGGTGGCTTTCACTGCTCATACAGGTAGTAAATATCTGCAACAGTGCAACAATGTTCTTCAAGAACCACAACTCCCATCATTACAAATATCATGCAGTGGGTATACGGTTCTTTTATGACATGCACCCCTATACAGAAAAAGATTACAATAGGGCTTATAAAGAAATGTATGGTCCATGCGATTATTACAAATTGTCAACTTATATGGTCAGGACTGATCTGTATATATATATATATATATATATATCCAGAGTAGTAATCCGCAGCACTCCAGGGGTAGGTGCAAAAATAAAAGTGCTTTATTCCATACTAATACAGAGCAACGTTTCAGCTGCCATGCAGCCTTTCTCAAAGGCAGCTGAAATGTTGCTCTGTATTAGTATGGAATAAAGCACTTTTATTTTTGCACTTACCCCTGGAGTGCTGCGGATTACTACTCTGGATGTGTGACTGCCTGGACCGGGCTATATTGCTGCTGGCACCGCTCTTATTGATTCACCCTTTTGGATGTGCTGCTCTGTTGGTATTTTGGGTATATATATATATTGTTACGCCGAGCGCTCCGGGTCCCCGCTCCTCCCCGGAGCGCTCGCAACATCCTCGCTACGGCAGCGCCCCGGTCGGATCCACTGACCGGGTGCGCTGCGATACCGCCTCCAGCCGGGATGCGATTCGGATGCGGGTGGCGCCCGCTCGCGATGCGCACCCCGGCTCCCGTACCTGACTCGCTCTCCGTCGGTCCTGTCCCGGCGCGCGCGGCCCCGCTCCCTAGGGCGCGCGCGCGCCGGGTCTCTGCGATTTAAAGGGTCACTGCGCCACTGATTGGCGCAGTGGTTCTAATTAGTGTGTTCACCTGTGCACTCCCTATGTATACCTCACTTCCCCTGCACTCCCTCGCCGGATCTTGTTGCCATCGTGCCAGTGAAAGCGTTTCCTTGTGTGTTCCTAGCCTGTGTTCCAGACCTCCTGCCGTTGCCCCTGACTACGATCCTTGCTGCCTGCCCCGACCTTCTGCTACGTCCGACCTTGCTCTTGCCTACTCCCTTGTACCGCGCCTATCTTCAGCAGTCAGAGAGGTTGAGCCATTGCTAGTGGATACGACCTGGTTACTACCGCCGCTGCAAGACCATCCCGCTTTGCGGCGGGCTCTGGTGAAAACCAGTAGTAACTTAGAACCGGTCCACTAGCACGGTCCACGCCAATCCCTCTCTGGCACAGAGGATCCACCTCTTGCCAGCCGAATCGTGACAGTAGATCCGGCCATGGATCCCGCTGAAGTTCCTTTGCCAGTTGTCGCCGACCTCACCACGGTGGTCGCCCAGCAGTCACAACAGATAGCGCAACAAGGCCATCAGCTGTCTCAACTGACCGTGATGCTACAGCAGCTACTACCAC
Source organism: Hyla sarda (assembly GCF_029499605.1). NCBI lineage: Eukaryota > Metazoa > Chordata > Amphibia > Anura > Hylidae > Hyla > Hyla sarda. Next base: position 88,689,771 of record NC_079193.1, on the reverse strand, counting down.
AGCTTCAGCAATCATCTCCTCCGCCAGCTCCTGCACCTCCTCCGCAGCGAGTGGCCGCTTCCGGCCTACGACTATCCCTGCCGGATAAATTTGATGGGGACTCTAAGTTTTGCCGTGGCTTTCTTTCTCAATGTTCCCTGCACTTGGAGATGATGTCGGACCAGTTTCCTACTGAAAGGTCTAAGGTGGCTTTCGTAGTCAGCCTTCTATCTGGGAAAGCTCTGTCATGGGCCACACCGCTCTGGGACCGCAATGACCCCGTCACTGCCTCTGTACACTCCTTCTTCTCGGAAATTCGAAGTGTCTTTGAGGAACCTGCCCGAGCCTCTTCTGCTGAGACTGCCCTACTGAACCTGGTCCAGGGTAATTCTTCCGTTGGCGAGTACGCCATACAGTTCCGTACTCTAGCTTCCGAACTATCCTGGAATAATGAGGCCCTCTGCGCGACCTTTAAAAAAGGCCTATCCAGCAACATTAAAGATGTTCTGGCCGCACGAGAAATTCCTGCTAACCTACATGAACTCATTCATCTAGCCACTCGCATTGACATGCGTTTTTCCGAAAGGCGTCAGGAGCTCCGCCAGGATATGGACTTTGTTCGCACGAGGCGTTTTTTCTCCCCGGCTCCTCTCTCCTCTGGTCCTCTGCAATCCGTTCCTGTGCTTCCCGCCGTGGAGGCTATGCAAGTTGACCGGTCTCGCCTGACACCTCAAGAGAGGACACGACGCCGCATGGAGAATCTCTGCCTGTACTGTGCCGGTACCGAACACTTCCTGAAGGATTGTCCTATCCGTCCTCCCCGCCTGGAAAGACGTACGCTGACTCCGCACAAAGGTGAGACAGTCCTTGATGTCAACTCTGCTTCTCCACGTCTTACTGTGCCTGTGCGGATATCTGCCTCTACCTTCTCCTTCTCTACTATGGCCTTCTTGGATTCCGGATCTGCAGGAAATTTTATTTTGGCCTCTCTCATCAACAGGTTCAACATCCCAGTGACCAGTCTCGCCAGACCCCTCTACATTAATTGTGTTAACAATGAAAGATTGGACTGTACCATACGTTACCGCACGGAGCCCCTCCTAATGTGCATCGGTCCTCATCATGAAAAAATGGAGTTTTTGGTCCTCCCCAATTGCACTTCCGAAATTCTCCTTGGACTACCATGGCTTCAACGCCACTCCCCAACCCTTGATTGGTCCACAGGGGAGATCAAGAGCTGGGGTACCTCTTGTTTCAAGGACTGCCTTAAACCGGTTCCCAGTACTCCCTGCCGTGACCCTGTGGTTCCCCCTGTAACCGGTCTCCCTAAGGTCTATATGGACTATGCTGACGTATTTTGCAAAAAACAGACTTTACCTCCTCACAGGCCTTATGACTGTCCTATTGACCTCCTCCCGGGCACTACTCCTCCCTGGGGCAGAATTTATCCTCTGTCCGCCCCAGAGACTCTTGCTATGTCTGAATACATCCAGGAAAATTTAAAAAAGGGGTTTATCCGCAAATCCTCCTCTCCTGCCGGAGCTGGATTTTTCTTTGTGTCCAAAAAAGATGGCTCCCTACGTCCTTGCATTGACTACCGCGGACTTAATAAAATCACGGTAAAGAACCGCTACCCCCTTCCTCTTATCTCTGAACTCTTTGATCGCCTTCAAGGTGCCCACATCTTTACCAAACTGGACTTAAGAGGTGCTTATAATCTCATCCGCATCAGGGAGGGGGACGAATGGAAAACTGCATTTAACACTAGAGATGGACACTTTGAGTATCTGGTCATGCCCTTTGGCCTGTGCAACGCCCCTGCCGTCTTCCAAGACTTTGTTAATGAAATTTTTCGTGATCTCTTATATTCCTGTGTTGTTGTGTATCTGGACGATATTCTGATTTTTTCTGCCAACTTAGAAGAACACCGCCAGCATGTCCGCATGGTTCTTCAGAGACTTCGAGACAATCAACTTTATGCCAAAATGGAGAAATGTCTGTTTGAATGTCAATCTCTTCCTTTCCTAGGATACTTGGTCTCTGGCCAGGGACTACAAATGGACCCTGATAAACTCTCTGCCGTCTTAGATTGGCCACGCCCCTCCGGACTCCGTGCTATCCAACGTTTTTTGGGGTTCGCCAATTATTACAGACAATTTATTCCACATTTTTCCACCATTGTGGCTCCTATCGTGGCTTTAACCAAGAAGAATGCCAATCCTAAGTCATGGCCTCCTCAAGCGGAAGACGCTTTTAAACGGCTCAAGTCTGCCTTTTCTTCTGCCCCCGTGCTCTCCAGACCTGACCCATCTAAACCCTTCCTATTGGAGGTTGATGCCTCCTCAGTGGGAGCTGGAGCGGTCCTTCTACAAAAGAATTCTTCCGGGCATGCTGTTACTTGTGGGTTTTTTTCTAGGACCTTCTCTCCGGCGGAGAGGAACTACTCCATCGGGGATCGAGAGTTACTGGCCATTAAATTAGCACTTGAGGAATGGAGGCATCTGCTGGAGGGATCAAAATTTCCAGTTATCATTTACACCGATCACAAGAATCTCTCCTATCTCCAGTCCGCCCAACGGCTGAATCCTCGCCAGGCCAGGTGGTCTCTGTTCTTTGCCCGGTTTAATTTTGAAATTCATTTTCGCCCTGCCGACAAGAACATTAGGGCCGATGCTCTCTCTCGTTCCTCGGATGCCTCGGAAGTAGAGCTCTCCCCGCAACACATAATTTCTCCTGACTGCCTGATCTCCACTTCTCCAGCCTCCATCAGACAAACTCCTCCAGGGAAGACCTTCGTCTCTCCACGCCAACGCCTCGGAATCCTCAAATGGGGTCACTCCTCCCACCTCGCAGGCCATGCGGGCATCAAAAAATCCTTGCAACTCATCTCTCGTTTTTATTGGTGGCCGACTCTGGAGACGGATGTTGTTGATTTTGTGCGGGCGTGTATTGTCTGTGCCCGAGATAAGACTCCTCGCCAGAAGCCTGCTGGTCTCCTTCATCCTCTGCCTGTCCCCGAACAGCCTTGGTCTCTGATTGGTATGGACTTTATTACAGACTTACCCCCATCCCGTGGCAACACTGTTGTTTGGGTGGTCGATCGATTTTCCAAGATGGCACATTTTATTCCTCTTCCTGGTCTTCCTTCAGCACCTCAGTTGGCAAAACAATTTTTTGTACACATTTTTCGTCTTCACGGTTTACCTACGCAGATCGTCTCGGATAGAGGCGTCCAATTCGTGTCAAAATTCTGGAGGGCTCTCTGTAAACAACTCAAGATTAAATTAAACTTTTCTTCTGCTTATCATCCTCAATCCAATGGGCAAGTAGAAAGAATTAACCAAGTCCTGGGTGACTATTTACGGCATTTTGTTTCCTCCCGCCAGGATGACTGGGCGGATCTTCTACCATGGGCCGAATTCTCGTACAACTTCAGAGTCTCTGAATCTTCTTCCAAATCCCCATTTTTCGTGGTGTACGGCCGTCACCCTCTTCCCCCCCTCCCTACTCCCTTGCCCTCTGGCTTGCCTGCTGTGGATGAAATAACTCGTGATCTTTCCACCATATGGAAAGAGACCCAAAATTCTCTCTTACAGGCTTCTTCACGCATGAAAAAGTTTGCCGATAAGAAAAGAAGAGCTCCCCCCATCTTCTCTCCCGGAGACAAGGTATGGCTCTCCGCTAAATATGTCCGCTTCCGTGTCCCCAGCTACAAATTGGGACCACGCTATCTTGGTCCTTTCAAAATCTTGTGCCAAATTAATCCTGTCTCTTACAAACTTCTTCTTCCTCCTTCTCTTCGTATTCCTAATGCCTTTCATGTCTCTCTTCTTAAACCACTCATCATCAACCGTTTCTCTCCCAAACTTGTTTCTCCTACTCCTGTTTCCGGTTCTTCTGACATCTTTTCCGTAAAGGAGATACTGGCCTCCAAAAAGGTCAGAGGAAAAACTTTTTTTTTGGTTGACTGGGAGGGCTGTGGTCCTGAAGAGAGATCCTGGGAACCTGAGGACAATATCCTAGATAAAAATCTGGTCCTCAGGTTCTCAGGTTCCAAGAAGAGGGGGAGACCCAAGGGGGGGGGGGGGTACTGTTACGCCGAGCGCTCAGGGTCCCCGCTCCTCCCCGGAGCGCTCGCAACATCCTCGCTACGGCAGCGCCCCGGTCGGATCCACTGACCGGGTGCGCTGCGATACCGCCTCCAGCCGGGATGCGATTCGCGATGCGGGTGGCGCCCGCTCGCGATGCGCACCCCGGCTCCCGTACCTGACTCGCTCTCCGTTGGTCCTGTCCCGGCGCGCGCGGCCCCGCTCCCTAGGGCGCGCGCGCGCCGGGTCTCTGCGATTTAAAGGGCCACTGCGCCACTGATTGGCGCAGTGGTTCTAATTAGTGTGTTCACCTGTGCACTCCCTATGTATACCTCACTTCCCCTGCACTCCCTCGCCGGATCTTGTTGCCATCGTGCCAGTGAAAGCGTTTCCTTGTGTGTTCCTAGCCTGTGTTCCAGACCTCCTGCCGTTGCCCCTGACTACGATCCTTGCTGCCTGCCCCGACCTTCTGCTACGTCCGACCTTGCTCTTGCCTACTCCCTTGTACCGCGCCTATCTTCAGCAGTCAGAGAGGTTGAGCCATTGCTAGTGGATACGACCTGGTTACTACCGCCGCTGCAAGACCATCCCGCTTTGCGGCGGGCTCTGGTGAAAACCAGTAGTAACTTAGAACCGGTCCACTAGCACGGTCCACGCCAATCCCTCTCTGGCACAGAGGATCCACCTCTTGCCAGCCGAATCGTGACATATATATATATATATATATATATATACATATATATATAGCCATTTTTGCAGTAATTAAGGTTCAGTATGTCTCATATTTTAGTGAACCCAAGAATTGTACCTCCACTGGTCTAATACTGGTGGCATATTCTGAGAATAGGTTAGCAATTTGTATAATCCAGATAACCACATTAATACATACCAAACACACCAAAGGTTGTTTTTTTTGGTAGGTATTCATAGGTAGTCGTCAAGTCAAACATATACAACTGTATAATATGCCACAAACGTCTGATATGTGGTATATAAGCAGGTGGAAGAGCAGAATAATGAATGCAACATTGCCTTTTTTTTTTATTCCTAGAACCTAGCCCATTTGTGCTATAAAATAAAGGGAAGCGTGCCCACATTCACTGAGCAGGTGGGAAACTAAGAAAGTTTCAGAGCCCCTATTTAACAGATAAAATATCTTAATATTATGCCATAAAAGTCTTCACATGGAATAGCATCTTATGTCTCTGAAAGGAATGAGTGAACTGAAGGATGTAATAAACCCAATAATCATTTTTTTCTATAATATGAATGATAATAGTTACTAATTGTGCATTCTTCATAAGCCACTTTGCTTAGTAACAAGACATAGTAACATCACTTCCCACTGCAAATAATTTATTCAGAATGCTAAATACAGATAGACTGTGATGTAAAAAACTGATTGAGACACTTTGCCCCTGAGGCTGCTTCATCTCCATAAACATTCTTCGGTAGAGATGCACTGCGGGAACATTTTGTAATAGGAAATCATCTAGAATTCACTGAACTTTGCAACAAAAAGATGACAAAGCAGAGGCTGTCACAAAATGACAAATTTGGCATCTGTTGTACGTTAACTTACACAAAATTCATCAAGTATTTGTCTAAGTGATACATGGAAACCGGTAATTTGTCTGTAGCGCTGTAGCCAGCTATCTCCAGAACTCTATTCTTGCCGTCCTAATGGTCAGAGCTCCACCAATCAGATACTTACCTATTCTTTAAAACAAGTGGTTACATTATGTTTTTGTTTTGTACATCTCATGATCTTTTTGCTTTGGCAGCAGCTGCCTGACGCTGGTTGTTAGGCTGGGTTCACACTGTGGAATTTTTGGGCAGAATTTCTGCTGGAGATTGAGCCGGCGGCACTAGGATCACGCAGACTACATTGCTGTTCCCATAGATGATAATGCATTTCTGAGCAGATCTCCCAAAAGACCCCCCCAGAAATGCATTGCAGTCTATGGGGGCAGCAGTGCAGTCTGCTCGGTCCTAGCGCCGCCAGCTCGATCTCTGGCAGAAATTCTGCCCATAAATTCTGCAGTGTGAACCTAGCCTTATAGATTATTTAGGAATCTATTCACACTGCAGAATTCCTGCTTTCCCATAGACTTCTATGGGATTCTGCACTCCCATTCACATTTCTGAATTTCTGCTTGTGGGAGTGTCTATGGGAGTGCAAAATCCCATAGAAGTCTATAGGCTTTAATTTAATTTCCGCAAGCAGAAATTCTGCCATGTGAATAGTCCCTAAGGCTGGGTTCACACTGTGGAATTTCTGGGCAGCATTTCTGCCGGAGATCAATCCGGCGGCACTAGGACCGCGCGGACTGCATTGCTGTCCCCATAGAAGTCAATGCATTTCTGAGCAGATCTCCCAAAAGATCCATCCAGACATGCATTGCCGTCTTTGGCATGCATTGCCGCCGACTAAATCACCTGCAGAAACTCTGCCCAGAGATTCCGTAGTGTGAACTTAACTGTCAGCCATGGTGCAGGGAACACTGATATGGCTCATATGAAGACCAACCCCTCTTGGTCTTACAACCATCTGATCACTGTAAGGCTGGGTTCACACTGTGGAATTTCTGGGCAGAATTTCTGCCGGAGATCGAGCCGGCGGCACTAGGACCGTGTGGACTACAATGCCGTTCTCATAGATGGCAATCGATTTCTGAGCAGATCTCCTAAAAGATCCACCCAGAAATGCATTGCAGTCTATGGGGGAGCAATGCAGTCCGCGTGGTCCTAGCGCCGCCGGCTCGATCTCCGGCAGAAATTCTGCCCAGAAATTCTGCAGTGTGAACCCAGCCTAAATCTGATGATCAACATAGGAAGTTGCAGCCAGCCATACCTTCCTACTACACTGTCTGCTGCTGGAGATATGAAATATTACATACCTCTTGACAAATAAATGTTTAACCATGTAATACCTGGAGTGGCAAGAGATATTCTTTGTGAGCAGCCCACCACTTACTCTCAGATAGTTTCCTATATGGAGTGCCAAGGGGTGAATCTCTTCTGTCTGAGGCGAACTTTGACCGTGCGGGATCAGGAGTTAACAGTTTGGACAATTTGGCAATACCAAATAGGTTTATTTATTTATTTTTTGAAAATGGTAAAAGGGGTTGATTTGATTTTTTTTTACACTTTATTCAGCCTTCCTATTGGCCTTTTATAAGCAATCATTTAATAACTTATGCAGATCAATGAAATGCATGTAAAGTACATTGATCTTTTAGATTAGAGCTTTATTGGTATTGTATGAATAACAGTACCAAGGCCTAGTACACCATGGTGGTGCCGATTGGTCCACTAGACTCCAGGGATGCACGCCAAAAACTGTTTAAATTTTAAAAGTTCAATGATCTGCAACTGAGTGATCTCCAATGTGGGTCATTACCGGCTAGTGTCAGCTGCAGATAACCACCAAAACTTGCCAAGTATGGCGCAGGCATGGCTTTTGAGAGCTCACTTTAATCCCTCACCTCGGCAATGTCATAAATGTACAGGGTGGGCAATTTATATGGATACACCTTAATAAAATGGGAATGGTTGGTGATATTAACTTCCTGTTTGTGACACATTAGTATATGTGAGGGGGGAAACATTTCAAGATGGGTGGTGATCATGGCGGCCATTTTGAAGTCGGCCATTTTGAATCCAACTTTTGTTTTTTCAATAGGAAGAGGGTCATGTGACACATCAAACTTATTGGGAATTTCACAAGAAAAACACTGGTGTGCTTGGTTTTAACGTAACTTTATTCTTTCATGAGTTATTTACAAGTTTCTCTTTGTTTATAGCCATTGACATGTCGTCGAGGTTAACACGTGAGAAGTGGATAGAAATTGTGATGTCTGGTGAAGGCAGTAACCGGGTCATAGCAGCAGATTTCAATGCAAGATACCCTACGAGACCACCCATCTCCCATGCTACAGTTAGCAAGCTGCTTGCTAAGTTTTGTGAAACTGGTTCAGTGTAGGATTTGCCAAAATGTGGACGCATGAAATCTGTCACTAATGAAGAAACATCAGTGGCTGTCCTAGCTTCATTCAGCAAGAGCCCACAGCGTAGCACTCGCCGCATGTCACTGGAGAGTGGCATTAGCCGGACATCCCTTCGGCGGATATTAGCTACTCACAAATGGCACCCTTACAAACTACAGCTACTGCAGCATCTCAACGAGGATGACCCAGATTGGCGCACTGAATTTGCAGAATGGGCAAAACAATAATTGGAACAGGACCCTCAGTTTACGCAGAAGATTTTGTTCAGTGATGAGGCAAACTTTTATGTGAATGGTGAAGTTAACAAACAAAACCAACGCTATTGGTCTGACACTAACCCTTATTGGATAGATCCAAGACTGTTGGAACACAAAAATTGATGGTATGGTGTGGTATATGGGCTACAAAGATAGTGAGGCCATTCTTCATCAATGGAAACCTCAAGGCCACTGGATATGCGAAATTGCTACATGATGATGTGTTTCCATCTTTATGCACTGAAGCTGTCACGTTCCCTTAGTTTTTCCAGCAAGATGGTGCACCACCACCTTAAGGGTGTCAGGTCCGAGCATTCCTGGAAAGTGGATTGGTCGTCGTGGGCCAGTTGAATGGCCCCCAAGGTCTCCCGATCTGACCCCCTTAGACTTTTATCTTTGGGGTCATCTGAAGGCAATTGTCTATGCTGTGAAAATACGAGATCTGCAGCACCTGAAACTACGGATACTGGAAGCCTGTGCTAGCATTTCTCCTGCGGTGTTGCTATCAGTGTGTGAAGAGTGGGAGAAGAGGGTTGCATTGACAATCCAACACAATGGGTAGCACATTGAACACATTTTATAAGTGGTCAGAAACTTGTAAATAACTCATGAAAGAAGAAAGTTACGTTAAAACCAAGCACATCATTGTTTTTCTTGTGAAATTCCCAATAAGTTTCATGTGTCACATGACCCTCTTCCTATTGAAAAAACTAAAGTTGGATTCAAAATGGCCGCCATGGTCACCACCTATCTTGAAAAGTTTCCCCCCTCACATATACTAATTTGCCACAAACATATACACACAACATATAAATGGCCCACCCTGTACATCATGGGTTGGAAAGAGGGTTGAACTCTATGGTACTACTCATCACCCTATTAGTAAGCAATGGGTGGCACTGCACTGCTCATGACCAAGCCAGCCAGCATGACCTGTGTGAGTGGTGTGCATGATACCCAACTGAATGAGGCACATGCATGTCATTTTTACATTTTCCAGACGTATCCGTGCCTCAAAGGCACAAAGTATGATGTACATAATAAGATGCCACAATACATTGGAATTAATGTCTCAAAGCAGACAACAAATCTTTGACTATGTTTTTCTTGGACAATAGAATTAGCTAGTATTGATTCCAAGTGCATTACCCAGATCTGGTACCTGCTTTCTATTGTGGTCATATGCCAAATATTCAAAATCAAATGGCATAACATTTTACAAACACTATGTAACAGGGTTGCTGCAAAATAAAATAAAAATACAACTGTTATAGAGTAGCAGCTGCAGTGACAGCTTATACCCGCTGTATATATACATTATAAGGTTTTGGGGACTTCAATGCTCTATCAGACTCATTATGTCATATGTTAACTGAATTTCATTAGAGAACACTAATACAACTCACATTTAGAATATAAATAATCCATAAACATGTACTTTTACAGCCAATAAAAACAGAAAGCAGAAATGGTCCTTACCAACAAAATGCAGAAATAGAACATATATCATGTCTGGTGGAAATTACAATGGGGAACATTTATCAAGGGGTTTAGTCAGGTTTTCTTTACTATAATTGTTGCAAAATTGTCGCAACTGCGACTACGTGTGTTTTCGTGCGACAATTTGCGTGAAGAACAAGAAAAGCAAGAAAATTCAAACTTGCTTACGTAGTTAATTTTTCTAAATGGATTTGCTTTAGTCAGGTATATATTAACTGTGACAGTCGCAGCTGCGCAATAAAAAGTCGCAATGGCCGTAAAAATTTACTATATTTACTCCAGCTCCAACATGGAGCAGGAAAAGCTACTGCCGCCCGGGCTCCGACATACTTTCTCCCCGCTACCCTCACTGCGCTACCGGGACACTACAGTGATTTACATCTCACCCCTCTCACCTGCCAGCGCCACACAACTCCCATCTGTCTCCTAACTGTTGCAAGACTACAAGTCCCAGCATGCCCTTACAGTGAGGACACGCTGGGAGTTGTAGTCTTGCAGCAGCGGGAGCTGAGCGGCGCGGGCGGGAGACAAGGGGGGATGTATATCAGTGTGCCCACCATTATTAAGTGAGGGTAGAGGGGAGGCAGTATGAGGAGCCCGGGCGGCTGCACTGTAATGTCAGCCCGGGCTCCTTATAACATATAACGGCAAAACAAAATCCCCTGCTGTCATTTCACATTTCCAGCAGGGTCCTGTGATTGGCCAGGACCAGCAGCCAATCACAGGACCCGACTGGAACAGTGACATGATTAGGGGATATAGGAGTCTGTCGGGGGGGGGGGGGGGGTCCGTCAGCATAGCCCCACCGGCCTTCACCTGCGCTGTGCCCGTCCGTACACCCCCCCCCCCCCGGCCTTCACCTGCACTGTTCCCGGCCTCCGCCCCCCACCAGCACCCAACTAAAACTCCCAGCATGTCATTACTGTAAGGACATGCTGGGAGTTGTAGTCCTGCAGCTGGGGGCAGTGGACAAGCTTGTCACTTGCCCACACCTCTCCTGCACCACACAACTACAACTCCCAGCATGTCTTTACTGTAAGGGCATGCTGGGAGTTGTAGTCGTGCGGTGCAGGAGATGTGCGAGCAGATGATAATAAATGTACTAACCCATTTTTTATTTAATTTTTTTCTTCTCATTTCAGATCCGTGTATCCTGTGAACTCCTTCGGATTCGGTGGACTACTTCGATGACCAGCGTTTTTCTTTGTTTGAAAATGGTTAACGAGGGCTTGTGGGGGAGTGTTTTTTGTAATAATTTTTTTTTTTAAACCTGTTGTGTTTTTTCCTTACTTTACTTGACAGGCTTAGTAGTGAAAGCTGTCTTATAGATGGAGTCCATTGCTAAGCTGGGCTTAGCGTTAGCCACTAAAACAGCTAGCGCTAACCCACAATTATTACCCCGGTACCCAACGCCACAGGGGTTCCGGGAAGAGCCGGTACCAACAGGCCCGGAGTGTCAAAAATGGCGCTCCTGGGCCTAGACGGTAACAGGCTGGCATTATTTAGGCTGGTCCTCGCCCACCCTGGTAACATCAGGCTGTTACTGTTTGGTTGGTATTTGGCTGAGAATAAAAATAGGGGGGACCCTATGCGTTTTTTTTTTTAAATAAATAATTAAATATAAAAAAAAAACACATAGGGTCCCCCCTATTTTTATTCTCAGCTAAATACCAACCAAACAGTAACAGCCTGACATTACCAGGATGGGCGAGGACCATTGTTACTGGCCCTCCCCAGCCTACATAACGCCAGCCTGTTACCGCCTAGGCCCAGGAGTGCCATTTTTGACGCTCTGGGCCTGTTGGTACCGGCTCTTCCCGGCACCCCTTTGGTGTTGGGTACCGGGGTAATAATTGGGTGTTAGCGCTAGCTGTTTTTGTGGCTAACGCTAAGCCCGGCTTAATAATGGACTCTGTCTGTAAGACAGCTTCCACTACTAAGCCTGTCCAGTAAGTAAAAAAATAAAAAACACAACAGGTTTAAATTTATTACAAAAAAACACTCCCCCACAAGCCCTTGTTAACCATTTTATTAACATCAAGCAAAGAAAAACGCTGGTTGTCGTGGTAGTCCACCGAATCCGAAGGAGTCTACATGATACAAGGATCTGTAGAAGAAGTAACAAAAAAAAAATGAGTAAGTACATTTAGGGAGAAAAAATAGTGTAAAAAAAATGTAATAAACACACACACAATATATATATATATATATATATATATATATATATATATATATATATATACACACATTTTTTTCAAAGCTGCAAAGTGGTGTTCTGTAGTCATTATTTGGTTTTTGCTTATGTGGTAAAAAAAAATGGTATTTAAAAGTGATTTCTTGGTTTTTGCTCATGTAAGCCAAATTTATCAACCCCCTCTGATAGTATGATAAATATGTCATACATAAGCAAAAAAATAGCAAGAAAAAAATAACTACAGAACTTGCTTACCAAAGTAACGATGATAAATGTCGCCCGAATATGTCCACTGGTTTGGAACCAGGAATTACAATTTAATATACTCTGTAAGGGTGCTTTCACACCACGTTTTGTACTTACGGTTCCCCAATACGGCTGGGAGGAGGGGGGGCGGGGCTTAATCGCGGCACCCGCCCTCAGCCGTATTCGGGAACCGTATTTAATGCATGTCTATGAGCCGACCGGAGTGAACCTGCAGCCTCCGGTCGGCTGCGTTTTCGGCCGTATGCGGTTTCCCGACCATAGGCAAAAACGCGGTTGACCACGTTTTTACCTGCGGTCGGGAAACGGCGTACGGTCTAAAACGCAGCCGACCAGAGGCTGCGGTTCACTCCGGTCGGCTCATAGACATGCATTAACTACGGTTCCCGAATACGGCTGAGTGCGGGTGCCCCGATTAAGCCCCGCCCCCCTCCTCCCAGCCGTATTGGGGAACCGTAAGTACAAAACGTGGTGTGAAAGCACCGTTACTGGAGTTAATCTGAGTAAGCTTTACTGCACGCCCTAAATCCTAGCATGGACAGAGGTACCAAGAAGCTAATCTACATTGTTGGTGTATTATCAGCTAAATCTCAATAAATAAATCAAAATCAACAGAATTGGATCATGGTCAGTAAAGGCTTAAATAGAATCTTTAAGGATCCCCTCTCTCTTTTAAGGGAATTTGGCAACCTTGTTTGACCTACTTAGACAACCAGTCCTAATAAAGAGAACTAACTACTAACGGAGAAGAATGGTTGTGTAGGAATCCTGTTGGTCTTGTCATAATCCCTCCTGTGTCTCTATTTGTAATAGCAATGTCCCTTGTCCTGTCATGTTGCACATTTAAGGTTATGTTACTATAAAGCCAGCAGCCTGCTCCCACCAACAAACTACTACTCCCAACATTCACAGTTGTCAGGTTACCTTTGATCAAAACTAAAGGGTCCATGCTCCTCTTTACTACTGTGCATCTGCTCCTGTCAATACAACTCCTGGCTCTACCTGTAGGGTATACACACATAACTTTCCTCACTTTTAAATGGCCAGCGCATATTTCGAGACCTTCCCCTTCCAATCATCTGCTATCACCTAGGATTTCAACCAGTCACATCTGCTCCACCTTGCCTCAGCAAAGGTTTCATAGTGTTCCAGTGAAGGTGTATCTCTGCTTGTAGATTTGTTTCTCTGTATGATCCCACACAGTTTCCCGACTACTTCCTGATTTGATATTCTGTACTATATTGCCTCTCCTGTTCAATGACTCTGATGGTTTACTATGGAAGTAACTCTGCTGTCATCCCTAGATCTCAGCCTGTGACTGCTCAGTGCCTTGCATCAATGTCTTGATCCACTGGGCCAGTTTCCACCCACACCAGAACCATTCCTGGAGGTAGTGACCTGGTAAGTATCTACAGCAAAGTCCATATGACCATGTGGGGATTAAAGGGTAAAAACCAGAAGAACTACTTACACATTGTCTGCCACAGTTACCTACAGTTACACATATTGATCTAGAAATACTGCTTGGTATAACATTGACAAAATGAACAATAATTCAATTAGGTTGTCTTAAAGGGATAATCTGCCCCTAGACATCTTATACCCTATCTAAAGGATAGGGGATAAGATGTCTGATTGAGGGGGTCCCGCCACTGGGGACCCCTGCGATCTCCCTGCTGCACCCGGCATTCCTTTAGAGCGTTGGTTGCAGCACCAGAGGCTAGTGACATCACAGCCACGCCCCGCTCATGACACCATGACCACGCCCCCTCAATCAAAGTCTATGGGAGGGGGCATGACGGATGCCACACCTCCTCCCATAGACTTGCATTGAGGGGTCATGGCTGTGAAATCATGAGCGGGGCATGACCGTGAGGTCACGAGCCTCCCCCCCCCCCCCTCCCCGGCATTGCCAGTCATCCGGGACGGAGAGAAGTTCGCTCTATGCCCCGGATGTCTGGGGTGCCGCAGCCGAGCTCACGGGGGTCCCGAGTGGCAGGACCCCCACGATCAGACATCTTATCCCCTATGCTTTGGATAGGGGATAAGATGTCTGGGGGCGGAGTACCCCTTTAACTTTCATTTTAGTTTGATCAATACCAGATGGCAAGAATGGAGTCTATCTCAAAGCAAAGATTTTACTATACAGCTGAACAGAACTGAAACTAAATTTATTTTAAAGTGTACTTTTCAGAATAAGCTGTAGCTGTGTGTGTACATAAACATTAGTTTGCTATTTTTATTATATAAATTGTATATGACATTTTTCACCACTTTTTACCAGGCTTCATCCCTAACTTTAGTTGTCCCTGAATTAGTGGGTGTAGACTAGCTGTTATTATGTTTCCAATACACTGCACAAGCACATATGTCTATAGTACACATTCAAATGCAGCATTGATGACATTATAGAGCAGTACTGAGCAGTTTAAGGCATTTTCTATTTAGATAAAACCTTTATATGTATAACATTTACCAGAGCTTTCAGCTTTATAGGCAGCTAAAACCTGATACTCTAGTAAGAAATACCCCTATCATATACATGTAAACTGTTGTTGTTTTTTTGTAATAATCTTTAAATTAGCGATGCTATGCTGTTCCTACAATCAACTTCTATGACATTTACAGAAATAGTGTAGGATAGCCCACCTTACTGTTTTCAAAATCCTGTTCATGTGTTTAAGGCAGTCAGACTCATTCAGAAGGCCCCGTGCCAGAGCGGGGATCTCATACTCACCTGCAGCTGTCTTTTTGATAAGTCCTTGTCCCTGTTTCATGCTTTCTTTAACACATTGACCCTGCAGGAAATGCCCATTCAGCCAATCAATGATTGTGGCAAGTGAGTACAGTGGTCCCTCAACATACGATGGTAATTCGTTCCAAACGACCCATCGTTTGTCGAATCCATCGTATGTTGAGGGATTTGTGCAATGTAAAAAGTGCATTTAATACTCACCTGTCCCCGCCGCTCCGGACCGCGTCCTCACCGCTCCCGATGCTGTCCAAGGGGCTCCCGATGCTGTCCCGCTGCTCCGGCGTCTTCTTCGGGATCCTCCTGCTTCTTCCGCATCTTCTCCGGTGTCCGGGCCTCGCTTTCTGGTAACGTTATTACGTTGCTGCGGCGGGATGGCGTGCGCCGCGACGTAATAACACCGCCGGAAAGCGAGGCCCGGAACCCGGAGAAGATGCAGAAGACGCCGGAGGATCGCGAAGTGGACGCGGAGCAGCGGGGATAGGTAAGTGAACCTGTCCAGGATACTTAAACTGCTATCCGACAGCAGCTTAAGCATTTTGCGCTGTCGGATAGCAGTTAATGCGATGGCCCCGACATATAAAAGCATCGTATGTCGATGCTAACATCGACATGCGATGGCCTCTGAGAGGCCATTGTATGTCGATTTGATCATATGTCGGGGCCATCGCATGTCGGGGGTTACTGTATTCTTTTTTTTTTTAGAGCACCTTGCCTCTTTATAAAAATTCTGTCATACCTAGAATAACCTTTTGATGTTATTGCTTATCGGTAAAAACACTCTATTATTGTAGATAGGATAAGAAAAAAAGATTGCAGCCCTTTAAGAAAATACATAGACTTTGTCCACCTACACACATATATACTCGGCCCTACAGTGTTCAAAGCATTACAGAACCGAAAATAGGAAATAGAGTGAGATTATCTCCAGTGTTTCGTTCTACTAACTACTTTGGTTTCCTGTTAAGATACGCTGGTTATTTAGTCATTGTTATTATGTTTTACACTTCTGTGACATGTTTAAACCCATGCATATGTGTTAATGTGACCTTTAAAACATTACAAATCAATGAGGAAATATATGCCTAAATAATATATAGCTTTACACTCATATAGCCATACCCATGACTAAAATGGGCTAGTATGAAATGCCCGGGCCTATTTTTGTTTCCAGTCTGGCCCTGGAGACCATACAGTGGACTCTTAAGCTCAGGGTGAGCAGATTTTAATTATTAAGGTTAAAGGTATACAAACAAATTTTTTCCAATAAACTATATATGTATCTGTTTAGCTTCTCCTGCTCTATAATATGATGGTTGTAGATTGGATAGCATTTTCATGGAAACACGTTCTCTTTAAAGGGTTTGTTCACCAAGGATTTTTAGTGTGATTGGTCAGGAATCAAACAATCAGAATACTTGTAGGGAAACCTATAATAAATGTAGTCTTTATCAGGAAAAAAAGGGGAGTTTTGTATAGAATAAGCATTTTACAGGCACACTTAACAAGGGACTACTTTGGTGAAATGATCAACATCAGACTTGTCATATTCACATCTAACTTTATAGTTTCAATTTTTCAATGCACAGGAACAAAAATAGATTTATGAAATGGAAGGATGACATCTCGATTAGCATATTCTTATTCCCAAAAGCCTAGAAGAAATAAAGGAAGTCTACCTCAGGTACCTGTGTCACTTTACTGAAAACATAAGCATTATTATTCTTATTTCTTTAATAAATAAATAAAGGATTTAGTTACATTTTTTCATACTTTCGTGCACTCGATGTGACACTGCAAAATAACAATTTAGCATTAAAAACAATGGTAGGCTGCTGCACCGGAATATCGGAGTGGAATTCCTGAGCATAATTCCATTTAGAGAATTCTGTAGTGTGAATGTGCCCTAAAGGTTTGTTGAGGAAGGGAAAGAAGGAAGAATTACAAACCCAGACACTGTAAAAGCTGCAGAACAAAAAGTAAACAAAACTTTTAGTGCCCATTCACACAGCAAAATATCCGCCTGGAGAAATTCTGAGCACGGAAAGCACTGACTTAATCGGTCTTTTGAATACATGCTGTCTCCATTTAAGGCAATTTATATCTGAGTGGAATTTAAAGGACAACTGTAGTGGTACACTTTTATATATTCCCGTGCCCGGGCCTAAAAAATAAACAAAATAAACTCATACATACCTTCCTACGAGCCCCCCTTGGTCCGGCACAGGCCTCATGGTCCGACAGTGCTGAAGTCATTCAACTTCCTAGGGATGGGGACACCGCAGAGCCGTCGGCGTATCACCGGCCGTAGCGATGTCCCGCCCCGGCTGGTGATAGGCTGAGCCCATTGTCATGTAAGAAGCCGGCCAGAGCTCCTTACATGACAGTGGGCTCAGCCTATCACCAGCCGGGGCGGGACATCGCTACGGCCGGTTATACGCTGATGGCTCTGCAGCGTCCCCGTCCCCAGGAGGTGGAATGACGTCAGCACTGCCGGACCGTGAGGCCTAAGCCCGATCAACGGGGGCCTGGAGGAAGGTATGTATGAGTTCATTTTGTTTATTTTTGAGGCCCGGGCATGGGCATATATAAAAGTGTTCCACTACAGTTGTCCTTTAAAAGAACAAATATGTTCTTACTTTCTGCTGAGTCTGGAATAAAAATTTTTGCTATAGAAATTTCTCCATGTGCACGGTGCAGCAGAATTCTGTAAAAAAAAAAACACTATGGGAGGCTGCTGCACCATAATTTCAGAGCAGAATTTTTAAGCTGGATTCCACTTGAAAATTCTGCTGTGCGATTGGACTCTTTGTCTAGTAGTTTAGTCTGTGTCTGTGAAGCTAGATTAACCTGTGTTTTTTTTTTGGACTACTAAATGTTTTTACAGTGAAACCCTGGGTACATTTTCATAATTAATAAAACTGCTGAGTAACATGCCAGAGTAATAAGTTTTCTCATTACAAGTTGCACTTTGCATTGTACATTAACCCTGTGGACAAGGACATATGCTGCTGTATTTCACTAAGTTGAAGTTGTGTCTGTCACTTTCTGTTCTGTAGTTATTGGTTGGACCTGCTCCTCTCAGACTCCTGCTCTGCAGCTATTGGGTGAAAGCTGCATGTCCAGGACTTCCTGCTCTGCAGCTATTGAGTGGAGCTTCCCCTCCCAGACTCCTGCTCTGCGGCTATTGGGTGAAAGCTGCACCTACCAGACTCTCTGCTCTGCAGCTATTGGGTGAAAGCTGCACCTCCCAAACTTCCTGTTCTCCAGCTATTGAGTGAAGCTTCCCCTCCCAGACTCCTGCTCTGCAGCTATTGGGTGAAAGCTGCATGTCCAGGACTTTCTGCTCTGCAGCTATTGAGTGAAGCTTCTCCTCCCAGACTCCTGCTCTGCGGCTATTGGGTGAAAGCTGCATGTCCAGGACTTCCTGCTCTGCAGCTATTGAGTGAAGCTTCTCCTCCCAGACTCCTGCTCTGCGGCTATTGGGTGAAAGCTGCATGTCCAGGACTTCCTGCTCTGCAGCTATTGAGTGAAGCTTCTCCTCCCAGACTCCTGCTCTGCAGCTATTGAGTGAAGCTTCTCCTCCCAGACTCTCTGCTCTGCAGCTATTGGGTGAAAGCTGCACCTCCAAGACCTCCTGCTCTCCAGATATTGAGTAAAGCTGCCCCTCCCAGACTTCCTGTTCTGCAGCTATTGGGTGAAAGCTGCCCTTCCCAGACCTCTGCTCTGCTGTATAAATACTTCACATAATAATAGTAATACAAGTAGCCCCATAATGATACATTTTAAGATTATGCCTAGAGTTTTAGTAGCTATCTCTTGTATTTGACACATCTACTAAACCCTAGTCTTGACTGCAGCTTCAACGTTTACTTCTATTTGCGTTTACGTTTAACGTTTGTTGCCCTAATATTTTGTGATGCATTCTTACTATTTACTTTCCAATCTTTTATATATTTGGAAATAACCTGGGGGTCCTTTAAATTCTTCTTTCAACCATTCCAAAATTGTGCATGTGAAGCACTGGATTTTGATGCTGAGCCCCTGACCCATTACCAGGTGAAATGTTTCTGGTGGGATGACAAGACACTACCTTTAGGAGCAGTCAGTACTCTACAATAACTACATAACGACTTATATAACAAAACAAAAAAGTACACATCACTGAAATGACAGAGGGAAGGACCTTGGTGGAGAGCCAAGCAGACAGAAGAGATTTTGTTTGTAAAACACTGGGCTTTATGTAACTGGAGAAAGGTCTCCTGATTTCCCAAGCCTAGTGATCCATGGCAAGCGAAGCCTCCGGCTGATGAACGATATTTAATCAGATCACTTGGTAATTCCAGACATGTGTTTTGATACAGAAATTAACCTTACTAAAAATAAGGAGAATTGTCAGGTAGCCAAGTAAACTGATAAAATGCCTTACATGACATGGAGACAATGGATGACATAGTTGGCAACATTCTAAAAACATTTCCAGGGACACTTATGCTGGCGTTGAATGTGGTTAAACTATATGACAAGGAAGGTGATGTGACCAAATATGTGATAGGTGGCTGTTCATTACTAATAAAATACCCTAATGCATTTGGGACAAGGGGACAACACATTACAGAGGTGGAGAGAAGAAAACTGGAATTTTTGGTCAATTATTCACAAAAAAAAAGTCATAAAACAGTGTGCTCCATTTGTAAATCACTCACCAAGAGTCATCTGGGTGGTGCTGGTGTGGCGAAGAGTAACAGCGTCCTGGCTAATGCATGTCTATTCTGTCTTTTTTGGAATCCTTCTTGGGAAAGCTAGTGCTAATCTTAATTAAGGGATGTCAATCATGTTAGAATGAGCAAGATAACAGCCAAAACACTGCTACACCACACCAGCACCACTCGAGATGACTAAATTACATATAGGGTTTCCATCTTAAGGATGTAAGAAATTTCACATCTTTAAACTTTGGTGCATCAGAAATGGGCCAAATTGCGCCTAAGTTTTTAACCCCCACGTTGTAAGTGAAAAAATACAGCCTGAAAAGATGGCAAAAACTGGTGAAAAATTTCCTTGAATGACTTGTTAAAAAAAAATAAAAAAAATAAAAAAACTGAAAACATGCCCCTCTTTCAGAATCCCCCCCCCCCCCCCCAACAATGGTCGGAAAAATAGCTAACATTGGTGTATTTTTGGCGTGCATCATTTAGAAATAAAGTGAAATGCATGTCCCCTGAGTTTCAAAATTTACGCGGAAATCCAATAGTGAATGAGGGCCATGATGGGCACTGAATTGGAACTTCTTTATATAGTGCAACAGTTGATTTTAACAGGGGCATTTTTAGCAAAAGTTTTACCAAGCACTACACTAGCACTAATATGATAGCATCGGTTTACTCTCCAAAAATAGTGACAACTTCTCTTTACTTTTATATCCATACCCAATGTGAATTTGAGATGTGAACTGACCTCCAGGCACATGCCCAACCTTCCTTCTTTATAGCTTCCAGCACAGCATTCTAGACTCCCTCTGTGAAGCAGGTGGCACTGTTACGTTATCACTCCACCTGAGTCCTTCCATGGGAGTGGAGTGCGCCCTTATTGCTACACCAGATATATAAAAGAAAAAGAAGCGTACATGGAAGCTCAGCTGGATTAGTTATACTTAAAGGTTTTTTTTAAATCAACTGGTGGCAGAAAGTTAAACATATTTGTAAATTACTTCTATTAAAAAATCTGAATCCTTTCAGTACTTATTAGCTGCTGAATGCTACAGAGGAAATTCCTTTCTTTTTGGAACACTGATGACATCACGAACACAGTGCTCTCTGCTGACATCTCTGTCCATTTTAGCAACCATGTATAGCAGATGCATAGCAGATGTATGCTAAGGGCAGCATGGTGGCTCAGTGGTTAGCACTGCTGCCTTGCAGCGCTGGGGACTTGGGTTCAAATCCCACTAAGGACAACAATAAATAAAGCGTTATTTTTATTATTATTATAATAACGTCAGCAGAGAGAACTGTGCTTGTGATGTCATAAGAGAGCATTCCAAAAAGAAAAGAATTACCTCTGTAGTATTCAGCAGCTAATAAGTACAGGAAGGATTAAGATTTTTTAATAGAAGTAATTTACAAATATGTTTAACTTTCTGCCACCAGTTGATTTAAAAGAAAAAGGTTTTCACCGGAGTACCCCTTTAATAATTCTGTGTGAACAGGGCCTTAGAGGGGAAGTGGCTACTGGCTAGAAAGAAGAGAACAGATACAACCACACTGACTGAAGATGAAATGAGAGGACAGGGAGCAATACAGCAGTCATCGTTTTAATTTTTAATACTGCAGACTGGTTAAATGTAATAATCTTCTATTATGCTTGCAGTGCATACCGTATGCTATGGTTATCTCCTCTCCATAGGAATGTTAGCAGATGAACAGTACATTTCTACATTTGTAGAAAATATCCAGGCAGGGCATAGGAGCCATATGGCATTAGCTAAATAGTTCCTATTTTTGTCACCGGCTATGGACATCTCTTCTCTCCCCCTAACAACATTACAACATTCGCAGCCAGTGGTAAACAGATTGTGGCTGTCATACCACAGGCTTCTTTACAAACATTGAGCCAACACTTCCCACGCAAACTGTATAATAGGCACACCACCCGCATAAGGCATTCTAACACGTAAATTAAAACAAATGGAACAAATGTATGTTTATGTCTCAGTTTTGACACTTCATTTTACTAATATCCTAATGTCAAGTCCTTTTTGCACCAGCTTAGGGTCGTTTTCCTCATTTTATTTTTGCAAAAAAAATTAAAATACTGATGCCAGATGTTTGTAGTAGGTCAAAAGGGAGTTGTGAACTGTTCTACAAACAGTATAGGAAACACCAATAAAGAAAAGAGCTGTAACAGACATGAGTAGCAAAAATATTCACAACCTTTATTATTAAAACACACAGGTTAAAATACATAATGACAACAGAGGAATGGCAGCTGAAACATAGGACGTCTGCTGGATATAGTACATAGAATGCTAGTGTTTAAAAAGGCATGTGCCACACAGTATATAGGTATATGGTAAGGTGGGTACAGTGGTCCCTCAAGTTACAATATTAATTGGTTCTGGGACGACCATTGTATGTTGAAACCATTGTATGTTGAGACCAGAACTCTATGGAAACCTGGTAATTGGTTCTAAAGGCACCAAAATGTCATCCAAAAAATAGGAAAAAGTGAGGATTAAAGAAAAATAAGTAGATAACTAATATAGATAAAGCAAATCCTTACATATAAAAGTAAGAAAGATCTGCTGGGAGCTGTAATCACTGTCTATTTCAGGGTTTCCCAAGCAGGGAGCCTCCAGCTGTTGCAAAACTACAACTTCCAGCATGCCCGGACAGCCGAAGGCTGTCCGGGCATGCTGGGAGTTGTAGTTTTGCAACAGCTGGGGGCACCCTGCTTGGGAAACATTGGTCTATGTAGAGGACAGGAGCTTCTTCAGGGTCCTGTACAGTACACACAATGGGGAAGATGTATCAAAACCTGTGCAGAGGAAAAGTTGCCCAGTTGCCCATAGCAACCAATCAGATCGCTTCTTTCATTTTCAACAAGGCCTCTGCAAAATGAAAGAAGTGATCTGATTGGTTGCTATGGACAACTGGCCAACTTTTCCTTTGTACAGGTTTTGATAAATCTCCCCCAATGTCCTAAAAAAGTAACATGGAGTCGCCCTCACCTGGTGTCCAGAGGAGCAGGTAACCCTGGTACAGGTAAAGTGTACAGAACATGTAATACCTCCCTGTACTGTAGGGGGCGCTATCAGACACCAGTCAGCGCATACGCTTCAGTAATACAGGGGTTTTACCAGTGAATGCCCATTCTGATTGGTCGGTTCTTCCAGCCATTGACACTTTTCACAGATCTGGACTGTCTGTACCATTGCATGTTGAGTCTGGTTTCAACTTACGATGGTCCAGAAAAGACCATTGTATTTTGAAACTATTGTATGTTGAGGCCATTGTAAGTTGAGGGATCACTTTATATTCAGATTGCACATAACATCTAGTGCAAGGTAGATATATAGCAATGAAACAAGACTATGGGGGAGATTTATCAAAGGATTTAGACTGGTTTTTCCTGTCTAAATTTGTCGCACAGAAAGTCTCAGTCTAAATATGTGCGACTTTTCTGCAACTTTTGCTGTAGAGGATTTTTAGAACATGATGCATGCAAGTCTATTTTAGATGGAAATGCATTGGAAAATGCATTGGTGCTGAATTTATCAAGTGCGACTTTTGTGCGACAAGTCGCATCTGCCCAAAATACGCTGAAATGTCAGACCATGTTGGAGCAGGTCTAAATGCAGTTTAAGCTGTAGACCCTGAAGTCTGAGCACAGAATTTATCAAGGGCTGTGAGACCTTTGATAAATTAGGAGCACAATAGACAGGAGACTACCACATACGCTGGTCTATAAGCATACCCAGAATAGACTAGATTAGTAAATGTCCCCTTATGTGTCAATGCACTAAGGTGCAGATAAAGTCAGTACATAAATGAGTAGCAGCAGGTTGTATGAATCCTACTAAGGTGCAATAGTGCAAGCTGAAAATTACCCACATGTGCAGAGCATATACGCAGCCAGGAGACGTCCACCCCTACGACCGTTTCGGATAAAGCCCTTCTTCCGGGAGTCCTTCTTCCCACTCCCGGAAGAAGGACTTTGTCCGAAACAGTCGTAGGGGTGGACGTCTCCTTGCTGCGTAAGTAATTTTCAGCTTGCACTATTGCACCTTAGTAGGATTCATACAACCTGCTGCTACTCATTTATGTACTGACTCTATCTGCGCCTTAGTTGAGTCTAAATAAATTTAAAAAAAACAATGTATGAAAGTGATTGTGACTGTAGGTCCCATTTACTGGAAATGAACACTGTTTTTAGCACAGAATCTTGTCAATCCTACTGTTAAAAAAAGTGTCCACTATAACCCGTGTATGGCTACACTTTTGCGTGGATTCTGCCAAACTGTTGGATAACCAATGTTGTAAAGGGCTCATCCATATCCAAAATCACAGATAAAACCACACATAAAAAAATAAGAAGATATGCCTCACATTTCTGCTGCATGAACATAATTATTGTTTTACCCTGTAGAATAGCTTTTTACATAGTATTTAGTCCCAACAAAACCTTTAACTTGTTTTAACTCATAGGAAAACTAGCTGTGGAAAGAAAGCTAGGTCAGCTTATTTTATATATATATAGTGCAAGGGACAAGACAGCATTCATGACAATACGTGAAGAGATGCATAATACTGCAGGGTTATTGAAAACAACGTATTATATGCTCTTTAGCTATAATGTCAGGGCTTTCCTCGTGGTAGTCAGACTACCGTAGCCCCTTAGTGACAATATGGGGAGAGTGGTACTCTGAGACTGTGATGACAGGACAGACACTTTAATCCCTGTTATTGCATATACTGTAAATCCGCCAGCAGACTGTGAATGGGTAACAGACAAAAGGCTATCATAGATCGGCCTGAAGTCTACAGAGGGAATCTGAATTACTAGATACAGGGAATTTGAGTTATAGTCCCTGCCATGATTTATTATTGGAACACTCCAGCTGCCCAAGGGATCTTTTCTGATAATATAACGCAGAAAACTCTTTTTCTATGAGACCCCGCAGAAAAAAAATGATGGGCCCATTTGTGTACCTTATCAATATGAAAAATATTTCTTCAAAATCTTAATTCTGTATTGAAGATACAGGCCCAAAGCCCAGGCTAAACTACTCACCTGGTACAGTGTTATAGTGTGAATAAGACCTTGTATGGTTTAAAGGGGTTTTCTGTAGCTTTACGGACCCCTAAATCCACTAGTGCTCCAGTGTCCATCGCCAGGAACACTGCGATTACATCACATACATTTTTCATGTGACACTGCAGCTTTAGCTATCATGTCATATCAGAACACCAGGGTTGTGGAGGATTTAGGGGTTAGTACATTTTTTTGGACCAGTTCCAGATTTATTTTTTACTCAATGCCAAGAAACCCCTTTATTCATATTTCACTTCAATATCTTCATCCTAACTGACTTACAAAAGTGTATCCACTGGAGTAGACATTACCTTGCCCTACCTTGGCAATACTCAAAGTGAAAGAAGTCTCCAGAGAAATAATAGTGTTATATCAGGCTTTGAGACTGTTACTTCAAGCAATGACAGCTCAACATTACAGGGGGTTTTCAGTTAAAAAATGTCTTTACACCCTTTTAAGGAATTCTGAGTTAATAGGGGGGATCCACCAGTACTTGTCTCTTGGCCAGAGTTGGGAGCAGTTAGTTACCAAGAGCCTCTCTAGCTCTGGAGGACTGTCCTGTCCTGCATTACACAGAAAACACCACTGATTTTAAAGGGAAACTGACAGCCAATTCACTTACACTAAATACAATACACAGGGTTATTGTGCGGGTGAACCTGATAACAAGGAGGTATCACTTACCCGGATCTGCGGTCTGGTTACGGAGATACCTGCTGTGTCAGCCTTCATTGCTAATTACCATCTTTGTACAATGGAGGTGGGGCCCGGGATGCCACGTCCCACCTCCATTGTGCAAAGTTGGCTATTAGCAATAGAGGCCAATACAGGTATAATGGGTATCTCTGCAACCAAATCATAGCTACATTTAAGTGATACCTCATTGGAATCCGGTTCACCTGCACTATAACCCATGTATTGGGTTTAGTGCGGGTGAACCAGCTGTCAGTTTCCCTTTAATGAGTACAGTGTAATGCTTAATTTCACCTGTGGTGGCGCTAGGGCTGGGCGGTATACCGGTTCATACGAATACCGTCATTTTTGGGCTGCACAATATGAATTTTTCCCATACCGCAATACCGGTTGGTCCCCTCCCCCTCGGGAATGAGCGCTGCGCTGTCCCCACATCGGGGAACTAATCATATGTGACCCGCCAGCGCTGTTCTGCTCCCCCCCAATTAATTATCAGCCCAGCGAGGTACTACTCACATATGTCAAGTGCTGCCCTCCTCTCTTTGTTGGGGGCCGCTGGCACTGGAACTCACTGTACGCCAGTGGTCTCCAACCTGCGGACCTCCAGATGTTGCAAAACTACAACTCCCAGCATGCCGGGACAGCCAAGGGCTGTCCGGGCATGCTGGGAGTTGTAGTTTTGTAACAGCTGGAGGTCCGCAGGTTTGAGACCATTGCTGTACTCTGTATCCCTATGCCCGGGCTGCAAAAGATAAAGAAAATAAACTTTAACTTACCTACGTCGGCCTTACGCTGGTGACATGAACGTCGGACAGCCATCAGCCTATCACCAACCGGAGCGATGTCCCGCCCCAGACAGTGATAGGCTGAGCCCACTGTCATGTAAGAAGCCGGCTTTTTACATGACAGTGGGCTCAGCCTATCACTGGCCGGGGTGGGACATCGCTCCGGCCGGCCAGGCATGCTGGGAGTTGTAGTTTTGTCCGGGCATGCTGGGAGTTGTAGTTTTGCAACACCTGGAGGTCCGCAGGTTGGAGACCACTGGCGTACAGTGAGTTCCAGCGCCAACGGCCCCAACAAAGAGGAGGAGGGCAGTGCTTGACATATGTGAGTAGTACCCTGCTGGCTGGGCTGATAATTAATTGGGGGGGAGTGGAACAGCGCTGGCGGGTAACATGATTTGGGGGGGGGGAGAGCAGAACATCGCTCGCGGGTCACATGATTTTGGGGGAACCGCCATAAGTTACAAAAATACCATGATACACATATTTGGTCATACCGCCCAGCTCTAGGTGGCGCTGCAAGGAAATGAAACCATTACTGTCTATGTTCCTGACATATCACAGCAGTTCACTGGGCTGTCAACTGACAACTTGGGACTTTCTAAAAATGAGAACCCCTTGAGAGTAAGTTATTAAAGCAAGATTTGCACACTTTTGGCTGGAATCAGTTTTTGTTTTCATTTTAAATTGTTTGAACCCAGCCTTATTATGCATTAAAGGCTTAATAATTAATTAATCAATCAATCAAAATCAAACTATTTATAATCTTTTCTATAAAAACATTCTATATAATATAAGTAAAATCAAAAGTAACCCAAGTCTTGAAGAAAAAGTATATCTACGCATGAATATTGTATTTGACCAAAACTGAAAAACTTAAAAAAAGAAAATCGATTTAATATAGGTGAACGAGGGTATTGTGCAGTGTGCATGATCAGCGGGGGTGTATTAAGATCCATTTGGCAAGAACAGCAGTGGGGCTACAATTCCCTCAGAGTGATTCAACTTCATGAGATTGGAAGACCCCTTTAATATAAGAGACAGATCACACGATATCTACCCTCTTGGTCTTGCACAAATTTACACCCACTTTTGATTTTAAGATAACAGGAACTTAAACAGGTCAGACATAATGGAAATAGATAATTGCAGTCAGTTCATCTCATTGACACCAGACAAATTGCAAAGTCCAGTTATATTTCAGCCAGACGACTGAGTCACAGGAAGGTTACAGGGTAATATAAAGCAAGCAATGTAACCAGCTATGTGGCTGCACCCTTCCTGTAATCTATCTAGGCAGGATATATTTCGGGGTTTTCACAGGTATTCTGCATGTACCTCAACTTTTTGCCTTTCATACTACTGTGTTTATCAAATGGGTTTGGTTGGTTTAGTACAAGATTTGTAACCTGTGAGTACAATGTACTGCTACAATTCAGGAAGAATAGATCTGCCACGGCTATACAGAACTATGAACTTTCGTACAGATCATGACAGAGGATGAGATGTTTGGCACCTTCTCTAAATTTGCCGTCAGTCCATTGTGTTTATGCTGGCCGTATGCAGAGGGTTTCAAAAGGTTAAAATGCCAGGAAATTTAGCGTGCATTAGGAAGAGACACGGACATAAGTCTGGAGTCATTATATATAGAGCATTGGCAATTACAGCTATTCATTTGCTTAATAGTGGTTTGCTAAGCAACAAAATGATGGCAGACAAAGCTAGTGGTGTCTGGAAAGGTTAAAGGGGCACTCTGGTGGAAAACATTTTTTTTTTTTTTTAATCAACTGGTGCCAGAAAGTTAAGCAGATTTGTGAATTAATAATATAAAGTAGAAAAAGATAGTGGCTATGGCACCTAACGGTCTATTAAACAAATGCAAAAAATTGAACTATTAGAGGTCCCACAAATATCAAAAAAAAATTTGTGGTAGTCCGTATACATGAAAAATGTCCTGCGTAACAGTGGTGCCCGGACAGAATAAATGCAATACAATAGATACCAGTAACAAAGAAAAGGGGTCCGGCAACTCACAGTAAGACGCTAGCTGCTAATGGACACGAGGTCCGTCCATGGGGCAGGAGGAAGTGAGGGAAGCTCAGGAGGTGATTAACCGGTTGATTTCGTGCACATGCACTTCATCCTTGCACATGCACTTCAGGAACCGTCCAGAGCAGGACAGGTTTGCTATGGGGATTTGCTCCTGCTCTGGAGAGTTCCTGACATGGACAGAGGTGTCAGCAGAGAGAACTGTGGTCAGACAGAAAAGAAATTCAAAAAGAACAGAACTTCCTGTGGAGCATAACAGTAGCTGATAAGTACTGGAAGGATTAAGATTTTTAAATAGAAGTGGTTTACAAATTACGGTAGTTTAACTTTCTGGCACCAGTTGATAAAAAAATAAAAATAAAATAATAATAATAATAATAATATATATATATATAATAATAATAATAATAATATATATATATATATATATATATATATATATATATTGTTTTCGACGGGGTACCCCTTAAAAGAAACAAATTCTAAAAATATTTCTTTATTTTATGTTTAGAAAAAGAATTATACATTGTCTGCAGTAACCACCTGTCTAAATGTAGACGCACCAAGAAATCGGCTTTGAGTCTGGTTGCTGTAACCTGAAATGATAAGCGGTTATCTATGGGGAAGGCTGCAGTCACATTGCACATATTACCGATGGGGACTGTCTAGATAAGGAGACATATTGTAATTAGATGGATGAAAGGCAACATCTGAGGATCTGGGACTCTGCATAAGTCTCTATGTGGCTGAAACCATATTTCACCCTGCATTTTTTGTTAAGGTTTCAATGTTTCCATTTTATTACATTTAAATTTGATGTATACCAATAATTTATAAATGATTTATAATTAATTAAAGTATACATTGCAAGGCCTTTTCTTTATAAGTCAATGAGAAACTGATTCTACTGAATGACATATAGCAGCACCCGTTTTTAGCATCCATAAATATATGCTTTTTTTCATCTTCACGAATATAAAATTTATATGTTAACCTTAAACACATACGAAGTGTGAACCTAGCCTAACTGCATGATTTTGCCAGTAAATCGCATGACCATTGGCTACCACTTAAGGGCATGGTTTTAACTGCATTCGGTCTTAACCTCAAAATGACAGATCCTTGACCCTATTTTGATACCTTCCAGCCTAACACTCAAGCCCAGGTGTGGATATCCACCGACTCCACTAGAAGCAATTCATACAGGTAAACGTGGGCTATATTCTAGAATTTCAGGCGCTCACGATTAGATGGTTCATTTTCTTTTCATTTATTCCGAGCGTTCTGCAGTTTTTCACAGCTTTGGAAGATGATACATCCCTACTAGCAGAGATCTAGGTGCACTAGTTGGGTCCATCAGGGTCTGACGTGATGTTTCGGGGGAACGCCCCCTTACTCATGTTTACCAGATCCTGGATTTCCAGAGTCTAATGAGGAATACTCACATGTGGAGGTAATCAATGATCTCAGATCTTAAAGTGATAAAAATTATTTTAAACACGCAAGTAACAATTCTTTAGATTCTTATTTATTTGAAATAATTATTTTAGAATATTTAGAATGCACTCGGCCGTTCTTTTAATTTTTTATTTATTTAAAAAAAAATTTTTTAGACATGAAACACAACATCAATGAACTACGTTGGCAAATATTGGAACAGGTTCACACTGACGCGAATGACAATCAGAACCACAAGCGTCTCTTGCAGAGAGAAGCTTATTGGATTACTTATCTCGAAACGATCTTCCCATCAGGCTTAAATGAAGACAGTAGTTATAAAGCTTTTTTATAAGTTTTATATGTCTGATCTATTATCTAATGAGGAATAACTACATATTGGAAATATTTAAAAATTATTTTTTTAAATAAATAAAAAATTAAAAGAACGGCCGAGTGCATACTAAATATTCTAAAAATAATTATTTCAAATAAATAAAAAATCTAAAGAATTGTTACTTGCGTGTTAAATTTTTTTTTATCACTTTTAAGATCTGAGATGATTGATTACCTCCACATGTGGGTATTCCTCATTAGACTCTGGAAATCCAGGATCTAGTATCCATGAGTAAGGGCGCGTTCCCCCGAAACGTGGGGTCAGACCCTGATGGCTCCCAACTAGTGCACCTTGATCTCTGCTAGTACAGTATTGATGTTTTGCCTATGCATCATCTTCCAAAGCTGTGAAAAACAGCAGAACGCTTGGAATAAATGAAAAGAAAATGAACCATCTAATCGTGAGTGCCTGAAATTCTTTTTGAAAAATAGAATATAGCCCACGTTTACCTGTATGATATGTTGTGAGATTACCATAACACTGTGGATAGCTTTATGTAAACTGGTATTTCCTGTCTGAGTTTTCTTTTTTTGACAACAAATCCCATAATTCCATTTTCCTCCCTCCCACACATCAGCCACCCCACCCACTGAAACATAAATGAGCTGCATCCATTCAAAAGACCTGTGGTTTTCAATCAGGGTGCCTACAGCTGTTGCATTAGTTGCAGATTGATCCCTCCACCTATTGAAGCAGACAGGCTCCCTGTCATCAGCTGACTAGTGAGTCAAGTCTCAGCCGCATTGCAACCTGGGAAAAATCTGAGACAACAGTCATTTTGTATGCTGTTAAAAATAAATATTGGGGTGAAAATCACAGAAGAATTGTGAGAAAACCGTCACACACAGGTACAAACACTATATTATGAACTACACTAACTTTACAGCCCCTGTAATACCCCTTTAAAGGTAAAAATGTGTGTTCATATCTCTGTGTTCTCTGTGTCAGGCTTGATAGCTAAAATGATAGTAATATAAAAATAATAAAGTTTAGTATAGGGTAAGGCCCCAAGGGTTAGCTAACAGACCACAACAAGGCAGATTACCACTCTGAGCAACATATGGGCATTGTTTGCTTACGGACTGACTGCTGTTTACCTGCAAATTCATGCAGCAATTAATCTATTTATAAAACAGTGCCTGCGCAGATTATAACCCCATGCGCCCTGGTGTTATGTGGATGATACCCATATTAGAATCACTTGACCTACATCTTCTTATTGAGGTGTTTCACATTTTTGCTTGGTTTGATCAAAAACGGATAAGAAACAGCTGAGAAGAACATGAGTAAATGGGGCCTCACAAGATTCATTGATACTGTTTTCAAACTTCACACAAACCCTATCCTCACTTAGAGTATGTATTAAAATAGAAATTCTCAGAAGGAAGGTGATAAAAAAGGAAGTTTGTGTAAAGATGATGTGAAACTTTAGGTTAAAAAGGGTTGAAGAAGAACTTATAAGAAGAATTATAAGGTAATACAATGCTTAAAATAACTCCAGAGCAGAAGTAAGGTAAACTACAGAATACAAGCATTTGGGGAAGAAAATGTAACCACTGGATTTGCCACTAAAAGGGTTATCCAGTCTGTAAAATGTGGTGTCTATCCTCTGGATAAGTCATTCCACCAATATTCACATTAACTATTTATGTCATGATTAATGCTGGTCATGGCATCCAAAAATGATACAGGGCATTGGTGACACTCATTAGACCAATCGCAGTTTGTGGGGGTCCAATAAGTGAAGATGGTGGTCGGAGGTCTCTTACCTTCCTCCGTGCCATTCTTCAGGGATTCTCTTGTATAGTCTGCTGTCCACTCAAGCTGTAAAAGTGGATCACTGATATGAAATATCAGTGCTATGCCATTGCATAGCACTGAACTGTAATAGCAATCATGAGATTGCTACTAATAGTCCCCTATGGGGACTTAAAAAATGGAAAATAAATAGTAATACAAATTTTCCCATTTTACAAATACATTTGAAAATATGTCCGAATGGCGTAAACATAGAAAAATACCAAACTAATTTTTGGTCACCTCACATCCCAGAAAAAAAGTAATAAAAAATTAATGAAAAAGTCACATATGCAAAAGTGGTACTGAGAAAAACTGTATAAAGAAAAATACATGAATCTGCAATAGGCAAGCAGCTTGGTGTGAAGAAATATACTGTGGGAGCAATAATTAGAAAATGGATGACATACAAGACCACTGATAATCTGCCTCAATCTGGGGTTCCACGCAAGATCTCACCCCGTGGTGTCAAAATGATCGCAAGAACTGTGAGCAAGAATCCCAGAACAACGTAGGGGGACCTAGTAAATGACCTGCAGAAGCTGGGACCAATGTAACCAAGGGACCAAGGCTACCATCAGTAACACACTACGCAGCCAGGGACTCAAATCATGCAGTGCCAGACGTGTCCCCCTGCTTAAACCAGTACATGTCTGGGCCCCTCTGAAGTTTGCTGGAAAGCATTTGGATGATCCAGAGGAGGATTGGGAGAATGTCATATGATCAGATAAAACCAAAGTAGAACTTTATGGTAAAATCTCAACTCGTCGTGTTTGGAGGACAAAGAATGCTGAGTTGCAACCAAAGAACACGATACCTACTGTGAAGCATGGGGGTGGAAACATCATGCTTAGGGGCTGTTTTTCAGCAAAGGGACCAGGACGACTGATCCGTGTAAATGAAAGAATGAATGGGGGCATGTATTGTGAGATTTAGAGTGAAAACCTCCCTCCATCAGCAAGGGCATTGAAGATGAAACAGGGCTGAGTCTTTCCGCATGACAATGATCCCAAACACACACCGCCCGGGCAACGAAGGACTGGCTTTGTCAGAAGCATTTCAAGGTTCTGGAGTGGCCTAGCCAGTCTCCAGATCTCAAACACATAGAAAACCTTTGGAAGGAGTTGAAAGTCCGTATTGCCCAGCGACAGCCCCAAAACATCACTGCTCTAGAGGAGATCTGCATGGAGGAATGGGCCAAAATACCAGTAAAGTGTGTGAAAACCTGGTGAAGACTTAAAGAAAACGTTTGACCTCTGTCATTGCCAACAAAGGGTATATAACAAAGTATTGAGAAGAACTTTTGTTATTGACCAAATACTTATTTTCCACCATCATTTGTAAATAAATTCTTTAAAAATCAGATAATGTTATTTATATGTCTATGTCCCTCATAGTTGAGGTATACCTATACTTTTTCCCCCACTGTACTTATTTTGTCGATAAGTAGTACACTAATAGAAAAGCATGCAAAAGTTGGTATAGTTTTAATCTTTTTGACTCACAGATTAAAGATAATGTCAATTTGTTAAAGTTTAATTAAATAACCCTGTCTAAAGAAAAACTGAAAAGTTGTAAGTGCATACAGTCATGGCCGTAAATGTTGGCACCCCTGAAATTTTATAAAAAGATTAAGTATTTCTAACAGACAAGGATTGCAGTAACACGTTTTGCTATACACATGTTTATTCCATTTGTGTGTATTGGAACTAAACCAAAAAAAAGGAGGAAAAAAAGCATATTGGACATATTGTCACACCAAACTCCAAAAATGGGCTGGACAAAATAATTGGCATCCTTAACTTAATATTTGGTTGCACACCCTTTAGAGAAAAAAAAATAACTGATATCAGTCACTTTCGATAACCATCAATAAGCTTCTTACACCTCTCAGCCGGAATGTTGGACCACTCTTCCTTTGCAAACTGCTCCAGGTCTCTCTTATTGGAAGGGAGCCTTTTCCCAGCAATTTTAAGATCTCTCCACAGGTGTTCAATGGGATTTAGATCTGGACTCATTGCTGCCACTTCAGAACTCTCCAGCACTTTGTTACCATCCATTTCTGGGTGCTTTTTGACATATGTTTGTGGTCAATGTCCTACTGGAAGACCCAAGATCTCAAACACAAACCCATCTTTCTGACACTGGGTTGTACGGTGCGACCCAAAATCTGTTGGTAATCCTCAGATTTCATGATGCCTTGCACACATTCAAGGCACCCAGTGCCAGAGGCAGCAAAACAACCCCAGAACATCATTCAACCTCCACCATATTTCACTGTAGGCACTGTGTTCTTTTCTTTGTAGGCCTCATTCTGTTTTCAGTAAACAGTAGAATGATGTGCTTTATCAAAAAGCTCTATCTTGGTCTCATCTGTCCACAAGACATTTTCCCAGAAGGATTTTGGCTTACTCAAGTTAATTTTGGCAAAATGTAGTCTTGCTTTTTTATGTCTCTGTGTCAGCAGTGGGGTCCTCCTGGGTCTCATTTCATAGCGTTTCATTTCATTTAAATGCCAACGGATAGTTTGTACTGATACTGATGCTCCCTGAGCCAGCAGGACAGCTTGAATATCTTTGGAACTTGTTTGGGACTGCTTATCCACCATCCGAACTATCCTGCGTTTACACCTTTCATCAATTTTTTGGGTTGCAAACTTCTTGATAATGTTGCGCATTGTGGACAAAGGCAAATCTAGATCTCTGGAGATGGACTTGTAACCTTGAGATTGTTGATATTTTTACACAACTGTTCTCAGACAGTTCTCCTCTCCTCTTTCTGTTGTCCATGCTTAGTAAGGCACACACAAACACACAATGCAAAGACTAAGTGAACTTCTCTCCTTTTTATCTGTTTTCAGGTGTGATTTTTATATTGCCCACACCTGTTACTTGAGTTTAAAGGAAAGGAAACAATCTTATTTTTCCCAAATTTTCCAATAATTTTGTCCAGCCCATTTTTGGAGATTGGTGTGACATTATGTCCAATTTGCTTTTTTTCCTCCCTTTTTTGGTTTAGTTCCAATACACACAAAGTTAGAAAGGAATGAGAGAGCACTCCAATGTGAAAGTATATAGGAGTACTTGGTGAGGACAATCTAATAGAAACCTACTCACGAAGTGTTGTTGTGCAAGCAGGAAACACAATGCTCAGAGGGCTTCGTAAGTGCAGATCCTGGCTGGATGTGCAATGGGTGATGGTTCCTTCATGGACTGCTGCTGGCTCCCTCTGCTCACATAAGTGAGCACTGATTGCAGAGAGGAAAACGCACTGGATAGTACGGTGGGTGAGGAAGAAATGAAGTGCTGTCCTGGATCCAAGGTAGATAAGAAGATTGTCTTCTTATTTCTTTAAAAAATTAACCTGTAACATGTTTCAAGGGCGGGCTGTCCTCTTCATCAGACATGTCTGATTAATTTTTTAAATAAATAAGAATAAAATCGTATCTACCTTGGATCCAGGACAGCGCTTCATTTCCTTCTCACCCACCCTACTATCCAGTGTGTTTTCCTCTCTGCAATACACACAAAGGGAATAAACATGTGTATAGCAAAACATGTGTTACTGCAATCCTTTTTTGTGAGTAATACTTCTTTTTTTTATTTTTTATTTTTAAACTGCAGGGGTGCCAACATTTACGGCCATGACTGTATGCTAAGTGTCACATGATCTGTCACATGATGTCAGTATAACAAGTTTAAAACAAGTAATTCACCTTTAGTTCAGGGCTTTCAAAAACACAATAATGTACAGACAGGATACTTGGCGACAGCAATTTGATGATTAAGCCAAGATACTTTTTTTTTTTTTTTTTTATTAAAAAGTACTTTTTAGCACAGTTGGTTACACAGCATTAGGAGCCTAATGTATTTCAAATGTAAATTAAGATTACAAATTTGTTCTACATTCAAAATGTATTAGACTACCTAATGTTGTGAAACCTATCATTCTAAGAAGTAAAGAAGTAATTCTTAAAGGGATTGTTTAGGCAAAACAAAAATTTGCTCCAGGGCTGGGGGTGTAGTAAAAATAATAAACATGCTATACTCACCCACTCTGTTTCTCAGCAGATGCCACACTGAAACTTCAAGTCCACTGGTCTCTGCTTCTTCTGGTTTCCGACCTCACAGGACCTACCCACTCAGTTTATCAGAGGTTGCAGTGGTATCCCACCTGGTCCAGTGGTGTTGGGACAGTACAGAACCCAGAAGAAGTTGAGACAGAAGTGGGCTGGGAGTGTCAGTGTGGTATCTATGGGGAATGGAAGGAGGTGAGAATAGCATGTTTATTGTTTTAACAACACCCCCAGCTTTGGAGCAAATTTTAGTTTTACCTGGACAACGCCTTTAGTCAAGATGTGACAACAAAGAAAGTATCCTGGTTTTACCATTAGCGTTTTGGCTGTCAGTATACATAGATGACTTCTGGAGCTTTAGGAGTTGTGGAGAAACTTTTTTTTTTGATCAACAGGGAGAACATGTCCGTCCGGGACTGCCGCAGTTATATCAGAAGCCTGCTAAGTGACTATTCCATCTTGGACAGCCCGGCCGTTGATGAGGAAGAAGAGGAGTGAAGACCCCTCTCCTTCTTCCATGTCTCCTTGAAGATCCAACCCAGCAGTTTGGCCCTGTGATCCGCTCCCCCTACCTCCACATAGTCGCCCACGACCCCACGCCCCCCAGTCCAGCCCCATAGCCCACGCCCCTACCCCAATCACAGATTGTATTGTTTTGTTATTGTGCAATGTATAGCTTAGGGAATCTTTGCTGTGTATTGTACTGTCATGCTTTGTGTGATTGTAATTTATTGTATGACTTGTAATGACTGAACGGATAATAAAGCTCTTTCAATAACCTGTGGAGAAGCTTTTTATTGGTAGTAACGGGTAAACTGGTGAGGATTAAAAGAAAGATGTGTGACAGCAAATACATGGAAACACCTGTTTAAATCTGTTAGAGATTTGGGACTGGGGGGTTCCCCTTCCAGCAGGACAATAGCGCTCCACTGTAGGGGGAGAAGTGAACACATTGAAGTGTCTTGTTATGGCCTAATCAAACCTCAATCCAATTTCTCCTCTATGAGCCACAATGGAGGTCCACTCTGTACAAGAAGTTATAGCTCTGGCAGAATCAAGATGTTTGAATGGGAAGCTGGGAGCCGGACCCTCAGCAATTGCGTCTTGGCGTCCATATTCTAAAAGGGGTTAGTGCATTTTCCATTTTTGGTTGCCAGATCCTCGTAGAAGAATTTACATAAGTATAAGGTGGGGTCTAGCATGCTGTGAGTCACTGAGCTCTAATGTCAGTTTATTAATATAATAATGTAATATTAATAGATGGGTGTTGTTCATGCAGCTGTGCACATCAAGCATACAATTTATAAGTGTCACACGGCTTCTCAGAAGGCTACATGCAAAACAAAGGCTCAGCACACAAGAACTTACATCTATTTTTAGCTGGTTATAATTTGGATAAAAAACAAGAAACAAAACATGAATTATTCCCCTGGTCAAGTCATCAAAAGGTCTCTTCAAACTTTTATTAGTTAGATATTCTTCTGGGGAAGAGAGTGGCTGAGGTCTTACACCTTAAGGCTGGTCTTGGGAACATTGTTTTTCATTGGTATTTTTTCCTATGCAAAAAATAATGCAGGCAGGTGTTATTTAAAAGGTTATGATAAAATATAAAACACACTACATACAATGCATTTTAGTTTGCAGTGTTTTTGCTGGTTTTTGGGTGGAGGGGGGTTGGTCAAGCCACTAAAAATGCCAGAAAAACACAGTGCATATTGACAAAAAACATGTGTTGAATGCATTTTTATGTGGATTTACATGCAAATACAATGGGAGAAATTTGACGTTATTCCAGGGATAGTTTAAGCCAACCCGAATATAAGCCGAGGCCCCAAATTTCACCCCATAAACCTAGGAAAACTCATTGACTCAAGTATAAGCCTAGGGTGGGAAATACATCATCCCCCTGTCATCATCCATCATCCCCCCCTGTCATCATCCAGAGCCCCCCCCATCATCATGACCCCCTGTCATTATCCCCCCGTAATCATCCAGACCCCCCTTGTCATCATCCCCCCGTCATCATCACCCCCTGTCATCATCCAGACCTCTCGGACATCATCACCCCATCATCATCTAGACCCCTCCTTTCGTTGTCTACTCACCTCCCCAGTTGTTGCTCTATCGGTACTTTCCTGTCCCCACCGGAATGCGGACAGTCCCTGCAGCGAAGCAGTGAAGATGAACGGCCCGGCCCACCCCCCGCCGGTATGCCTGAAGCAATTTTCTTTTGTTCACTCGAGCACGAAAAACTGCTGAAAAACTCAGCTTATACTCAAGTATATATGGTACTTAAGATTCTGAGCTAATAACACTGTAATGCGTTTTTTTAAAAGTGTGCAAATTTATAAGCTCTGTGTGGACAATGAGAATCTTTTTCCAGTTAAGTCAGTGGGATACTTCTATGTGGAAATGCGCTCATTTGTATGTGGAAATCTACTTGGATTCTTTGTCCAAATTAGTATGGCTTTTAGCTGTGTGAACAACCTGAGGATGTGGCTAGCCTGACCTGTGCATTTGTTTATTGATTAATTAATTACTTTGAGTTTACTCATTGTTATTGTTCCACAAACCAATTTTTATTTTATCTTTCTTTTTTATTATTACAGTGGGGATCAAAAGTTTGGGCACCCCAGCTTAAAAATTTGTATTAATGTGCATAAAGAAGCCAAGGAAAGATGGAAAAATCTCCAAAAGGCATCAAATTACAGATTAGACATTCTTATAAAATGTCAACAAAACTTAGATTTTATTTCCATCATTTACACTTTCAAAATAACAGAAAACAAAAAAATGGCATCTGCAAAAGTTTTGGCACCCTGCAGAGTTAATATCTTGTACTGCCCCCTTTGGCAAGTATCACAGCTTGTAAATGCTTTTTGTAGCCAGCAAAGAGTCTTTCAATTCTTGTTTGAGGTATCTTTGCCCATTCTTCCTTACAAAAGTCTTCCAGTTCTTTGAGATTTCTGGGCTGTCTGTCACGCACTGCTCTATCCATAGATTTTCAATTATTTTGAGGTCAGGAGATTGTGAAGGCCATGGCAAAACCTTCAGTTTACGCCTCTTGACGTAATCCCTCGTGGATTTCGAGGTTTGTTTAGGATCATTCTCCATTTGTAGACGCCATCCTCTCTTTAACTTCAGCTTTTTCACAGATGGCATCAAGTTAGCATCCAAAATTTGCTGAAATTTTATTGAATCCATTTTTATTTCTACTCGTGAGATGTTCCCTGTGCCACTGGCTGCAATACAAATCCAAAGCATGATTGATCCACTGCCATGCTTAACAGTTGGACAGAGGTTCTTTTCATTAAAGTATGTTCCCCTTCTTCTCCAAACGTACCTTTGCTCATTCCGGACAAAAAATAAAATTTTCACCTCATCGGTCCACAGAACTTGTTTTCAAAATGCATCAGGCTTGTCTATATGTTCATTTGCAA
This sequence comes from Hyla sarda, assembly GCF_029499605.1. Lineage (NCBI taxonomy): Eukaryota > Metazoa > Chordata > Amphibia > Anura > Hylidae > Hyla > Hyla sarda. Next base: position 88,650,244 of record NC_079193.1, on the reverse strand, counting down.
AGTTCAAACACTGATTTTTGTGGTGAGGACGTAGAAGAGGTTTTCTTCTGATGAGTCTTCCATGAAGACCATATTTGTACAAGTATCTCTTTATAGTGGAATAGTGTACCACAACTCCAGTGTCTGCCAGATCTTTCTGGAGGGATTGTGCAGTCAAATGTGAGTTTTGAATTGTTTTTCTCACAATCCTGCGAGCTGTTCTGTCTGATATTTTTCTTGGTCTAACTTCCTTCTTGCTTTAACTTCCACTGTTCCTGATGACTGCCATTTCTTAATTACATTCCGGACAGAGGATATTGACATCTGAAAATGTTTTGCTATTTTCTTATAGCCTTCTCCAGCTTTGTGAGTGTCAACTATTTTCAGTTTCAGATTTCTAGACAACTGCTTAGAAGAACCCATGGTGCTGATTGTTGGGGCAAGGTCAGATGAGTCTGGGCATTTAAAACCTTTGAGATTGACATCACCTGGTTTTCTCAGATGATAATTGAGAACAATATATGACACTGGCAGGTCTCAGCTTTGCAAAGGGGGCAGTGCATGCTATAAATTCTGAAGGTTCCCAAACTTTTGCAGATGCCATTTTTTTGTTTTCTGTTATTTTGAAAGTGTAAATAATGGAAATAAAATCTAACTTTTGTTGACATATTATAAGAATGTCTAATCTGTAATGTGATGCCTTTTGAAGATTTTTCCATCTTTCCTTGGCTTCTTTATGCACATTAATACAAATTTCTACCTGGGGTGCCCAAACTTTTGATCCCCACTATATGTATTGGAATAGTTATCTTTTTTTCAAATGTGACTGCCTATAACACAATAGCCTTTTTTTCGCACAGAATTTTATAGCATAAATAAGATTTGTATATTAAACTAATAAAACTAATGGGCTTTTGGATTAATTCTGATCCAAGGAGGAAATTACAAAGTGTAAACTCTTTCGGGGACATTTATTATCGTTGCCTTGGTAAGCGAGTTCTGTAGGCATTTTTTTTTGCTTATGTATGACACATTTATCATACTATCACAGGGGGTTGATAAATTTGGCTCACATAAGCAATAACCAATAAATGAATTCAGAACACCAATTTGCAGCTTTGAAAAAAAATATGCGATATATATATATATATATATATTGTGAAGGGCATGGTGGTTGATGGGCGATATGTGTCACCAAGGCTCCTGGCCTTGGTGAAGTAAGAGCCGGTATTTATTAAGAGTCTGTGCTGCGATGCAGACTGACACTGTGGCTGTAGTATGGCTGGAAGGCCAATCCGGGACGGCTCTTACTGGGAATGGTCAAGTGTAGGATGGGGGCTATTCCCCACAATCCAGGCCATCTTTTGTTGGCCTTAAAGGGGTATTCCAGGATTTTTTTTTTGTTTGACTATGCTACAGGGGCTGTAAAGTTAGTGTAGTTCATAATAAAGTGTCTTTACCTGTGTGTGACGGTTTTCTCACAATTCCTATGTGATTTTTATCCCAATATTTATTTTTAACAGCATACAAAATGACTGCTGTCTCGGATTTTTCCCAGCTTGCAATGCGGCCAAGACCTAACTCACTAGTCAGCTGATGACAGGGAGCCTGTCTGCTTCAATGGGTGGAGAGAGCAATCTGCAAGTAATGCAACAGCTGGAGACACCCTGATTCAAAACCACAGGTCTGCAGCTCATTTATGTTTCAATTGGTGGGGTGGCTGATGTGTGGGAAGGAGGAAAATGGTATTGTGGGATTTGTAGGCAAACAAGAAAACTGAAAACAGGAAATGCAAGTTCACAGAAAGCTAGCCACAGCATTCTGGTAATCTCATAGCATAGCCATTTAGCCCAAGACAAGCGCAGATCCTTCCTAAGCATGTCCATTACTGTCTGCCAGGTACATACTAAAATCAACTTATGTTGGATAACCCCTTTAAAGCTAGGCTGCCTCACCAGCTGAGGGGGATTTGCATGTTGCAGCTCACACTGCCAGAGAGAGCTGTGTGTAAAGATCTTCCTTGAGAATGTGGAAGCTGGTGAGCAGACTGCTTGGGGACTTGAAAAAGACTTGTTTGATGCCGCATGGCGTGGACTCAGGTGTGAACAAACACCTAAGGAATGCAGGTGGACTTTTGTTACTTTTTTTTCGTTGTTCTGCATTTAAGACTGTTTGCTGTCTGCCAAGTGTGAATAAAACACTGAACTTTGATTTGAAAAGTCCTGTTTCCGTGCCTCTACACTGCAACTGCACCTGTCTGCAAGAGCGAGGACAGCGATTGAATTGCAGTACGCTGCTGCCAAGAACCACGCCTGAGAGAACACGCTGGAGTGGTTGCTAGGGGCAACGAACCGGCCGACAAGTGACTGTCAGTACGGCAGGTGTGTTTGTCCAGTGTCTGCAGTGATCCAGTGTCTGCAGTGTTGCCAAAATGGAGGCCATTGTGAAAGCGCTCATGGAGACCAAATTGCAACAGCGGGAGACCAACAGGCACCAGCAGGAGTCCAATAAGCATCAGCAGGAGAATAACCAGCTGCTGTTACAGCATGTAATGGTGCTACAAGCCGCAGCGACAAACCGGACCACCCCTGATGCCCAGAAAGCTGGAAGGCCAATACGGGATGGCTCTTACTGGGAATGGTCAAGTGTAGGGTGAGGGTGTGTGTGTGTGTTTATTACATTTTTTTAATTTTTTTTTTATACCTCTCATTTCAGATCCGTGTATCCTGTGGATTACTTTAGATTCAGAGGAGTACAGTGTCCAGCGTTTTTTTTGCTTAATTTTAATAAAATGGTTAATGAGGGTTTTTGGGGGAGTGTTTTTTTTTTTTTTTTTAATACATTTTTTTTAATACTTTTTTTATTTACTTGACAGGCTTAGTAGTGGAAGCAGTCTTACAGACGGAGTCCATTACTAAGTTGGGCTTAGCGTTAGCCACAAAAACAGCTAGCGCTAACCCCCAATTATTACCCCGGTACCCACGGCCATAGGGGTGCCGGGAGGAGACGCTACTAACAGGCCCGGAGTGTCAAAAATGACACTTCTGGGCCTAGGTGGTAACAGGCTTGCATTATTTAGGCTGGTGAGGGCCAGTAACAATAGTCTTCTTCCACCCTGGTAACGTTAGTCTGTTGCTGCTTGGTTGATATTTGGCTGAGAATAAAAATAGGGGGGACCCTATGCTTTTTTTAGTTTTTTTTTATAAATAATTAAATATTTAAAAAAAACGCATAGGGTCCCCCCCTATTTTTATTTTCAGCCAAATACCAACCAAGCAGCAACAGCCTGACGTTACCAGGGTGGGCAAGGACCACTGTTACGGGCCAATTTTTATGCTCCAGGCCTATTGGTACCAGCTCTTCCCGGAACCCCTGTGGCGGTGGGTACCGAGGTAATAATTGGGGGTTAGTGCTAGGGATCGACCGATTATTGGTTTGGCCGATATCATCGGCCTATATTCACGATTTTGGACATTAATCGGTATTGGCAATCACCTTGCCGATATGCCGATAATGCCCTGCAATCCCCCGCCCAGAGACCGCCGCCCCCGCTGCCCCATTGCCTCCCCATCCCCAGTTTTATAATTACCTGTTCCCGGGTCCCATGGTCGCGCTACTTCTGGCTCCTGCGACGTCCTACGCTATTGCTGTGCGCTGCGCAGCGCAATGACGAGTGACGTCCTCAACGCGACGTCACCGTCAGTGCGCACAGTGACAGCTCAGGACACCGCCGGAGCCAGAAGTAGCGCGGACACCGGGAACAGGTAATTATAAAACCGGGGATGGGTTAGGCAATGGGGCAGCAGCAGTGGTGGTTGGACTAGGGAGGACCCCAGGACAGGCAGGGGGAGAGAAGCGGGTGGCAGCGGCGGTCTCTGGCCCCACAAATGCCGCTGCAGTTCATTGATTTAAAGTGCCTACTTTAAATCATTGATCTGCAGTGGCTTTTGCGGGGCGCGCGGGGGGGGGGGGTAGCCGATAACTTATACCGGAATATCGGAGTAAGTTAACAGGTCAACAGATTATCGGTATCGGCCCTAAAAAATCAATATCGGTTGATCCCTAGTTAGCTAGCGCTAGCTGTTTTTATGGCTGAAGCTAAAGCTGTTTTTATGGCTGAAGCTAAAGCTGTTTTTATGGCTGACGCTAACTAATAAAACTCTGCGGTGCCGAAGTATGTTAAAAGGAGCCCGGGCTGGTATCAATCTGCAGCTGCCTGGGCTCCGTCTGATTCTATCCCCGCTACCCTAACTTAATGACGGGGACACTGATTTACATCCCCCCCCCCTCTAGTCTCCCACCAGCCCGTGCCGCACATCTCCCGCCCGCTACCTGCTACAAGACTACAACTCCCAGCATGCCCTCTTTGTAAGGGCATGCTGGGAGTTGTTGTCTTGCAACAGGTAGCGGAAAGATGGGAGATGTGCAGGGTAGGCGGGTGGGAGACAAGGGGGAGGGGGGATGTAAATCAGTGTCCCTGTCATTGTTAGGGTAGCGGGGATAGAATCAGATGGAGCCCGAGTGGCTGCAGAGTGAGGCCAGCCCGGGCTCCTTTGTACAGTTGTTATACAGTCATGGTCGTAAATGTTGACATCCCTGAAATATTTCAATGAAGTATAAGCATTTCTCACAGAAAAGGATTACAGTAACACATGTTTTGCTATACACGTTTATTCCCTTTGTGTTTGTATTGGTACTATACCAAATAAGGGAGGAAAAAAAGCAAATTGGACATAATGTCTCACCAAACGCCCAAAAGGGGCAGGAAAAAATTATTGGCACCCATTCAAAATTGTAGAAAAATAAGATTGTTTCAAGCATGTGATGCTCCTTTAAACTCCTATTGGGGCAAGTAACAGATGTGGGCAATATAAAAATCACACCTGAAAGCAGATAAAAAGGAGAGAAGTTCACTTAGTCTTTGCATCGTGTGTCTGTGTGTGCCACACTAAGCATGGACAACAGAGGAGAAGAGAACTGTCTGAGGACTTGAGAACCAAAATTGTGGAAATATGGAATATCAGCAATCTCAAGGTTATCAAGTCCATCTCCAGAGATCTACATTTACCTTTGTCCACAGTGCACAACATTATCAAGAAGTTTGCAACCCATGGCACTTTAGTTAATCTCCCTGGGCATGGACGGAAGAGAAAAATTGATGAAAGGTGTCAATGCAGGATAGTCCGGATAGTGGATAAGCAGCCCCAAACAAGTTCCAAAGATATTCAAGCTGTCCTTGAAGTTCAGGGAGCATCAGTGTCAGTGCGACCCAGGAGACCGCAGGAGACCCAGGAGCACCCCGCTGCTGACACAGAGACATAAAAAAGCAAGACTATATTTTGCCAAAAGGAACTTGGGTAAGCCAAAATCCTTCTGGGAAAACATCTTGTGGACAGATAAGACCAAGATAGGAGCTTTTTGATAAAGCACATCATTCTACTGTTTACCGAAAACAGAATGAGGCCTACAAAGAAAAGAACACAGTACCTACAGTGAAATATGGAGGAGGTTGAATGATGTTTTGGGGTTGTTTTGCTGCCTCTGGCACTGGGTGCCTTGAATGTGTGTAAGGCATCATGAAATCTGAGGATTACCAACGGATTTTGGGTCGCACTGTACAGCCCAGTGTTAGAAAGCTGGGTTTGTGTCCGAGGTCTTGGGTCTTACAGTAGGACAACGACCCCAAACATATGTCAAAAAGCACCCAGAAATGGATGGCAACAAAGCACTGGAGAGTTCTGAAGTGGCCAGCAATGAGTCCAGATCTAAATCCCATCGAACACCTGTGGGGAGATCTTAAAATTCCTGTTGGGAAAAGGCGTCCTACCAATAAGAAAGACCTGGAGCAGTTTGCAAAGGAAGAGTGGTCCAACATTCCGGCTGAGAGGTGTAAGGAGCTTATTGATGGTTATAGGAAGCGACTGATTTGTTATTTTTTCCAAAGGGTGTGCAACCAAATATTTAAGTTAAAGGTGCAAATAATTTTGTCCAGACCATTTTTGGAGTTTTGTGTGACATTATGTCCAATTTGCTTTTTTTCCTCCCTTTTTTTAGTTCCAATACACACAGAGGGAATAAACATGTGTATAGCAAAACATGTGTGACTGCAATCCTTTTCTGAGAGAAATACTTAATTTTCTAGAAAAATTTCATGGGTGCCAACATTTACGGCCATGACTGTATCATATTTCCCACTGGAGCCGTGATCACAGCTGCCAGCGGGAAATATAAAAATTTGCTCTCCAAAGCCGTTTTGTAAGCCAGCTCTGGGCTGGCTAACATTTACACTGTTTTGGAGGGCTTGCAACTTTTTGTGCGACTTTCGCACTTGATAAATCCCTGACCACTGCAAAGTGAAAAATAAAATTTACTTTCGTAAGCTCTTTTGTAGCTTTTTGCTTACAGCCAAAAGTCGCACAAAAATTTGCTTAGGTGTCAATGGGACTTTTTGTGTGACTTTTGTAAGCAAAAAAAAAAAAGAGCTCTAAATCCCTTGATAAATGTCCCCCATTATCGGTAATCCCTTTATAATCAACAGGAGCTTCTTGCACAGCAAATTCTGCATGAAATATATGCTAAAATTCTGCTAGGAATTTGCTCACTGAGCATGGGCCCTTCGAGTATCTTCACATTCAGAGAGGATCCACAGAGGATCTGCAATGTTCAGAATGCTCAAGAATCAGCACTTATGTCAAGTTTGCTGCATACATAAGCACCGATCCATTAAAAAATTAGCTTCTCTGGCAGATTCCATCGTAGTTCCTGATCACAAGTTCTGTAGTGATGTGAACTAAGCAGCAGAATCCTATTGATGTCAATGAGAGGCTGCTGCAAGCGGAATCTGTGCGGAATTGCGGAGAGGGCCTAAAAAGCATAAATTTTTTTGAAGGCAAGCAGAACATGCAAAGTGAAAACCTCAATGACATTGAAGCAACAATCATTTTTTGCTAACTGCACTAGATTTCACTGTATATGCTTGTGAAATGGTGAGCACCTAACAGGATTTGTCCCAGGACAGAGCTGGGGGTCCAAAAAGCCATTCACTTTCATGACTGTTTTGGTTGGGGCAGATGATTTGGTGCCAAATGAAGGCACCCACCCTTGCTGATGACCAGACCACAAAGATTAAATAGCTGGGAATCGAGAAAGTTCACCAATATGCCGAAAGTGTTTCTTGGCAGTATTTTTTGCCTTCAGGGCACATAATGATTTGACACTGATGACTTCTCATTGTAATTTCCAATTTTTATGGAAATACCACCCACTTTAAACAGATACACAGTAAGGTTTACAAGGTTCACGACCATATGTCTATTTAGCTAATAGTGCAGATAGACAACAAATATGAAAATCAGGGCAAAATGGTATAAAACAAACAACATTTTTTATGTTGAACACAGGTCCTCTTTAAATGGTCATAATACAAGTTGTAACGTACCGGTCCGGTGACAGGAGGTGGATCCACTGAACCAGAGGGGCAATGACGTGGGCCGTACCAGGGAAACGGAGTCTAAGGGACTACTGGTCTTCACCAGGGCCTGCCGCAAAGCGGGATGGTCTTGCTGCGGCAGGTAGCCCCCAAGTCGTTCCACCCGATAGCGACTCGACCCCTCAGGTAGCTGAGAATGGCGCAGTACAGTAGGAGCAGGCAGAAGCTTAGTCAGACATAGCAGAGGTCAGGGCAGGCGACACAGGTTCACAGGCGACAGTCAGGCAACAGGTCAGGGCAGGCAGAACGGGTTCACTAGCGGTAGTCACGGGCAACAGGTCGGCAACAGGCAAGGGCAACACAGAACAATGGGAACGCTTTCACTAGGCACAAGGCCCTAAAGATCCGGTGAGGGCAGGAAGGGGCAGGAGACATTTATATGGGCAGTGAGGGCCAGGCACCAATCAATGCTGTGCTGGCCCTTTAAATTTCATGAAGCCGGCGTGCGCGTGCCTGAAGGAGCGGGGCCGTGCGTGCTAGGAGACAGAGGCAGCGCAGGAGGACAGGGCTGCAGGTGAGAGGATGCGGCGCGTGTGCGGGAATCAGCCGCCACGCTAACCGCATCCCTGCCGGCGGAATCCCCACGCTCTCGGTCGGTGTGTCTGACCAGAACGCGCCGGGACACAATAGACGGAAGCAGGGACAGCGAGCACTCCGGTACAGAGGAGGGGATCGGAGCGCTCACTGTTATACAAGTGAATAGCGGATAAATTGTAACATTTTGTAATAGTTAACAATATCTCTTTTTCTACTTATCAGGCTCCCCCCACCTTCCCAAAATAATAATAATTAATCTAAATAACTGGTAATCAGCTCACTGAAGAATCTAGCTACATGCCCTTAAAGTCTATGGAGTGGGGTATGGTTGGATACAGAGGCATACAGAGACACTCCTGAAAAGAAATGTTATATCTCACCCTAGTGCTTGATACTAAGCTTCAGAGGATGTGCCATAAAGTTATAGCTGAGCAAGAGCCCCTGTTCTGTGTGTATGCAGTGTATTCAAGACATCACAGAGGCTAGGCTAGTCTCACAGACATGGCAATATTAGTTAAATGGTTAAAATGCCAGAAATAGAGCTTTTTAGTTTATTCTGGATAGTTTGTTGAAAGGTTAATGACCTTTAAATAACAAGAAATCATTCCCTGTACGAGATATAGGATAATAGGGCACATATTAGTTTTGTCACAACTTTCTAGATGTAAGCAATAACTTCTAGCCTCACTCTTTCCTTGAGCGCAAATATGGGTCAATAACTGAAGATAAGTATGAATACAATAGGTAGCCCTCACATTTCCCATCTCCAAGGACTCAAGAATATCTAAATGCAAGAGGAAAAGAAAACTGAAAATACATATAATGTATGTATAGGGGACAGGGGTCTAGTAGCTAGCAGTGCATTCTAATAAATGCCACTATTTCGAAATCCCTCGTAGCCATAGCGACAAATGGCAACTGTCAGTGATTGAAGTGAGTGGGGACATCTATATGTATTACTGTAGTTTATCTGTGGAGATGACAGATTTACTGGTACTTAAGTATAAATAAATGCAGGAACAGATATAACAGTTCACTCTACCTGTCAGTGCTCTCAAATTCATTGCTAAACGCTTCACCGAAAAAACAAAACTGCAGCACACGCAGAAACTGCGGGTAGGTTGTGTCCGATCGATGCAAATTTATCTCCAAATGATTATAAATACTGCGGTCTGAGAATGAGAATTGTAAAACTTCATACATCTCATCTTTTATTTTTCTGCCAACCTGTGTAGATATTTGACTTTATAATATTTCTATGTGGACATCTGTGTCACTGGCGCGAAAGATGGTGTTTTGCATCTCAGGATCAAAGAGCAGCTTGAAGCTGTCAGGCCTGGGTGCAACAGTAATGCCACTTGGTCCCACCAGAAATGACTTTTCACACGTGAGGACGTTACCATAAACTGTAAAGTGCATACAGAAAGTTTTCAGATCCTTTCACTTTTTTCACCTTTAGTTATGTTGTGGCCTCATGCTAAAATAAAAATCTAGTGTTCCCTGATTATTCTGCATATTCTATACTGACAAAGTAAAAACAGAATTTAAGATTTTTTTTTTTTTAATTTATTAAAAAGACAAACTTAGATTTCACAAGGACATAAGTATTTAGACTAGGGATCGTCCAATATCGATTTTTTAGGGCCGATACCGATAATCTGTTGTCACGATGCCGGCTGGCAGGTAGTGGATCCTCTGTGCCAGAGAGGGATTGGCGAGGACCGCGCTAGTGGACCGGTTCTAAGTCACTACTGGTTTTCACCAGAGCCCGCCGCAAAGCGGGATGGTCTTGCTGCGGCGGTAGTGACCAGGTCGTATCCACTAGCAACGGGTCACCTCTCTGACTGCTGATGATAGGCGAGGTACAAGGGAGTAGACAGAAGCAAGGTCGGACGTAGCAGAAGGTCGGGGGCAGGCGGCAAGGTTCGTAGTCAGGGTGGATAGCAGAAGTTCTGGTACACAGGCTTTAGACACACAATACGCTTTCACTAGGCACAAGGGCAACAAGATCCGGCAAGGGAGTGCATGGGAGGAGGTCAGATATAGTCAGGGACCAGGTGGAAGCCAATTAAACTAATTGGGCCAGGCACCAATCATTGGTGCACTGGCCCTTTAAGTCTCAGGGAGCTGGCGCGCGCGCGCCCTAGAGAGCGGAGCCGCGCGCGCCAGCACATGACAGCAGGGGACGGGAACGGGTAAGTGACCTGGGATGCGATTCGCGAGCGGGCGCGTCCCGCTGTGCGAATCGCATCCCCAACGGCCATGACAGTGCAGCGCTCCCGGTCAGCGGGACCGACCGGGGAGCTGCAGGGAGAAAGACGCCGTGAGCGCTCCGGGGAGGAGCGGGGACCCGGAGCGCTAGGCGTAACAGTACCCCCCCCCCTTAGGTCTCCCCTTTTTTTTGTCCGGTGACTGCCTCCCCTGGGATGAGGACACCGGGAAGGAATGGATGGTTTCCTCAATGGCAGGCAGTACAGCAGGAGTAGGAATGGGGAGGGAGGGCAGAGGGTGAAGCTTGGCACGGGGCAGGGAGACACAAGGACGGGAGCCATGAGGGGACACAGAGGCTTGCCTGAAGGGACTGGGAGGGGGGGAGAGGCATTTTCTGTGGCAGGCAGAGTCCCTAACGACCTTAGGGGGACCGGATACAGGAGGAACCACAGGGTCACGGCAGGGAGTATTGGGAACCGGTTTAAGGCAGTCCTTGGAACAAGAGGGACCCCAACTCTTGATCTCCCCAGTGGACCAGTCCAGGGTTGGGGAATGGTGTAGAAGCCAGGGTAGTCCAAGGAGAATTTCGGAAGTGCAATTGGGAAGGACCAAAAATTCAATTTTCTCGTGATGAGGTCCGATGCACATTAGGAGGGGCTCCGTGCGGTAACGCACGGTGCAATCCAACCTGGCTCCGTTGACCGCGGAAATGTGGAGTGGCTTGACAAGACGGGTCATCGGAATGCGGAATTTATTCACCAAGGACTCCCGAATAAAATTCCCAGAAGCACCAGAGTCCAGGCAGGCCACGGCTGAGAGGGAAGAGCTGGCTGAAGTAGAAATCCGTACAGGCACCGTGAGACGTGGAGAAGCCGACTTAGCATCCAGAGACGCCACACCCACGAGAGCTGGGTGCGAGCGTGCGTTTCCCAGACGTGGAGGACGGATAGGGCAATCCACTAAAAAATGTTCGGTACTGGCACAGTACAGACAAAGATTCTCTTCCTTACGGCGATTCCTCTCTTCCAGGGTCAGGCGAGACCGATCCACTTGCATGGCTTCCTCGGCGGGAGGCCTAGGCGCAGATTGCAGTGGAGACTGTGGGAGAGGTGTCCAGAGATCTAAGTCTTTTTCCTGGCGGAGCTCTTGATGTCTCTCAGAAAAACGCATGTCAATGCGCGTGGCTAGATGAATGAGTTCATGCAGGTTAGCAGGAGTTTCTCGTGCGGCCAGAACATCTTTAATGTTGCTGGATAGGCCTTTTTTAAAGGTCGCGCAGAGGGCCTCATTATTCCAGGAAAGTTCAGAAGCAAGAGTACGGAATTGTATGGCGTACTCGCCAACGGAAGAATTACCCTGGACCAGGTTCAGCAGGGCAGTCTCAGCAGAAGAGGCTCGGGCAGGTTCCTCAAAGACACTTCGAATTTCCGAGAAGAAGGAGTGTACAGAGGCAGTGACGGGGTCATTGCGGTCCCAGAGCGGTGTGGCCCATGACAGAGCTTTTCCAGACAGAAGGCTGACTACGAAAGCCACCTTAGACCTTTCAGTAGGAAACTGGTCCGACATCATCTCCAAGTGCAGAGAACATTGCGAAAGAAAGCCACGGCAAAACTTAGAGTCCCCATTAAATTTGTCCGGCAAGGACAGGCGGAGGCTAGGAGTGGCCACTCGCTGCGGAAGGGGTGCAGGAGCTGGCGGAGGAGATGATTGCTGCTGAAGTTGCGACTGAAGTTGCTGCACAATGGTGAATACTTCCGACAGCTGGTGGGTTAGATGGGTGATCTGTCGGGATTGCTGGGCGACCACCGTGGTGATATCAGAGATATAAGGCAGAGGGACGTCAGCGGGATCCATGGCCGGATCTACTGTCACGATGCCGGCTGGCAGGTAGTGGATCCTCTGTGCCAGAGAGGGATTGGCGAGGACCGCGCTAGTGGACCGGTTCTAAGTCACTACTGGTTTTCACCAGAGCCCGCCGCAAAGCGGGATGGTCTTGCTGCGGCGGTAGTGACCAGGTCGTATCCACTAGCAACGGGTCACCTCTCTGACTGCTGATGATAGGCGAGGTACAAGGGAGTAGACAGAAGCAAGGTCGGACGTAGCAGAAGGTCGGGGGCAGGCGGCAAGGTTCGTAGTCAGGGTGGATAGCAGAAGTTCTGGTACACAGGCTTTAGACACACAATACGCTTTCACTAGGCACAAGGGCAACAAGATCCGGCAAGGGAGTGCATGGGAGGAGGTCAGATATAGTCAGGGACCAGGTGGAAGCCAATTAAACTAATTGGGCCAGGCACCAATCATTGGTGCACTGGCCCTTTAAGTCTCAGGGAGCTGGCGCGAGCGCGCCCTAGAGAGCGGAGCCGCGCGCGCCAGCACATGACAGCAGGGGACGGGAACGGGTAAGTGACCTGGGATGCGATTCGCGAGCGGGCGCGTCCCGCTGTGCGAATCGCATCCCCAACGGCCATGACAGTGCAGCGCTCCCGGTCAGCGGGACCGACCGGGGAGCTGCAGGGAGAAAGACGCCGTGAGCGCTCCGGGGAGGAGCGGGGACCCGGAGCGCTAGGCGTAACATCTGTCACCTTTCAGGCCGATAGCCGCTAACTTATACCGCTATTCCGGTAAAAGTTATCGGCTATTTCAACCCCCCGGCGGGGCAGAAGCCGTTGCAGATCAATGATTTAAAGCGGGCGCTTTAAATCAATGAACTGCAGCGGCTTTTGCGGTGTCAGAGACCGCTGCCGCCCGCTTCTCTCCCCCTGCCTGTCCTGGGGTCGTGAGTCTAACCACCACAGTTGCCCCATCGCCTTCCCCCCCCATCCTCTGCCCACATACCGCCACTGCCCCATTGCCTCCCCCCATCCTCTGCCCACATACCGCCGCTGCCCCATTGCCTCCCCCCATCCTCTGGCCACATGCCGCTGCCCCATCGCCTCCCCTCATCCTCTGCCCACATACCGCCGCCGCCCCATCGCCTCCCCCCATCCCCGGTGTTATAATCACCTGTTCCCGGGGGTCTGCGATCCTTCTGACTCCGTCCGCGTCCTGCGCTGTCACTGTGCGCACTGACGGTGACATCGCGTTGGGGACGTCACTCGTCATTACGCAGCACACAGAAATAGCGCAGGAGCCAGAAGGATCGCGGACCCCCGGGAACAGGTAATTATAACACTAGGGATGGGGGGAGGCGATGGGGCAGCTGCGGTATGTGGGCAGAGGATGGGGGGAGGCAATGGGGCAGCGGCGGCGATGGTCATCTCTGGCCCGGGGGCGGGGCATTATCGGCATATCGGCAAGATAATTGCCGATACCAATAATGTCCAAAATCGTGATTATCGTCCGATAATATCGGGCAAACCGATAATCGGTCGATCCCTAATTTAGACCCTTTGCAGCTAGGTTTACACTACAGAATCCCAACCTGGAATTCCGCTTATGAATTTCAGTTGGAAATTCCGATGCAGCAGAATCCCATTGCTGGCAATTTGATTCCGCTGCACAATGCGCACAACGGAAATGTAAAAATATCAAAATTAGGGTTATTTACTTTAGAAAAAAAAGGCAAGGGGGCGACCACATAACTATGTATAAATATATCAGGAGGCAGTACAGAAATGTATTGCATGATCTATTTATACAGAGGACTGTATCTATAACACGAATGCATCCTCTACGTCTAGGGGAAAGAAGGTTTCTACACCAGCAGAGAAAGGGGTTCTTTAATGTACGAGCAGTGCGACTATAGAACTCTCTGCCAGAGGAAATGGTCATGGTGAACTCAATAAAAGACTTTAAAAGGGGTCTGGAGAGTAATGATATTACAATTATGCATCCTAGATTTATAGGGACAGAACATTGATCCAGGGATTTATTCTGACTACCATATTGGTGCCGGGAAGGAGTTGTTCCCTCCGGTATCAGGCAATTGGCATCGGACATATAGGTTAAATTTCATGGAAGAATGTTCTGGACCTCACTGGGCCGAAGGCTCACCTTTCAACAAAACAATGGAGGAGATTTATCAACCTCTGTGTGGAGGAAGAGTGGTGCAGTTGCCCATAGTGACCAATTAGATTTTTATTTTTTATTTTTCAGAGACCTTTATAAAAATAAGAGAAACTATCTGAATGGTTGCTATGGGCAACTGCACTTCCTCTTCACAGGTTTTGATAAATGTTCCACAGTGACCGTCAGAACACAGCCATCACAGCTTAGAGACCACTCTGTGAATGTCCTTGAGCGGCCCAGTCACTGTCTTCAAGAGACCTGTCTTGAACCCAATCGAACATCTCTAGAGAGACCTGAAAGTGGCTTCCACCGACGGTCCCCATCAAACCTGACAGAGTTTGAGAGGATCTGCAGAGAAGAATGGCTGAAAATCCCCAAAGTGAAGACCTAGTGGCATCATACCCAAGAAGACTGGAGACTGTAATGGCTGTCAAAGGAGCTTCAACTAAACACTAAGTAAAGGGTCAGAATACAATATAAAAATGTAGTTTTTCTTAAAAAAAAAATATGCACACATTTCTAAAATTCTGTTGTTACATTCAAATTATGGGATACAGGGTACCATATTATGGGAGAAAACTAGAATTTTGTTGATTTTAGCACAAGACGGCAACATAAAATGTGAAAAAAGTAAAAGGGTCTGGAGAGTTTATGAATGCACTGTATATATTTATAGGAATGCTCCCTTACCAGTGCCCCTTGGACACATGTGGTTCTTGTGTTTCTTCTATGTGGTTTTATAGCTGTTGACAGATACTATTATGTACCACCAGTGTCATAGCATTACTAGAACTAGTGCTTGAACCAAAACTATATGACTTGCAGTTATAGGAGAAGTCCCATGCCTAGAAGTACAGAAATACGTATCCCCTATCCACAGGATAGGGGATAAGTTTTAGAACGCGGGGGGCCTGACCACTGTGGCCCCCCGCAATCTCCTGTACAGAGGTCCCTGCTCTCCCCAGAGCAGTGTGTCACGCCACCCCACCAAAAGCTTCAGGCAGGGATACTGACGTGCCACTCTAGAGGAGAGCCGGGACTCCGTACCATATCCCGTGGATAGGGGATACGTTTTTCTGTACTTAAAGGCATGGGACTTCTTTTTGAACACAATGGGCCTCATTTACTAAGAGTTTCAGGTTTTTACTAGTGGGAAAAGTTGTTTCAGACATGCAGGATTCCTCTCTATTTACTATTGGGAAAAGTCGAGAACATTTTCTGACCAGCTTTTTCTAGGTCGATATTTCCAGCCATTTATCCACAGGATTTTCTGTGAATTCCATAGTAAATCGGTCGGGTTGTGAAACCACGCCCCTTTGTGGCAAACCACGCCCCCTTTTGCGACAGACCACGGACCCTTTTCGGGTTTGTCGGATTTTTCAAGCGCACACTGTCGCACACTGGCGCAGACATGTCTCAAAAACTGGTCGGTTTCAGCTTAGTAAATGAGGCCCAATGTTACAATAAATTGGTAATTTATAGAGGATATTCATATAGGCTTTTAACCTACCCAGGTTGGGGACCTCTGCTATATGGCATCTACAGTATAGGCACTAAAAGTGAAGTATTTATTTGTACAGCATTAACAGGGTTTTCCAGCCAAAATGTTTTGATGGCCTATCAACAGGGGTGCTGGGTGTATATGTAAGGCTTCTTTCCCACTACCGCTATCACATGGTGCCGCTAGAGAAAATAGCGGGAGAAAAAAATACAGGTTGCGCCGTCTTTTTCTCCCGCTACTCCCGCTGAAAAACAGCTGCGTCCGATGGACCCCATGGACTATAATGGGGTCCATCGGAACCCGCTGTTGCCCTTTGCACCCCGTCAAAATGAGAGCCGTCAAACTCGGAAAGAAAAAAAAAAGAGAGTTTGAAGGGCGTTCTTGACAAGGCGCAGTGGGAGTGTGAAAGAAGCCTAAAAGAAATGTATCATTGCTAATCTTTTTCTGTGATGTGTATGACAGATGTGGAAAAACAAATACAACCAAGGGACGTGGCAAAATAAATTGCAATGACTGCGTTTGCCAAATAAAACATATATACTGTACATGAGGTAGCATCAGTGTGTCTATCCAGTATGCTATGGTCTACACCAATAGTATAATGTAGAGTGTGCCATCTAAATACATGTGCCCCAAGTTGTGCTAAAATAAACTGCTTAACTTTTGTAACATGACCTTTACTACAGTACAACATATATTAAATGTAAGCTAAAGGAAAAGGTCAAATAAAGATAAAAATCAATACATTTGGAAGAAGTTGCAAAAACTGCAAAACATCATATTAACCTTTTAAGAACCATGCAAGTCATGTACTATTTTTAAAGGGGTTGTCCAGTTTATATTCATATATCCTATTAGGGAACTGTGATTAAGGTGGGGTTCAGACTGGGGAATTAAACAAGCCTAATTCTGCAGCAGAATCCCTTTGCTATCAATTAGATTCCACTGCAAAGTCCACACTATGGAATTTTCGCTCCATCATTCTTTTGGCGGAATTCGTGAGGAATGCATTGCCATCTATGGGGACGGCAATGTCCATGTGTTCCTAGCGCTGATTCATTCAGTCATAGCAGGATGTCCTCAAATTCTCCGCTCGGAATATTTCCAGACAGAAAATCCTTAATGTGAACCCAGCCTTAATGTGTGTGTACAAGTGTTTTTTTGCAAATCTGAATTGGTAGACATTTTCCAATGGTTGTGCATGCGGTGGTCAGACATTTATGAAGTGTGAATTCTGTAAAAATTCTCAAAAATACAATGCAAATGGTCAGAAATTTGCAAATCTATACCACATAGCAACAAAGAATGAGTCGGCAGATAAGAACCATTTGGCCCATCTAGTCTGCCCAATAATCTGAATCCTATCAATAGTCCCTGGCCCTTTCTTATATGAAGGTTAGCCTTATGCTTATCCCATGCATGCTTAAACTCCTTCACTGTATTTGTAGTGACCACTTCTGCAGGAAGGCTATTCCATGCATCCACTACTCTCTTAGTAAAGTAATACTTCCTGATAATACTTTTAAACATTTGCCCCTCCTCTAATTTAAAACTATGTCCTCTTCTGGTAGTTTTTCTTCTCTTAAATATGCTCTCCTCCTTTACCGTGTTGATTCCCTTTATGTATCTAAAGGATACCTATCATCAACTAAACTTTCCCTAATCAACCTCCCCCTCTATCCCTGACTCTAGCTCTATCCCTATAATTATTTTTAGTTTAAACCCCCTGTAAATACCTTATTTCATGTATCTTCGGTATCTCAGGTTTGAGCTGTGTACGGGGGGGGGGGGGGGCAGGAAGTGGGCGTGGCCCGGCAAGCGCAACGTAATCAGTAGCCTGGCCGGACCGGCTTCCGCCCTTCTTCCTGTATGCTGCGCTCCCTCTCAGGAGCGCGTATACATCCTGAGTAAATGGCAGGCACGGCACCCTATCAGTCTCCTCCTCTCTGTTAGGCTATACACGTGCCATACAGAGAGGAGAAACATTGGAGCAAAGAGCTGGCGTGCCCTGCAGCTGGGGTGCCGTAGTGGCCAAAAGTTCAAACATAAAAAACACATTAAATTATAATTTTTTTCAAATAGAATCCAGTTAGTAAATTAATCTTTATATATTAAACTATAAAATATTTTGAAAAAAATGTGAGTACTCTTTCTAAGTTTCTATCTATCTATAAGTTTCTATCATATCCCCTCTGTCTCTTCTTTCCTCTATACATGTTAAGGTCCTTTAACCTTTCCTGGTAAGTTTTATTCTGCAGTCCATGTACTAGTTTTGTAGTTCTTCTCTGAACTCTCTCTAGAGTATCTATATCCTTTTGTAGATACGGCCTCCAGTACTGCGCACAATACTCCAAGTGAGGTCTCACCAGTGTTCTGTACAGCAGCATGAGCACTTCTCTCTTTCTACTGCTTATACCTCTCCCTATACATCCAAGCATTCTGCTAGCGTTTCCTGCTGCTCTATTACGTTTTCTTCCTAAAGTCTTCTGAAATAATTACTCCTAAAACCGTTTCCTCGGATACTGAGGTCAGGACTGTGTCAAATATTCTATATTCTGCCCGAGGGTTTTTATGCCACAGGTGCATTATCTTGCACTTATCCACATAAAATTTTAGATGCTAGAGTTCTGACCATTCTTCTAGTTTTCCTAAATCCTTTTCCATTTGGCGTATCCCTCCAGGAACATCAACCCTGTTACATATCTTTGAGTCATCAGCAAAAACACATACCTTACCATCAAGACCTTTTGCAATATCACTTCTGAAGATATTAAACAATATTGGAACCAGTACAGATCCCTGAGGTACCCCACTGGTAACAAGACCTTGCTCAGAATATTCTCCACTGACTACAACCCTCTGTTGTATGTTACTCAGCCACTGTCTAATCCACTCAACAATATGGGAGTCCAAGCTCAATGACTGCACTTTATTCATAAGTCTTCTATGTGGGACAGTGTCAAAAGCCTTACTAAAATCTAGATATGCAATGTCTACTGCCCCTCTGCCATCTATTATTTTAGTCACCCAATCAAAAAAATCTATAAGGTTTGTTTGACATGATCTCCCTGAAGTAAACCCATGTTGTTTTTCATCTTGCAAACCATGGGATTTTAGATGTTCCACAATCCTATCCTTTAGTAGGGTTTCCCCACTATTGATGTCAGACTTACTGGCCTATAGTTGCTTGATTCCTCCGTACTACCTTTCTTGTGAATGGGCACAACATTTGCAAATTTCCAATCTTCCGGGACAACTCTTGTTACCAGTGATTGGTTAAATAAATAGAGATGAATAGAGGTGAAGAGTTTGTACCAGCTGACCTGCTGTGTGCGAAAAGTCACACACAGCAGCTCAGCCGGGGCCAAATCGGGGCCCCATACGGGAGATCCCAGGGGTCCCAGCAGCCGTACCTGCTGAGATCAGACATAAATTTCTTAGCACTGTACATCTTCATTAACATCTTTCTTCATTTTGGAGTTTTGTGGGACAACTTGTTTATCTGAGGGTTAATTCTGTGCTTATAGGGTTAATTCTGTGCGGAAGTGTTCAGTAAAGTTCAGTTAACCTATTAACTTTATATAATATATATATATATATATATATATATATATATTTATATACACTCCAATAAGCCTAATGTCCCTTTAAAGAGTTTTTAAAGTTATCTTAGAATACATTTCTAATTAGAAAACTTTTAATCTCAATCAGCGCTAATCCCTTGGAATTGTCACAATGTTTAATTATCCGTGACTACAAGAAGTATGCAGATCACTGGCGTCTTCTCTATTCCTCAGCTCAGCTTATCGCTCAGATCAGCCCTATTAAATAAATCTCCTGGAATACTAGTGAGTGGGTCTGTACGTGATCAATTCATTTATATAGACATACTGTATTAAGCATTGTCCATGAGATATAACATTACTGCTGTGAGTAATAAAAAAAAAATACAGCTCCAATACCATCTCCAACTCCGCAGCCCAATCCTGAATCAGCATGTACCAGATTGAGCTCCCTTACTCCTCAGCTGCGTGTTGTGAACAACAGCATATGTTTCCTGTTCTTTCCTGCAGGCAGATGATGGGGACAGAAAGTAAGAAGCGAAAATGAATAAAAGCTTTTGCCAGCAATACAGGTTTACTGACAAAATCACTTTCTATCAGTGCTTTCTTATTAAAGGGGTACTCCACTGCCCCAGCATTCGGAACATTTAGTTTCGAACGCTGGGTGTGGGGTGCGGGGTTGTGATGTCATGGCCACGCCCCCTCAATGCAAGTCTATGGGAGGGGGCGTACGCCCCCTCCCATAGACTTGCATTGAGGGGGTGTGGCGTGATGTCACAAGAGGGCGTGGCCATGCTGTCACAACCCCGCACCCAGCTTGCAGAACTAAATGTGGAGTACCCCTTTAATAATATATTTTTGTACAATGAATATGCTAAATAAATTAATTCGAAGCTTGAATTAAAGGGGCATTCCAGGATTTTTTTTTTATTTGACTATGCTACAGGGGCTGTAAAGTTAGTGTAGTTCATAATATAGTGTCTGTACCTGTGTGTGACGGTTTTCTCCCAATTCTTCTGTGATTTTCACTCCAATATTTATTTTTACCAGCATACAAAATGACTGTTGTCTCGGATTTTTCCCAGCTTGCAATGCGGCCGAGACCTGACTCACTAGTCAGCTGATGACAGGGAGCCTGTCTGCTTCAATGGGTGGAGGGATCAATCTGCAACTAATGTAACAGCTGGAGGCACCCTGATTGAAAACCACACTGATTTGAATGGATGAAGCTCATTTATGTTTCAATGGGTGGGGTGGCTGATGTGTGGGAGGGAGGAAGATGGCATTGTGGGATTTGTAGTAAAAAAAAAAAAAAAAAAAAAAGTCAAACAGGAAATACTAGCTAGCCACAGTGTTATGGAAATCTCACAACATAGCCATTTAGCCCCAAGACAAGTGCAGGTCCTTTCTAAGCATGTCCATTACTGCCTGCCAGGTATGTACTAAAATCACCTTATGGTGGATAACCCCTTTAACCCCTTAACGACGCAGGACGTATATTTACGTCCTGCGCCGGCTCCCGCGATATGAAGCGGGATCGCGCCACCATCCCGCATCATATCGCGTCGGTCCCGGCGCTCATCAACGGCCGGGACCCGCGGCTAATACAACACATCGCCGATCGGGAGGGCCCCTACCTGCCTCCTCGGTGTCCGATCGGCGAATGACTGCTCCGTGCCTGAGATCCAGGCAGGAGCAGTCAATCGCCGATAACACTGATCACAGGCGTGTTAATACACGCCTGTGATCAGGATGAGAGATCAGTGTGTGCAGTGTTATAGGTCCCTATGGGACCTATAACACTGCAAAAAAAAAAGTAAAAAAAAAGTGTTAATAAAGGTCATTTAACCACTTCCCTAATAAAAGTTTGAATCACCCCCCTTTTCCCATAAAAAAATAAAGCAGTGTAAAAAAAAAAAAAATAAACATATGTGGTATCGCCGCGTGCGTAAATGTCCGAACTATAAAAATATATCATTAATTAAACTGCACGGTCAATGGCGTATGCGCAAAAAAATTCCAAAGTCAAAAAAAGTGCATTTTTGGTCACTTTTTATACCATTAAAAAATGAACAAAAAGTGATCAAAAAGTCCGATCAAAACAAAAATCATAACGATAAAAACTTCAGATCACGGCGCAAAAAATGAGTCCTCATATCGCCCCGTACGTGGAAAAATAAAAAAGTTATAGGGGTCAGAAAAGGACATTTTTAAACGTATAAATTTTCCTGCATGTAGTTATGATTTTTTCCAGAAGTACGACAAAATCAAACCTTGGTAGGGTATCATTTTAACCGTATGGACCTACATAATAATGTTAAGGTGTAATTTTTACCGAAATATGCACTGCGTAGAAACGGAAGCCCCCAAAAGTTACAAAATGGCGTTTTTTCTTCGATTTTGTCGCACAATGATTTTTTTTCCCGTTTCGCCCGCATTTTTGGGTAAAATGACTAATGTCACTGGAAAGTAGAATTGGCGACGCAAAAAATAAGCTATAATATGGATTTTTAGGTGGAACATTGAAAGGGTTATGATTTTTAAAAGGTAAGGAGGAAAAAACTAAAGTGCAAAAACTGAAAAACCCTGAGTCCTTAAGGGGTTAAGAGCTTTTAGAACTGGAAACACATCACTATTTGATTTTCACATTACATACATACCAGACTTGGAAAATCTTCAAAAGGTATAGTAACCAACTCAAAAAAAAATTCAGCACCACCAATGGCATATAACAAACACAACAAAAAGTTACTTAATGTATCTGGTAGAATACTGCACATAGTATGAACTGATAGAAAGACTTTCTCCCAATAATTTCTCCCAATGGTAATGCTTGTTGACAATGGCAAAATATTGCAATATAATAAATCCCAAACATTATCATCTTTAGCCTTAGTGCCCAAAAATAGTTGCTTTACCAACTGCCTACATAGTAGGTTCCAGCTAGCGTTCATAGTGGTGCAATTCAGTGGCCGCACAGTTGCAGCCAGTTCCCTTATAGTAGCTAAGAGCCAGTGTTCATACAGAAGCCCCAGTGAATGTCCACATAGAGTCACACAGTTTACCTAACATAGTAGCCCTCAGCCAAGACTCAAATACATTGAGTTATACCCTAGTCATCTCCTACACAACATAAATCAATAGTACAAGCACATATAAAAACACTTTGTAATGTAACTTGCTAGAGAAATTGCCTCTTTCTCCTCTTATCAAGCTCCTTTTCTGCCCCGCTCCACCAAAGTCATCTTTCACTCTTAGGGTATGTCAGGCTGCGGCAGGACCGCGGGACACTGTGCCGTCACCATTGACAGCTATGCAGTACTCGAGGAATTCTGCGCAAATAATGAACATGTTCTTTCTCTGTGTGGAACAATTTCAGCGGCGGAGTTGTCTGCCGCTGAAATTCCGCAGTGTGAATGGGTCTCGCGGAAGACCTGTTCACACTGATGGGAATGTTCACTGCACGGAATTCCGCAGTGTGAACATACCCTTAAAGACAGTTCAAGCTGGTCCTGAGCGGAAAGGCTGACTGACTGAAACAGAGACTGCAGATTCCCCAGGGCTAGATTCACAAGTTAGAATGCTTATTACTGCTCTATAATGTCCTCAATGCTATTGCTGATTTTGAGGATGCACTATTCAATTATATGTTTGAGTGTTTGTGTGTGTGTGTGTGTGTGTGTGTGTGTGTGTGTATGTGTGTGTGTGTATGTGTGTGTGCAGTATATATAGCCATCAAGAGGCTAAGCTCCACACACTAACCAGGGGACAACCAAAACATAGAGATGGAAAGCTGCTAAAAATGCCATACACGCATTTTATACTGGGCAGAAATAGTGATAATTCTCATGTCCACACATGACAGCTTATCCTGAAGTACCTAAAACAACATCTACACTTTAGATTTACTTGGGCATTGTACATACAAAAATATGCAATAAGACAATCTACTAAAATAGTGATTGCTGATTCATACTGACAAGGTCAAGGCTTAAAACCACATTTTAGGCTAGGTTCACATCTGCATCAGAGGGTCTTTTTGGGGTCTCCACCGCACAATTAGTTTTGGGCAAGAAAATGGAGCCGGACAGTCCGCTGCATGATGGACACTAACGGAGCCCACAAATGTAAGCAATCTTTTATTATTGTAAATAGACACAGAAAAACCTTCTTTGTATTTTGATATCATTGATATGCGTAAGTAGAGATGAGGGTTCAATAATGTCAAAACCATAAATAAAATAAAATATAAGGAAATGTGCAAAAATATGAGACAGTTCCACTGTGTTTTGATAAGGTAATATGCATTGACCCCTTGAAATGCATTAAAGGGGTATTCCAGGAATTTTTTTATTTGACTATGCTACAGGGGCTGTAAAGTTAGTGTAGTTCATAATATAGTGTCTGTACCTGTGTGTGACGGTTTTCTCACAATTCTTCTGTGATTTTCACTCCAATATTAATTTTGTTAAAGTGTTAAAGGGGTATTCCAGGAAAAAACTTTTTTTTTATATATCAACTGGCTCCAGAAAGTTAAACAGATTTGTAAATTACTTCTATTAAAAAATCTTAATCCTTTCAGTACTTATGAGCTTCTGAAGTTAAGGTTGTTCTTTTCTGTCTAAGTGCTCTCTGATGACACGTGTCCCGGGAACCGCCCAGTTAAGAAGAGGTTTGCTATGGGGATTTGCTTCTAAACTGGGTGGTTCCCGAGACACGTGTCATCAGAGAGCACTTAGACAGAAAAGAACAACCTTAACTTCGGAAGCTCATAAGTACTGAAAGGATTAAGATTTTTTAATAGAAATAATTTACAAATCTGTTTAACTTTCTGGAGCCAGTTGATATATATAAAAAAAGTTTTTTCCTGGATAACCCCTTTAAAATAGTCTCACAACATAGCCATTTAGCCCCAAGACAAGCGCAGATCCTTCCTAAGCATGTCCATTACTGTCTGCCAGGTATGTACTAAAATCACCTTATGGTGGAGAACCCCTTTAACACTGTATTTAGGACATGACTGATACAGATGTGAAGTAGGCTTGTGTTCTTGAGGCCTAAGTTAATTACTAACTGTTAATTACTATAAAAAAAGAAATACTCACAGTGACATTCACCTACATCAAATGTGTTAAGATCTCACCCAACTCAATTGTTTGTTTTCCTAAAAAAATCTGTTGTTTATTAATAGCGATAACTACAACCAGTGTAACTAACATATGCATTAAAAGGTTTCTATCCTGGTTAACATAAAACAGAATTTTAGTATGAATTTGTGATCTAGACAAGGGTCAAAACCATAGTGCAGGAGGGAGCAGCATACGGGACTACAAAAGATAATCCTGGCGTTCTGCAGGAACATGCCATCTGATCTGCAGGCATCATTCTATAGAGCAGGAGATGAGCAGAATGACATATATTTTTTTTTTTTGGGGGGGGGGGGGGAATATTCAGGACAACTTGTCATTATTTTAATTCTAATTCCTACTCATTCTGGGTTTAGGAGTCCAGTGGGTGGTCCTAATCAGTGATTGAAAGTTGCCTCTGTATAATGTATATGATGACGTTATTTTAAACTGCTTGTATTTCCTTTCACAGGTTAATTCCTAACAATACTCCGTTACAGTAGTTCCACTTTGCATCTCTAACGCTTTATGTAATTCTCTGTGTCTGTAGACTACAAAACTGAGTTATCAGACAAACATTGTTGTCCAATCTCCAACCAACAAAGCCCCCATGCATATCCATGTCCTATTTAAGAGAGGTCCCTCACTTGGATGGAAAAGTTTAAAGGGGTATTCCAGGCCAAAACTTTTTTTTATATATCAACTGGCTCCGGAAAGTTAAACAGATTTGTAAATTACTTCTATTAAAAAATCTTAATACTTCCAATAGTTATTAGCTTCTGAAGTTGAGTTTTTGTTTTCTGTCTAACTGCTCTCTGATTACTCACATCCCAGGAGCTGTGCAGTTCCTATGGGGATATTCTCCCATCATGCACAGCTCCCGGGACGTGACATCATTAGAGATGAGCGAATTTACAGTAAATTCGATTCGTCACAAACTTCTCGGCTCGGCAGTTGATGACTTATCCTGCATAAATGAGTTCAGCTTTCAGGTGCTCCCGTGGGCTGGAAAAGGTGGATACAGACCTAGGAGACTCTTTCCTAGGACTGTATCCACCTTTTCCAGCCCACCGGAGCACCTGAAAGTTGAACTAATTTATGCAGGATAAGTCCTCAACTGCCGAGCCGAGAAGTTCGTAACGAATCGAATTTACTGTAAATTCGCTCATCTCTAGACATCATCATTGAGCAGTTAGACAGAAAACTTCAGAAGCTAATAACTATTGGAAGGATTAAGATTTTTTAATAGAAGTAATTTACAAATCTGTTTAACTTTCTGGAGCCAGTTGATATATATATAAAAATATATATATATATATATATATATATATATATATATATATATATATATAATTCTTGTGTCTAAAGCAATGGAGGTGGATTTATCCAAGACTCAATGTGCTAGCTAGGGTGAGTGGAATTATATCTAAAACTAGAGCCCCCTTCCTAAAAAGTTAGAGCCAGACAGCATATTTCTATTTGCACTGGTACCATAGTGTTGGTGACATGCTGGGAGTTGTAGTTTTGCAGCATCTGGAGGTCCGCAGGTTGAAGACCACTGTACTACACCATCACCTGTAGTGGTAGGAGTAGACACTATAGGGTCTTATCTTTGCATTTTCTAAGAAGTATTTCTTGGTAATTTATGTAGAAAGTACAATACACAATACAACTGCAAATACACCTTGTGAATGATAACACTAAAATACTGCAAACAAAACAGTGTGCAAAGCAGGCCCTCTTGTTACATCTGCAGTGTGTTCTCGGAAGCCTGCCATAGACAATACCTAAGGAAGAACTGATCCATTAATCAATATGGACAAATTCTCATCAAGATAAAAAGAAGGTTCCTCTTTGTTTTATCCATAGTCATCTGGAGGGAAAGTAATTACCTCTAATCTCTAAAGTCATTTAGAAAACAAAGGCAAAATTATGAGCTGATTAAAATGGAAAGTATTTCATAGTTTATGAAGGGTAAAAAAAAAATTCAGCCTATAAATCGCACAAGCCAATCATTTTATTATTTCACCATTATGTAAATTGGTAATATTCATATAAAAGCTAATGATTGTAGAAGAAGAATGGCCTAATCCAAAGAGATCACACAAAGCTGTGGCTGTTAAAGGAGAAGTCCCTTACAAAAAAACGTATCCCCCTATCGGCATGATAGGGGGCTGACACTCCCCCTCCATATATCTCTAAGGGAGAGACAAAGATAGCCAAACAGCTTTCCCATAGAGATCTATGGAGGGGACATGGCGGCGCTTGGGAAACACTGCTCTAGAAGACTTCGGGAAGACTGCAGGAGTAATGTCACTAGGAGCCTGCTGCTTCCAGATAGCAGACATTTTATTTATCAGAAAGTAAAGGGGGGACTGGAGCCTGTTTATTTATTACATAAACACAGTTATAATACAAAATATATACAGAATAATATAAAGTGCACAGTGCGACATGAAACCAATGCACTTACAACATATATAAGATGGTCATAAAGGTTTAACTGCCAGCATACAGCCCCTTTAAGGCGGACCTAAAACTAACAAAAACTGAATATATACTGTTATATAATATAGATAATAACATTATCTGTATTAGGGATCGACCGATTATCGGTTTGGCCGATATTCACGATTTTTGACGTTATCGGTATCGGCAATTACCTTGCCAATAATCCGATAATGTCCCAAAACCCCCGCCCTCACCGTACCACGCACCAACCCCCCCCCCCCCCCCCCCCCACTGCACCACACGCTGCCATCGGGGTGGAGAAATAGCCGATAACTTATACCGGAATATCGGTATAAGTTATCGGCTATCGGCCTGAAAGGCCACAGATTATCGGTATTGGCCCTAAAAAAACGATATTGGTCGATCCCTAATCTGTATACATTGCTAAAAACAAAAAAATATATATTTCACATTAAAAATACTGCCTTGTCCCTGCAGCTATTGCCTTTGTGTCTCAGCTGGTACAAAATACAGGAAGTGAGGGCTGGACAAGCAGGGCTCAGTGCTAGGGATCGACAGATATTGATTTTTTTAGGGCCGATACAGATAATCTGTGAACTTTGAGGCCAATAGCCGATAACTTATACCGATATTCCGGTATAAATTATTGGCTATTCCCCCCCACCCCCCGGCCCCGCGGAAGCTGCTGCAGATCAATGATTTAAAGCGGGCGCTTTAAATCAATGAACTGCAGCAGCTTTTGCGGCGCCAGAGACCGCCGCCGCCGTCCGCTTCTCTCCCCCTGCCTGTCCTGGGGTCCTCCTGAGTCCAACCACCGCCGCTGCCCCATTGCCTATTCCCCCCCCCCCCTTGTTTTATAATTACCTGTTCCCGGGGTCCGCGCTACCTCTGGCTCCGGTGACGTCCTGAGCTGTCACTGTGCACACTGACGGTGATGTCGCGTTGAGGACATCACAGCAACAACGCAGGACACCGCAGGAGCCAGAAGTAGCGTGGACCCGGGGAACAGGCAATTATAAAACCAGGGATGGGGGAGGCAATGGGGCAGCGGCGGTGGCGGTCATCTCTGGCCGGGGGGTGGGGATGGGGGGCTGATCATTATTGGCATATCGGCGAGGTAACTGCCAATACCGATAATGTCCAAAATCGTGAATATCGATAATCGGTCGATCCCTACTCTGTGCAGTGAGGACAAGCAGGGCTCTGTACACTGAGGACAAGCAGAGCTCTGTACACTGGGGACAAGCAGGGCTCTGTACACTGAGGACAAGCAGGGCTCTGTACACTGGGGACAAGCAGGGCTCTGTACACTGAGGACAAGCAGGGCTCTGTACACTGGGGACAAGCAGGGCTCTGTACACTGAGGACAAACAGGGCTCTGTGCACTGAGGAAAAGCAGGGTTCTGTACAATGAGGACAAGCAGGGCTCTGTGCAGTGAGGACAAGCAGAGCTCTGTACAATGAGGACAAGCAGGGCTCTGTACAATGAGGACAAGCAGGGCTCTGTGCACTGAGCACAGACAGGGCTCTGAACACTGAGGACAAGCAGGGCTCTGTGCAGTGAGGACAAGCAGGGCTCTGTACACTGAGGACAAGCAGGGCTCTGTGAACTGGGGACAAGCAGGGCTCTGTACACTGAGGACAAGCAGGGCTCTGTACACTGAGGACAAGCAGGGCTCTGTACACTGAGGACAAGCAGTGCTCTGTACACAGAGGGCAAGCAGGGTTCTATACACTGAGGAGACAAGCAGGGTTCTGTACACTGAGGACAAGCAGGGTTCTGTACACTGAGGACAAGCGGGGCTCTGTACACTGAGGACAAGCAGGGATCTGTACACTGAGGACAAGCAGGGATCTGTACACTGAGGACAAGCAGGGCTCTGTACACTGAGGACAAGCAGGGCTCTGTGCAGTGAGGACAAGCAGGGCTCTGTACACTGAGGACAAGAAGGGCTCTGTGCAGTGAGGACAAGCAGGGATCTGTGCAGTGAGGACAAGCATGGCTCTGTGCAGTGAGGACAAGCAGGGTTCTGCACACTGAGGACAAGCAGGGCTCTGTACACTGAGGACAATCAGGGCTCTGTACACTGAGGACAATCAGGGCTCTGTACACTGAGGACAATCATGGCTCTGTACACTGAGGACAATCAGGGCTCTGTGCAGTAAGCCTCTGTGACACCCTCCGCCTCACACAGCAAGATGATTGACATTCCAGGAGCCTGCACAGAGCCCTGCTTGTCCTGCCCTCACTTACTGTATTTTGTCTCTGCACAGAGATACACAGGCAATAACTGCAGGGACAACATGACACCAATGTATAAAAGAGCAATAAAGATAAATTAAAGACAAGCTAGAAAAGGCGAGAACATTACATTTGACATGTTCAGGGTGTAAATATCATGTTTATCTTGAGGAACTTCACTTTAATTGTGGTCATGTATGATACGATTAGCTACAAAGAGGAAACAGATAATATAAAATAAGGACCTAAGGCTACATTCACATGTGATAAGGGCTCTACATTGGGGGTATCTTTGCCGAGTCCATTGAGTTCACTGGATGGAATGTAGAATACAAATGACTGTGTGTGGTCCCTTTCTGGGTTTTCTTTTACAGGACTCCAAAGCAGAGGTAGCCTTGTTTTGAAGTTCAGCAAAATAGGAGTATATGCTTGGAATTGGACAGAATGTATTCACTGGTAGACTACACTCAATCCACTGCATGAACCTAGCACAGGTCCACCACAGTAGGGATCGACCGATTATCGGTATGGACGATATTAACGGCCGATAATCACGATTTTGGGCATTATCGGTATCGGCAATTACCTTGCCGATAAGCCGATAATGCTCCCTGCACCACGACCGATCCCCCCCCCCCAACCCGCCGCAATGCAACGCGACCGCCCCCCCCCCCCCCCGACCCACCGCACCGCGTCGCACCCCCCACCGTAGTGCTGGGCGGTATACTGGTATGGATTTTTGCCCATACCGCTATACCGGTCGGGCCCCTCCCCCGCCCTCCGAAAAAAAATTAAACTTACCCGTAATGGGGGTGGTCCGGGCCATCCATCCTTCCTTCCTGTAGTGTCCGGCGGCATTCCGGGTGGAGGGTGAACCGGTCCGGGCTGTCCTTCTCCGGGGGTCATCTTCTCCACTCCGGGCAGGCTCCGGCCTAGTACGCTGCATAGACGGCGTGACGTCAGGTGCGTCGCTGCGCACGGGCGTCACTGCGCAGCGGCGTCTATGCTGCGTTACTAGGCCGGAGCCTGCCCGGAGTGGAGAAGATGACCCCCGGAGAAGAAGGACAGCCCGGACCGGTTCACCCTCCACCCCGAATGCCGCCGGATACTACAGGAAGGAAGGATGGCCCGGACCACCCTGACAGGTAGGGGGAGAGAAGCCGGTGGTGGCGGCGGCGGCCTATGGCACCGCAAAAGACACTGTAGTGCATTGATTTAAAGCGCCCGCTTTAAATCAATGATCTGCAGCGGTGTCACGGGGGATAACTAGCCGATAACTTATACCGGAATATCGGTATAAGTTATCGGCTATCGGCCCTAACCTCCACCGATTATCGGTATCGGCCCTTAAAAACCCGATATCGGTCGATCCCTACACCACAGTATACAATGGCATAAGATTCTGACAATATTCTAGCCTACTACAAACATAGGCTCCTGATCAGAAGTGAACATAGCCTGAAATTAGATGATAGTCTATCTAACCACAAAACCAGAATAACTGCAGCTACTATGAATGAGGTTACAAGAGGCATCATTGTTATGGAGATTTTATTAGGCACATTACATTGTACCATTTATAGTGCTATATACATTTTACAAAAGCAATAAAAGCACATTTGTTACATAAACCCTACTGCACATGGAAACTAAGTACCGTACATTGCTTATTTACAATGCACTTATATCTCGAAAGACACAGGAGACTTCCTCACGTAGCTGAAATCTACTCTTGTGACTAGAGGGCATCTATCAGTTATGAGCATAATGATGTGGGGGCGCTGGAGACCTCCCACCATGTTCTCACTGAAAGACCACCTCATTTTATATTAGCAAAGTCCAGAAAATACAGATTTGTTCTCTGCGTCGTGGACGGATGAACTATAGAAATGATCCAATAATCCAACACATTGATCTCCCGGGAGATGCTGGATTGTTGCTGCTCTCTCGAATTCTAAGTGGTACATTTATATGCAGAGCATCTCATCTTTACCATTAAGCGTGTATTCACATGTACAGGTTCTGCTGCATATTTGATGCTGCAGATTTTAATGAATATTAAACACAGCATCAAATCCACAGCAGGTCCTGTACGTGTACACATCACATGTACAGTATCCTGCGCATATTTGCTTCTGCAGATTTGAAGCTGTATTCTATCATTTTGTTTACATTGAAATCTGCAGCATCAAATATTCCCAGGATCCTCTATGTGTAAATACACCCTAAATGAGCACACACTATGATGTGCGAGCTGTTGCGCGCATGCGCGGTGTACTCGCACACACCGGCTGCTCCCCCTGCTCCCTGAGCTAGGCCGAGAGCAGCCGTAACTTGTGCGAGTTTACTGCACATGCGTGCGGCGACTCGCACATCGCAGTTTGTCTGCTTTTAGCGGTGGATTGCCACTATGAGCTGGCACAGCTGGGGGCACACTGTAGGGTCCATCGTCGGCAGATCCACAGCGTATTTTCCGTCCGTGTGACCCTACCCTAAGGGTACATTTACATGTACAGGTTCTGCTGCATTATTTGGCACATATTTTCTGCAGCTGATTCTGCTACCCATTGACTTCAATGGGTAGCAAAATCAGTTGCAGAAAATATGCAGCAGATATTGTACATGTGAATGAACACAAAAAGTAGGTTCTCACGTGTATTTTGCTGTTGGCTTTTGGCTGTTGATTTTCTTCCCACTTATTTCAATGGTTGGGAAAATCAGCAGCAGAAAATCTGTAGCAAAAAACAAGTGTGAACGAACCCTTAGAGCTCTTCGCATGGGCAATTACTAGCGAACTTGAAGCATGTTCACCACTACGAGTTTGAATGTGGGCGGGCTGTCCACAGCAGATTTTTGATTGTGTGAACGAGCCCTAAAAGGGTGTATTCACACGTAGAGTATCCTGTGTTCAATCACTTTGTTTACATTGAAATCTTTAGCTTCAAATGTGCAGCATCAAATATGCGCAGGATACTGTATGTGTAAATACACCCTAAGGGTCTGTTCACAAAGGTGGGTTTAATTGTGAGACAGCAGCGTGTTTCCCGCTCCAAATTATGGCAGACTCTCCGCTGAATTTGTGTGTACTGTAGAAGCTCCTTGGCATTGGCCATCGATTTATCATTTGAGACTTTTGTAAAAAGTCTCTAATTTATGCATAATGGACCAAATTTACGCCCTAAATAACACCAAGTCTGATGACAAGGTAAGAAGTGTTTATACCACCCAATATTTCCAGTCATCATTATTACTGATGTTTCTGCACACAATTCATGAGGCTGTGCAACTGTCTTATAACTTAATCCCAGCCATGTCAAATACATTGCTCGAAAAACAGTAAAACAACGTACATCACCCACACTATCATAAATCCCCCAATAAACTGTATGTGGGTCTCTTCAGGTCTGATCGGTAAGTTACTACAGCAGACCCCCCACAGCCTACTACATAAGTTCCTTGTTTTGGTTTACAAACCCAACAGAATTCTTACTGTGTACATGAAAGTTGTATTGTGAGACAGTATGCTCTCTATTATTTGTTGGATCCGTTGTCATAAAATGTACATGATCTAACCTAGCAAGTTGTTTTTGGAACTACCATTCTGGTAAAGCAACACTGGTATGTCATGTTATATAACCTGGAGATTTATGAACCTTTATCTTGATAAAAGTATTATCGTAAACATACACAGTATTGTTTCTATACATTTTGTGACACCTATGCAGGATTGGTTGTAGAGGGGAAGTATATACAGGTTTCCCAAGAAAGTTTGTATATTATTTAAATGGGCACTTTCATGATTTTTTATTTTTTTTTGCATATGATACAGCAGGTAAAATAAATAAGATTTGTAATATACTTTATATCACTTTCATGGAATAATAAATCAGGCCACTAGGGGTCTCCCCTCTGGTCCAGACCATATTCCATCTGCTCGAAAAGCAGACTTTGGTCTACTGCTAGA
Source organism: Hyla sarda (assembly GCF_029499605.1). Classification (NCBI taxonomy): domain Eukaryota; kingdom Metazoa; phylum Chordata; class Amphibia; order Anura; family Hylidae; genus Hyla; species Hyla sarda. Next base: position 88,617,152 of record NC_079193.1, on the reverse strand, counting down.
CTGGCAAGGAGACCAAACTCAGGAAGTGCTGCCTGGCCATAGGTAGTGAATAGCACTTGCTTTTATTTGTTTCATACATAGGAATAGAGCTTATTTATTTTACCTGCTCTATCATATGCAAAAAAAACTTCAATGACAGTGCCCATTTAAAGATTTTTAGAGCATGTCTATTTTGTTTTAATATTTGTTCCCTCCAGCTATTTAAATGAGTTGCCTTAACATGATAACCCCTTTCTATACTGTAGTGGACCTGGTGAAAAAACTGACTGCCATGTCTATGGTTTCAGAGATCTTTGGTGATAACAACTCCTGCTCATCACACATTTCCAGTGCAAGGGAAGTGGTGGCAATTTAAATAAATCGTGCTCCAATTCCCCATTCCCCCCTCCCCACCCACCCACCTCCCACCAAATAAATATTTGATGATCTTTAGTGTGCTAGGGGAATTACATGTAATGTCCGTTTATTTGTTTTTGTGTTTTTTAATGTCTTGGGGTCTATTCAGACACTGTTTTTTGTGTTTGGGCAGTTTCTGTGTAATTCTTTCTGTGCTTGGAAGAGTGAAGGTTCTCATCCTATTGCAGCTCGGGTGTGGATGTAAAATCCTAGCTCTGCTGCACTCTGGTTGCAGGTGATTTGTGCTATTCCGACCATGTCTGCTTTATCATGCACTTTGTATTTATCTTGTTAAAATTCTGAGTTTTAACCATGGTTATAGTCCTGTTCATTATAGATTTTAGTCTGTGGTACATTTGTCTGTTTTTATGATTATTTTAAGTCTGTTCTGCTTTTGCCTTGTATCTTAGTCTGTGTTCATAATCTGAGTATCCTAACCTATGTCCCTCCACATTGTGGAGTTTGATTTTGTGGAGTCCGTTTCTCAGTCTAGTGTTTCTTGTTTTATAATTCTGTTTTCTTCTAGGCCAGTATCCTGATCACAGTGTGGAGTGTGCCCGCTGGCAAGAAGTCTATCTAGAGTTGTATTGTTGTCCCTCCAAGTTTGGAGTGTGGAGTCTTTTTTGTTCTTTGTATGTGTCCAGAGTTGTTTGCTGATATTAAGAGTTATTGTACATGCACTGATCATAGCGTTCATGATCACTGATCCAGTGTTTCCTCTGTGCTTTACCATTGGTCTATAGTGTCCTCTGTGCTTACTCACTGATTTGTGTCTTCTGAACTTAATCTGTTTATGTTAGTTATCTTAGTCCAGTGTGAACAGTGTTCTATGTTCCTGATCAGTTTAGTGTTTATTCTATATTCCTGATCAGTTTAGTGTTTAACATTAAGTTCTTCTGTTCATCCCCTGCATTTCCTGGTTTTTGCTGTTTACTCATTCTATACCTTGTCTAGTTCATTTATTAGTATTAGTCGTTTATCTGCACTGTTTGCCTATATATATTCTGTCTTGTATATCTGCTTGTTTGGTAGTTTTCCCGTTATGTTTCTGGCCTGTGACCGACTATGTATATTATTATTTGTTTTATTATTATTGTTTTTTTATTTATTTTTTTAACAGTCTGGATCACCCTCTTCAAAGTATGTCCCTTACTGGATGGTTGTTGAAAAAATTTAGCACAAGAAGGTCTGCTAGAAGATGGCAGGGAAGGAGGGGGGAAGGTTAACACTTTGGGGGCAAGCAGGATGCTCAGGCAAAAATTTCTGCTTTTGCCTAGAGATTCACAATAAAGTGCATTTCCAGCTAACATCCATTTAGCATAGATGGATTCACCATCTATAAAGACTACATTAGCGGTGATGTAAAAAAACATGTTTCTTAATGCAACTGTTAATGGTCCTTGATGCTTTCTGCACAACATATTTATGCCTCACCTTCTCTGTACGGGTTTGTAACCCTGCTTTTCTTTTCAGTGCAACATAGAAGTAAAGCTACAACAGCTATAAGCCTATTTCACATTTTTTCACTGCAGCCCATCAGGATCTCGAATACCTTCTGGTTCAAACTATTATTTTATGCTTCTAAAAGGAGGAATGTTTTAGGGGTTCTTGTAGGATTGAGGTAGAAATGAATTTAGGGCTTTAACAAACATTGAATTGCACAATCCATTCATTGCCAATAAATTAATCAATTAATTGATGAATCGGGGGGAAACAGCAAAAAGGGATTTTTTGGGCATTACTTTAAAAAAAAAAAAAAATGTACAGTACACATATAAAAACAAGTAAAAAAGTTTTTTTGTGTTTCCCCAGCAGCCCTATTATTACTTGACACAGTGTTTCTAAATCAGGGTGCCTCCAGCTGTTGCAAAACTACAACTCCCAACATGCCTGGATAGCCAAAGGCTGTCCAGGCATGCTGGGAGTTGTAGTTTTGCAACAGCTGGAGGCACCCTGGTTGGGAAACACTGGTTTTGCATTTAAAGCAAAACTGTCACCTCCTTATGTCCTTACTTTTTCCTTACTTTGCCCATGATTTGTGAAGTTATATTCATGCTGTCTTGTAATGCTGTTGAACAGTCAGAGGGGCCAGCCGAGCCAGGGGGTCAAGTCCTGGAAAAGAAAGTGAACAAACTCACCCATGATTTCCACTGAAGGGCTGGTTTTGCTAATATTAATGGTGTTCCTGCTGTGGAAAAAGTGCAGGAACTCAGTTTCCACACAATCCTGCAGGACTTCACCCCTGCGGCTGACTCTCGCAAGGCGGCACGCCTCCTCCCCACCCTGATCCCCTCCCAGCATGGAGCCCTGTAGGTCAATCATGCAAGGCCAGAAAAGTATGGAAAAAGGACCTTCTCATAGATCACATTGTGCCTTAAAGGGGTACTCCGGTGAAAACCTTTTTTCTTTCAAATCAACTGGTGGCAGAAAGATAAACATATTTGTAAATTACTTCTATTAAAAAAATCTTAATCCTTCCTGTACTTATTAGCTACTGAATACTACAGAGGAAATTCTTTACTTTTTGGAATGCTCTCTGATGACATCACGACCACAGTTCTCTCTTCTGACATTATTATAATAACGCTTTATTTATTGTTGTCCTTAGTGGGATTTGAACCCAAGTCCCCAGTACTGCAAGGCAGCAGTGCTAACCACTGAGCCACCAAGCTCCCCTCAGCATACATCTGCTATGCATGGTTGCTAAAATGGACAGAGATGTCAGCAGAGAGCACTGTGTTCGTGATGTCATCAGTGTTCCAAAAAAAAGGAATTTCCTCTGTAGCATTCAGCAGCTAATAAGCACTGAAAGAATTAAGATTTTTTAAGAGAAGTAATTTACAAATTAGCGGGTGACCGTGAAACGCGTTGCATTATGGGAAATAAATCCTTTTAACTTCTTATCTAGTCTCAGCGCTTCCTTTGATCCTGCTCTGCTACCTGGAGATTGCTTGTTTTTATCGTCATGCAGTTCTATGGGAGACAGGCTGCCTCCCCGCCTCTCCCATAGAAATACATGGAGGAGGCGTGTCAGCCACGACGTCACGCTGCAACCGGCACGCCTCCTGCATGGGAGAGCTGCAGCCCCTAGCAGGAGATCGCGGGGGGTCCAAGTGGTCGGACCCCCCGCGATCAGACACTTATCCCCTATACTGTGGATAGGGGATAAGTTGTCTTTTGCTGCAGATGTCCTTTAAGGGGTTAAATGCACTTTTGACTGTGTTGGCCCATTAGGAACCCGGATTATAAACTCTAGTTAGAAAACAAGAACATGAAGACTATAAGATATTTACATATACAGTAAAAAGCTTCTCGGAATGTGGTCTCCATGTAAAGGCAGACTTATAGCGACAACAGGAGCGCATTGATTGATTACTATGTCTAAGCCTGGGAAGTCACATGGTACGAAGAGAACTGAGAATATTTTCCTTGTGATGGGACCCAGGCTTACAGGCAGCTTGACAGGACAGACCCAAATACAAATATATTAAAAATTAAAAGGACCAATTATTATTGCCACTGAATGAAATAAAACAAATCAATAGTTATGGGTTCCCCCTCTACCGAATAACCTCACAAAATGCTGTCTCAGATTGCTGACACTGCTAAATAAGCCGGTCGCTGTAATAAATCGCTTGCAGGAAAGCACTCCGGGATCTCATTAGTTCTTATCAAAGTAATTTTACAACACCACAAATGTACGACTATAATGCAGAGTAGTCTATTTAAAATCACTGACACACAGAGAACAACTTTGTTAAAAGGAATTTGTCACAAGGACAAGCCCTGTATTATATACATTAGGGAATCCGTGCACTACGCTGGTAAAAGTGGCTGCAATTGCCCCAGACACAGAGCCTCCAGTGAGTCCTGCCGCCCATTTGATGGGTAAAGTCATGTCAGGGTTACACATATAATGTAACCAGTTACATTATTTTCTAGTGACCTGGCTACTTTAAGGTTTGGTTAGGACACTGCACCCCCCAAAAAATCTGTCCTGGGATCAGTATACTCTTTAATGTATACAACATTCCTCTCCAATAAACACAAACACAAAAAAGGGTGAAATACAATGTGTCCGATCCTTCTCTTTCTCTGAAGTTGGGAGTCCCCCTGACAACAGGCCAATCCTGACGAAAACAGCAGCTTTGGGAGCCTTTTCGTTAAAGTGTATAGGGGTCTTAATGATGCCATAAAACATACTGGGACAGATTTGCCAACTATTTGTCATACTTGCCATGTGTCAAATTTCTTATGGGATTAACCCCTTAAGGACCAATGCAAATAAACCTGTTCGCCCCTGAAAGACCAGGCCTGTTTTTCTTAATCGGGGATGTCTGACTTTATTATAGAATAACATTTTGCCAATCACGATAATTCTGACATTGCTTTTTTGTCACAAGTTGTCCTTCATGTACATAGTAAAAGTAAGCCGATATCATTTGTAGTTTTTTTTTACAATGCAAAAAATCATGAAATTTTTACAAAAAATTACGATTTTTTGCTATTTTAACACTAATTGGTTGCATATATTTATACATACTGACCAAATAGTTTATGAAACTTATACTTTCAGATGTCTACTTTATTTTGACGTCATTTTTTTAGTTTTTAATTAACATTTTAAATTAGTTAGAAGCCTAACAATTTAACTTGAAATTTTGAAAATTTGGAAAATTTGAAAAGTACATCTTTTTTTATGTGCTATGCAAGGTTTGCAGAAATTAAAAGGTAGTAGAACATAGGAACACCCCCCCCCCCAAATGACCCCATTTTAAAAAACTAGACCCCTCAAGGTATTCACTAGGGGGTACAGTGAGTATTTTAACACCATAGTTTTTTGGCAGGAATTATTACAAAGTCAGTGTTAAAAATTCAAAAATTGCAATTTTTCACAAATGCATCATTTGGGGGACATATTTTTTGTATATCACTTCTGATATTGAAAGAAATGCACCCTATATTTTATTTAGCTGCTTGTCCCATGTTAGGAAATACCCCCGCTTTGGCCATATATGGTTCCTTGGCCGCGTGGTAGGACTCAGAAGGAGAGGAGCACCATTTCGCTTTCAGGGCAGAACAGTACCCCCACCCCCACAAGTGACCCCATTTATATACCGCACCCCTACAAGTTATTGGCTGCACCAGGGACCACTCTGATTGGTCCTTGGTCGGCTGGCAGTATAACGCGTCTGTCTGTGACAGTTAAGGCTCCTGATGGATATATCCGCCATGTTGTGGGAATAAGCACCCGCTCATGGCGAATATATCCATTACTGCTGTGGCTGGGTAGCTCAGTGTGTCCGCTCATGACTGCTGGCGGAAAATCCGCCGCTATGAGTGGACGCACAAAGCTACCCAGCCGCAGCAGCGAGCTCATTACCGTGACTGCTGCATAATGTGTAGGATCACGTGGCGGACATCCGCAACATATTACATGCTGCGGATGTCCGCCAATGCGATCCTACACATTATGCATTTTTTTTATTAGATTCATTTAATAAATGTATTTTTTATATATATTTTTTTTTTACACTTTTATTAAATTTGTATTTATTTTTACACTTTTATTTTATTTATTTATTTATTTTTACACTTTTTAATGCTTTGGAATACTTAGTATTCCAAAGCATTGCAGTTATATGCTGCCTGCCAGTTTTCACTAGCAGGCAGCATATTTCACTAGCAGGCAATACCCAGGGCAGACCTGGGGGTCTTTGTAGGACCCCCGGCTGCCCAGGTATGCAGCAGCACCACGCGATGCTCCGGGGTGCTGCAGGAGAGACAGAGGGAGCCCCCTCCCTCTGTCAGAACTCCTTACAGCGCGCGGTCACTACTGACCGCGGCTGTAGGGGTTAAACTGTCAGGAGTGAAGTGAACTTCACTCCCGGCAGTGCGGCCACACACAGCACCCCGCGATCGCGATGCGGGGTGCTGCAGGAGAGACAGAGGGAGCCCCCTCCCTCTGTCAGAACTCCTTACAGCGCGCTGTCACTTCTGACCGCGGCTGTAAGGGTTAAACTGTCGGGAGTGAAGTGAACTTCACTCCCGGCAGTGCGGCAGGCCCCGGCCAGCCGCGTATTACACGCAGCACCCCGCGATCGCAATGCGGGGTGCTGCAGAGGAGACAGAGGAAGCTCCCTCCCTCTGTCATAACACTTACAGCCCGCGGTCACTTCCGACCGCGGCTGTAAGGGTTAAAACTGCCGGGACCGAAGTTTACTTCGGTCCTGGCAGTGCAGCAGGGTCCCGGCTGTGTGATACAGCCGAGTCCCTGCCGCGATCTCGTGGGTGCACTGGGCAGCACCCACGAGAATAATGGACGAGTATAGACGTCCAGGTGCGGGAACGGCCGCCAACCTGGACGTCTATACTCGTCCGTGGTCGTTATCGGGTTAAAATAGTTTTAAGGCCTCACTAACCTCTTCTATAAAGTGTCTTGAAGTAGGTGGGTGGTTAGGTGGAGATATACAAGATGTAAGTGTGGTAACCTTGGGGGATAAAGCCTTGTGGGGTGTAGGGTAGTTAGGGTGTTGCTGTTCAGAATAATAAAGGGCGCTGTTAACCCTTGTCACTCGTGATGCCAGGGGGAGGGTTAAATACGGTAGTCTTGATAGGCCTATTGTCACCCTTCCCAAAAGCAAAAGGTGAATGTAGAATAAAGGATTGTCCACAACCACTGTTGCAGGAACTTTTACTGAAGAATTTCTGTACATGAAGCAGTAGTAACAATCCAGATAACAGAGTCTCTCTCTCTCTCTCTCTATATATATATATTAGGGATCGACCGATTATCGGTATGGCCGATATTATCGGCCGATAATCACGATTTTGGGCATTATCGGTATCGGCAATTACCTTGCCGATAAGCCGATAATGCCCCGCCCCCCGAACCGCCCCCACCGCACCGCGACCGCCACCCCCCCGACCCGCCGCGCCACACCCCCGACCCACCGCACCGCGTCGCACCCCCCCCCACCGTGATGCTGGGCGGTATACCGGTATGGATTTTTGCCCATACCGCTATACCGGTCGGGCCCCTCCCCCACCCTCCGAGTCAATAAAAAAATTAAACTTACCCGTAATGAGGGTGGTCCGGGCCATCCATCCTTCCTGTAGTGTCCGGGGGCGTTCAGGGTGAAGAGTGAACCGGTCCGGGCTGTCCTTCTCCGGCGGTCATCTTCTCCACTCCGGGCAGGCTCCGGGGTAGTACACTGCCATAGATGCCGCTACGCCGTGACGTCAGGTGCGTCGCTGCGCAGCGGCGTCTATGCAGCGTACTAGGCCGGAGCCTGCCCGGAGTGGAGAAGATGACCGCCGGAGAAAAAGGACAGCCCGGACCGGTTCACTCTTCACCCGGAACGCCCCCGGACACTACAGGAAGGAAGCATGGATGGCCCGGACCACCCTGACAGGTAGGGGGAGAGAAGCGGGTGGCGGCGGCGGCCTATGGCCCCGCAAAAGCCACTGCAGATCATTGATTTAAAGCGCCCGCTTTAAATCAATGATCTGCAGCGGTGTCGCAGGGGGTTAAATAGCCGATAACTTATCGGTATAAGTTATCGGCTATCGGCCCTAACCTGCACCGATTATCGGTATCGGCCCTAAAAAAACGATATCGGTCGATCCCTAATATATATAGCTGAGCAGCAATTGACAGTTGGTTGGGATCAGACAAGCTCAATTTAGCTTCTCAGAGATTTTGTGGCATAGATCCGCTGGATTTAAGGGTGTGTTTAGGTCCAGTGATCTTGCGGGAAATAGCAGGGAATTGCTTAGTATAACCGCTTTGTTATAGGCCGAGACCGCAAGGCTTTGGCCTAGTAAATTGTCTTGTAAGCTGCGGAGGTCCTACCTCGTCCAGAATCAGCAACCCAAGAGAGCGATCAAGATGGCGCAGCTCCCTTATATGGGCAGGGGCTGACCCTTTTGGATTGGTCCATAACAACTGTCACTCACCGTTACATTGCATTGTGGGTGAACACGTCATGAGAACCACCAAAGGTCCTTTAGCAAAGCCATAGAGTTCTGAACCTAATCACATGACCCGCAGGTCCTGCTACGCTGAACAGGTAGGCATTTGAATATATACATATTTATACTTATATTTATATGAATTCCTATATAAATATGAACTAACTAAGGGGTGACGAGGGGATAACTACAGAAGAGGGACCCAGACATTCCTAGGGACTCTGACTATGGGGACGTCTGCAAAGGTACAGTATGAAATACTGGACACCGCACTAGATTTATTGATATCTATCATGTGCGCCATCCTTTCGGCACAAAATATTGGATTATGCGGAAAGATCTGCCAAATCTACCCCACAGCGTGCACCACAATAACTTTGCCACAACTTTTGCCTGTTGCGTCTCTTTTAGTACTGTTTAAATTTAAGGAAGCTTACAGGAAAGCTACAGAAAATTTCAGTTCACAGATTACCTTCCTTCTTATTGGAATGTTCTTGCTCATCTTCTGCTTATAGGAGGCTGCAGCTAAGGGGGCACTTCTGTAGTCATAGACATTCTGCTTTCATACCTATTGTCATTGTGCTTCTTGTGATGTTATGTTGTGACAAAAATGCACACCATTATGTGACATCAACTATGTCATGTATTTTAAAGGGGTGCTCCCACCCTAAGACATCTTATCCCCTATACAAAGGATAGAGGATAAGATGTCCGTTGGGGACCCCGCAATCTAGCAAGCAGCACCCACCTGTGAGAACTGCAGGAAGCGCTGGAGGCTCCAAGTCTTATGCCTCCCGTCCACGGGGACGGACCATCGTGACGTCACGACTCCACCCCCGTGTGATGTCATGCCCCGCCCCTCAATGCAAGTCTATGGGAGGGGGCGTGACATCACACGGGGGCAGAGTTGTGACATCACGATAGTCCACGTGGCGGGACCCCCGCGATCAGACATCTTATCCCTTATCCTTTGGATAGGGGATAAGATGTCTTAGGGTACCCCTTTAAAGCTATCAAAAAATCAGATCATTACAGAGTATATGGGAACTGTCCAGTAGGCTGGATTTCAACCAGCTCCAGTTTATTGTTCTCACCGGAGATAAATGTTATGTGTTACTGCAAAAAAAAGTCAGCCACTCCTACCAGGAGTCTTACAAACTAACTGGGAATGTATGACAGAAATCTCTCCAGTAGGAAAGAATACTCATCTAAAGACAGCTGTTTTTGAGTGTTACCCCTTGTCAGTACAGAGAGGGATGTGTTGGCTTGGCTGAGAAGAGGCCTGAAGGTGTGGATGGAAAGGGATACGGTTTCTCCTTGAAAAGAATGTTAGTTTGGTGTTGGCATTTTCACAGAGATTGTCCTATCATTAGGAGTTACCGCTATTCACATCCCAGATGTCAGAACCCCAAGTCCCCCCCCCCACCACCACCATCTTGAAAACAGGGTCCAGAGTCTCTTGTTGGGATAGTATGGGGGCATTTCCACTCCATTTTCTGTCTATGGGAGATGTTAAAGATAACCAAGTACAGCATTTAGCTATATCTAATAGAATCCATAGACAATCAATAAAGTGGCAGCACGCCCCCGTGTAACCACTGCACTGATCAGACAGGACACTCTGAACCCCTGCTGTCAAGATCACAGGTGGTCACAGCAGTCAGACTACTCCATGATCAGACACGTATCCCCTATGCTGATTTGTAGTGTTTCAACCCAACCTTACACTTGGGCTACACAGTAAAAGTTAAAGTCATATGTGAGTCCCAATCTGCCTACTATATATCTATAGTAATAAAAAAAAAAAACACTTTGCAAACATGTTCAAAATTTTACAGTAGTAACAAGGTAATATTTGGCTTTTAATAATAGCGTAGAAACTGCTACTTCCTTTCCCCTATTGGTAACATACAGTCACCATGAGTTGATTTAAGACATGACTACACCACTGGGGGTCTCCACTTTGACTAACATAGGGGGCCCTTGGTGAGAATGTACTAATGTGGTTTATAGACCGGGGTTAAGCTGGTCAAACTATGTTTCCTGGTTTCTCTAAAAGTTATATATACTGTATTGTAAGATAGAGACAGGAATGGCGGCCAGGGATCACTATATTTCTGCAAGATCCCTATGAGACTCAAGGAAGTTCACATCTCATCCAAGAAAAGCTGGGTGAGATGTGTGAAATCCAGGATAACTGTCCATCGTTACCAATACATAGCTTTCTGGGGACTTTCCTAAGTCTCAGTTTTATGGAATGACTTGCAGTTGGTAGTGGGGCCATTCATTCACAGGTTTTTAGTTTGGCTCAAGTCAGCACAGGCACTGAGGCCAGTTATAGCTGGGCTTAGAAAAAGGTATAGCTCGGTGTGCACTGAGATGTTGTGAGGAAACTGGATCTCTGATGGGAGTTTGAATTCTAAAGTTTGCAACCTCTAATGGAAACTTTAAAAGGGTAGCTCCCACCATCCTATTTTTTTTTTCTGTCCCTGCCTATTGCCAATCTATCCCTAACCCCCTCCCTGCTTTTAATTAAAATTTTTACTATATTAAAAATGCTTTTTGTCTGCCTGGCAGTGTGCTCACTACCAGGCAGACTTCCCCAGCAGGCACCACGTCACTGATGCCTGCTGGGGGAGACTTCCGCCCTTAGTTCATCTACACAGGGTGCCTCCAGCTGTTTCATCACTACAACTCCCAGCTTGCCCTGATATCTATTGGCTGTCAGGGCATGCTGGGAGTTTTAGTATTGAAATAGCTGGAGGCACCCCATGTAGATAAACTATTAGTTACATGCGGCGCTAGCCTGTCCCCCCTCCCCTCCCCCCCCCCCCACGCCATACCCCGTTCTCTCCATCACAACACCCCCCCCCCCCCCCCATTACACTTACTGCAGAGTCCAGCAGTGGGCGTGCAGGGACCGCGGCGGCGACGAGGCGGAGGCGGCGGCGATGTGCGGGAGGAGGGGCCTCCCAGCCAGTGGCCGGGGAGCCAATGCGCTCGCTCCCTGCCTGTCTGATTGACAGGCAGGGAGTGAGCGCAGGCTGAATGAAAAAGGACGGATGCCCGGCCGCATCAGTCCTTTTTCAGGCGTGACATCTCGCCAGGCTGCAGCCGGCTACTAGGAGGGAGACCCCTAGTGGCCGGTTTTCAAATGAAAATTAAACAATTTTAAAATGCAACATGAAAAGCTATACAGCTATGGTGCAATAAATAGAAATATAAAATTATGAAGTTATGAAATAGTGAGGTACTTAGCTTGCAATTTGGTGGCCAAATAGCTTGGACCGTCCCACCACGGTAAAGTGACCTCATTTGGGACGGACCCTACACTATGAATATGCCTCTGTGTGAACAGTTCAGCAGGCATTGCAGGATCTGAAGCTATTTGGCCTCCAAATTGCAAGCTAAGTACCTCACTATTTCATAATTTTATATTTCTATTTATTGCACCATAGCTGTATAGCTTTTCACGTTGTATCTATATACTCATGTTTTATCTATATCTTTGTGCTAGCAGTGTGCTGCTGTATTCTTCTGGTGCTGTATATTTAGCCTAGCAGCCTGCACCTGTAAGCCAGGTCCATATAATAGTTTGGAATCAATAGTCCTGGTTAACTTATCCTTTTGTCTAGATAGATAGATAGATAGATAGATAGATAGATAATTTATCCTATAAAATATCAAAGGTAATGTCAGCTACCTACACTGGTGAATCTGTGAGCCAAGAACACTACTCACTACCATACTGAAGGAGCCAACAACACCGACGTCTCAGACCAGTCATATTAGCAAGTCCCTATGTATTCGTTGTGGGAATTGGCGGTGCGCTCTTCTCAGCTACTCTATAGAAAACAATGCCCATAGTGGCTGCAGAACAAGGGAACTCTGCAGGGAATATCCAGTAGGTAAAACATAAAAGACAAGATGAAAAACTTGACAGCGCTCATGAATCTTTTGCTACATACACAGAGATCAGCTGGTTGTGTTTCTGAGATCTGCCTTTGCTTTCTGGAACAGGGAGTATCTAACATCTATCATTGTCAACCATATTAGCAGTGATGGGTTTCTGTTCTGTCACCTGGTCTCCCAAAGGGGCCTTGCCCCTCAAAACACAGAGATCAGCAGGTTGCGTCTCAGCATTCTCCAAAGAAGTAGTTCAGAATCAAAAAACGTATCCCCTATCCCCACGATAAGGGATAAGTGTCAGATTGCCGAGGGGAGGGGTCCAACTGCTAGAACCCCTTAGCGACCCGGTGCCCTGGCTCTCTGTATGAATGCAGTGTGCCCACCACAGCACAAAGATGTAATCAACATGCCTCCCTATGCATCTCTATGGGAGAGCCAGAGGTACCCGAACATTACATGTCCGGCTCTCCCACAGAGATGCATGGAGGGGGAATGTTGGTCACCACTTCGCCTCCATTTATGTGGAGGGCAGGTGCCATACGGAAGAGGGGTCCCTCACCCGTGATCAGACACTTTTCCACTGTCCTGCAGATAGTTTAGTTTATTGATACTGTTTAACACCTTAAAGGGGTATTCCAGGCCAAAACTTTTTTTTATATATCAACTGGCTCCGGAAAGTTAAACAGATTTGTAAATTACTTCTATTAAAAAATCTTAATCCTTCCAATAGTTATTAGCTTCTGAAGTTGAGTTGTTGCTTTCTGTCTAACTGCTCTCTGATCACCCACGTCCCGGGAGCTGTGCAGTTTCTATGGGGATATTCTCCCATCATGCACAGCTCCCGGGACGTGACATCATCATTGAGCAGTTAGAAAACTTCAGAAGCTAATAACTATTGGAAGGATTAAGATTTTTTATAGAAGTAATTTACAAATCTGTTTAACTTTCCGGAGCCAGTTGATATACATATAAAAAGGTTTTGCCTGGAATTGGAATACCCCTTTAAAGTTCTGGAATAGGAAGTAGCTAACATCTACTACTGTCAGCCATATTTGCAGTGATGAGTTTCTGTTCTGTCACCCGGTCACCCAAGAGGGCCCTGCCCTTTGTCATCAAAATGGCTTTTATCCTAAAAGATAACAACGGCATGAATGTAGTAGTATTCTTTCAGACCCTAAGACACATGCTGTCAGGATCCGGATGGGTATACTGACCATTTTTGTATTCACAGCTTAGGAGACGATCTTTAAAGGGGTATTCCGGGCAAAAAGTTTTTTTTTATATATCAACTAGCTCCGGAAAGTTAAACAGATTTGTAAATTACTTCTATTAAAAAATCTTAATCCTTCCAATAGTTATTAGCTTCTGAAGTTTTCTGTCTAACTGCTCAATGATGATGTCACGTCCCGGGAGCTGTGCATGATGGGAAAATATCACTTGCATGATGGGAAAATATCCCCATAGGAGCTGGACAGCTCCTGGGACGTGAGTCTTCAGAAAGCAGTTAGACAGAAAACAGCAACTCAACTTCAGAAGCTAATAACTATTGGAAGGATTCAGATTTTTTAATAGAAGTAATTTACAAATCTGTTTAACTTTCCGGAGCCAGTTGATATATATATATATATATAAAAAGTTTTGGCCTGGAATACCCCTTTAAGAACAGACTTTATTTCCTAAGGAAATGTTCTTATGATGTATAAACACACGTATTATAGTGAAGCACGAGCCTAAGACTAATAGACAAGTATTCTATGCTGCAGCACATCTTGACTTAATTTCTTTGATAACCTAACCTAAATATTTTCCTATCTGATGACATCCTAATAGACAACAGCATACACAAGTTTCTAGAATAAACCCAAGCATATTAATGATGAAAACAGCTATTGTGCTTGCAGCAAAGTCATTGACCCCAGCCGAGAAGTGAGTAGCGTATGACTGCAGTACGAATCTGAGCAGATTTAGCCTCGGGCATGCAGGGCTTTACACGGTTTACACAAGGAAGGGGTTAAATGAGAACTCAGGATGCAGCGCAACCTGGCGCGGGGCAGGACAGGTTTTATTTCGGCTATAGGTAACAATGGCAAATCATCAGTCATTCCTGGAGCCAGAGCTGCCCAGCCTGAGGCTATTGGGGGAAAAAAAAAGTGCAATGCCAATCGAAATACTAAAGAGCATTTACAGGGCAAGGGTGGCATCACGGATTAGTGGCTCCAATGCATGAACAGTCTATGACATTGAGAGTCACAGATAGCAATGCATGTATCAATGTATCAGCTAAAGAGCTGTGCAAAGGAAGCTCTCAACCACTGTACCTCCAGCTGTTGCAAAACTACAACTCTCAGCATGCCCGGACAGCCAAAGGCTGTCCGGGCATGCTGGGAGTTGTAGTTTTGCAACAGCTGGAGGCACACTGGTTGGGAAACACTGTATAAGGCTGGGTTCACATCACGTTTTTGCCATACTTTTTTCAATCAGTTTTTCTAAAGAAAACCGTATGGCAAAAAAAAAAAATGGATTGAACAGTATGGGAAAAAGTAAACTGTATGCGTTCTTAAACCGTACACTGTTTTTAAAAGTGCATACAGTACGGTTTTTAAACATACCTGAGTCAAAACCGTGGTTGACCACAATTTTGTCTTCAGTTTAAAAACCGCACTGCAATCGCATACGTTTTTTTTAACATGGACGTCAATGGGAAATGCACATGAATACGGTTCCATACGGGAAAAACGTATACGGTTCTAACTTTGCACATGCGCATTTGCATCCTAAAGTCCCCACCCAACACCCCTCCCAATAAAATGGACAAGAATTTCAAAAACTTATGTTTTTGTTTTTTTTATAAAAACGGACAGAACCATATGCACTTTTAAAAACAGTACACAGTTTTAAAACGCATACGGTTTACTTTTTCCCATACTGTTTTTTTGACATACGGTTTTCTTTAGAAAAACGGATTGAATACAGTACGGCAAAAACGTGATGTGAACCCAGCCTTAGAGAGCTTTCAAAATACTCAGGGCAGGGAAAATCGGTAGGCACCATTAACCTAGGGGACGAAACTACTCATAGATCAAAAAAGAGGACAAGTGATTAAAAAAAATAAACCACAAGTGATCCAGAGCCTGAACTCAGGATTATTCTGTCAGTACATTGTATAATAGGGATCGACCGATTATCGGTTTGGCCGATATTATCGGCTGATATTAACGATTTTGGACGTTATCGGTATCGGCAATTACCTTGCCGATAATCCGATAATGCCCTGCCCCCAGCAACGCCCCACCCCCACCGCAGCGCACCCCTCATCACCCCCCTCACACACCGCAACCCCCCACCGCACCGCCCTGGCAAGAGACCGCCGCTGCCCCATTGCCTCCCCCATCCCCGGTTTTATAATTACCTGTTCCCGGGGTCCGCGCTACTTCTGGCTCCTGGGGCGTCCTGTGTTACGACGTGCGCTGTGCAATGACGAGTGACCTCCTCAACGTGACATCACCGTCAGTGACACAATGACAGCTCAGGACGCCGCCGGAGCCAGAAGTAACGCGGACCCCGGGAACAGGTAATTATAAAACCGGGGATGGGGGAGGCAATGGGGCAGCGACGGTGGTTGGACTAAGAACCGGCAGGGGGAGAGAAGCGGGCGGCGGCGGTCTCTGGCCAGAGGATAGGTAAGGGGGGCAGCGGCGGTGGTAGGACTCAGAAGGACCCCAGGACAGGCAGGGGGAGAGAAGCGGGCGGCGGCGGTCTCTGGCCAGAGGATAGGTAGGGGGGGGGCAGCGGCGGTGGTAGGACTCAGAAGGACCCCAGGACAGGCAGGGGGAGAGAAGCGGGTGGCGGCGGCGGTCTCTGGCGCCACAAAAGCCGCTGCAGTTCATAGATTTAAAGCGCCGGGGGGGGGGGGGGGGGGGGGTGGTTGGGGGTATACTTTGTAGATAACCTCCACAGATTATCGGTATTGGTATCGGCCCTAAAAAATCGATATTGGTCGATACCTATTGTGTAATAAATATATATATATAGTATATTGAGGCCAGTGTTATTCAGTCTGGAGAACCATTGCAGACATATTAAAGTTTTCCATGTTGTAACTTTATTATTATTGCACTCTATCTGTTATCATCCTGGCATTCTTACCCCCTTTAACAGATTGCACATACAGCATTTCTAATGTGAACAGTCGCTGACCAATCAACATTTTATTATGGGAGTTTTTTTTTTTTTCCTTGTTACATACAAGGTAATAATTTAGTTACGGAGAAACATGTTGGATAGGATTTTGATATATATCTAGGTTGTGCATGATATCAGAACACTACTGGCATATTAATTGGATATGTATAGATACATACGTAACAAATGGATTCTCAACCTGGTCATATCACAGTCAGGGGTGATAACTTGTGATACCTCTCTCTGACATATTAGGGCCAGTTTTTGACCTGTGTATACAGTGATCCCTCAACGAACAATGGCCTCAACATACAATAGTTTCAACTTACAGTGGTCTTTTCTGGACCATTGTAACTTGAAACCAGACTCAACATACAATGCTATGAAATTTGAGAAACGTGTCAATGGCTGGAAGAACCGACCAATCAGAATGGACATTTCACTGCTAAAACCCCTGTATTTCTGAAGTGCATGCACTGACTGATGTCTGGTAGTGCCCCCTACAGTACAGGGAGGTATTACATGTTCTGTACACTTTACCTCTACCAGGATTACCTGCTCCTTTGGACACCAGGTAAGGGCGACTCCATTTTACTATTTTAGGACATTGCATGTACTGTACTGTACAGGACCCTGAAGAAGCTCATGTCCTCTACATAGACCATTGTTTCCAAAGCAGGGTGCCCCCAGCTGTTGCAAAACTACAACTCCCAGCATGCCCGGACAGCCTTTGGCTGTCCGGGCATGCTGGGAGTTGTAGTTTTGCAACAGCTGGAGGCACCCTGGTTGGGAAACACTGAAACAGACCGTGATTTACAGCTCCCAGCAGATCTTTCTTACTTTTATATATAAGGATTTGCTTTATCTATATTAGTTATCTTCTTATTTTTCTTTAATCCTCACTTTTTCCTATTTTTTGGATGACATTTTGGGGCTTCAGAACCAATTACCAGGTTTCCATAGAGTTCTGGTCTCAACATACAATGGTTTCAACATACAATGGTCGTCCTGGAACCAATTAATATTGTAACTTGAGGGACCACTGTACTCATATGATTCACTATAGTACTCCTACCTTAGGCTGCTTTCACACTATAAAAATACTTCCGTTATAGACGCCCGTCACAAAAATCTTGAAAATTGGCCGTTAAACGGCCGTGAGAAAAACCCTAACGGCCATTAGAAAATCCCATTATAGTCTATGGGATTTTTTAAATAGCCGTTTTAACCCGTTATCGCCTGTTATTAATAATGGCCGTTATTTTGTGATGGGTGAATGAACGGGAGAAATTGGGCATGCACTGACACTTCTATCTGAAGACCTTCACTCTTGACACTGGTGGAGGGCCAGTGGTTACACCTATACCAATAATGGTCCTACGGTGCATGAAACAGGGATGTACCAGGGACGGAACTAGTTCTCTTGGTGCCCAAGGCAGGGGTTATCCCCTTAGTCATAATACATACTCCCCATGCTCTCGAAAAGAAATCCCTCTAAGGGTAAGGTCACACGTATAGGAACTGTAGCATATTTTTGTTGCGTATTTTGTGCAGCTGATTTTGCTACCCATAAGGCTAGGTTCACACTGCAGAATTTCTGGACAGAATTTCTGCCGGAGATCGAGCCGGCGGTGCTAGGACCGAGCAGACTGCATTGCTGCCCCCATAGACTGCAATGCATTTCTGGGTGGATCTTTTGGGAGATCTGCTCAGAAATGCATTGCCATCTATGGGAACAACAATGTAGTCCGCCCGGTCCTAGTGCCGCCGGCTAGATCTCTGAGAGAAATTCCACAGTGTGAACCTATCCTTAAAGTTAATGGGTAGCAAAATCAGCTGCACACAATATGCAGCAGATCCTGTACGTGTGAACGGACCATAAAACATATCCTTTACTAATACTTTTTTATTTTTAAACTTCTTTTCCAATCCTTTGGATAGGGGATACGTTTTTTCCATGATACTTTTTCTTTAAGTCATAGGGATGGTCCCTGGTGGCTTCTCCCCACCCACAAGCCTTAATTGATAGATCTTTGATAAAGTACAAGGAGACATCTATCAATCATGGCTGGTGGGGCAGACAGGAGCTGCCAGGGACCATCCCAGGGTCTAATGTATCGGGCAGCAGGTTCCCTTTACAAAGCCTCGTGTCAATTCTCTAATAAGATCATCAGCCCAATGATCTGCTGGTCCAGGACTTGGGAAATCAACTCTTGAGCTCTAGCAATGTACACACAGGAATATTATTTGAGGAAACCTGTTCCCCATAATGGGTCTGGGTCGGCTTCATTCCCTGCACTATTGCAGAGCAGCAAAAGTGAACAAGATTTTTCACGCAAAGCAAAAGTTTGTGCAACATTTTTTTTGCGCAAAAGTGGGCTTGGGCAGAAAATTTGCACAATTTTGCCACTCTGCATTGGCACAGGAAATGATACATTCCTTCCAATATGTTTATTTCAATAACTGTAAACTTAGTAGACCAGATTTATTGCAACACATTGACCTATTATATCCATAATGGCTGCACGTAAATGGATACAATTATCAGACGATAAAATGATGTGCGCACAACTTTATTAAACCACCCCCAGCAAATAAAATGGGGTACACAGAAATGGGATTAGGCAACAGCAGCCTAAGAAGAACGAAGGTCCATCAGATCAGGGAAGAGCACAAGAAACCAGCACAGTGGTTATACACTGTTATATTATTATTATTATTATTATATTTTATGCTTTTATTTCCTACAGTAAGTGGTTGGATACTTGAAGGAGAAGATATATCCCCGGCAGTCACCTATTTACTTGTGTTGGAATCTAATTCTGCCCGGATTAAAACCATAAAAGCTAATTCTTTATTCATTTCTTGATTAATAATAAATCAGATTTTATTGTCTTAATCCGGGCAGAATTTCGTTAAATTATAGGAGAAGAATACCTTGTATATCTGAATGTATTCGTGTATAAATATGCTGTTGTTATGATTTTGGATTTATGACAGCTCCAGTAGAGATCATAGAGCAGTATTACCTGCAGTCCTATGGAACATCATAAGTAACGCATCAGGATGTAGTAATGCCTAATGGGCAACCCAGTCTTGTTACATCTGACACACTTGGCTCTGCTACACCAGGCAACCTCAGCCTTGTAATTCAGCTCAGCTACATCTGACAATGCCAACCCTACTTCACCTCAAAACCTCCGCTCTGCTGCACCTGTCAAAAGCCACGCACTACATCTGGAGACTTTACTGCAGTGTCGCCGCTTTCTGACAGATACAGCTCAGCTACATCTAAGGGTGCTTTCACACCACGTTTTGTACTTATGGTTCCCGAATACGGTTGGGAGGAGGAGGGGGGGGGGCTTAATCGCGGCGCCCGCACTCAGCCGTATTTGGGAACCATATTTAATGCATGTCTATGAGCCGACCGGAGTGAACCGCAGCCTCCGGTCGGCTGCGTTTTCACGTTGACCACGGTTGACCACGTTTTTGCCTGCGGTCGGGAAACCGCATACGGCCGATTTTACTATACAGTTTCGGCATACGGTTTCATTAAAAAAAAAAAAAACTATGCAAGCGTAGAGAAAACTGTGCCCATTCAAAACCGTATGCACCATAATGTATACGGTTGTCTCCGTTTTTCAAACCATACGGTTTTTAACTTTTTTTTTTAACCGTGGTCTGGGTGAAAAACTGTATTAAACTGTATACATTTTTTTTTTTTTTACATGGGAGTCAATGGAAACCGTACAGAACCGTATATGCGTACGGTTCCATCTGGTTTTCGCCATACAGTTTTTGACTTTGCAGTTTTTTCTCTTGGAATTTCAATTAAACAAGTGAAACTTTATTCATTATGGAGTGAAAAGTTAAAAACGTATAGATGGTTTTTTCTTAAAAAACAAATGCAACTGGACATCATTTTTCAAACCGTATACAGATAAAAATTTGTACACACGTTTTGATACAGTTTAGTCAGGTTTTGAGGAATCAGTTTTTTTTTATCAAAAACCTGATACAGGAACTGTATTGGAAAAACGTGGTGTGTGACACATTCAGACAATGAGGCAGCATTACCTGCAGTCCTATGTAACATCACATGCAGGATGTTATGACGGCAGTCATGCCTAATACCCAGTCTTGCTATCTGACACACTTGGCTCTGCTACACCAGGCAGCCTCAGCCCTATAATTCAGCTCTGCTTTATACTCAGCTCTGTCGCATCTGTGAAAAGACATTTCTACACAGTGGAGGCTTTTCTGCAGTGTTCTCCAACCTGTTGCCCACAACTCCCATCATGGCGGCTGTCAGAGCACGTTGGGAGTTGTAGTTTTGTGACAGCAGCTGAGGAGCCACAGGTGGGTGAACACTGCATTACTGCTACGTGTGACCGATCCCGCTCAGCTACATCTGAGCCTCAGTCCCACCACATGACACATTCAGCTCTACTTCAACTCGCAAACTCAGCACTGCTGCATCTGTATAAAGTTAAAGCAGCAGCTCCTGCCCGGCAGCTCGGCAGAGGTTCCCCCATGAGGAGGGCACAGCACCCACCTACCTGAGGACAGTGAGGAGCCCGAGAGGCTGGAGTTGCTGGATGCTGCCATGCTGGACAGCTCTGGTGAGGCAGCTCTCCTCTAGCCCATGTCCCCGGCCGTGCAGCCTCCCACTACTTCCTGCTCGGTCGGATGACGCGCTCCCCGCTTGTCCAGGTGACAGTGTACGGGATGTCACCTCAGTGTACGGGATGTCACCTCAGTGTACGGGATGTCACCTCAGTGTACGGGATGTCACCTCAGAGCCAGTGTGGGGATGAGCAGTGCCCACAGCCCGGGCACCCGTCCGCCTCCTCCACTCTCTATATGTGATTACACGGAGGCAGAGCTGGAGATGGCAGCGTGCTGGGGGGCTGGATCCTGCCCTCTCCCTCTCTCTCTCTCTCTGGTGCCAGTCTTATAAGCGAACATTGAAGAGTCAACTTGTGGATGGCATCCAAGTGCTGCTATCTGCAAACATTGCACAAGCGGAGTGTGTGGCACAGGATCAGGTTACCTGACTGCATGTGTGTACAGCAGTGTTTCCCAACCAGGGTGCCTCCAGCTGTTGCAAAACTACAACTCCCAGCGTGCCCGGACAGCCTTCGGCTGTCCGGGCACGCTGGGAGTTGTAGATTTGCAACAGCTGGAGGCACCCTGGTTGGGAAACACTGCTGTACAGTAATACACCACAGAGGAGCCATGACAAGAAGAGATGCCTGGGATGTGCACTGAGGTGCCAAGGGCTTTAGATTTCATGGTAGAAATAAACTATTGTATAATATATTGGTCACTCTAGGCAACACGTGCTGCCAATACAACATGGCATAGGTCAGACGACTAGCAGATGCTCCATGTTGGTACCATCATCTGCCACCACAACAAGGCATAGGTCAGACACCTGACAGGAGGTTCAGGCGCTGCATGTTGGTACGACCACCTGCCACCAAAACTATAATATAATATATTGGTCACTCTAGGCAACACATGCTGCCACCACAACATGGCATAGTTCAGACACCTGGCAGGAGGTGCAAGTGCTGCATGTTGGTACCATCATCTGCCACCACAACATGGCATAGGTCAGACACCTGGCAGAAGTGACAGGTGCTGCATGTTAGTACCATCATCTGCCACCACAACATGGCATAGGTCAGACACCTGACAGGAGATTCAGGTGTGGCATGTTAGTACCATCATCTGCCACCACAACATGGCATAAGTCAGACACCTGACAGGAGGTGCAAGTGCTCAATGTTGGTACCATCATCTGCCACCACAACATGGCATAGGTCAGACACCTGGCAGGAGATGCAGGTGTGGCATGTTAGTACCATCATCTGCCACCACAACATGGCATAAGTCAGACACCTGACAGGAGGTGCAAGTGCTCAATGTTGGTACCATCATCTGCCACCACAACATGGCATAGGTCAGACAACTGGCAGGAGTGACAGGTGCTGCATGTTGGTAACACCACCTGCCACCACAACATGGCATAGGTCAGACACCTGGCAGGAGATGCAGGTGTGGCATGTTAGTACCATCATCTGCCACCACAACATGGCATAGGTCAGACGACTAGCAGATGCTGCATGTTGGTACCATCATCTGCCACCACAACATGGCATAGTTCATACACCTGGCAGGAGGTGCAAGTGCTCAATGTTGGTACCATCATCTGCCACCACAACATGGCATAGGTCAGACACCTGGCAGGAGATGCAGGTGTGGCATGTTAGTACCATCATCTGCCACCACAACATGGCATAGGTGAGACACCTGGCAGGAGGTGCAAGTGCTCATTGTTGGTACCATCATCTGCCACCACAACATGGCATAAGTCAGACACCTGGCAGGAGGTGCAAGTGCTCATTGTTGGTACCATCATCTGCACTTCACAGGGAAATAGGGTCCCCAGAATGAAATGCCTCACCTTGCGTTCCTCAATGGTGACTTCTGGTACCTTCACATGGCATGAAATACATGGCAGGAATCAGCCTCCAATGTCTGCCAGTCTATTGTGAGCACTTTTCATGGTGGTTATAGGCACAGATTAGCTGCATTGAATGTGGGGTATTTCCAATGGATTTTCCTGAGGCTTGCACTCCGGATAAGTGACCGCTCACTGTCGGTGTATTGACATTTTTCTTTGCTGCAGTTCACCGTGTGCATCCTTTATAAACCGAATGGATGGGCATTGCATGTGGTTTTTGGCACGTTATCCATGCCAAATGGATGGCAAAAAAGCGCAGTGTGAACCTTGTCTTAGACTAAACTGTTAAAAACAGGTCCTTGTGTTGTTCTTTTCTGTGAAGAATTTGAACATTTTGGGGACAATTTATCAACTGATCTACACCACCAAAATGATGCAGTGAGTAAGTGTAGGGGGCATTTATTAACTGGCATATGCCTTCTATATAGCATGATGTGTGTTTTTATTTTGACTTGCGGCAAGGTTATGCAGAATTGTTATGTTGTCTGAGCTGGCTTTGTGTGCTTGCAGGGCGGCTTGCAGATGCATTTCATTGGTGCACTGAATTAATTTTTTGCGCAAAAATTATTTTTGTTTTTTGTGCGAATATATACCAGTGACCTTCTTGCATAGAAACGCGTGAAAGTTTTTCACCATGTGCGCTATCCAGGGAAGTGCGCCACCTGATGAATTTTGGAAAAACTGGGAAAACACCCTTTTTTGTGCAAGTTATTTTTTTACCCTCATCACATAGTTAGTACAGTCGAAAAAAGAGATATGTCCATCAAGTTCAACCAGGAAATTGAAGGGTAGGGGTGTAGTGCGATATTGGGGAAGGGATGGGATTTTATATTTCTTCATAAGCATTAATGTTATTTTGTTCCCTCTTTTTGTAATATCCAGGAACTTACAGTCATTTGCGCAAATTTTTTAATTGACGTAAGCCACATAATAAATGTGGCACAGCAACTGGGAAAACTACACACTTGCACAGCAGGCTTCACATTGTACAAAATAATTATTACCTCCTTTGTTCACATTTTCATAGTCACAGTCATGGCCATAAATGTTGGCACCCCTAAAATATCTCTAGAAAATGAAGTATTTTTCACAGAAAAGGATTGCAGTAACACATGTTTTGCTATACACATGTTTATTCCCATTTTGTGTATTGGAACTAATCTAAAAAAAAAGGGAGGAAAAAAAGCAAATCGGACATAATGTCACCAAACTCCAAAAATGGGCTGGACAAAATTATTGGCACCCTTTCAAAATTGTTGAAAAATAAGATTGTTTCAAGCATGTGATGCTCCTTTACACTCACCTGGGGCAAGTAACAGGTGTGGGCAATATAAAAATCACACCTGAAAACAGATAAAAAAGGAGAGAAGTTCACATAGTCTTCGCATTGTGTGTCTGTGTGTGCCACACTAAGCATAGACAACAGAAAGAGGAGAAGAGAAGTGTCTGAGGACTTGAGAACCAAAATTGGGGGAAAATATCAACAATCTCAAGGTTAAAAGATCATCTCCAGAGATCTAGATTTGCCTTTGTCCACAGTGCGCAACATTATCAAGAAGTTTGCAACCCATGGCACTGTAGCTAATCTCCCTGGGCGTGGATGGAAGATAAAAATTGATGAAAGGTGTCAACGCAGGATAGTCCGGATGGTGGATAAGCAGCCCCAAACAAGTTCCAAAGATATTCAAGCTGTCCTGCAGGTTCAGGGAGCATCAGTGCCAGCTCAAACTATCTGTCAACATTTAAATAAAATGAAACGCTATGGCAGGAGACCCAGGAGGACCCCACTGCTGACACAGAGACATAAAAAAGCAAGACTACATTTTTCCAAAATGAACTTGAGTAAGCCAAAATCCTTCTGGGAAAACATCTTATGGACAGATTAGACCAAGATAGAGCTTTTTGGTAAAGCACATCATTCTACTGTTTACCGAAAACAGAATGAGGCCTACAAAGAAAAGAACACAGTACCTACAGTGAAATATGATGAAGGTTAATGATGTTTTGGGGTTGTTTTGCTGCCTCTGGCACTGGGTGCCTTGAATGTGTGCAAGGCATCATGAAATCTGAGGATTACCAACAGATTTTGGGTCGCACCGTACAACCCAGTGTCAGAAAGCTGGGTTTGCGTCTGAGTTCTTGGGTCCTCCAGCAGGACAATGACTCTAAACATATGTCAAAAAGCCCCCAGAAATGGATGGCAACAAAGTGCTGGAGAGTTCTGAAGTGGCCAGCAATGGCCAGTGATAGGATGAGCGCACTGTCACGTAAGGAGTCCGAGCAGCAGGGAGAAGGCGGGGCCTGAGCCATAAAAAAAAATTATAAAAAAAAGTGCAAAAATTGCTATTTTTGGTCCAAAACGAGGAGTTAAAAAAAAGATTGCAAAAATGGTACCAATAAATAGCACAGCTTGTTCCATAAAAAATAAGCCTTCACAAAATGGCATCAGACGAAAAAGAAAAAAAAAGTTATGGTTTTTGTTCGATTCACGTTAAAAACATCGACATGGAGAAACTTCAATAAGACAAACAATTAAAATCCCAGGAATTCCTGGGATTTTAATTGTTTGTCTTATTGAAGTCTCTCCATGTCGATGTTTTTAACGTGAATCGAATAAAAGGTGAAGTTTCTTAATCGCTGGCATCTACCTGCTTTCTTCTTATCCTTGGAGGACTATTTTGCCGTGCGGTGGCCGGGTGAACTGACTATCTCTTATTTTTGCAGATTTGTAAATTACTTCTATTAAAAAATCTTAATCCTTTCAGTACTTATGACCTTCTGAAGTTAAAGGAGAACTACGGGATTTAACATTTTATCCCCTATCATAAGGATAGGGGATAAGTTTCAGATCGCGGGGGGTCCAACCGCTGGGGCCCCCCACGATCTCTCGTACGGGGCCGTGGCTCTCTGCATAGAGAGCGTGTGGACAACCACCGCACGAGGCGGCGGCTGACACGCGCCCTCCATTTACTGCTATGGGAGAGCCGAAGCACTGCCTTCGGCAATTTCCGGCTCTCCCATAGCAGTGTATGGAGGGGGCGTGTCGGCCGCTGCTTCGTGCGGTGGTCAACACGCCCTCTTTAACCAGAGAGCCGGGAGATCGCGGGGGGCCCCAGCGGTCGGACCCCCGCGATCTGAAACCTACCCCCTATCCTTAGGATAGGGGATACATTTTTCAATCCCGTTGTTCTTCTTTAAGGTTGTTCTTTTCTGTCTAAGTCCTCTCTGATGACACCTGTCTCGGGAAACGCATAGTTTAGAAGCAAATCCCCATAGCAAACCTCTTCTAAACTGGGCGGTTCCCGAGACAGGTGTCATCAGAGATAACTTAGACAGAAAAGAACTACCTTAACTTCAGAAGCTCATAAGAACTGAAAGGATTAAGATTTTTTAATAGAAGTAACTTACAAATCTGTTTAACTTTCTGAAGCCAGTTGATATATAAAAAAAAGTTTTTCCCTGGAATACCCCTTTAATTTGTCAGCAGATCCTCATCCTCTGTATAAAGACAATAATCATTATAATCTTGCCAGACACTGTGCCCCCTGAATATAATACTGCTATACACTGCGCCTTGAATATAATACTAGATACTATAATACAGAGGGAGTCACGTGAGCGGGCGCCACACGTGATGCGAAGTCAGCACGTCTCCCCTGCACTCAGGGCCGGTTTTAGGCTTAGTGTGGCTCTGGGCAAAATTAAAAGTGGGGCCCCAAAAGGGGGGTGGGGCGGCAGGGCTGGGGCAAGAATTTTTGCCGCACTAGGCAAAACCTTATTTTGCCGCCCCCCAGCATCTGCAAACATGTGTTCTAACATTTGTAAACAATACCCCCATACCGTGATTGAATAACAACGCTATACCAGAACAGAACAAAACAGATATACCGTGACTGAATAACAACACCATACCAGAAAAGAACACCACCACCATACCGTGACTAAATAATGCCAAAGCAGAACAGAACAATACCACCATACCGTGACTAAATAACGCCAAAGCAGAACAGAACAATACCACCATACCGTGACTAAATAACAACACCAAAGCAGAACAGAACAATACCACCATACCGTGACTAAATAACAACACCAAAGCAGAACAGAACAATACCGATATACCATGACTAAATAACAACACCGAAGCAGAACAGAACAATACCACCATACCGTGACTGAATAACAACGCCAAAGCAGAACAGAACAATACCACCATACCGTGACTGAATAACAACGCCATACCAGAACAGAACAATACTGAATAACAACACCATACCAGAACAGAACATTACCGCCATACCAGAACAGAACAATACTGCCATACCGTGACTGAATAACAATATACCAGAACAGAACAATACCCCCCCACACCGTGACTGAATAAAAATGCCATACTAGAACCGAATACCGCCATACCGTGACTGAATAAAAATGCTATACAGAACAGAATACCGCCATACCGTGACTGAATAAAAATGCTATACCAGAACACTGCAAAAACACATACCGTGACTGAATAACACTGCAATAACACACATCTATACACATACATAGATATCTATCTCTTATCCCCCTCCCTTGCAGGGTATATTTCTAACACATGCCTAATCTATAAATATATATACACACATATATATATATATATATATATATATATATATATATATATAAATATTTAAATTAGCTCACCACACCACCTTCACAGGTAGTGTGTCCTGCAAAACAGCTCAGGCTCCATTTAACCAGAAGCCCGCGGAGTGCTAAATGGCCTAACTTGAATCTCCGTTATACCTGAAGAGGTGTCCTCTCCCTGAGGAAACCCCCTGTGATCTCTGTGCCGGCATGTCACACCCCCTCCCATAGACATGACCATGGCCGCCATTGGCACATCATGTTCAGAACGCCGATGTGCCAGCACGGAGATCGCGGGGTGTCCCAGAAGCCTTTGGATAGGAGATTAGATGTCTAGGGGCGGAGTACCCATTTAACCCCTTAAGGACCAAGGACGTACCGGTACGTCCTTGGTCCTGCTCTCCTGATATAACGCGGGGTTACACAGTAACCCCGCGTCATATCACGGCGGGCCCGGCGTCATAGTGAAGCCGGGACCCGCCTCTAATAGCGCGCAGCGCCGATCGCGGCGCCGTGCACTATTAACCCTTTAGCCGCGCGCTCAGAGCTGAGCCGCTAAAAGTGAAAGTTGCCGGCTAGCTCAGTCGGGCTGTTCGGGATAGCCGGGGCTAATCGCGGCATCCCGAACAGCTGACAGGACAGCGGGAGGGCCTCTACCTGCCTCCTCGCTGTCCGATCGCCGAATGACTGCTCAGTGCCTGAGATCCAGGCATGAGCAGTCATGCGGCAGAATCGTTGATCACTGGTTTCTTATGAGAAACCAGTGATCAATGATGAAGATCAGTGTGTGCAGTGTTATAGGTCCCTATGGGACCTATAACACTGCAAAAAAAAAGTGAAAAAAAAAAAGTGAATAAAGATCATTTAACTCCTCCCCTATTAAAAGTTTGAATCATCCCCCTTTTCCAATAAAAAAAAACACAGTGTAACTAAAAATAAACATATATGGTATGACCGCGTGTGGAAATGTCCGAATTATAAAAATATATCATTAATTAAACCGCTCGGTCAATGGCGTGCGCGCAAAAAAATTCATAATTTAAAAATGAATAAAAAGCGATCAATAAGTCCTATCAATGCAAAAATGGTACCGTTAAAAATTTCAGATCACGGCGCAAAAAATGAGCCCTCATACCGCCCAATACACGGAAAAATAAAAAAGTTATAGGGGTCAGAAGATGACAATTTTAAACGTATTAATTTTCCTGCATGTAGTTATGATTTTTTCCAGAAGTCCGACAAAATCAAACCTATATAAGTAGGGTATCATTTTAATCGTATGGACCTACAGAATAAAGATAAGGTGTCATTTTTACCGAAAAATGTACTACATAGAAACGGAAGCCCCCAAAAGTTACAAAACGGCGTTTTTTTTTTCAATTTTGTCGCACAATGATTTTTTTTCTGTTTCACCGTAGATTTTTGGGCAAAATTAATGATCTCATTACAAAGTAGAATTGGTGACGCGAAAAATAAGCCATTATATGGATTTTTAGGTGCAAAATTTAAAGAGTTATGATTTTTTAAAGGCAAGGAGCAAAAAACGAAAATGCAAAAACGGAAAAAACCCCGGTCCTTAAGGGGTTAAGGATCCTGTTGGAGGTACCTGAGGACCAGAGTTGAGAGACACTGGCCCATGAAGTGTTTTACATTCCTAGCCATTTCTTTCAAAATAGACAATGGCAGATGAAACTAATAGTTTCCTATTTCATTTCAAAGTACCTAAACTTTCACACATTGTAACATAGTTTCCCGCAGGTCAGTCTCGTTCATTTTTTACTCATACATACCATTTTACCTATGTTATTTGGCCATGAATGTATCTCACTGAGATTTTCCCCTTCCTGGATGAAGCAGATTTAGTGGTTGTATCTCAGCAAGTGTGATGTTTGCAGGACTTTACTGTATACCTGTTTTCTGTTTGTCTGTACTTCCCATAAGGCAGAGCTTTCCAAACTTTACATATTAGTGACACTCTTTTAAGACATGGACTGTTTGATGACCCACCCCCTGCGTACCGCCAATTGCGCGTATACAAAGCATCCTATGATGCAACGTGTTTGATACCAGTATTTATTATCAGCATTACAAATTTGGCTGATACCCCCCTATTCCATTTCATCAACCCCCTTCATCACCCCCTGTGCCAATTCATCACCACCCTCATCACCTCGTGCCACTTTATCACCCCCTTTATCACTTTCTATGCCGCTTCATTCCCCTCCCTTGATTAACCATGTTGCTGTACTGTTTCATCACCTCCTTCATAACCCCCTGCGTCACTTCATCCTCCCCCCTCCCTGGCCATTTCTTCACCCCTGTGCTATTTCACCCCACCTTTAACACCCCTTGTGCCCTTCATCACCACACACCTGGCCTGTGTCCCCCTGTCCGGTTCTGACAGGCCCAGATGCAAGTTCGACGGCTCCCGCTTTTTTTCCTGACAAATGATGTTATGCTGCTCCGCTCCTCGGGCGTCACTTTTTAGTCCCAGCAGCCACCACTGCTTACTGATTTCCCACTAGAAACTCTCCTTGACATTTGCACTTTCGGTGGTGCTCAACATTGGTGGCATGGTGGTACTACAGAAACTACTGTGTAAAAATTCCGGTAGAATTCTGGTATTCCGCTATTCTGTTCTGCAAGCTTTGCTGAACGGAATTTGTGTGGAATTGCTGCAATTCCACAGTGTGAATATAGCCTAAATCTGTATATGATGCCTGACAACCTCCACTTCTCATGTGCAATACCTCATTGATCACTAACAAATCCTGAGAACCTCACAATCCTGACAACACAGCCTGACCATGACTCGAATCCCTATAGCACACTTTATTGCATGTTACACAGTCTCTCTCTCTCTCTCTCTCTCTCTATATATATATATATATATAAAACATTTACAGTATATCATTTCAGTAAACCCTCACATTTTTGTAAATCTATATTCATAAAAATGTGTGTATGTATGTATGTATGTTCCAGCATCACTTCCAAACAGGTGAAGATATTTCCATGAAACTTGATACACATGTTACTTATATGTCAACTAAAAATATAGGATAGGTTAATTAACCCTTACCCACCCCCATTTGGAAGGGTCAGGTTTTTTTTTGTTTAAAGTCCCATACAAGTCTATGGGAAATATATGTTACTGCATAACTTCCAAACGGCTGGAGATATATCGATAATACTTGGTCACATGTTACTTACATTTCCACTAAATATACATGTAATACATATATTACAATATAATACATATATTACTTATATGTCAACTACAAATATAGGATAGTTAAATTAACCATAACCTACCCCTTTACGTGAAGGATGTTTTTTTTTATTTCAAGTTCCATGCAAGTATATGGGACTTCCAGTACCTTACTCCACAAGCTCATCAGTCCGGTTTGCAAGCCACACCCTCCCTGCATGCCACGCCCATCTCACGAAGCCACCTCCCTTTTATTTTCTACCCTTTTGTGCATCAGTCTGGCTGGCAAATCACGTCCACTCCCACAAAACCACTCCCTCTTCTATTTTAAGCTTACAATATCTTTATCACAACTCAGCCAAACCTGAGGACAGGATATGGGGATGGCATATGAGGATGATTTATGAGGACGGCATATGAGATTGTAATATGAGGACAGGCTATGAGGAACTTATGCAACAATTATATAGCATACAAGCAATGAACAACTTACACTGCAATTGTCTTCTTCAACTTGTTCTTTTTTATTGTTATTTTTTTCTTCATTTTATGTAGAATACTTCCATACCTGACCTCTATCTCAATGCAGCACACCTTGGCTCAGCATTATAAGTGTTTTAAAATGTAAAATGATATCCCACCACCATGCTTGACTGTAAGCAAGACACACTTACTCATCACCTGGTTGCGGCCCCACACTCTTGACATAAATACACTTGTACAAAATAAGTTTATCTTGGTGTCCTTAGTCTGCTTGCCTTCAGCAAACTGATTGTCGGCATTGCTTTGCTTCATCTTTAGAAGAGCCTTCCTTCTGGGACAACATCTTCTCTGATCAGTTTGATGCACTGTGTGGTGTTGGCAAGGTTGTTCTGAGTGGATCATGTCCTGTGAAACTGCTATACGGTCCACCTTGCTTTAAGAGTTTCGGTAATCTTCTTATAGCCTAGGTCATATCCTTTTTCCGAGAGTTATTTGCCATGAGGTGCCATGTTGAGCTACCAATGACCAGTATAAGAGAGTGTGCAAGCCATAACACCAAATTTAAGACACCTGCTCCCCATGCACACCTGAGACCTTGTAACACATGATACCAGGGAGGAAAAATATCTAATTGGGCCCAATTTGGACATTTCCACTTATGTTGACAAGGTTTAGACATGGCTGTGTGTTGAGTTATTTTGAGGGGACACAACATTAAACACAGTTATACAGGCTGTGTACTCACTACTTTACATTGTACCAGAGGGTCATTTCCTTAGTGTTGTCACATGAAAGGATATAATAAAATATTTTTTTTTTATGCGAGGGGTGTACTCATTTATGTGAAATACTGTATGTATATATACTGTATACTGTGCGTGTGTGTGTGTGTATATATATATATATATATATATATATATATGTACATACAGTTTGGCCAAAAGCCGGGGTAGAATTTCCTGACAATATATGACAAGCATATATGACAGGGTCAGTTTCTGTTTTACTTCATGTATTCACATCTGTCTCCTATGCTTCTTCTTTTTTTCAGACTGATTCATTAACCACTACATTTGGATGTGAGAACACAACTGTTTCCTGCCTGTAACACATACATAGAAGAGATCCCCCCAATATAGAATGGATCCGAATGATAATGATAATGTGTGGGGCAGTTCACAACCCCTTTTTATGTCATATTTATTTCCATCTTATCCTCCTGGTAACCTACAACTTTTTAGGCCAAGGGTACAAGCTATTGTAGATGGATTAGATTAACCCCTTAACGATGCAGGATGTAAATGTACATCCTGGTGCAGTGGTACTTAACACACCAGGACATACATTTTCGTCATATACATAACCGCGAGCATCGGAGCGATGCTCAGGTCTGCGCGGCAGGTCCAGGCTGCTGATAGCAGCCAGGGACCCGCCGGTAATGGCCAACATCTGCGATCGCGTGGATGTCCGCCATTAACCCCTCAGATGCCGTGATCAATACAGATCACTGCATTTGAAGCGCTGCGGTCACTAAAATAATCGGATCTCCCACAGCGTTGCCGCGGAGAGCCGATCATCCAGAATGGGAGACGGAGGTCCCCTCCCCTGCCCTATGCATAGCACTGAACAGTATTAGCAATCGAATGATTGCTATAAATAGTCCCCTATGGGGACTATTAAAGTGTAAAAATAAAAGGAAAAAAAAATTTGAAAATTGATAAGATGTCCATTCGTGGGGGTCCCGTCGCTGGGGACCCCCCAATCTCCAGGACGGCAGCTTACAGAACACGGAAGCTTGGAACTTCCGCGTTTGGGACGTCACACCATGCCCCTTCCATTCTTGTCTATACGTAGCCATCACGCCTCCTCTTACAAAAGTGAATGGAGGGGACGTGGTGGCTGT
The DNA here is from genome assembly GCF_029499605.1 of Hyla sarda. Classification (NCBI taxonomy): domain Eukaryota; kingdom Metazoa; phylum Chordata; class Amphibia; order Anura; family Hylidae; genus Hyla; species Hyla sarda. The sequence goes on along the minus strand of NC_079193.1, from coordinate 88,583,930 downwards.
GTTCGCCAGTCATCGGGCACGGAGCGGAGTTCGCTCCATGCACCAAATGACAAGGGTGCCGGAGTGGAGATCGCGGGGGTCCCCAGCGGCAGGACCCCCCGCAGTTAGACATCTTATCCCCTATCCTTTGAATAGGAGATAAGATGTTTAGATGTTTTCAGTGGAGTACCCCTTTAAGATATTACATCTGACTCTGGTGTAACTGTGATTGGTACATGGTTCTATTAAAGAATACAACCCGTCCAGAAAAAAAAAAAAAAAAAACAAGCCCATATACAGGTATTTCAATGGAAAAAAAATCAACAATTATCCATCTCAAGACCATCTTACATTTCCTACTACATGGGGTTCTCCTGGGACACAATTAGAACAGATTCCTACATGTCTGCAGTCCATCAACTATGACAAAAGTGGCTATACGTGCATCTAGGCAGACTGTGTGCAGGGTATAGTGATGAGTGATGGAGCATGTAGGGGACATATATAAATAAAGATATATCCTAAACTTAGATTTTCTGGAAATCTCTGTATTGGGATGATACCAGCATTTATTATGAACACAATTCATTATAACATTCAGTCTTAGCCTGTGTCACACCATTAAAGTGCTGTACATTTGTGGTATACGTCAGCAGAAAGGTATACCCACATATACTGTGACATACCCGCAGCAGGGCACTATGCGACATGTAGATAACATATAACATAGATAATGGAAAAGCCTTGGAGCTTGTCAGTAGAGCTCAATGGAAAAGGTGCCAGATTATGGTAAAGATTATCACGCTTCGCATATGCATTTCCAGACTTTTTTCTACTGCAGTCATTGGTCATTCCTTACTGGTTGCAGACCCAGTACACATCTTCATGGCAGTGGTATTCCCTAGTGGCAGTGGCTTTTACAGAACATTCTTTTCTTTTTCTTTTAAAGGGGTTATCCAGCATAAGTTGATTTTAGTACGTACCTGGCAGACAGTAATGGACATTCTTAGGAAGGATCTGCGCTTGTCTTGGGCTAAATGGCTATGCTATGAGATTACCATAACACTGTGGCTAGCTTTCTGTGAACATGTATTTACTGTTTTCAGTTTTCTTGTTTGCCTACAAATCCCATGATACCATTTTCCTCCTTCCCACACATCAGCTACCCCACCCATTGAAACATAAATGAGCTGCAGACCTATGGTTTTCAATCAGGGTGCCCCAGCTGTTGCATTACTTGCAGATTGCTCTCTCCACCCATTGAAGCAGACAGGCTCCCTGTCATCAGCTGACTAGTGAGTCAGGTCTCGGCCGCATTGCAAGCTGGGAAAAATCCGAGACAGCAGTCATTTTGTATGCTGTTAAAAATAAATAGTGGGGGTGAAAATCACATAAGAATTGTGAGAAAACCATCACACACAGGTGCAGACACTATATTATGAACTACACTAACTTTACAGCCCCTGTAGCATAGTCAAATAAAAAAAAATCCTGAAATACCCCTTTAATGCTGACAGCTAATATCAATGTTAGTAAAAGAAAATATTGTCAAAACAATCCTCTCATATATAATCTCCTATCTTAATAAACAGATTTTAGGCAATAGGAGTAATTTATAATTTAATAGGAGTATTAATTTATTCCGTAAGCATGTATTCTTCTTCAGCCCCTTTATCACTAATAGTCCAAGTTATATGAACAAAAGCTTACTTTAATTTGCTGATTCTTAAAACAAACACAATAACTACTATCGCATGGAAATCCCTTTCTTTGCTCTGAATTACTATAATCATCCACATTGCGATTACAGCCTGCGCCTTTGTTTGCTTCAAGTAAAATTCTGTACTTTATTCTTTTTGGAGCTGATAATATAGAGTTGGTTCTATGGGGATATACTGTAGCTAAAGAGTATAGGTTGGAAATTGCACAAATAGACAAACTCTAAGCTGTGTGGAAAGCATTCCTAGCTCTGAAGCTGCACATCACTCAGACGCTCTTTCGGGTCAAGGATTAACTGGTAGTCATTTTAGTGACTGCTCTTCTTGGGAACTCCTATGGCAACTGCAAGTATTTCAAGCCTCCAGAGAGGAAAGCAACAATTAAGACAGGTCTTTACCTCCATCCCAATATATCAACAACTGTCAATGGCATATTACAAAGTATATGTCAGAGACACAAAATCTCCTATCTGCCAAGAGACAGGCCTCAGGGTTGCCATATCCATCATGACAAATGTTCCTCATAACAACAGCAGGGTTTATTGTTGCAGGGCTATGGTAAACTATGTATTGGAAATGGGATATATGATTTATAAAATGTGTCATAATCCGCATTGACTGGCCTAGAGATTCTGTAAGAAAAGCTCCTGTAGAATCTGTAATAATATCTCCAGCTGATGTAGAAAATGGAATGTCAGCTATATTATGCCGCTGTTAAGCGTTGCCCTTAGAGCAGAATAAACTGGATAAGGGTAATGGAGTAGGGTTAATTCTTATGGTTAGTTGGAATTCTGAAATCTGTATGAATGACACAGTAAAGGTAGCATATGCAAATGACATACCGTATTTTTCGCCGTATAAGACGCACTTTTTCTTCCCTAAAACTGGGGGGAAAAAGTCGGTGCGTCTTATACGGCGAATACACACCTATCGCGCCGGTCCCTGCAGCCATCAATGGCCGGGACCCGCGGCTAATACAGGACATTAACGATCGCGGTGATGCCCTGTATTAACCCTTCAGACGCGGCGATCAAAGCTGACCGCCGCGTCTGAAGTGAAAGTGACACTAACCCGGCTGTTCAGTCGGGCTGTTCGGGACCGCCGCGATTTCACCGCAGCGGTCCCGAACAGCCCGACTGAATAGCCGGGTTAGTGCTTACAGGACACTAGGAGGGACCTTACCTGCCTCCTCGGTGTCTTCTGCGTTCAGGGATCCCCTGTATGGCCGGCGCTCTCCTTCCTCGTCATCACGTGGTCGCGTACGTGCGTCGGCGTGCGTAACAATGTAATGGCGGCGACGGAGAGCGAGGATACCCGGCCGGCAGCAGAGACGTTCCGGAGAAGCGGGGAAACGGCGACAGCGATGGAGCGACATCCAGGGCAGCGGTGACGGGTCCGGAGCGGCGGGGACACGTGAGTATTACCTCCTATGCAGTGGTCTTCAATCTGCGGACCTCCAGATGTTGCAAAACTATAACTCCCAGCATGCCCGGACAGCCAACGGCTGTCCGGGCATGCTGGGAGTTGTATTTTTGCAACATCTGGAGGTCCCCAGGTTGAAGACCACTATTGGGTTCAAAATCTTTCTTTTTTTTAGATTTTGCACCTATAAATTGGGTGTGTCTTATACGCCGGTGCGTCCTATAGGACTAAAAATACGGTAATTGTCATGTTAAAATCATATTGTAAAACAACATGGATGCCCACCAAGACTTCTCATCAGCATGTTCACAAACAGTATTTTTATCCTCATTGTGGTCAGCTTTTTTATTATATTTCTTGTCACGATGCCGGCTGGCAGGAGGTGGATCCTCTGTGCCAGAGAGGGATTGGCGTGGACCGTGCTAGTGGACCGGTTCTAAGTCACTACTGGTTTTCACCAGAGCCCGCCGCAAAGCGGGATGGTCTTGCTGCGGCGGTAGTGACCAGGTCGTATCCACTAGCAACGGCTCAACCTCTCTGACTGCTGAAGATAGGCTTGGTACAAGGGAGTAGACAGAAGCAAGGTCGGACGTAGCAGAAGGTCGGGGCAGGCAGCAAGGATCGTAGTCAGGGGCAACGGCAGGAGGTCTGGAACACAGGCTAGGAACACACAAGGGAACGCTTTCACTGGCACAATGGCAACAAGATCCGGCGAGGGAGTGCAGGGGAAGTGAGGTATAAATAGGGAGTGCACAGGTGAACACACTGATTAGAACCACTGCGCCAATCAGCGGCGCAGTGGCCCTTTAAATCGCAGAGACCCGGCGCGCGCGCGCCCTAGGGAGCGGGGCCGCGCGCGCCGGGACAGGACCGACGGAGAGCGAGTCAGGTACGGGGGCCGGGGTGCGCATCGCGAGCGGGCGCCACCCGCATCGCGAATCGCATCCCGGCTGGAGGCGGAATCGCAGCGCACCCGGTCAGTGGATCTGACCGGGGCGCTGCGGGAGCGAGAGTGTAGCGAGCGCTCCGGGGAGGAGCGGGGACCCGGAGCGCTCGGCGTAACAGTACCCCCCCCCCTTGGGTCTCCCCCTCTTCTTGGAGCCTGAGAACCTGAGGACCAGATTTTTATCTAGGATATTGTCCTCAGGTTCCCAGGATCTCTCTTCAGGACCACAGCCCTCCCAGTCAACCAAAAAGAAGGTTTTACCTCTGACCTTTTTGGAGGCCAGTATCTCCTTTACAGGAAAGATGTCTGAAGAACCGGAGACAGGAGTGGGAGAGATAAGTTTAGGAGAGAAACGGTTGATGATGAGTGGTTTAAGAAGAGAAACGTGAAAGGCATTAGGAATACGAAGAGAAGGAGGGAGAAGAAGTTTATAAGAGACAGGATTAATCTGGCACAAAATTTTGAAAGGACCAAGATAGCGTGGTCCCAATTTGTAGCTGGGAACACGGAAGCGGACATATTTAGCGGAGAGCCATACCTTGTCTCCGGGAGAAAAAATGGGGGGAGCTCTTCTTTTCTTATCAGCAAACTTCTTCATGCGTGATGAAGCCTGTAAGAGAGAATTTTGAGTCTCTTTCCATATGGTGGAAAGATCACGAGTTATTTCATCCACAGCGGGTACACCAGAGGGCAAGGGAGTAGGGAGGGGGGGAAGAGGGTGACGGCCGTACACCACGAAAAATGGGGATTTGGAAGAAGATTCAGAAACTCTGAAGTTATACGAGAATTCGGCCCATGGTAGAAGATCTGCCCAGTCATCCTGGCGGGAGGAAACAAAATGCCGTAAATAATCACCCAGGACCTGGTTAATTCTTTCTACTTGCCCATTGGATTGAGGATGATAAGCAGAAGAAAAGTTTAATTTAATCTTGAGTTGTTTACAGAGAGCCCTCCAGAATTTAGACACGAATTGGACGCCTCTATCCGAGACGATCTGCGTGGGCAACCCGTGAAGACGAAAAATGTGTACAAAAAATTGTTTTGCCAACTGAGGCGCAGAAGGAAGACCAGGAAGAGGGATGAAATGTGCCATCTTGGAGAATCGATCAACGACCACCCAAACAACAGTGTTGCCACGGGATGAGGGTAAGTCTGTAATAAAGTCCATACCAATCAGAGACCAAGGCTGTTCGGGAACAGGCAGAGGATGAAGAAGACCAGCGGGCTTCTGGCGAGGAGTCTTATCCCGGGCACAGACAGTGCAGGCTCGCACAAAATCCACAACATCCGTCTCCAGAGTCGGCCACCAATAGAAACGAGAGATGAGTTGTACGGATTTCTTGATGCCCGCATGACCTGCGAGATGGGAGGAGTGACCCCATATGAGGATCCCGAGGCGTTGGCGTGGAGAGACGAAGGTCTTCCCTGGAGGAGTTTGCCTGATGGAGGCTGGAGAAGTGGAGATCAGGCAGTCAGGAGGAATGATGTGTTGCGGAGAGAGCTCTACTTCCGAGGCATCCGAGGAACGAGAGAGAGCATCGCCCCTAATGTTCTTATCGGCAGGCCGAAAGTGAATTTCAAAATTAAATCGGGCAAAGAACAGAGACCACCTGGCCTGGCGAGGATTCAGCCGTTGGGCAGACTGGAGATAGGAGAGGTTCTTGTGATCGGTGTAAATAATAACTGGAAATCTTGATCCCTCCAGCAGATGCCTCCATTCCTCAAGTGCTAATTTAATGGCTAGTAGCTCTCGATCCCCGATGGAGTAGTTCCTCTCCGCCGGAGAGAAGGTCTTAGAAAAAAAACCACAAGTAACAGCATGCCTGGAAGAATTTTTTTGTAGAAGGACCGCTCCAGCTCCTACTGAGGAGGCATCAACCTCCAATAGGAAGGGTTTAGATGGGTCAGGTCTGGAGAGCACGGGAGCTGAAGAAAAGGCAGACTTGAGCTGTTTAAAGGCGTCTTCCGCTTGAGGAGGCCATGACTTAGGATTGGCATTCTTTTTGGTTAAAGCCACGATAGGAGCCACAATGGTGGAAAAATGTGGAATAAATTGTCTGTAATAATTGGCGAACCCCAAAAAACGTTGGATAGCACGGAGTCCGGAGGGGCGTGGCCAATCTAAGACGGCAGAGAGTTTGTCTGGATCCATTTGTAGTCCCTGGCCAGAGACCAAGTATCCTAGGAAAGGAAGAGATTGACATTCAAACAGACATTTCTCCATTTTGGCATAAAGTTGATTGTCACGAAGTCTCTGAAGAACCATGCGGACATGCTGGCGGTGTTCTTCTAGGTTGGCAGAAAAAATCAGGATATCGTCCAGATACACAACAACACAGGAATATAAGAGATCACGAAAAATTTCATTAACAAAGTCTTGGAAGACGGCAGGGGCGTTGCACAGGCCAAAGGGCATGACCAGATACTCAAAGTGTCCATCTCTAGTGTTAAATGCCGTTTTCCATTCATCCTCCTCTCTGATGCGGATGAGATTATAAGCACCTCTTAAGTCCAGTTTGGTAAAGATGTGGGCACCTTGGAGGCGATCAAAGAGTTCAGAGATGAGAGGTAGAGGGTAGCGGTTCTTTACCGTGATTTTATTAAGACCGCGGTAGTCAATGCAAGGACGTAGGGAGCCATCTTTTTTGGACACAAAGAAAAATCCGGCTCCGGCAGGAGAGGAGGATTTGCGGATAGAGCCCTTTTTTAAATTTTCCTGGATGTACTCAGACATAGCAAGAGTCTCTGGGGCAGAGAGAGGATAAATTCTGCCCCGGGGTGGAGTAGTGCCCGGGAGGAGGTCAATAGGACAGTCATAAGGCCTGTGAGGAGGTAGAGTCTCAGCTTGTTTTTTGCAAAAAACATCCGCAAAGTCCATATAGGCCTTAGGGAGACCGGTTACAGGGGGAACCACAGGGCCACAGCAAGGAGTACTGGTAACCGGTTTAAGGCAGTCCTTGAAACAAGAGGGACCCCAACTCTTGATCTCCCCTGTGGACCAATCCAGGGTTGGGGAATGGTGTTGAAGCCAGGGTAGTCCAAGGAGAATTTCGGAAGTGCAATTGGAGAGGACCAAAAACTCAATTTTTTCGTGGTGAGGTCCAATGCACATTAGGAGGGGTTCCGTGCGGTAACGCACGGCACAGTCCAATCTTTCATTGTTAACGCAATTGATGTAGAGAGGTCTGGCGAGACTGGTCACTGGGATGTTGAACCTGTTGATGAGAGAGGCCAAAATAAAGTTTCCTGCAGATCCGGAGTCCAAGAAGGCCTTAGTGGAGAAGGAGAAGGTAGAGGCAGATATCCGCACAGGCACAGTAAGACGTGGAGAAGCAGAGTTGACATCAAGGACTGTTTCACCTTTGTGCGGAGTCAGCGTACGTCTTTCCAGGCGGGGAGGACGGATAGGACAATCCTTCAGGAAGTGTTCGGTACCGGCACAGTACAGGCAGAGATTCTCCATGCGGCGTCGTGTCCTCTCTTGAGGTGTCAGGCGAGACCGGTCAACTTGCATAGCCTCCACGGCGGGAGGCACAGGAACGGATTGCAGAGGACCAGAGGAGAGAGGAGCCGGGGAGAAAAAACGCCTCGTGCGAACAAAGTCCATATCCTGGCGGAGCTCCTGACGCCTTTCGGAAAAACGCATGTCAATGCGAGTGGCTAGATGAATGAGTTCATGTAGGTTAGCAGGAATTTCTCGTGCGGCCAGAACATCTTTAATGTTGCTGGATAGGCCTTTTTTAAAGGTCGCGCAGAGGGCCTCATTATTCCAGGAAAGTTCTGAAGCAAGAGTACGGAATTGCACGGCGTACTCGCCAACGGAAGAATTACCCTGGACCAGGTTCAGCAGGGCAGTCTCAGCAGAAGAGGCTCGGGCAGGTTCCTCTAAGACACTTCGAATTTCCGAGAAGAAGGAGTGTACAGAGGCAGTGACGGGGTCATTGCGGTCCCAGAGCGGTGTGGCCCATGACAGAGCTTTTCCAGACAGAAGGCTGACTACGAAAGCCACCTTAGACCTTTCAGTAGGAAACTGGTCCGACATCATCTCCAAGTGCAGGGAACATTGTGAAAGAAAGCCACGGCAAAACTTAGAGTCCCCATCAAATTTATCCGGCAAGGATAGTCGTAGGCCTGAGGCGGCCACTCGCTGCGGAGGAGGTGCAGGAGCTGGCGGAGGAGATGATTGCTGAAGCTGTGGTAGTAGCTGCTGTAGCATCACGGTCAGTTGAGACAGCTGGTGGCCTTGTTGCGCTATCTGTTGTGACTGCTGGGCGACCACCGTGGTGAGGTCGGCGACAACTGGCAGAGGAACTTCAGCGGGATCCATGGCCGGATCTACTGTCACGATGCCGGCTGGCAGGAGGTGGATCCTCTGTGCCAGAGAGGGATTGGCGTGGACCGTGCTAGTGGACCGGTTCTAAGTCACTACTGGTTTTCACCAGAGCCCGCTGCAAAGCGGGATGGTCTTGCTGCGGCGGTAGTGACCAGGTCGTATCCACTAGCAACGGCTCAACCTCTCTGACTGCTGAAGATAGGCGCGGTACAAGGGAGTAGACAGAAGCAAGGTCGGACGTAGCAGAAGGTCGGGGCAGGCAGCAAGGATCGTAGTCAGGGGCAACGGCAGGAGGTCTGGAACACAGGCTAGGAACACACAAGGGAACGCTTTCACTGGCACAATGGCAACAAGATCCGGCGAGGGAGTGCAGGGGAAGTGAGGTATAAATAGGGAGTGCACAGGTGAACACACTGATTAGAACCACTGCGCCAATCAGCGGCGCAGTGGCCCTTTAAATCGCAGAGACCCGGCGCGCGCGCGCCCTAGGGAGCGGGGCCGCGCGCGCCGGGACAGGACCGACGGAGAGCGAGTCAGGTACGGGGGCCGGGGTGCGCATCGCGAGCGGGCGCCACCCGCATCGCGAATCGCATCCCGGCTGGAGGCGGAATCGCAGCGCACCCGGTCAGTGGATCTGACCGGGGCGCTGCGGGAGCGAGAGTGTAGCGAGCGCTCCGGGGAGGAGCGGGGACCCGGAGCGCTCGGCGTAACATTTCTATTATATTTTTTCTCTGTATCGATTCCATTTCTGGTGACCAAAATGAGGACCAAAATACTGTGTATGAAAAAAGCCTCAGGCAGATATGTAAGCGAATACAGGTGTGGTTATGGTCAGGGCTGAAGATTTTGGTGTGCCTTTTCATGGGAAGATGATACTCCTAGCATCATGGCTTCCATCCCTAAGAGGTGATGCCGGGAGTATGGAGTGTGACAACAGAGGCCGCTGATTGACTGTGGTGGTCACAAGATGTCTGATCCTAAAGTAAGACTGGGGTGCCCACAGGAGGCTTAATAGGAGATCAACGCGGGATTGGAGGGGGAAGTATGTAACAATTTTATTGTTATTTTAACGAATTTCTTTAGTTCTGTATATACGAAGGAAGAGGGAGGAGCTGACGTAGGCCGGGTCAGTGCTGGTAACACATCATGTAATGTACTGAACTGGTTTAAATAGAGATGGTACAAGGTAAATTAAGTATATAATATATTTATATAAAATATAAATGTAAGCAAATCTCCAGGACCAGATGGATAACAACCTAAAGTTCTTAGAGAACTAAGTTCAGTAATTTCTGTACCCTTGTTCATGATATTTAGAGATTTTCTGGTGTCTGGTATTGTGTCGAGGGACTGGCGCAAGGCAAATGTGGTACCAATCTTCAAAAAGGGCTCTAGGTCTTCCCCAGGTAATTATAGACCGGTAAGTCTAATGTGCATTGTGGGTAAATTATTTTAAGGACTTATAAGGGACTACATGCAGGAATACATAGGGAGGAATAGTATTATAAGCAGGGTTCAAGTCCTACAGGAATTCATGGGAACAGAGTTCCTGCACTTTTTCCACTGCAGGAACCCTGTTCCCATTATCAAGAGGCCTGCCAGACCAGTCCTTGAGTGGAAATCTTGGGTGAGTTCCCACACTTTTTCTTCCATGACTTGACCACTGGTTATAAGTGATAACCAGCATGGGTTTACTAAGGATAGAAGTCGCCAAACCAACCTAATTTGCTTTTATGAAGAGGTGAGTAGAAGCCTTGACAGAGGAATGGCTGTGAATATAGGGGGAGATTTATCAAAACCTGTGCAGAGGAAGAGTGGTGCAGTTGCCCATAGCAACCAATCAGATCGCTTCTTTCATTTTCCACAGGCCTCTAAAGAGGCCTGTGGAAAATGAAAGAAGCAATCTGATTGGTTGCTATGGGCAACTGCACCACTCTTCCTCTGCACAGGTTTTGATAAAGCTCCCCCATAGTGTTTTTGGATTTTGCTAAACCGTTTGATACTGTCCCTAATAGACATCTGATAGGTAAGTTAAGGTCTTTGGTCTTGGAAACTTTAGTTGGTAACTAAATTGAAAACTGGCTCATGGATCGTACCCAGAGAGTGGTGGTCAATGATTCGTACTCTGATTGGTCCCCGGTAATTAGTGGTGTACCCCAAGGTTCAGTACTGGGCCCGCTGCTGTTTAATTTATTTATCAATGATATAGAGGATGGTATTAACAGCTCTGTTTCTATCTTTGCAGATGACACCAAGCTTTGTAGCACAGTACAGTCTATAGAGGATGTGTATAGGTTACAGGATGACTTGGATAGACTAAGTGTCTGGGCATCCACTTGGCAAATGAGGTTCAATGTGGATAAATGTAAAGTTATGCATCTGGGTACTAATAACCTGCATGCGTCGTATGTCTTAGGGGGGGTTAAACTGGCAGAGTCACTGGTAGAGAAGGATCTGGGTGTACTTGTAGATCACAGACTACAGAATAGCATGCAATGTCAGGCTGCTGCTTCCAAAGCCGGCAGGATATTGTCATGTACAAAAAGAGGCAAGGAATCTAGGGACAGGGACATATTACTACCCCTCTATAAAGCACTGGTACAGTCTCACCTGGAATATGCTGTTCAGTTTTGGTTATCAGTCCATAAAAGGGACTTTGTGGAGCTGGAAGGGGTGCAGAGACGTGCGACTAAACTAATATGGGGCATGGAACATCTTAATGAGGAAAGGTTAAAAGAATTACAATTGTTTAGTCTTGAGAAGAGAATTTTAAGGGGGGGGGATATGATCAATGTATATAAGTATATAAATGGCCAATACAAAAAATATGGAGAAAAACTGTTCCAGGTTAAACCCCCTTAAAGGGGTACTCCACCCCTAGACATCTTTTCCCCTATCCAAAGGATAGGGGATAAGATGTCTGATGGTGGGGGTCCCGCCGCTGGGGACCCCCGCATTCTACCATGCGGCACCCACCTGTAACGGCTTCCGGAAAAGCTGGAGGCCCTCAGGCTAATACTATCCCGACCACAAGAACGGAAGATTGTGACGTCAGGACTCTGCCCCCGTGTGACGTCACACCCGCCCCCTAAATGCAAGTCTATGGGAGGGGGCGTGACAGCTCATCCTTGCAGTTTGCTTTGTAGATTTGTCCTTATCCTACCATAAATGCAATGATAAATGTCCCCCATAGATGATGAAAAGATTCCACGTGTCTAGCTTCTGACTCTGGATTTTAAGATGAACTATTATTTAAACATCCATCCATTACTTTCATATTGCACAACCTGTCCAAAATACTGGTTCAGATGAATGAAACATAAGTTGCAGTTTCCTAATGTAAAATAATAGTGTCACATTACTTTGCAGAAGCCTTACACATATTGACTTCCATATTCTTTGCCAAAAATGGATACAGATCATAACAGCAGGAAGAAGCAAATGTTTTCTTTTTTCTCTAATTGGGATCCAGTCATCTTTTTATGATGACAAACATAAAACACAAACACATAAACACAAACAATCATAATATCACAGTAATGTGCACAGTATACGAGAAAGCCATAATGCAAACTGTGACGTCATGTGAAAACATACGTGTCACATTGATGCAGCACAAGGGAAACAGTCAGATCATTTCAACAGGCACATACTGTAAGTACAACCAGAAGTTCATAAATACTAATAGCAGAGCTGCTCATCTAAAATAGCTGTGTATATAATAACAATAATATGTGGATCGGTGCAGTTGATATTAGATCAAGTTATTAGGTTAAAGTGTCTCCAGCAACGTCAAGTTTGCATAAGAAAGAAAAACAAGGTATACTTAAATCCTGTCTATTCAAGGAAAGAAGAAAACTAATCCTCAGAAATATACCTGAAATAATGTTTTTTTGCAAGTGAAGTTAAAGGGGTACACCGCCCCTAGACATCTTATCCAATCCAAGGGATAGGGGATAAGATGTCTGATCGTGGAGGTTCCACCATTGGGACCGCCCGCGATCTCAATGCAGCACCTTGTGTTTTGAACATTATGTTCAGAGCGCTCGGTTTGGGTGGCCGTGGTCGTGCCTTCTCACCATGCCCTCTCATGATGTCACACCACGCCCTCTCCATTCATGTCTATGAGAGGGGGTGTGACGGCTAGGGGGTCCAACCGCTGGGAGCACTCCAGCCCCCACCTTCTGAGAGGTACAATTCATGGCAGTGATGGCCCTCTCAGCCAATCACTGGACGCAGTCATGTACTGCCTTAGCTGGTGATTGACTGAGCAGGCCGTCCCTGCTGAGAGCAGTTTGTCTCGGAAAGTGGGAGCCAATGCGCTTATCGGTAATAAGTGGTCACTGTTCTGGAGATTACTAAGGATAGGGGATAAGTGTTAGATCGTGGATCTTCCGAACGACATCCAGGTTCCGTGCATGGAATGAGCATTTTCGACCACAGCACAAAGCTACGGCCGACACGCCCCCTGAATGCAGTTCTATGGCAGAGCGGGGGATTGCCAAAAGCAGCACTCTGGCTCTCCCATAGAGCTGCATGGAGGAGCCACTCGGGAGATCGCAGGGGGCCCCAGCGGTCGGACCCCCCCCCCCCCCCTCCGTGATCTAACACTTATCCCCTATTCTTAGGATAGGGGGTAAGTTGTTACATCCCGGAGTTATCCTTTAATTAACCATTATAGATATTATGGATACCTTTGAAAATACCTTTTTTTAACTCTGGTTGTTAGCATGAATACAACATTTCAGCCTCACTAAACAAAGAAAACGATTTTCTCTCCAGGTGGGATATCTAACAGATATAATACTGTACAGCTTTAATAACCATGAGAAGAAACTATTCCAAAATGTATTGATTACATGACCATATATCAATACCCCATATTATACATCTGATCTGCAGAGCTGTTGAATAATATGAATGGCTATATTTTTACCTTTTATCTTTCTTTTGTACTGTCAAGGTAGACTTAGGTTTAATTATTTTCATATATCAATTGACATCTGTGTACTCTATTTCTTTGACACATATGCAATTGTAAATGTACCTTTTATTTTATTTCTCGTGTTACTTTAAAATTGTCAATAAAAAACTATGTAAAAAAAAGTTTCTTACTTTTTAAGTTGGGGCTACACAGGGACTCTCACTGGGACATGAGTCACACAGCCAGATCAATGTGCCAAACTGCAGGGATCATGCTGCATTGCAGCTTAGGAAAGTGAATGAGGTGGCATAACGACCCACAAGTGGCCATGTCCACACCCAAAAGTGGCAAAAATATTCATCAAGACAATTTGCTTGTGACTGTCAGGTTGTGACCACTTGTGAGTCGCAGTGCCACCCCATTCACTTACCTTAGCTGCAATGCAGCACTATCCCTGTAGTTTGACATGCTGATCCTTGGCCTTTTGTCCCATGTCCTGTAGTCCTTAGGCTATGTTCACACGGGCGAATGTCCGCATGCAAAAATTCTGTGTGGACATTCCCCTGACAACGGAGTGCCGGCAGAACATGCTGGCGCCAGGACCGCTTGGAAATGCGCCGTCTCATAGACTGCAATGTCAACTCCACAGAAAGAATAGACATGTCTACTCTTTCCTCCTCGTCCTCAGGCAGCACAGATGGGATATTTCATCCCCCAGACTCCATCCTAGGACCGTCCACCTAGCAAGATAAATCAAGAAATTAGCATAGTTAATTGCTGACCTGATAAGACCCTCTCCTACAGCTCACATATGTATATTAAATAGAGTTAAGTCCTTCTCCTGAGAATTCCTATTGTTCTGAGAATATTCGCTGAGGCTCCCTTGTATTTCTTGCTTAAATACTTTTAGAATTTCATAGATAAGGAATGTGTGGTAGCCTGGGGTGTAGGGTATATGGGGTGTAGCTGTGCGGTAACTAAAGGGTGCTTGCTTAACCCTTATCACTCGTGACTCCAGGGTGCGGGCACCTCTGTATATGCTTGTCCTATCGCCACCCATCCCAAGAATGATAGGGAGGTATAATAAATGATTGTCCACAACCGGAGGTTTTCATAAAACTGTCGGAACCTTTACTGCAGCTTTTGTGCCACATTAAACAGGAACAGTCTTTGTACAAGAGTCTATTACAATCCTGACAGTTGGTTGGGACCTCGTGAGTTCTGAGCTTAGAAAAGGAATAAGTGCTGTTCCGCTGGATTTAGGGGATTGAGTTTAGGTCCAGTAGGCACACTAGCTTTAGCGGGGATTGATATCGTAACTCACGATTAGATTCAGGCTGGGGCTGGCAGGCTTCAGGCCTAAGCTTGTCTTTGTAAGAAACACGGAACTCCTCTCTCTCTGATTGTCCGGCACCCAAGAGAGCGATAATTGGTTGCAGCTCCCTTACATGGGTAGTGGCTGGCCTTAAGCTCACTGGTCCATACCATCTGTCATTCACTTTACAAGGAATTATGGTCTAACCATGTGACCACGTATGAGAACTCCAAAGGTCCTTCAACACACCTTACTGGAATTAGTCATGTGACCTAAGGTCCTGCGACACTATAATACTAATTAAATATACAATTATTTATACATGTAAACATCACAGAATTGCATAAGAAAGAGGCGACTAGGGGCTATCCCACCAGGAGGATGCTACTGGAACGAAGTAACTGACTTTGGGGACCACCACACAAGGTACAGTATACAATACGGTACCGGGACACCTCAAATGCAGTTTATGATTCTACCATGTTTAACTCAGGTGGCAGAGGAAACTTCCTTTCTCTAGTAAGGATTGTTTTACCAGTCAGCTTCCACCTGCTGGCAGAGAGGGTCCAATTTTTTTTAAAGAAGTCAAGAACGCAGCCTCCTAGTCCTTACTGTTAATCTGTGAAATACTATGTCTCAAGATTAAGGCTTCAGCCTGTAACACTGTTGTCCTGTTTTCTAGTTTTACCCTTTCTATGGTTTTCTACTGTAGATCCCATTTGTGCTGCCTGAGGATGAGGAGGAAAAACAAAACTTGTCTTACCTGTAATTTTGCTTTCCTCGAGTCCTAAGGCAGCACACAAATACACTCCCAATAACTAGTTTTTCTGTCATTCATCTATATTTAATACACATATGTGAGCTGCAGGAGAGGGTCTTATCAAGTCAGCAATTTACTATGCTAATTTCTTGATATATCTTGCTAGGTGGACGGTTTAGGATGGAATCTGGGGGATGAAATATCCCATCTGTGCTGCCTTAAAGGAGTACTCTAGTGCAGAGTATTCCTGCTCCGTCCTGCCCGGGCTGCAAAATAAATGAAAATAAACCATCACTCACCTCCCTGGGTTCCCGCAGAGCGCCACTACAGCTGATCGGTCCTCCGGTGCATCTCCTTCATACTTCCGGGTGTAACGAAGCGTCACATGGCGCTCAGCCTATCGCCGGCCGCCGCGATGTTCAGCCTCGGCCGGCGATAGGCTGAGCGCCATGTGACGCTTCATTACACCCGGAAGTATGAAGGAGATGCACCGGAGGACCGATCAGCTGTAGTGGCGCTCCGCGGGAACCCAGGGAGGTGAGTGATGGTTTATTTTCATTTATTTTGCAGCCCGGGCAGGACGGAGCAGGAATACTCTGCACTAGAGTACTCCTTTAAGACTCGAAGAAAGCAAAAGTACAGGTAAGACAAATTTTGTTTTCTGTGGACTCCTGAATTGGGATTTCAGCAGCAGATGTTTCTTATTACGGCGTGTGCACAGTACAACAGAATCCCATTGCTGCCGCCTCAATGTCTGTGCGGAATTCTAATGCGGAATGCATGGAAATTCCATTGTGTGAACATAGCCTTACACAGAAAACTTTTTCTCCACAGGTCTGATCTATGGGAAAAAAAACAAAAAAATGCCATAGTCTTAGCATGCTGTGATTTTTAATCCATCCAGGATACAGGGTGTACAGGTATGCCCTCATGTCCTGGGACTTAAGGACCAAGGGCGTTCCTAGGGTTTAAACCATTATCACGAGTGGAGAATGGGTTAAACCCAGTGGGTCCCGGTTGCTATGGACAGCCAGGACCCACGTCTTATGCTGGGCACTGCCGATCGGGCTGATGCCCGGCATTAACCCTTTAGACACCGCAATCAAAGTTAATTGCGGCGTCTAAAATGCGGGGTTAACTGTGCCGGTAGCTCAGTGGAGCTGATCGGGACATCCGCGGCGACATCGTGGTCGATCTGCTGAGTGGACAGTGGAAGGGCCCTTGCTTGCCTCCTCACCATCTGATCGGTTTTCTTTTGCTCCTAGCCTGCTATGCAGGCTAGAGCAGCAGAGCGCCTATGACACTGATCTATGCTATTCTATGGCATAGCATTGATCAGTATATACAATCAGAAGATTGCATGGTATAGCCCCCTATTGGGGCAAAAAAAAAAGAAACTGTAAAAAAAAGTCAATAAAAGTGAATCACCCCCCTTTTCTCATTTTTAAATAAACTAATGTAATAAAAAATAAAAATAATCATATGTAAATGTCCAAACTATTAAAATATAAAGTTAGCTAAATGACACAGTCGATGGCGCACATGTAAAAAAAAAAAATACCAAAGTCCAAAATTGTGCATTTTTGGTCACTTCATATACCATAAAAAATTTATAAAAAGCAATCAAAAAGTCCCATCAAAACAGAAAGGGTACCGATAAAAACTACAGACCACAGCGCAAAATAATTGCTCTAATATAGCCCTGTATGCGGAAAATTAAAAAAGTTATAGGGGTCATAACAATTTTAAACATACTAATTTTGGTGCATGTAGTTAGAATTTCTTAAAGTAGTAAAATTAAATAAAACCTTCATAAATATATCCTTATAACCGAATGGACCTACAGAATAAAGCTAGGGTGTCACTTTTACCAAAAATTGCACTGCATAGAAGTGGAAGCCCCCAAAAGTTAAAAAAATTGCGTTTTTTTTTCTCAATTTCACCCCACAAATATATTGCTTTTGGTTTTGTGTTAGATTTTGTTATTAAATAATTGATGTAATTACAAAGTACAATTGATGGCGCAAAAAACAAGCCCTTATATGGGTCTGTAGGTACAAAATTGAAAGTGGTATGATTTTTAGAAGGGGTGGAGGAAAAAACGAAAGTGCAAAAACGAAAATTGGCCTGGTCCTTAACCCCTTAAGGACTCATGACGTTCTCATACGTCTTCATTTCAGAGTCCTTAAGGATTTATGACATATGAGAACTTCATGAGCTTTCCCGGCCCCCCCGCAGCCAGCTGGAGCGGAGCCGGTGCCCGATGCCTGCTGAAATAGTTCAGCAGGCATAGCGGCATATCGCCCAGGGGGGTCATGATGACTCCCCATGTCGGCGATGGCCGCAGATCGCTGTACAATTCAGCCCAGCGATCTGCGGCAGATTCCGGGTAAATGGGGTCTCCAGTGACCCGGTGACCTGGAATTACTGGCTGATCGGGGCCGTCAGAGACAGCCATAGCCAGCCATAGCCAGCAGGGGTGAGGTGGCACTGGTGTCACCTCACGATCGCCCTGATTCATCGGCCGGTTTACCGGCCGACCAATCAGGGCACCTGCTGCGGGTGTCACTCCCGAAACCCGCTCCGCCCCTCTTCCGGAGGATGTGAGTGGGTGCGGGAAATGGACCCCGGCAGCTGGGGACCCCGATCCCCAGCGTCCCTGTTGGGATCGGGGCCCCAGGAGTGGCGGCGACAAGGGACTGACATGTGTGCGGGAGCAGCAGTTGGAGGTGAGTGACAGCCTCCTTCTGTTGCTTAGCAACAACTCCCAGCATGCAAAAAGGGCATGCTGGGAGATGTAGTTATGCAACAGCAGGAGGCAGACCACCACAACTCCCAGCATTCCCTTATGGGCATGCTGGGACTTATAGTTTTGCAACAGCTGGAGGCAGATTTTTTCTATGGAAAAGTGTACCTTCAGCTGTTGTATAACTACAACTCCAAGCTTGCACAATCAGCTAAAGTGCATGCTGGGAGTTGTAGTGGTGCATCTGCTGAAGGCAACTCCTGTCGGTGACTGCTGAGAGTTGTAGTTTTGCAACAGCTGAAGGCACACTGGTTGTGAAACACAGAGTTTTTTTTACTTAACTCAGTGTTTCACGACTGGTGTGCCTCCAGCTGTTGCAAACTACAACTCCCAGCATGCACCGTACATGCTGGGAGTTGTAGTTTTGCAACAGCTGGAGGCACACTGGTTGTGAAACACTGAGTTAAGTAGCAAACCAGTGTGTCTCCAGCTGTTGCATAACTACAATCCCCAGCATCCCCAGCCAAAGTAGTATGCCTCCAGCTTTTGCAAAACTATAACTCCCAGCATGCACTGATAGACCGTACATGCTGGGAGTTGTAGTTTTGCAACAGCTGGATGTTTCTCCCCCCCCCCCCCCCCCCCACATAGGCGGAGGTTTGCAGTAAGTATCCGGCTGCAAGTTTGAGCTGCGGCAAATTTTCTGCCGCAGCTCAAACTGCCAGCGAGAAACTACTGTGAACCCCCGCCCATGTGACTGTACCCTAAAAACACTACACTACACTAACAAACAATAAAAGAAAAAGTAAAAAAACACTACATATACACATACCCCTACACAGCCCCCCTCCCCTCCCCAATAAAAAGGAAAAACGTCTGGTACGCCACTGTTTCCAAAACGGAGCCTCCAGCTGTTGCAAAACAACTACTCCCAGTATTGCCAGACAGCCACTGACTGCCCAGGCATGCTGGGAGTTTTACAACAGCTGGAGGCACCCTGTTTGGGAATCACTGGCGTAGAATACCCCTATGTACACCCCTATGTAAGTCCCTAATTTAGGCCTCAAATGCGCATGGCGCTCTTTCGCCGTACTAGGGAGAAAATTGTGTTACAAATTGTGTTCCCAAATCTTTGGGAAACCAAGCATTTTAGGTAAAAAATTTAATTTTTATTTTACATATGCAAAAGTCGTGAAACACCTGTGGGGTATTAAGGTTCACTGTACCCCTTGTTACGTTCCCCGAGGGGTCTAGTTTCCAAAATAGTATGCCATGTGTTTTTTTTTTTGCTGTTCTGGCACCATAGGGGCTTCCTAAATGCGGCATGCCCGCAGAGCAAAATTTGCTTTCAAAAAGCCAAATGTAACTCCCTCTCTTCTAAGACCTGTAGTGCTCCAGCAGAATCGGGAGAAATTGGGCTTTAAATGTTGGGAGTTATTTTCTGCTATTACCCTTTTTAAAATGTGAAATTTTTGGGAAACCAAGCATTTTAGGTAAAAACTATTATTATTTTTTTTACATATGCAAAAGTCTTGAATCACCTGTGGGGTATTAAGGTTCACTTTACCCCTTGTTATGTCTAGTTTCCAAAATGGTATGCCATGTGTTTTTTTTTTTTTTTGCTGTTCTGGCACCATAGGGGCTTCCTAAAGGTGACATGCCCCCCAAAAAATATTTGTCGCTCCTTCCCTTCTGAGCCCTCTACTGCGCCCGCCGAACAATTAACATAGACATATGAGGTATGTGCTTACTCGAGAAAAATTGGGTTTCAAATACAAGTAAAAATTTTCTCCTTTTTACGCCTTGCAAAAATTAAAAAATTGGGTCTACAAGAACATGCGAGTGTAAAAAATGAAGATTTTGAATTTTCTCCTTCACTTTGCTGCTATTCCTGTGAAACACCTTAAGGGTTAAAACACTTACTGAATGTCATTTTGAATACTTTGGGGGGTGCAGTTTTTATAATGGGGTCATTTGTGGGTTATTTCTAAATCCTTAAAATCCACTTCAAACCTGAACTGGTCCATGAAAAATAGTGAGTTTGAAAATGTTGTGAAAAATTTGAAAAATGCTGCTGAACTTTGAAGCCCTCTGGTGTCTTCCAAAAGTAAAAACTCGTCAATTTTATGATGCAAATATAAAGTAGACATATTGTATATGTGAACCCCAAAAAAATTATTTTGAATATCCATTTTCCTTACAAGCAGAGAGCTTCAAAGTTAGAAAAATGTAAAATTTTCATTTTTTTCATCAAATTTGGGGATTTTTCACCAAGAAAGGATGCAAGTTACCACAAAAATTTACAACTATGTTAAAGTAGAATATGTCACGAAAAAACTATCTCGGAATCAGAATGATAACTAAAAGCATTCCAGAGTTATTCATGTTTAAAGTGACAGTGGTCAGAATTGCAAAAAACGGCCGAGTCTTTAAGGTGAAAAAGGGCTCGGTCCTTAAGGGGTTAAAGGGGTACTCTGGTGGAAAACATGTTTTTTTATCAACTGGTGCCAGAAACTTAAAGAGATTTGTAAATGACTTCTATTAAAAAAATCTTTACCCTTCCAGTTCTTTTTAGCAGCTGTATGCTACAGAGGAAATTCTTTTCTTTTTGAAATTTTTTTTTTGTCTTGTCCACAGTGCTCTCTGCTGACATCTGATTCCCATATCAGGAACTGTCCAGAGCAGGAGAAAATCCCCATTGCAAACCTATGCTGCTCTGGACAGTTCCTGACACGGACAGAGGTGTCAGCAGCGAGCACTGTAGACAAGACAAAAAAGAAATTCAAAAAGAAAAGAATTTCCTGCTAAAAAGTACAGGAAGGATTAAGATTTTTCAATAGAAGTCATTTACAAATCTGTTTAGCTTTCTGGCACCAGTTGATTTAAAAAAAAAAATAATAATTCCCCCGGTGTACCCCTTTAAGGTCAAAATGGGCTTTGTCCTTAAAGGACAACTGTAGTGCAAGACTTTTATATATTGCTGTGCCCGGACCTCAAAATTAAACAAAATAAACTTTAACATACCTTCCTACGTGCCCCCGTTGGTCCGGCACAGGCCTCACAGTCCAGCGGTGCGAACCTCATTCAACTTCCTGGGGAAGGGGATGCCGCAGAGCCGTCAGCGTATCACCGGCTGCAGCGATGTCTCGCCCAAAAAGATGCCATATGCCAAATTTGTCATTTTTTGGTGGGGCATTGTTTCAAAAAAACAACACCGACAAAAACAAAAAAAAACTAAATGGAAACACATCCACAAGGTGTACTTATAGTCAAATTGTCGCAATTCTTTCACAAGCAGCACAGAATTGGGATTTGACAGTGAACTGTGAATCCACAATCGGCAGGAAAACGGCAGTTACAAAATCCTATACGGCCGTTAGAAAATCCCATTATAGTCTATGGGATTTTTGTAATAGACGTTTTAACCCGTTATAGCCTGTTATTGATAACGGACGTTATTTTATGACGGAAGATAGTAACGGGAGAAATAGTTCACAAAATAACGGCCGTTATTAATAACGGGCTATAACTGGTTAAAACAGCTATTAGAAAAATCCCATAGACTATAATGGGATTTTCTAACGGGCGTATAGGATTTTGTAACTGTCGTTTTACTGCCGATTTTCTGACGGAACTTCGAAAACGGAGTCATTATGTAGTGTGAAAGGGGCCTTAATAATAATGGGGGGGATTTATCCTGGCGGTTTTGCCGGTTGACAGTTTCTTTTTACCCTTTTTTTTTCACTTTGGTTTTCGTGGACATGCCCCAAATTTATCATTTGGTACAAGTTGTTAGTAATTTTGGCGCAAATGGTGAAATCAGCTGTTCACAGCGCCTTTTACACAGAACTTACCGCCACAGAGGACGCGTATTTTACCCTGTAGAGCAGCCATTTCGGAGTCCCCCCTGCAGTATATCAGCAAGCGACAGGAGTTATTTTCTTTTGTGGGGTTTATAGCCACCATGTGAAATGGATTTTGTTTTCAACTTGGGTAGTTTTTTATTTTTGTTACTTTAGTGCAGTGGTCTTAGACCTGCAGACCTCCAGATATTGCAAAACTACAATTCCCAGCATGCCCGGACAGCCGTTGGCTGTCCGGGCATGCTGGGAGTTGTAGTTTTGCAACATCTGGAGGTCCGCAGGTTGGAGACCACTGCTTTAGTGCTTACCTTTCCTGAACCTATGTGGCCATGTCCAATGCTGGCTCAACGGAGGGTGAAGGTCCCTCAGAGACAACTATGTCGCAGGATAGTATTGCGCAGCCCCGGAGGCGTTGCTGCTTTCACAAAAAAAATGTTCATGTATTTTGACGCCTTTACATTTTCTGACATTGCTAATAGAGATGAGCGAACTTACAGTAAATTCGATTCGTCACGAACTTCTCGGCTTGGCAGTTGCTGACTATTCCTGCATAAATCAGTTCAGCTTTCAGGTGCTCCCGTAGGCTGGAAAAGGTGGATACAGTCCTAGGAAAGAGTCTCCTAGGATCCACCTTTCCCAGCCCACCGGAGCACCTGAAGGCTGAACTAATTTATGCAGGAAAAGTCATCAACTGCCGAGCCGAGAAGTTAGTGACGAATCGAATTTACTGTAAGTTCGCTCATCTCTAATTGCTAAGTGTGTTTTCCATGTGCAAAATTTCTTAGCGGTGAATTGCGCAAAAAAAAAACAAAAGGCGCAAAATTGCGCCATAGATCGATTGACGCAAATGATGAATTACTGACTAAAGTTAAAATCACACACAGGACCGTGTGATTTTGAGAAAGTTGTAAAAATGACAGTGGAGAAAATGCGCCAAACTTTGGTGCAAAAAGACCAATGTCAAAGTGCCAAAGTATTGCGCCAAAGTTACGTGAAAAAAACCACATAAATCCTTTGATAAATACCCCCCAATGATCTGATCCATAATCTGGATTCTGATAATGAGGCCTGCTAGACTAGATCTACTAGGACGTGACCAGATTGTTTACTATATACTGCAGTGTTTCCCAACCAGGGCGCCTCCAGCTGTTGCAAAACTACAACTCCCAGCATGCCCGGACAGCCAACGGCTGTCCGGGCATGCTGGGAGTTGTAGTTTTGCAACAGCTGGAGGCGCCCTGGTTGGGAAACACTGATATAGTGGGTGAGTACTGCAGTCTGTCCAGTGCTCTGCTGAGAACCTTCACTGTTGCAGAATCCAAGCGATCTATAGCACCATCTACAGGTCAAGTGAGCGATTGCAGCCAGTGTTTTCCCCAGCAGCCCCGGGCCCAGTGTTCACGTGAGTCATAAGACACAGCCGAGCACTGCCTCTCCACTACTGCTCGGGACCGGGGAGGCCGCACTCTGCGCTCTGCTACATCTGCTGTGTGTCCGGCTGTGTGGAATGTGAGTACTGCGGGCAGTGTATCCTGTCGTGTGTGTGTGGTGCTGCGGTATACTGAGGGAACTTCCTGTTTGTCTTTCGGAGCCGCCCGCTTCTCTGCTGTGACTAGAGGGCAGAAGCTGCCTAGGGGGGAGCAGGAGGTTTGGCAGTCAGGGCTGTATATGTTACACTAGTGATCAACCAACCTGTGTAAGAACTACAACTCCCAGCTTGCCCTGCAATGTCACAAAATGAGAATCATTGTGCTATACAATATACAGTGACCCATCGACCTACGATGGCCCCGACATACGATAAATTTCAACATACGATGCTTTTTTTTTATGTCGGGGCCATCGCATAAACTGCTATCCGGCAGCGCTGACTGCTTCAGCTGCCACCGGATAGCCGTTTATGGTGCCCCATGTGGTCCGCTGACGATCACTTACCTGTCCTCGGGGCTCCGGCGCGTCCTCTTCAGGATCCCTTGCATCGTCAGCGCTCTCCATCGTCGTCATCACGTCGCTGCGCATGACGTCCCGTCATCCAATAGGAGCGGCGTGCGTAGCGACGTGATGGCGGCGACGGAGAGCGAGGATGTCGGGGAAGCAGAGGCCTTGCCGGAGCGTTGGGGACGCGGCAACAGCAATGCATCATCCCGCGCAGCAGTGACGGTCCGGAGCGGCGGGGACAGATGAGTACAACTTCCTCTAACAGTGGTCTTCAACCTACAGACCTCCAGATGTTGCAAAACTACAACACCCAGCATGCCCGGACAGCCGTTGGCTGTCCGGACATGCTGGGTGTTGTAGTTTTGCAACATCTGGAGGTCCGCAGGTTGTAGACCGCTGTCCTATACTCTACATTGCACGGATCTCTCAACATACAATGGTTTCAACAAACGATGGTCCGCTTGGAACGGATTACCATCATATATTGAGGGACCACTGTGGTGATATTTGGGCTACATGGGTGACAAAAATCTACAGGAGGGTGATGTGATCAAGTGCTTCTATAATTACCAGATTGCACAGCAGTGTTTCCCAACCAGGGTGCCTCCAGCTGTTGCAAAACTACAACTCCCAGTATTGCATTTCTATGTGGACTCCGCAGGAAAATTTAATTGTCTACTCTTTCTGCAGATGTGGAATCAGAAACACCTGGCGTAGAAATTCCACCGTGCGCACAGTGCAGCAGACTCCCATTAAAATCAACAGTTTTTGGTGTAGCGGATGGCTTGCATGCGCCCTAGCAATATTTGATTCATCATTTATTGAATCAGAAATTTGGGCCGCACTGCCAAGGATCTCCATTTCTCACCCCAATGATTATACGGCATTGCAGCTTAAAGGGGTACTCCGGTGAAAAACTTTTTTTTTTTTTTGTTAGAAAAAAAAAATGGAGGCTCTTAGCGCACTTTTTGATCAAAACGTGTGCCCCCCCCCATCCACCACGCGGAGGTGGCCTCATTTTGGATGGGAGACTAACACACATTCTGAGCATAACACACACCTCTGCTGGGCATATAGCCTCTGACTGGGTGACATGCTGGATCCATTATCAATTTAACCCCTTAAAGCGCAACTGTCATGACATTTTGGTGCAATAACCTGCACACAGCCTTTGTACTGTGTGCAGGTGGTGGGTATAAATGTTTTTACCTGAAATTTGGCGGCTTTCATGACTGCAAAAAAGGCTTTTATTCAAAGCCACTGACTGTCGGATAGGCGTGGCGCGAGGTACGCGATTGACACACAGGTCTTGCTGGATGACACACAGCAGCACGCTGATTAGATTAGCTGAAGGGCACATGCGCTGGGACCTGTGTGTCAATCACACAGAGGTCCCAGCGCGGACGTACGGTTGGGCGTGGCGGCTGCGGGGCATCGCTTACCTCGCGCCACGCCTATCCGACAGTCAGTGGCTTTGAATAAAAGCCTTTTTTGCAGTCATGAAAGCCGCCAAATTTCAGGTAAAAACATTTATACCCACCACCTGCACACAGTACAAAGGCTGTGTGCAGGTTATTGCACCAAAATGTCATGACAGTTGCGCTTTAAGGATGCAGGGTTTTTCCATTTTTGCATTTTTTTCCTCATCACCTTCTAAAAATCATAACGCTTTCAATTTTGCACATAAAATTCCACATGATGGCTTATTTTTTGTGCCACTAATTCTACTTTGCAGTGACATCAGTCATTTTACCCAAAAATCCACGGAAAAACGGAAAAAAAATTCATTGTGCGACAAAATTGAAGGAAAAAATTTAATTTTGTAAATTTTGGGGGCTTCCGTTTCTACGTAGTACATTTTTCGGTAAAAATTACACCTTATCTTTATTCTGTAGGTCCATATGGTTAAAATGATACCCTACTTATATAGGTTTGATTTTGTCATACTTCGAAAAAAAATCATAACTACATGCAGGAAAATTGTAAAAAATTCTCATCTTCTAACCCCTATAACTTTTTTTTATTTTTCTGCTTACGGTCCGGTATGAGGGCTAATTTTTTGCACCGTGTTCTGAAGTTTTTATCGGTACCATTTTTTTTTTTTTATTGATTGGACTTTTTGGTCACTTTTTATAAATTTTTTTTCATGATATAAAAAGTGACCAAAAAAACACTATTTTGGACTTTGGAATTTTTTTACGCGTACGCCATTGACCGAGCGGTTTAATTAACGATATATTTTTATAGTTCGGACATTTTAGCACGCGGCGATACCATATATGTTTATTTTTATTTACAGTTTTTTTTTTTTTTTTTTTTTTATGGGAAAAGGGGGGTGATTCAAACTTTTAATAGGGAAGGGGTTAAATGATCTTTATTCACTTTTTTTTCACTTTTTTTTTGCAGTGTTATAGGTCCCATAGGGACCTATAACACTGCACACACTGATCTTTTACATTGATTAATGGTTTCTCATAGGAAACCAGTGATCGACGATTCTGCCGCTTGACTGCTCATGCCTGGATCTCAGGCACTGAGCAGTCATTCGGCGATCGGACAGCATGAAGGCAGGTAGGGACCCTCCGGCTGTCTTGTAAGCTGTTCGGGATGCCGCGATTTCGCCGCGGCGATCCCGAACAGCCTACTGAGCTAACCGGCACTTTTTACTTTCACTTTTAGCTGCGTGGCTCAACTTTGAGCGCGCGGCTAAAGGGTTAATAGCACGCGGCACCGCGATCAGTGCTGCGCGCTATTAGCGGCGGGTCCCGGCTTCACTATGACACTGGGCCCGCCGTGATATGATGCGGGGTCACCGTGGGACCCAGCGTTATATCACGGAAGAGGGACCAAGGACGTACTCGTACGTCCTTGGTCCTTAAGGGGTTAAATTCTCAACCTTTTTATATGTCTTTAATGTGATAGAAAAAACGGCTACTAGGTGGCTCTGTTCTGTTCCCTGACGCAAGTCAAACTGTTAATTTGGTCTCCTCCTGGCCTGGCAGGAGACCTAACTCAGAAAGCGCATGTGGGGAATGGCGAGGCACAGCTCTCACAGGCTTCAGTAACATTGCGCCTGCTGGGGAAAGCCCACTTTCTCCTGTGAGGAGCTCACACAATGTGAGCAAGGGGAAAGGTATGATACAGTGCTTTTTAATGCTCAGAATTTTATTTTTTTTAAAGGGGTACTCCGTTACCTTGCTGTTGGAGCTCCGCTTTCCAACGTCCGGAAGTTCTTGTTCCAGACGATGTGTGTGCGGGCTTCAGTGTTCAGGGCCGCGCCTCGTGACGCCGGCGCGCCCCCTTCCCATAGACTTTCGTTGAAGGGGCGGGCATGACGTCACGAGGGGCGGCCCTGAACACGGAAGCCCGCACACACATCGTCTGGAACAAGAACTTCCGGACGCTGGAAAGCGGAGCTCCGACATCAAGGTAACGGAGTACCCCTTTAAGGGCAGGAGGGGTGTTAGGAGTAGTTAGGGAATATGATCCGACTTAGTTTAGAAAATATGGTTTGACTGGTACTGTTTAATTGAAATTCAGAACAATCCATGCAGTACAACATGGTGATCTTTTGTCATGTGTCCCCTGAGATTTATCTAAACCTGTGCAGAGGAAAAGTGGTGCAGTTGCCCATAGTAACCAATCAGACTGCTCCTATTAACCCCCTAAGGACCTGGCCCATTTTGGCCTTAAGGACCAGACAATTTTCATTTGTTTTTTTCCTCCTCGCCTTCTAAAAATCATAACTCTCTTATATTTCCATCCACAGACCCATATGAGGGCTTGTTTTTTGCGTCACCAATTGTACTTTGTAATGACATCACTTATTTTACCATAAAATGGACGGCGCAACCAAACAAATATTATTTATGGGGGAAAATTGAATTGAAGAAAACCGCATTTAGCTAACTTTGGATGGTTTTGTTTTTGCGCTGTACACTTTCCGGTAAAAATGACATGTTTTCTTTATTCTGTGGGTCAATACGATTAAAATGATACCCATGTTATATGCTTTTCTATAATTGTACCGCTTAAAAAAAAATCTCAAACCACTTTAACAAAATTAGCATGTTTGAAATTGCCCTTTTTTGACCACCTATAATTTCCTAATTTTTCCGTATATGGGGCGATATGAGGGCTAAATTTTTGATCCATGATCTGTAGTTTTTATCAGTACCACTTTTGCTTAGGTTTGACTTTTTTATTTTATTTTTTTATTTTCTTTTTGGAATAAAATGTGACAAAAAAGCAGCAATTTTGGACTATTTTTTTTATTTTTTAACGTTTACGCCATTCACCGTACGGGATAATTAACAATATATTTTTATTGTTCAGACTTTTATGCACGCGGTGATACCAAATATGTGTATTAATAATTTTTTTATGCTTTTTTGGGGGTAAAATGGGAAAACGGACATTTAACATTTTTATTGGGGGAGGGGATTTTTCACTTTTTTTTTCACTTTTTTTTATTTAACATTTTTTTTTGCTTTATTTATTTTTTTACACTTATGTCCCCATAGCGGACTATTCATAGCAATCAGTTGATTGCTAATACTGTTCAGTGCTACGTATAGCACTGATCAGTATTATCGGTGATCTTCTGCTCTGGTCTGCTCGATCTCAGACCAGAGCAGAAGACCCCGGGAGACAGCCAGAGCCAGGTGAGGGGACCTCCGGCCGCCATGCTGGATGATCGGATCCCCGCGGCAGCGCTGCAGGCGATACGATCATCCAACCAAAGTACCGCACTGCTGAAGATGCTGTGATCTGTATTGATCACGGCATCTGAGGGGTTAATAGCAGACATTCGCGCGATCGCGGATTTCGGCCATTACCGGCGGGTCCCTGACTGCTGATATCAGCCGGGACCTGCCGGGCATGGTGCTTGCGATCATGGCGGTGCGTAAATGTACGTCATGGTGCGCTAAGTACCAGGTCACCATGACGTACATTTACGTCCATTGTCATTAAGGGCTTAAGAGGCCTGTGAAAAATGAAAGAAGCTATCTGACTGATTGCTATGGACAACTGCACCACGCTTTCTTTACACAGGTTTTGATAAATCTCCCCCCAAGCCTTATGCGCAATCTTTGTGTCAGATCTGCTTTTTTCTATCGCACCAGACCGTTTTCTAATGAAAAAATCCCAGAAAGTCCCCTTAAAATATAAAGACAAAGGTTGTCTTTAACAGGTCTAGTTTTTTCTTCTGTTGCATGTCTCATCCACCCACTAAATTTACCACAACAAAATTGACAGCTTTTATTTCTGCTCCCCTTCTCTTTATTTGCATTGTGTGGGTGTTGTGTCTGTACACTTGATCAGCTGGAAGTGCTGATGTCATGTTACAGGAGCGCCAACATACTTATACTTTCAAAAGAGTTTTTATAAACCTGCAAGGGGATTTTAGTGCTCTCACTGCTGCTATTGAGTGCCTGAGAGCCTCCACCATCATGCACAGCTATGTCTCATTCTCTTTATTTAAGGGGGTGGGACCAAAGCTGGACTGTTTGCCAGCAGTGCACATATGTGAACTTTTTTTCTTCCCAGTCTTAGTACACCATTTCCTCCTCTCAGCTGTGCCATGACATAATGCTGGAGAAAGTGTTCTGGACTTTACAGGCTTGTGCTGCGCTGGGGGCTTATTTACAATACACAACTATAGATGGCATGTAAGTGATAAGATTGTTATACATTTTCTGGGTTTGCAAGGTGCTGTGAAAGGAAAATAGCAACAGCAAGGAAGAGGTTACATCATAAAAGCATCCCTGATCTAAGCAGTAAACCACTGCAGCTGAAAATGACAAGCTAAAGCGAGGGGGAAAAATGGAATGCATTAAAGAAAAACTGATAGTTGGGTCACACGCTTAAACCCAATACACAGGGTTATAGTGCGGGTGAACCGGAGTAAAATATATTACTCAGATCTGTGGTCCTGTTGTAGACTTAGAGCCTCCGTTGCAAATATGCTCCTTTGGCAATGGACATGAGGGCTGGCTTTCTGTGTTTCCCTTCCTTTCTCTGTTGCCATATGCCTGACCATCTCTGAATATGCACATCCTCTTCAGAGGAGTCACATGGGCATAGACTCTCACATCATTAGAACATGCCCACTCTGAAGAGGATATGCATATTCAAAGATATACCCAAAGACTGTATATTGCAAATGTATGGTGTGTGCTGTGGATACCACTTTAAGCCTCGCTATACTTATTTTGGTTTAAGTAAACCAGGAAGTATTTATTAATAATGGAATCGAGAATGGAGGAAAATGGTAACTCTTGCTTTGTGGTTAACATCTTAGGCCTTGTGGCTGTGGCTCTGGAGAAGTATGGCATGCCCCAAAAAAAGCAGGTTGGGCACATTAGGTTGGTGTCACTCAGCATTTTTTGGAAAAACTTTGCAGTTTTTTCTTTCTTTTTTTTTTTCAGTTTATTTGAACCAAAGTCAAAAGTTTCAAAAGGAGAGTAATACAGTAAGTGACAAAAAGTTAATAAATAAATGCACCAAGAAGGAGTTGCTGGAATTGAATGAAACTTACTGGATATATGTATATTACTGAGCTGTCAGAGTCCCTCGTATCGCTACTAGGGGTGACTGACTGTCATGTGATGGCTCCCGAGATCATCACACAAGCCTCTATACATGAACCGGACAAGAGTTGTTGCTAAAGACCATAGGGTTCTAGTCTATAGCAGTCCAGGATTCTCGTTCACGACACCACTGTAAACAAAAGAGATGATGACTGGCTGTCAATGGCAGGACAGTAACAGGACAGGCAGGCTGTCAATGGGCACTGTAAGGCTAAGTTTCCACTTTTCCTCTTTTTTTATTTTTTTAAAATTTTTTTTTTTGGGGGGAGGGGAAGAACACCAAGAAAAAAAATGCCAATTCTGCTGCATGGCATTTTTTCGGCCAAAAAAAGCTGTAAATAAATGAGAAATCACAAAATTATTTTTCCACTTTGCGTTTTTCAGTTTGGCGTTTTTTAAAAATCCTTTTGCCATTTTTTCACTCTTGGTATTTTTCAGCTCCTTGACGGTTTTGCAAAGTCGTGGCCAAGAAAAACGACATGTGGGTTTTAACATTGGCATTTATGCAGGCGGCTCTTATTATTATTTGGACTTTAGCGATCCAGAAAAGTGATGGAGATACCCTTTTTATTTTTTTTTATTTTTTATTTTTTTTATAAAATTTTAAAGCGTACCATTAAAAAATATATTAAAAAAGATAGAGTAGTGATGGAAAAGATTGTATTTAACAAAATGTATCTTTATTATAACAAAACTTTTATTCATTTTTAAACAGGGATCAATATAATAATGTATAGATGCGGCGGCCGCTCTTCTATGGTCCCCTGCACTGGTGTATATATACAAAGATTCATATTTCCCGCAGAGAGCTGTGATTGGCCAGATGGTTCCAGCCAATCACAACTCTCTGTGGGAAATATGAAGAGGTGTAAATATATGTCAGTGCAGGGGACCATAGAAGAACGGCCGCCAGCATCTATACATTATACAGGATCACAGCAGGTGTCAGGAGTGGCATTCACTGCGATCTGTCTATTAATGCAGGTACTACAGCTCCCAGCATGGAGCAGAGTGTGCTCCATGTTGGGAGCAGTAGTACCTGCAGTTAAGGACAGATCACAGCGGGTGTCACTCCTGACACCTGCTGTGATCCTCCTGTATAATGTACATCCTTCATCCCTGAGATGCAGAGCGGCTTTCTCCTGCGCTCGCAAATGTGCTCTGTACTCTGGCTGGCCACTCATCTGCCACCATCCGGCCAATCCCCACTCTGGGGGAAAATATGAATGAGTGATGTGAATTTCTATTCACGTCATTGGCCAGCCAGAGTATTGTGCAGAGATGCGAGTGCTGTATAGAGCTGCTCCGCATCTCTGCTATATTATGGACAATCGCATCGGGTGTCAGGAGTGACACCCGGGGCAATCTGTCTGTTAGTAAAGGAACTACTACTCCCATCATGGAACAGTGTGTTCCATGCTGGAAGTAGTAGTACTACCTAAAAATATTTAAAAAAGAAAAAAAAAGTGAAAAACACACACACTATTTTTATTATTGTCGGCTACATTTTTAGTGCCCTGCCCACCCACATAACTTGATCAGTTTAAAAATTTCGTAAAAAATATTTCCATCACTACTGCATTTTTTTTTTTTTTTTTTTTGGTTACCCTACAAATTTTGAAAAAAAACAAAACTCCAAAGGGGCCAAAAAATGCTATTTCACTCAAATGCAAAAACGCCAGAAAAAATGTCAGACGCAAAAAACTGCACTGGCGTTTTTTCTGGCATTTTTTTTCACACAAAAACGCAGGAAAAAAAAAACAAGTGGAGACTTAGCCTCACACCAAATATTCTTCCACTTAGTGCCTGAAAATTATCTGGGCAAAGACAGGGATGTGTAATGAAGGTGACACCTGGATCGTTAACAAGGAAACAAATTGCTGCTCCCGCTTGTTGACAGATCAAACTATCCTCTCTACTGTTGGTCTGTCTGTGCTGGAGTTTGTTCACTGTGTGTGCATGTGCCTCATGTAACCATTGTTCCCAACACCTTGTTATAGCTTATTCAACACAGCCTGGATGGCGGAAAATTGTCTAAATGACCATCCTACCTCTCTCCAATAAGCCACTCCCTCCCAGAGTCTGTAAACTGGGCAAAATGTGAAGAATGTCTAGCAGTTGCACATCTCTCACCGAAAGGTACCCTACTCAAAAGTAGCCTCTGAGAGCCTTTTTATAGGGCAGCATCCCTTTTATGCCCCCTAGTGGCAACACCCAGTGTCTAATCAGATCACAACTGTAATAATTTACATACCTGCCTGATGCGTATATTTTACAGCAATGTAACATATCTATTAGGGTGCATTATTTTATGTTGTGAATTTATCTATATAAAACTCAACGTGTGTATATGTACACTGCTCAAAATAATAAAGGAAACACTTAGATAAAACATCCTAGATCTGAATTAATGAATGTACTAATCCTATGAAATACTTTCGTCTTTACATAGTTGAATGTGCTGACAACAAAATCACACAAAAATTATCAATGGAAATCAAATTTATCAACCCATGGAGGTCTGGATATGGAGTCACACTCAAAATCAAAGTGGAAAACCACACTACAGGCTGATCCAACTATGATGTAATGTTCTTAAAGGAAAACTGTCATATGTTTTATCCTGCACTATCCACGAGTACCTGTGGATAGTGCGGGTGACGCTGAACATTCTGAGTCCTATTTTGCCCGGATCCGCTGAGCCGTTCGCCCGTTATAGCTGGTTTTCGATATATTCAAATTAGCTGCTAGCTGGCACGGGCGGGGTTACTGCCTTCAACTGGCACTGTGACGTTACCGCCTCCCGGCCTGCAGCACCACTGGCTAATGAATATTCGTACGTTGTCTTACGCTCTCTGTCTCATCTCGGCCGAGTCCTGGACGATACTGTGCATGCACCCTTACTCCAGCACTGCTCCAGACAAATGAAGCAATGCTGAAGACCGCTTCCGGGTATAGTAGGAAATCCCGCGCATGTGCAGTATCGTCCAGGATTCGGCCAAGATGAGAGAGTGTGTAAGACAACGTATGAATATTCATTAGCCAGCGGTGCTGCGGGCCGGGCGGCGGTTACATCACAGTGCCAGTTAGCAGCTAATTTGAATATACCGAAAACCAGCTATAAGGGGCGAACGGCGCAGCGGATCTGGGCAAGGTAGGACTCAAAATGTTCAGCGTCTCCCGCACTATCCACAGGTACCCGTGGATAGTGCGGGACAAAACATATGACAGTTTTCCTTTAAAACAATTCAAAATGAGGCTCAGTAGTGTGTGTGTGGCCTCCATGTGCCCATATGACCTCCCTACAATGCCTGGGCATGCTCCTGATGAGGTGGCGGATGGTCTCCTGAGGGACGTGCTCCCAGACCTGGACTAAAGCATCTGCCAACTCCTGGACAGTCTGTGGTGCAATGTGGCGTTGGTGGATAAAGCGACCCCTGAGGAAGTCACATTTGGTGACGGAACGCATGGAGTTTGCTTTTGTGGACATGTGTTAATTGGGTTACCTCCCCTTCTTCCTCCATCTGTGGCCTGCATATTGTTGTTCATCATTTTTTTGATTCATTATTTATTTTGCTATTGTATTTTGTCGTTTACAATACGTTGGTGTGTCTGTTTATTGTTTGGGCCAAAGTATTGGCTCAGGTTAAAGGGGGCCCTTATATGTTTCACCCATGTCCAGTGGTGATCTTTATAGGTCCCACTGTTGTAGTGTGGCTTTTTATAGCCCTGTTTAATTAGTTTTTATTGTCTTTTTCTATATTTGCATATTTTGTTTATAAACTTGTACTTTTGCATTACATTGTGCATTGGGTGTGCGTCCATTGTGGCATTTCAGCTTTTCCTTGTTATTTATGGTGGATGAAGCGAAACATGATGTCCCAGATGTGCTCAATTGGATTCGGGTCTGGGGAACGGGTAGGCCAGTCCATAGCATCAATGTTCCACTCCAGCCACATGAGGTCTAGCATTGTCTTGCATTAGGAGGAACCCATGGCCAATCGCACCAGCTTATGGTCTCACAAGGGGTCTGAGTGAGGATCTCATCTCGGTACCTAATTGCAGTCAGGCTACCTCTGGCAAGCACATGGAGGGCTGTGTTGCCCCCCCCAAAGAAATGCCACCCCACACCATTATTGACCCACCGCCAAACCAGTCATGCTGAAGAATGTTGCAGGCAGCAGAACGTTCTCCACGGCGTCTCCAGACTCTGTCACGTCTGTCGCATGTGCTCAGTGTAAACCTGCTTTAATCTGTGAAGAGCACAGGGCGCCAGTGAGGAATTTGCCAATCTTGGTGTACTCTGGCAAATGCCAAACATCCTGCTCGGTGTTGGGCTGTAGGCACAACCCCCACCTGTGGATGTCCGGCCCTCATACCACCCTCATGGAGTCTGTTTCTGACCGTTTGAGTGGACACATGCACATTTGTGACCTGCTGGAGGTCATTTATGCAGGGCTCTGGCAGTGCCCCTCCTGCTCCTCCTTGCACAAAGGCAGAGGTAGCGGTCCTGCTGCTGGATTGTTGCCCTCCTACAGCCTCCTCCACGTCTCCTGATGTAGTGGCCTGTCTTCTGGTAGCGCCTCCATGCTCTGGACACTACACAGACAGGCATGGCAAACCTTCCTGCCACAGCTTGCATCGATGTGCCTTCCTGTATGAGCTGCACTACCTGAGCCATTTGTGTGGGTTGTAGTCTTCATCTCATGCTACCACTTGAGTGAAAGCTCTGCCAACATTCAAAATGTCCAAAAATCAGCCAGGAAGATTAGGAAATGAGAAGTGGTCTGTGGTCACCACCTGCAGAACCACTCCTTTATTGGGGGGTCTTGCTAATTGCCTAGAATTTCCGTCTGTTCCATTTGCACAACAGCATGTGAAATTGATTGTCAATCAGTGTTGCTTCCTGAGTGGACAGTGTGATTTCACAGAAGTGTGATTGACTTGGAGTTACATTGTGTTAAGTGTTCCCTTTATGGTTTTTTGAGCAGTGTATGTTCCAGCATTCCTTCAAACAGGGCCGGACTGGGACTTCAAATAGTGTGAATTCAAATAGAGAAAACTAATGCTTCTCAGTAACATTTATTAAACAGGTCATTAGTGTACTTTATGATCATGAAGTGCAAGCCCACTAGCCATATAATGGCCACCTGTAAGTAGTGGGTCCCTAACATCCCTAGCATAAAATGGCATAGCACTGAGTGGCGACCACCACCGCCCAACACCGGTGCCCAGAGGGGGAAGGACCCACTGGCAGAGCAGCTCCAATGCCACTCAAACCAGTCCCAGGGCCACGCCTCCCCACAGACAGTGCGCTGCAGCAGCAATGGACGCTACACAGCACCACACCAGTGTGAACATGGTGTAAAAGCTCACTTACCATGTGCTCACAGTCAGAGACTGGGAGGCTGCCAGAAAGGAAGGGGCCCTGTGCAACTTCCTGCTAATTTAAATATGCCTGGGCTGAGGCATTATAGACTAAGCCACCCATTTCAGTCATAGGTTTGACTATATGAATACGGGGCCACAAAGGAGAGGGGCCAAATGTCAATCATAGTTGGGTGTAATAGGGTACCTTATGAAAAAATTATATACACACACCTCTAAATTAATCATATTGGGGGACATTTATCAATGCATGTAAACCATTTTCTGGTGTTTATGTGGTGCCAATTTTGTGCAGTTACCGAAGTTACTGCTTATTTGTGCATTTTTTTTCCATAGAGCGTTATACAAAGTGGGGGCCACCACAACCCCTCCATATAGCTCTGTGGGAGAGCCGTTCGACTATGTTCGGCTCTCCCATAGAGCAATAAGGAGTGGGTATGGCGGGGGGGGGGGGGGGGGCATGGTGTACCGCTCTGGGGGAGAGCTTGGGCTCCATACAGAATATTGTGTGTGTGTGTGTGTGTGTGTGTGGTCGGACCCCCCCCACTATCTAAAACTTAACCCATATCTTGCGTATAGGGGATGGGTTTTTCACCACAAGACTTTTTCCTTTTAAACCTAGCTCTGCAGTTCCCTGGTTGACTAGATATGCCTAATGTGGCTTGCTAACAATTAGATTTTGTGTTAGAACTTCATTTAAAGTGTCTGGTTTAAAGGGGTACTCCGTTGCTCAGCGTTTGGAACAAAGTGTTCCGAACGCTGCAGCCGGCGCTGGGAGCTCGTGACGCCATAGCCCCGCCCCCTCCTGACGTCATGCCCTCGCCCACTCAATGCAAGTTTATGGGTGGGGGCGTGACAGATGTCATGAGGGTGGGGCTATGATGTCACATGCTCCCAGCAGGAAAGCAATACAGCCATCAAATGTACACTGCTTTAGGTGTGAGGTAGAGGTCTGGTGGAGGCTAGAGCTGTGTGCTGTATTTTATTTTTTTGCGCAAAAGTTATCAAGTGCCGTTCCCAATTTGGTAAATTATGCAGAGCTGCGCAAATAACCCACCAAGCAAATGAGGGTAAAATCTCTGCTATCTTACACCAACATTGATAACCCCATTCCCCATTGTCACCAAATAACATCAATATACAAGAAGGAAATATAATCACCATACATATTACCATCATACTGTTACTGATTTTACTCTTGTATG
Source organism: Hyla sarda (assembly GCF_029499605.1). NCBI lineage: Eukaryota > Metazoa > Chordata > Amphibia > Anura > Hylidae > Hyla > Hyla sarda. The sequence goes on along the minus strand of NC_079193.1, from coordinate 88,546,800 downwards.
CAGGTCAATGTTACTCATTTTATTATTGTTTGTCATTTTAGTTAATATTTTAAATATAAATTATTTATTTTTTTACTTCTCCAATATATATATATATAAGCACACTGAAACTTTTTTGTTTCCTTGTTTATGCTTCTCTGGACTTATTCATGTGACTTTGCACCCACACAGAACTTCCTGTTTGGTTTTATGTGTAAAAATGTTTCTTCCAAAATATATAGATGTTAAAAGAAATACATATGTATTGGACATCACCTATTCAATATTTATTGCTTTTATTACATCAAAATATGCCCATCAGCTACCTAACCCAGGAACCTACCACACAGAGTGAGGTAAACTCTAGGAAACATTATTGGTGCATTGCAGCTCTGTATGGAAAAATTCTTGATACATAAGAGATGTAGCGATTGAGGCCGGGTTCATACTTGCGAAGCTCCAGATAGAAAATGCGGCCAGCTGAACCACGCTAGAACCGCACAGACATTGCTGTACCCATAGACAGACAGCAATGTCTGCGGAGCGGATTCCTCCAGAACATTGAGCAGGTTCAATGTTCTGGTGGAATTTTTTGATCAGACTTTTCTGTCAGAAATTCTGACCCGAAAATTCAGCTGTGTAGATGGGTTCACGAAAAGACCCATTCACCTGCCTGTTAAAGAGGCACTGTCATTATGAATAACTTTTTATAGCTTGTTGTACTACTGATTACTTTTTTTCAAATGTACATTTATTTAAAAAAAAAAATAAAAAAAAAATATTTTACTAAAACATTAAAAATTTAAATAGCCGCCACTAGGGTAATCTATCTTTATGCAGACAGACTACTCTGTATTTTGCAGCATACTGAATACCGGCCGTAAAGTGTGTTGGTATCCAGTTTTGGAGATACTATACCACTGCAGCTGTTCCTAAACTACAATTCCCATGATGGGAGTTGTAGTTTTGCAATAGCTGGGGGTACAATCCTTGTAAAACTCTGTTTTACTGCTGTGTTCCTCCAGCTCTTACAAAACTACAGACAAATGATGTGTGGACATGCTGGGAGTTGTAGTTTTGCAACAGCTAAAGACAACACTGCTCTAGCACAGTGCTCTATAAACACTGCAGCTCCAGCTGTTGCAAAACTACAACTCACAGCATGCTTGAACAGCCAAAGCTTTCTCTGACTCCTGAATGTCTGATCAGCTTCTTTGTCATTCAGGAGTCTGTGAAAGCTTAATGACACACATAAAGACAGCTCCAGCATCCAGCTTTACTAGGAACAGATAGAAAATGTATGCAAAAAAGCTACTGTGCAGTGATTTGCAGACTGCCAGGCTGCTCTCAGACTCAGAGCAGATGAGTCATCCACAGTGAGGGAGAGAGATGGACACGCCCCCTCCACAAGGCACGAAGATAAAGCAAGTGAGCAACATATAAATGCTATTTGTTCTGGATATATAGGTCCTAGACACATAAATATTATATGTAAATGATCAACAAAAATTCCTGAGCAGAATTCTGGTCGGAAACTCCATAGTGTGAATCCGGCCTAAAGGTATGTTTACACGTGCATATTTTGCTGCTCATTTCCTGCTGCTTATTTTCTACTTATTGAAGTCAAAATTCTGCAGCAGAAAATCTGCATCAAAATATGCACATGTGAACTTTAACCCTTATCCCTATTCAGCAAGGGGACAAAGGGCTCTCATATTTGTGATCTGTAGGGGACCGCCTAGCTCCAATCCTGTGGTAAGAGATAAGGTTTAAATGAGATCTGCAGCCTAGTACAACTTATCCCCTATCTGCAGATAGGGGATAAGTGTCTCATCATGGGGGGAGTCTGAACGCTGGGGAGAGCTTTGCTTAGGCTCTCCTGTGCAGGAGGTGTGTCGGCCGCGCCGCATGACACCGCAACCGACACGCTCCCTCCATGTATCTCTATGGGAGAGGCGGAGATGCAGCGTTCGTGCATCCCCACCTCTCCCATAGAGCTGTATGGAGGGGCGTGTCTGTTGTCCTCTTAGTGAGGTCGATGACACAAGCATTAGCTGCGCAGAGCCACGACAGTGCCCCCGTACGGGAGATCGTGGGTGGTCCCAGCGGTCAGACCCCCCCCCGCGATCAGACACTTATCCCCTATCCTGCAGCTAGGGGATACATTTTTTATGGCTGCAGTACTCCTTTTAATTTTGAGATAACCTCTTTAAGGGTACGTTCATACGTACAGGAACTGCTGCATATTTTGTGTAGCCGATTTTGCTACCCATTAAAGTTATTGGGAAGCGAAATCAGCTGCACAAAATATGCAGCACATCCTGTACGTGTGAATGTAACCAAAAGGGGCATTCTGGTAGTAAGTTATAAGCTCTTCACTAGATAGGTGAAAACTGCTAGATAGGTAATGGTCCAAACAGTTAATAAATCGGTGGTAAGAATGCCTTAGCTGGCTACTTACTGTGTATCATGTGATACATTAAATCAATAATTTTTATTTATTTATTTTTTAACTCATCGCATAATTGACCAAGCCAGTTTGGCCCTTATTGACAGAAGTTAATGGTGAGTTCACATGTGGTGGATTCACTACAGATTATACTTGTGGAGATGGCCGTGTTAACTCTGCAGCAGTTACAGTATAGTCAGGGCTCCGTTTCCAGCACTGAGCACTGTTTCCAAATCTAGTTCCTGCACTATAAATACAGGAGTGTACAGGAATGAGATTTGGAAATTGCTTGGCTTCAAGCAGGCACAGGGATAGAAGGGGGGAGTGAGGAGGGAGTGACCAGCAATTTGGAACATAACTACTAGCAACAAGTTCTATATCATGCAATGTTTCCTATCATGTCCATATGTCCTCCTGCCCATCCTCAGTAGTGAAGAAAAAACTATTTTAAAACTTTCCCTTTTGATATGCTAATAAGGGTGAACTAATCATATGGGTGTTTGGCAACCAAAACAGTCACTGTGCCCCCCCCCCCCCTGCTGTAATCACACCTATCCATTCCCCAATCATGCCTACTCAAATGTGATTGACAGTCTGGGCACGGCCAAGGTCACAGCTCTTCTCACTGAATGTCCATGGCGATCTCTAACCTCCAGAGACTGCCTGACGTCTCTGTCCAACAGCATTAGGACATGGACCTGTGGGAGAATACAGTAGGGCCATGTTCACATTTAAAAGCTCCGTGTGCTAGGACCACTCAAAAATGCAATGCATTTCCGAGCGGAACCCGCAAAAATTAACTTTTTGCAGATGCTGAAATGCACAGTGCAGTAGAATGTCCGTGCGGAATATTTCTGTGGATTTCCACAAGGAAATTCCGCCGTGTGAGCATGGCCTTAACAGCGATGATGTCGGTCATACCTTGGCTGTCAATCACGTCTAGGCACGCCCCGATGAATGGTTAACCCAAGTATGGTGCAGGGGAATTTTTAAGCAGTTTTTCTTAACTATGGAAGACTGACAGGAGGATATACGGGCATGGTAGAAAACATTATTGTATGATGGAGGATTTGTTGCTGGTAGTAGTTATATAGGGTTAAACCTTATGACAGGTTCCCTTTAAGTGATAAGAGAACTGCTCCATATTTTGGCCTTTTGCATGAAGGTTGATGTCACTATTGTGTGATTGACATTTATTTTATTGGGTACAATGTAGATATAATACATTATCGTTCACTTTTCTGTGTATAAGCTAGTTAAAAGGGTACTCCAAAGAAATAAGAAAAAAATGTTTTTAAATCAACTGGTGCCAGAAAGGTATTCAAATTTGTAAATTACTTCTAGTTGAAACTCTTTAGCCTTTCAGTACTTATCATCTGTTGTTTGCTCTAGAGCAGGGGTACTCAACTGGCAGACCGCAGTCCAGATCCCGGACCTCGGCCGCCAGTGATGTGGACCGCCCGCCGACTTTCCCCTTATTCATTTGTGTAGACAGGGCATACTGTTTTTTTTTCAATAAAACAGATGCGGCTCAGACCGCTCTCAACAACTCTTCCCTCCGCATGGCCCCCTCTTGCGTAATGCTCTCCTCTTCGGCTGGTCCCCCGGCCCCAAGTAAAGTAAGCTGGGCCAGGGGTGCTGCCGCTTTAAGACGTCTGCGCGTATGCACGCCTGCCGTCATGGATGCGTCCCTGCCCCGGCTGCTACGTCGCAGAAGGAGATCCCACCGCTGCTGAGAGCTGCAGCTTTTACAAGATGCGGCCAGTACAGAGGGGTGGGCTGGTTTTGGCTGGGGATGCAATGTTTAGTTTAGGATGGCGGGGGTGTGTGTCACTGTAGGAGTATGGAGAATGACAAAGGGGGGGGGGGGTACTGTAGGAGTGTGGAGGAAGGGGGGCTGTAGTATTGTATTCAGGGGTACAGCATGTGGAAGTGTATTCAGGGGTACAGCATGTGGAAGTGTATTCAGGGGTACAGCATGTGGAAGTGTATTCAGGGGTACAGCATGTGGAAGTGTATTCAGGGGTACAGCATGTGGAAGTGTATTCAGGGGTACAGCATGTGGAAGTGTATTCAGGGGTACAGCATGTGGCAGTGTATTCAGGGGTACAGCATGTGGCAGTGTATTCAGGGGTACAGCATGTGGCAGTGTATTCAGGGGTACAGCATGTGGCAGTGTATTCAGGGGTACAGCATGTGGCAGTGTATTCAGGGGTACAGCATGTGGCAGTGTATTCAGGGGTACAGCATGTGGCAGTGTATTCAGGGGTACAGCCTGTGGCAGTGTATTCAGGGGTACAGCCTGTGGCAGTGTATTCAGGGGTACAGCCTGTGGCAGTGTATTCAGGGGTACAGCCTGTGGCAGTGTATTCAGGGGTACAGCCTGTGGCAGTGTATTCAGGGGTACAGCCTGTGGCAGTGTATTCAGGGGTACAGCCTGTGGCAGTGTATTCAGGGGTACAGCCTGTGGCAGTGTATTCAGGGGTACAGCCTGTGGCAGTGTATTCAGGGGTACAGCCTGTGGCAGTGTAGTATTCAGGGGTACAGCCTGTGGCAGTGTATTCAGGGGTACAGCCTGTGGCAGTGTAGTATTCAGGGGTACAGCCTGTGGCAGTGTAGTATTCAGGGGTACAGCCTGTGGCAGTGTAGTATTCAGGGGTACAGCCTGTGGCAGTGTAGTATTCAGGGGTACAGCCTGTGGCAGTGTAGTATTCAGGGGTACAGCCTGTGGCAGTGTAGTATTCAGGGGTACAGCATGTGGCAGTGTAGTATTCAGGGGTACAGCCTGTGGCAGTGTAGTATTCAGGGGTACAGCCTGTGGCAGTGTAGTATTCAGGGGTACAGCCTGTGGCAGTGTAGTATTCAGGGGTACAGCCTGTGGCAGTGTAGTATTCAGGGGTACAGCCTGTGGCAGTGTAGTATTCAGGGGTACAGCCTGTGGCAGTGTAGTATTCAGGGGTACAGCCTGTGGCAGTGTAGTATTCAGGGGTACAGCCTGTGGCAGTGTAGTATTCAGGGGTACAGCCTGTGGCAGTGTAGTATTCAGGGGTACAGCCTGTGGCAGTGTAGTATTCAGGGGTACAGCCTGTGGCAGTGTAGTATTCAGGGGTACAGCCTGTGGCAGTGTAGTATTCAGGGGTACAGCCTGTGGCAGTGTAGTATTCAGGGGTACAGCCTGTGGCAGTGTAGTATTCAGGGGTACAGCCTGTGGCAGTGTAGTATTCAGGGGTACAGCCTGTGGCAGTGTAGTCTTCAGGGGTACAGCCTGTGGCAGTGTTGTCTTCAGGGGTACAGCCTGTGGCAGTGTTGTCTTCAGGGGTACAGCCTGTGGCAGTGTTGTCTTCAGGGGTACAGCCTGTGGCAGTGTTGTCTTCAGGGGTACAGCCTGTGGCAGTGTTGTCTTCAGGGGTACAGCCTGTGGCAGTGTTGTCTTCAGGGGTACAGCCTGTGGCAGTGTTGTCTTCAGGGGTACAGCCTGTGGCAGTGTTGTCTTCAGGGGTACAGCCTGTGGCAGTGTTGTCTTCAGGGGTACAGCCTGTGGCAGTGTTGTCTTCAGGGGTACAGCCTGTGGCAGTGTTGTCTTCAGGGGTACAGCCTGTGGCAGTGTTGTCTTCAGGGGTACAGCCTGTGGCAGTGTTGTCTTCAGGGGTACAGCCTGTGGCAGTGTTGTCTTCAGGGGTACAGCCTGTGGCAGTGTTGTCTTCAGGGGTACAGCCTGTGGCAGTGTTGTCTTCAGGGGTACAGCCTGTGGCAGTGTTGTCTTCAGGGGTACAGCCTGTGGCAGTGTTGTCTTCAGGGGTACAGCCTGTGGCAGTGTTGTCTTCAGGGGTACAGCCTGTGGCAGTGTTGTCTTCAGGGGTACAGCCTGTGGCAGTGTTGTCTTCAGGGGTACAGCCTGTGGCAGTGTTGTCTTCAGGGGTACAGCCTGTGGCAGTGTTGTCTTCAGGGGTACAGCCTGTGGCAGTGTTGTCTTCAGGGGTACAGCCTGTGGCAGTGTTGTCTTCAGGGGTACAGCCTGTGGCAGTGTTGTCTTCAGGGGTACAGCCTGTGGCAGTGTTGTCTTCAGGGGTACAGCCTGTGGCAGTGTTGTCTTCAGGGGTACAGCCTGTGGCAGTGTTGTCTTCAGGGGTACAGCCTGTGGCAGTGTTGTCTTCAGGGGTACAGCCTGTGGCAGTGTTGTCTTCAGGGGTACAGCCTGTGGCAGTGTTGTCTTCAGGGGTACAGCCTGTGGCAGTGTTGTCTTCAGGGGTACAGCCTGTGGCAGTGTTGTCTTCAGGGGTACAGCCTGTGGCAGTGTTGTCTTCAGGGGTACAGCCTGTGGCAGTGTTGTCTTCAGGGGTACAGCCTGTGGCAGTGTTTCATTCAGGGGTTCAGTCTCTGGCAGTATTCAGAAAATACAGGAAACAGTAGTTTTACAGACTCCAGTCGTTTGGTCTATTTCCTTCATGGCACTGTGGCCACTAAGTGTGAACCAGGCCTCAGCGCTTTGCTCGGACCTTTACCAGTGGCAGACCTGGATAAGCGGACCCTCACTAAAAATAGTTGAGTACCCCTGCTCTAGAGGAAGTTGTGTAGTTCTTTCCAGTCTGACAATAGTGCTCTCTGCTGCCACCGCTGTCTTTGTCAGGTACTGTTTGGTGCAGTAGAGATTTGCTATGGGGATTTGTTCATTCTTTGGACAATTCCTGACACTGGCATCAGCAGAGAGCACTGTGTTCAGACTGGAAAGAACTACACAACTTTCTCTAGAGCATACAGCAGCTGATAAGAACTGGAAGGATTAAAGGGGTATTCCAGGATTTTTTTTTTTTTTTTACTATGCTACAGGGGCTGTAAAGTTAGTGTAGTTCATAATATAGTGTCTGTACCTGTGTGACGGTTTTCTCACAATTCTTATGTGATTTTCACCCCAATATTTATTTTTACCAGCATACAAAATGACTGTTGTCTCAGATTTTTCCCAGGCTGCAATGTGGCCGAGACCTGACTCACTAGTCAGCTGATGACAGGGACCCTGTCTGCTACAATGGGTGGAAGAAAGATCAATCTTCAACTAATGCAACAGCAGTAGGCACCCTGATCGAAAACAACAGATCTTTTGAATGGATGCCGCTCATTTATGTTTCAATGGGTGGGGTGGCTGATGTGTGGGAGGGAGGAAAATAGAATTCTGGGATTTGTAGTCAAAAAAAGAAAAATCAAACGGGAAATACCAGTTCACAAAAATCTAGCCACAGTGTTATGGTAATCTCACAACATAGCCATTTAGCCCCAAGACAAGCACAGATCCTTCCTAAGCATGTCCATTACTGCCTGCCAGGTACATACTAAAATCACCTTATGGTGGATAACCCCTTCAAGCTTTACAAATCTGTTTAACTTTCTGGCATTTGTTGACTTGAAAAAAAATTTCTTCCTCCGGTGTACCCCGGAGGGGCATTCCAGGATTTTTCTCTTTGCATATGCTACAGGGGCTGTAAAGTTAGTATAGATCCTAATATAGTGTCTGTACCTGTGTTTCATGGTGGTCTTGAAATTTTTTTTTCTCCCAATGTTTATTTTTAACAGCATACAAAATTACGTGTCGTCTCAGGTTTTCCCAGGTTGCAGTGCAACCCAAGACATTACATCACTAGTCAAGTGATGACCCGGGAGCCTGTCTTTACTTCAATGGGTGGAGTGATCGCTGGGTGGGAGGGAGATCATTCTACGGGAATTGTAGTTTTGCAACAGCTGGAGGCACCCTGATCAGAAAACACTGGTCTATTGCATAATGTAGAAAAAAACTTTGTTTAGACCAGGATTCGTGGCGCTGGTCCTTAAACTACGGCCTGGAGGACATTTATCCGGCCCGCCGCTGCCGTTTAAAAACGCAGGGGCCGCTGGGAAGGTGGCGCACGCAGGGACGTCACTGATGCCGTGCGTGCGCCCATAGCAATGGAGCGCGGAGGAGCGAGGCAGTGATGAGGACGTGCGCTGGCCAGCAAGGTAAGTGTTACCAGCGGCACGTCAACTTCGGTGCTCCGACCACCGCTCCTTCGGTCCCGGGACTTACTGCTATGTCCGGAGCGGAGGAGCCGTGGTCGGAGCACTGAAGTGGGGCAGAACACAGCCTCCAGCCATACACTGTATGGCTGGAGGCTGTGTGTCTGTGGGGGATCTATACTCCACCTAATGTGGGGATCTATACTCCACCTAATTTGGGGGCTCTATACTGCACCTAATTTGGGGGATCTATACTGCACCTAATGTGGGGGACATTATACTGCACCTAATGTGGGGGAACATTATACTGCACCTAATGTGGGGGAACATTATACTGCACACCCTAATGTGGGGGAACTGTACTGCCAACCCTAATGTGTGGGGGGGGGGGACTGTACTGCCAACCCTAATGTGTGGGGGGGGGGGGACTGTACTGCCAACCCTAATGTGGGGGGGGGGGGGGGACTGTACTGCCAACCCTAATGTGGGGGGGGGGGGAGAACTGTACTGCCAACCCTAATGTGGGGGGGGGGGAGAACTGTACTGCCAACCCTAATGTGGGGGGGGGGAGAACTGTACTGCCAACCCTAATGGGGGGGGGGGGGGAGAGAGAACTGTACTGCCAACCCTAATGTGGGGGGGGGGGGGGAGAGAGAACTGTACTGCCAACCCTAATGTGGGGGGAACTGTACTGCCAACCCTAATGGGGGGGGGGGGGAGAGAGAACTGTACTGCCAACCCTAATGTGGGGGGGGGGGGGGGAGAGAACTGTACTGCCAACCCTAATGTGGGGGGGAACTGTACTGCCAACCCTAATGTGGGGGGGGGGAGAGAACTGTACTGCCAACCCTAATGTGGGGGGGGGGGGAGAGAACTGTACTGCCAACCCTAATGTGGGGGGGGGGGGAGAACTGTACTGCCAACCCTAATGTGGGGGGGGGGAGAGAACTGTACTGCCAACCCTAATGTGGGGGGGGGGGGGGGGAGAGAACTGTACTGCCAACCCTAATGTGGGGGGGGGGGGGGGCGAGAGAACTGTACTGCCAACCCTAATGTGGGGGGGGGGGGAGAGAACTGTACTGGCAACCCTAATGTGGGGGGGGGGGGGTGTAACTGTCCTACCAACCCTAATGTGGGGGGGGGGGGGGAACTGTATTGCCAACCCTAATGTGGGGGGGGGGAACTGTATTGCCAACCCTAATGTGGGGGGGGGGGGAACTGTATTGCCAACCCTAATGTGGGGGGGGGGGGAACTGTACTGCCAACCCTAATGTGGGGGGGGGGGGGAACTGTACTGCCAACCCTAATGTGGGGCGGGAAACTGTACTGCCAACCCTAATGTGGGGGGGGGAGAACTGTACTGCCAACCCTAATGTGGGGGGGGGGGGGGAGAACTGTACTGCCAACCCTAATGTGGGGGGGGGGGGAACTGTACTGCCAACCCTAATGTGGGGGGGAGAGAACTGTACTGCCAACCCTAATGTGGGGGGGGGGGGAACTGTACTGCCAACCCTAATGGGGGGGGGGGGAACTGTACTGCCAACCCTAATGTGGGGGGCGGGGGGGGGGAACTGTACTGCCAACCCTAATGTGCGGGGGGGAGAGCTGTACTGCCAACCCTAATGTGGGGGGGGGGGGGGGAGAACTGTACTGCCAACCCTAATGTGGGGGGGGGAAAGAACTGTACTGCCAACTCTAATGTGGGGGGGGGGGGAGAGAGAACTGTACTGCCAACCCTAATGTGGGGGGGGGACTGTACTGCCAACCCTAATGTGGGGGGGGGGGGGGAGAACTGTACTGCCAACCCTAATGTGGGGGGGGAGAACTGTACTGCCAACCCTAATGGGGGGGGGGGGGGGGGGGAGAGAGAACTGTACTGCCAACCCTAATGTGGGGGGGGGGGGGAGAGAGAACTGTACTGCCAACCCTAATGTGGGGGGAACTGTACTGCCAACCCTAATGGTAGGGGGGGGGGGAGAGAGAGAACTGTACTGCCAACCCTAATGTGGGGGGAACTGTACTGCCAACCCTAATGTGGGGGGGGGGGGGAGAGAACTGTACTGCCAACCCTAATGTGGGGGGGAACTGTACTGCCAACCCTAATGTGGGGGGGGGAGAGAACTGTACTGCCAACCCTAATGTGGGGGGGGGGAGAGAACTGTACTGCCAACCCTAATGTGGGGGGGGGGGGGGGAGAACTGTACTGCCAACCCTAATGTGGGGGGGGGGGGGGGAGAGAACTGTACTGCCAACCCTAATGTGGGGGGGGGGGGGGAGAGAACTGTACTGCCAACCCTAATGTGGGGGGGGGGGGGGGAGAGAACTGTACTGCCAACCCTAATGTGGGGGGGGGGGGAGAGAACTGTACTGCCAACCCTAATGTGGGGGGGGGGGGGAGAGAACTGTACTGCCAACCTTAATGTGGGGGGGGGGGAGAGAACTGTACTGCCAACCCTAATGTGGGGGGGGGGGGGAGAGAACTGTACTGCCAACCCTAATGTGGGGGGGGGGGGGGGAGAGAACTGTACTGCCAACCCTAATGTGGGGGGGGGGGGAGAGAACTGTACTGGCAACCCTAATGTGGGGGGGGGGGGGGGTGTAACTGTCCTACCAACCCTAATGTGGGGGGGGGGGGGTGTAACTGTCCTACCAACCCTAATGTGGGGGGGGGGAGAACTGTACTGCCAACCCTAATGTGGGGGGGGGGGGAGAACTGTACTGCCAACCCTAATGTGGAGGGGGGGGGGGGACTGTACTGCCAACCCTAATGTGGGGGGGGGAGAGAACTGTACTGCCAACCCTAATGTGGGGGGGGGAGAGAACTGTACTGCCAACCCTAATGTGGGGGGGAAACTGTACTGCCAACCCTAATGTGGGGGGGGGGGAACTGTCCTACCAACCCTAATGTGGGGGGGGGGGGGAACTGTACTGCCAACCCTAATGTGGGGGGGGGACTGTACTGACAACCCTAATGTGGGGGGGGGGGGGGGGGGGAGGGAACTGTACTGCCAACCCTAATGTGGGGGGGGGGGGGGAGGGAACTGTACTGCCAACCCTAATGTGGGGGGGGGGGGGAACTGTACTGCCAACCCTAATGTGGGGGGCGGGGGGGGGGGGAACTGTACTGCCAACCCTAATGTGGGGGGCGGGGGGGGGGGAACTGTACTGCCAACCCTAATGTGGCGGGGGGGGGGGGAGAGCTGTACTGCCAACCCTAATGTGGGGGGGGGGGGGGGAGAACTGTACTGCCAACCCTAATGTGGGGGGGGGGGGGGGGAAAGAACTTTACTGCCAACTCTAATGTGGGGGGGGGGGGGGGGGGGGAGAGAGAGAACTGTACTGCCAACCCTAATGTGGGGGGGGGGGGAGAGAACTGTACTGCCAACCCTAATGTGGGGGGGGGGGGGAGAGAACTGTACTGCCAACCCTAATGTGGGGGGGGGGGGGGGGGAGAGAACTGTACTGCCAACCCTAATGTGGGGGGGGGGGGGGAGAGAACTGTACTGCCAACCCTAATGTGGGGGGAAACTGTACTGCCAACCCTAATGTGGGGGGGAAACTGTACTGCCAACCCTAATGTGGGAGGAGGGGGGGGGGAATCTGTGCTGCGTACTTAAAGGGGTAGTCCACTAATAAGATATATAAGTGTGCATAGGAATTTGTTCATGTTTTGTTATCTATAGTCCGGCCCTCCAACGGTCTGAGGGACCGTGAACTGGCCCCCGTTTAAAAAGTTTGAGGACCCCTGCTATAGATAGTCCCCTATGGGGGACATGAAAAGTGTATAAAAAAAAAGTGAAGAATTCCCCTCCCCCAATAAAAATGAAAATTGTCAGTTTTTCCCATTTTACCTCCAAAAAGCGTAATTTTTTTTTGAATAAACATATTTGGTATCGCCGTGTATGTAATTGTCCGAACTATCAAAATATAATGTTAATGATCCCGTACAGTGCATGGCGTAAACGTAAAAATTAAGTCCAAAAATGCTGCTTTTTTTGTCACATTTTATAAAAAAAAAAATTAATAAAAAATTATCTAAAAGTTTTATATATGCAAATGTGGTATCTAAAAAAAAGTACAGATGACGGCGCAAAAAATGAGCCCTCATACCGCCCTATGTACGGAAAAATGAAAAAGTTATAGGTGATCAAAATAGGGCGATTTTAGATTACTGATTTTGTACAGAGTTTTAGATACTTTTATATTTTTGTACCGCTTAAAAAAAAAAAAAAAATCTAACTATGGGTATCATTTTAATCGTATTGACCCACAGAATAGAGAACACATTTTTTCCATAAATTGTACAGTGTGAAAACTAACCCCTCCAAAATGTGCAAAAGTTTGGTTTTCATTAAAATTTCCTCCCTAAAATTTTTTGGGGGGGTTCACCGTACATTTTATGGTAAAATGAGACATTTCATTACAAAGTACAATTGGTCACGCAAAAAAAAAGCCCTTATATGGGTCTGTACATTGAAATATAAAGGAGTTATGGATTTTAGAAGGCGAGGAGGAAAAAACGAAAACGCAAAAATAAAATTGGCCTGGTCCTTTAAGGTGAAAATGGGCTTGGTCATTAAGGGGTTAAAGAATAGTAAGACTTAGCTAGCATGCTAAGTTGCAATAGATGTCTCCTGATGTGTTAGTAAGTACATGCTGACTACATTTCATTAGATATGAAGGAACTGTAGTAATAGGACTGGCTTGATGTGTAGCCAGAGCTGAGTTTATGCAACTTTACCACATACTTTTTCAGTTCCTCACCATTTCCAAGGTTTCATTTTCTGTATGATTAAACTCATTTATGTTAAAATTTAAAGGCTAACCTCTACACTGACTTGTCATGTTCACATGAACATTTTGCTACAATGTGTCATTCTAGGCTACACTTTGGGAAAACCCTTACACTTACGCAGCAGATTCCACATAAATTCCTTCCAGTTACGCAAAATTTATTATATACACTTGTCGCTTCATACATTTGCAGAAATTAGAGAAAGCCCCTGAAAAGTGCAAAAGACGTGCGAAGCTCGCATCCATTTATACGCCAGCTGGTACGCTTGCGCAAAAATAATTTTTTATTGTGATATAGTCCGGACAGCAACGAGGGCATCTGCAAGTGCAAAGCATGAGAAATGATGAAGTCAGGGCAAACATGAGAAATGATGAAGTCAGGGCAAACATGAGAAATGATGAAGTCAGGGCAAACATGAGAAATGATGAAGTCAGGGCAAACATGAAAATAGGGGGGGGGGGGGGGGCGGGGAAATGGCGCACCCAGTGCATGAAATTTTGCCGCCACACGTCAGGTGATAAATCCGCCCTTTATACGTTTTCCTCTGCGTTTACCACAGGCTGCATTTATTCTTCCATTCTGTCAGATTTCTAGCTGACAGACATTCCTGACTATTGCAGAACTTGCTTACATGTGCAGTCCTGGTCCTGTGGTTAATGTGTACTAATATATAACTATTACAACACTTTGGTTGGTCTTCGGCTTTTCGAGCGGAGCTTTTTGTTAATGCAGAAGAACAAGTGGATTCCTGCACAGCTGACCGGCGAGCTGAACCTGTGCCGTGGTTGGTGAGGATTCCTTTATTCCCTGACAGTGCTTTGGTACCAGGCTGGGTAGATCTTTTTATGGTTATGTTTAACTTGTGGAAGGGACAACTGTCTGTCATAGGTTTATACTGTCTTCAGACATTGGATTTGGTGGGATTGTATGAAGCATTCCACTAAACATGTGCCCCAAAAATGAGTGCAAAACTGCTTTATCAAACTTATCAAGGCTTTATTTTTTAAAAAGGCCTCGAAAAATGAAAGCTGGAATCTGATTGGTTGGTATCAGCAGCCACTCCAGGTTCCTCTGCATAAGGTTTCCTAAATGTCCCCCACGCAGGGGCCTATTAAATACCACTTGATAATATAGGTTCTATAGACTTCAGGAGCTATGCGGAAGGATTGCTTAATCTGTACTATATCATTAGACATTATATACTCTATACAACTGCATACATCTCATATATATGCGTAAACACATTTTTAGGGGGATTTTCTCAACCAGAAACTATTTATCCTGTTCACCATGAAACTTCACAGTCTGTGAATAGAGCAGCTCCAAGATGGGTGAGAAATAAATGCTTTACACCTTTGAAACCCCCAGGAAGCGACATATGTTGATAACGTATGGAAAAAAGAAATCCAACTTGCTGAACATGAGGTTTTGCATATTTTTTTTTTTGGTTGTTTTTTTAACACGTATGGAGGTGTAAGTTTTCAGCACTGTAGTGTAATAGTAGGGAAATATTGTTCATTGTCCTCATTGAGATATATATATATATATATATATATATATATATATATATATATATATATATATGCAGGGCAGTGCACGGAGTGAGGACATGCAGGGCAGTGCACGGAGTGAGGACATGCAGGGCAGTGCACGGAGTGAGGACATGCAGGGCAGTGCACGGAGTGAGGACATGCAGGGCAGTGCACGGAGTGAGGACATGCAGGGCAGTGCACGGAGTGAGGACGAGCAGGGCAGTGCACGGAGTGAGGACGAGCAGGGCTCTGCGGAGTGAGGACGAGCAGGGCTCTGCGGAGTGAGGACGAGCAGGGCTCTGCGGAGTGAGGACGAGCAGGGCTCTGCGACATGCCCCTGGCTCACACATCAGGATGATTGACAAACAGCTGCATTGGCAGCATTTTTCACCCAAAAATATACAACTTTTTTAACCAATGTACATTACAAATATACATGTATAATAATATATGGTATTACCTGCATTATAGTAAACGTTATGGCAAACGATAGGAACACTTTTAGTTGTATTGATCCACAGAATAAAGAAAACATGTAATTTTTTGTTACTATTTGGTGACTCACTTTTATGCCAAAATTGGTGCATTTTTGGCACACAGCACCAAATTTTGTCCCATTCCCTTTTCATTAAAACTGTGTCTGCTTTCTGGTAAGCTTTGCCTTCTTGTTGAGTGAAACAGAGAAGTTTTATAGAGTTGAAAAATGTGGTACGACTCGTGTAAGAAAATGTTTTTGTTTTTTTGTCGCATTATTTATAACCTCTTTATTTGAAAATATTATGCCTTCCAGTACTTATCAGCTGCTGTATGCTCGTGACCACAGTGCTCTCTGCTGCCACCTCTGTCCGTGTCAGGAACTGTCAAGAGTAGAAGCAAATCCCAGTAGCAAACCTCTAGTTCCTGATGTGGACAGAGGTGGCAGCAGAAAGCACTGTGGTCACGAGCATACAGCATCTGAGAAGTGCTCAGTGGTCAGACTGGAAAGAACTACACAACTTCCTCTGGACAATACAGCAGCTAAGTACTGGAAGGATTAAGATTTTTAAATAGAAGTAATTTACAAATCTGTATAACTTTTTGGCACCAGTTGGTTTGAAAAAAAAAAAATTCTCATCGGAGTACCCCTTTAAGTCACTAGGAGGCAAACATCTATCTGAAAATGTAGAAACTTTTATTTTTATCAAATTTAGAAACCTGCCACCAAGAATTCTTTAAAATGTGTTTGACATGTAAAAAACAAAATGCCTAAAAAAAATAAAAAATATATGTCCTCTATCCACAGGATAAGTGTCAAATCGATGGGGTTCCGACTGCTGGAACCCCCTGCAGTCTCCTGCCTGGTGCCCCGACTCTCCGCATGAATGAATGTTGTCATGGCACAAAGCTGTATCTCACCCGCACCCCCTATGTATCTCTATGGGAGAGCCGGATATACAGCGTTTGGGTCGACACGTTTGGTTCATCCAGAGAGTTGGAATGCTGGGCAGGAGATCATGGGGGATGGGGAATTGTATTCCTCTTCATCTAGAGGAAATTAAAAATAATAATTCTATTAAATCTTTGTCTTGCTACAGGTAAAGAAAATGGACGGTCTCAAAATTTTAACACTTTTGATAGTTGCTATTGTGGAACTAGGATATGCAAGTTCTTTAAGACACCTGTTTAAAGGGATAAAGGTTCCTCCAACAACTAAAGGGGATCCTGGAAAACCTCTATTTCTCACACCTTACCTTGAAAGTGGAAAGATCGATGAAGGTAAAAATAAAGTTTGTGAATTAGCGATGCATGGTCACCTTGTTTAGTTCTAATTTCCCTTCTCCAGTTAATAGTATTTTAAGGTTCCAGTGTCCAGCAGCTTATTTACTGCACTGGTCCAACCAGGATAGAACAATGACTTTATGACTTGGCTTTGTTGTTCTGCTCCTGCAGTCTCCATCTGGTGACTCTCTGTGTTGTGGTTCACACACAACATGTGGAATTACAGGTTCAAGAAAACTAATAATAATAATAATAATAATAATAATAATAATAATAATAATAATAATAATAATAATAATAATAATAATAATAATAATAATAATAATAATAATAATAATAATAATTATAATTATAATAATAATAATAATAATAATAATAATAATAATAATAATAATTATTATAATAATTAATAATAATTAAAGTTGGCAATAGCATTTATTAGTAGTCACAAATACGATTAGAAATGAATATCAACTGACCATAACAGTCTATTCATTGAAGACCAGCCTAGGAGTTCCAGGTATAAATAACCATTGTTAAAAGGGTTTTCCCAAGGTTAAAATATTTCCCTTATTCAAATGATAGGTGATTACTAGCTTATCACTGAGGGTCTGACTTCTGGGACCCCCCACGTCATTAAAATAGAGGTCAGTTGTGCCCCAACTGAATGGAGGAGAAGAGTGCATGCTTGGTCACAGCAATGTTCATTTCCATAGAGAATGAAAAGCTAAGTGGTAAATGCTATGTTCAAAAGTCCCAGAGACAGTGAATGGGGCAGTTGCCTAGCATGTGTGCTGCTGCTTCCTTGACTTGGGAGGATAATTGACCTGTCTTCTTCTCATCCGTGGGGGTCCCAGTGGTTGGACCACCACTGATTAGCTAGTTATCCCTATCCTGTGAAAAGAAGGATAACTTGTAGCTGGTATATGTCAGCTTGATATCATGCTCGGAGATGGGGAGATAACTGGTAGGGAGGGAGGAGGCATGCATGCTGCAGCTCAGCCTGGCTTCTACTACTCTTCAGCTTAATGGCAAACCTAATTTTATAACATTGCAAACAGCCATCAGCTGTCAGCAGCTCTGAGAATAAAGAGTTGACATTCCCTTTAATCTTTTTAAATAAAGATCCTGTACATCCATATTTTACTGGGCATATTTTACCAACAATGGCTGGTGTTGTTTCCCCCCCAAGGAATCTGCTGCTGCTATGTTTTGTGTGTAAGACATAGCAGATTGTACTGGTGTCTGTACCGTTCACACTGCCGATTGGACACTTTTCACAATGGACTCTGCCAGGTTCCAATGCATCCCATTGACTTGTATATGGTCCGTCAGGAGTTGAGCGGAGAAACCAAAAAACACATGCAGTATTTTTTTCTCCACTCAACTCCAGTCCTTTAAACCGGTGAAGCGACGGAGAACCCTTTAGCCAGCGACAGCGGGAACTTAGTCATAGGTGGGTGCAGCAATCACAGGTAAATTGCCAATGTAAGTGTTGTCTGTGTATTTTGGAGAGAAGTGCCAAAAAATAAGAAATGATTAGAAACACAAATAGAATCATCACCTGAACATCAAATGGGTGCTACCAATGTTTTCACTCCTCATTAACAACACAATGGACAGAAGGCAAGAAAAAAACACATCATGAGGCGCACACCAAAACTATCAATGTAAATACTGCTTTGTTACAAATATAAATAGAGGATATTGCACAAAGACACAGAAAAAAAACTATTAAAACACTGCTGTAATCCTATAATCCTATATGCCCCCCCATACCTTCCTCAATGGTAAGGTAGCCTGACCTTGTAAGGCCTTATTCACATTTATGTATTTATTGTTTTTATTTTAGCACGTGAACTAAGCCTCGTAGGAAAACTGCCAGGATCAAATGTCAAGAGTTATTCGGGATACCTCACTGTGAACAAAACCTACGACTCCAATCTCTTCTTCTGGTTCTTCCCTGCACAGGTATAAACACAGACTACTTTATAGATAACAATATCAGCGTTTCTTCCCCCATTCAGTCTGATACATCTAAAAGTTTTGTTGCCTATAAAGCACAGGCTGCAGAACATTGTAAAACGCTATAGCTTGTGCTGCTGCGACATTTGCATCAGGAGAAAACTTTTTTTTTTTTGTGGAATTGTAGACTAATATTTTCAGGAACTGAATTATTCAACATATTTCAATATGTAGTATAATACTTTACTCTGGACAGAATTATTGGAAAACAGTCAAAGGGGTTATCCAGAATTTTTTTTTATATATATACCCATCTCCCCTCTCCCCTCTCCCCTCTCCCCTCTCCTCTATTCTATCCTATCCTCTATATCATCCACTGGCTCCATAAACAGATTTGTAAATTAATTCTATTAAACAATCTTAATCTTTTCAGTACTTATGACCTGCTGAAGTTAAGGTTGTTCTTTTCTGTCTAAGTGTTCTCTGATGACACCTGTCTCGGGAACTGTCCAGAGTAGAAGCAAATCCCCATAGCAAACCTCTTCTACTCTGTGCTGTTCCTGAGACAAGCAGAGATGTCAGCAGAGAGCACTGTTGCTGTACAGAGAAGAACAACTTCACTTCAGCAGCTGATAATTGGAAGGATTACATTTTTTTTTTTTATAGAAGTAATTTACAAATCTGTTTAACTTTCTGGAGCCAGTTGAGAGATATATATATATATATATATATCAGCTCATTACACAACCTTTTCAGGTAGTGTTCCCTGGTATCAGCTTAGCTCCTGTTAAGGAATATAAAAAGCTGAACGGGATATATGCCAAGCCAGACTACTCCCCAAAAGGGAAGTTTCGACCCATCTGCAGACAGCTGTTTCGGGGTTTTTGTCCCTCGTCAGTACAGAGCAGGGTGATCTGGCTTGGCTGTGGTGAGAGGCCTGAGGCTTTAAAAGGGGTCAGTACTTTCCTCAGGGAGAGGACACCTCTTCAGGTGTAACGGAGATTCAGGTTAGGCCATTTAGCACTCCGCAGGCATTCTGGGTAGGGGAATATGCAAAGCAGCTCATTACACAACCTTTTCAGGTAGTGTTCCCTGGTATCAGCTTAGCTCCTGTTAAGGAATATAAAAAGCTGAACGGGATATATGCCAAGCCAGACTACTCCCCAAAAGGGAAGTTTCGACCCATCTGCAGACAGCTGTTTCGGGGTTTTTGCCCCTCGTCAGTACAGAGCAGGGTGATCTGGCTTGGCTGTGGTGAGAGGCCTGAGGCCCTTTATGTAATATCTACTGTGTCCTTAGAGGATAAAGTTTGTTTACTGACACTTCGTGCTTTTAGAACTTTGCATGAATGTACATTTTTTTGTTTGTTATTTTAAGAATAGGGCAGCAGATGGCGCTGTTACACTTTTTTAAGAAGTCATGAAATTCAGATACTATAAGTATTGTAGTTTTCTTTGTGGGTTTTAATTCCCTACAAGTATTTTTCCACGGTATTCACAAGGTTTCGCTACATTTTGCACTTTTCCCTACATTTTGCTTTTCTTTCTTTTTTTTTTTTTTTTTTTTTACATTTATTTATTTATTTTATATATACACATTGAAAAGCTGGAGGAGAATTCTCCTCCAGCCTTTCACACATGCTCTGTGGGGTTTTCCAGAGTTTAAATCCACCACATGTTCTGTGGAAACCTTAGTAAATATGTTGGGTTTTTGTGAAAAGTCAGGGATACGACCCCTTTTCCCGATGGCAACACCAAATTTGTTGGTGTTTTCTTTTTCATTTTTTTTTTTATTTATTTTATTCTGGTGCAAATCCTGGTGCACAACCAGACAAGACATGTCGGGTTTACAATAGTAAATCGGGGCCATTGCCTTGTTTTTTATATTTCTAAAACTTATTTATTTTAATTTTTTTTCAATTGTGATAAATTAGGCTTGTTTCACACTAGCAAATTACCGTATTTATCGGGGTATACCACGCACTGGCCTATAACACGCACCCTCATTTTACCAAGGATATTTGGGTAAAAAAAGTTTTTTACCCAAATATCCTTGGTAAAATGAGGGTGCGTGTGTGCGCGTGTATACCCCCAGGAAAGGCAGGGGGAGAGAGGCCGTCGCTGCCCGCTTCTCTCCCCCTGCCTCTCCTGGGGTCTAGAGCGCTGCTGTCGGCCCTTTTCACCCCCTGGTTATCGGCGCCGCTGCCCGTTCTGTCCCCCTGACTATCGGTGCCGGCGCCGACAGCCAGGGGGAGAGAAGGGGCAGCGGCACCCATTGCCGGCGCCGCTGCCCCGTTGCCTCCTCCCATCCCCGGTGGCATAATTACCTGAGTCGGGTCCGCGCTGCTCCAGGCCTCCGTCGTACGTCCCCAGCGTCGTTGCTATGCGCTGAACGGCGCGGCGCATGACGTCAGAGCGCCGCGCCGTGCATAGCAACGACGCTGGGGACGCACGACGGAGGCCTGGAGCAGCGCGGACCCGACTCAGGTAATTATGCCACCGGGGATGGGGGGAGGCAACGGGGCAGCGGCGCCGGCAATGGGTGCCGCTGCCCCTTCTCTCCCCCTGGCTGTCGGCACCGCTTCTCTCTCCCTGGCTATCGGCGCCGACAGCAGCGCTCTAGACCCCAGGAAAGGCAGGGGGAGAGAAGCGGGCAGCGACGGCCTCTCTCCCCCTGCCTTTCCTGGGGGTGTATCGGCGTATAACACGCACACAGACTTTAGGCTAAAAATTTTAGCCTAAAAAGTGCGTGTTATACGCCGATAAATACGGTACTACGTATAGCAAGTTCCATCGCTAGTTCCGTCCTAAAATCAGCTGTCACCGTCAGTAACCAAATCCTATACGTCCGTTGGAAAATCCCATTATAGTCTATGGGATTTTTCTAATATCTGTTTTAATCCATTATAGTCCGTTATTGATAACGGACGTTATTTTGGGACGGAAGATGGTACGGAAGAAAATAGTTCATGAACCATTTTCTTCCATACTATCTTCAGTCACAAAATAACGTCTGTTATCAATAACTGACTATAATGGATTAAAACGGATATTAGAAAAATCCCATAGACTATGATGGGATTTTCTAATGGACGTATAGGATTTGATTACTGCCGGTGACAGCTGATTTTAGGACAGAACTAGTGACGGAACTTGCTAAACTGAGTCATTTGCTAGTGTGAAAGAAGCCTTAGGTTTTAAAGGTTCATACCAGAAAGCATGTATTAGTTATACCAGCATTAACTAGTTAGGCCAGTGTACTTGCTGCAGATTTGTCACATGAAATTTCAATGCAGAAAATCGACAGTATTTACAGTAGCGATGAAATGGTTGGAATGTGAAAAATTCACATTTCCTGCTTCAGATTTTCCTCATTGGCCCCAATAGGGAAGTCAAAATGTGCAATAATGCACAGCTGTGGAAACGTTGCAGATATGCACCAATATCGGCATGTGTGTGTGTTTAAATATAGGGGGAGATTTATCAAATCCTGTCCAGAGGAAAGTCGCTAAATTGCCCATAGCAACCAATCAGATCGCTTCTTTCATTTTACTACGGGCATAGAGGAAACAGACTGTACAGCACTCACCAGGAACTTTCGCCGGGATGGCACTTTCATTATTGCATATAGAACGGAGTTACAGCAGCATGCTCGGAGGAAGAAGAACCGGTTCTATATGCAATAAAGAAAGTGTCAAATCCACCAGTGCGGATCTATATTGGCAGATTTTACAGCTTCAAATCCACAACTGTTTTTACAAAATTTGACTTGACTGATACTGTAATCCAGTGTGAAAATCCCATAGCAAATTTGCTGAGTGTGCATTTCACCTTAAAGCTGAACATCTTTTCATCTTTTTCACAGAGAACTTTTTAATTTTGTAAGTTTTGGGGTGAATATCGGCTGTACATGCAATAGAGATTTGTGGTCGACGAGTGATGGCTGCAAAGAGCCGCACAAACGATCTAGTGTAATCTGTGCAGCCCCTTCCACACAATGCTTGAGCCTTGTAATAGGCAGTGTAAATGATGAGCGCTGATCTGAGACCAGCTCTTATTTACACCGATCTGTGTTATAGGGCCCTTATAAAACACCTAGGGGGAGATTTATCAAAACCTGTCCAGAGGAAAAGGTGCCCATAGCAACCAGTCAGCTCGCTTCTTTCATTTTTTAACAAGGCCTCTGCAAAATGAAAGAAGCAATCGGGTTGGTTGCTATGGGCAACTGGGCAACTTTTCCTACTTTTGCTCATGGGCTGTAGCTGGTATTGCAGTTCAGTCCCATTCAGATATAGAAAACATAACAGAGAAAGTACCAGACATGCCGTAGCAATATGCCATATTAAAGGGGTATTCCGGGCAAAAACATTTTATCCCCTATCCAAAAAGGATAGGGGAGAAGATGTCTGATCGCGGGGGGCCCGCTGCTGAGAACTCACCCCCCCCTCCGATCTCCCTGCAGCACCCACATTCTCCCTGCAGCACCCCCTCCATTCATGTCTATGGGAGGGGGCGTGACGGCCGTCACGCCCCCTCCCATAGACATGAATGGAAGGGACGTGGCGTGACGTCACGTCCCGGAAGCCTGGAGGTTTCAGAAACTGGAGATTCAGCACCCGCTGAGAATGCGGGTGCTACAGGGAGATCGCGGGGGGTCTCGGCAGCGGGCCCCCCGCGATCAGACATCTTATCCCCTATCCTTTGGATAGGGGATACAATATTTTTCCCGGAATACCCCTTTAAGTTCTGCAGAGTCATTTATTTACCTTGCATAAATGAGTGTTGTCATTCCTAATTTCTGTTTGGGTAAATATTTGCATTGCCCATGAAGTAACAATTCTGGAATATCTTTTCGTAAAATTCTGCATTGTGCCGCTTCTCTGTTAGATCTTCTGGATATTTATAAATGAAGTGACAAGGGTCAAAGGGCGTTTCAGCGCAGATTGGGCACTGTCACACGGTGGAGCAGCACCCTTTTCACTATGCTTGCTGGTTATTGTGTTTTGATGTTTTTTTGATTGTTTTCCCCTTTTTTTTTTTTTTTTTTTTTTTTTTACCACCTAAAGCTGAATCCAGAGACTGCCCCAGTTTTACTGTGGCTGCAGGGAGGACCAGGAGGTACATCCATGTTCGGCCTCTTTGTGGAGCACGGACCTTACATCGTGAAAAAGAACCTGACGTGTAAGCAGTTCCCTTTTTTATGTTTGTTTTACTGCATAAAAAATTTGTAATTTGGGTTTGCATGAAAAAGGATCAGTAAGAATGTTAGAAGGAATAGGTTTGTAGTCAGTAAGCAGGAAGGCACACAGTTCTGCTTTTAGGAGCTGTACACACATCTGTGAAAGATTTTTTTTTAATTTTATGTAGATAGAGCAACAAGGGGAATAGGGTTTAAAAAGTTAGCATGAGGACATTGCATTTTATTAATTTGCATCTAAATTTGCAGAGAGACGCATATCAAAAGTTATGATCTGTCGGGGACTGTGCCGAGACCCGTACCGATTGTTATAGGAAACAAGTTGAAGCACACGGATGCGTGCTTCACTCCCTTGCTTTCTTTTAAATTCCGTCCAGTTTTACTAGATGGGCTCCATAGACTTTAATAGATGAAGATTACAGCAAGCCAGGTAGTATAGCATACAGTCATATGCTTCTCTTTGTTTGTTCTAATGATCGGCATGGGGTCTTAGAGACACATCAAAACTTTTATTTGCTTGGGGTGCTATGTCAATATGTGAAAAGTTGTTTTTCTTTTAACTGACAAGGACACTTTTAATAGCCATTCAGTTTAAAAAATACCATTTTCCTTTTTTCTTATAATTTTTTTTTTGTGTGTGTGGGGGGGGGGGGTCTGTGGGCAGTTTTTTATGGAATTCTAAAACATAATGTGAACAAAGCCTTAGAAAAACATTTGTATGGATCCTGTTTGTTGAAGTCTGTTAGATCAAAGGTAGCCATACACATAGGAAAGCTGTCAGTCAAACTCCTGATCCCTCTCCTGATCCCACCTAAAAGCGGAGCGCTTCAGGCATTCACTCTCTTGTCCGCAGCTTACAACAAAATGATGAAGCCATGTTCCCACAATGGAACTTCCATGTGGAATTTCCACATGTACATTCCGCATTGCTTTCAATGGGATTCTGCTTCACTGTTCAAGCGGCGCATTTCCAAGTGGTCGGGGGAATGTCCGCACAGAATGTTTCCATTGGGACATTCACCTGTGTGAACATAGCCTTAGGCACTTTTAATTGAACATGATGATCCTTCTCTCCTCTCTTTATTTTTCTGGGGACATTTGGGATGTCCTCATACACATCAGATGGTTGGCTATTCCTGCCAAAAACAGCAGGTTCAGCTGACAAATGTCCATGTATATGGGGACCTTATCTCGTGTGTACTTGTTGGGGAGTGCAAATATTGAACAACTGTTGCATTATATTTATGATTTAAAGCACAACTGTCACAAATTTTTCACCCCCAGACTACTACCAATATAGTACTGATGTCATAAATCGAAATACAACCATACCTTTGGCTGCCCTTGTTCATCTTTTTTCATGTTTAAAATCTTAATTTTCTGTGGTCACCCACAGTCAGATAGGCGTGGCTTGGGGTTTGCCATGCCTATCCTGTCATCACTGGAATCGCTGTGCAATAAGACACCTCGGTACGCAGTGCATGCGCCCCACTGGCTCTGACGTGCGCCTGTGAATTCAGAGCTCCCTCCCTCCCTTAGTGCTCTGTTCGCAGTATGACACCTCCGTGCGCATGTGCAGTGTTAGAGGCAGAGAGCTCGCTTGCACCCTGCCTCTGTAAATTCACACGCGCACATGTCAGAGCCACCAGGGGCATATGCGCTGTTCACCTCTGTCTTATTACACAGCGGTCCCATCACTGACAGAAAGGATGGGCGTGGCAGCGGCGGGGCTTTGTGAACCCCCAAGCCACGCCTATCCCACTGTGGGTAACTGCAGAAAAGAAAGATTTTAAACATGAAAAAAAGAGGAAATGAAATCACAGGGGGGTACACACTTAAAATATAACTTTTAATCAGACACGTGCTAAAAGCATAGGCCCCACAACAAAATTAAGCCAGTATGGTAATTGGATACCAGATCTGTATTGTGCAATACAGACCGCATGAGACAGGGTGCGTCTGTATTGAGGGATAGGGTCGGGGAGAGCAGCGTCAAAAATGGACAATCGCCCTAAAAATCCCTGTCGGGGAGATGTGGTGTAGTCTACCTCTGCTCCCACAGGGACTGTCGGAGAACTCGCCCTAGAAAGGGGACCCCTGCCCCGATCTACCCCTTGGACTACGCCCTAGAATTCCCTAGCAGTAAAAAATTATCCCTTGTTCTGGTGCAACCGACGCGTTTCAACCACATCGGTGGGTTCTTCAGGGGTTAACCAGGCAATATACAGTACTAGGATAAATATTACCAATAATTAAACTAATTACAAAAACAGAAAATTGTAAATAGTAGGGAAAAAGCGGAACCGTGAGCGCACATGTAGCTTGAGCACCTATGCGGATTATGCAATATTGGTGCCACAACTTATGCTTCTATTAGCCTGGTGGCAATGTTGCCATCAGGTGGCTACTCACGGTTACCAATGCTGCCGCAGTGGCGGTATCCCTAGGTGCACTACCACAGTGGTGGGCAGTGCCTTCAGCCGATCGGTGTCCTGGCTTACCTGCCGCGGACACCCATGCTGTATTTATGTGTGTCTGAAGTGAAAATCACACGCGCACACTAGCCGCCGCGCGTCATTTCCGGTCATGACGTCTGACTTCCGGTGACGCGTCTCTCAGCGCTGAGCGTTGCTCGTTGCTAGGCAGTGCTCAGGATAAGAGTGCAGCGCTGTCAGCAACTAGTAGAATCAAAGTATTTAGCCGGACACAGCAGACAAGCGGACCATATATACAAGGTGCGAGGTAATAAGTCATATCGCGAATAGAATCGCAAATTAGTAACTTAAATAGAGGACCTCGGTACCTGCATATATATGTGCAGAGTGTCAGTAGGACAAACGCACAAAATGGAGGTGAACGGCTGGTTGCTACAGACGAGCGGGGGGGGGGGTTATGAAATGAGCAGATTTTTAAAAATGAGCTAAAATTTAGAATAAATAATAATGAAATCATATTGGAAGTGTGTGACTAGGGGAATAGGATGTGGCCTTAAATGGAAAAGGGGGGTGTTCAGTTGGTGAGATTACTCCAAAAAGCAGGCATAACTCAGAGCCTCATTGAGTCCACTGGGAGACTGTGTCCGTAGGGAGAATATCCACAGTCTCTTTTTTGAGGATCAACCTATCCCAGTCTCCTCCTCTGGTGGGAGGTCTGACAAGTTCTATCCCCACAAATCTCAGGTTTTGGGCGTCCCCACCATGTTGACCATTGATGTGCCGAGCTAGTGGCTTGTCGGCCAGATTAATGATGTCTCTCAAGTGCTCGCCAACTCTTCTCCTGAACTCACTGATTGTCTTGCCAACATATTCCATACCACAACTGCAGGTGGCTTTGTAAACAATACCTTTACTCCGGCAGTTGATGAAGTCACGTATGGAATAAATCTGCCCAGTATTGGTGCTAGAGAATGTTTTGGTCACTTCAATATGTTTGCAAGCAATGCATCCGCTGCAACGGAAGCATCCTTTAATCTGCCTATTCAGCCAAGTTCCTTGTGCCTGAGGTGGCACATAGTGGCTCTTCACAAGCCTGTCTCTCAGACTTCGGCCCTTTCTGAAAGAAATCTGAGGATGAGATCCCAAAACATCCTTCAGATCAGGGTCCATCCTCAGAATCTCCCAGTGTTTACTGAGAATACATCTAACATCTTGTGCTCACCCATCATAAGTAGCTACCAGTCTAATGAGATTGTCTGTCTGAGTTCATATCCCGGGGTTTGGGTACAAGCAGACTAGCTCTTTCTACCTCCCTCGTTTCTCGGTATGCTTTTTGTAGAACCCAATCCGGGTAACCTCTGGCCTGAAAGCGCTGCCTCAAATCAGCAGCTTGACTCATGAACTCAACTTGGGATGAACAGTTTCTCTTCATTCTCAAATATTGCCCTTTTGGGGATGCCTCGTTTTAATGGTACTGGGTGAAAACTACGCCATTCCAACAATGAGTTGGTCGCAGTGGCCTTGCGATACACAGTTGTCTGTAGAGTACCCCTGGCGTCCTTCTTAATAAGGACATCAAGAAAGGGTAACTCGTTGTATGCCCATAGCCCAACCTGCTCCGTAAAATGCACCAGTTGTTCACCAAAGACTAGCACCTCCTCCCTCCAGCCCAGATAGAGATTCGCATATGTGGGGGCACAAGGGCTTCCCATTGCGGTCCCTCTGAGCTGGTGGAAGGTGCGCCTGTCAAATAGAAAATAATTCTTGGTGAGGGTGAAACGGAGCAAGTCTATGACAAATTGGCTATGGGGAAAAAAAGAGGAACAAGCACAGCCAAAGGTATGGCTGTATTTAGTTTTAGGACATCAGTATTATTAGTGACAGTTGCGCTTTAAGCTTCAGGCACCCTTACTGTGGGGCAAAAAAGTATTTAGACAGCCACCAATGATGAGAGAGGCCTGTAATTTTCATCATAGGTATACCTCAACTATGAGAGACATAGTGGGAAAAAAAATCCATAAAATCGCATTGTCTGATTTTTAAAGAATTTATTTGCAAATTATGGTGGAAATAAAGTATTTGGTCACCTACAAACAAGCAAGATTTCTGGCTCTCACAGACCTGTTACTTCAAGAGTCTCCACTCCACTCGTTACCTGTATTAATGGCACCTGTTTGAACTTATCAATATAAAAGACCAAAGAGCTGTCGAAGGACACCAGAAACAAAATTGTAGACCTGCACCAGGCTGGGAAGACTGAATCTGCAATACGCAAGCAGCTTGGTGTGAAGAAATCAACTGTGGGAGCAATTATTAGAAAATGGAAGACATACAAGACCACTGATAATCTCCCTCGATCTGGGGCTCCACAATCTCGAAGATCTCACCCTGTGGTGTCAAAATGATCACAAGAACAGTGAGCAAAAATCCCAGAACCATACGGGGGGGACCTAGTGAATGACCTACAAAGGCTACCATCAGTAAGATACTACGCTTCCAGGGACTCAAATCATGCAATGCCAGACGTGTCCCCTGCTTAAGCCAGTACATGTCCAGGCCCGTCTGAAGTTTGCTAGAGAGCATTTGGATGATCTAGAAGAGTATTGGGAGAATGTCATATGGTCAGATGAAACCAAAGTAGAACTTTTGGGTAAAAACTCAACTCGTCGTGTTTGGAGGAGAGAGAATGCTGAGTTGCATCCAAAGAATACTGTAAAGCATGGGGTGGAAATATCATGCTTTGGGGCTGTTTTTCTGCTAAGGGACCAGGACGACTGATCCGGGTAAAGAAAAGAATGAATGGGGCCATGTATCGTGAGATTTTGAGTGAAAACCTCTTTTCATCAGCAAAGGCATTGAAGATGAAACGTGGCTGGGTCTTTCAGCATGACAATGACCCCAAACACACCGCCCAGGCAACGAAGGAGTCATTTTGTAAGAAGCATTTCAAGGTCCTGAAGTGGCTAGCCAGTAGAGATGAGCGAACTTACAGTAATTTGATTCGTCACAAACTGCTCGGCTCTTGCGGTCTTTAGCCTGCATAAATGAGTTCAGCTTTCAGGTGCTCCGTTGGGCTGGAAAAGGTGGATACAGTCCTAGGAGATTCTCTCCCATGACAGTATCCACCTTTTCCAGCCCACCGGAGCACCTGAAAGCTGAACTGATTTATGCAGGCTAAAGTAATCAGCTGCCGAGCCGAGAAGTTTGTGACAAATTGAATTACTGGAAGTTCGCTCATCTCTACTAGCCAGTCTCCAGATCTCAACCCCATAGAAATCCTTTGGAGGGAGTTGAAAGTCCGTGTTGCTCAGTACATCACTGCTCTAGAGGAGATCTGCATGGAGGAATGGGTCAAAATACCATCAACAGTGTGAAAACCTTGTGAAGACTTACAGAAAATGTTTGACCTCTGTCATTGCCAACAAAGGGTATATAACAAAGTATTGAGATGAACTTTTGTTATTGACCAAATACGTATTTTCCACAGTCATTTGCAAATAAATTCTTTAAAAATCACTGTGATTTCATGGATTTTTTTTTTCTCATCATGTGTCTCATAGTTGAGGTATACCTATGATGAAAATTACAGGCCTCTCTAATCTTTTTAAGTAGGAAAACTTGCACAATTGGTGGCTGACTAAATACTTTTTTGCCCCTGTATGTGATTGGGTGACAGTATCAAATATGTTAGTTTTGATGTGTTTGCCATGGCCCCGAGTATTAAGGAGGTGGGGTCCAGCTGCTTAAAGTGTACCTTCAATGTTGAGGGCACTTAAAAAAAAATTGACTGTTGTTCACCGTGCTGCACTATAGTAATTTAATATGTAAAATCAGTTTTATTTTGAATTTGGGGGCGGCATGTCCCATTTAGGAAGCTCCCATGGTGCCAGAACAGCAAAAAAAAAACAAAAAAACAAAAAAAAAAACACGGCACAATATTTGGGGAAACTACACTCCTCAAGGAGCGTAACAAGGGGTATAGTGAGCCGTAACACCCCACAGGTGTTTGACAAATTTTTTTTATTTTTTTTTTTTAACTAAAATGCTGGTGCAACTGCAAATTTTTCATTTTCACAAGGGGTAATAGGTAAAAATGTCTCCCAAAATTTGTAACCCCATTTCTCTCGAGTAAGGAAATACCTCATATGTGGATGTAAAGTGCTCTGTGGGTGCACTAGAGGGCTCAGAAGGGTAGGAGCGACAATGGGATTTTGGAGAGCGAATTTTGCTGAAATGGTTGTTGGTGGATATGTCTCATTTAGGAAGCCCCCATGGTGCCATAACAGCAAAAAAAAAAACCACATGGCACACTATTTTGGAGACTACACCCCTCAAGGAACGTAATAAGGGGTATAGTGAGCCTTAACACCCCACAGGTGATTGACGAATTTTCGCATGAAAATTAAAATTTTTATTTTTTTTCTCAAAAATGCTGGTGTTATCCCAAATTTTTCATTTTTACAAGGGGTAATAGGAGAAAAAGCCCCCCAAAATTTTGAACACAATTTCTTCTGAGTATGGAAATACCCATATGTGGATGTAAAGTGCTCTGTGGGCAAACTACAATGCTCAGAAGAGAAGGAGCGCCATTGGCTTTTGGAAAGAGAATTTGGTTGGAGTAGAAGTCTGGGGCCTTGTGCGTTTACAAAGCCCCCATGCTACCAGAACAGTGGACCCCCCCCATGTGACCCCATTTTGGAAACTAAACCCCTCACAGAATTTAATAAGGGGTGCAGTGAGCATTTACACCCCACTCTCGTTTGACAGATTTTTTGAACAGGGAACATTGCAAATTAAAAATTAATTTTTTAATTTTCACGGACCACTGTTCCAAAAATCTGTCAGACACCTTTGGAGTGTAAATGCTCACTGTACCCCTTATTACATTCCGCGAGGGGTGTAGTTGCATGTAGGGTTGGAAGGGGTCCACTGTTCTGGCACCATGGGGGCTTTGTAAACACACATGGCATACAATTCCAGCCAAATTCTCTCTCAAAAAGCCCAATGGTGCTCCTTCTCTTCTGAGCCCTGTAGTGCGCCCGCAGAGCACTTTACACCTGCATATGGGGTGTTTCCATACTCAGAAAAAATGGTGTTACAAATTTTGGGGAGCTTTTTCTCCAATTACCCTTTGTGAAAATAAAAACTTTGGCATAACACCAGCATTTTAGGGAAAAAAAATCAGATTTTTCATTTTCACGTCAAACACCTGTGGGGTGTTAAAGGTTAACTCTCGAGATCCGATCGATGGCGTTCTTTACGGCCTCCTTGAATAACACTATCCCTTCATTCCTATTGGTCTGGGAGCCCTGGGATCGCTTCTCCGATAGACAGCCGCCTTGACTTTTCCCCCTCTCCTTTTTTTTTTCTTCCTCTTTTCCCTTCTCTCTCTCTCTTTCTTTTCCTCCCTTCCCTCTTCCCTTTTGTGGTCAGTTGTGTTTGTCTTTTGTGTTGTCTGTCAACTCCACTCTACCCCCTCCCTTGTTTTTGGCTTGCCAAGCCTTTTCAGTTATGTCACCTGGCGATGGATTGTTTGATTACCCTGACTGCTTCCTTGTTATTGATTGCTAGGCATTTGTTTTATTGCTGCCTACGGGCTTGATCTGATTGCCTGCCTGTATATGCTTCATATCTTGTGGATTGATTTGGGGCCTTGGCCTCTGCAATGTTATTTTTGTGTTATATTCCTGTCTGGATTTATTCACATGTAAAATCTTTAATAAAAATTACAGTATAAACAAAATAAAGTGTAGGGGGGTGTATATGTAGTGTTTTACCCTTTTGTGTTAGTGCAGACAGTGTTTCCCAACCAGTGTGCCTCCAGTTGTTGCAAAACTACAACTCCCAGCATGCCCGGATAGCCGAAAGGTTATTATCTGGCTCTTCAGATGTTGCCGAACTACAATGCTCAGCATGCCTGGACAGTCTTG
The DNA here is from genome assembly GCF_029499605.1 of Hyla sarda. Classification (NCBI taxonomy): domain Eukaryota; kingdom Metazoa; phylum Chordata; class Amphibia; order Anura; family Hylidae; genus Hyla; species Hyla sarda. Next base: position 88,514,776 of record NC_079193.1, on the reverse strand, counting down.
GCATGCTGTGAGTTGTAGTTTTCCAACATCTGGAAGTGCACAGTTTGGAGACCACTATTCAGTGGTCTCCAAACTGTAGCCCTCCAGATGTTGCAAAACTACAACTCCGAGCATGCCCAGACAGCCTTTGGCTATCTGGGCATGCTGGGAGTTGTTGTTGTGAAACTACAATGCAGCACTTACCAGATTTTCACTGCTGTATTCTGCTGCTGCTGGTCCCCCGCTATCTGCCGCCGGTCCCCGTTGTCTGCTGCTGTCCTCCCGCTGTATGCCGCCGGTAACCTCCGCCGCCATCTTTGCCCCGGTCTGCCTGGACTTTCAGAGCGGGGATCTCAACTTTAAACCCCCCCCCCCACCTCTGCCCTGCGACTCGCTGCTCAGTCCTGATCAGCCAATCGCAGGGGATAGGAGGAGGTGGCACCCCTACCACCTCGGTCCTATCCTTTAGGATGATCGGAGCTCCGATCTTCCCTATTTTCCGGGCTATCAGGTCGCCAGAGACCCGATCATCCCGGAGAAGCCGTGATTTGCTGGTCAGAATTGACCGGCGATCGCCTACAAGGGGGGATCGCCGATATGCCGGGATGGCTGCTGATAGATAGCAGCAGTCATCCTGTTCTGATCAAGGAACACAGCACTGCAAATGTACGGCGCTGTGCGCTAAGTGACACTTAGCAGCGCTGTACATTTATGGCACTCATCGTTAAGAGGTTAACCTTAGTTTGCTCTAATTTGAGCAACTACTATATTTCTTCCATTCTTACGGCCCCAGGATGGCCATAGACTCCCTGCCGGTCCCGCTGCAAACACTGAACTGGAATTCAGGAATTACAACTCCCATCATCCCCTACATAAAATTTTTTTATATATTTTACATACAGAGCAGAGACATTGGAATTGCAAGAAGAGTTTTTCATTAATTTGTCAATTAAAACCAGCTCATACTGTATAATTACAATGACATCATCGTTCACAATTACATAATACATACATACATACATACATACATACATACATACATACATACATACATACTTGTCCCGGCCATCTGCCTCTGCAAATAACAATTTGAAGTATCTTTAATTTCTGATAGAAGTCCTCTGAATTTATGGATTTTTGGTAAATTAAGGAAACTATCAGCCTTTTTACCTACTGTATTATACATATTACTGATGTCCCTGTCCTCGTCTCGTCCTTGACCCATGCAATTATTCATGCCAGCACATCTAAATGCCCGATAAAATAAAATAAACGGGGCTAAAAAAGTAAAGTGAAAATATATATAATATCGCTCCCGATAATTTAGTCCCTGTAGTACCTGCATTAATAGACAGATCAGGACAGGTGTAAGAAGTGACACTTGTTGCGAACTGTCTATTAATGCAGGTACTACAGCTCCCAGCATGGAGCAGAGTGTGCTCCATCTTGGGAGCAGTAGTACCTGCAGTTAAGGAAAGATCAAAGCGGGTGTCACTCCTGACACCCCCTGCAATTGTCCTGTATAGATGTGGGGGCACGGCCACTCTTCTCTGGTCCCCTGCACTGACGTGTGTGTGTGTGTGTGTGTGTGTGTATATACACACCTATTATTCATATTTTCTGCTGAGAGCTGTGATTGGCTGGAACAATTTGGCCAATCACAGCTCTCTGCGGGAAATGTGAATCTGTGATGTGAAGAACTTCACATCGCAGAACATAGTACAGGATCACGTAGAAGAGCGACCAGCCGCCTGCTTCTATATATTATACAGAAGGATCGCAACAGGTGTCAAAAATGACACCCGAGGCGATCTGTCTATTAGTACAGTTACTACTACTCCCATCATGGAACAGTCTGTTCCATGCTGGGAGAAGAAGTACTACCTAGAAGAAAAAAAACAAATTAAGAAAAAAGTTAACACACACACTTTATTAAACACATTATTAAAATACATTACTAATAAAAAGTTTAACAAAATGAGTTCTATAAAAATATATTTTTATGTTTAAATGGCACCTTTCTACATTTTCATTGTCTGCTACATTTTTAGGTCCCTGCCCGCCCACATAAATTGGTCCCTGTTTAGAAATTAATTAAAATTTTGTTATAGAAAATAAAAATGTTGTTAAATACATTTTTTACAGCAAAAACTCAGTGGAATCCTAGTCTTGGAGGAATAACAAAATGGAGTGAATGAAGAAATTCTTTATTTCGAATGGAGTGGAAATTCGCATTTGGTCCAAATCTTATTTTTCATGAAATTCGGAACGAATTCCGATTCATCCGATTTCGATTCGCTCATCTCGAATTGTAATGGTTAAATTGGAAGCAAAAAAATCTTTAAAATGCAGAATATGCAGGGGTCAGGCGTCGTTGTCTTGTATAAATATTCAAAGCAGATTTTTGCTTAATGGTTAAGGGAGTTCACTGATTCATCCAAACAAGGAGTGATATTTGTATAGGAACAACATCTGCATTGGGAATATTCCGTGTTATTGTTTGGTAATGACCACATGTTCCTGTTTTCTTGTGTCCTTATAGTGGTTCATCGGGAGTTTTCTTGGACAAACAAATACTCCATGTTGTATATTGATAATCCTGTAAGTCTTATTCTTTTTATTCTATTTAAGGAGCTATACAGAGAGTAAACAAATGCCAGCTCTTAAAGGAGCTTTGTGGGTTTACAAAACTTTGCTTAAAAAATGACATTACGGGGGTATTCCAATCTCTTAAAGGAGATACTCGGAAATACAATGATTTTCTGATTGGTGGTGGGGGGTCTGAAATTTGGGACCCTAAGAATTTAGAGGCCCTGGCTATCTACAGTGCACGGGAACTGCAGCACTGTTATTGCGGCTGGCTGCAGCTCCCCTGTACAGCCAGGCTGGCCTCCATATATGTTGTGAAAATGCTGTTGATTTTCTGTTGTGACAATCCAAACCATATTCAGAATGCTGCTGCTTATGTTTCAGCACAGATGTTTTATCTGCTGAATTCACTCGTATAGTGTGTAGTACCTGATGTAGCCTGGAGATGTCATTGTCCTTTACAATTTTAGCAATTTTAAACCCTATAACTTTTCTAGATTTTTTTTTTTTCTAGATTTAAAATTTTTTAAATCTTATATTATCCAGTATACCTAAAGGGGTTCTCCACCCCAAGACATCTTATCCACTATCCAAAGGATAGGGGATAAGATGTCTGATCGCTGGGGACCCCCGTAATCGCTACTGCAGCACCCACTTGTCACCAGCGGCATGGAGTGAAGATCCTGCATAGAAAGCCATCATATGGCTCTGTAGATTGAAAATTGAGTAATGACTATTAACGTTGCAACACTGCAAACATTGAAAAATTGTTAAAACTTTTATAATAGTTGTATTTTTCTTTTTTTTCTTTTCTTTTTTTCTTTTTAGGTTGGAACAGGTTTCAGCTTCACAAGAGATGACCGGGGGTATGCGGTTGATCAGGATGATGTTGGCAGAGATTTGTACAGGTATGAGTTTTGCAGTAGTTCAAGCCACCCATTCACTTTCTACTGTAAATTCTACTGTACCACACACATTGGGCCCTTTTCATAATGGCCAAGAAGGATGAACTTTTAGTTACGTGTTCACTTTAGTCTTCTGTGACACTCCCCCTTCCCCCTCACCACTCATTAACTAGTGGTGGCATATAAATCAGTTGTCAATCATTGGTGCGTGGCTTATGAATACAGTGGACTCATATCTGTTGTATATTATGTATTCCTTGTTATTGAATGCAAACAGCATAGTGTATTATTTGTGGCTCTTTTATACCAAAGATGGAACTTATTCTGTTGAAGAAAAGTACATTGCATGGCTACTGTAACTAGGCCACATTCTGATGGCTATGATGGCTCTTTGCAGGAGTCCCCCCCAAAAAAAAAAACTTTGAGAAATGTTTCTAATTTTTCCTCCTCCTGTCTTCTTTGAATCGAAACTGTTGGATAAAAGTATTGTTATTTAACGGAGTAGTGCAGTGAAACATAAGTTATTACCTATCCTTTGGATAGGGGATAAGTTAAATGGGCACTGTCATGAAAACAAAAAATTGATATGTTGTAGTACTTAAGTACTTCAACTTATCTCAAATATAGTTTAATTAAAAAAAGTGATTTTAAAACAGTTTAAAATCACTTTTAAATTCGGCCACTAGGGGTCGCCCTCCTAGTGGCCGAATGCATTCAGCAGTGACATTACTAATGAATTCCGACTCGTTGAAGCCTGGCAACGAGTCGAAATTCAATCACTGCTGTGCTCGCTCCCGCCTGTCAGACAGGCGGGAGCGAGCGCTTTGAAGGAAGAGGACGCGCGCAGGCTCGGGGACAAGTATTATGTTCACTGTATTATGTATACATGTATACATGTATTATGTATACTGTTCACCTATACAGTATGCCTCCAGTTTCCCCACTACAACTACTAGCATGCCCTGGGAGTTGTAGTGGGGAAGCCAGGAGGGACACTGAATAGGTGAACTGAGGGGGAGTGGATTGAGCGGAGCGGCAGGGTCGGGGGGGGGGGGGCTTCAGTTGCGTGCTGCGCGGCGGGGAGCGGTATGTGCTCCGGTGTTCACCTATACAGTATGCCTCCAGCTGTTTCCCCACTACAACTCCCAGCATGCCCTGACAGCCAATAGATGTCAGGGCAAGCTGGGAGTTGCAGTGGGGAAACAGCTGGAGGCACCCTGTATAGGTGAACTACGGGCGGAAGTTTCGGCCCCAGCAGGCATCAGTGCCGTGGTGCCTGCTGGGGAAGTCTGCCTGGTAGTGAGCACACTGCCAGGCAGACAAAAAAGCATTTTTAATATGTAAAAAAAAAAAAAAAAAAATTTAAAGGCAGGGAGGGGGTTAGGGATAGATGGTTAATAGGCAGGGACAGAAAAAAAAAGTGGTGGTGGGAGCTACCCTTTAAGTTATGCTTCACTACAGAACTCCTTTAACATCCTCTGAATCTAATTTCTAGCATTTATTTTGATTGATTTTCTAGTGCGCTCACCCAGTTTTTCCAGATCTTTCCAGAGTATCAGAAAAATGAGTTTTATGCCACAGGAGAAGTGAGTATTAAGTTGTGTGATCTGTTTATATTGACAAAAAAATCTATATATATAAAACTCAATGCGTGTATGTGTGTATGTGTGTATGTATGTGTGTGTGTGTGTGTATGTATGTGTGTATGTTCCAGCATTACGTCCAAACAGCTAAAGATATTAATATGAAACTTGGCACACATGTTACTTATATGTCAACAACAAACATAGAATAGGTGATTTAACCCTTACTCACCCCCATTTGCCAGGGGCAGGGTTTATGTTCCCATACAAGTCAATGGGAAATACATGTTACTGCATAACTTCCAAACGGCTGGAGATATTTCAATAATACTTGGTCACATGTCACTTATATGTCCACTTAAAATATAGGATAGTTAATTTAACCCTTAATTACCCCCATTTGTGAGGGTCGGGGTTTTTGTTTAAAGTCCCATGCAAATCAATGGGAAATGTATGTTCCCACATAACTTCTGTACGGCTGGAGATATTTCAATACCTGGTACACATATTACGGGTCGGGAGGTCGGGATATGGGGTTGGGATATGACAACAATATATGAAAATGTGTTATGAAGTCAAAAGCTTCCTCCTTTGTTTATTTTCCTCCCCCGTCAAGGATTAGGAAGGAAAAACAGGGCAATGCCGGGTACTCAGCTAGTACAATATAAGAACAACAGTACAAAAAAAAAAAAATCAGAAGAAGCCTATATTATTAGTAAAGCACACAGTGCTAAAGATCATAATGAAAAAATCAAAACAGAATGTACGTAAACAAATAGAATGAGGGAAGCATGCTGAGGCTAAGTTTACATTGCCATTTGCAACCGACCCATTTAGGGTCCGTTGCTCTTTTTCTTTTTTCTTGCACAGGAAACAGTTTGACCTTAGCTGTCACGCCCCCTCCCATAGACCTGAATTCATAGGGGTTAACATGTCTAGGGGTAGAATACCCCTTTAAGTTTTGTTTAATGATTACCATATTGTAATGGTTTAATATTGTACACTGGCCTTTCTGAACCAGGAGCTGTCCTTGTGTGACCCTGAATGGTTGCTGAGTTAACCCCTTCATGACCTAGCTAGTTTTGGCCTTCATGACCCAGTCCGTTTTTTCAAATGTGAGAAGTGTCTCTTTAAGTGGTAATACCTTTTGGACTGCTTTTACCTAGCAGAGTTATTCAGTGATTGATTGTTTTTTCGAGACATATTGTACTTTATATTAGTGGTAAATTTTTGTTGATACATGAAGCGATTTTTGTGAAAAACTCAAAAATATTGTGAAAAATTGGAAAAAATGTTATTTCTCTATGTTTGAGACTCTCTACTTGTAAGAGAAATAGTCATGGCAAATTAATTTGTTATTAATTCACATGCACAACATGTCTACTTTATGTTGGCATAATTTGTTAAACATTCTTTTCTTTTTTTACAACATTAGAAGGCTCATATTACGAGAAGGTTGCAGCAGCCCTCTTGGTCAAAAAATTAAGGCTCTAAGTGCACTTTTTGGACAAAACGTGTCCCCCATCCATTGAGGTGGTCTCAATTCGGAGGTGGGCATATAGCCTCTGACTCGGTGACATGCTGGATCCACTATCAATTTAACCCCTCAAGGACTGTTTTTTTTTTTTTTCCGTTTTTGCATTTTCGTTTTTTGCTCCTTGCCTTTAAAAAATCATAACTCTTTCAATTTTGCACCTAAAAATCCATATGATTGCTTATTTTTTGTGCCACCAATTCTACTTTGTAATGACATCAGTCATTTTGCCCAAAAATCTACGGCGAATCGGAAAAAAAAATTATTGTGAGACAAAATTGAACAAAAAAACGCTGTTTTGTAAATTTTGGGGGCTTCCATTTCTACGTAGTACATTTTTCAGTAAAAACGACACGTTATCTTTATTCTGTAGGTCCATACGATTAAAATGATACCCTACTTATATAGGTTTGATTTTGTCGTACTTATGGGAAAAATCATAACTACATGCAGGAAAATGTATACGTTTAAAATTGTCATCTTCTGAGCCCTATAACTTTTATTTTTATTTTTCTGCGTATGGTATGAGGGCTCATTTTTTGCGCCGTGATCTGAAGTTTTTAATGGTACCATTTTTTGCATTGATAGGACGTATTCATTTTTTCATGATATAAAAAGTGACCAAAATGCACTATTTTGGACTTTGGAATTTTTTTGCGCGTACACCATTGACCGTGCGGTTTAATTAACGATATATTTTTATTATTCGGACATTTCTGCATGCGGTGATACCATATATGTTTATTTACACAGTTTTTTTTTTATGGGAAAAGGGGGGGATGATTCAAACTTTTAATAGGGAAGGTGTTAAATGATCTTTATTCACTTTTTTCCCCACTTTTTTTTTTTTTTTGCAGGGTTATAGCTCCCATAGGGACCTATAACACTGCACACACTGATCTTTATCATTGATTACTGTTTTTTCATAGGAAACCAGTGATCAATGATTCTGCCCCCTGACATGTGCCCCTCACATATAATGCCCCCCTGTCATGTGCCCCCACATATAATGCCCACCTGACATGTGACCCTGACTTATAATGTCTCCTGTTCTGTGCCCCTCACATATAATGCCCCATGTCCTGTGCCCCTCACATATAATGCCCCCTGAGGGGGCAGGACAAGGGGAATTATATGTGAAGGGCACATGTGAGGGGCACAGGACATGGGGTATTATATATGAGGGGCACATGACAGGGGGGGTCCTGTCATGTGCCTCCACATATAATGCCCCCCTGACATGTGCCCCTTACTCATCATTTGCCCCTCTCACTTATAATTTGCTCCCCCCTCCCCTTTCTCATGCCCATCACCTTTCTCCCACGCTGCGGCTGCTCCATTCCTGCAGTCAGTGAGAGCCGCGGGGACGTGATCTATGGGCGCCGGCGCGATGATGTGATGTCTTCGCGCCAGCCTGCCGTGATTGGCTCTCAGTGACTGCAGGAATGGAGCAGCCGCGGCGTGTGATAGCAAGGTGATGGGCGTGAGAAAGGGGCGGTGGAGCGGGACAGCCAACAGCTCCTGCTCCACCATGCGATAGTTCAGGAAGAGGGGCAACAATCTCGGGGGGGGGGGGGGGGGGGGCAATTGCCCCGTTGTGCCCCCCCCCCCCCCCCCCCCCGGATCCGCCACTGCCTCCACAGTGGGAGGCGACCCGGCGGCTCGGATTCGCACAGCCAGCACTGCAGAGAGAGTGAGTGAGCCATGCAGGGGCAGAGAGCTGCGAGTGCGCCCCCCCAGATGTTGTGCCCGGTGCGGCCGGCCCCCCCTGCACCCCCCACGCTATGCCTCTGGGTACTCAGTAACATTTAGAAATCTGTTTTACTTTTCGGCACCAGTTGGTTTAAAGCGTACCCGTCAGATCCCACAAAAAAACTAAACAAAACTGTTGTTACTCAATACCTCATCCTGATCATGTACATGTAATGTTTATGTCTCTATCACCCATATTTAACAAAAAAAGAGCAGCTGCTTGAAGTCTTTTCCATCTTGTCAAAGGGTGATGACTGCACTGTGGTGACTCCTCCCTCACTCTGCTGACTTACGGTTCTTGGGAGCCTGGCATCCCTGCTCTGTAACACTTTCCTCTCTGGATTTATGCTGTACACACACACACACACACAAAATGACAATTGGAGATTTTCTGTACTCTATCACCAAAGACAATATGGCGAGTGTATAACTTACATCTTCCTATGCCATTCATGTGTATCATCCTTTGCCAGTTCTGTAATGCTGGGACTAGTAGTTTCGAATAGTTGGAGGTACAGTGTTTGGCTAACTTTTTTTGCAGCATTGTTGCCTTCAGCTGTTGTGCCTACAGCTTTTGCAAACCTACAAGTCCCAGCATGCCCAGACATCCTTTGAATGTCCAGACATGCTTGTAGTTGTAGTTTTGCAACAGCTGGAGGCACATGTTTAGTAAAACTCTGTGTTACAGTAGTGTTGCTGCAGCCTTGTCAATCTCTCGTGTCCATGACCCTTGGACACACTCATGCTGCTGTGGGACTCATCAGGGTCCCAGAAGGTATGGGGACCCCTAGTGGTGGGATCTTCGGAGACAGTTTTTGTTAATAAAATGTGAAAGAAGTATATTAGAAAAACAATTGTTTTGCCAAGATCTAAAACATATAAAAAGTTTTTATATCTGACAGTGCCCATTTAAAAAAAATAATAATAATAATTTCCACCAGAGTACCCCTTTAAGCAGCCAAATGTATGGCTGCATTACACAGCTTAATAGCTTTTACTTACTAAGCATAGTTTTAGGAAGTAATTCCTAGTGTCTGTTGCACTTTAAAGGGGTTATCCAGGAAAAAACTTTTTTTTTATATATCAACTGGCTCCAAAAAGTTAAACAGATTTGTAAATTACTTCTATTAAAAAATCTTAATCCTTTCAGTACTTATGAGACAGAAAAGAACAACCTAAACTTCAGAAGCTAAGTAATCTCTGGTGACATATGTCTCAGGAACCGCCCAGTTTAGAAGAGGTTTGCTATGGGAATGGGCTTCTAAACTGGGCGTTTCCCGAGACAGGTGTCATCAGAGAGCACTTAGACAGAAAACAACAACCTTAACTTCAGAAGCTCATAAGTACTGAAAGGATTAAGATTTTTTAATAGAAGTAATGTATAAATCTGTTTTAACTTTCTGGAACCAGTTGATATATAAAAAAAAGTTTTTTCCTGGAATACCCCTTTAACTTCCCAAAAAGGTGTCAGAAATAACCTGTTGTTTACACCAAATTTCTATGTTATACATAATTTAAAAAGTAATACTTGCATATCTATATTGCATTAAAATAGTATTCCCTTTGCAAAAGATGTAAAGCAAGCCTGGCCATCTTTGCTTTTTTACTAAAAAAAAAAAAAGAAAAAGAAAAAACAGTAAAAAATAAATGTAAAAAAAAAAAAAATGGCTGGGATTAGTAGACAAATGTTACCATGCATTTTATGGCTTCGGGGTCCATTATGTGTACAGACATTTTATATTACAGGCATTCTTGTGTTCTTCGTATCCCAAGGCCTGTTTTGGTAGTTTATTGCATTGAAAAGGAAGTTTTAACTGCACAGCAGGAGGAGATCTTCATTGTTTAGTGGCAGCAGATGATTAAAGAAAGAATAGCTGCTTGGTAACATGGGCAGAGCAGTGTTATTTAAGTTCAATTTCAATGTCCATTCCCATTGAAGTGCAATGTTTATGACCAGGGAGTAAGAGTGTGAATAAGTCTATACATGAATAAGAAAGGCGGAAAGCAATCCACGTTGGCACCTTATGCTCCTGGTAAAAGTGATAGTTATTGGAATTCAGTTCTATCAGCATATCACTTATTGCCAGCTATCTACCTAACATTACATTGGTTTTTGGTATGATATTTCTGCTGTGCCTGTTTTATGTAATACCTACATAACAATATAGTGTAAATACTAAAGAGCAAAAGGAGGTTTAATTCAAACAGGCATATGGAGTCTTACAAGCCAGGAAAAAGGAGAAGAAAAAAATCTTGCTCTTCACTGCCACCTATTGGAGGTTTAAGAATGCCAGTACCAGGCCAATGGAATAAACTACTTCCAGACTCCCTGGCGCAACAAACAACATAGCGCATTAAACCCAATATGGGAGTTCTTCTTTATGCCTGAGAGCCAAAATGTTTTGAAATCTCTGTGAAGAATTTCCTTATTGTATAAATGCCCAATGATGATTGCTGCATCCCGGAGTGTGAAAGTGGTTTATTCTATTGGCCTGGTCCTGGCATTTTTGGATTCTTATACAGTGATCCCTCAACTTACAATAGTTTCAACATACAATGGTCTTTTCTGGACCATTGTAACTTGAAACCAGACTCAACATACAATGTACGGACAGTCCAGATCACGTGTCACAACTGGAGGAACTGACGAATCAGAATTGGCATTTTACTGGTAAATCACCTCTTACTGAAGTGCATGCACTGACTGGTGTCTGGTAGCGCCCCCTACAGTACAGGGAGGAACTACAAGTTCTGTACTACTCCTTACCTGTGCCAGGATTCGCTGCTCCTTTAGATACCAAGTAAGGGTGGCTCCATTTGGGACACTGTGTGTACCCTGAAGAAGCTCCGTTGGCTGTCCGGGCCTGCTGGGAGTTGTAGTTTTGCAACAGCTGGAGGCACCCTGGATGGGAAACACTGACATAGACAGTGATTACAGCTCCCAGCAGATCTTTCTTACTTTTATATGGAAGGATTTTCTTTATCTATATTAGTTATCTACTTATTTTTCTTTAATCCTCACTTTTTCCTTTTTTTTGGATGACATTTTGGAGCTTCAGAACCAATTACCAGGTTTCCATAGAGTTATGGTCTCAACATACAATGGTTTCAACATACAATGGTCGTCCTGGAACTGATTAATATTGTAACTTGAGGAACCACTGTATACACCCTGACTGAGTCAGAAGTGTGGTTCCACAAGGTGCGGCAGCTATCTAATGCTGACTGGCATTCATAAGCAATTTGTCTTACCTGCTCCATTCTCTATGGGGGTTGTACTCTGCCCTTTGTCAGTTACATAGAAAATAAATGGAGCTGAGGTGCAACTCGCCCCTCCATACATAACAAAGACCTGTGGCTCCATTCTGAAGATCACAGTTGGCATCATTGATTTAGACACCCATTAGCTGACATTTAACCACTATTTGCCTGTAGAAAGAGAATAAGCAATTTGAACTCATAATACCTTTAAAACGCAATGTTCAACCCTTAAGGAGCCTTGAAAAATGACTGCAAAGTCAAAATCTTAGGAAAACCACTTCCCCTCAGTCCCATATCAGAGGCCTTTTACCATGCCAGCCATTACCCTGCTCTGTACTGATGAGGGGCAAGAACAGCTGTCTACAGAAGAGTGACTCTCCCTTACATTTCCTGGCCATACAATCCCCAGTCATGTTTCAAGGCTCCTTAGGGGCTGAAGTTTGATTTGAAAGTAAACTATCTCCAATAGGTGGCAGTGAAGAGCAATTTTTCCTTTCTGGAATACAGTATTGAATGGCATACAAGGCCTCATGTGCCAGTTTGGTGGTCACCTCAAGGAGACACACTGCACCCACTGTCTTATATTTGGTCAAGCAGAGGTAACCCATTGACTCCAATATTTCATTTCAGTAGTCTGGAAAAGCTGGGTGGCTATGTCCATTCTATATGTAAGGCTAATTTTAAACCGGCGTATGACATTGGTATTTAGTAGTCTATATTACAGCTGCAGCTCCTGGGTCCACAACATTTCGGCTGAACCAAAGTTACAGTGGATATAAAAAGTCTGCACACCCTGTTAAAATGCCAGTCTCTGGTAATGTTAAAGAATGAAACAAAGATAAATGTCAGAACTTTTTTCAGCCTTTATGTGACCTATAATGTGATCAATTCAATTGCAATACAAACTGAAATCTGTGAGACGGGAAAGAAAAAAATAGCTGTTGCATAAGAGTGCACACCCTGTGTGCACATTTTTATTGTATTACAGCAATCAGCCCTTTTGGGTAGAAGTCTATTAGCATGGCACATCTTGACGTGGCAATATTTGCCTACGCTTCCTTGCAGAAGTGCTCAAAATCTGTCATTGCTAGGACATTTCCTGCGCACAGCCCTCTTCAGATGTCCACAGATATTTAATTGGATTAAGGTCCGGGCTATTCCAAAGCATTAAGAAATTCTAAAAAATAAATGGGAGCTCAACATAAAACATGAATTACCCAGCCGAGGATACTGCGCTGCACATAAACCCAATGTGCCAACAATAAATATAGGAAAACAGTCCTACTAGGAAAACAGTCTTACCCAGCCTAGTAGGACTGTTTTCCTATATTTATTGTTGGTTATTCCAAAGCATTAATCCTCTTCTAGTGAAGCCATACTTGTGTGGATTGGGATGCTATGGGATGTTGTCATGCTAAAAGGTGAACTTCCTCTAACGGAAGCTTGAAGATTTTGTGTTAAATCTGCCTAGTATTTGAAACTGTTCATAATATGCTTCACCCCAACTAAGGCCCCTATTCCCGCTAAAGAAAAACAGCCCCAAAGCATGATGCTGTCACTGGACACATGGACACATGGAGCTGTGTACCGAGCTGTGTTCGTCCTCGCTCTCCCCCTGCTTCTTGTGTAATGTAGAGCGGGGGGTGTGAAGCTCAGGTGAGGAGGCCGAGCATGCAGGCGGCGGGAAGGGTGGTTGTATATGTATGTAATGTATAATTAGGGGGGTGTATCAGCGGCGGGTGTATGTATGATGTGTGCATATGTATGGTGTGAGTGTATGTGTGTGTGATGTCTGTGTATATATGATGTGTGTATGATGTCTGTGTATATGTGATGTGTGTGTGATGTCTGTGTGTATGTGTGATGTGTGTGTGATGTATGATGGGGGGCAGCGGCGGGTGTATGTATGTGTGATGGGTGTATGATGTTTGTGTATGTATGATGTGTGCATATGTATGGTGTATATGTATGCTGTATATGTATGGTTTGAATGTATGTGTGATGTGTGTATGATGTCTGTCTGTGTGTGATGTGTGTGTGTGTGTGTGTGTGTATGTAATGTATGATGAGGGGGCAGCGGTGGGTGTATGTATGTATGATGTATATGTATGTATGTAATGTATAATATAGGGGGCAGTGGCCGGTGTATGTATGATGTGTGCATATATATGGTGTGAGTGTACGTGTGATGTGTGTATGATGTCTTTGAATGTGTGTATGTAATGTATGATGGGGGGGGCAGCGGTGGGTGTATGTATGATGTGTGCATATGTATGGTTTGTGTATGTGTGATGTGTGTGTGATTGTGTGTGATGTGTGTATGGTGTGTGTGTGTATGTAATGTATGATGGGGGGCAGCGGCGGGTGTATGTATGATGTGTCTGTATGTATGATGTATGTATGTAATGTATAATATAGGTGGCAGTGGCCGGTGTATGTATGATATGTGTATGCATGTATGTTTTGTACAGGGGCGGACTGACAAGTGCTGCTGCCAGTTGTGCTATTTTTTTTAATTTATTTTTAGTGGTTTCTGGTCACCCGCACTAAATTTCACCACTAGAATCTCGCCCCCTTCATACTCGCCCGCCGACCAAGAGCCCCACGGATGCACACAAACACACCCGAACCAAAACTACAACTCCCAGCATGTTGCACCATAACCTAAACTGTAGAACTATAAAGTGTAACATGCTGGGAGTTGTAGTTTTGGTTCGGGTCAGCTGCAGAGCCATAGGCTGCATCAGGGCATGCTGGGAGTTGTAGTTACTAACTGCAATTCCCTGTATTCCTTGACACAGACTATGGCTCTGCAGCTGACACAAACCAAAACTACAACTCCCAGCATGTTACACAATAACCTTAACTGTACTACTATACAGTGCAACATGCTGCAACACGCACACAACCATTGGCTGTATCAGGGCATGCTGGGTGTTGTAGTTCTCCAGTTTATGTGGTGCATTTTATTTACTCAAATTTAGGTGTCAGAAAATGCTGGAAATAGCATTTAGTTACTAGATAAGCAGAACCCCCCCAGTAACACAGCGGCGTTCATTGTTTTCCAATCAAGACTCCATATATAATACCCTATGAAGACTGAAAAATAGTGATAAAAATATTTTAAATAGTGCGTATATATGTGAATAAGCCCCTTTCCTAATAAAAGTTCTGATAATAAATGGTTCCGATAAAAACTACAGATCACGGCACATAAGATTACCCTCATACATCCCTGTATATGGAAAAATTGGAGTTATAGGGGTCAGATGGGGGGGCTTTCCTCTGGTGTAAAAGGAGCTACAGCTCTCCCACCGCTAATAGCCCGGCATGCTGCGATCTCCGTGGCCGCTATTAAACCATTAGATCACCGCTGTTAAAGTTGACAGCAGTGTCTAAAGGGATCTTATATCCATCCCTGGTGGTCTAGTGGGGGGGATCAGACTATTTTGGTTGAAATTATTTCATCTACCAGGACAAGTGGATTTTCTTGAGGGACAAGAAGATTGTGTTCTGCTTTAATCCCTTGAACAAGTAGTTTTTTTTTAATTTTTATTATTTCCACGCCCCTGCAGTCCATATGAAGGGAGCGTTCCGTCCCTGCATGATGCGGCAGCTGACACGCCCCCTCCATGTATCTCTATGGGCCATGCTGGGGACGGACACTCCCCCTTTTTTGCGTACAGGAGACCGCGGGTCCCAGCGGTCGGACCCCCCCGAGATCTATAACTTATCCCTTATTCTCCACTACACTATTCCTTTAGAATTAACCAATCACATTCAAATTCATGTTAAGCACAGCCACATCCCCATTTATACGATGGTGTGCACACTTATGCAACCAGGTTATTGGGAGGTTATTTTTGTCTTATTACTTCAAAGATTTCACTTTGTTTTGCAATTGCATTGTTCACGTTATAGGTCACATTAAGGGTAGAAAAAGTTCTGACAAAATATATCTGTCTCTCATTCCTTAACATCACAAGAACCTGTAATTTTAACAGGGGGTGTGTAGACTTTTTATATCCACTGTAGTTCACCAATGGTTTGGTGATCTGACAGTAATTTAGTAGAATATTGGAGGGTCCAGATGTTAGAGTGAGAGTCCGGGTGAAAAGTATTCATATTTATGGACATTTATCAACGGGTTTAGTCAGGTTTTCTTTACTATAATTGTCGCAACTGTGACTACGCGATTTTTCGTGCGACATTTTGACTGGAAAGCGAGAAAACCAAGTTTTCCAAAAATGAACTACGTAGTAATAATTTTAAAATGGACTACGGGTAGTCAGGTATTTATTAACTGCGACAGTCGCAACTGCGCAAAAAAAAGTCGCAACAGGGTTAAAAATTTACTAAATTTACTCCAGCTCAAACATGGAGCAGAAAAAGCTTGTACCA
Organism: Hyla sarda; assembly: GCF_029499605.1. Classification (NCBI taxonomy): domain Eukaryota; kingdom Metazoa; phylum Chordata; class Amphibia; order Anura; family Hylidae; genus Hyla; species Hyla sarda. Next base: position 88,498,772 of record NC_079193.1, on the reverse strand, counting down.
AAGTAAAAAAGGAAAAATTGCTTACGTGAAAGAAAATTATCAACAGGCTGAAACCATTTGATAAGTCACACATAAGCAAAAAAAAAAAGTAAGGAAAAAATTACTAAAAAAAAGAATACATAAGCAAACATTGATAAATGTCCCTCAATATGACTGCGTGAAACCAGGCGACTGAATCCTTATCTGTCCCCTCAGCTTGCAAATGTTTCTTCTGTAATTGTTACATTGCCTGTAATCTTAATGCTTACCCAGTATACAATGTTTTTTTGTTTTTGTTATTTTCCCTCTCTCTCTCCCTAGTCCTACGCTGGGAAGTATGTTCCTGCTATCGGCTATTATATCCACACTCACAACCCAACCGCTAAGGTTAAAATCAACTTCAAGGGGATTGCCATTGGAGACGGACTCTGTGATCCTGAAGTGGTAGGGCATTTTAATTCAATTTTCTATTCTTTTGATCTACAAAAGAAGGTGGAATTCCTTTCTTCCCTTGCATTCTGTTTTGATAAAGTATGCACGTTCCCTCTAGACTTTATGATCTGAAACATTTGTTAACAATGCATTACTAAGTAAGTTGCTGTATCACGTTTAGGCTAGAAAGGATTTAACATTTCTTACTGCTGTAACTGAGCAGGATTAAACAAAAAGCGCACGGCGGGGGGAATCATTTATTCTAATGACTGTTGTGTATGTTGAACAGATGTTGGGTGGCTATGCGGACTTCATGTATCAAACTGGCATGGTGGATGAAAACCAGAAGGAATTTGTTCAGCAACAGTGCGACCTGGCGATAAAATACATCCAGCAGCAGAAGTGGATCGATGCATTTGACGTATGTATTGGCAGGATTGTGTTGGCAATGTATAGAAAGTGTCCCTTCAGATGAAATCACATTTTTTTTTTTGGTACTGGTTTATCAGTTTTGCCAGCAATTTCAAGGTTAGTGCAGAGATTACATTTGTCCACAGGGCCTTATTTGTGGTAAGTATTGTAGATTGGAACTTAGAATTATTTAATATGCTTTTTAATTGCTTGACTTCAAACGCCTTACATAAACTAACGGCAATTTAGATGGAAGTAAATTGATTTCCCCGGTTTTGGAGATAAACCAACCTGAACATGCAAACTTATTGCAGATGTTGGCCTGGTTAAGTCTGAACCAGAAAAGCAGCTCTGTTCATGATGACGGAACCATGATAATGTAATATATGCTACCCCATATTCAGGGCTGCCATCAGAAATTTTGGGGCTCCTCACACAGCTCAGGCCTGGGCCACCTCGACACCCCTCACTGTACCGCCAATTGCACATTTGCGCGTTCTACAATGTACAACATGATACCAGTATCAGCATTACAAATTGGGCATGCACCTTTATCCCCCCCCCTTGATCAACCCCCCTGCTATATCATTGGCGTCCCGTCCCCCCCGCCACTTTATTTTTCCACCTCTGATCCCACTCTGCCACCTTACTGACACTAAGCTGGCCGGCAGGCTCAGGTGCAGGGGCTCAGCATATTAGTGAGCTCCTCTGTGCTGCACTGACTAGTGATGTCCTCCCACACCGCAGATTGATGTTAGGGGGGGGGGGGGGTCACTTGTCAGAGCCGGCAGCCACTGCTGCTCACTTTAAATCAGTGAGCAGTTCCAGCGGACGTACAGAAACAGTCAGGGGCGTAGCTGAATTGCCCTGGGCCTCCCCCCACTCTTTCATGATGACCACAGATGAATCCATACTGTCCCCATAAAAAAAATTATGGGAGCAGTATAGGGAAGCTAATGCTTTATTCAGCAGTATAGGGGCTTTCTACTACATGATAGATCTTCACCAAAAAAACAGGGGTCCACATACCGCTAATAAATCATTTTATTAAAACCAACCAAATTAAAAACATGTATATGAGGTATCAGGAGAAAGACACAAGTAAGCACAGAAGACACAACACACATGAAATTCAGAGATAATGGGGGAGATTTATCAAATCCTGTGCAGAAGGAAAGTGGAGCAGTTGTAGATCGCTCCTTTAATTTTTCAGAGGTCTTTTTAAAAATAAAAGGAGCAATCTTGTTGCTATGGGCAACTGCTCCACTTTCCCTCTGCACAGGATGTGATAAATCTCCCCCATTATCCCTAAATTTCATGTGTTGTGTCCTCTGTGCTTACTAGTGGTTGTTTTCTCCTGATGCCTCATATACATGTTTTTAATTTGGTTGGTTTTAATAAAATATGTGGACCCTTTTTTGTTTTGTGTAGGTACTTTGTTTTGGTGCTTTACCCTTACAGTTACAGTCGCCGGCAGATCAGCCAGGTATTGTGGCAGCAGTGGTGGCCGGTCACAGGGGGCTCAGTCATGATTGTGACTGCTGCGACCATGAGATTTATACCACTTGTGTGAAGTATATAGGTGTGTGTGTGTGTGTGTGAACTATACCCCCTTAAGGACATTAGGACTTTCTTTTTTTTTCTCCTCCACCTTTTTAGAGCCATAATACTTTAAATTTTCAACCTTCAGACCCGTATGAGGCTTGTTGCTTTTTGTGCCACCAATTGTACTGTAATGACATCACTCATGCTACCATGAAATATACAGTGAAACTTTTGGGGGCTTCGGTTTCTACCCAGTGCACTTTTCAGTAAAAATAACATTGGCCCAGATTTATCAAACTCTGTAAGAGATTTTTTTTTTCCACAACAACCAATCACAGCTCAGCTTTCACTTTACCAGAGCTTGTTAGCTGAGCTGTGATTGATAAATCTGGGCCATTATCTTTATTCTGTAGTTCCATACAATTACAACAGTTACCAGTTTTTATAGGCTTTGTTTTATTTTACTACTTTAAAAAAAATAACTTTTCGTACAAAATTAGTATACTTAAAATCATCCTCTTCTGACCCCTATAACTTTAGAATTTTTCCATATACTGGGCTGTGTGAGGGCTCTCCTTTTTGTGCTTTGATCTGTAGTTTTTACCGGTACCATTTTTGTTCTTGATGGGACTTTTCAATCGCTTTTTATTCATTTTTTTATGGTATATGAAATTACTTAAAATTAGCTGTTGTGGACTTTGGTATTTTTTAACACTGACACCATTGACCGTGCTGGTTAATTAACATTATATTGCAATAGTTTGGACATTTACGCACACGGCAATAACACATGTTTGGATTCTTAAATTATTTATTTTTTTTTTTTTTAAATGGGAAAATGGGGTGTGTGGTGGGTGTGTTAAATGCAGTATGTGTGAGTTTTCTAGTGCAGTGTTTTCCAAACAATGTATCTCCAGCTGTTGCAAAACTACAACTCCCAGCATGCCCCGAG